>NW_022681467.1:26530079-27730079 GCF_009764315.1 Trachypithecus francoisi
GAGGTCAAAAGTTTGAGACCAGCCTGACCAACATGGAGAAACCCCGTCTCTACTAAAAATACAAAATTAGTCGGGGGTGGTGGCGCATGCCTGTAATCCCAGCTACTCAGAAGGCTGAGGGAGGAGAACTACTTGAACCTTGGAGGCGGAGGTTGCCGTGAGCCGAGATTGCGGCTATTGCACTCCGGCCTGGGCAACAAGAGCAAAACTCCGTATCAAAACCAAACAAACCAAAAAAGCCAGTGGCTCATACCTATAACCCCAGCACTTTGGGAGGCTAGCTTGAGCCTAGGAGTTTGAGACCAGCCTGGGCAAAGTATTGAGACCCCCATCTCTACAATAAATAAAAAATTTACCAGTTGTGGTGGTGCACACTTGTGGTCCCAGCCACTGGGGAGGCTGAAGTGGGAGGATCACTTGAGCCCAGGAGGTTGAGGCTGCAGTGAGCTGTGATCACCCAACTGCACTCCAGCCTGGACGACAGAGCAAGACAGTGTCTCAAAAAAAAAAAAAAAAAAATCAAAGATTATGATAGTGTGCGCGTTATAAGGGCCCTATTCTTTTGTATGTGTGTGAGATGGCATCTCCCTGTGTCGCCCAGGCTGCAGTGCAGTGGCGCAATCATAGCTCACTGCTACCTCAAACTCTGGGGCTCAAATGATCCTCCCACCTCAGCCTCCTGAGTAACTGAGACTACAGATCCTTTCTTTTCACTAAACAATAAGAGATCATTTAAAAAAAAACAATATAACCAGGCGCAGTGGCTCATGCCTGTAATCCCAACACTTTGGTAGGCGGAGGCGGGCAGATCACGAGATCAAGAGATTGAGACCACCCTGGGCAACATGGTGAAATCCCATCTCTACTAAACATAGAAAAGTTAGCTGGTCTTGGTGGCGTGCACCTGTAGTCTCAGCTACTTGGTAGGCTGAGGCAGGAGAATCGCTTGAACCCGGGAGGTGGAGGTTGCAGTGAGCCGAGATCATGCCACTGCACTCCAGCCTGGCGACAGAGCGAGACTCAGTCTCAAAAACAAAACAAAACCCAAAAACCAATATAATGGTATAAACTGCACATGCGGCTATCGAGGACTTGAAATGTGGCTAGTCTCGCCGGGCACAGTGGCGCACATTGTAGTCCCATCCACTTTTGAGGCTGAGGCAGGAGGACTGCTTGAGCCCAGGGGTTCAAGGCTGTAGTGCCCTATGATTGCACCTGTGAGTAGCCGCTGCACTCCAGCCTAGGCAACAGCAAGACCCCTGTATCAAAGCAAACAAGTATGGCTATTAGACATATTACAAATATTCCCAGAGGTAACTCAGAAGTTAACCATAGAAGTCAAACTTTGTTTTTTGTTATGAGTCTCTAGGGAGTACTTCAACTTATTTGCATTTGTTTCCTCATCTTCAAAATGGGACAGCATAATTCTGGGCCTGGGACATAGTAAGGATTCAATGGGTGGCAGCTGTGACAAGAGCAACAACAAAAATATTGTGTATCTTTTTTTTTTTTTTAAAATAATGGCACAAAAAGGCAAAACCGTAGATACAGTTAACAGATGTGTGGTTGCCAGTGTTTGGCGGGGAGAGGGTTCCATAAGTGAGCACAGGGGGTTTTTTAGGGTGATGAAATGTGGATATGTGATTATGCATTTGTTGATATCCATTAAACTTAATGGCACAAAAAGTGAACCTTAATGCATGCAAAGTTAAAAAAAAAATCATTTAGGACATTTAGAGAATTCCAAAATGTAATGCAGAATGTAACAAAACAATCTTCACTGTATTACAAATGTATGAAAAAACTCATGAAAAGGATAGAGGAAAACTTGCTGACCTAAGTTAACTTTAGAAATGAGTGGGCCAGGCATGGTGACTCATGCTTTTAATCCCAGGACTTTGGGAGGCTAAGGCGGGAGGATCACTGGAGCCCAGGAGTTGGAGACAAGCCTAGGCAACATAGCGAGACCCCATTTCTACAAAAAATTTTAAAAATTAGCTGGGTGTAGTGGTGCATGCCTGTAGTCCCAGCTACTTGAGAGGCTGAGGCAGGAGGATCACTTAAGACTGGGAAGTCAAGGCTGCTGTGAGCTGTGATGGCGCCACTGCCCTCCAACTCTCCAACCTGGGCAAAAGAGTGAGGCTCTGTCTCAAAAAAAAAAAAAAAAAAAAAAAAAGGAAATGAAAAAAGAAATGAGTGGAGTCTGCTGTAACACTAAAGGCAAAAGAAAGTGTTCAGAAGACTGTACTCTACTTGATAAAGTTTCCCACAGGGGTATGGCTTAACAATTTTGATAATCCGACACATGTACACTGGAATTGAACAATTAAGTAAATGGATGGTGGATGCAGATGATGGTAACCAGGTTTCCCGCTATTGGAGTGGGAATTTATGCAAACCAAATGATCCATGGATTCAAGTGGTAAATATAAATAGGAACTCATGTTTAGCTTAATATATAAACAGATGGTTACAAATGGAAATAGTTACAGATATGTGTGTGTGTGTGTGTATATATATATATATATATATACACACATTGGTATATACAGATATATTTCTTTGTTCCGTCAGTTGAGAAGGCTTAAAAGAAATGATACCCCAAGGCCAGGTGTGGTGGCTCACACCTGTAATCCCAACACTTTGGGAGGCCAAGGCAGGAGGATGGCTTGAGATCAGGAGTTACACCAGTCTGGGCAACATGGCAAGACCTTGTCTCTACAAAAATAAATAAATAAAAATTAAAAATAAAATTAGTCGAGTGTGGTGGCACACACCTATGGTCCTAGCTACTCAGGAGGCTAAGGAGGGAGGATCACTTGAGCCCAGGAGGTCTAGGCTGCAGTTTTTATTGTTTTTAAATTATCTACAGATAAGGTACCTCCTCATTGCCTACACAGCCCACTGCAGAGTGCTGGGCAACTTTGTAATTAACCCGCCAATTGTGTAAGCTGGAAGCTTCATGAGCACATGGCTTCATGACCATGGCTACGTGGCTGCAGCCATGAGTGTGCACTCCAGCGTGTGTGATGGAGTGAGACCCTGTCTGAAAAAGGAAGGGAGGGGAGGGAAGGGACTCTAGTAGCAATGAGCACACCTAGCGCCCAGTTCTTGATATCTAATAAATACCCTTCTCCGAAACAAAAGCTCTTGAGAAATGGCTGATTTTAGGACTGGGGCAGGAAATGCAAAAGATGAACTTGAGGCATCTTGTAGTGCCAGAAAGTAAGGAAGTGCTTGACAGCAACAAGAAAACCCCACAAAAATAGGGGTGTGTCAAAAGGACAAGGGAGCCAACTGAAAGAGCTCCCAAAAGCCAAAGCTGGAACAACTTGAGCAACAAAATTAAATAGTATTGGATTATAACCTAAAGTATGAAATAATTATCTATGAATCCATATTGATAATTATAAATAAATTACTGAATAAATGAGACAAATCTTCAGTGCAGAAAAATTCCAAATAATCTATATAGATATTCCACCCTTAAGGAGACAGAGCATAACTCCTCATTTAAGCGTGGCCTGAGCATAGTGACTTCCTTCCAAACAGTACAGTATGAAAAGGGGCAAAAGAAGACTGACTTTCCAGTAGAGAAACCTGACTCAGCATCAACAGTGATGTCATGTTCGTATGTGAGAAACTGCCACAGCCAAGAGGAGCCCAGAGAGACATGACAGCTAGCGCAATGAGGCATGCTGGATGGATCCTGGAGTAGAAAAAGAACATTAGGTAAAAACGAAGGAAATCTGAATAAACTGTGAACTTTAATTAATAAATAATGTATCATTATTGGTTTATTAATTGGAAGAAATGTACCATGCGTCTGCAATACCATATGTGATGTTAATAGTGGAAACACTGGCCTGAGTAACATGGCGAGACTTCATCTCTATGAAAAATACAAAAATTAGCTGGGCATGGTGGCATGCCCCTGTAGTCTCTGCTACTTGGGAGGCTGAGGTCGGAGGATCGCCTGAGCCCGGGAGGCAGAGGTTGCAGTGAGCCGAGCTCGCACCACTGCACTACAGCCTGGGTGAAAGAGCGGGACCCTGTCTCAATAATAATAAGAAGAAGAAGAAGAAGAAACAGGGTGGGTGGCTGGGGTATACGGGAACTTTATATTCACAATTTTTCTGTAAATCTAAAAGTGTTCTAAAAAAATGAAGGTTTTTTTTTTTTTGCAATGGCAAACAGGTTTTAAAAACCATCCGAGACGGGCGGATCACGAGGTCAGGAGATCGAGACCATCCTGGCTAACACGGTGAAACCCCGTCTCTACTAAAAAAAAAAAAATACAAAAAATTAGCCGGGCGAGATGGCGGGCGCCTGTAGTCCCAGCTACTTGGGAGGCTGAGGCGAGAGAATGGCGTAAACCCGGGAGGCGGAGCTTGCAGTGAGCTGAGATCCGGCCACTGCACTCCAGCCTGGGTGACAGAGCGAGACTCCGTCTCAACAAAAAAAAAAAAAAAAAAAAAAAAACACATTTGGTTTATTTAGACTCCAGAGTGTCGGAGCCATGTACGTAGCCCGCCTCAAAAACAGAATTTCTTCTGAAATTCTGAGAAATATTCATTTATCCTCCAGTTGTAATGTTCTGAACCAGGAATTAGATGGTTCAGTAAAAGTTGTCTACCAACTAATTAACTCAATGTCTCATGAACTCTGCATTAAAAAACTCGGGATCTTTAATTTTGTATATATTTGAAATACAAAGGAAAGATGACTAGTTCCTTGATCATTTTAAGTTAAAATACCTACAATGAAAGACATTCACATAGAGCAGACTATATGTCGTCCCATTGCCTAAATTTTCATTTCCTAAAATTGTTTTAGTAGAGAATGGTATATATTGTTGCGTGATTGAAACAGTTTTGCTCTCCTTAAATAAAATAATAGCCAAAGATTATTCAGGGTGCAGCTGACAGAGGCCTTACTGCCAGTTCCTTCTAATCTGGAGAATGCCTTAAAAAAAAAAAAAAAAAAAAAAAAATCGTGTCTTCTTGTTACACCGAAGAGAGGGAGAGCAGAGTCGAAGCGCATTGGTCGTGTCCCTGTGCCGAGGGCAGGGCTCTAAGCCACGGAACCTGCTGATTGGTGGGCTCCTAGGAGCTGGGGGGCGGGGTCTCTGGCGATGGCGCTCGGAGTCCATTGGCTGCGTGGCTGGAGGATGGTGTAATGGACAGCCGAGGCCTATGCGGCTGGTTTCTATGGCAACGGAGGCTTGAAAGAGCCACTCAGATTTCGGCGCTCGCCCCCAACTCCCCTTTCCGGAGGGGGCAGGGCGGCCTGGATTTGAGGGCCGGCGGAGGAGGCGTGGGGGCTGGGAGTTAAGGAGACCGGGCTTTCCTTGGACGAAACCAACCCAGCAATGCCATATTTGAAGTGGGTTTGAGGAACCGGGCCTGCGTGCTCGTTTGAAAAAAATCAGCCAAACAGAAAGGTATGAAGAAGAAAAATCTGTAATTCCATCCTCCTCTGACTTCTCCACTCGTAACGTTTTGAACACCAAAGCCTGGCACAGAACTGGCACTCAATGGGAGGAAGAAAGGGAGGGAAGGAAGGAAGGGGAGAGAGGGAGGATCGATGATGTGGACAACGTGGCGTGACACGAAGTGCCCGCCCCCTTGGGCTGAAAGTCACAGGCAGACCCGTAGAGCTGACGGGATATAACAGGCTTGGATTTGGGGGCTTGGAGGAGGAGGGGTCGCTGGGGCACTGAAAGAAGGTGGGACAGCCAAAGGCTCCTTGACTCCATCCCGGGATTTGGGAGGCCTGACTTTGCAGAAAGACTCCTCCCTGGCTTCACACCCTGCTAGCCTTGCCACTTGCAGCCGCCAGTGCTTCCAGTCTCCAGATCCCTGTGTCTTTGTGTTTGGGGAATAATAAACAGTGCCTACTTCATTGAGTTGGTGTCAGAACTGCGTTGAGATAGTGCATGGAAAGTTCTTAATACAATGTCTGAAATGTAGTAAACGTGCAATCAACAGTAGCTATGATCATAATTGAAGACAGGGTGGGATTTGACTAGGTGGAGAGAATGGGGAGGTTATTGGCTGTGGGTAAGGAGGCAGGAGGGAGCAGCAGTGTGGAAACCCTACAAAAGAGACCAGTTTGGAGATCATATAGAAAGTCCTTGGAGATGAAAGCCAGAGGGCATAAAATAAAGGATAAAATAACATTGCTAGCACTATATACTGAGGGATTGGCACTCTTGTGAAGCCATTGACATGGATTATTTTATTTCATTTTCTCACCAGCCCTGATAAAGTAGTTATTACCATAGACCCATTTTTCTGCTCAGGGAACTGAAGTTCAGAGAGGTTATGTAGCTTGTCTATGCAAAGAAATGACAGAACCAAATGGGCATTTGTGGGGCTTAGAACAAGGGTAGAGTTGGAGGCCCATATATCATATATTATACAACAGTCCAGCAAGTGTTAAATGAAATATGTTCTGTTTTCTTCCTTGATGGATATATCCTCTAACAACTTGGCAGGTCATGTTCAAATTAGAATTCTAAGACCCTTGGAGTTATGTGGCAGAATGTGTAGGCCCAAGGAGACCTGTCCCTTGGATCCTCTATCCATCCCTTAGCCAGCTACCTCTCATCCCATCATTGATGGAGCTAGCATGCATCGGTAGGCGCCTAGCTGTCACCTGCAAACAGCTATCTTGAGGCCCAAGGCTCAGGTCTGTAAGATATGCATCAGGCAGTACAGTTTGCCCTCAGGTGAGATGAAGCCAGGGATGAGGCCCACGAAGGGCCCTGTGAATTAACTTAGTGACATTTTGGAAGGGAATTATGGGGTATCAGAGCGTGTTCTAGAAGGCATAGGCACAGACTCTGGGTGGACACTTCTCATGCCTGCAGAATCCTTGCCCCATGGGGAGGGGTGATGGGAGACTCAGGGAAGGGGCCACTCTTGCCAGGCTTTAAACACAGGCATTCAGAATCCAGGAGCCTGGTGCTTCTCCCCTGTGCCTCAGAGTGCCATGGGGCATGCTGGCTGACTTCCAGTGATTTTATGCCCTCAGAGAAATAGAGGAGGATGAGCTAGTAAACCGAGGGCCTGACCTCCCAGTTCCTATCCTCCCTTATCAGAGGTGGGAGAACTAAGACAGTGAGTTAGCTTTTAAAAGATGAATGAATAAGCCCTTCTTCAGTATGCAGTCAATGACAGAATGGTAAGGCATGTTAAGTATATTAAAGAAGGACAAGTAGACACGTGTCTTAATGTGTAACCTCAGCCAAGTAATTCTAGATCATGCATGCAATAAATATTTATTAGGCTTTACTCTGTGCCAGGCACAGTGCTAATTGCTGAAGCTATAACCGTGAGCCAAAAGAGACTGGTTCCTGCCCTCAGGGAGCTCAAAGTTGAGAGGCAGAGGCAGATATCAATCAAACCATGGTACAAATAAGTATATCATTGCACCCGAGTAACTGCTGAAGGAGAGGCCAGGGAGGTAGGGGATGGTGTAAGAGGGTCTGATACAGGATGTTAGGGTAGGCTCTAGTTAGGAAGCAGCATTAGAGCTGAGTGCCCCAGGCAAGTAAGGATTAACCATGGGTAGGGGAGGAAGAGGTCTGCTTCCAGGAATGACCAGCTGGAGCAGAAGGGGAAGCCAAGCCAGGGAAAGGGGGTGAGGCCCAACAAGAGACAGGAGGCCCAGAGGAGGCAGGGCTGGTCAGGTAGGCCCTGGTGAGCACCAGGGAGGATGCAAAATCTTTGAAGGTCTTTAAGCAGGGGAGTAATGTGATCAATTTTGTTTTGGGGTGGATTCCATGGTTAGAAGGAGAGGGAACCTGGAAACAGGGAGACCAATGTGTTGCCTGCTATAGAATTTCTTAAACTCGGCCGGGCGCGGTGGCTCAAGCCTGTAATCCCAGCACTTTGGGAGGCCGAGACGGGTGGATCACGAGGTCAGGAGATCGAGACCATCATGGCTAACACGGTGAAACCCCGTCTCTACTAAAAATACAAAAAACTAGCCGGGCGAGGTGGCAGGCGCCTGTAGTCCCAGCTACTCGGGAGGCTGAGGCAGGAGAATGGCGTAAACCCGGGAGGCGGAGCTTGCAGTGAGCTGAGATCCGGCCACTGCACTCCAGCCTGGGCGACAGAGTGAGACTCCGTCTCAACAACAACAACAACAACAACAACAAAAAAAGAATTTCTTAAACTCATCCATCAAAGTTCTTATTTTTTATTTTTATTTTATTTTATTTTTAGAGACAGGGTCTCACTCTGTGGCCCAGGCTGGAGTGCAGTGACGCCATCATGGCTCACTGCAGCCTCAACCTCAAGTGATCCTCCTGTTTCAGCCTCCCAAGTAGCTGGGACCACAGGCATGTACCACCACACCCAGCAAATTTTTTTGTTTTTTTGTAGAGACAGGGTCTCCCTATGTTGCCCCGGCTGGCCTCAAACTCCTGGGCTCAAGCAGTCCTCCTGCCTTGGCTTCCCAAAGTGTTGGAATTACAAGCATGAGCCACTAAGCCTGGCCTTTATTTTTAAAGATAGAGGAAAAGGACTCCAGTCTCTGTAAAGTCTATAGGAATTTCGTTGAACTTTTGTGTTTTGCATTTATTTTTGTTTTTAAAATTTGTTTTTGTTGTTATTAAAGATAACAGATGAAAAAATTTTTTAAAGCAGGGATACACCGTGGAAAATAAACTTTCCTTTTATCCCAAACCCCAAATATCCAGTTCTCCAAAGTTACAAATTATGAATTTCATTAATATCCTTCCAGTGTTATTTTGTACATAAATAAGCATAAGCATATATACTTTTTCTTTTAAAAAATCTTTCCTATGGTGCTAAGCGTATGTATGTATTTATTCCAACATTAAAAAATGTAAACTGTAGGATGCCATATCTTGCTTTTTTTTATTTTATAATGTGTCTTAGAGATTGTTTCATATTAATACATATACATTGTTCTGTTCACACCCATAGTCCCAGCTACTAGGGAGGCTGAGGCAGGAAGATTGCTGTGTCCAGGAGTTTGAGTCCAGCCTGGACAACGTAGCAAGACCCTGTCTGTATGGAAAAAATAAAATAAAATAGTTCTTGGGCTGGGTGCAGTGGCTTACACCTGTAATCCTAGCACTCTCAGAAGCCAAGGTGGGAGGATCACTTGAGGCCAGGAGTTCAAGACCAGCCTGGGCAACATATTGAGAACCTGAAGAAAGAAAAGAAAGAGAAAGAAAAAAAAGAAAGAAAGATAAAGGAAGGAAGGAAGGAATGAAGGAAGGAAGGAAGGAAACAACGAAGGAGAGAAAGAAAGGGAAGGAAAGGAAGGAAAGAAGGAAGAGGAAGAAAGAAAGAAAGAGAAAGAAAGGAAGGAAGAAAGGAAGAAAGAGAGAAAGAGAGATTATAGGCGTGAGCCAGGAGTGGTGACTCACGCCTATAATCCCAGCACTTTGGGAGGCCGAGGCGGGCGGATCATGAGGTCAGGAGGTCGAGACCATCCTGGCAACGCGGTGAAACCCTGTCTCTACTAAAAATACAAAAAATTAGCTGGGCCTGGTGGCGGGTGCCTGTAGTCCCAGCTACTCAGGAGGCTGAGGCTGTGCCAGGCACAGTGATGGATATATCCAGGTAGGGGATATATCCACAGTGAACCTGGGAGGCAGAGGTCACAATGAACTGAGACTGCACCACAGCAACAGAGTGAGACTCCGTCTCAAAAAAACAAAAAAACAAAAAACAAAAACAAAAGAGGAAAAATTAGCTGGGTGTGCTGGTGCGTGCCTGTAGTCTCAGTTACGAAGGAGGCTGGGGCAGAATTGCTTGAGTCCAGGAGTTGGAGGCTGTGGTGAGGCATGCAGTGAGCCACTGCACTCCAGCCTGGTTAACAAAGTGAGACCTTGCCTCAAAAAAAAAAAGAAAAAAAGAAGTCATATTTTATTTAAAACTCTGCAGGAGGGTGAGGTGGCTCACACCTGTAATCCCAGCACTTTGGGAGGCCGAGGCGGGTGGATCACGAGGTCAGGAGATCAAGACCATGCAGGATAACCCACTGAAATCCTGTCTCTACTAAAAATAGAAAAATTAGCCGGGTGTGGTGGCCGGCGCCTGTAGTCCCAGCTACTTGGGAGGCTGAGGCAGGAGAATGGCTTGAACCTGGGAGGTGGAGCTTACAGTGAGCCGAGATCGCGCCACTGCACTCCAGCCTGGGCGACAGAGTGAGGCTCCATCTCAAAAAAATAAATAAGTAAAAACAAAACTTCAAAGTTTACATTCTATTCCATAATATATCTGTGTTTATTGGCCGGGTTCGGTGGCTCAAGCGTGTAATCCCAGCACTTTGGGAGGCTGAGGCGGGTGGATCATGAAGTCAGGAGATTGAGACCGTCCTGGCTAACACAGTGAAACCTCGTCTCTACTAAAAAAATACAAAAAATTAGGCCGGGCGCGGTGGCTCAAGCCTGTAATCCCAGCACTTTGGGAGGCCGAGACGGGCGGATCACGAGGTCAGGAGATCGAGACCATCCTGGCTAACACGGTGAAACCCCGTCTCTACTAAAAAAATACAAAAAAAAACTAGCTGGGCGAGGTGGCGGGCGCCTGTAGTCCCGGCTACTCGGGAGGCTGAGGCAGGAGAATGGCGTAAACCCGGGAGGCGGAGCTTGCAGTGAGCTGAGATCCGGCCACTGCACTCCAGTCTGGGCGACAGAGTGAGACTCCGTCTCAAAAAAAAAAAAAAAAAAAAAATTAGCCGGGCGTGGTGGTGGGTGCCTGTAGTCCCAGCTACCCCGGAGGCTGAGGCAGGAGAATGGTGTGAGCATCGGAGGCACAGCTTGCAATGAGCCAAGATCTCGCCACTGCACTTCAGCCTGGGTGACAGAGCAAGACACCATCTCAAAAAAAAAAAGAAAAAAACATTTTCTTGTACTATGTCTTACCCCAAATCTTAGTCACACTGACAAGCCAGCAAATGGGGCTGTATGTATCAGTGCCTTTGTACACGCGTTTGGTTCACTCCTGTGGAGCCCCCACCCTCAACTCAGCATGATCTGACCCCTCCTCACCCTTAGCTTGGTCTATTTATTTATTTATTTAGAGATGGAGTCTTGCTCTGTTGCCCAGACTAGAGTGCAGTGTGGCACAATCTTGGGCTCACTGCAACCTCTGCCTCCCACTGAAACGAGAAAAGTTCCCTTGTCCCCGTCCCAGGGTGTATGACAGGGGAGTGGCTTGCTTCTTCAGTGTCCCGCTGTTCAAGCCTTTAGGGGAGCATACAGACGGGCAGGTTGTGGGGCTCCGACCCCATGAGTGTCTACTGGTGGATGTTTACAGCTCCTGAAGCCCCAATGGGCTTGTGCTACCGTATGCTCTTAGTTTTGCTGTCTATAGGTGGCTTGTGTTAACCAGCTCAATTAGACCCTCTACCTTGTTGCAAGGACCAAGGGCTTTCTGTATCCCGGGTTCTTGCCTTGGTATACCAGAAGAATTGGATCATACCTGGGCTTGGAGAACAAGTGCAAGGTTTTATTGAGTGAAGGTATTTCTCAGCAGGTGGGGGAAGCCAGAAGGGGATGGAGTAAGAAGGTTTTCCCCTGGAGTTGGCCCGGACTCCCCTCCGACTGCCCCAGCCAAACGCCGCATCGCCGCATCGTTCTGCTGGTCGGTGGCCTGTGGCGTGCTGGTGTGCCGGTGCTGTTGGTGCGTTCCTCTGACGTCCAGCTGCTTGTGTGTTCCTCCACTGATGTGCTCCTCTAGCCGTCCAGCTACCTGTGTGTCTGCCTGCTAGGGTTTTTATAGGCACGGGATGGGGGTGTGGCAGGCCAGGGTGGTCTTGGGAAATGCAACATTTGGGCAGGAAAACAAAAATGTCTGTCCTCATGTAGGTCCATGGTCACAGGCTGGGATGGAGCCCTAGCCAGGGACAACGCTCTTTCTCCCTTCCATGTCATTTAAAGGGACTGTGCCCTTCCCTTCCCAGCACTTCCCTTCCTGTATTACCAGGTTCAAGCAGTTCTCCTGCCTCAGTCTCCTGAGTAGCTGGGACTACAGGTGCATGCCACCACACCTGGCTAATTTTTTTTTGTATTTTTAGTAGAGACAAGATTTCACCATGTTGACCAGCCTGGTCTTGAACTCCTGACCTCAAGCAATCCACTCGCCTCAGCCTCCCAAAGTGCTAGGATTACAGGCGTAAACCATTGCACCCGGTCCCTTAGCTTGGTCTTGTACCACTCTATACTCCAAAATTCTTTCTGGTTGCTGTTTGTCAGCCGTAACTGGAGTTGACATAAAGGGATGTAATGGGCAATCTGGCTGAGAGTAAGGTTGGAAAGGGATCGGGCCAGGCTGAGTTCCAAGGGCACGAGGGAGTCCCAGAGGATGTGACATGGGAATAAAATGGTCAGCGTGCTAGACTGACATCTTAGAAAGATCATTTGCTCCTTAATCTGCCCCCATCACTTTCCTCTAAAAGGCCCTTATTGATAACCTCCACACTACTCAACCCTAGGGCACTCTTCAGTTCTGATCTCAATTGACATTTTTTTTTTTTTTCCAGATGGAGTCTTGCTCTGTCGCCCAGGCTGGAGTGCAGTGGCTCAATCTTGGCTCACTGCAAGCTCCGCCTCCTGGGTTCACACCATTCTCCTGCCTCAGCCTCCTGAGTAGCTGGGACTACAGGCGCCTGCCACCATGCCCAGCTAATTTTTTGTATTTTTAGTAGATACGGGGTTTCATTGTGTTAGCCAGGATGGTCTCGAACTCCTGACCTTGTGATCCACCCGCCTCGGCCTCCCAAAGTGCTGGGATTACAGGCTTGAGCCACCGCGCCCGGCCTCAGTTGACATTTCTTAGAGCTGATTTTACTTGATTTCTTGCAGCCCTCAACACCAGTTGTTAACCCCTCCCCCTGAAATGTCCTCCCTTGGTTTATGTGTCTCTGCACGTTCTTGTTTTCCTTCTCCCTTTCTGGCTGTCCCTTACTAGTTTTTCACCATCTCCTTTTCCATCAGGGAAAACTGTGTGTCAAAGTTGCTTGAGGCACTATCTTAGTTGGTATCATCTTTCTTTCTGCTTTCTCTCTTGACCCATTAGGAGAGTGTGAAATCAGTTTAATGCGTCATATAAGCATTGACAAAATGATGAAGCAACAGAATAGAAGTGTCAAGGTGCATTGTGCATAGGGTAAATATTGTTTGAGGAAGCTTATTTCAGATTTAGATATAAATACACACATGCATATGTATGACGGCTGCAATGTAAAATAGTATCTTACTGTGGGATGTGGTGAAACAGTTTGAAAGCCATGGCTGTACAACTCCTCTGTTTATTTCTCAGGGCCAGAATTCTCCTAGGAATGTAAGATCTGTGTGTGTCCAACCGCCTACTCCACATCTCCTCTTAGATACCCTCTATGGAGACATTAAACACAATATATTCAAAATCAAATTCAAGCCCTTCACCCTAAACTTGGACTTTCTTCTCTGTTTCGCATCTCAGGGAAAAGCCCCACCGTCCATCCAACTGCAGAAGTTAGAAATCTGGGCATCATCCTTGGTACTTAACTTTCTCCCAGCCTATGTCAAATATAGCTCCAAATCTTGTTGACTTAAACTCCGAAAGATCTCTTTACCCTGCTGTTTCTCTCTGTCCATCTCCGCCTTCCATGCCTAAGATGTCCTCATCTCTCACCTGGGATAACTATACTGTATTTCCACTTGGGCTCTCCTCTGACCCAGTCTCCACCAACCACCCTGAATGATACTTGTAAAACATAACCAATCTAATCATGTTACTCCCTTGCTTACAAGTCCTTCAATGGCACATGGTTCTTAGACCCACATTCTTAACATGGCCTACCGGATGCCCCCACAATCTCCTCCCCTTCTCTGCATTGCAGTCACATTTGTTGTGATGGATATTGTCTTTTGACAGACAGCACCCATCCCCATTCTATATGCCTTCCTATGCTACAGATGCTGGAAAGCTAAAACATCTCCCAACTCCCTTGCAGCTAGGGCTCTAGCACTTAGATGTATTTGCATAAAAGATGGAAGGGAGGCAGAAGTAAGCCAGATGGTTTGGGCTGTTTTTACTGGTAAACATGGTTGTGGAGACAGTAGTGCACAGTCCCTGGCTTTGTAGAGGCAGGGAAAGCACTTGGCATTTCATTGTCCTGCCCATGGCATTGACAGTGACTTTCTGATCCCAGAATCCTGTCTTTGGGTGGCAGCTTCACCATTGTGTCCTCATGCTCAGCCTTTCCAGTGGTGGCCTCCTGGCTTCTGTCTTTCTGACTGCGAGACGTAGAAACTGCCTTGACAGGTCAGTTCTATGGTGTTTTAGGAGTCATTCCTAATACCTAGCCTAGGGACCAGCATTTTCTTCAACAGCTAGAGTGGTTTCTGTTTCTAAACTCAGACTGATTAATTTAGTCTCTAGAACTGGTCATGCCTCCTCCCACTATAGGGTTGTTTTACTTGCTATCCTTTTGGCCTAGGTTAATACCCTTGCTATCCCTTAACCCTCAGCCCCATCTCTCGATTAACTCCTTATATGTCCTTTCCATCTCAGTTCAAACATTTTCTCTGGGAAGTTATCCCTGACCCTTAAGACTGGATCAGCTTTCCTTGTTAAACAGGGATCTCACCCTTTATGTTTCTTTTAGTGCATCATCATCGTCTGTAATTATGTAGTTGTGTGACTCTAGAATCTGAGCCCCAGGGACTTGATTATCCTGCTCAATGCTGTGTTCCATTGCTTAAAGGCCCCTATAGAGTTGGTGCTCAACAGGCATGTGTTGAAAGAATGAATGGAATGGAGGAGGCCAGAATGGAGGCTCTGAGGACAAAATCCACGTTTTTAAATATGGCTGGTAAGCCCTGTGACACCTCTTCTCGGCATTTTCTCCCAACCACATCTTTCCCTGCCTCTCAGCCAGTCCGAACGCGCTGTGTGCTCTCTGGCGTCCAGGTCTCTACATCTACTATTTCTGCTGCTTGGGTGTCTCTTCGTTCTTAGCCTGGTTCTTACTCATCTTGCAGGTTTCAGCAAGATGTTTTCTCTTCTAGGGAAACTTTTACTTCAGACAATTCTATACAGGACAAATGTTGGCCGGGCGCGGTGGCTCAAGCCTGTAATCCCAGCACTTTCAGAGGCTGAGGCAGGTGGATCACCTGAGATCACGAGTTCGAGACCAGCCTGGCCAACATGCTGAAACCCCATCTCTACTAAAAATACAAAACTTAGCCAGGCGTGGTGGCACGTGCCTGTAATCCCAGCTACTTGGGAGGCTGAGTCACAAGAATCGCTTGAATCCGGGAGGTAGAGGTTGCAGTGAGCCAAGATCATGCCACTGCATTCCAGCCTGGGCAACAGAGTGAGGCTCTGTCTCAAAAAAAAAATATTGTTAAATATATGATTGTAAACATTGCCTGCTGTTATCTGTACCTTCCATTGCAAGTGCACTGTCTTGCTCAAGGCAGCCTATGGAGAGGGCCTTGCATGGGGCCCAGCTCTAATGCCCTCAGTATTTGTTGAAGTTGAGTGATGCAATGTCCTCTACTCAACCAGCCTCAGTCGGGCATCTCTGCACACTTTCCAGGAGCCCAAACACAGTGAATAATTGTAATCTGAGGGCTGCTTGATCAGGAAAGGAAGCTGGGGGAAGTTTGTTCAGCTTCAGTCCCTGGCTGTCCCTGGGTCACCAGGCAGGAGGCCTTGAAGCAGATCCTGTGGGGGATGGGCAGGGAAACAGTTTCTTCCTCTGCTCCCTCCTGGAGAGTGGGGGGATGGGGCCAGGAGAGGGAAGGTTCCTTCTAGGAGGCTCCCTGGCACAGTGCCTGCTTTGAGGAACGGGGTGGAGAGCATGGTGAATGCAGGCTTTCTCCTGGCCCCTGGCCTCCAGCTCTGTGAGAGGGAGGGAAACTGCTGGCAAAGATGGGAAAGAGGGATGGAAGGGAGGGAAAGAGGGATGGAAGGGAGGGAAAGAGGAGAGTCCGCTTGCTTTGGGAGACACGGAGAGGGGCTTAACTGGCTCTGAAAGACAGGATTCCCAAGAGCCTACCAGGTCCCAACTCCAGATCAGCTCTGGAAATATCCTCAAATCACTGAGTCTGAGAGTCAATATACTGGGAATGTTTAACTCTTAGGATCAGATCATCCTAACATCACCAGCTGGAAAATCCGTCAGAGGGTTGTACCTGGGGTCTGCAGGGTACTGGACCCAAAGTCCAGAGACCTTGACCCTATTCTGCTTGCAGGCCCAGTCTCCCGGGGGGGGGGGGGGCTAACTTGGATAAGTAAGTCAGCTCCCTGGACCCCCCCTTCTCTTTTTCAACAGCTGGAAGAAATGGCATTTTCCCAGAACCCAAGAATATTTTGCATCCCATCCACGGCGCTTACAATAACAGAAAGACCAGGAAGCTGGCAAACCACATCCCTCTTTCCCACAGGTCTGTAATCTCCCTGAGGGCAGGGTTCAGCTCACACATCTTACACTCTGGTCTCAAACCTGGCTGCCCATCAGAATTGCTTGATGATTAACTAAAATGTTTCACTTCCTCTAACACTGATTCTGATTTCTTGGAGCTGTGTTAGGACCTAAAACCTGTTTTAACAGTGTGCTAACTGATTGTGATGCAAAGGGACCAGCACAACGTAGTAGGTGCTAAGTGTTGCCTCCAGGGGTGGGAAATGAATTTAGCAGGGTAAACAAATGGAGTGTAGGGGAAGTGGGATTGAAATACGGTCTGCATCTGGGTAACTGTGCATCTAACACTTGGAAAGGAAATAGTGCACCAGTGTTAGCAATACAAAAGATAAATATTTATTCAGAACAAACTTTTAACAATCAATTTTACATTCTAAGCCACAAGGAAATAGCAAAACATATAGCAAAGGAAAAGCAAACACTAAAAGAAAAGCAGTGTACTGTCTTTTCTACTTGATAACACTTAGTTGGCCCATGACCTCTCGCTTGGCCTATCTCCCAAGTACATTTTAGAGTTAACAGCTCACTCATAATTTTGGGTTAAAATCCATCTTTCTCCTGAGTCAGGAGTTGCAGATGAGCTCCAGCTAGCTGCTTCTCTAGGGTTCCTAGTTATTGAGGCTAAGGTGCAAATGTAAACCTTTGGTAGGTTTCTTTACACAGGGGCACCCCCATTTCTCACTGGTGACAATGAATGGGGAAGGGGTAGGGCCTCCAAAGGACCTGGCACACTTTAATCCAGAAATGGTACCCCAGGGAGCAACACATGCACCCTGGAGTGTGTTCCCTGGTCCTTTCCGTATCTCCCAAGTATTCAGAAAACCCCTCCTTAAAACCTTCTCTTTCTGCTCCCTCTTCCAGATGATTTCTCAGCATTCCTCTGGGCTCAACATTCTGGAGAGATCAGACTTTCTGGGCCCTCAAGTGTTGAGGAAATTGTTGTGAAGTGTGAGAGGTAGTGGAATGAGCACCGGGCTTGGGGTCAGGGGACTCTACTATAGGCTGGCTCTGGCACCAGACAGCTATGTGATTTTCACCGAGTCATTTAACCTCTTTGGGCCTCTTTCATCTGCTGGAAAACCACGGAATTGGTCTAAACCAACTCTCAGGTTCTTTCCAGCAGGAATATTCTGGATTCCATGATTCTATGAAAAATGGCTTCTGAGCCACCAAAAGAGCTGTCATGAAGTCCATGCATTTTTGTGCCATAAAGAGAGGCCCTTGGCCACCATTCAGAGCTTATTGATTCAGATTATATACACTTCTAACAACACTGGTTTCACAAATTCTGACCACGTAGATTAAAAGCAGCAAATTAAACGAGGGAGGGGAAGAGCTGCAAAAGGTAGACACTCTGATAGAAGCCACAGTCAACAATGTTTTCAGTTAAGCAAACACTGATGGAGTGCCTACCACGTGTTGGGCCCCGTACCTAGTGCTGGGGCATAAAGATGAGCAAGGCAGCCCAAAGGGTGAAAATCCAGGGGAAGACAAGGTATGGGGCGGGGAGGGCGGGGAAAGAGAGAAAAAGTACAAGAAATAAAACAAAAACCCAATAGAAAAACGAAAATAAAATTTAAAAAAGGGAGGGGCAACACATCTGCACGCTACAGTTCTCCGCAGTCGTTATTGGTGACAGAGTCACCAATTCAGAACAGGCTGAAATGGAGTAAACTCGGTTTAAGAAGGCATAGAGAGATGTCTCTTGTAGGTTTTAAAAAGATCTCCTTCAAAAACGATAAAAAATGGTTTAAAAAAAAGTTTTGGCACTTAAGAGGGGTAAGCTGGCTGTGTGTTCACCCTGGCAGGCAGGCGGGTGTTTAGTGCCCGGCCACGCCGGTTAGCTGAGCTGCCACGGAATTGTGAACTGCTTTGGGACACTGGGCAAAGGCGTGTCCTCGCTTGCCACAGAGGTTGCACACGATGCCCTTCCGGCAGTAAGGGCTCAGGTGCCCCTCCTCCCCGCACCTGAAGCACCTGTCCTGCGTGCAGCTGCCGCTCATGTGGGTCCGGGAACCACATTTAAAGCATGTCTTGGGCTGCCCCTTGTACCAGCTGTAGCCCCTCTCGGCCCCCAGGAAGAAGGCCCCTGGCAAGTGCCTGACCCCGCCCTCCCCCTGGCGCAGCTCGATCTCGCACTTGTACTCCCCGGTCCAGATCCCAAACCTGTCGGTCACTTTCACCGGCACAGCCAGCACGTCGCAGTGGCGCTTGAGCCAGGTCACAATGTCCTCCACGTCCACCGTCTCGTTCCGGAAGAGGATGAAGAGCGTCTTCAAGCTGGACTTGCTCCGCCCCAGCACCACAAAGTTCTCCCAGCAGTCCTCCTGCTCCCGCTTCTCCTCGTAAACGCGCAGGAACAGGGCCAGCTTCTCCGCCGAGCGGAAGCTCACGTCGAATTCGCGACTGCCCGGGATCTGGATGACCGCGTAGATGTCGCTCGGGTCCATGCCGATGGAGCGCAGGATAAGCGCTCCTACCACGAAGTCCCGGGTCGGGCAGGAGCCCTCGTCTCCCTGGAAACAGATGCGGACAAGGAAGCGACCCTTGCCCGGGCCCGCCCCCGCCGGCTCGTCCTGGAGGGGCCGTTCGGCCGCGTCCTCGGCCTCGCCGGGCCTGGCCGGGGTCGGCATGGCTGCCGCCGCCGCCTCGGCCTTCTTCCTCCTACCCGCCTCGGCAGCGCCCTTCTTCTTGCGGGGGTCCGCCGCCTCGCCGGCTGGATCTCTCCGGCGGCCCTTCGGGTCCCCGCGGCCAGCAGGTGGGAAGTCGCCGAGGTCCGGCGCCGCTAGGCCCGCGGGACCGCCGAGCCCGGCGCTCCCGCCACCGCCGCCGCTTTCCTCCTCCCGCCGCGCCAGCCGCGGCTCGCGGAATTCGCCCTTCTTCTCGGCTAGATTCTTTACCACCTGGGCCCAGCCCATCTTCTCGCGGCCGCCGTCGGCCTCCTCTCCCCGGGCCGCGGGCCGCGCGGGGGGCAGAAGCTGCGGCCGCCCACGTTTCCTCTCTTCCTCCGCGCCGCCGCCGGTGGCCATTTTACCTCCTTCCCAGCATCCTCCACTCGCTCCCGCAGCCAAAGGGCGCCCATCGCGCGCGCCCGCCCGCCGGGGCTGTGGGGGTTTGGGTTTTTTTTTTTTTTTTTTTGAAATTTGACGCTACCCTCCCCCGCCGCCGCTCCCTCAAAGGTATTCACATGCGGCGCATATTGGCCAGCGCCGGCTCTGCGCCCGCTGGTAACTGCTGAGCTTCTCTTCCGCCAGCGCTCGCTCCAACCTCACCTCCGTCCGCAGCGGGATGGGGCGCCCGGAGGCGTCCCTTTCCCCAGCGCGGGTTTGGCAGCCTCCGGCCTCGCTCTCGAGGATTTGGCATTTCGCAAGCGGTGCTCGATGATTTCATGCAAGCAGCTTTGCTAACGGCCCACAGCCCACAGGCGGGACGAATTCAGAAGCATCTCCCCCGTTTTGTTGTTTTCTTTGTACTTTTTCCTGTTAAAAAAGCAAAAACAATAGCAAAATTAAAACTTAGCTTTCCCTTTCCCCAGAACTGACTGCAATGCATTATTTTTTTCCCACGTCGGATTATGCATATTTTCAAGCAGAAAAGTTGAAAGTTTTACAGTGAACATTTTACCATTAACTTTTTATCATTAAAATTTTACTCTGTTTTATCACACTACACCTCGATGCATTCATCGGTCTTTATTTTTTGATACGTTTCCAAGTAAGTCATATTGCATTATTTTTATTTGTTTTGAAAAGACCTCTGTCGTACTTAGGATGAAGTGTGAGTGCTTCTTACGTTCCCGGTACTGTGTTAAGCACACTTCAGACTTTATTACATGAAATCTTCCAAAAACGATGCCGTAATTATGCCCATTTTACAGATAAGGAGGCAGGAATTAAGTCACTTGGCGGAGTTAATAGGCAGCCCCACGTATAGGTAGCTTATATTTCTTTAACCACTATTTCTGACGCTGTGGATCAAGAACTGTGCATCAGACTCTAGGAAACTGTCAACAGGCAGATTCCCTTCACCCCAACTGGTATTGGTCTCAGGGGAGCCACCATCCCTGACTCTTGTGCTGTTTGCACTTTCCAGTCCTTTCACTTTATATCCTCAGACACCCTTTCCTTCATCCCTTCTCAGCCACACATTCCCATGATCATACTCGGAACTTCACCATTACCAGAAACATCCAAGTCATAGAGATTCACATATTTCTCTGTTGCTCTTTCAACTTGCCTGGTCAAGTTTCACCATGAGGAGAATACTTACACAACCAAACAATATATGTATTTTAAACAATCTCTTCCATTCCTCTTACCTTAAGCCCTCATTCCAGGTAACCATCACATAATCAAATATCTGCAAGGGTCAGGCAGGTACCTTAAGTAGAAGATATACTGGGTAAACTGGAGATCGAATATTCTACCTGAAGGGGCAACTGCTGGTCAACTCTAGCCAATTATTCCTCTCCAGAAGTGAGGGTCCACTGTGGACAGAGCTTTCAGTTTCCAAAGAGAAATCTGAACTCCAGTTTGTTCTTTTATGGGAAACATTCTTCTCTCTTGTCTTCTTTAAGATGGGCTCAGCTGTATTTGGAACCTCCATATAAATTTTACAACCTGTCTACTAAGTTCCAGGAAACTATGAGATCTTAACTGGAGCTGCATTGCATTTGTACAGAATTGCCACTTCATAACACCGAATCTTTCCGTCAGTGACCCCACTTGATTTCTCACGTATTTATGTCTTATTTTATGCATTTAAATAAAATATAGTTTTCTTCATAAAGGTCTTACATACTTTGGGGGACTTATTCCAAGGTACCACATGGTTTGACTGCTATTGTAAATGAAATTATTGTAAATCAGAAGTTATATATTGTTTCTTGGTGTCCTTGAGAGGGAACACAATTGAATTTTGTGTACTGACCCCATATTTGGCACCAAAGTTGAAACCTTAAAAAGTTCCAGTGGTTTTTGGAATCTCTTTACTTTTCTGTATTGCCAGTCATATTGTCTGTGAATAATGAAGGTTTTGTCTCTTTTTTCAGATCTTACACTTTTTCTTGTCTTACTGCACTAGTCAGGAACTTTCATATAATCAATGTATTTTGAGCATTTTTGTTTTGTGTTGGACTTTAAAGGCATCTGTTTGTGTTTTGAAAATATTTGACTTGTGGATTATGTTCTGGTTCCATGTCCAATTTTACTAACCATATCTTCTTCTATTGTAAGATTTCATTGTTATGTGTAGGGCCATCCTTTTGGTCAGTTTCATTTTTTCCAGGTCAAATTTTGCAGAGATTATTAAATCACGAGCTACAGGGGCCATGCAGGTACCCTGCAAGGAAAGCAGTCCGGGTGGGCACTGAGGCCATATGAAGAGAGCAGCCTTTATTCATTTCTGGCAGATTATTGTCACAGAGGGACACAGGCCCAGTGTTGCCAGATGTCTGCTTTTCTAAGAGAGATCGGAAATCCAGTGTTTGGTTGCCTGGAACAAGGCGTGAGCTTAGCAGCTTGAACACGTGAGGGTCTAGAGTCTGTCTTGTGAGGCCTCTTCATGTTCTTATGTCTTTAGTGCGCTGGCTTCCACCTGTGTTCCTTTTTAGTATTTCTATCTCCTTTTCTTCCTTCGAACCTGACATCCATTCTTTAAGCAAATCCTGATGGCAATTCTTCCAAAATATATCCCCAATCTGACCACTCTCACTTGTTCTCCAAGTCACTATGATGTAAACTGCTTAGAATATGCCTGGCTCAGTCATTCTAGTTAAAAAAAAAAACAAAACATGACAGATAAATGTGTTCAGAATAGACCTGACCAACTAGTTTGCCATCTTTGGCTTAAGCACAATTATCCTCACTTTACAAAGGAGGTAACTGAGGCTCAGAGAGGTGAAGGGATTTGTCTTAGGAGCATCTGTGAGGTCTTTGATAACTGGGGCATGTCTTGCTGTCTGTCTTCACAGACAATTGCTGTGAAGACAACACAACTGACCTGGTGAGGTGGCTCATGCCTGTAAGCCCAGCACTTTGGGATGCCAAGACTGGAGGATGGCTTAAACCCAGGAGTTCTTGACCACCCTGGGCAACATAGTGAGACCTCATCTCTACAGAAAATTTCTAAAATTTGCCAGGTATGGTGGTATGCACCTATAGTCCCTGCTACTCTGGAGGCTGAGATGGGAGGATCACTTAAGCCTAGGAGGTTGAGGCTGCAGTGAGCTGTGATCCCACCATTGTATTCCAGCCTGGGTAACAGAGTGAGACCCTGTAAAAAAAAAAAAAAAAAAAAAAGAAAGAAAAGAAAAAAGAAAAGACAACACAATTGCCCAGTGCTCTGTAAGCACTTAGTAAATGGCAGCTGATTTTTGATTTTTGAATTGTTAAGAAACTGGGCTCAGCATGGTGGCTCACACCTGTTATCTTAGCATTTTGGGAGGCTGAGGCGGGCAGATCAGTTGAGTCCAGGAGTTTGTAGACCAGCCTGGGCAACATGGAGAAACCCCATCTGTACCAAAAATAATGAAAAACATTAGCCAGCTGTGATGGGGCACCACCTCTAGTCCCAACTACTAGGGAGGCTGAGGTGGGAGGATTGCTTGAGCCCAGGAGGTTGAGGCCGCAGTGAGTGCAGTGAACTGTGATCACTCCATGCTACCCTGGGCAACAGATTGAGAGAAACTCTGTCTTAAAAATGAAAAGAAACTCGCCAATGCTAGTTGGGAATAGCTAAATAACAGAAAATTCTAGAATAATGGTAACATATGCAAATGAAGTTTTTTTTTTCTCTCATAGAATAAGTCTGGAGGTAGGCAGCTCAGAGCTGGTATCGTGGCTGCATAGTGTCAGGGATCCAAGCTCCTTCTGTCTTTATGTTCTGCCATATATGACCTACATTTCTGACAATATTTAATGGCCCAAATGGCTGCTGAGTTCCAACTATGAGATTCCATTCCAGCAGCAGAAAGGAACAAGTGGAAGAGAATGGCATGTGTCCTCCACTTCCTGTATAAGGACATTTGCGGATGTTGCACTTCTGCCTATATTCCATTGACAAGAACTTGATCAAGCCTATCTGCATCTCAGTCCAAGTTCTTAATGATGAATTTTTGGATTTGCATTATTTTTGAAGTGACCTTTAGAGAGTCAGGAGATGGAGGCATGGGTTGAGATGGACCTTGAAAGAAGAAGTAGGTTTTGGAAAGCAATACAGAAACACACCTATGAGGTTAGAATTATTGCTTCTATTCACAGATGACGGAACTAGGCTGAGAGAGGTAGAGTGAGTTGCCCAATGTCACAATGTCACAAAGCTAGTAGTGGCTTAGTGAACCACATCAAGAGGACTCCAAGGATTATATGCTTAGCCACTTACACAGTTCTGCCTTGTATCTATAAAATGGAGATAATGCCTACATTAAGGTTACTATTTATTGATAACTTGCATTTGTAGTTGTATTAGCACAGAAGCTAGGATCCTTTGCTTTTAAGGGCATGACCAAGAACTTGCACATGCTTCTTGTACTCACATCACATTTGTTAAAACCTAATCATGCAGCCACCTTAGTTGCAAGGGAGGCCGGAAAATTAGGTTTTTATTTTATTTTATTTTATCTTATTTTATTTTTTGAGAAGGAGTCTCTCTCTGTCACCCAGGTTGGAATGCAGTGGCATGATTTCGGCTCACTGCAACCTCCACCTCCCGAGTTCAAGTGATTCTCCTACCTTAGTCTCCCGAGTAGCTGGGATTACAGATGCCCACTGCCCCCAGCTAATGTTTGTGTTTTTAGTAGAGACGGGCTTTTGTCATGTTGGCCAGGCTGGTCTCGAACTCCTGACCTCAGGTGATCTGCCTGCCTCGACCTCTCAAAGTGCTGGGATTACAGGCATGAACCAAGAAATGAGGTCTTTAGATGGGCAGCCCATGTGCCCAATAAAAATTCTAATACTACAGAAGTGTAGAGTGGATGTGGGAGGGTATTAGCAATCTCTGCTACGATACTGTTAGTTAAGATAGATTTATTTATTTATTTATTTATTTATTTATTTATTTATTTATTTATTTATTTATTTATTTATTTATTTCAGGGTCTCACTCTGTCACCCAGGCTGGAGTGCGGTGGTGTGATCATGGCTCACTGAAGCCTCAACCTCCTGGGCTCAAGTGATCCTCCTGCCTCAGCCTCCTGAGTAGCTTGGACTATAGGCTTGTGTCACAATGGCCAGCTAATTTTTTAATTTTTTATAGAGAAGGGGTCTCTTTATGTTGCCCAGGCTGGTCTTAAACTCCTGGCCTCAAGAAAATCCTTCTGCCTTGGCCTCCCAAAGTTCTCAGATTACAGATATGAGCCACCATACCCGGCCTAGTTAATCTTTAAAACAAACCAGTAAAATAAGCATTATTGTTCCTATTTTACTGATGAGTAAATTGAGGTTCGGAGAGGTGGAGCAATTTAAGGGTAATCCTGACTCATGTTTGACCCACAGTATTCTGTTCCTTTTGATTGGAATTGTGTTTTGTGAGTGTTGCTGCTTCTCATTGATTTCCTTCTCACTCAGTAGTATGCCATTAGCAAGTGTCTCCACTCCCTGGACTGCGAATCTGCCTCTGGATGCCTACTGTCTGGCATTGTGATCATGTCAGAGGGAGGAGATACTGGCCTTTCCAAGGCCAGGATGCAGTGGGGCCACATGTGTGTGTTGCTCCTTGGCTACTTGCAGTAGCTGTTAGAAAGCAAGTCCACAAACTGCAATCTCTTCACCAAAGGGAAGTAAAGCCAGCTGACCCAGGAGACAGAAGGAGGCTGAGGCCAAGGGAAGAAAGAGGCACTCGACTGTCAGCGTCTGGCCTGGATCAACATCATCCCAACCACCTGGGAATGAGAAGCTGGTGGAGTCCGTGAAGGAGATGTCATCAGAAGTCCAGTATTACATCCATGTGGATAAACTCCTTGACATTTTTTCTGAGACCCTTCTTGGCATTGGACATGGCAGGTGCATGTGCATGGGGAAGGAGATGGAGCACAGTTGCAAGGACATCTCCTGTGATAGCAGCAGCTTCTACCTGACTCTGCAGACTCTGCCAGCAAAGGAACACCTTGTTAACTGTGGCTTGATGTCCAAGCTGATTGGTTTCCAAGGTGCTCAGCAGCAGATACCAAGTCTAGTTCATCAGCATGCAAGCAAATCCTGCCAGGCTGTGCACATTTATTCTGGCTCTTCAGGACCACTTGACCAAGTTTGTCTTTTTTTTTTTTTTTTGAGATGGAGTCTAGCTCTGTCGCCCAGGCTGGAGTGCAGTGGCGCGATCTCGGCTCACTGCAAGCTCCACCTTCCAGGTTCACGCCATTCTCCTGCCTCAGCCTCCTGAGTCCCTGGGACTACAGGTGCCCACCACCATGCCCGGCTAATTTTTTGTAATTTTAGTAGAGACAGGGTTTCACCATGTTAGCCAGGATGGTCTCGATCTCCTGACCTCATGATCCACCCGCCTCGGCATCCCAAAGTGCTGGGATTACAGGCGTGAACCACCATCCCCGGCCGACCAAGTTTGTCTTATATCCTCTGACCTCTAGGTGCCTCCAGGAGGACATCCTGTAGGACATCTTCACTCTTCAGGGCCCCCAGTTTCTTGCAGACACCACTGAGGGTATTTCTTCATCCAGATTGTCGGGGAGCTAACTCAGCTGAAGATGGTTCATGAACAGGGACAGAGCTCTGTGGTGGTAGTCAATGGAATCATGCAGACTGTATTAGTTTCCTAGGGCTGCTATAACAACAAACTGTAAACCAGGGGTCCCCAACCCCTGGGTCTACCCATTAGGAACCAGGCCACACAGCAGGAGGTGAGTGGCAGGCAAGCGAGCATTACCACCTGAGCTCTTCCTCCTGTCAGATCAGCAGTGGCATTAGATTCTCATAGAAGTGGAAGCCCCATTGTGAACTGCACATGCGAGGGATCTAGGTTGCATGCTCCTAATGAGAATTTAATATTGATGATCTAAGGTGGAACAGTTTCATCCCGAAACCACCCCCGAGCCCCGTCCATGGAAAAATCATCTTCTGTGAAACCGGTCCCTGGTGCCAAAAAGGTTGGGGACCCCTGCTATAAACTGAGTGGTTTAAAGCAACAGGAATTTATTATCTCACAGTTCTAGAGGCTGAAAGTCTGAAATCTAGGTGTAAGCAGGGCCATGTTATCTCTGAAGGCTCTAGGGGAAAATCTGTTCCATGCCTTTCCCTTAGCTTCTGGTGTTGCCAGCATTCCTTGACTTGTGGATGCATCACTCTAATCTCTGCCCGTGTCATCAGAAGGCATTCTCACTGTGTCTGCCTCTGTGTGTCTTCTCATAATGGCACCAGTCTTTTAAGGGCCCACTCCAGTACGACCTCATCTTAACTAATTACATCTGCAACAATTCTATTTCCAAATAAGGTTCTGGGAATGGTATGTATTTTTTGGAAATACTATTCAACTCAGTACACACACTACATGCTGACTACCTGGATACAGACCAATGACACACATCATCGGCTTCAGGATCTGTAGTTCATTCAGATGATGAAAAACTCGTCTTACCACAGGGTTATCTGCCACAGCCCCCACGAAGCCATGTTTAACAGCAAAGTCAAGGTTGGCCTGGCCACCTCCAAGTTATGGGATGAAATTGTGCTCACAATCAGGACTGAATAGGATTGCAAGAGGGCACAAGGACAGCTGAAGAGCAGCATCCATGCACAGCAGGAAGACAACAGTGTGCTGGGGCCTAGCAGTGAATTCAGTGGGGGGGGGGGGGGGGGTCTTAGGGTGAAAGAGCAGGCAGCTCTGGAGTGCTGTGCAGATGATAAGAAGGAATGTCTAGGATCTTGTTATGTTGAGTGTAGCAGGTGTCTCCACAAGAACCATGGCATCTTACCCAGTGACGAGGGTAGGGATTGTGGGTTTAGGATGGTGTGCACATTTGCCACAAAGTCAGCACATCCAATGACATGGATGGAAACCTGAGATTGCCTGCTCAGCCTAGTCCACCTCTCAGCAAGATGTTGATGGAATGAGAGCCCAGGTTGCTGTTGCTGAGCCTGGAGCCAAGCAGGCCTGAGAGGCCCTCTATCACATTTATCACCTCACATATGCAGGAAGGAAAGGCCAGTTCGTCTTGCCCATCTATGCTGGGGGCAGGAAGTTCCATCAGGTGTTCATGAACACAGAAATGCCACCTGAACAGGTGTAAGTGCAAATGGACCCCATCTTATTCAGTTCCAATTCCAACAGTTTTGTTACAAGTGATTGTCGGTGGCCCCTCAAGTGTGTTTTGGCTTTGATTAAAGTGGCAGCATTTTTGCAAATACTTTTGTGTATTTATTTTAAAATTTGAAGTGGGGCCAGATGGGGTGGCTCATGCCTGTAATCCTAGCACTTTGGGAGGCTGAGGCGGGCGGGTCACCTGAAGTCGGGAGTTCGAGACCAGCCTGACCAACATAGAGAAACCCCGTCTCTACTAAAAATACAAAATTTGCCGGGCATGGTGGCGCATGCCTGTAGTCCCAGCTACTCGGGAGGCTGAGGCAGGAGAATCGCTTGAGCCGGGGAGGCAGAGGTTGTGATGAGCCAAGATCACGCCATTGCACTCCAGTCTGGGCAACAAGAGCAAAACTCTGTCTCAAAAAAAAAAAAAAAAAAAAAAAATTGAAGTGGGAGGCAGTAATATTACTGGTTAAGCACCTGAGATGTGGGACACAGGCAGCTCTCAGTGGGTGTCCATGCTGGGGTCAGCACGTCTGATGAGGAAGGCTGTGTGACAGTGAACAAGCTCTTATTTGTGTTAATCAAGGTACAGGTTAAGATACTATGACAAAGGGACTCTCAAATACAGGGTCTCAGACAAGGTGGAGGTTTATTTCTCTTTGATGAAGCAGCTCAGAATTTGGCAGGCAGTAAGGACAGTTAGGTGACTGTCTCCTGCAAGGTTGTCAGGGACCCAGGTTCCTTCTATCTTGTTGTTCCTCTAGATGCAGATTTCAGTAAAATGCTTTTGGTCTGCAAGTACCAGAAAACTCAACTCAAATTTGCTCACCCAGTAATGTGATTTCTTATTTAATCTCAAGTAATTTCTAGATAGGTGACAGGTTAATTTAATTAATTAATTTCTTTTAGAGACAGAATCTTACTCTGTTGCCCAGACTGGCATGCAGTGGCACAATCATAGGTCACTGCAGTCTCAAATTCATGGGCTCAAGCAATCCTCCCACCACAGCCTCCCAAGTAGCTGAGACTACAGGTGCACATCATCACATCTGGCTAATTAAAACAAAAAAATTTTTTTTTTTTTTTCTGAGATGTGGTCTCATTATGTTGTCCAGACTGATCTCAAATGCCTAGCCTCAAGCAATCCTCCTGCTTCAGCTTCCCAAGTAGCTGGGATTATAGGCAGATACTATTGTGCCAAGCTAGGGTTGGTTAATTTAATGGCTCGACAGTGCTATCAAGGAAGAAGGTTTTTACATTTTCCTCTCTACCATTCACAGTATATCCTCTTTGGCCAACTCCCCTCACAGTTCCACAATTCCAGGAATCCCACACAGATATGACAATGTCTACCAGCAGACGAAGGAATGTTTTTCTGCAATGCCTTTTTTAAAAAGTGTGATGAAAACCTTTCCCAAAAGCCTCTGAGTAGATTTCTCATTCTGTCTCCTTGGCCAGACTTTCATCATGTGTCTATGACTCCATCTCTAACTGGAAAGGGAAATTGGCCCACCAAGCCCAGCCTCAACAGTCATGACTATGGAAGCTGGGACTAGGACTAGGGTTGGGCCTGGTGCCTGCCTCCCTTAAGGCAAGTGCATACATGGACAAGATCAGGATCCAATAGCTGTGATGACAGGGAGGAATGGCTGTTGAGTAAGTCACTACCTGGATCTGTCATGTATTCCTATCTTTTACTTTTTTTTTTTTTCTTTTTTTTGAGATGGAGTTTCGTTATTGTTGTCCAGGCTGGAGTGCCGTGGCACGATCTTGGCTCACTGCAACATCAGCCTCCCTGTTTCAAGTGATTCTCCTGCCTCAGCCTCCCAAGTAGCTGGGATTACAGGCACCTGCCACCACTCCTGGCTAATCCTATTTTGTATTTTTAGTAGAGATGGGGTTTCATCATGTTGGCCAGTATGGTCTCGAACTTCTGACCTCAGGTGATCCATCCGCCTCGGCCTCCCAAAGTGCTGGGATTACAGGTGTGAGCCACCGCGCCCAGCCTTTATCTTTTACTTTTTAATGGTTTCCTGGTATAGAGTTTCCCAGCAAGAATGCTGTCATATGGTGTGCTCTGCAAATGAGGGTACCCAACATAGTGTTTCCCTTAGCTCTAGGGTCAGCCAGGAGGGGCCTGAATAGCCAGAGTACCCGGGCTAATTGCTTTTTATCCTAGAGGCTGCTTCTATTTACCACAGTGCACTTAAACACATTCTCCTGTGATTTTTAAGAGGCAGAAAAGGTTGGGAGCTCTGACATGGTATTCTGTAGTAATGTTCCCCTATTGAAGTTTAAGTGATTTAAAATTATTGTTCCCTCCCAATTATCTTTTAAACTGGAATTCACTTTTAAATCCCTGCTCTATCTAGCAAATCTGGTGTGTAGGGCAAAGGTGGCAGCTAGTACTTTAGTTGGGGTACAAAAGGAAAGAGGTGTGTGTGTGTGTGTGTGTGTGTGTGTGGTCCTATTCCAGATATATGTTGAAGTTATTGCAACAGGATCTGCTGATGGACGTGGGATGAGAGATGAGTTAAGGATGATTCCAAGAAGAGAGTTGCCCTATTTTGAGTTTGGGAAAAATGTTTCTGGAAAAATATTGCACATTATTATATGACTGGAATTCAGGGGGAGGCTGGAGACGAGTCTGAGAGGCATCTGGGTACAGATGGTATTCAAAACTATGAGACTGGAAGAGAGGGGGCTGGGACTGAGTCCTGGGATACTACAATAATAAAGGGAGAAGAGGAGGAATCAGCAAAGGAGACTGAAAAGGAGGCAGGAAACAACTGAAGAGTGGTTTCCTGGATACTAAGAAAGTGTTTCAGGGGAGGGAGTGATCTGTTGTGTCAAATGCTGCAGACAGGCCAAATAAGGGGAGGACCTAGAAGTGACCATAGGGTTTAGCAAAGTAGAGGTCACCAATGATGTTGATGAGGGCAGTTTCAGTGGAGAGTGAAAGCCTGATTGAGTGGAGGGAAAACAATGGGAAACAGAATAGGCAAACCTAGGAGTTTTGCTTTAAAATGAAGCAGACATGGGAGCTGACTGGAGGGGAAGTGGTTTGTTTGTTTATTTAGAGACAGGGTCTTGCTCTGTCAACCAGGCTGGAATGCAGTGGCTGGATCATGGCTCACTGCAGCCTGGACCTTTCCGGCTCAAGCGATCTTCCCACCTCTGGCCTCCCACCCAAAGTGCTCTCACGCTTATATGCATGACCCACCGTGTCCGGCTGTGGTCAAGCTTTTTAAATAGAAGAAATTTAAAAATACGTTGGTATACTGATGATAAAAAGGAGAGGGAAAAGAGGAGGAAAAAACGGGGAGAACTGCTCGGCCAATATCCTTGAGAAAATGTGAGAGGATAGGATTCGGTGCACAAATGTAGGAATTGGTCTTAGTAGGCAGTTTATATGTAGTTACAGGAGGGAGGCAAGTAGGCGAGTAAATGGTGCTGTGAACTAGTGGGTTTACTGATTCCCAAAATTTCCTTAGTAAAATTGGAAGCAAACTCATTAGTCAAGAGTGAAGATGGCGAAGGAAGAGATGGAAGTTTGATGAGAGTGGAGAAATATGATATAATATTTTAGGATTATGGGCAGAGCAAACTGAAGGGAATTTGAAAATTGAAAAGAGGGCCGAACTAGATTTTGCCTTGAGAGGTTAGTCCCTCTAGGCGCTCGGTAGCCGGCGTCACGTTTCCTTGGAGACCGAGACGCTGGCGAAAGCAACGGGTGTCCGGACCTTTGAGTGGCCTGGGTTACTGCGTGATGTACACTGAGACAAGGAAGTTGGAAAAGCCGAGTAGTTATTCTAGCAGATCAGTGTCTCACAGACTCGTAGCTTCTCTTCCCCAATGGCGCATGTCTTACAAAAGTAGGTTAAAAAAAAAAAAAAAAAAATGGAAGCAAGGCGGAATGCGCATGAGTACTTCACACCCCGCCGCTGTCCCGCCCTCGCCTAGAGGTCGGCCCTCGATCTTCTGATCCCGCCCTCTCCCCGCCCACATCTCCTTGGCCCCGCCCCACTCCCGCGGCGCTATTCTACCCGGTGAACTGCAGTTTCTGGTTTAAGACTCCAATCCTGTTTCGAGTTGCTGCTTGCTGCCCCTTGGGTTGGGGATAATGGAAGTTCTTTCCCTTCCCAACTCTTTCCAGACTCAACCACTCTGGGACTCACTCCACAGTCCACGAGTTCCAGGTTCCGGTGAGTCTTGAGGGACTAGGGCTGGGGTGGGAGGCTCGCTGGCCCTGCAGTCCACCTGCCCTCCACTCTCACGGTCGTGACTGCTTCATGGATAGAGACTGGAGACCCGAATTCCAGTCCCAGCCGGGTCACACACTTTGCTGTGGGAGCCAGAGCAAGCCTCAGAACCTCGTTTTTCTCCTCTCACTGTCTTATCAGAATGTAAGGGTGTATTATGCTGCTCTCTTATTCATCTGATTGCTACTCTGGTTTCCTGAGGGTGGATGTTGCGTCTTTTCCATGCCTTCTGTTTCTCACAGTTCTTAGCACCTCACAGCCTGGATGTGCTTAGTAAATTCTGGCTGGCTGATAAAAAAAAAAAAAGTGATAGCTAACATTTATGGAGCACTTACCACATGCTTCATAAATATCTCTCGGAATTCTTGTGCCAACTGGCAGAAGTAGGTTTTATTATTAGATCCACTTTACAGATGAGAAAATCGAGGCTCAGGGAGGTCAAGTCACTTGCTTGAGGTTACAGATATCTGAAAAGGGTGCAGCTGGGATATGAACTCATGGTGCTATGTGACTGCTTGTTTATTTTGTAGGATTATGTTCCATGGCAGCAGTCCAAGCAGGAAACCAAGCCATCTACTCTGCCTCCAGTCCAGCAAGCCAACAGCCTTCATACAAGCAAAATGAAGACTTTGACTAGGGTCCAACCAGGTGGGTGGAGGCACCTGGGAGCTGGTGTGGAGGTTGGAGACAGGATAGAGTGGCTGCTCTTGGCTCTTGGTGACGTCACTTATATTATGGTAGGCTAACTGATATAATAAACAATGCCCAAATTGCAAGTATTGATATAGAAGTTTATATCTCATTTATGTCACAGTACATTTGTGGATCTGAGGAAGGAGGGATTCTGTTCCACATGGTCATTCAGGGATCCAGGTTCCTTTGACCTTGTGGATCTGATATTTTGTAAGGTCTCGAAGTCTTCTGCTGGATACTTTTGCATTCAGCTGGCATAGAGGGAAGAGAAGAACAAGAACATGGACAATTATGTGGGCATTTTTTTGGGGAGGGTCCAGATTTGAAGTGACAAATGTTACTCCTACTCATGTTTCAGGGGCCATAATTTAGCCACATGACCTCTGCTAACCACAAGGGAAGGTGGGAAATGTAGTCCTTCTGTTTTTCCAGGAAGAAAAGAAAACAAGATTTGGTGAACTCATAGAATAATCTCTGCCACATCATTATCATGCTTTACAGGGGAGTTCTGAGGCCTTGGGTCAGGCTCAGGCAGACATGGGGTCAGATTTTGACTCTGCCATTTACTCACTTGGAAAAATCATTCATCTCTCTGAGCCTTGGTTTTCTCATTTGTGAAATGGGGATGCTAATACTCCATAGGATTGTTGTAAGAATTAATAGCATATATTTTGTAATATTTCTTTGGTATCCTGAAATGAACTTCATAGACAATATAGCATACTTATGTATACACCTATGTATAAAATCACTCATACCACCTCATTGCCTCCAAGTAAGTAATGTTAGATCAGCTCCCCTGTGGGCAACGCTGAAACACAAAAAGGAGATGAGGGAGTAGAATGCCAAGTTGCCCTGCATCTCACCACCTTATTTTACCTCACTGATGCTGGGTAGGGATAAGGCTCAGGCTCCCACCAGGCTCTACTGACATAGGTAGGCTGGGGGAGTTGAGTGAAGTCCAGAGGTGACGAGTCCCACCTCATGACACTTCATGAAATCTTGTCACTGTCGGACTCTGTTGACACTACCCTAGAGAGAGTCAGAGCACTACCTTCTTCTGCCAGGTAGGGATTAGAAGATGACCTCCCCACTCATTCCTGCCGGCACTATCCCAGTTTTGGAATCAGCACCACCAAGCAGGGAATGAAGGATCAGCTCCCTGCTGGACACTGCCAGCACTTCCCAGTGAGGAAACGGGAATAAATCCGTACAAATATTCCCAATGGGTTTTTCAGAAAGTGGAAAAACAATTCAATGGAGGAAGAAAGCCTTTTCTATGGGTGGCGCTGGAGCAATCGGACATCCATAGGCAAAAAAAAAAAAAAAAAAAAATTTAGGTTTAACAACAAATATAAAAATTAGCTCAAAGATAAAATACAATAGAAATTAATGTAAAATGTGAAACTGAAAAACTTTTAGAAAAAAACAGGATAGAAAAATCTTTGGGGCCTAGGGCCAAGTGAAGAGTTCTTAGATATCACACCAAAAGCTTGACCCATAAAAGAAAAATAGATGAATTGGACTGCATCAAAATTAAAAATTTTGTTCTGTGAAAGAACTTTTTTTTTTTTTTTTTGAGAAAGAGTCTCGCTTTGTTGCCCAGGCTGGAGTGCAGCTCACTGCAAACTCTGCCTCCCGGGTTCAAGTGATTCTTTTGCCTCAGCCTCCGGAGTAGCTGGACTGCAGGCGTGTTCCACCATGCCCGGCTAATTTTTGTATTTTTAGTAGAGACAGGCTGGTCTCGAACTCATGACCTCAAGTAATCTGCCCGCCTCAGCCTCCCAAAGTGCTGAGATTATAGCCGAGAGCCACCGCACCTGGCTTATGAAAGACCTTTTTAAGAGGATGAAAAGACAAGAGATAATATTTGGAGAAAATATTTGCAAACCATGTATCTGACAAAGGACTACTGTGTAGAATATCTCAGTAACTCTAAAAACCCAACAATGAAACAGACAATTCAGTTAGGCAATAGGAAAAAGACATGAAGAGACATTTCACCAGAGCAGATATACAGATGTCAAATAAGCACATTAAAAAGATGTTCAACGTCATTAGCCACTGGGGTAATGCAAATTAAGCCACAGTGAGATATCACTGCATACCTGTCAAAATGGCTAAAATAAAAAAATAGTGATAGCACCAAATGCTAGCAAAGAGGAGAAATCAGATTGTGCGCAATTGCTGGTGGGAAGGTAAAATGATGCAGCCTCTCTGGAAACTAGTGTGGCAGTCTCTAACAACATTAAACATGCACTTCCTAGTAATCTGACCCAGCAGTTTTACTCTTGGGCATTTATTCCAGAGAAATGAAAACTTACATTCACACAAAAGCCAGTATGTGAATGTTCATAGCAGCCCTGTTCATAATACCTCAAAACTGGAAACAACCTTGAAGTCCCTCAATGGGTGAATGTTTAAACAAGCTATGATGCATCCATACCATGGAAAACTATATAGCAATAAACAGGAAAGAACTACTGATATATTCAACAACTTGGATGAATCTCCAGAGAATTATGCCAAGTAAAAAAAGTCAATCCTGGCCGGGCGCGGTGGCTCAAGCCTGTAATCCCAGCACTTTGGGAGGCCGAGACGGGCGGATCACGAGGTCAGGAGGTCGAGACCATCCTGGCTAACACGGTGAAACCCCGTCTCTAATAAAAAATACAAAAAACTAGCTGGGCGAGGTGGCGGGCGCCTGTAGTCCCAGCTACTCGGGAGGCTGAGGCAGGAGAATGGCGGGAACCCAGGAGGCGGAGCTTGCAGTGAGCTGGGATCCGGCCATTGCACTCCAGCCTGGGCAGCAGAGCAAAACTCTGTCTCAAAAAAAAAAAAAAAAAAAAAAGTCAATCCCAACAGTTACATACTGGATGATTCCATTTATATAACCTTCTGGGAATCACAAAATTATAGAAATGGAGAACAGATTAGTGATTGCAGGGGTTAGGGCAGAGTTGTGAGGAGGGTGGTAAGGGGAGGGAAGTGGGTGTGGTTGTAAAAGGCAACAGGCAGGATCCTTGTGGTTATGGAAAAGTTCTAAATCTTGCCCATCTTAATGTCAATATCCTGGTTGTGATATTGTACTGTACTTTTGCAGGATGTTGACATTGGGAAAAACTGGGTAAAGGGTACATAGACTCCCTCTGTTTCCTTTCCTTTCCTTTTTCCTTTCCTTTTCCTTTTCCTTTTCCTTTCCCTTTCCTTCCCCTCCCCTCCCCTCCCCTCCCCTCTCCTTTCCTTTCCTTTTTTTCAGACAGAGTCTCTCTGTCTCTCACACCCAGCCTGGAGTGCAGTGGTGTGATCTCAGCTCACTGCAACCTCCAACTCCCAGGTTCAAGCGATTCCCCTGCCTCAGCCTCCCAAGTAGCTGGGATTACAGGCGTGTGCAACCACACCTGGCTATTTTTTGTATTTTTAGTAGAGATGGGGTTTCCCCATGTTGGTCAGGCTGGTCTTGAACTCGTAACCTGAGGTGATCCACCTGTCTCAGCCTCCCAAAGTGCTGGGATTACAGGTATGAGCCACCACAGCCAGCCCCTCTGTATTCTTTCTCTTTCTTTCTTTCTTTCTTTCTTTCTTTCTTTCTTTCTTTCTTTCTTTCTTTCTTTCTTTCTTTCTTTCTCTCTCTCTCTCTCTTTTCTTTCTTTCTTTCTTTCTTTCTTTCTTTCTTTCTTTCTTCTTTTTTTGGAGGCGGAGTCTCGCTCTGTCCCCCACGCTGGAGTGCAGTGGCACGATCTTGGCTCACTGCAAGCTCCACCTCCCGGGTTCACGCCATTCTCCTGCCTCAGCCTCCTGAGTAGCTGGGACTACAGGCGCCCCCCCCCCCCCATGCCCAGCTAGTTTTTTTGTATTTTTAGTAGAGACAGGGTTTCACCGTGTTAGCCAGGCTGGTCTCAATCTCCTGACCTTGTGATCCGCCCGCCTTGGCCTCCCAAAGTGTTGGGATTACAGGCGTGAGCCACTGCACCCGGCCCCCTCTGTATTATTTCTTAAAACTGCTTGTGAATCTGAGCTATCTTGAAATAAAAGGTTGAATTTTAAAAAAAGATAAATCAGGGCTACTACCAATAATGAAAATAAATACTCATTATTAAAACTGCAAATCTTCCTTAAGCATTTAAATTCAACTTAAGAATCTTACAATTTTTATAAATACTTGTAAGGGGGTTTTGGAACTTGGTTAATTAAATTCTCCTAAACCTTTTAAGCCACATCTTAAAATTTAACGTATTCATTTTCATTTTCAAATAGTTCACTTGTCTGATTAACAAAAACCCATTGGGTATTTACATAATTCTTGTATATCTAATACTTAAACTTCTAAATATGAGTAATCTGACCAGGCGCGGTGGCTCACACCTGTAATCCCAGCACTTTGGGAGTCTGAGGCAGCTGAATCACCTGAGGTCAGGAGTTCAAGACCAGCCTGGCCAACATGACGAAACCCCGTCTCTACTAAAAATAAAAAAATTAGCCGGGTGTGGTGGGCGCCTGTTATCCCACTATTCGGGAGACTGAGACAGGAGAATTGCTTGAACCTGGGAGGCAGAAGTTGCAGTGAGCCAAGATCTCGCCATTGAACTCCAGCCTGGGCAACAGAGCCAGACTACTCCTCCTCCTCCTCCTCCTCAAAAAAAAAAAAAAAAAAAAAAAAAAAAAAAAATTAATATAGGTAATCTCATGTTCTCTTAAATAATAAAAGTAATTTATACATATTAATAAGAGTGTCTTAAACCTTTCAACTTAAATCTAGATCAAAATCCCACTTACACTTTTAAAATTAGAATCACAAGATTAACCTATTAATCATTCTCTCTTATACAATACAACTAAAAACCAGATATATACAGGTAATTTATAAATTAAACACAAAATTAATTTACTTAATCATCTCTATAGTTAATGCCACCATTTCTCAAGATGAAGGACATTGATCTATTAAAGAGATTAATAACTTTCCCAGATGAGCTGGGTTGTACCTGAAGCAGGGATTTTGGTGGGGACTGAGAGTAGAGCTGGATCCATCTGGGTGATTTGTCTCATGTCATTGCATGACAGGTGGAGAGAAAACAGGGATTCTAAGAATATGCCCCCCAGATGCCTATACTCCCTATCTGGCAGAACCACAGCTCTTAGAGTGTTTCAGAGACAGCCAGTTGGAGTTTTGCATAGCCGCTGTGCCTTTGTCTGGTGTTGAGGTCCCACTTCTCAGGTCACCAGAAGTAAGAGTAACAACTGGTAACGCGTATCCAGCACTGAATATACATCAGGCACTATTCCAAACACCTTTAAGGTATAGTAACTTCTTCGTTCATCTTCACGAAGACCCTATGAGGTAGGCATGATGATTATGGAGGGACACAGAGGTCATTTGACTTGTTCAAGGTCACACAGCTAGTAGAAGGCAGAGCCTGGATTTTTTAAAAAATTATTTTTTATGATTATATATATATATTTTTAAGATGGAGTCTCTGTCTGTCGCCCAGGCTGGAGTGCGATCTCGCACCACTGCAACCTCTATCTCCTGAGTTCAAACGATTCTCTTGCCTCAGCTTCCCAAGTAGCTGGGATTACAGGCGCCCACCATCATGTCCATCTAATTTGTTGTATGTTTAGTAGAGACAGGGTTTCACCATGTTGGCTGGGCTCGTCTTGAACTCTTGACCACAGGTGATCCTCCCGCCTTGGCCTCCCAAAGTGTTGAGATTACAGGCGTGAGCCACCATGCCTGACCAAGAGCCTGGATTTAAACTTAGACTGTCTGGCTCATTAGTTCTTGTTCTTAACCCCTACCCCATCAGGCCTTCTGTCAGCCACGTTGGTGGGACAGCAGGGATTTGGATTCAGGCCTGCTAGACTCTGGTCATTCTGCCGTCCTGTGCTGCAGCAGCTACTGGAAAGACACAAGGAGTGGGAGTTCCCGACTCTCTTTCTGACTGGACAGTTGGGAGCAGGGTTCCTGGCTGCCCCGCCCTCCCCTCTGCCCATGCTCATAGTTACTTCTTTCACCTGGGCTTGTCCCTCCCTTATATGAAGGCCCAGAGTAGGTCCTGGGAGCTTAATGAAGGGTATGAATTTCACTCTCAGTCTAGTGTCACATTATAAGGCAGCCAGAGGGTGGAGCTGGGGCCTGGCCCGCCTCTCATTAAAGGTGCACTCCCGGGAACCTGGCCTCAGGCCAGCCTGTACCCTTACTCTCTCCCTGTCCTTTCCTGTCTACCCCTAGTGTTCCACTCCAAGCCCACTACAGTGATGACAAGCCACCAGCCGAAGAATCCACGAGAACTACATAGAAGGCGGAAGTTGAACCCTGGGAAGATGCAGGCCAAAATCCGGTTAATGAAGGTATGAGGCACATCTTCCCTGGACACTGGGCTCAGGGCGGGGATGGGGATGATGGCTCTAGCAAACATGTGCTGAGAACTTTGTGGGTGCCAGACTTGACTCATTGCTTCCTCACAGGAACCGTGCGAGCACCTTGTCCTCATTCCTATTTTACAAACAGGGAAACTGAGATGCAGGGAGATACATGACGTGCACCAGGTCACACAGTCAGGAAATGGCCGGATCGGGGTCAAAGCCAGTTATACAAAGCATTTGCTGTTCTGTTTAAGACTCAAGAAATTACCAGAATTGCTTGTTATTTTGTTGCATTAGGAACACGATCTAGTGGCTTCTTTATCTTAAAATTTCCAGTAACTTGGCCGGGTGTGGTGGCTCATGCCTGTAATCCCAGCACTTTGCGAGGTCTCTGTGGGTGGATCATTTGAGGTCAGAGTTCGAGACCATCCTGGCCAACATGGTGAAACCCCATTTCTACTCAAACTACAAAAATTAGCTGGGTATGGTGGCACACACCTGTAGTTTCAGCTACTCGGGAGGCTGAGGCAGGAGACTCGCTTGAACCTGGGAGGCAGAGGTTGCAATGAGCTGAGATGCACTCCTCACTCCAACCTGGAGGACAGAGTGAGACTCCATCTCAAAAAAACCAAACAAAATAAAACAAAAATTCCAGTAAATTAAACTTTCATATAGTGTACTTTGAAGCAAGCCTTAGAAACTGACAATTAAAATTTTCACATCAATCGATGCAATTATAAGTAATTAATTTCCTTACTATAGGTTGTTTTATGGCTTCTGTAATTATCTGAACAATGTTTCAAAGTATTTGAAATGCCTAAAGGAAGACGAGTCCTTAGCATACATAGCAGAAAGTAAAATACTAAGTATTATAAAGACTACAAAATACTATATAATAATTCTTCAAGAAAGTTTTTAATAGCTCAATGAACAATGACTACTATATAAAGAACAAGGGAGAATACAATTTGCTTTGAAACGTTTTTTTTCCCCTTTAACCTTTTATCTTGCAAAATGGTTTAGAGGTGGCCCAGTATTCTTAAAGGAGGAACTCATATTTCTGTTATTTTTATTTTTATTTTTTTTGAGACAGAGTTTCACTCTGTCGCCCAGGCTGGAGTGCAGTGGCAAGATCTCAGGTCACTGCAACCTCCACCTCCCAGGTTTGAGCAAGTCTCCTGCCTCAGCCTCCTGAGTTGCTGGGATTACAGGCACCCACCACCACGCCCAGCTAATTTTTTGTATTGTTAGTAGAGACGGGGTTTCACCATGTTGGCCAGGCTGGTCTCTAACTCCTGACCTCAGGTGATCTGCCCGCCTTGGCCTCCCAAAGTGCTGAGATTACAGGTGTGAGCCACTGTGCCCGGCCATTTCTGTTATTTTTATCCTAACTTTAGAGGGGTTTATGTGTTTTTGATTGATATAGAAGCTGAACCTGGACAATTTGGCTCTAAAACTTGTGCTCCTAACCAGTCCAGTTCTTAATACTGTCTCTTACCATCTTTCATTCATTTAGTGAATCAACAAATATCGATTGAGCACCTACCATGTGCCAGGTTCTGTTCTGAGTGGGAGGATTCACCAGTGATGTGGCCTCTGATATTAGGGAATTTACATTCTATTGGATGGGGGAGACTGACAATCAACAAGAGAAAGATATTTGAAGTGATGATAAGAGCCAAAGAGAAGTCTAAGGATAAGGTTGGGGGCTAGAGGCACGGAGGAGAGTGTGGCAGTAATTGTTTTAGGTAGGGTGCTAATGAGAAGCTGCTAAGGTGGGTGACATTTGAACTGAAACCCTAGTGCTGCTGTTTCAGTGGGCCCAGGACTTGGAGAATAACGTTTTTCACAAGATACTTCTGGGTATTTTGGTCTGGTGATGTGGAGACAAGATAGTGGAGTGGCTAGGAGCCCGGACTTCAAGGATGACAGCTCTGCTATGTGTGACCTTGGATAAGTCACTGAATTTAATCCTTAGTATCCACATTGATTGATTGAGACGGCCTCTCTGTGTCATCCAGGCTGGAAGGCAGTGGCATGATCATGGCTCACTGCAGCCTGGACTTTCCAAGCCCAAGTGATCCTCCCACCTCAGCCTCTCAGAGTAGGTGGGACTATAGGCATGCACTACCATGCCCAGCTAATTTTTGTAGAGATGGGATCTCCCTTTGTTGCCCAGGCTCTAACTCCTGGGCTCAAGTAGTCCTTTCACCTTGCTCTTCCAAAGTGCTGGGATTACAGGCGTGAACCACTGTGCCTGACTGCTGTCTGCTTTTATAAAGCTGGCCTAATAATAGTGCCTATCTCTTAGGGTTGCTGTGAGGGTGATGTGCTGATGTGCTGCAGTGCATATGAAGTGCTTAGCACAGTATCAGCCGCATAGTAAGCGCTCAATATATCGGCATGATTACTGTTATATGAGAAATAAAGGAGCTGAGGGGTAGGAAGGGGTAGTTTTTAGTAAAGGATAGAGAAATGAGGAAGAACAGGAACAAATAAAAGAGCAAATATTTATGGCAGGGGTAGAGGTTTAGAGCCAGAAGTATTACCTATTGTTCACTGAGTGCGTATGAGTGCACTTTCACTAAGCAGCTTGATTGTAAATTTCATCTCATTTATTTATTTATTCTTTGTTTTTTTTTAAAGACAGGGTCTTGCTCTGTCACCCAGGCTGAAGTGCAGTGGCACAATCATAGCTCACTGCAGCCGAAAACTCCTGGGCTCAAGAGATCCTCCTGCCTCAGCCTCCCAAGTAGCTAGGACTATAGGTGCACACCACCATGCCCAGCTAAATTTTAATTTTTTAAAATTTTATTTATTTATTTATTTGCTTTTTGAGACAAGCTCTTGCTCTGTTACCCGGACTGGAGTGTGGTGGCACAATCTCAACACTGCAGCCTCGATCTTCTGGACTCAAACATTCCTCCCACCTCAGCCTCCTGAGTAGCTAGGACTGTGGGCATACACCACCACGCCCAGCTAATTTTGTTTATTTTTTGTAGACATGAGGTCTCACTATGTTGCCCAGGCTGGTCTTGAACTCCTGGCCTTGAGTGATCCTCCCACCTGGGCCTCCCAAATTGTTGGAATTACAGGCGTGAGCCACCACACCTGTCCAATCTCATTTATATTTTACGGCGGTTCTCTAAAACAGGTATTAGTTTCCTTATCTTTAGAATGAATATAAGGAGGCTCTGAGACATTAACTAACTTGTCCAGATTCTTTTAGATGGTAAGTGGCTGAGCTGGGATTTGAACCAAGGTGTGTCTAGGTTCAACATCCAAGTCTTAGTCACTACGTGTTTCAGCCATGCCTTGCAGTTTTAAGGCTACCCAGTTCTTGTTTTAGCATAGTGGAAAGACAGACATTGGGACTCAGAAGTCTGGCTTTCCAGTTCCAGCCCTGCCACTTCGTGACTGTGTGACACTGGGCAAGTCATTAAACTCTGTGAACCTCCACTTAATCAACAACATAGAGTTAGTAAACGTAGAGCTGTTGGCAGGTGAACCGATACCATGTGCCACCTGTGGAGCAAGGCACGGCAACTGGCCTGGCATGAAGAGGGCCCTCAACAATTGTTATTGTTACTGTAGATTTTATGCACCTGCTGGGTGTAACCTTAGGGGAGCCACTTAACTCTCAGACCCTCCTTGTTCCATAGGGGGCTGTTATGTGAAATGAGAGTACTCATTAGCTCCACGGTCTGCCAGGAAATGCTGACGTTTATCATCCACTTTGCCTCCTCTGCTTCTCCTCCAGACATGGTGGTTGCTCTGCCACCTTTTTACCTACCTGGGGCGTTTGTTACTATTGTTGGGATGGAATCTTCCTCTGTCACCCAGGCTGGAGTGCAGTGGCACGATCTCGGCTCACTGCAACCCCCGCCTTCCAGGTTCAAGCGATTCTCCTGCCTCAGCACCCCCAGTAGCTGGGATTACAGGCATGCGCCTCCATGCTCGCCTAAGTTTTGTATTGTTAGTAGAGACGGAGTTTCACCATGTTGGTCAGGCTGGTCTCGAACTCCTGACCTCGTGATCGGCCCACCTTGGCCTCCCAAAGTGCTGGAATTACAGATGTGAGGCACCCTGCCCGGCCCTTATTATTATTTATATATTTCATTGATTCTGAGAAGCCATTGATATTAAGGCACATCTTTATTTACCCACTAATATATTTGTTGATTATATGGTGACACACCACCAACTGTAAGATGCACCCGCACCTCAGGGACGTGAAATGATGGGTACACGTGCGTTTCCGAACGGAGGAGAGTCCCGGAGCTCCTGGGCGGCGCAGACAATGGGGAACCGCCGCCCAGCTTGGGCCGCATTTACCAGCAGAAGGCCGCAAGGGGGCGGGAGTCTGGCGGGGTTGGGGCGGCGGTCTGGCGGGCTTTTGGGGGCTCTGGCCGGGCAGGGCGCAGCGCCGCCTCTCTACTCTTCCGTCCGCCCGCAGATGCTGCTCAGGAACGGGAGGACCGCTCTGCGAGAGCTCCAAAGCCATGAGGACTTCCTCACCAAGCTCAACGAGGAGCTGATCGAGACCATCCAGGACATGGAGAACAGCACGACCCTGAACGTGCGGGCCCTGCTGCAGCAGCAGGACATCCTGGCGGTGAGACCCACGCCTCTGCCCTCGGTGCCGGCAGTGCCCGCGGCATCCGCTCGCCCTCCTTCCCTCCCTCCACGTGCTCGCGCGCCCTCTCCTGCCCTTCCTTGCCCATTGCACATACTGCTTCCTCCAACTGGAAGACGCATTTCTTCAACCTTCACTCCCCTCACCTGGGCTTTGCAAGGGGACCAAGATGGGAGTTTCATCCCAACGCGCCAGCACTCACTAGCCAGGAGACTTTGAGTTAACTTTGCCTCCCTGAGCTCTGTGAAATGCGGCACAATAGCACCGGTCCCAGAGGGGATTTACCTGGCACATATTGTACCCATGCAAGAGGTAGCTGCTACCACCACCAGCATTTGCAAACACCTCTACTTATAATAGCAAGCCATCTGTATGTATTTATATAGTCCTTACAACAATCCTAAGGGTGGACTCTGTTATTATCCCGATTAGCCTCTGGTCAGGTTTCTGGGAGTGAGGTTGGGATTCGGGATTCCTCTGAGGAAGTGCTGGGTGGCCGCTTCTGAGAGCCAGCAGAGCCTGCGGGTGAGTTGACCCCACCCCTCCCGCAGACCATCATCGACATCTTGGAGTATTCAAACAAGAAGAGGCTGCAGCAATTGAAGTCTGAGCTTCAGGCGTGGGAAGAAAAGAAGAAATGCAAGATGAGCTGTAAGAATCCCTGGGCGAATTCCTTGACCCTCCCGGTGGCACCTTTGGGGAGGTTAGCAGCACAGCATTCATCTTGTACTTGCCATTCAGAAACCCTCAGCCCCATCGTCTCTCTTCTAGGTAGATGGGAAGGCTAAGATACAGAGCGAATAGCCTACTTACCCAGCCCTTAGGTCTTTCCAGGCCCCATGTCTGGGTCTCGACCAATGTCTGCATTGTTACAGGCACACACCCAGTCATTGCAACTGCCTGGAGGCAGGGAAGCTGTCCTTTTTACAGGTGAGGAAACCGAGACTAAGAGAGGTGAAGTAGCTTGTGGAAGGTTTTATAGCTAGGAGCCAGAATCCAACCCTAGCCTGGCTCCGTTTCCTGCCAAGATCCTTCTGGGAGTCAGTGGCTGGGCTAGAACCTAGGTCTCCTGGCTTCCATCCTGCCTGGCCTGTGGTTCCTTTTCCCTGAGCAGACTACACAGCTGCTGAGCAGAGGGGCAGTGGATCAGGCAACCCCAGACATTGGAGATCTCTCTCTGGAGGAAGACAGGATAGACTCTGCCTTATTCCTGCCATGGGTTGTGTCTTGGGAGCCACTGTCACCCCATCTGCCTGGTCTCACTTCCTTGAGTGTGTCTCTGAGGAGAGTGAAGTCTGGAGAGGGACAGTCTTGGCGAGGGCCACACTGCAAGTCAGTGGCAGAGTGGGGACTAGTCTAGGGATCGTGCACCAATTCCCTTCCTTTTTCCTACCCAGCATTGCCTCTTCTCCTGCAGGGGTGGAAAACCCTCTAGAGCCTTATCTTTTAACCACCTCCCTGCCCTGTGTGAGCTCGCCTCAGGCCAGACCCCAGTTATTGGCCAAGGAGACCTTGCCTCCTGGGCCTCCTGGGGCCCAGGTGCTTGAGGGAAGGTCTTGCCTCCTGTCCCTGCCGACCTCCCTAACCTCTCCCCAGATCTAGAGCAGCAGGCAGAGCAGCTGAATGCCAAGATTGAGAAGACCCAGGAGGAAGTGAACTTCCTGAGCACTTACATGGACCATGAGTATTCCATCAAGTCTGTCCAGATCTCCACCCTTGTGCGCCAGCTGCAGCAGGATAAGGACAGCCAGCAGGTAGGGGACCCCCTGCCCCTCCCCCACCAGACTGTGTGGGAGTCCGGGCTGGTGGCCAACACCCTTCTGCTGGATCCCAGGATGAGCTGGATGACCTCAGTGAGATGCGCAGAAAGGTCCTGGAATCCTTGTCTGACAAGATTCAGAAAAAGAAGAAAAAAATTCTGAGTTCTGTGGTGGCAGTGAGTAGCCAGTTGCTGTGTGGGAGGTGGGGGGAATCCAGGTCCCACTCCCACCCCACCTTCTTCCCCATCCTCTGCCTCCAGGCCCACTGCAGCCCTATTGGTCTCTACCATGTTTTGCTGCCCAGGAAGAGGCACCTGGGGGCCAGACCTCTTCTTCCTCCACAGGAAACCCAGCGTCCCTATGAGGAGGCTCTCCTACAGAAGATGTGGGAAAGCCAGGAATTCCTGAAATGCACGCAAAGGTTCAGAGAAGTGCGTGGGCGAGGAAGGTGGTGGTCCCTGTAGGGGAGCAGTGGGTGGGCAGTCCCCATGGCCTGTGGGAATGGGTCAGGCTTCTCCTGATCTGGCGCTCAGGAGGTCTCTGACTCTGGTGTTGGCCTGCCTCCTTGCCGGTGCCGTTACTGTTACTTGTCTTTCATCCGGGAAGGTGATTGACACCGACCTAGGCCTTACCTCGTTAGCCTGCATCGCTGGCTATGAACCATTTGCAACATCATCAAATCACCTATTCAGCCATTAGCCACCATGCATCTTTACCCCTTGATTCTTGTCACTGCCCACCACCCATTATCAGTGTTAATGAACTTCACCATCACTGCCTTCTTGAATTAATTTTCATTATCTTGCCTCTTCATCGGTTTTTAATGTGCATGCCCTTCGCTATTTCTGCCAGCCTCCATTTATTCCCATGATTGAGCATTCTCCGCCAGTTTGTAACCTGTCTCCATTCTCCATGATCCCTCACCTGTTTCAGCACCACTAAATATTGTCACTCACTTGGAAGCCAGCCCCACCCTGCATGGGGAGGTCCCCTCTCTGGAGTCCAGCAAGTCCCAGTAACAGAGCCCATACCATTTCCCCAGATAGCTTTGCTCCTTGTTCATTTTGACCTTTCTCCCTTTGGTTGGGGGGCATTTGGCTTCTCCCTTCTCCCCTGCTATGCCTTTCCTCTCAGTTTATTGACCAGTTTGAGGAGAACATGCCCGTATTAAGGGCCGAGGTGGAAGAGCTCCAAGCCCAGACCCGGGAACCCCGAGAGGTCGTGTTTGAGGATGTTCTGCTACGGAGACCCAAGTATGTGATCTTTTTGCCACAGCCTCTTAAACCAGCCACACTCTGAGCTCACAGAGGTTCTGTGTTCTTGGGGAAGGCAGCCTGGTGTGGATGGCAGAACCCTGTACAGGGAGGGAGGGGCCTAGGTTTCCACCTTGGATCTGCCACTGACCAGGGGCAGATGTGACCTTCCCATCTCTGCAGAGGCCTCCGATTCCCATCTGTACACAGCAGGCTGGGTTGTGTAATCTCTAAGGGCTCTTGTAGTTCCCAGATTCCATGTGTCAACCAAGTGGGTGCAGCCCTCCACTTCTGGGTTCTTGAGGAAGGCAGAGTTGAGTGGAGTGGTTGGCTTCAGGGAAGAATAGCCTGGAAGACACTCTACAAGGAGAGAAGGATGTCCTCTTCACTTGGCAGGTTTTTGGGCCGCAGAAACCAATTCTTTGCCTACCCTCCCTTGGGGCAAGCCCTCTGCGATTGGGTTGGGGGTCCCCCAGGCTTACCTCTCCGTGATGACACCACAGGACCATGTGTGGCAGAGCCTAGCATTTGCAAATTCTTTAATTTTTCTTCTTCATCTGTATCTGTCTCTCCCTCCTATCCTTTTCCTTCCTTCTACTCTCCTATTGCCATCTCTTCCTTTTCTTCTATTTCTAAAAAAAATACCCCAAAACAAAATGCTATTGGATTTATGAAGTGCCTCTGAATGCCAGGCACCGTGTGAATGAAAACAGTTCTTGGCCCTGCCCTCATGGAGCCAAAGAGGGAACTGGACGTGAGTCGATAATGAGCCACAAGTAACTGTGGAGTTGCAGCGGAGCCTGGAGCTGCGGAATAGAGTACATGCCACTGTGAAAGTGACTCTTAGGGGCCGGGTGCGGTGGCTCACGCCTGTAATCTCAGCACTTTGGGAGGCCGAGGTGGGTGGATCATGAGGTCAGGAGTTCAAGACCAGCCTGGCCAAGTTGGTGAAACACCGACTCTACTAAAAATACAAAAATTAGCCGGGCGTGTTGGCAGGTGCCTGTAGTCCCAGCTGCTTGGGAGGCTGAGGCAGGAGAATTGCTTGAACTTGGAAGGCAGAGGTTGCAGTGAGCCGACATTGTGCCACTGCATTCCAGTCTGAGCGACAGAGCGAGACTCCATCTCAAAAGACAAAAAAGCAACTCAGGACAGTGAGTCTGGGCAGTCAAGAAGGTTTTCCTGAGGATGTGACATTTGAACTGAGGCCTGAAGGATGCATAGAAACTCACTAGGCAAAGGAGACTGATGGGGGAGCTGAAGGAAGAGCAATTCTAGGGAGTGGTGCTAGAGTCTCCAGGGGATGTAGTAAATAGTCATCTGTTGTCTTTACCTGAGCTCTGAACACAGTGAATGAGATTGAAAGGGGTAAGGTGCATGCAGGCCAGGTTATCACCTTTGTTTGGGTGAAGCTGATTTTAGAGACTGTGGCTTATATTTCTAGGCATGTGGGTCTCTGAATAGTGAACCCAGAATTAGGCAAATTGAACTACCCAGTCGTGGTGGAGCTGGACCCACGTGGAGCCAGGCCTTGGGGCAGAGAAGAGTGGAGTCCTTTTGGGTTGCCCGCTGCTGAGAGAGGAAGGGACTGGGCTCCCTGTGTCCCCTTCCTCTCCTCACACTCACCATTCCGGTGGTCATACCCCCTTTCCAAAAGCAGAATATGAAGGGGCAGAGAGAGACCAGGAGCAATACACTCATGGATGCCCTTCCACACGGAAGGGAACACTAGGAGTAAAGAAGCAGATTTTCACTCCTCAAAAGTGGAAATGGCACGCTGTTAACCAGAGCGTCTCTAACTGGAACATGCCCAGGAAACACCTGGAGATCATGTTAAAAAGCAGATTCCAAGTCAGTAGGTCTCAGTTGGGCTCACGATTCTGCATTTCTTTCTTTCTTTCTTTCTTTTTTTTTTTTTTTGAGACAGAGTCTCACTCTGTCTCACTCTGTCTCCCAGGCTGAAGTGCAGTGGTGCCATCTCAGTTCACTGCAACCTCCACCTCCTGAGTTCAAGTGATTCTCTTGTCTCAGCCTCCTGAGTAGCTGAGATTACAGGTGTACACCACCATGCCTGGTTAATTTTTTTATCTTTAGTAGAGATGGGGTTTTACCATGTTTGCCAGGCTGGTCTCGAACTCCTGACCTCAAATGATCCACCTGCCTTGGCCTCCCAAAGTGCTGGGATTACAGGTGTGAGCCACCACGCCCAGCCTGATTCTGCATTTCTAAGAAGCTCCCGGGTGATGCTTATGGTACTGCTCTATGAACCAACCACATGTTGAGCCTTGAACTGTGAAGGAGCTGTGGTTGGAAGGAACTTGGCATTGACACGGAGCTGGTGAGGCCAGTGTGGTTGGAATGCAGAGTGACAGGGAGAGTGGCGGGAAGGGACAGGGCAACTCAGCCCCAGGGACCTCCGTGCAGTGCCCTGTAGGGCCAGATTTTCTGCCTGATCCCAGAAGCAAAGGATCTTAAGCCACGTGGTGACATGATCAGATTTCTATTCCGAAAAAGTCAATTTGAAAAGAGCATGGTGGGCTAGATGTGGTGGCTCATACCTGTAATCTCAGCATTTTGGGAGGCCAAGGTGGGAGGATTGCTTGAGTCCAGGAGTTCGAGACCAGCTTGGGCAACATGGTGAAACCCCATCTCTACAAAAAATACAAAAATTAGCCAGGCATGGTGGCGTGTGCCTGTAGTCCCAGCTACACGGAAGGCTGAGGCAGGAGGATTGCTTGAGTCCTAGAGGCAGAGGTTGCAGTGAGCCAAGATGGTGCTACTGCACTCCTGCCTGCGTAATAGAGCAAGACTCTTAAAAGAAAATAAAAGAGCAGGGGGATGAGATTGACAAGCAGCCAGAGTGGCAGCTGGAATTCTACTGGGTGTGAGGGCAGTTGTCCAGGGGAACATGAGGAGTGGCCTGGCCAAGTGTGTGGCAGAAGAGGTGGGAGAAATAGATGGATTGTAGAAATATTTAGGAAGGTAAGAAGGACTTGTATGACTTGGGAAGTACAGGAAAGGGAGATATCAAGAATAACCCCTGGGCTCTTGACTTTTGTAATGGGGTGGTAGTGGTGTCAAATGCAGAGATTGGGAAGGCTGGGATGGGGTGAGGGATGTGTATGTAGGCACAGTCAAAAGTTTACGTGCAGGCAGGCATAGTGGCTCACACCTGTAATCCCAGTGCTTTAGGAGGCTGAGGAAGAAGGATCGCTTGAGGCTGGGAGTTCGAGACCAGGGACAACATAGTGAGACCTCCATCTCTACAAAAAATAAAAAAAATTAGCCAGATGTGGTGGCACATGCCTGTGGTCCCAGCTATTTGGGAGGCAGGAGGATCGATTGAGGAGTTCCAGGCTACAGTGAGCTGTGATCGCACTACTGCATTCCAGCTTCGGTGACCGAGTGAGACCATGTCTCAAAACAAAACAAAGCAAAAAACCATACAGTTGACTTGGACAGTAAGTTTGGTTTACATGAGATATCAAGGTGGAGTCATTGGGTGGGCAATTGACAAGATAAGTGTAGACCTCAGAGGACAGATATTGGCTGGAAGTAGAAATTTAGGTGTTGCCAGCATAGAGATGTACTTTTTAATAAAACTATTATTATGAAAAATTTCAAATATAAAGAAAAGAATGATATAATGAATAGCCAGTTTTACCCATCTAGATTTAGAAATTGTTTTTTTTTCCCATATTGGTTTCATGTTCATTCTTTTTTTTTTTTTTTTTTGGTGAATAGTATTGTAAATTGCAAGTATCCTGACATTTCCTGCCTAAATACTTCATGTGTATCAGTAGATTATTGAAACTATGAGAGAGGATGGTCTCCTTGGAAGAGAGAAAGAGTGAAAGAGAGTATAATCCTTCAACCTCTTAAATATTTGTGCTGGTCCCTGCGATGGGGAATATATTGCTGATGGGAATCCATCTCTCTTGCTACTTTCATGGAAATAATAATGCCTGTCATTCACTGAACACTTATTATATGCTGGCATGGTCTCATTTAATCTTTCCACCAATGACTGAGGTTAGGATTTTTTTTTTTTTTTTTGACGGAATCTTGCTTTGTCACCCAGGCTGGAGTGCAGTGGCGCGATCTCGGCTCACTGCAAGCTCCATTCACCTCCTGGGTTCATGCCATTCTCCTGCCTCAGCCTCCTGAGTAGCTGGGACTACAGGCGCCTGCTACCACGCCCGGCTAAATTTTTTGTATTTTTAGTAGAGAGGGGGTTTCACTGGGTTAGCCAGGATGATCTCGATCTCCTCACCTTTTGATCCGCCCACCTCAGCCCCCCAAAGTGCTGAGATTACAGGCGTGAGCCACTGTGCTCAGCCAACTGAGGTTAGGATATTAACCCCATTTGAGAGATGAGGAAACTGAGGCTCACCTGGGGTCTGGCACTTCAAGAGTGCTTTTCACTTAAGTGCCAACTGAAGGAGTGAGGCTGGGAGAGTAGAAATAGCTTGCTCAAGGTGACACGGAGTCAAGTTATCAAATCTGTCATCCTCACTCCAAAGCCAGTGATTGTCTTGAGGGCCCCCAGCATTTCAGAGCTGAGTTCCTGCTGCCTCTTGACCTCAGACTTGTCCAGGGAACATTCGTCCTGCCAAACTAATTTATTTTCCATTTTTGATGTGTGTGTGTGTGTGTGTGTGTGTGTGTGTGTGTGTGTGTGTTCATGCTTGTGTATGCACATTTGGGCTTTGAGGTCACAGATAGGTCACAGATTGTATTTTGGGATTGCCCCCCAACCCAAGTAAGTACCAGAGTTCTAAAGAGCAGGGCTCCCCTGAGCGGGTGCTCCCACACCCCCACCTCTGGTCTCTCATGGCCCTCTGTGCTGCCTCCCACCAGGTGCACCCCAGACATGGATGTCGTCCTCAACATTCCTGTGGGAGAGCCGCTACCCTTCTAGATGGCAGTGCCATGGGCTGCCCTCCCCTCCTGCTCTCTCACCAGCACCTGGAGCTTTGGATCATTTACTTCCAGGACCGAGTCTCCATTCAGACCCTGATCTACAGTCTCCCTGCTCCCTGTACCCTTCCTGCCTCTTTCTTTCCCTCCCTCCCTCCCTTCCTCCCTCCCTCCCTCCTTCCTTCCTCCCTCCCTCCCTCCTTCCTTCCTCCTCTCCCTCCCTCCCTCCTTTCTCTCCTTCCTGCAGTTTTTTCCTCTCTTCTTCCCTTCTTTCTGGTTGGTGCTGTTGGGCCAGGTGGGAATTTCCAGTTAAATCTGCTGTTCCTTTTTTACCGATAAAGCTGGATTTACATTTGCTTTTTTGCCAGTATCTCGGGGTCCCCAGCTGGGCCTTGCAGAAGATGTGGTGGCAACGAACTTCGTCTTAAGATAAGGGGCGGGCAGCTGTGCTAACTGCATCTGGGGCTCAAAACTTCTCCAGAAGAAGTGCTGGAGCAACCCCCTGCCTGAGTCTCCATGGCTCTGTGGCTCTGGGCCACTCCCTCCTGGTGCAGTTAGGAGCCCAGCTTCTCTCCAATCTGTGCCCAGACCTGTTGCAGGCATTGTGGAGGCTGACAGGCTTATTGAGTTTAATACCCCTGGGAACTTGCTAGGCCTTCAGTGCTTGGAACAACTCAGAAGGGCTACTCTGGCTCCAGAACTTCCTGAAGGCTCAGCTGCAATTACCCTTGGGCCTGCATTGCAGCTGGACTTCTCCCTGTGCCCAATCCTGCATACTTCTGTCTTCCTCAGTTGTTGGTTCCAAGAGCACTCATTGATCAACGTTGTACACCCTACACTCCATCTCAGAGTTGGCCTCTCTGGGGATCTAGCTTGCTACAACCCCCAAGAGACTCTGGTCACTCACAGATCCACTTTGTGTTAAGAGACTTTTGGTTACAGGTAACAAAACAACCAAATCACATTGGCCTAAACTATGAAGGGCTCAGGTCAATAAATGGCTTAGATGAGGCTTTATCCAGAAATCAAGTGATGGCACTAAGGACTTGGTTTCTATTTATCTACTTTGTTTTCTGAGGTGTTGCCCTTTCCTTAAGGTCAGCACCGCTTGTGGCCCCAATATGCCAGCATCTCCCAGGGTTGTGCAGGTCCTTGTACATGTTCTGTTGGAAAGAGAGAGACTGACTGTGTCCCAGAATTTTTAGCCAGTGTATTAAGATTCACTATAATTGGGCTGGGCACAGTGGCTCACGCCTGTAATCCTAGCACTTTGGGAGGCGGAGGCGGGTGGATCACTTGAGGTCAGGAGTTTGAGACAATCCTGGCCAACATGGCAACACCCTGTCTCTACTAAAAATACAAAAATTAGCTGAGCATGGCAGCAGGCACCTGTAATCCCAGCTACTCAGGAGGTGCTTGAACCTGGGAGGCAGAGGTTGCAGTGAGCTGAGATTGTGCCACTGCACTCTAGTCTGGGTGACGGGATGAGACTCCATCTCAAAAAAGAAAAAGAAAAAAAAAAGATTCACTCTAATTGAACCAGCTTATATTACATGCCCATCTTGAGCCGGTCTTGGAGGTGGAGCGTGTCTGCTGATTTAATTCAGGTCACCGGCTCTACCTTGGAGCAGGGAAGGGATGGTTAAGATGGAACACGTGACCTAGGCTGAACCAATAGATACTTCCCAGAGTCATATGGATCTCCAAGCAGAAATGGACCATGTTGAATACAATAGCAAACACTTCAATAGAACCTACTTTATGCTTTACATATATCGACTCACTACATCCTCACAGCAGCAACCCTGTGAAATAGGTATTGTTATTTTCATTTTACAGATGAAGAAACCAAAGGATGAAAAGGCAAAGTGATTTTTCCAAAGTCACCAGGTTACTAAGTGGCAGAGGCAGTTTGCTCTTAACCTCTGTATAATCAGGAGCTCAGCTGAGCAGGAGAGAGCTGAACTTCCAAGTGCTGTAGCAGCTGATTAATGATGGCCTGGCATGGTGACTCATGCCTGTAATCCTCACACTTTGGGAGGCTGAGGCCAGTGGATTGCTTGATCTCAGGAATTTGAGACCAGCCTGGGCAACATGGTGAAACCCTGTCTCTATAAAAAATATAAAAATTAGCTGGGTATGATGGCATGCGCCTGTAGTCCTAGCTACTAGGGAGACTGAGGTAGGAGGATTGCTTGAGCCCAGGAGGCAGAGGTTGCAGTGAGCCGAGATCACACCACTGCACTCCAGCTTGGGTGACAGAGTGAAACCCTGTCTCAAAACAAAAAAAGTCAAAATGAAAGCAATAGCCAAGCCCCAAATCTCTTATTATTACAGTACAAGGAAGAGGCTAAACCAGAGAACCCGGTTTGTTTTATTTTGTAGAACACAGATCCACCCTGTTCTCATTTCCTCATAGAATGATGCCATCTGGGGTCGGGTGGATGAGCACAGGTGTGGGGTTGGTCTCACTGCAGAAGAGCTTCCAACAAAAGGCTCCTGCAGTTGTACAGACCTGGGGGTCAGGGATTGGGGGAAGGAGGGAAGGGCAAGTGGGAAAAGTTCTGAGTCAGCATGGAGGAAAGTGTCTTCAAGGATTCCCCACTCCCCATGATAAGGAGGTCCTGGCCAAAGGCTTACCCCACTGCAATGAAGACGTGTCTGAATGAAGACCTGGGGTAGGAGCGGAGATGTGCGTGAGAGGTCGACTGTCCAGGAGGCTTGAGTCTGTGCCTGCAACTGTCTTTAAAGACTGCAGTGCATCAGCTGTGCACAGCTCAGCTGTGAGGCCTGCCAGGTAAAACCTGTCATTGCCTGTGGTTGAGCTGAAACATCACGCACAGATTTTTAGCCAGGAGCTGGACTTTTTGTGAAGGGATGCATAAGTTCAGAGGAGGAAAACCAAGAAAGGAAGGCTGGACATAGATTCCTTCACATTGCATGTAGCCCTCATGCCTCCAAATGCGCCAGAGAGTGACCCCACACATGTACAGCATCTGCACATGGGTATCTTCCCAGGTACTCAAGAGCCATGTGTGCAGCTCTCACAGGCAGATACACCTGCATGCACATGCACATGGATGCATACTGGGACTGTTTCTTTACTTTTTTTCTTTTTTGAGATGGAGTCTTGCTCTGTCGCCCAGGTTGGAGTGCAGTGGCATAATCTCCACTTACTGCAACTTCCGCTCCCTGGGTTCAAGTGATTCTCCTGCCTCAGCCCCCCAATTAGCTGGGATTACAGGCGCCTATCACCACTCCCAGCTAATTTTTGTGTTTTAGTAGAGACGGGGTTTCACCATGTTGGCTAGGTTGGTCTCCAACTCCTGACCTCAAGTGATCCACCCGTCTTGGCCTCCCAAAGTGCTGGGATTACAGGCATGAGCCACCGAACCTGGCCAGGACTGTTTGAATGAGTGAAAGCGGTACTCCCAACAGCATGCCTTGTCAGGAATTCTCTGTCTCATCCTCAATAACAATGCTGCATAACAAACAACTGCAAAACTCAATGGCCTTTCAAAAGCAGTTTATTCTTTTTTTTTTTTTTTTTTTTTGAGACAGAGTGTCGCTCTGTCCCCCAGGCTGGAGTGCAGTGGCGTGATCTTGGCTCACTGCAAGCTCCGCCTCCCAGGTTCATACTATTCTCCTGCCTCAGCCTCTCGAATAGCTGGGACTACAGGCGCCCACCACCTCGCCCGGCTAATTTTTGTATTTTTGGTAGAGACGGGGTTTCACCATGTTAGCCAGGATGGTCTCGATCTCCTGACCCCGTGATCCACCCGCCTTGGCCTCCCAAAGTGTTGGGATTACAGGCATGAGCCACCGTGCCCGGCCAAAAGCAATTTATTCTTATACTCAGGGTCTGCAGGACAATTGTACTTCGGCTGAACTAGACTAGGTTTGGTTGGGTGGTTCTGCTTCAGGTTGCAGGTCAGATGGTCCTGGTTTCAGACTGTGGGTTAGGCTCGGGGGTGCTCCCTATGTTCTGGGGCCATCAGAGATGCGCTTTTTTCAAGAAGGACCCCTGGAGTATGAGTTATGTTAAACCACACAAGACCTCTGCTTGCACATGTGCTAGCATTTCATCGATCAAAGAAAGTCACTCCATCTTCAAAACCAGTAACTGTTGGTTGAATTCTCATATATTACTAAGGTTTCCTCTTCTGCCTCCCTTTTTGACTTGTTATTTCTTTGTTTTTGTTTGAGATGGAGTTTCGCTCTTGTTGCCCAGGCTGGAGTGCAATGGTGTGATCTTGGCTCACTGCAACTTCCACCTTCTGGGTTCAAGTGATTCTCCTGCCTCAGCCTCCCAAGTAGCTGGGATTACAGGCATGTTTGTATGTAAAAATACAAAACCCCGGCTAGTTTTGTATTTTTAGTAGAGATTGAGTTTCACCATGTTGGTCAGGCTGGTCTTGAACTCCTGACCTCAGGTAGTCTGCCTGTCTCGGCCTCCCAAAGTGTTGGGATTATAGGCGTAAGCCACCACGCCCACCCCCTTTTCCGCTTTAAAGGATTCTTGTGATTACATTGGGCCCACTGGGATAATCCAGGGCAATCTCCCCTTTTGAAGGTCAGCTCAGCCGGGCATGGTGCTCACACTTGTAATCCCAGCGCTTTGGGAGGCCAAGGCAGGAGGACTGCTTGAGCCTAGGAGTTTGAGACCAGACCTGGAAACATAGTGAGACCTCGTCTCAAAAAAATAAGATATAGGTCAGCTGATTAGCAACTTTTATCAGCAACCATAATTCCTCTTTGCCATGTGACAACACGTTCCCAGGTATTCTAGGGATAGGATGTGGACATCTTTAGGAAGCTATTTTTCTGCCTACTGTGGTCTGTGCGCTGGCCTCCAAAGATTTATGTCCATCCCACATGCAAAACACATTCACCTCATCCAAAAATCTCATCTCATTACATCATCAACTCAAAGCAAAAAAACTCACTTAAATTTCATCAGATCAAAAATCCCAAATCTCATGATTTAAATCAGGTATCACAGAGACTCTGAGAATAATTCATCCTTGGGCACAATTATTTTTTATCTGTGAATGTGTGAAACTCAAGAAACAAGTTACTCACTCCCAAAATACAATAGTGGATGGGTGTAAGGTAGTTATAAACTTTCCTATTCCAAAAAGAAGAAAATAGGCCAAGCATGGTGGCTTGCACCTGTAATTCCAGCACTTTGGGAGGCTGAGGGGGGTGGATCACTCCTGAAGTCAGCAGTTCAAGACCAGCCTGGTCAGCATGGTGAAACCCTGTCTCTACTAAAAATACAAAAATTAGTTGGGCATGGTGTGGACGCCTGTAATCCCAGCTACTTAGGAGGCTGAGGCAGGAGAATCACTTGAACCTGGGAGGTGGAGGTTGCAGTGAGCTGGGATTATGCCACTGCACTCCAGGATGAGTGACAGAGTGAGCGAGACTCCATCTCAAAAAAGAAGAAAAAAAAAGAAGAAAATGAAAGAGAAAGAAAGGAATCACTGGGCCTAAGCAATTTCAAAATTCAGCTGCTAAGTCAGGCACAGTGGCAGATGTTTGTAGACCCAGCTATCTGGCGGGGGGGGGGGGTCGGAGGGTCGGTGGGTGAGGCAGGAAGATTGCTTGAGGCCAAAAGTTCAAGGCTTATAATGTGCTATGATCACTCCTGGGAATAGCCATTACACTCCAGCCTGGGCAACATAGTGAGACCCTGTCTCTAAAAAAAAAAAAAAAAAAAAAATCCAACTGCTTTCAAAGCCTGGGAATAATTCTCCGGGTTTGTGGCTCTGCCCTCTGGTTCAAGACTCCATCTTCTAAGCCATCTTTCCTTTTTGATAAAGACAGTACCTTTTCGCAGCTCAGTAGTTTCATCAGCCTATATCCTCTCTATAGAATTTTGGGAGATTGACAGCCTTCAGTTTTGTCCTCTTTCTGTCCCCTTTAAACTAAAATGGCCGTGTTTCTGCTAATATAACATGCTCAATAACTTGTGGGTACTCTGTGTATGTCATGGGAATTCTCTCCATTAGATAAGAGGCTCTTCCACATATTTTCTTTAGATAAGCTCACCTCTATTTTTGGCTTCTTCTCAGATGACTAAGGGAATCTATGAGTCACATGCTTAGTTTCTTCCAAGAGCTTTTAAAAAACTTGTGGTAAAATAAACGGAAAACAAAATTTATCTCTTTTTTTTTTTTTTGAGGCAGAATCTCGCTCTGTTGCCCAGGCTGGAGTGTAGTGGCTGGATCTCAGCTCACTGCAAACTCCACCTCCTGGGTTTACGCCATTCTCCTGCCTCAGCCTCCCGAGTAGCTGGGACTACAGGCACCCGCCACCTCGCCTAGCTAGATTTTTGTATTTTTTAGTAGAGACGGGGTTACACCGTGTTAGCCAGGATGGTCTCGATCTCCTGACCTCGTGATCCGCCTGTCTTGGCCTCCCAAAGTGCTGGGATTATAGGCGTGAGTCACCGCGCCCGGCCCAAAATTTATCATTTTAACCATGATAAGTGTACAATTCAGTCACGTTAAGTATATACACAGTGTAGCGTAACCACTACCACTATCTATTTCCAGAAAGTTTTCATCATCTTAAACAGAGATTCTGCACTCATTAAATAATAACTTCCCATTTCCTCCTCCTGCTCCCAGCCCCTTGGTAACTTATTTTTTTGTTTATTTTGAGACAGGGCCTCATTCCGGTCATCCAGGCTAGAGTGTGGTGTCATCATCACAGCTCACTGCAGCCTCAACTTCTCAGGCTCAGGTGATCCTCCCACCTCAGTCTCATCAGTAGCTGGGACTATAGGCAGGTGCCATCATGCCCTGCTATTTTTTTTGTAGTTTTAGTAGAGATGGCATTTCGCCGTGTTCCCCAGGCTGGTCTCAAACTCCAGGACTCAAGCGATCCACCTGTCTTGGCCTCCCAAAATGCTGGGAATACAGGTGTGAGCTATCATGCCTGGCCAGTAATTTCTTCTTCTTTTTTAAAATTTCTTAAAATTTTTCTTAATCACTTATAAGTAACAAAAACCCAATATGTATTAACACATGAATAACATTTTTGACAAATAGCTATTTTTTTCACATATTAAAACCCACTAAAAATAACCATTTTTCTAACCAACAACAACAAAAATCATTAGTGAGAAGAGTACTGCTGCTTTACATTTCTCCAAATCTCTTCAATGTCTGACAACAGACGAAAGCTGGATTCTCATCTGCTTTTGCATTCAGCCTATTACAATATCACACCAGATAGCCTCTTGAAAACTCCTCTGCACACTCATGAAAAAATGAGAGTGAAAAAGATAAACGATGGCCGCGCATGGTGGCTCACACCTTTAATCCCAGCACTTTTTGAGGTTGAGGTGGGCAGATCACTTGAGCTCAGGAGTTCCAGACCAGCCTGGCCAACATGGTGAAACCCCGTCTCCACTAAAAATACAAAAATACAAAAATTAGCCAGGTGTGGTGGCGGGTGCCTGTAATCCCAGCTACTCAGGAAGCTGAGGTAGGAGAATTACTTGAACCTGTGAGGCGGAGGCTGCAATGAGCTGAGATCGTGCCACTGCACTCTAGTCTGGGCAACAGAGCAAGACTCCTGCTCAAAGAAAAACAATAAAAGATGAAATGATGTCTTAGTGTTATAAAAATAGCTTTGACCTAGAATACCCTTGAAAAGCTCTTCAGGGCCCCAGACCACACTTTGAGAACTGCTCTAGACGAATCTCTTCATTTTACATATAAGGACTATGGACCTCAGAGAGAGTAAGTGAGAAATTCAACATCACACAGCCTGTTAATAGTAGGATACAGACATCAGATGGTTTGTCTCACTTCTCTTGGTTTAGGTTCTCAATTGAAAACCTGGGAAATATACCCTAATGACCTGTCCTATTCCCTGTAAGTTGCAAAGATTGTCACAATATATTACCCTCCCCACCATTTCTTTAATAAAAGAGGTAATCGGCCGGGCGCGGTGGCTCAAGCCTGTAATCCCAGCACTTTGGGAGGCCGAGACGGGCAGACCACGAGGTCAGGAGATCGAGACCATCCTGGCTCACATGGTGAAACCCCGTCTCTACTAAAAAAAAAAATACAAAAAACTAGCCGGGCGAGGTGGCGGGCACCTGTAGTCCCAGCTACTCGGGAGGCTGAGGCAGGAGAATGGCGTAAACTTGGGAGGCGGAGGTAGCAGTGAGCTGAGATCCGGCCACTGCACTCCAGCCCGGGCGACAGAGCGAGACTCTGTCTCAAAAAAAAAAATAAATAAATAAATAAAAATAAAAATAAAAATAAATAAAAAAATAAAAGAGGTAATCAACAAACTTGGTAAATTTTGCAACAGGCATACTGTGTTTGAATCTAAACTATAATATTTGAATTTGGGTCTCTATTTGAACAGAAATACTAAAGCAAATTCGACTGCATCCTACTCCATGCAAGCTAGTAATGACAAACCGCACAGTACACATCATAAGTAAATATGGAAAGCAAATTACCCATAATATCAGCGTTTATCATATATTCTGTGTCTGGAATACAATTCAATGACATATTTCAGAAAAATTTTCTCAAGTACTAGCTGAAAGGGTGGTGGGTACATTAAGAGACTGCAAATAAATTGGCAATCACAGGAACTTTTTTTAGATAAAATGGAGTTGTTCTGCAATGTAGATATTTTTCATTCCTTAACCAGACCTTATTTTTGTCTTTTTTTTTTTTTTTTTTTTTTTTGAGGCGGAGTCTCGCTCTGTCGCCCGGACTGGAGTGCAGTGGCCAGATCTCAGCTCACTGCAAGCTCCGCCTCCCGGGTTCACGCCATTCTCCTGCCTCAGCCTCCCGAGTAGCTGGGACTACAGGCGTCCGCCACCTCGCCCGGCTAGTTTTTGTATTTTTAGTAGAGACGGGGTTTCACCGTGTTAGCCAGGATGGTCTGGATCTCCTGACCTCGTGATCCACCCGTCTCGGCCTCCCAAAGTGCTGGGATTACAGGCTTGAGCCACCGCGCCCAGCCTATTTTTGTCTTTTTAAAGAAAATCAAGAAATCTTCTCAGCCACCTAGAGATTATTTCCTTTGTATCCCACCAGACGGTTCAACTCTTCTACAAATGGATCATAGCCTTGTTCTTTTAAACAACATAGTCCCCAGAAAAGCTGCTGCAGAGGAGGAAATTCTTCCCAAGGAACCCACTCCCAACTTTCGTTTTTTTCAGACTCTACATTCTTTGGTTCTGAATCATGAGTCACATCCACTTCTCCTTTCATTAATATAGTAACATAATGGTAATTCTCCTTCTCAATGAAAGAATTCACAACTGAGGCAAAGCGAACATTTTTTCAGGTGAAGAGCTGCTTTTTCCCAGGTTTCCCTTTGAGCACATTCTTCTCAGGTCTCACAGAATTCCACATGACCTCCAGGGAGTTGGAAACTGCGGACTCCAACCGAGCCTTTCCTCTTCCTGAGGAGGACGCAACACAGATGCTTGCAGCTGGTCACCGCGACTCCGACTCTGGGCATGGCTCCCGCAGCTCTGCGCTGGCCGTCATAGTAAGCGGAAGTCCGGCCAGTAATTTCTATTCTGCTTTCTGTCTCTGTGAATTTGCCAATGCTAAGTACCTCATATAAGTAAAATTATACAACATTTCCCTTTTTGTGTGTGGCTTATTTCACTTGAAATGATGTTTTAAAGGCTCATCCATGTTGTAGCATGTTATCAGAATTTCATTCTTTTTTATGGCTGAATAATATTCCATTGCATAAATATACCACATTCTGTTTACCCATTTATCTATTAATGTACATTTGGGTTATTTCCACCTTTTGGCTACTGTGAATAATGCTGCTGTGAACACTGGTGTACAAGATCTGTTTGAATCCCTGCTTTCAATTCTTTTGGATATATGTCTAGGAGCAAAACTGCTGGATCATATAATTCTCTGTTTAAATCTTTGAGGAACCACCAAGCCGTTTTCCACAGTGGCTACACTGTTCTACATTCCCACAAGCAATTCATGAGGGTTCCAATGCACAGGGGTTCCATATCCTCCCCCATATCCTCATCAACACATCTTTTCTCTTTTCTTTGTTTTTTTTTTTTTTTTTTTTTTTGTGGAGTCTTGCTCTGTTACCCAGGCTGGAGTGCAGTGGCGTCATCTTGGCTCACTGCAGCCTCCACTTCCTGGGTTCAGTGATTCTTCTGCCTCAGCCTTCCCGAGTAGCTGGGACTACAGGCGCTTACTACCACACCTGGCTAAGTTTTGTATTTTTAGTGGAGATGGGGTTTCGTCATGTTGGGCAGGCTGGTCTTGAACTCCTGACCTCAGGTAATGCACCCACCTTGGTCTCCCAAAGTGCTGGGATTACAGACGTGACCCACGGTGCCTGGCCATGTGTGTGTTTTTAAAGTGGTCATCTTCATGGATGTGAAGTGGTAGCTCACTGTGGTTTTTACTTACATTTCTGTAATGACTAATGATGTTGAGCATCTTTTCGTGGGTTTATTTCAAAGAGCCTTTTGTGAGACCAAGCACCCTGACCCTTTGATCTTTATGAGGTATTTGTTGCAAAAGTTTGACCGCCACAATCTCAGCATTTTATCTCGGGTATGTTTCCCTGACAGTGAATCTCTCTCTCTCTCTCTTTTAAAAGTATTTTATTTTTCTTAGTCTTTTTTGTGTGTGTGTGTATGTGTGACAGAGTCTTGCTCTCTCACCCAGTCTGGAGTGCAGAGACACGATCTCAGTTCCCTGCAACTTCTGCCTTCCATGTTCAAGAGATCCTCCCACCTCAGCCTCTCAAAGTGCTGGGATTACAGGTGTGAACCATCACGCCGGGCCTTCTCTTTTGTTTTTGAGACAGGTCTCACTCTGTTGCCCAGCCTGGAGTGCAGTGGCACGATCTTGGCTCACTGCAACCTCCGCCTTTCAGGTTCAAGCAATCCTCTGGCTTCAGCCTCCTGAGTAACTGGGACCACAGGCATGTACCACCAAGGCTGGCTAATTTCTGTATTTTTTGTAGAGACGGGGTTTTTGCCATGTTGCCCAGGCTGATCTCTTCTGAGGTTAAGAGATACATCTGCCTCGGCTTCCCAAAATGCTGGGATTACAGGCGTGAGCCACTGTGCCTGGCCTCAGTGAATCTCTTAATGTTAACATTACCATTTGGGTAATGATATCACTTGAATGTTTGTAACTTTCCAATATTCATGTTGAAACTTAATCTGCAATGCAATATATTAAGAGCTGGGGCATTTTGGGAAATGATTAATTCATGAAAGCTCTGTCTGGAGGTGTTCTTTCCTGTTACCTCTGGATGGCCTTTATTTCATTTTACTTCCTATTTTCCTTGGCTGCAGCTTCTAGTACATTGAGCTGGGAGGTGACTGGTGGGCAGGGGAGACATTGGACTCTATATAAGTGTACATGGGACCTGGGAAGGTGATGGCAGGCCTGACGTTTGGTGAGATGGAATGCGTGCGCAGTGATTTAGGTGAGTTGTACACAAAAGTTTTGAAGATCAGTGTGGGGAAGAGGCAGAGTCAGAAAAACGGAACCGTAGGATGGGTGTGGGGGCTGAGGTTGGATTGGTAGTGGGATGAATGGTGGGGTGAGGGGAGGCAGTGTGGGGGTGACTGACAGTGAAAGGGTCTCTGGCAGTTTTCAAAGAATGGCAAGTGGGGATGAAAGTGGTAGAAATTCCTAATTTTTAGTAATCATCCACCAGGGCCAGCAGGGAGCAGCCTTAGAAGGCTTGCTCTTTAAAGAAAAGTCACGCCAATCTGGATAACCTGGAGCGGCCATCCCCACCCGTTTTGGCACCAGGGATCTGTTTCAGGGAAGATAATTTTTCTGTGGGGGGTGGGGCGGGGATGGTTTCAGGATGAAACTTTTCTACCTCAGATCACCAGGCATTGTTAGTTAGATTCTCATGAGGAACGCACAACCTAGATCCCTTGCATGCAGTTCACAACAGGGTTCGTGCTCGTAAGAGAATCTCATGCTGCAACTGGCATTAGATAGGAGGCAGAGCTCAGGCAGTAATGCTCGCTCTCCTGCCACTCACCTCCGGCTGTGTGGCCCAGTTCCTAACAGGCCACAGACAGGTACCGTTCCGTGGCCCTGGGGCTAGGGACTCCTGACCTAGAGGGTCTAGATCTGCCCCTAAACATTTTTTTTTTTTTTTGAGACAGAATCTTGCTCTGTCACCCAGGCTGGAGTACAGTACAGTGGTGCAATCTTGACTGACTGCAACCTTCGCCTCCCGGGTTCAAGCGATTCTCGTGGCTCAGCCTCCAGAGTAGCTGGGACTACAGGTGCTCACCACTACACCTGGCTGAATTTTTTTTTTTAATGTATTTTTGGTAGAGACAGGTTTTCACCATGTTGGCCAGGCTGGTCTTGAACTCCTGACCTCAAGTGATCCGCCCACCTTGGCCTCCCAAAGTGCAGGGATTACAGGCATGAGCCACCGCGCCCAGCCTGCCCCCAAACATTTAAAAGCCCTCTGGTCTTGTGGGTTTGTGTAAAGCCCTTTAGCAGGGAGTCATTATCCCAGATTGGTCTGCTTGTTTTCTCTTCCTGTCTTTGCCTAGGTGGTGTTGCATCCTTTGGGAATTCTGCTTTTCTGCTGCACAGAAGAGGTGCTAAAAAGAAAGGAGGTACCTTGGGTGGGAAGGCAAGCATACAGTCAAAAGCTAGGTGCAGAAACTAAAGCTTAAATTTATAATGATCCAACCCACCTGTGTCACTATTTAGGCAGCAGGGTTGTAAGACAGTTGTGCCTGGACACTACTTGTTTTAATTGAATGTCTTTGTGCTGGCACGTGGTGAGTGCCATTCTCCATTGCAAGCAATGTCGGACAAACCTAGATTGGTTGGGGAAAGCCCCTGTATGCTCTAATGGCTGCAGTTTTCCCTGAGGGTCATCGGGAGGGCAAGTCCAACAGGCAGAAGATCCTGTGAGGGAAGGGGGCATGCACAGGGAGCTTGTGAGGCAGGGTCTCTTGGAGCTAAAGTCCAAGTTAGGATTCCAGATAATGGTGAGGGTTCCAGGCAATGCCATCTCGTGTGGACGCTTCTGGAGGGGTTGTGTCATCTCAGGTGAAATCCTACGGAGAAGTGACACCATCTTAGGTGTGAAGGAGGACAAATCCCAAATCTCAGCTGTTTGGGTCTGATTGGACCCAGGGGCAGAGAAATAATGGGAATCAGTCTTTTTAAGGACATTGAGGCATAGAACCTTGTTAGACAGAGAGTCACAGACCCAGGCACAATGCAGTGCATTAACGGCTTTCTCATTAGTCCGGGAGGTTACGCTTTTAAGGAGCTCTATTTTTTACACACGGTCTCATTCTGTCACCCAGGCTGGAATGCAGTGGTGTGATCACGGCTCAGTGTAGCATTGAACTCCCAGGCTCAAGTGATCCTCCCACCTCAGCTGGAGTAGCTGGAGCTACAGCCACATGCCACCAAGCCTACCTAATTTTTGTATTTTTTGTAGAGACAGGGTTTCACCATGTTGCCCAAGCTGGTCTTGAACTCCTGGGCTCAAGTGATCCTCCTGCCTTGGCCTCCCAGAGTACTGGGATTACAGGCATGAGCCACTGTGCCTCGCCCTAAGGAGCTCTGGTATGGGAAATCTCAGGCATTGCATTCAAGCTTGTCAGGTGATCTAGTGTGTGTGAGAGGAGCTCATCTATCTGGTAGAATTGGTTCTAGAAGGGGCCAGTCCTGATGTCTTTGTCTCTCTTTTTTTTTGTGACAGAGTCTTGCTCTTTTGCCCAGGCTGGAGTGTGGTGGTACAATAATAGCTTACTGCAGCCTTGACTTCCTGGGCTCAAGTGATCCTCCCACCTCAGCATCCAAAGTAGCTGGGACTACGGGCATGTGCCACCATACCCAGCTAACTTTTTAAAATAATTTTAAAATAAATTTTAAAATAATTTTTTGTAGAGACAGGTTTCCACTATGTTACCCAGGCTGGTCCGAAACTCCTGGTTTCAAGTGATCCTCCTGCCTCGGCCTCCCAAAGTGCTGGGATTATAGGTGGGAGCCACTGTGCCTGGCCAAGACCTGATGTCAGTGAGAGCAAAAGATGAATCAGTGGACTTGGGGTTTGGATGGGAGTGTCTTAATTTCCACCTAAGAGCTCCCTGTGGATACCCAGTTCAGGAACCAAATGAGCATCAACAAAGGCAAGCATGGCAAAAAGGTCATGCAGCTGGGCGCAGTGGTTCACGCCTGTAATCCCAGCAGTCACGCCTGTTAATCCCAGCACTTTGGGAGGCCAAGGTGGGTGGATCACTTGAGGTCAGGAGTTTGAGACCGGCCTTGCCAACATGGTGAAACTCTGTCTCTACTACAAATACAAAAATTAGCTGGGCATGGTGGCATGCGCCTGTAATCCTAGACACTCAGGAGGCTGAGGCAGGAGAATCACTTGAACCTGGGAGGCAGAGGTTGCAGTGAGCTGAGATTGCACCATTGCACTCCAGCCTGGGAAACAAGAGAGAAACTCTGTCTCAACACCAACGATGACAACAAAAAAAGGCCATGCAACGACATTTCACAATCTTGGCCATTATGGCAGAATCTCCCGTTTCCCCACCATTGTCAGGTTCAGAGGAAGGGGGCAAAGGGCACAAGGAGTTGCCCATGGGTTAACAGGAGTGTAGACCAGGGTGACACCACTTTGTGGAAAGGATCCAACGTCATATTATTTAAGGATATTTCTCATGTGTGTCAGTTTTAAGTTTCTTTGCCCCTTGATCACTGTCACTATCTACACCCTATTGTTTGTTAGGCAGGGGTACAATTACCTCTACCTCTTGTAAAAGCTCATCATTATTTTCAGCTATGTGTTGTCCCGTGTACTAATGAAATTCAGGCAAAGATTCTGGCTAGGCAAATTAAGATCACTGGGATTCTAAATCAGCATGCTTGGGGCCATAGGAGTGTGTATGTGTTGAGGGGCCAGGGTCAGGGATGCTCGAATGTCTGTCTTCAGTTCATCTACCATTCTTTTTTTTTTTTTTTTTTTGAGATGGAGTTTCACTCTTGTTGCCCAAGCTGGAGTGCAACGGCGCGACCTCGGCTTACTGCAACCTCCGTCTCCCGGGTTCAAGCAATTCTCCTGCCTCAGTCTCCCGAATAGCTGGGATTACAGGTGCCCGCCATAATGCCCCGCTAATTTTTGCATTTTAGTAGAGATGGGGTTTCACCATGTTGGCCAGGCTGGTCTTGAACTCCTGATCTCAGGTGATCCACCCACCTCAGCCTCCCAAAGTGCTGGGATTACAGGCTTGAGCCACCTCACCGCCGGTCTATCATTCTTTATTGGAGTACGGGAGGGCAACAGGAGTGAGAAAGAAGAGGTTTATGGGAACCCGGAGGTTGAGGGAGAAATCAGCACTGAGTATCACCTTTAACGGGACGGACAGGCAACTGGGGCATCTGCAGAGAACTTAATAAGCTGTAGAGGTACTATTTAGATGACCAGACATTATTATTATTTTTAATCTTTTTTTATTTTTATAGATTTACGGGGTACAAGTGCATATATTGCATAGTGGTAGAGCGGGCTTCTAGTGCCCCATTACCCGAATAGTGAATGTTGCATCCAATAGGTAATTTTTGAACCCCCGCCCCCACTTACCCTCCCATCGTTTGTGGCCTCCAACGTCTATTATTCCAATCGGTACCACACATTATTGTTATTACTATTACTATTACTATTATTTTTTGGTGAGATGGAGCCTCACTCTGCCTCCCAGGCTGTAGTGCAGTGGTGCGATCTCCGCTCACTGCGAGCTCCGCCTCCCGGGTTCACGCCATTCTCCTGCCTCAGCCTCCGGAGTAGCTGGGACTACAGCCGCCCGCCACCACGCCCGGCTAATTTTTTGTTTTTGTATTTTTAGTAGAGACGGGGTTTCACCGTTTTAGCCAGGATGGTCTCGATTTCCTGACCTCGTGATCCGCCCGCCTCGGCCTCCCAAAGTGCTGGCATTACAGGCATGAGCCACCGCACCCGGCCACTACACATTATTTTTTAATTTTAGCAGGAGTTGATTGAAAACCCTATTCTGGGGCTCAGTGAGTCTGACTAATTGGGTAAATGGATGTTCCATGGAATTTCCTGTTCCCTAAGGCCCATGTCTGTGTGTCTTGTGAAGTGTGAGTCTTGACCTGGATCTCTTGTGTCTGGGACACCAGTAGACATTGGGAGGGCTTTGGCAAGGCCCTGAAGAGTGGGGTCCGACCCCCCGAGTCTGGTGTACCTGCGTTTAGCCTACGTGTGCGACCGCCAAGGCGCGGGTATACCGAGTATTGCCGGCAGATGGCGGTAAAGCCTGACACAAATCAATCAGCCAACCGCTTCAAGGGCGGGCTGTAGGGCGTGGGGGAGAGGTGTGGAATGCATCCTGGTTGTAAGTCGCCAAGGGCGCATTTTATTGCAGAATTCGCAATTGGAGATGACCATTTTGGCCTTTAGTGTGGCGAAAGAGAGAGAGGCCTTTGTTCTGCGCGCCTTGCTGGTGCCGGGTCCCTGCCTACACGAGCTGGCTTTGAGCCCCCTGTACCGGCGTTCAGCTTCTGTCCCCATTTCTATTCCCTCCAGCCTTCCTCTTCGAGCCAACCAAGCTTATTTCCTGCTCAGCCTTTGCAGGGCCGGTAGGTCACCGGCTTTGCATGTTGTCCTCAAGGTCTTCACGTGGCTGGCTCATCATGCAATCAGCTCTTTTCCTTTCTTAGAGTGGTCTTGCCTGACCACCATTTCTAAAGAGGTTCTTCTTCCCTATCACTTTCCATCTATCACTCTGTTTTATTTTCTTTGTAGCTGTGATCACTACCTGATTTTACACATTCATTTTGTTAATGTTTATTACACATTCTGCTAGGTGAAATAAGTCAAACACAGAAAGACAAATACTTCATGTTCTCACTTATATATGGAATCTAAAATAATTGAACTGTAGTCAGAAACCACCAGGGATCATGGCAGATGGGAGGCAGGACTAGACTGCAGTTCCCACTCAGATGGACAGAGCAGCGTGTGGAGGCTCGCATCATGAAGTTTTGCTTCAGAAGGACTGCAGGAACGCATTAGGAAAGCCAAGAGAACCCACAGACCCTCTGAAGGAAACAGATTGTTCCTTGAGGAGGGCTGCCAGAGGCCCAGAGAGGCCACAGGGAGAAGGAAGCCTCCAGCTGAACTTTGTAACAATTTGAACTGATCAAGAAGCCTCCTGGCCAGAACCCAGAAAAGAAGGTATTTGTTCTAATGCTCTCCCTCCCCTTGCCCCCACACCCGAACTTTATGCATTTTAACATGTTTATTAGATTCACAGAATCTCTTAGCCTTTTGGAACTCCCTTGAGTTACACTTTTAAAGTCATTTCCTCTTTCTCAAGCCCCTGGCAACCGTTGATCTGTTTCATTCTTTTGCATATGGATATACAGTTTTTCCAACACCATTTATTGAAGAGATTGTCCTTTCTCCTTTGCATATACTTGACACCTTTGTTTAAAACCAATTGGCTGTAGATGTGTGGGTTCATTTCTGGGCTTTCTATTCTGTTCCATTGCTCAATGTGTCTATTTTTATGCCAGTACTATGCTGTTTTAAATACTGTTGCTTTGTAGTATAATTTGAAATCAGGTAGTGTGATGCCTCCAGCTTTGTTCTTTTTGCTTTTGTTTACCTTGGCTATTTGGGTTTTTTGGAGGCTCCATATGAATTTTAGGATTTTTTTGTATCTATGAAAAATAACATTGGAATTTTGACAGGTGTTGCATTGAATCTGTGTATTGTTTTGGGTAATATGAACAATTTAACAATATTAAGCCTTCCAATTCAAGAACACAGGGTATCTTTCCATTTGTTTGTGTCTTCTTCAATTTTTTTATTAATGTTTTATAGTTTTCAGTGTACAGGTCTTTTACCTCCTTGGTTAAATTTATTCCTAAGGATTTTATTATTCTGGTAGCTATTATAAATGGAATTATTCTATTGATTCCATTTTTGGAAAGCTCATTATTAGTGTAGATAAGCATTACTGACTTTCATATATTGATTTTATACCCTGAAACTTTATTGAATTTATCAGTTCTAACAGTTTTTTGGTGGAATCTTTAGTGTTTTCTACATAAAAGATTGTGTCATCAGCAGTGATATTTTCAATTCTTTATTTCCTATTTGGATGCCTTTTCTTTTTCTTGTTTTATTGCTCTGGCAAGGACTTCCAATACTATGTTGAATAGAAGCAGTGAGAGTGGGCATCCTTGTTTTATTCTAGATCTTAGAGAAAAGGGCAGACCTCAAAATTTTATCCGGACACTGCCTCTAGGAATAAAGACATTTTCCAGCTTCCCTTAAATCTAGTGTGGCAGTGTGACTAAGTTCTGGCCAGTGGTATGCATAAAGATGCCATATGCGATTTTTAGGAAGGTTTTCCTTTTTAAAATTAATTTATTTTTGAGATGGAGTCTCCCTCTGTTGACCAGGCTGGTGTGCAGCAGTGGGATCATGGCTCACTGCAGCTTTGACCTCGTGGACTCAAAGGATCCACATCAGCCCCCCGAATAGCTGGAACTACAGGTGCACGCTACCATGCCCAGCTAAGTTTTGTATTTTTTGTAAAGACGAAGTCTCATTTGTTGCCCAGGCTGGTCTTGAACTCCTGAGCTCAAGTGATCCTCCTGCCTTGGCCTCCAAAAGTACTGGGATTACAGACATGAGCCACTGTGCCTGGACTAGGGGAGGTCTCTTAAAATGAGTGTGATGAGAACCTCTTTGTCATCTTCCATTCCTTCTGCTGTTTGAAGCAAAATTTGTAAGGTGCCAGTTCATGAAATCAAAACATATTTTAGTTGGAAATCTGTATTAGTTTGCCATTGCTGCATAATAAATTACCACAAATTTAGCAACTTAAAACATTACCCATTTGTTAGCTCAGAAGTCTGGGCAAGCTCAGGTGAGTTCTATACTCAGGGTATCACGAATTTGAAAACAAAGTGTCAGCAGGCTGAGTTCTTATCTGAGGCCTCTGGATAAGAATCAGCTTCCAAGCTCATTCAGGTTGTTGACAGAATTCAGTTCCTTGCAGGTGTAGAATTGAAGACCCCACTTCCTTGCTGGCTGCCACCTTGGGGCTGCTTTCAGTTTCTAGGGGAAATCCACGTTCTTCATCACAGGCCCCTGCATCTTCAAGCCACTATACCATTTTATTTATTTATTTATTTATTTATTTATTGAGATGGAGTCTTGCTCTGTTGCCCAGGCTGGAGTGCAGTGGCATGATCTCAGCTCATTGCAACCTCTGCCTCTCAGGTTCAAGCAATTTCTGGCTATTTTTGGTTATTTTTAGTAGAGATGGAATTTCACCATGTTGGCCAAGCTAGTCTCGAACTCCTGACCTTAAGTGATCCAACCACCTTGGCCTCCCAAAGTGCTAGAATTACAGGCGTGAGCCACTGCGCCCAGCACCAGTAGACCATTTTCAATATTCAGTTGAAATATTCAATTTCATAATAGCATTTTAGCATTAGTGGTTAAATCTGCCTTGAAGTAGATTAACAGTACAACCTCTTAAGATATTTTCCCTTTTCCTCCTCCTTTTCCTCCTTCTCTCCTTTCAAAGGCCAAGAACACAACCAGTGTACAATCATCCTTCAAATAAGATTTAAAATTATTTTTCTTCTTTTTCTTTTCAGGGGAAAAAACTAGCAAAGAAACAAGAATAAACTAAGCACATAAATATTAAAAAGTTATTCAGGCTGGGTGTGGTGGCTCACGCCTGTAATCCCAGCACTTTGGGAGGCTGAGGCGGGCAGATAATGAGGTCAGGAGTTCGAGACCAGCCTGGCCAACATGGTGAAACCCCATCTTTACTAAAAATACAAAAAATAGCTGGGCATGATGGCCGGTGCCTATAATCCCAGCTACTCGAGAGGCTGAGGCAGGAGAATCGTCTGAATCTGGGAGTTGGAAGTTGCAGTGAGCTGAGATCGTGCCATTGCACTCCAGCCTGGGCGACAGGGCGAGACTCTATCTCAAAAAAAAAAAAAAAAAAAGTCATTGAGATTGAGCATACTTAAAGCTCGATTTTCATCTTTTCAAGCATTACATGCTGGTCACAGTAACTGTTCCAGTCGGCTTTAATGCTGTTCCTTGTAGAAAAATGAAAAGACAGGAAAAGAGAAGGAAAGAATCCTTAAGTCTTTTCATAGGAGAATTGCTTACCTAAATTAACATAGAAGTTTAAGTTATAGCTCTTGAGAATTTATATTTTAATATTTTATATTAATATTTTATTTTATAAGAGCCATATTTGTATAAATTAAAAGTTCTCTATTATCTTCATATACTGAATAAGTTAGCCCCACCAAATGATATTTTTGTGATTGTATCTTTTACTTTTTGATTTCTAAAATTAACATACAGTAAAAATGACAACATTTGGGTGTACGGTTGCACGAGTTTTCACCACCAGCATGATCAGGGTCCAAATTCCCTTGGTCTCCTGGACCACCACAGAGAGGAATTCTTTTATATTCTGCCTAGGAAATCAAAGCTTGGCTGACAGGCCAGTTGAAGCTGAGGGTAGAGGGATCAGCCATCTTGCAGTCCAACAAGGTGTTCTTTCAATCCTTGCATGTTAACATCAACAGGCTTTCATTATATATTAAAAGCATATTTATTTTGTACAATAAATAAATAAATAAATAAATAAATAAATAAATAAATAAAAAGATGAGGAGAAACAGTTTCATTGATACATGAAATTTAGGTAAACTGCTTCCTAGAGACACAATCCCCAAATCATTGGTGGTGCTGTCAGTGGTAAACCATTAAAAGATGCAACACGACCCCTGGGAAAGAGAGATGCTATACTTCGTTTCCACCCCTTCATCCACTCTGAAGTGAGGGAGACAGAACTGAGAAGACTCCTATTGCCATTCTTGGCACCCAGGCTGTAGGTGCCAAGGGGCACCTACAGGCCAGTGCCAAGTTGCCCTCAGCCCCACTTTGGCTTCCCTTCTATGCTCATCAGCACCCAAAGTCTGTAGCGGTCCGAGGTGGCAGGGGGCTGGTATGTCAGCACTGCCCCAAGTGTGTGCACACCCAGCAGGCTATGACAGCACCTGGGCTTGGCCTCGACTTTGCTCCAAGATTAGAGCCGGCACCGACAGCAAGGAGATGCCAGGCTATGGGAGCAGGGACTTCTAAGCCTGTGAGGGCAATGGGGACTTCCCTGACGCTCAAGAGTGTAGAGATGCCTGGTTCCGCAGCCGTGGTTTGGGCACCTGCAGCTACACCCAAAAGGGCAGGGCTCCTGCCTGCTCCCAGCACCCGCAAGAGCACAGGGAGGCCCGGCTTCACAACTGCGACCTGAGTGTCTGCATTTGAACCTGGCGAGCTCCTGCCCCACCAACTTGGAAGGTGTGGGGCTGTCATTGTCCCCAGCTCCGTAGCTCTGTGGAATGTACAGACCCAACTGCACCTCCCTGCTGCAGCTGGCGTGATGACAGTGTCCACTCCAGATGGGCCGTCACTGCCATCACTGGCTACTTGGGAGGCTGAGGCATGAGAATCACACACACACACACACACACACACACACACACACACCGGCTCCCCAACTGGTGTCTCACTAGTTTGAGTGCTCCCTAAGTCTACTGCCTCTGAGCCCAGCACAGCACTAGGAGTTGCCTAGGAATTGCGATTCTTGTGGCCCATCCAGCCTTTCAAGTTTATTTAGGACCCCAGAGCTCTTTAGCTCATGGTGGTGAGGCTTGCTGAAACTGAAGTTCCGACCTCTGGGATGGGTGATTTCCCTCTGGCTGGGGATGGTCTAAATGATCCCTTTCTAGGCACCTGCTGAGTTCTGCCTGGTGTTAGTAGCACTGAGTTCCAATGTCAAATCCCACAATCACTATGCTGTCCCTCCTGCAAGTACATATACTCTCCCTCCACACCACACAGCTGTTGCCTGAGGATTGGGGAAAGGTGGTGTCAGCAATTCAGGGCTGTCTTTCCTGCCTTCTCAGTGCCTCTTTAAGTGATATGAAGTTAAAACTAGGTACTATGATCATTCACCTCATTTTTTTATTCTTATGAAGGCGCTTTTTTGTGTAGATAGTTGTCAAACTTGGTGTTCTAATGGGGAGCATGACCAGTGGAGGCTTCTATTCGGCCATCTTACACTACCGCCTCTTCACTACTTTAAACCGTGCAGCTATGAGTGTGCTGTGTATACATTAATCTTTTTGATATGAACTCTAATTATTTCCCCAGAATATATCCGTAAAAGTAGAGTCTCTGAGCCAGAGAACATGAACATTTTTAAGGGTTTTGAAAGGTGTATAGATCAATGTCTTCCAGAATTGACATATTTTGTTACAAACAGGAGCATCTGATGATAAGACTTATTTCTATTTATGCCTTGTCAAACTTGGGTTTGTTAATTCTCTGACAATCTGATAGGTAAAAAACAAGATCTCATTGTAGTTTTAATCTGCATTTATTTGATCACAAGTCAGACAGATTTTTTCCCATTTTTCGGGCCATTTTTGGAGTTAAAAAGCTAGTTCATGTCACTTTCATTTTTGAGTAGGGGTTTCGTGTTTTCCCTGTTGCTTCATACTAACTTGTGATATTTTATCGGTATCAATACTTCATCACACGTCTCAGTTTGTCGTATGTCTTTAAACTATTTATGATACTTTAATTTTTCTGTTTCACTGTGAGATTTATTTATTTTATTAAAGTAATAGCTTTTTTGGAAGTTTAAATTGATATACAATAAACTGAACACATTTAAAGTTTACCATTTGGTAATTTTTTGACTTACGTACATCCCCGTTAAGCCATTACCACAATCGAGATTATGAATGTATCTTGACTGATCACCCCTCAAAGTGTCCTCTGGTCCCTTTACATTCTTTCAGCCCTCTCCATGCACCTTTCACATCCCCGGACAAGCAGTGATTTGCTTTCTGTCGTTAGATTCTTACTTTCTATTTTAAATCATTTTATGTCATTTTAAAAGAATTTTAAGAACTTTATGTAAATAGAATCATACAGAATATACTTTTTTGGTAACTAGTTATTAAAAATGCAAATTGAAAGCATAATGAAATACCACTACACATCTATTAGAATGATGAAAATGCAAAAGACTGACTCTATCACATGCTGGTGAGGATGAAGAACAGCGGGAACTTTCACATACTGCTGATGGGCACATCCATTGGCACAACCATTTTGGAAAACAATTTTGTATTTCCTTAAGAAGCTGAACATTCTCAAGCCTGTAATCTCAGCACTTTGGGAGGCCAAGGTGGACGGATCATCTGAGGTCGGGAGTTCCAGACCAGCCTGACCAACATGGAGAAACCCCGTCTCTACCAAAAATATAAAAATTAGCCGGGCTTGGTGGTGCATGCCTGTAATCCCAGCTACTCAGGAGGCTGAGGCAGGAGAATCACTTGAACTCGGGAGGCGAGGGTTGCAGTGAGCTGAGATTGCGCCATTGCCCTCCAGCCTGGGCAACAAGAGCGAAACTCCATCCCAAAAAAAAAAAAAAAAAAAAAAGCTAAACATTCTCCTACCATATGATTCAGACATTCCAATCCTAGGTATGTACCTTAGGGAAATGAAAGCATATATCCATACAAAGATTTGTACATAAATGTTCATAGAAGCTTTATTTGTAATAACCATAAACTGGGAACAACCCAAATGTCCATCAACAAATCAGTGTATAAATAAATACTATTCATATGACAGAAGAGTATTTATAAACAAAAAGGAATTAATTCCTGCAATACCCAGTAAGATGGATGAATTTCAAAATGATACCTTTTGACATACACAAGAACTTAATATTTAATGCCACCTAATCAATTAATCTTACATGAGTTCTGCCTCTATTGTTATATTTATAAGAATTTCCTTGCTCTTAAATTGAATATTTGACCACACAATCTTTTAATACTTTACTTCTACACTGTCATTTTAAAACCATCTAGAATTAATTTTGGTCTAAGATATAAGTTAGGGAATAGGCATTAACATCTTTTCTTATCTGGTTTGCTAGTTTTTAGGACTGCTTTTAATTATTTAGGCCTGAGTGTTTTGGTCTGTTCTTCTCAAATAGAAGTTAGTACCTGTCAGATAAATATTATATAAAACTAATGGGCATCAAACTGTAAGAGGAAATTTATGTGTAATTCTGATTTCCAACCAAACAAAAAAGTCATAATTTTAATGATTTTCGTATCATATAAGGAGACAATTTTGACAACTACAGCATAAATGCAATTTTGAATAATATTATTATGTTCCATTATTCTATAAGCATTCTATTTGTTTGTATTTATAGATGGCATTAGTATATAATATTTCACCATTTAGATTTTTTCATTTTCTCAGCATTTTAAATAATATTATATGGGAAAACCTTTGTGCCTATAACTTTTTACTTCTCTTGGATAATTTATGATGAACCAATTTCCAGAAGTAATGTTTAGTGGATTAAACAAGTAGAGTTCTGCTTCTCTGTGCTTATTTCTGCATAGCTTCCCAGGAGGATTATGCCAATTTTACACCATGGGTAGATACGTTTGAGTCACCAGCATCATGCCTTCCTTGCTTTCGGGGTGTACTACCAATGGTGGCTATGTATTCTGTCTGCTTTGTTACTCAAATGAATAAATAAATACCTCACAAGTCAATCTACCTAGCTGGGCAAACCTAGATTTTTAGCTCCTTTCTCTTCCTCCTTATACTCCATGGCAGCACCGTTCAGGTTTCCTTTCAAGAGAACTTGCTTCAGGGGGATAGTTGGTGGACAGCCTCAAGCTGTCATACTTCCAGACCAATGGTAGCCGTCACCCCATGTTCTCCAGGGGCTGTTCTCAGCCAAAGATTGAACCCCTGGGATATGAGAACCTGGCTATTCCTGCCCTGTGTGAGCTCCTCTGAGGGGCAAGCCTTGCTTTGGGCCTCCCCATCTGTTTGGCTGAGACTTTCTTAGAGCTGCAGTCTCAGTCTCCTTCTATTCAGTCCTCCTCTATCCCTCTCTCCTTTGATACGTATTAGGTCAACACTGCAGTCTGAAGGTTCTCCCTGCCTGTGGTTGCTCTCTCTCACCTTTGTCCATCAGAGGTGTGTTCTCCCAGTCAATCTTTCGCATGTCTAATTCTGTCTTGGCATTTTTCATTTGGAGGACCCAAACTGACAGATCCCCTGTGGACGAGTCTGCATGATGATTGTTCTCATCAGATAGATACAAACTCCAAATTAGTTATTAGATGAATGACAGAATGATAGAAGACAGAAGTTCTGGGGTTGGCTATAGATATGTGCCCCATAAGGAGGAGACTTGGCTAGTTCTTAACAATGTAGGAGGAACTGGAACTGCGGAAATGATATTTCTTTGAGTTGGTGGAGGTGATAGGAGTGGTTATTATGATGTTACGGTCGTTTGTTGCTTCTTGTTTTTCCTTTGTGTGTTTCTTCTCCTTGATTGCCAGTGGTTACCGATGAGCTGTGGTAGGTCAGGCTTCGGCAGGAAGGAGTAGTTGATGCAGCATTTTCTGAAAGAGTTGCACATGAACAATGCTGTCTCCTCCCGGTGGCAATGTGTCCTGCAGTATCCTGGGGTGTCACTCACACATTTTGACCCACCCCCACTGGCTGTATGGGAGAGGACAAGAAAGAGAAGTCGTGGTTAGAAGCAGCACAGGACTGCTAACCCGTCAGCGCCAGATGGGAGTGTTTGGCTTTCTGTTCTGAGATGTATCCTTAGGATGTTGTGCAAATGAGACTTGGGAAACCCAGTGAGGAGGAGACAGAATTTTCCTGGATTGATGGCCTTGGGGAACTCTGTCTGAGGAGCTCTTCTTCTTTGCCAGTATCTGCATCTTTGAAGCTTTTTGCTAAATTTGATACTGCAGAATAAGATGTATGGGTAAAAACAGGGGTGGCGAGCCAGGTCTTCCTGGTCAGGGAGGAGCTTGGATACTCAAAAGGGAGAAATGGGGCTATTCTCACTCAAACCACAGGCTCCCTTTTAAGGTGTTTCTGCCTTACTTCTTTTCATAGACTCTAAAACTGTAAATATCAGTCAACCTGGGGCAAAGTGGGAGGAGTCAAATCATTCTCCAAAACCATTAAAAAGAAAATAATGGTTACTAATGACAGGGCATTTTTGCATTCACACAGTGCTGGGCACCATTTCACCCTCTGGTAAAATCTGTTTACCTCAGTGCTCTGTGTCTGCCATTGGCTCACAGCAGGGGCCTCTTCGAGCACCCTCAGGCCTCTCTGGCTTTCTTCGCCTCCATTGCCTGGCCCTCCTCTGATCTCTCTCTCCCTGCTCTCTGTGTATCTGTCTGTCTCTTTCTGACCCTGCATTATCTCCTAGCCCCAGGGTTTGAGCTGAACCCATTGCTTACCATCCTGTGGGAACTAGCCCTCTAAGAGGTCTACTTCCATCCCCCACCTGCCAGCTTTCTGCTGAGCATAGGGATGGCAACCTCAATCTTTTCCTTCTAGGCTCAATATCTTCTTTGAGCTCCAACCCAGGGCTGATTTCAGTGGATGCACATGGTGATGACAGAAGCCTTCAGTGTGTCTTGGGAGGTTAGATAAAAGGAGCTCACATACATTGAAAGAAGATATTTTGGTTCAGGTTGAGGGTGACTATCATTTTAGAATAGAAAACAAATTTTTATAAAGGTTATATAGGGTGGTGTTTGGGTGTGGGATATCAAGGCTAGTGGTGGTTGTTAGGAGACCTCTATCTTAGACTGGAACTAGTGGAGTGAGCCCTGCCTCCACCCAACCTGGTTCATCTAGCACCAGAGCAACCAGATCTGCTAGTGTTCCTTGTTCCCAGTTCTCCCTTCCTCCTGTTTATCCAGTTTACCTGGGATCACTTGGGTCAGGAATCCAAGGGCTGCCCAGACCAGGAACAGGAACTTCATGGCTGAAGGGGTGACTTGGGGAGCTGGTGGTGGTTTAGTGGAGTTGGGTCCCTCTGTAATGTGCCTGGAGCTACTGCCTTTATAGGATTCTCATGACGCCAGGATACTGGGCAGTGAACCAAGGGAGACTTTTCTGTTACCCAGAGCAGTCAGATTAGATCAGAATGTCTACTGGACTGGAGCCTGGATTGATTTATTGAGCTCCTGTGTTCTAGACTGTTAGGAGGGGGAGAGGTAGAGCAAAGAGTGCATCGGTTCCCAGCATTCATCTCTAAAGCTATGCATTCCAGCCAGTGTTGGTGAGATGTAGGGAAACGAGCATTCTCTTGACATTGTTGCTGGAAGTGTTAATTGGTAGAGTTTTTCTTTTTAGCACAATTTGGCAATATACATCAGAAGCCTTAAAATGTGCCAATTTTCTTTACTCAGAAACTTTGCACCTTGGGCTTTTGTTTAATGGGAATAATTGAACAAGTACATAAAGAGGTTTATCTCAACATTACAGTAACAGAAAACCAAAAGCCACCTAAATGGTGATAAAACATGGATCTAATCTAATACAGAAAATATAGCATATAATAGAGCAGTATGCAGTTTTTTTTTTTGTTTGTTTTTTTTTTTGAGAAGGAGTCTTGCTCTTTCGCCCGGGCTGGAGTGCAGTGGCCGGATCTCAGCTCACTGCAAGCTCCGCCTCCCGGGTTTTACGCCATTCTCCTGCCTCAGCCTCCCGAGTAGCTGGGACTACAGGCGCCCGCCACCTCGCCCGGCTAGTTTTTTGTATTTTTAGTAGAGACGGGGTTTCACCGTGTTAGCCAGGATGGTCTCGATCTCCTGACCTCGTGATCCGCCCGTCTCGGCCTCCCAAAGTGCTGGGATTACAGGCTTGAGCCACCGCGCCCGGCCGCAGTATGCAGTTATTAAAAATGATGAAAAAGTATAAAAATGTAGGCTACAAGATATGCATCTGGAATAACTTAATCTTTGATAAAGAAACATCTATGTACCAACATATGTAAGTATATATGTACATAGTATGTATATCTATCTATCTATCTATCTATCTATCTATCATCTCTCTCTCTTTCTCTATCATTTATTTGTCTAAAATGTCTGAGTTTGGAGAGAATGATTGTGTGTACTTTCACCATCAGAAAAAAAGATAGTTTATAGAAAAACTACTTATTGTTTGAATTTTAATATGAATACTCTTGCCCCTAAATTTTTGCTTTCTTCCCCTAGAGTTTAAGGTTTCTGGAGGTTGGAGACTTTGCCATCTCCATGTTCTTCTCAAGAAATATTTTGTGTTTTCCTCCCCACAGTGGCGTCCTTTGGACTGTGTTTTTCGTCGAGACAGTTCTTTTGTGTTCCAGCTCACTTTTCCAGAATCCTTTCTCGGATGTGGTGCCTGTCGTATAAGGGAATAATCTCAGGAGTCCTGGTTTGGGTCAACTGAGTAGAGCAACTCTAGCTTCTCACGTTTTCTTGGTCTAAAAAACCTGGTTTGATTGCAGGCACAAAACAAAACAAAACAAAACAAAACAAAACAAGATCCGGGATTTGGTAAGAATATGTCCCAAGACTTTAGCAGTCTTTACAGTCGCTCAGATTTGTAAAAATATCTTAAAATCTGTAATTGTTCCAATGAAGTTATGTAAATTATAATCCTAAAATATATACAACCCCCTTTGTGCCTTTGGTAAACCTACAACCACAGAAGCAAAGGCTTTTGTGTTTCTGTGCATAGTCTTCAATCAGTTAATTGTCTTTTTACCCTTCACTTGTTAAGCAGTGATGCCATTTATTTTCTCCTTGTTTCCATACAGCATGCACAGTCCATTGGATGTCATAAATGTAAGTCACTCCAATTTCCTCAACCTATTAAAAAATCTTTTCATTTAAAAATAATTTAAAACATACCAGCTACAAAATACAAATTGTACAATACCCTTTTCCCAGCTCCCCTGAGATTTGCCTATTGTTGACATTTTGTCTTTCTTGCTTTACCATTTGCCCCACCTCTCTGTATCTATAGATATATATATATATATATATATATATATATATATTAGTCTCTCTAATTAGTCTCTCTCTCTCTTTGTATATTTTCTTTTTTGAATCTATTAAGCATAAGTTATATGTTCATTGCCTTATATTATCGTGACCTTTTACTCCCAAATAGTTCAGTGTGTATTTCCTAAGAATAGGGATATTCTTCTGTATGACACTACAGTTATTAGTTCCATAAATTTAAATGGACACCACTTTTATCTAGTCTATCATCTATCTATCTATCTATCTATCTATCTATCTATCTATCTATCTGTATTCCAATTTGCCAGTTGACCTAATAATGCCTTTTATAGCATTCATTTCCTCCTTCAGTTGAGATTGCAGTGTCAGGTCAGATATTGTATTGATTTTTAAAATGTATTTTTTAATTAAAAATTTTATTTTTAATTGACATAATAATTATACATATTTATGGGATACAGAGTGATATTTCAATACATGTACACAATGTGTAATGATCAAATCAGGGTACCTCAAACATTTCTCATTTCTTTGTGTGAGAACATTCAAAATCCTCTCTTCTAGCTGTTTGAAAATATGCAATAAACGATGTTGGCTACAGTCACCCTACAGAGCTACAGAACCCTAGAACTTATTCCTCCTATCTAGCTGTGATTTTGTATTTGTTAACCAACTTCTCTGTATCCCCTTCTACCTGCTACATTGTTTTACTCTCTACTTCTGTAAGCTCAACTTTTTTTTTTTTTTTTTTTTTTGAGATGGAGTCTCGCCCTGTCTCCCAGGCTGGAGTGCAGTGGTGCAAACTTGGTTCACTGCAATCTCTGTCTCCCAGGTTCAAGCGATTCTCCTGCCTCAGCCTCCTGAGTAGCTGGGATTACAGGCACCTGCCACCACACCCAGCTAATTTTTATATTTTTAGTAGAGATAGGTCTTTTTTCAGCTCCTAGGAGAAAGGGCACTTGTCTCAAACTCCTCGCCTCAGGTGATCTGCCCGCCTTGGCCTCCCAAAGTGCTGGGATTACAGGTGTGAGCCACAGCACCTGGCCTGTTAAGCTCAACTTTTTTAGTTACCACAGATAAGTGAGAATGTGCAGCATTTGTATTACTGTGCCTGACTTATCTCACTGAACATAATGTCCTCTAGGCCAGGGGTCCCCACCCCTGGGCTGTAGATTGGTAGGGGGCCATGGCCTGTTAGGAACTGGGAGCACAGCAGGAGGTGAGTGGCAGGTGAGCATTACCCTGGAGCTCTGTCTCCTGTCAGATGCACAGAAGCGTTAGATTCTTACAGGAGCACAAACCCTATTGTGAACTGCACATGTGAGGGATCTAGGTTGCACACTCCTTATGAGAATCTAACTACTGCCTGATGGTCTGAGATGGAACAGTTTCATCCGAAAACCATCCTCCCACTCCCTTCCAACCATGGAAAAATTGTCTTCCACTATACCAGTGCCTGGTGCCTAAAAGGTTGGGGACCACTGCTCTAGCTCATCCATGTTGCCATGAATGACAGGATTTCATTCTTTTTTATGGCTGAATAGTATTTTGTTGTTTAAGATATTGTATCCTGTGTTTTGTCTCTTTAATTTATTGCATTAGTCAGAGTTTTCCAGAAAATAGGATGGAGATATGAGATAGAGAGAGAGAGATAGAAAGAGATTTATCTTAAGGAATTGAGGACTAAACTCTGATTTTTTATCTTGCCCAAATTCCTACCTAAGGGATCTAGGGAGTTATGCCCTACAAACCATAAATTCTTATCAGATGGGTTTTATTTGACCCTGCATATTGTGACTTAGTTTTCAATCTGATCTGGCATAACAAGGAAGAAAATCACAATGTCTTGGCCAGGTTAGGTGGCTCACACTTGTAATCCCAGCACTTTGGGAGGCCGAGGTGGGCGGATCATGAGGTCAGGCGACCGAGACCATCCTGGCTAACACGGTAAAACCTCGTCTCTAGCAAAAACACAAAAAATTAGCCGGGCGTGGTGGCGGGCACCTGTAGTCCCAGCTACTCGGGAGGCTGAGGCAGGAAAATGGCGTGAACCCGGGAGGCGGAGCTCGCAGTGAGCGGAGATCGCACCACTGCACTCCAGCCTGGGCGACTGAGTGAGACTCTGTCTCAAAAAAAAAAAAAAAAAAAAAATTACAGTATTTTACCACAAAATATATTGCCTTGCCATCTTTGAAATTGCCCTACAAAATCTTTTGTGGAAAAAATTCACTTTCTATAGAGAATCCCTCGCCTCTCCCCCGCCCTTTTTTCCCCCTTCCTCTCCAGATCCAGGAGATAATCAGCTAAGAGCCAGGCACCCTTTTAGGTCTGATAAGAAACATGTTACAATCTGCTCTCTCTCTCTGAAGTCTGCTATCTGAGAGATTTCTCCGCACAATAAAAGTTGGACTCCACAATCCTTTATGCTAACCTGAACATTCCTTTCCATTGATCCCAGGTCTTCAGATAAACTCAACCAATTGTCAACCAGAAAATATTTAAATTTACCTGTAGCTTTTAAGTCCCCGTCCTCCGCCCCGTGGGGACTTCCAAATAACCAATGTATTTCTTAAAGGTATTTGATTGATGTCTCATGCCTTCCTAAAATATACAAAACCAAGCTGTACCCTGACCACTTTGGGCACATGTTCTCAGGACCTCCTGAGTGCTGTGTCACGGGCCATGGTCACTCATATTTGGCTCAGAATAAATCTCTTAAAATATTTTACAGAGTTTGGCACTTTTCGTCAACAATAATTTGGTGCCCAAACACATGAGGCCTCAGAGAAGACTCAGGACCCTAAAAGAGTTGCCCAAAACCAGAGCTAAGGTACCACCAGCAGGGGGCCCATTGAAGCTTCGAGCTTCTTTGGTGGAACTGGTAAGTCCTCCTGAGCCCCAGACCTCCCTTTGGTTAACGGTCCTTGATTTATTCTGAGCTGGTTTTCTCCTAAGAAGTTGTTGTTTAAGGATCCTAATTCTAGTTGGGAGATGCATTCTAAAAGGAATTCTTGATTGCTTTTTCTCCTAAAATCTGTCTAAATTTGGTTTATCTGTGTGCATTTGTGTGAGGAACTGAACTGTTGTTTTCATAGATAAATAAGAGACTGAGTTTTTCAGCTCCTCCCAGCCAAAGGCACCCCTGGGTGACTGGGGCCTCGTGGGAGTGTCTGGGGGTTAACCCCCCACAATGTGCAACAGCTCTGCAGGGAAATTTCCAACAAAAAATAATTTTAAAAATGGCTCATCCAGGAAATGCATATAAGGATAATCACCCAGCATTGTTTTTTTCTTTCTTGAGACAGAGTCTTGCTCTCTCATCCAGGCTGGAGTGCAGTGGCACGATCTCGGCTCACTGAAACCTCCACCTCCCAGTTTCAAGCGATTCCCCTGCCTCAACCTCTCGAGTAGCTGGTATTACAGGCACCTGCCATTTTGATCCAGCAATCCTACTACTAGGTATCTACCCAAAGGAAAAGAAATAATCACATCAAAATATATCTGCACTTGTATGTTTATTACAGCATTATTCATGATGGCAAAGATATGGAATCAACTGATTGTCCATCAATAGATGATTGGATAAAGAAATTATGGTCTATATACACAATGGAATATGAGTCCTCCACAAAAAGAATGAAATGTCTTTTGCAGCAACATGGAAGGAACTGGAAGCCATTATCTTAAGTGAAGCAAGTCAGACACAGAAAGATAAGTATCATATGTTCTCACTTATTTTACTTATGTATTTATTTTGAGACAAAGCCTCACTCTGTTGCCCAGGTTGGACTGCAGTGGGGCAATCTTGGCTTGCTGAAACCTCCACCTTCTGGGTTCAAGCGATTCTCCTGCCTCAGCCTCCTGAGTAGCTGGGATTGCAGGTGTCCACTGCCATGCTCAGCTACTTTTTATATTTTTAGTAGAGATTGGGTTTTTACCATGTTGGTCAGGCTAGTTTTGAACTCCAGACCTCAAGGGATCTGTCCACCTCGACCTCCCAAAGTGCTGGGATTACAGACATGAGCCACTGTGCTGCCCAATTTATCACTTTTAGAGAGTCAATGTGATAATTTCAGAACCATCACTGACATTCATAGTGGGTGGGGGAAGAGCCCTCTCCTGCCCTGCTCAGGCCTGTCTAATTACCTGTAGTGTGTGTGTGTGTGTGGGGGGGGGGGGGGGGTTGGGGATGTGTTTGCTATTGTGGGGGAAATATAATTAAAAACAAAATCTTCTCTTAACCTAGAAAACCTCTCCACAAAGGTAGCAGAGAAAGAAAACAATTGCCATTGAATAAGCATTGAACCAGAATGTGATGCACATCACAGGCAATTCACTAAGAGTCTGCAAAGACAAAAAGAAATCCTACTTGTTTATATCCTGAAGAAGATAAAAACCCATTACAGATATGCTCTCAAGACAAACAATAACTGGTTCTCAAATAGGAGAACTTAGAAGTACCATTTGACATACACATAGTTTAGGTTCACCTGATAGTTGGAGTGGCCATCTGTTTTCGCTAGTTGGCTTTAACCAAAGGAAAAATAAAATTCTCACATCCTTGTGACAGGAGGTGGTTTTGTAACTTGGAGCAAGGAACTTGCCAAAGTTAGAGTCCTACCCACACATATAAATTCAGAGATAGGAGCACTATCTTTCTGGATGCTTACATTTCAAAGAGATGGCTCCTAGGTATTTGAGAAAGATATTCCTGGGTTGTAAAACTGGCTAGAGGGCTATTTACATTTTAAAAAGATTTACATACATTTCAAAGAGACAGAGAAAGAGAAGAGTGGGTGGGGGGGGCGGTTGGGTAAGTCTCTTTCCTTATTTTTAACGGGGAGAGAAGTCTCATATTTAATTTGTATTGCCCTCACGCTATCTGATTGTTGTTGGCTCAAAGCAGGTATTTGGAAGTGTTTCAAACTATCCCTATTACATGTATATGTCTTTATTCTAATTTTAAAAAGTTAGTTTTTTCTTTCTTTAGTTTCTTGAATTAGTTTCTTATTTTTATCTTCCTTTTATGTGTTTGTGTTTTGCTTTAATTACACAAATAGTGCACAATATATTTTCTTTTAATTTTGTGAATTTTAAAAACAATTGTGCACATTGATCAAAATTACGAAAATAAAAAGTTTCTGACAACACCAATTGCTGATGAGGTTGCAGGATAACTGGAAATTGCAGTCACTTTAGAAAATGGTTTGTCAGTTTATTTGAAAGGTAAACATACATGTACCTCAGGACCTAGCAATCCTAAACCTGGTATTAACCCTAGTGAAACAAAAACTTACGGTCACACAAACATCTGTAAAAACTGCTCATATCAACTTTATTTTTCTTTATTTATTTGTTTTTGAGACAGAGTCTCTTTCTATTGCCCAGGCTGGAGTGCAGTGGTGCAATCTTGGCTCACTGCAACCTCCACCTCCCGGGTTCAAGCGATTCTCCTGCCTCAGCCTCCCAAGTAGCTGGGACTACAGATGTGTGCCACCATGCCCAGCTAATTTTTGTGCTTTTAGTAGAGACAGGGTTTCACTATTTTGGCCACGCTGGTCCCGAACTCTTGACCTCAAGCGATACTCCCACCTCGGCCTCCCAAAGTGTTGGGATTACAGGGGTGAGTCACCATGCCTGGCCATCAAAGAAACTTTATTTGTGATAGCCAAAAGCTGGAAACAACCCAAATGCCCTTCAGTGAGTGAATGGGTAAACAAAGGTACCACATCCATAGAATACAATCATGCTCAGCAGTAAAAAGGAATGAGTTACTGATACTGGTAGGAACTTGGAGGAATCTCAAAGACATGCCATTATTAGGTCGTTCTCACATTGTTGTAGAGATATACCTGGGACTGGGTCATTTATAAAAAAAAAAAAGAGGTTTAATTGACTCACTGTTTGGCAGGCTGTGTAGGAAGCATGATGCTAGCATCTGCTCGGCTTCTGGGGAGGCTTCAGCAAACTTACAATCATGGCAGAAGGCTAAGCAGGCACATGGCATAGCCAGAGCAGGAGCAAGAGAGAGAGAGTGGGGAGGTGCTCCATGCTTAAACCAGATCTCCGCAGAACTCGCTCACTATCCTTAGGACAGTACCAAGGGGATGGTACTGAACCATTCATGAGAAATCTGTCCCCATGATCCAATGGCCTCTCACTAGGCTCTACCTCCAACACTGGGGATTACAATTCAACATGAGATTTAGGTGGAGACACAGATACATGCCATATCACATGCTGAGAGAAGCTGGTCTCAAAACGTTAAATACTAGGTGATTCCATTTATGTCACATTCTTGGAAAAGGAAAAATTACAGTGATGGAAAATAGATCAGTGGTTGCCAGGGGTTATGGGTGGGGTGAAGGTTTGACTACAGAGGAGTTAGCATCAGGGAACTCTTTCTTAGGGTGATGAAACTGTTGTAAGTCCTATTTGTGGTGGTGGTTACATGAATCTAAATATTTATTAAAATCTATAGAACTTCTACCAAAAAAAGATCACATTTACTCTACACTTAAATTGTAAAAAACAAATAATTTATTACACTGTATTTGTTCTTCAGCTTCCTTTTAAAATTTCAGTGATAGGTTCAACAGCTCTTTTTATATCTAAAAATATAAATGTCCATTATTCTTTTCTATTGCTGCATAACTTCACATATATGGATGTAGTGTGGTTCAGTTAAAAGTCCTCTGTCACATAAACTACATGTACTTTATTTTTCCAATTTTTCCTTTTTTTTTTGAGACAGTGTCTTGCTCTGTCACCCAGGCTGGAGTATGATGGCACGATCTTGGCTCACTGAAACCTCTGCCTCCTAGGTTCAAGCGATTCTCCTGCTTCAGCCTCCTAAGTAGCTGGGATTACAGGCATGTGCCACCACTTCTGGCTAATTTTTGTATTTTTAGTAGAGGTGGAGTTTCACCATGATGGCCAGGCTAGTCTTGAACTCCTGACCTCAGGTGATCCACCCGCCTCGGCCTCCCAAAATGCTGAGATACAGGTGTGAGCCACTGTGCCTGGCCCATTTTTTCCTTTTAAAAACAAAATAAAAATTTTTTTTTCTTTTTTTTTTTCTGAGACGATGTCTCACTGTCTCACTCTTGTCCCCCAAGCTGGAGTGTGATGGCACCATCTCAGCTCACTGCCAACTCCGCCTCCTGGGTTCAAGTGATTCTCCTGCCTCAGGCCCCTAAGTAGCTGGGATTACAGGCTCCTGCCACCATCCCAGGCTAGTTTTGGTATTTTCAGTAGAGACGAGGTTTCACCATGTTGTCTAGGCTGGTCTCGAACTCCTGACCTCAGATTATCCACCTGCCTTGGCCTCCCAAAGTGCTGGGATTACAGGCATGAGCCACCGCGCCTGGCCAAAAATGGACATGATTATTTCTGATTATGCCTCTGTGCACATGGATTAATTTTTTTTTTTTTGAGACAGAGTCTTGCTCTGTCATCCAGGCTGGAGTGCAATGGCACGATCTCAGCTCACTACAACCTCCGCCTCCCAGATTCAAGCAGTTCTCCTGCTTCAGCCTCCTGAGTAGCTGGGATTACAGGCGTGCGCTACCACGCCCGGCTATTTTTTGTATTTTTAGTAGAGGCAGGGTTTTGCCATGTTGGCCAGGACGATCTCTATCTCTTGACCTTGTGACCCGCCCACCTCAGCCTCCCAAAGTACTGGGATTGCAGGCGTGAGCCGCTGCACTCTGCCAAGGACTAATATATTTTAAGGATAAATAACTAAATGCTTCACAAGTGTATTGCCAGCACCACATTAATAATTTTAAAAAATTTGTCAATGTAATAAATGAAAATTATAAAAATTTCAAAAACATAGAGTCATTGATCAATAAAAACAAAACTTATTTCTTTGAAAAAGATCAGTAAAATAGATGAATCTTAGATAAGGCTGCTGAGCAAGTTCAGGTCTGTTAGCTTTTTGAGTTTCATTAACTAAATTTAACTTTGAGTTTAATTAGCTTTTAATTTGCCAATGTAAAATTTCTTGTTTTCTAGTAAATGCCTTTAAATCTTTCATCTAATTTCTACTTTAACTATTTTCATGAAGATTTTATATGTAGAGCTCTCATTTTGATTCATTTCCAAAATTTTGTAGTTTTTATGTTTTTTTAACCCACAATTATTTAGAAGGTAAAAAAAAAATCCATCTCGTATACACATACCTTTTTTCGAAATTCTAATGTTGTTATATTGTGGTTAGTTTATATGAGTGGATTGATTTCTTATGGAATATTTGAAATATACATGTATTATAATAATCAATTTTTAGCCATTTTTTAGCTGTGCTTTAAAATTGTATGTATCTATTTTGTTAGTTAATAGTTCTACATGTGTATTAAATCAAGATTTTAAAAATACCTTTTTAATCCTTTAAAATAAGTATGCTTGTGCATTTTTTGTTTACTTTGAGGACTCCTGAGGCTTATGGCCCATTAAAGATTTCTGTCTTAATTATAGATTTATTCATCTCTTCTTATCTTTTCAGCAGTTTTACATTTTACGTGTTTGTATTTTTGAAAACTTACTAATTTTAGCTCTTCATTAATTCTAGGTTATATCATTGGAAAAAACAATGTTATCTCAGCCTTTCTTTCTTTCTTTCCTTTTTTTTTTTTTTTTTTTTTTTTATAACCAGAACTATGAAGACTGGGGCCAAAGAGATGGATCACTATTTTGAGCAAGCCTGGATCTGGACTTGGGATTAATTTTGGCCAATAGAGTGTATCAGAAGTGATTCCTGTTCTGAACCTAGGCTTGGGTCTCAAGAGGCCTTGCATGCTCATGCTGTCTCAGAACTCTGCTCTGTTGCCAGGAAAACAAGCTCCAGCTAGCCTTTTGGAACAAAGACAGACTATTCCAGTGGACTCCACTCTAGACCTGCCAGCTTGCATTAATCCTCACACGTGTGAGCCCAAAAGTGAAGAAAAGAACTTCTCAGCTGAGCCTAGCCTCAATTTATGACTCACAGAATTATGACATATATAAATGACTTTGCTTTAAGCTACTAAACTTTGGTGTGGTTTGTTACGTGGCAAGAACTAACTGATGCACATGAACTCTTCAATGTTTCTGATAGATTGTTTTACTTCTCTAAATTGTGTGTGTGTGTGTGTGTGTGTGTGTGTATGTGCATGGTTTGCTATTTTGATTTCATCTCAGTTCTTCATTAATTATTTCCATTTATAAAAATATGCATTTAATCTAGGGTTTAAAAAATCGTAAATAGCAGTTAGGCTGCATCCTATAGATTTTTCTTTATTTCCATGCAGTGTTATCATTATTTATATAAAGGATATTTTCAACTTATTACTTGATATGATTTTGCTATGTCACCACCCAAATCTCGTCTTGAATTGTAGTTCCCATAATCCCCATGTTTTGTGGGAGGGACCAGGTGGAGATAATTGAATCACAGAGTGGTTTCCCCATCCTGTTCTCATGATAGTGTGTGAGTTCTCACAAGATCTGATGGTTTTATAAGGGGCTTTTCCCCTTTTTGTGCTGCATTTTTCCTTGCTACCACCATGTGAAGAAGGATGTGTTTGCTTCCCCTTCCATCATGATTGTAAGTTTCCTGAGGCCTCTCCAGCCCTGCAGAACAGTGAGACAATTAAACCTCTTTCCTTTATAAATTAGCCAATTTCAGGTATGTCTTTATAGTAGTGTGAGAATGGACTAATGCATACTATTGAACAATTTAAATGTATATAAAAGTCAAGCAATGACATAATGAGCCCCCATGTATTCATCATCCAAATTCAACATTAACTCATGGCCAGTCTAGTTTCTTATACAACCCAATTTACTTTCCCCTTCTTGGATTTCCCCTCCTTTGAAGCAAATGCCTGATATTATAAGATTTCTTTTGTACATATTTTAATGGATATCTCTAGGTGATATGACCCTTTTGAAAAATATACCCTTAAGGAACCTGAATACTGTTTTGGTGGAATGTAGATTGGTGGAGCCATTATGGAAAACAGTATGAAGTTTCCTAAGTAAATTAAAAATAGAACTACCATATGACCCAGCAATTCCACTTCTGGGTATATACCTAGAGGAAATGAAATCATCACCTCATAAAATGTCTATACTCCTATGTGCATTGTAGCATTATTCACAATAGCCAAGGTATGGAAACAACTGAAGTATTCATTGAAGGAAACAACTGAAGTATTCATTGTAGGATAAATGGGCAAAGAAACTACGGTATATATACAATGGAATATTTTTCAGCCCTAAAAATGAAGGAGATCTGCCATATGGGGCAATGCAAGTGAACCTAGGGGACATTGTACTAAGTGAAATAAACCAGACACAGAAAGAGAAGTGCTGCATGATCTCACTTATATGAAGAATTAAAAAAATAGAAAAAAAAGTCGAATGCAGAGATAGCGAATAAAGTGGTTACTACTGGGGTGTGGTGGAGGGGTAGGAAATGGGGAAATGTGGATCAAAGGACACAAAGTTGCAGATACGTAAGAGAAACAAGTCTAGAGGTCTAATGTACAATAGTGAATAATATATTGCATTCAGGATTTTTGCTAAGAGTAGCTTTTAGGTGCTCTTGCCACACATACATACAAATTGTAGCTGTGAGATGATGGATATGCTAATTTCCATGACTATAGAAATTATTTCACTATACACACACACACACATCATATTGTATACTTTAAATATATACAGTTAAAAAACACATTCTTAGCCTGGGCGTGGTGGCTCACACCTATAATCCTAGCACTTTGGGAGGCCGAGGCAGGCGGATCAATTGAGGCCAGACGTTCCAGACCAGCCTAACCAACATGGTGAAAGCCCATCTCTACTAATAAAAAAAATACAAATATCAATCAAGTATGGTGGTGCATGCCTGTAATCCCAGCTACTCAAGAGGCTGAGGCATGAGAATCGCTTGAACCCGAGAGGCAGAGGTTGCAGTGAGCCGCGATTGTGCCACTGCAGTCTAGTCTGGGCAACAGAATGAGACTCTGTCTCAAAAAACAAACAAACAAACAAAAAACACATCCTTAAAACCATTATCATATCTGATAAAATATTAATTTTCCTTCATATTATATTTTATAATATGGCTTCATATTATAAAATATGAAGTCAGCACTTTTTCCCAAATATATATTTTCCCAAATGTATATTTTTCCCAAATGTATATTTTTTCAAATTTTGAAAAAATTTACAATTTATGGATATGATCCATAAATTGTAATTGGTAGATGTGTCTTTTGAGTTTCTTAATTTATGTTACCCCTTCATCTGTTTTTTCATTTTTGTGTGTGTGTTGTGGTTTTTTTATCTTATTTGACAAAACATGATCATTTGTGCAGTAAAGTTTCTCACATTCCCAAAAAATTTTTTTGGCGATGTCTTTTAATGTCTTTCAATGAAAACTGAACAAGTACTTTTATTTAAATGTCACCTCATGAAGGCAGTCAACACAGGTGACCTTTTCCTGGAGAGATTCTGTCCTAATGCACTCCTCATAGACAGCAAAATCTTCTCTTCATCTCAAACTCTTTCTCAGATTGGCTCAAATCTATTTCCCTAAAAGTTATTTATTGCCCATTGAAAGCTAAGAAACATTCAGAAACCATTTTATGAGAAAAACCAAGTTAAAATACATGAAAAAACTTGTTGCTTTCTCCTAGACTGCCTTTTTTTTTTCAAGCGTTTGTCTCTTGGTGCTTGAATTTAATGACTGGCAGCCCATCAGTGGGACAAGCAGAGGTATAGCCACATATATACACTGAGGCAAGTGTGAAGGTTTAGGGGAAGGAACTTTCTAGAAATTCTATCCTTGATTCTCACTTTTCTGATGATTTTTCAAAATATAACTGGCTCTGGAAACTAATTTTTCCTCATGTTATTTTGTACTTTTAGGCCAAGCAGGGTGAAGGATAACGTTGCATTTCAGAATTTGCTGATTGAATCCCCATGGTGGTATTTCATGATCTTCCTTTGTCCTTGGTATATCCTAGAGCATGTGAGTTAGAGTGAGAGCCTTGATTAGATCTGGGTTTGATTTTTTTTTTTTCTTTTCTTTTTTGGCAAAACAGCTTTGAAGGTGATATTGTATACTTCTATCAGGAGGCACAAATGTCTAATTGTTCTTTTGTTGTGATTTTCTCAGCCATTAATGATCATTGCCTAGATTCATAAATTCACCTGAGATTACAAAATGGCGATTTGTTTCAATGCTATTATTCCTTCACTTATTAGCTGGAAATATTTCTAAAGTTACTGATAAAATTACTTATCAATAATTTCGTTCTTCTGAGGTGCGGTTTTTACAGAAAAGCCAGGATAAATTCTTTACTTTTCTTTCTTTCTCTCCTTTTTTTTTTTTTTGAGACAGAGTCTCACTTTGTCACCCAGGCTGGAGTACAGTGGTGTGATCTCAGCTCACTGCAACCTCCACCTCTGGGTTCCAGTGATTCTCTATCTCAGCCTCCTGAGTAGTAGCTGGGACTACAGACTCTCGCTACCATGCCTGGCTAATTTTTGTATTTTTAGTAGAGATGGGGTTTTGCTATATTGGCCAGGCTGATCTCAAACTCCTGACCTTAGGTGATGCGCCCGCCTTGGCATCCCAAAGTGCTGAGATTGCAAGTGTGAGCCACTGTGCCAGGCCAAATTCTTTACCTTTCTTTATCCGTTTTGGATATGTTTGATATGTTTCAATTAATTGTAGTTATTTTATTTTTTGTGTTTCTGGCTTTATTGAGGTATAATTGACAAATAATAATTGTACATATTTAAGATGTACAATGTGATGTTTTGATAGGTATATACATTGTGACATGATTACCACTATCAAGCTAATTAACACAGTCATCACCTCTCATAGTCACCATTTTTTTTTTTGTGGTAGGAATATTTAAGATCTACTCTTAGCAAATTTCAAGTATCCAACAGAGTATTATCAACTGTAGTTCCCATGCTATGCATTAAACTCCTGAACTTACCCTGCATAACGGAAACTTTGTACCCTTTGACTAGTACTTCTTCATTTCCCTCAACTCCTTTGGCAACCACCATCCTACTCTCTGTGTCCATGAGTTTGACATTTTAAGATGCCACACATAGGTGAGATCATGCAGTATCTGCCTGCCTGTGTCTGGCTTATTTCACTTAGCATAATGTCCTCCAGGTTCATCCGTGTTGTCACAAATGGCAGAATTTCCTTCTTTTCAAAGGCTGAATAATATTTCATTGTGTATATCACATTTTCTTTACATATTTATCCATCCATAGACACCTAGGTTGATTACATGCCTTGGTTACTGTGAATAATGCTTGCAATTATTTATCAAGGTTCACATTTTCCCATCTTTGCCAAGAGAAAGCCTATTCAAGTTGACTTCTTTGTTTTTTTGACATGACTTCAGCAGTCTTTGGCAAGTTGCTTTTTTCCAGTATGGTAAAATCTTCCAGGTACATTTGTATAGTTGCTTCAAGCTCAGAAACAGCAATTTCTTCAATAAGACTTTGGGAGATTATATTTATAGATAATATCCAGGGTGAGAGGGGAATCATTTCCACTAGGCTGGTCAATATTTCTAGGGCTTTTCAGTGGACAGGGGTAGAAAAAGGTATTTTAAAAATAAAATATAAGATTCCAATTCAAATTTAGGATTACAGAATTTTTACCTAAACTTTTATTTCTTATCTCTATCAGTGACACCACCATTCATTTCCTTTATCCCACAATATATGTATTAAAGTCTCAATATGATTACTGAAAACATTAAAAACATTTTGCAATTCTTCTGTTTTTAGGCTATATTCCAATAAGGAAGTATTCTCAAATTACTCTTTGAAAGTCATTTCAAATAGTCCTTTGTGTGGTTATACAACCCATTTATTACACAGGCTAATTTGATTTCTATTCCTTTTAGATTTTTGGGATTGCCATTTAAGTTTTGATATTTTTGTGTTAGATAAAATATTTAGATGGTCCCAAAGTCAAACCTTCAAAGCAGAGTATATTCAGAGAAGTCCAGCTTTTATACCTGTCCCCTTCCTCTGTTTCCTCCTCCTTCTAGACATGTCCATTCTAAAATTGTCTTTCTTTTTAAAAATAGATATATTTAATTCTTTTTTCCATCTCCCCTCCCCTCTATCATTTCTTTCTCAATATGGGTACTCAAGGTCACTGAAGCCAGGAACAAGAGAGAAACAAAAGCCAGAGGCAAGAACTTCATGCTTGAAGGATGAGAACATGCCTTAAGAGAATGTAACTGGGTAGATTGGATGGGGACAAAGTTACCTGTGTCACTTGCCTGGAGCTACAACATTTATTGGACTTAGATATCTGAGATCAAAAGTCGGGCAGTGAGCCAGGGATAAAGTAGAAATCTCTGCTATTAAGGTGAATAGATTTTGTTACACTAAGTGCCTATTGCTTAAATTGAGCACTCACAGAATGCACAGAAAACTAGAACCAGTCTCTGGAAATGCATTTTCTAGCTACTACTGGCATGGGTGAGACAGCATAAGAACAACTGTGTACTGCTCCCGGGAGAGCAATTTCTCAATATATAGCCCATGTCTAAAACAAAATTAAATGAAACTCTGCTTGCCCTTTGACCCAGAAATAATGTACATAGCATAAAAGAATATGTTCATGAAAGTGCAAGAACTATATTGCCTTCTTAGCATTACTCATAGTGAGAATGTGAAAAGCTAAATGTCTATCAATAGAGAATTTGCTAATTTATGGCACTTAACACATTAGAATTCCATTTAAACAATGATGATAATTGAGGACTATCCTTATTATACAAAAGACTGTCAGTGATATCTTAGGTAGAAAAGAAAAATTATAGGAAAGTATGGGTGGTATAAGCTAGTCTTTGTTATATACGTATACTTGTAAAATAGATATACATATAAATTGTGTATTCTCTGGAAGGATATATGAAAAAATTTAACAGTCTTTCTCTTTGGGAAAGATTTTGTGATTCTTATTTTATCTTCCATAAAGTTTTCTGTTTTGTCTAAGTGTTACAAAATGACTATATGTAACCTCATAATCAGAAAAAGTTAAGATATTTTTACGTATGGAAAACATCTTTTTTGAAAAGTTTTGAGATGGGTGTATTTGTATAGAAATATTTGCTTTCTTTCCTGATTAATACAAAAGATTGATTGGCTTGCCAAATCAGAATCAGGGGAATCAGAGAGCTTTCCCAGCATTAAGCTTTAGTAATAATTTCAAGGATACAGGTAATTATGAAGCACAGGTAAAAATGCAAAAGTCTGGGATGTCCCAGGTCTGGGATTATAGGCACATGCCACCACGCCTGGCTAATTCTTTGTATTTTTAGTAGAGACAGGGTTTCCCCGTGTTAGCCAGGATGGTCTCGATCTCCTGATCTTGTGATCTGCCCGCCTTGGCCTCCCAAAGTGCTGGGATTACAGGTGTGAGGTACTACGCCCGGCCTCTTCCAAACCATTTCTAAGTGTATGAAATAAGCTTATCCATGTAGATCCTTTATGATATAACTGGCATTAGGTAAATGCACCAAAGCTGTTGCCAGTGAGGGTAAAGGAAGCATAGCACTTAAGCCTAGGGCCTCTGATATGATGAGACATGGTTCTACTGCTTATCTGTGAACTTCAGCAACTTAAGTGAAACTTCAGTTGTATTATTTATATAATGTCTAAAGGGTTGTTTTAAGGACTAAATGAGATAATATACTCAAGGTTCCCAGTACTGTATCTAGCTTTTAAAGATGCCTGGTAACTGAAATATTTGCATTATTAATATCACTTTTTTTTTTTTTTTTTTGACAGAGTCTCATTTTGTCGCCCAGGCTGGAGTGTAGTGGCGTGATCTCAGCTCACTGCAACTTCCGCCTCCCAGGTTCAAGTGATTCTCCTGCCTCAGCCTCCTGAGTAGCTGGGACTACAGGCACGTGCCACTACACCTGGCCTAATATTGCTTTTCTATATATCTTCCTTCAGGTTGCTATTCTTTCCTTAATTCTCTTTGGCATTGTCATGGAGCACTTATTAACTCATTGGGCTGCCTTTAAACTGTTTATTGATCTTATTCAGCAGGATCAATTTTCAGTTCTCAGGTTCCCTGAGAGCATCACTCTCTCCTTCTTATTTATTTATTTAGAGATGGAATTTTGCTTTTGTCACCCAGGCTGGAGTCCACTGGCACAATCTTGGCTCACTGCAACTTTTGCCTCCCATGTTCAAGCAACTACCCTACCTTAGCCTCCTGAGTAGCTGGGATTATAGGTGCCTGCCACCACATCATGTTAATTTATGTATTTTTAGTAGAGATGGGGTTTCACCATGTTGTCCAGTCTGGTCTCGAACTCCTGATCTCAGGTGAACCACCTGCCTTGGCCTCCCAAAGTTGTGGGATTACAGGTGTGAGCCACCACACCCAACCTCCTTTCTCTTCTTTTTTAATAGACAGGGTCTTGCTGTGTTGCCCAGGCTGGAGTGCAGTGGTATGACCATAGCTCACTGCAGCCTCAACCTTCTGGGCTCAAGCAATCCTCCCACCTCAGCCCCCACACCCCCTGCCCCAGAGTAGCAGGGACTAGAGTTATGTACCATGACACCTAGTTAATTTTTATTTTTAACATATACAGGGTCTCATGATGTTGCCCAGACTGGTCTCAAACTCTTGGGCTCAAGTGATCCTCCTGCCTTGGCCTCCCAAAGTGTTGGGATTAAAGGCATGAACCATCACACTTGGCTGTGAAACCTAATCTCATAGCCCCTGAGGGACAGGATCTGGGGTAGCACTGAGGTATGCCAGGGTGAATCCCAAGGGGGAACTTACTATCACTGTGGGGCTCTCAGGGCTTAGAAAAAGGCCCTCTTTTCCTTTGGAAACTTTGGCAAAATGGAAACTCTGAGGTTTTCACCAAGAATATTAATGAATAATTACAAAAGTGTCTACTTACAGCTGGTCTGAATTGAAGAATGACCAGTCCCAGATGGGAAATGCAGCCTTTACTCTGGTTGGCTTTGTGCCAACCTAATATTTGGAGGGTTCTATTACATAGCAAAAGGGGAGAACGGATATTGTAGAGTTACCATATTTTTCACAGTGGGTACAGAATTTCCCTGAAGCAAACTCATGTTCTCCAGTAGCATTTATCCTGAGAAGTGCTGGGTAAGTTCTATGATAGGAAAAGGGGACTTAGAGGAAGGCCTTAAACTTGTGTGAGAAAGAAATTTTCTCTTCTTTCTGTGGGTAAACACGAAAGAGAGCATTCCGTGGGAATTTTCCTTCCATGAGAAGGAAAGCTGGACTTTCAAGAGTTTGACAAATAGCTGTAGCAGGGAGAGAATCAAACACCCATCGGGTAGGCTTGGGGTTCCTCAGAGAGCACATATCTAGCAGGTGTTAAACTTATGCTTTGTATTGCAACTCCTTTCTGTTGTGCAAAAACTTCCAGGAAATATTTTTTAAAGTTATATTCTAGAATTACTGTGGGGCATCATGAAAAATCTTTGTCTTTCTTAGAGTGACACTGTATTAAAAAATGAGTAGGATGGGGAAAGGTGATCTTTGAATGAAGGTAGGTGATATGTAGCAGAGAAGAATATGTTAAAAAATATGGATGCAGTTATGTATTTTCGCTTTTGTTGCCTGTGCTTTGGGGTCATATGCAAGAAATCGTTGCCCAGAACAATGTCATGGAGCTTAAATACAGAAAAGTACTGTGTTTTCTTCTAGTAGTTTTACAGTTTTAGGTCTTATGTTTAAGTTGTTAACCATTTGAATTGATTTCTTGTATATGGGGTGAGATAAGGATCCAATTTCATTCTCCTGCTTGTGGGTAGCCAGTTTTCCCAACACCATTTATTGAAGAGACCATCCTTTCCCCATCGTATGTTCTTAGAACCTTTGTTGAAAGTCAATTGACCATAAATATGTGGGTTTATTTCTGGGTTCTCTATTCTATTCTATTGGTTAATGTATCTGTTTTTAAGTGAGTACTATGCTGCTTTAATTACTATACCTTTGTAATATATTTTGAAATCAGAAAGTGTAAACGCCTTCAGCTTTGTTCTTTTTACTCAAGATTGATTTTGCTATTCTGGGTCTTTTGTGGTACCCTGTGAATTTTAGGATTGTTTTTTCGATTTCTGTAAAAAATGCCATTGGGATTTGGAAGGGGGGAGATGTATTATATCTGTAGATTGCTTTAGACAGAATGAATAGTTTTAAACAATATTAAGTCTTTCAGTGCCTGAACATGGAATATCTTTCCATTTATTTGTGTTTCCTTTGATTTTTTCATCAATACTTTTAAGTTTTTAATGTACCTCTTTCACTTCTTTGGTTAAGTTTATTCCTATTTTATTCTTTTTGTTGCCTTTGTAAATAGATTGTTTCCTTGATGCCACTGATTTTTCTATGTTGACTTTTTTGAATTTATTTCTTAGTTCTACATTTTTGTGTATGTGTTTGTGAAGTTTTTAGGGTTTTCTACATATATGGTCATTTTACCTACAGAGATACTTTTACTTCTTACTTTCCAAATTTAATGTACTTTATTTCTTTTTCTTGCCTAATTGCCCTGGTTAGGACTTGCAGTACTACGTTAAACAGAAATGGTTTGGGTGCAGTGGCTCACACCTGTAAAACCAGAGCTTTGGGAGGCCGAGTTGGGAGTATTGCCAGAAGCCAGAAGTTCGAGACCAGTATGGACAACATTGTGAGAACCTGTCTCCATCAAATAAAGAAAAGAAATGATGATAAAAGTAAATGGGTAATCTTGTCTTGTTCCCAATGTTAGGGGAAAATCTTTCAATTTGTCAACATTGAGGATAATGTTAGCTGTAAGCTTGTCAAATATGACCTTTGCTATGTTGAGGTACATTCATTCTATACCTAGTTTGTTGAGCATTTTAATCATAAAAGGGTTTTGAATTTTTTCAAATACTTTTGTGCATCTATCAATATGATTGTGTGATTTTTACCCTTCATTCTGTTACTGTGGTGTGTCACATTTATTGGTTTGCATATGTTGACCCATCCTTGCAACCCAGGGATAAATTCCATTTGATCATGGGGAATGATACTTTTAATGTGCTGTTGAATATGATTTGCTTGTATTTTGTTGAGAATTTTTACATCTATGTTCATTATATATATCATACATCTATATTCATCACACATATCATGCATATCAGATGTATTGGCCATCAAACATATCACACATACGAGATGTATAGCCCTGTAATGTTCTTTTTTTGCAGTGTCTTTGTCTGGCTTTTGGTATATGGGTAATGTTAGCCTCATAATGTGAGTTTGGAAGTACTCCCTCCTCTTCTGCACAGTAAGGGAAACAATTGACAGAATAAAAAGGCAACCTAGAGAATAGGAAAAAAAATATTTGAAAACTGTATGTCTGATAAGGGGTTAATCCCCAGTTCATATAAAAAACTCCTACTCAGGCTGGGCATGGTGGCTCATGCCTGTAATCCCAGCACTTTGGGAGGCCGAGGCAGGTGGATCACGAGGTCAGGAGTTCAAGACCATCCTGGCTAACATGGTGAAACCCCGTCTCTACTAAAAAATATAAAAAACTAGCCGGGCGAGGTGGTGGGTGCCTGTAGTCCCAGCTACTCGGGAGGCTGAGGCAGGAGAATGGCGTGAACCCGGGAGGTGGAGCTTGCAGTGAGCTGAGATCCGGCCACTGCACTCTAGCCTGGGCGACAGAGCGAGACTCCGTCTCAAAAAAAAAAAAAAAAAAAAAAAAATACAAAAATTAACTTGGCGTCGTCGTATGTGCCTGTAATCTCAGCTTCTCAGGAGGCTGAGGCAGGAGAATTGCTTGAACCTGGGAGGTGGAGGTTGCAATGAGCTGAGATCGCACCATTGCACTCCAGCTCTGGGTGACAGAGTAAGACTCCGTCTTGGGGGGGAAAGAAAACAACCTCTTACTCAGTAGTAGAGAAACAAATAAACTGATTTAAAAATGGGCAAAGGACTTGAACAGACATTTCCCCAACGAAGACCTACAACTGACCAACAGGCATATGAAAAGATGCTCAACATCATTAATTATCAGAGAAATGCAAATCAAAACTACAGTGAAACATCACCTCAAACCTATTAGGATGGCTACTATTTTAAGAAGCCCAAAAAATAGTAAGTCTTGGAGATAATGTGGAGAAATCAAGCCATTGTGTACTGTTGGTGGGATTGCTAAATGATGCAACCACTATGGAAAACAGTATGGAGGCTCCTTAAAAAATAAAAGTAGAACTACCATATGGTCCAGCAATCCCACTCTGGGTATATATCCAAAGGAAGTCAAATTAGGATCTCAAAGAGATATCTGCACTTCCATGTTTATTGCAGCATTATTCACAATAGTCAAAATATGGAAATGACCCAAGTATCCATTAACAGATGAATACACACACACACACACACACACACATACACACAACAGAATCATTAGTTTTAAAAAAGAAGAAAATACTACATTTGCAAAAACATGGATGAACTTGGAGGACATTATGCTAAAGGAAAGAAGTCATGCACAGAAAGACAAATACTGCATAACCTCATTTATATGTGGTATCTAAAAAAGCTGAACTTGTAGAAGCAGAGAATTCAATAATGGTTGCTAGGGATTTGGATGTGGGGTGCGGGAAATAGGGAGTTGTTTAATGGATATTGTTTCAGTTATACTAAATGAGAAAGTTTTAAAGATCTGCTGTACAACACAGTGCCTGTAATTAACAATATGGTATTGTGCACTTCAAAGTTTGTTAAGAAAGATTCACATGTTAAAAGTTTACTGAACAAACATAAAAGCAACACCCCCTCTTCCCAAAAACAAAACCAAAAGGACACAAGTATATTTTGGGAGGTGATGTATATGTCTATCCCCTTGATTGTGGTGACAGTATCGCAGGCATTTGCATATGCCCAAACTCATGCCATTATTCACATTAAATATGTTCAATTCTCTGTATATCAATTATGCCTCAATAAAGCTGTTAAAAACTAGAATAGATGTCTGTGACATTGTAATTTGGGCAATAAAAGGAAGTGTGATCTGAGATTGCTGATCTCTGGGATATAATATAATGTTCACATCTCCATTTTATGACTAAATAAACTGATGCTTATGTGTGGATAAATGATTTGTTCAAGACCACACAGTTAAAAAGTGCCAGAATCAGGATGCTAGTCCAGGCATATCAGACCTGAATTTCTATAGTCTTAAATTATATGCCACAGCCCTCAGAAATATGCCTATCTCCTCTGGATTAGCAGCATCCCCTTTGCCTAACAGTCACTATAATTACTTGTGCCCTAAACCTCTCTAGCCTTGTGCTGTTCAATATTCTATGGAATCCTCTATTCATATGTGACTATGAACACTTGAGATATGGCTAGTATGAATAGAAATGTGCTCTAAGTGTAATTACACATATGAGATTTCAAAGATGTAGTCCAAAAAAGATAAACTCTCATAAATAATTTTTACATCCATTACATGTCAACGTAATCATGTTTTGGATATATTGCATTCAATAAGACATATTATTGACCGGGTGTGGTGGCTCATGCCTGTAATCCCAGCACTTTGGGAGGCTGAGGCAGGTGGATCACGAGGTCAGGAGTTCGAGACCAGCCTGACCAACATGGTGAAACCCTGTCTCTACTAAAAATACAAAAATTAGCTGGGCATGGTGGTGCACACCTGTAATCTCAGCTACTCAGGAGGCTGAGGCAGGATAATTGCTTGAACCTGGGAGGCGGAGGTTGCAGTGAGCTGAGATCGCACCACTGCACTCCAGCCTGGGCGACCGAGAGACTCTGTCTCAAAACAAAACAAAACAAAACAAAAACACATGTTACAATTAATTTAACCTTTTTCTGATTTCTACACATTCTATTGTGCATATGGGCATCTCCTCCCAAATATATGAGAGAAGAAAATACATCTCTTGATACTTTCCTTACTGTTGCTCCAGGAAAAGCACACTGTATGACAGACATAAATGCTTGTTACAGAGGCCTAATCTAGGCCATGCATGGGACAAACCCGATGCTGTAGTCACCTTCCTGATGCTTACTTTCTCCTACGCATCTAAACTTAAACAATTCCATCCCGTTCTAGCTCTACCCTCTCTGTGAGGCTCTTGTGAGAATGATAACATTATATAAACTGTAGGTGCTCAAACAGTGTTTATTGAATGACTGATGACAGAGGAAACAGTTCTATGTCATTTTATAGATAGCAAAAATAGAGAGGAACTTGAAACTTTAAGTTTTAAGGGAAAGATCCCCATTACTGCTCTTCTGCTTCCTCCAGCTCCAGTGATGGTGTTGGCAGTATGTTTGGTGGAGGTGGTGCTGGTGGTGGGGAGGCAATGGCAGAATCACCGCTTTCTTTGGTGCTACTCTTGGTAGAAGTAGCAGTGTATGTGATCTGTCCTGAGGTCATGGTGCTGACAGTGGCAGAGTTCACAGGGGTGGCATTTGGAATGATGACAAGGTTGGTATTAGCAAAAAAGCTAGTGCTTTTGATTTGGGGGAGAACAGACAAAATATGTTTTCTTTGTATCACAGCACTAGAATTCTTGGCAGGTTTTAGCATCTCTTGGATGTCTTCATTAAGTATATTGGGTGTTCCATATTGCAGGTAGTTTTTAATCAATTTAACCACTTTTGGTCCAATACAACACTTTTTCATCTTGCATTTCTGTATCTCTTTTTCATCCACGTTGCAATGATCCCTGCATCTCCCAAAACCCATTAAACAGCTTCTCAAGCCAATAAATTCTGCATAAAAAAAGAGAAAGTCATTAAGCCAAGGTTAATAACTAGAGATGATGTTAAAACTGCTATTCATACTCAATTTTAAGACTAGTGTTTAGGGATGTTGTTGAAGGCAAATGGGCAGGCCAGGAGAGTCTCTATGCTCCTCTTGATTCCAAAATTAATTTCCTGTTTAGTCTGCCTTCCTTGAGTAACTTTAAGAAGCAAAAGGCACGTAGAGGATAGAGTAATTATTTGCTTTTAGGATAGAATTTTAGACCTTCAACTTAGCATCTTAGGTACTTGTCGGACATCACTATCCCATCTCCATAATCTTGGGAAATCCCAATGAGAGCAAAGTCTATCATAAAATTAATTTAAGAAAGAAGTGCAAAAGAGAATCAATAGAATGTTCAGGAGTCCTTTCTTTTCACCAAACCCAGTAGCCCATGACTTCTCTTTTCTCAACAATTGCTAGATCTGTGATTCCTGAAGCATGGTGTTCTCCTACCTCTTCTAGCCTCTTTGGACACTCTATCCCTCAGAAGTCTCATTCATTATCCCAGCCTTAACTTCATATCCACCAAGGTAACTTCTGTGTTGTTATCTATAATTCTAAATTCCTTGCTCAGCTTAGTATCTTATCTTTATCTGCTGAATGATTTTTCCATCCTAACGTCTCATCTTTCTTTTTTCTGAATCTAAAAAGCTTTTCTCCCTTGTTCATATTAATAACTCAATTATTTTCCATAAATTACAAGAGATTTATGTAGCATCTATTAATTTTCAAAGCATGTTCACATACATTTCCACATTGTTTTCTCATCAAATGGAAAACAGAAAAAAATTCTTATATTGGAAGCAGTTGCGTTGATTAACCCCATTATATTCATATGAAATTGAAGTTCAAAGTGGTTAAGTGACTTTACCCAGGATGACACAGCCATACTTGCTTATGGTACTACCCTTTTCCTAGGGTCCCAAGATAAAAACATTAGAAGCATCTTTGACTCTTCCACTTTCCCTGCCCCGAAACCCATTGCTATTTTTTTCAAATAGCTGGATGATTCTTGTATTCTGAAACAAATCTCAATGCTTCTCCTTTCTTTTCCAAAAACAATAGTTAATCCCCTGGTTTAGCCTTTTGCCATAATGCATTCCTAGATGCCCTTATGGTAGTTTGGGGATTTTCAGCAAGGCAAAGGCTGAGAGAAGGGATAAAGGCCCTGGAAAACCTGAAAGAATTCAAGATGGAGAACACAGGCCTGTGTACTGGATCTTGAAAGGGTTTTTTTTGAGCATGAGGGAAGAACTTCCTCCTTTTTACCCCAAAGTACAAACTGATAGGAACCTTTGTTTCAAGAGGTGGTTTTACAGGAAGGGGAACAATACACACTGGGGCATGCTGGGTGGAGGGAGAACATCAGGAAAAATAGCTAATGCATCCTGGGCTTAATACCTGGGCGATGGGTTGGTAGATGCCACAAATAACCATGACACATATTTACCTATGTAACAAACCACACATCCTGCACAAGTACCCCAGGACTTTAAAAAAAAAAAAAAAAAAAAAAGAGGTGATTTAAGATAGAAATAGAACTAAAAGGAGGTAGACCTGGTCTTAGTCTTAGCATGATAGACATATACAGGACAGGAAGGCAGTATTATATTTTGGATAGTTTCTGAATAGACAAAAAATATTCTGCTTTCTCTGTAGCTTCCTGGGTATTCCCAATGGACGCAGTCTGGGAGTCGGAGCCTATGAGAATGTATCAGTGCACGACTGATACAGTAGGTAAACTTTTTTTTTTTGAGACGGAGTCTTGGTCTGCCGCCCAGGCTGGAGTGCAGTGGCCGGATCTCAGCTCACTGCAAGCTCCGCCTCCCGAGTTCACGCCATTCTCCTGTCTTAGCCTCCCGAGTAGCTGGGACTACAGGCGCCCGCCTCGTCGCCTGGCTAGTTTTTTGTACTTTTTAGTAGAGACGGGGTTTCACCGTATTAGCCAGGATCTTTTTGAACAGCTCATCTTTCAGCCTCCTCTCTTTGGGTTTCCATTGCCATGGGCAGCCAAATCCTTGGTTCCTCACATCTACTCATCTTAAACCTGGGAATCCACATTACCTGTGTTCACCTGGTACTGTAGCATGAGGCTGGCAAAGATAGGAAAAAGGAGCTTCATGGTTGGGTGCCAGAGAGGAAGCCCTGGATCTGGGTTGATGCTCCTGAGCTCCAGCCTTTATTGGCCTCTTCATGGCCTTAGGCCATGAGCAGTGAAGTGCAGCCGAAGCAGGTTTGTGTGCTGCTCACCGTAGTTGTGTTTTTTCTGACTGTTTGAAAACACCCTTTCCTGAACACCTCTGCGCAACGAATTTCCTGCTCTTGATCCTGGAGGAAAACATAAGATATGTAAGATAAGAAAGAAAGAGGAAGCCCTTTGCACGTCTCTCTCTTTTGTTTTTTTGAGATGGAGTCTCACTCTGTTGTCCAGGCTGGAGAGCAGTGGCGTCATCTCGGCTCACTGCAACCTCCACCTCCCAGGTTCAGGCAATTCTCCTGCCTCAGCCTCCTGAGTAGAGTATCTGGGACTACAGACGAGCACCACCACGCCCAGCTAACTTTTGTATTTTTAGTAGAGACGGGGTTTCACCATGTTGGCCAGGCTGGTCTCGAACTCCTGACCTCAAGGGATCTGCCCACCTTGGCCTCCCAAAGTGCTGGGGTTACAGGCGTGAGCTAGCGCACCCAGTCGCATGTCTCTTTCTTAATGTTGGAGTAGGATAAGAGTTAGATATTTGATTCACTAATTGTCAGCTCAGTTATGTTAAGGTTGGCACTAAGTGCATGAGAATTAGAAAAGATAGAGGAGCGTGAAGATTCTGCCTTGTTTGTACTGGTATGTCCATTGGCCAGCATAGGTATTGGATCAACATACAACGTCAGTACATGTTTGTTAAACAAGTTTGTGGGAGACAGCTCTTGGCATGTCTTTAACTTTTGAGTTTACAATGATTCCCACATCCTTTTAAAGTATCAATTAAAAAAAAAACCTTTTTTAACTTCGGGGGTATATGTGCAAGATGTGCTGGTTTGTTACATAGGTAAAGATGTGTCATGGGGGTTGGTTGTATAGATTATTTCATCACCCAGCTATTAAGCTGAGTGCCCATTAGTTATTTTTCCTGATCCTCTCCCTCCTCCCATCTTCCACTCTCCAGTAAGCTCCAATGTGCATTGTTCCTGTCTGTGTGTCCATGTGTTCTCAACATTTAGCTCCCACCTGTAAGTGAGAACATGCACTATTTGGTTTTCTGTTTCTGCATTAGTTTGCTAAGGATAATGGCCTCCAACTCCATCCATGTCCCTGCAAAGGACACGATCTCACTCTTTTTTATGGCTGCACAGTATTCCGTGGTATATATGTACCACATTTTCTTTATCCAGTCTTTATCCAAATGGCCAAATGATGGGCATTTGGGTTGATTCTATGTCTTTGTTATTGTGACTAGTGCTGCAATGAACATATGCATGCATGTGTCTTTATAATAGAACCATTTATATTCCTTTGGGCATATACCCAGTAATAGGGTTGCTAGGTCAAATGGTATTTCTGACTTTAGGTTTTTCAGGGATTGTTACACTGTCTTCCACAATGGTTGAAATAATTAAAAGCAATGATTTTTATAGCATACTGCTCAGATTCCTTGGTCATAGCTGATTGATCCAGGGGTTACAGTAGAACCAAGCCTACCAATCAGATGGTTTCCCCTGCTAATTTGGAACGTTTCCTAAGAAACTCAGATATTGAAGCTCATTGGCTCTGAATATTATTAATTGTTCAAGTTTCAAGAGTTTCCCTGGTTCCTTACCTTCCTGAAATTCATGTCTTCTTAGGATTTCATTAGCTACTATAGTATCCAATGACTCCTCGGTTTTGTTTAAATTAAACTGTTATTTTTTAAAACAAGCAAATCTTCTTATGAACTTTCAATTTATGAAATGTATATTTTACTTCTATGAACAAAAATAATCAAGTTTAGGCATATTTACTTACTACTTGTCAGTATCAACAGATGGAATTAACAGCCCTTTGGAATCAGTTAATCCTGAATATCACATATTAATTGGTTTCTGGTGTTCTAAGATGCATTAAAATAATATTATTCACCTCATTGTGTCTTGCTAGTCCCAAAGCAATAAGAATGTGAAGAGTACCAGTACAAAGAGAAGCACATTTATTATGAAACAAAAAATTGAGTTAATAAGAATTGTAAAGTTATGAAAAATTAAGTATGTTGCATGTTTGTATGGAATGAATCTATCAACAGTGTAGAATAATTTTGTAAAAAGACAAATTATTCACATGCACAAGGTGTTGCATTTATGTATATCAGTTGGGAAATGAAAAACACTAGCTATTTTCAACAGAAATTTTTTTTTTTTTTGAGACGGAGTCCCACACTTGCCCAGGCTGGAGTGCAGTGGCGCCATCTTAGCTCACTGCAAGCTCTGCCTCCCCGGTTCAGATCATTCTCGTGCCTCAGCCCACTGAGTAGCTAGGACTACAGGCGCCTGCCACCACGCCTGGCTAATTTTTTGTATTTTTAGTAGAGATGGGGTTTCACCGTGTTAGCCAGGATGGTCTCGATTTCCTGACCTTGTGATCCGCCCACCTCGGCCTCCCAAAGTGCTGGGATTACAGGTGTGAGCCACCGCGCCCGGCCCAGGAATATTTTTAATACTGAGAATTATGTGCTTATAAACTCTCTCCAGAAGCTGACTGTGGGCTCGGTCTCCCAGAATGACTTCCAGAACATCCCAGCAAACTGGCCCAGCAGAGAATCTGCTAGTTCTTTCATAATCAGGAAGGTAGGGTAACAGGATCCCATGATTAGACATGTTGGACTTCAGGAACACACCATGGTAGCTATAATACAAGAGCAAGGATATTTTTCTGCTGCCTCTACAACTGTCTCTTGAAACCCAGAGAGCTAGGGATCAGACATTGGAATATAACAGAAAAAGTCAACTGAGTTTAAAGATTTAATTTCTCTAACAATTTAGAACTGTCAAATTTTCAGTTTCTTCTTGGATCACATCAAGTAGTTGTTTATTTCTTCTAAATGTGATTTTTGGCATAAAGTCACCCCCAATATGCCCTTTGATCTCTTTACTATCTATAGAGTTTGTAGTGATGGCTATATGTTTTATTCTTCACATGGACAATGTGTTTTCATTTTTTTCTTTGTTATTCCTATAGTGAATTAATTAATTGGTCTTTTCAAAATCAACTTTTGGTTTTGTTGATTCTATGTTTGATTTTTATTTAATTATATTTTATTTTAAATATTATGAAAATTAAAAAATATTTATTTATTTATTTTATTATTATTATTTTTTTGAGAAGGAGTCTTGCTCTGTTGCCCAGGCTGGAGTGCAGTGGCCATGATCTCGGCTCACTGCAAGCTCCACCTCCCGGGTTTACACCATTCTCCCACCTCAGCCTCCCAAGTAGCTGGGACTACAGGCGCCCGCCACCTCGCCTGGCTAATTTTTTGTATTTTTTTTTTTTAGTAGAGACGGGGTTTCACCGTGTTAGCCAGGATGATCTCGATCTCCTGACCTCCTGATCCGCCCGTCTCGGCCTCCCAAAGTGCTGGGATTACAGGCGTGAGCCACTGCACCTGGCCTAAAAAATATTTAATTATTTTCTCCTCTCAGCTCTATCTTCCTTTCTTTGAACTTCCTTTCATTTTATTTTGTTATTGCTTTCTAACTTATTATTTGTGTTGTTATCTTATAAATTTTCAGCTTTCCTTCAGTATAGCCAAGTGGGTAAGACTCTAATTTTCCCTTTATATGCAGCTTTAGCGGGACTTCATAAGTTTTGATTTGTAGTGTTTCATTATCATAATCATTCACTTAAAAATAAACACTTTTCGATTTCCACTGTGTCATCTTTTCTACGTATGAATTAATTTGAACCTTACTAGTCACAGTGTGGTGGAAAGACCAGCAGCATCAACACTTCTGGAGAGCTTGTCAGAAATGCAGGATTTCAATCCATCTCAGAATGAGTCAGTCAAAATCTGCATATTAGGAAGACCCTCAGATGATTTGTATGCACTTTAACATCTGAGAAACACTGGTTGAGAAATGTGTTTCTTATCTGAGCATGTGGGGAGTTTTTATTTATGAGAGAACTTCAAAAAGGTTGTGGAAGATGACACTAAAAGATAAAAATATAAAGATATAAACTTTATTTCTCAACATAAGCTCCATCAAGTTCAAGACACTTTTGTAAGCAGTGATACCAGCCACTTAGTCTATCCCTGAAGGACTGAGCCTCCTGGGAATTTAACCGCATCAATGTTCTTTAACATTATTAACTGAAGAAAAATTGGTGTCCTTTAAAGATTTTTTTTGAAGATTAGGAGATGAAGAAAAGTCAAAAGGAGCCATACCGGGATGGCAATGTGGATGCCTAATGACTTTCCACCACAACGCTTGAAAAATTGCCCTTGTTTGACGAGAGGAATGAGTAGGAGCATTGTCATGGTGGAGAAGGACTCTCTGGTGAAGTTTTCCCGGGTATTTTTCAGCTAAAGCTTTGGCCTCAAAACACTCTCATAATAAGCAGATGTTATTGTTCTTTGGCCCTCCAGAAAGTCAACAAGCAAAATGCCTTATGCACCCCCCAAAATTCTTGACATGACATTTGCTCTTAACTGGTCAGCTTTTGCTTTGAATGGATCACTTCCATCTCTTTGGTTTGATTTTACTTTGTCTTCAGGGTCATACTGGTAAAGTCATATTCCAACTCTTGTCACAATGCTTTGAATAAATGCTTCAGGATCTTGATCCCACTTGTTTAAAGTTTCATTGAAACCTCTGCTCTTGTTTATAGCTGATTTGGACACAATGGTTTTGGCACCCATCAAGTGGAAGGTTTGTTCTTCTTTAATTTTTTAGTCAGAATTCCATTAAATGAACCAATTGAGAAGACTATGATGTTGACAATTGTTTTTACTGTTAATTATCAGTCCTTTTCAACTGGGGCACGAACAAGATTAATTTTTTCCTCCCAAACTGATGTGGACGGTCTGCTGCTGATGGCTTCATTTTCAATATTATCTCATCCCTTCTTAAAATGAGTTATTCATTTGCAAACTGCTGACTGCTTTGGGGCATTGTCCTGTAAACTTTTTGTAAAGCATCAATGATGTCATCATTCTTCTACCCAAGTTTCACTATGCCTTTGATGTTTGTTCTTGCTTCAATTTTAGCAGAATTCATGTTGCTCTGATAGGGGCTGTTTTCAGACTGATGTCTTATCTTTTTTAGTGTCTCAGACTAGATCTTGTTCAAACATTTTATAACCAGTTAGTAAAAGTTTTTTTTTGTGCAAAAAATTTGAAAATCCTGCATGATTTTTTTCATAATATACATTTTCTTGAACTTTTTGTTATTGATTTCCAAATAATTTCTATATTGGGGAAGGGAATAACATATGGCAATAATTTTTGATACTGAGAGTGCTTTATTGATCATTTTTTCTACTTTTTTGACATACACATTTATTGCTATCAAATTCCCTCTTAGTACTGCTTTTGCTGTATCCCATAGGTTTGGAATGTTGTATTTCCACTTTCATTTGTTTCAAGAAGTTTTTAAATTTCTGTCTTAATTTCTTCATTGACCCAATGGTCATTCAGGATCATGTTGTTTAATTTCCATGTGTTTGTATAGTGTTCAAAGCTCCTCTTGTTATTGATTTCTACTTTTATTCCACTGTGGTCATAAAAGATACTTGATATTATTTTAATTATTTGGATTCTTTTGAGACCTGTCTTGTGGCCTAACAAGTGGTTTATCTTTGAGAATATTCCATATGATGAGGAAAATAATGTGTATTCTGTGGCTGTTGGATGAAATGTTCTATAAATGTCTGTTAGGTCCATTTGGTTTATAGTGCAGACTAAGTCTGATATTTCTTTGTGGATTTTCTGTCTTGATGATCTGTCCAATGCTGAAAGTGGGGTGTTAGTGTCCCTAACTATTATTGTTTTGGGGTCTACCTCTCTCTTTAGAACTAATAATTTTTGCTTTATATATCTGTGCTCTCTAGTGTTGGGTGCATATATATTTATAATTATCATATCCTCTTGCAAAAATTGACTCCTTTATTATTATACAATGACCTTGTTTGTCTCTTTTTACAGTTTTGTCTTGAAAGCCATTTTTATCTGATATAAGTGTAATTACTTATCTTCTTTTTTGGTTTCTATTTGCATATGATTTCTTTTTTCATTCCTTTGTATTCAGTCTATGAGTTTCTTTATAGGTGAAGTGAGTTTCTTATAGGCAGCCTATAGCTGGGTGTTGCTTTTTTATCCATTCAACCACTCTGTCTTTTGATTGGAGACGTTAGTCCATTTACATTCAATGTTCTTATTAGTAGGTAAGGACTTACAACTGCCATTTAAAAATTTATCTTCTGGTTGCTTCATTGGTTCTCTTTTTCCTTCCTTCCTTCCTTCCTTCCTTCCTTCCCTCCCTTCCTCCCTTCCCTCCCTCCCTCCTTCCTTCCTTCCCTCCCTCCCTTTCTTCCCTCCTTCCCTCCTCTCTCCCTCCTTTTTCCCTCTCTCCCTCTCTTCCCTCCCTTCCTCCCTCCCTCCCTTCCTCGCTTCCTTCCTTCCTCCCTCCCTCCCTTCTTTCCATCTTTCTTTGTGTAAAGTTGACTTTGTGTGGTAGTATGTTTTAATTTCTTGCATATTTGTTACAGGTTTTTGTTTTGTAGTTACCATGAAGCTTGCAAATAACATCTTATAACCCCTTATTTTAAACTGATGACAACTTAATTCTGATTAAAAAGAAAAGAAAAACAGACTAACAAGCAAAGAGACAACTAAAAAATTCTACACTTCATCCCCCCCTTTTTGAATTTTATTGTCTCTATATCTTTTTATACTATGTCTTAAAAAGCTGTTGTCATTATTATTTTTGATTGGTTTGTCTTTTAGTCTTTCTACTAAAGGTATGAGTGGTTCATATGCCACAATTACAGTGTTAAGAGTATTTGTATTTGTCTGTGTACTTACTATCACCAGTGAGTTTATAGCTTCAGATGATTTCTTGTTATTCGTTAATGTCCTTTTATTTCAGGTTGGAGAACGCCCATGGGCATTTCTTGTAAGACGGATCTGGTATTGATGAAATTCATCAGCTTTTGTTTGGGAGACTATTTTTCCTTCATGTTTAGAGGATAATTTTGCTGGAGATAATATTCTAGGTTGAAGGTTGGTTTTCCTTCAGCACTTTTCATATGTTTTCCCACTCCCTCCTGGCCTGTAAAGTTGCTGTTGAAAAGTCTGCTGCCAGATGTACTGGAGTTCCTTTATATGTTATTTGCCTCTTTTCTCTTGGTGCTTTTAGGATCCTTTCTTTATATTTGATCTTTGAAAGTTTGATTATTATAAGCCTTGGGGTAGTCTTATTTGGGTTGAAACTGTCTGGTGTTTTTTGACCTTCTTGTACCTGGAGGTTTATATCTTTCTTGAGATTTGGAAGGTTGTTTGTTATTATTTCTCTGATCTTTCTACCCTGATCTCTCAAAATGTTCCATGTGCTGAGGAAAAGATCTCTCTCTTTACCCTGTTCTTTCCCTCTACATCCTCTTTAACACCAATAACTCTTGGATTTACCCTTTTAAGGCCATTTTCTACATTTTGTAGGTATACTTTATTCTTTTTTAATTCTTTTTTTGGCTTCGTGTATTTTTGGATAGCCTGTCTTCAGTTCTCACCAGTTCCTTCTTCTGCTTGATCAATTCTGCTGTCGAAAGACTCTTATGCATTTTTCACTTGGACAATTAAACTTTTCAGCTCCAGAATATCTGCTTGATTTTTAAGCAATTACTTCAATTTCGTTGTGAAACTTCCCTGATGTAATTCTGAATTCTTTCTCTGTGTTGTCTTGAAGTTTGTTGCTTTTCATCAAGACAGCTATTTTGAATTCTTGTCCAAAAAGTCGCATATCTCCATCATTCTCAGATTGGTCACTGATGCCTTATTTAGTTCATTTGATGAGGTCATATTTTGCTAGATATTCTTAACTCTTGAAGATGGTTGTTGATGTCTGGGCATTGAAGAGTTAGATGCATATTGTAGCCTTCACAATCTGGGCTTGTTTGAACCCATCCTTCTTGGGAAGGCTTTTCAGGTATTTGAAGGAGATTGAGTGTTGTGATTTGAGGCTGTGGTTATTGAAGCTATATCAGCACTAGAGGGTGCCCTAAGCTCAGAAACACTGCAACTCTCGCTGAGTCCTAGAGGAACCACCTTAGTGGACTGGGGTTAACATTTGGCCAAATTGCCTGGGTTACCAGGCAGAGTTTCTTCTTCTCTTCCCTCATTTACCCCCAAACCAAAGGAGTCTCTCTCTGTCTCTCTCTGTGCAGGGCTGCTTGGAGTTGGGGGAAGGGCAAGTCCAGTGGCCACCACAGCTGGCACCGTGCTGGGTTACTTTTGGTACTTTACTTTACTGTGGCTGAGCTGGTTGGTACCCAAGTTGCAAGGCAAAGCCCTCTGTACTCTTCCCTCTTCTTCCCCCAAGTGGAAGGAGTCTATCCCTAAGCTGCATTGCCTAGAGTTGGGGGAGAGGTGACATAGGCAATCCTTAGCCACCACAGCTGGTTTTGCACAGGGTTGTGAGCACCCCAAGTTCACTGCCACTGAGAAAGGTTCACACTGTAGCTTACCTGCCCCTTACAGCTCTAACTCTATTGCTTTGGGGTAGAGATATTAGACATTGTCTCCAGGATCAGATGTCTGGGATATCAGATGGAAACCGATTATTTACATTATAATGTATACAGTGTTCAAATAATTTCAGAGGCAAGCAGCAATGTTTTTAATTATAGGCATCTATTTCTCCTTAATTATTGTAGCAGATGTCCTTGCAAGTTTACTCTTTCATCCAGCATTTCATTTTTGAATAAATAGCATTCCAGCAAAAAGGAAGGAGAGAAAATTTGGTGTAGATTAGTGTCTTAAGATGAAGAGAGAAGTCATTGAAGTGTGAAAAAGAAGGGAAAAGCTGCTGTCCATGAATTTCTAGTCTTTTGGAATATTGATGGAAGTTCTGGGAAAAAAATCAAAGAGATTCTACACACCTGCCCCCATTCCATATCCAAGACTAGAACTCCAAGTTATTCAGCCCCTCTTGTCCCAACATCAACCTCCCTATATATAGGGAGTTGATTAAAGAGCATTTCTTGATTAAGAAGGGATTTGGACTCCAGATTCTCCCTGTAGATACTCTCAAGGTGATTCTGTCTCATTCCAATGACTGGCAGGAGGTGATAATAAATCAGCCTTCTAAATAAGTGGAAAAAAAAATGCAGCTGAGCACGATGGCTTATGCCTGTAATCCCAGCACTTTGGGAAGCCAACGCTGGTGGATCACCTGAGGTCAGGAGTTCGAGACCAGCCAGGCCAACATGATGAAACCCATCTCTACTAAAAATACAAACAATTAGCTGGGCATGGTGGTGGGCACCTGTAATCCCAGCTACTCGGGAGGCTGAAGCAGGAGAATCGCTTGAACCCAGGAGGTGGAGGTTGCAGTGAGCCAAGATTGTGCCATTGCACTTCAGCCTGGGCAACAAGAGTGAAACTCTATCTCAAAAAAAAAAAAAAAAAGCAACAGGATTTTTGGATTTTTGCATTTCAAGGGTTCAGCATTTTGTTTTACTTCATGCAGTTTTGTCTTCTATCTCTTACAGTTATACTGGTGTTTCTTTTTTGTCTTAAGGATAATTTCCTTTGATTTTTTAGGATGTGTTTTCCTTTCGCATCTCCCTCTCTTGTAGGCATTCTTCAAATTTTAGTCTCCTCAGAATGTTATTTTATAGTGATTATCTGTTATTGCTCAACATTATTAATTTTTCAGTTCATTCAGCAGATATCTATTGAACATTAGATACTATGATCAATACTATGTGTCAACTGCTGTCTATGTACAGAGGATATTGCAGTAAATAAAATGTATAAAATTCTTGACTTAATGGAGTTACTTTGCATCTTCCCTCTATAAGAATGACCCGTGCTGCCGGGCGCGGTGGCTCAAGCCTGTAATCCCAGCACTTTGGGAGGCCGAGGGGGGCGGATCACGAGGTCAGGAAATCGAGACCATCCTGGCTAACACAGTGAAACCCCGTCTCTACTAAAAATACAAAAAAACTAGCCGGGCGAGGTGGCGGGCGCCTGTAGTCCCAGCTACTCGGGAGGCTAAGGCAGGAGAATGGCGTAAACCCGGGAGGCAGAGCTTGCAGTGAGCTGAGATCCGGCCACTGCACTCCAGTCCGGGCAACAGAGCGAGACTCCGCCTCAAAAAAAAAAAAAAAAAAAAAAAAAAGAATGAGCCGTGCATCGCTCTTGGTAAACAGTTTCCTCAGCCTCAGTCTTGTAATTCAGCAACCTGTTGGCTTTCTGTATCAAAATAGCTTACTTCTGCCTCAAACTATTTAAAACAGAGTAAATTTAAAATGGAGTTTAAAATATATATATATATATATAATATATATATGAAGCAGAGTCTCACTATGTTGCTTAGGTTGGAGTGCGGTGGTTTTTCACAGGTGTGAACACAGTGCAGTACAGCCTTGAACTCTTGGGCTTAAGTGATCCTCCTGACTCTGCCTCCCAAGTAGCTGGGACCACAGCCGTGCACCATGGCACCTAGCATTGAATAACCTTTTATGATATTTATAGTATGCTGCTTCACAACAACTAAGGTATCTAGAAAACTTGGCATAATGGTCTTGTGTTACACATAAGGAAAGTGAACCAAAGAATATAAATAGCTTTTTCAGGGCTGGGTGAATTTCCCAGAACAAACTCCAGCTCACTCTTACCCCATAGCACTCCCTATCAAATGTTCTGAATAGCATGGTGCTTGTCCTCTGCAATGAGCTGTACTTCTGCTCTTCCCTTTCTGTTCTCATGACTATACCCCAAACTCAACCTATGCTTTTAAAACTTCATGGTTGTCCATGTGAGCTTTCTTCAAAGGCTGAAGACAGCATGAACTCAGTCTTTGAAAATCCAGTGCCCTAGAACAAAGGGAATGTGGATGTGTGTGGCCCTTCCCCACATGCAACAGATAGGGAGCCCTTTTAAAATTCTTCAGAACAAGTTAAAGACCTTCCTTTTTTTAAAAGCAAGGAAAAATTCAATGAAATAGGACCTTTGTTGTAGCAAATAGTAGAGATGAAAATAAAAATACAATAACATAGGGTTGGCTGGTCTTTCATGACAGCCGTATCAAGGTGGTAAAGGCAGGTTGAGACACCAGGACACTTGCTGAAATTAGAGGGGACTTTGTAGGACTAATTCAGGTTTTATCACTTAAGAGGCCTTGTCTTCTCATGGATTCTCCAGGCCTGGTTTCCACTTTAATTTACTTTAACCTTAGAACAAAATCTACTCAAGGGATTCAATAAAATTAACAATTTTTATACTTTGTCAAGTATATTCTTAGGAGTGGAGTTTAACAAAATTACAAGTGCTTGGTGATAAAGAATCCAACTTCTAGTTACAGATTCGTGCCCCTGCTTTGATTTGTGGTAAGGCACTAGCTATTTTAGCTCCATAAAATATATGGTATATCCAACTTGGATATTCCTGGGAGAGGCACAGCCTTGGCCTAGAGTTTATGACTCTATGGAGATCTTGGCCTTCCCCCTTGGCTGGTAAGAATGTTGTGAGCTGGACCTCTTCCTCAGTTTCCCCTTTCATCAGGATTGGAGAATGCCTGGGTCTATGGGGTTTCTTAACATGAGACTGACAAAGACAGGGACAGGGACTTTTGTGGTTGGAGAGGCACCAGAGAGGAACGAGCAGTTCTGTGCTGTGACGCAAAGAACTTTTGCTCTTGTTGACTTTCCGTGCACCTGGTCAGTGAGCACAAGGTAGGAGTTGCTCATATTAGATGTCCTACAAGCAACCCTGTGTCATCAAAGTCTTTCCTGACTACTCCTGGGCTCCAAACTCCACACAATAAGCACCACTGATAGAGGGTTTAGACATGAAAGACAGGAAGAAAAAGACATATTCCCATCCTTGAAGAGCATGTGATGCCAGGGTTACTTATCCATTGCTGCATAATGAATTACCCCAAAATGTAATGGCTTCAAAACAATCATCATTTGTTATTCTTTCATGGTCTCTATGGGTTAGAAATTAAGGCTTAGCAGAGATGGCTTTTCTCTGCATGGTAATGTCTGTGACGTCAGCTGGGAAAGCTCAAAGACTGGAGACTGGAATCACTGGGAGGCCCATTCACTTACATGTCTGGCAGTTGATGCTGACTGTGAGCTAGAGGCCTTGCTGTCTCCATGTGGCCTGAGCTTCCTTCTAACATGGTGGCTGGAGACAGAGGGCCAGTCAGAAGCTATTCTGCCTTGGAAATCACCTGATATCTCTTCCACTGCATTGTACTGTTCAGGTTGGTTACAAAGATCTTCCCAGGTTCAAGTAAAAGGAGCAGTTCAAGTAAAAGGAGCACTTCTTGCTGTCAGCCACAGATTATAAGAATAGATTTGTAACTAATATTGCTAGATGTTTTCATTGAAATGACAAGTTCACTTTGTTAATTTTTGAGAAAATTTCTGCCAAGTATGTAAGCCTGAATAACCATACTTTTTCCATCATTCTTTCAAGTAAAAATGATGTTTCATAAAAAAGTGTCTAGTTCAGTTTAAAATCCAAATAATTAAGTGTTTTTTCTGGTGACAACCATCATAGCTTGCTATATTGCAGAAGTGCTTTATATGTACTTTTCATTGTATTACTCAGAACATAGTGTCAAAAAGGTAAACTGAGGCATAATAAAAATGTTTAAAAGAGTTTATTTGAGAAAACAGCAATGCATGAATTGGGCAGCTCCAAACCAGAAGTGGTTCAGAGTCTTCACTTAAGAAGTGGTAAGGAAGCTGGGCACGGTGGCTCATGCCTGTAATACCGGCACCTTGGGAGGCCAAGCTGGGAGGATTGCTTGAGCCTAGGAGTTTGAAACCAGCCTGAGCAACATGATGACACCTTTCTCTCTATAAAAAAAAAAAAAAAAGAAAGAAAAAAAATTAGCCGGGCATGATGGTGGGTGCCTGAGGTCCCAGCTACTCAGAAGGCTGAGGTGGGAGGATGGCTTGAGCCCAGGAGCTCAAGGCTGCAATGAGCCATTACCATGCCACTGCACTCCAGTCTGGGTGAAGAAGTGAGGTCCTGTCTGAATTAAAAAAAAAAAGTGGTAAGGAACACGCTTTTGTACAGTAAGTGTGGAAATAATACAAATAAAATATTTGATTGGTTATAGTCACAAAAATTGTCTTATTTGGTCTATCCTGCTGGGAAGTACCTTCTTATATAATTATGAGTTAGTTAGCTGCTTTTGATTGGTTGAGATTAAGTTCTATTTTTCTTTAATATAGGCGTTTACAAGAAATACCTCCAATTAAGTTTTGCTTATGTTTGCAAACCAAGAAAAGTTATGATCACTTAAGAGGTCTTGTCTGCTCATGAATTCTCCAGGCCTGCTTTCCTCTTTAATTTTACTTTAACCTTAGAACAAAATCTACTCAAGGGATTCAATAAAATTAATAATTTTTATATGCCGTCAAGTATATTCTTAAGAGTGGCATTTAAAAAAATTACAAGTGCTTGATGATAAAGAATCCAACTTCTAGTTACAGATTTGTGCCCCTGCTTTGATTTGGTAAGGCACTAGCTATTTTATCTGCATCAGTTTGCATTTTCAGAGCCAATGTCAGTTTTGTGAAAAGGCAAAATATTATTATGAAACTAGTTATTTTAAAAATATTGTTATGAAAACAATTTGGACCTTGCAGACTCCTTCAAAGGGTTTTGGGGATACCTTGGCATATACAAACCACATGGAAGACCACGGGGTGAACACATTTAACCGATAGCTATCTTGAGGAAATTTAGAGAGCTCTGAGAGGAGTTCCAAATAGAAATGGAAAATAATGAGCAGCATTACCTTTTAGAGCTACCACTCTGACTGAAATACAGAGGCTACATCTGAGGGTGCATAGGAGTGGCAATGGAACTGGAGAGAATGGAAGGGCTTTGAGTAAGGAACACCCAGAACGATTGTGTGTAAAGCATGAGGGAGGGATCACAGAGGCGCTGTTCAACCTGCCTTTAATACTTTCATTTCCATTTCCTCTCAAGCTAACGCCTACTCACCTCTCAAGTCTGCTTAATTGCAACTTTTAAGGAGAGTCTCTTTAATATCCTGGACTACTGTTGATCACTTAATTTTAACCTCCTATTCATTTTATTCCTTCACCGAGTATTTATTGAGCATCTATTATGTGCCAGAAACTGTCTTAGGGGCTGGCAATAATCTATACCACAGAAAGTCCCTGCCATCATGGAGCTTAACATTCAAGTGGGTTAAAATAATGAATAAAAGCAGATATTGTTCTTGCCCTCATGGACTTTTCCACTGAATGCTACACACAGGGAACCAAGTGGCTGCTGCTGAGGGCTTTGTGAAAACTGGAGATCATGAATTCAGGTGCCACTAATCTGCACAGCTGTGCAATTTTTTCCAGCACTGCTCATCAGCCTGAATTTGTCTGTGGAGAAGACAAGCAGTTAAAAGGACCTGGAGTTGAAATTTTCACACAGGTGGGTGCAGAAATTCTTTAAAGAATTTTAAAAATGGTATTGGGATTTGAGGATGCTGACAAGGGAGTGCTTGAAGTGATGAATCATGGGGTTGAGGCTGATAAAGAAAAGTGATGGAGGCTTTGGGAGGCTGAGGTGGGCGGATCACAAGGTCAGGAGATGGAGATCATCCTGGCTGACATGGTGAAACCCCACCTCTAATAAAAATACAAAAAAAGTTATCCAGGCGTGGTAGCGGGCACCTGTAGTCCCAGCTACTCGGGAGACTGAGGCAGGAGAATGGCGTGAACCCACGAGGTGGAGCTTGCGGTGAGTGGAGATCACGCCCCTGCACTACAGCCTAGGTGACAGAGCAAGACTCCGTCTCAAAAAAAAAATAAAGAAAAGAAAAGTGAAGGAGGAAGCGTATAGCTGATGCATGTTCTGTAATAACAAAATGAAGGAGCTGAAAAGGTGTGTGGGTGTGATCAGAGAAGGTGATAGGAGTTCAGAGTTCATGTGTGGAGTGGTCATTGGTGATGACATGGACAGCTCTATGGCCAGAAATCAGGAGTAGAATAGCAGGTAAATTATTGACATTAAGAAGGACAATTAACTGGACATTTGTAGAATTGGGTAGTTTTTCCATATGGATGCTGAAGTCACCAATAATAAAGGCAATAATCAGAATAAAAACATTCTAAACAAAGTGCCAACGTCCTCAATAAATGAGGGGCTGCTTTTTAAAATATACCAATAAAGATGGTTGAAGAGGCATTGAAAAGAGCCGACTTGAGTCTTGACTAGTTGGGGATTTTGCACTACAGAAGCGATGTTTTCAAAATAACATTGGCAAGGGAGGAAGATGCCATACCCACCTTTTGGCCTTGAGTCATGCAAAGTGGGAAAATGAATAGCATCATCTTGAGAGTACAAGTTGATGGTGAATCCACAAGGGAGAAAGAGGATTAATTTAACACAGGAGGAAATGAAAAGTTAGATGAGGAGATTCTGATTGTACAGGATTTAGTTACCTTCCAATGGGGTTTCAATTAGGGACAGTGGGAAAGTTTGGGAGGGAGGAAAGCAGTGGGAAATTGGTTTCTGTTGGCTGTAAGATTTCCATATATATTTGTTCTAGCACTTCCCAAGAGAATAAAGATTAGTTGTGATAACTCCCTGTGACAGCTAATTTGAGTAATTTTCCTTCCTGGCTCTTAGGAAAACTCAGGCTCTTCAAGGCCATGGGAGGCTACCTCCTTCTTTCTCTACCTAAAGTTCCACCAAAACACTTTATTTCTGCAGGGTGATAGATAAAATAAATTGATCATCTTCTCTGTCTTCTACAGTGGACCAATGTTAGAGATTCCCTACCAGCCTTTCTCAGTTGGGTTTCTGCAAGAAAATTAAATCCTAACAACAAAACACATCCATTGTGTTTGGATTAACTTATCTTCTAAGCACCTAGAATGGTATTTGTTATGTATCATCTTTGGAAGAATTGGGAAAATAGTCACCTAAGTCATTTTCTATATTCTGTCTTTCAAATGAGGAACAACAGTTGAGAAAGGCTCCTACAACACTGCCTCATCTAAAGAAGGCCAAGTCTATAGATGGTAAACTACAAGGTGGGATTCATAAATGGTCATACTTGCTCCCACCTATCACTACCTAGCCACAGCTTTGTTTCTTTAAAGAAGAAGGAAGCCACATCTTGATCTTTAGAGGTTTTATACACCAATGGAAACAATTGTGGGGAGGGAAGGAAAGGAATAAAATTTGGGTGTTGGGCAGAATGGATTCAATTTAGCTTACACTGCTGGTGCATTAATGATACCCTGGAAAAGTCACTTCATATCTTCTGGGCCTGAGCTTCCTAATTTCAAATGTGCTGGCAGTGACATTACACCCAAAGTATTGTGCATATGTAAGTGTGATAATGTAAGTGCAAGTGCTCAGCATATGATGGGTGCCAACAGATTATTAGCTTACTTCCACTTGATGGCTCCTTGCCTCACTCCTTTGTTCCATCCCTTTCTCCTGTCCCTATTGTTAGAGTCTTAGTAGGATTATTGTTCCCTGAAACAAAGCAGAGATTGAAGGAATTGTCTTGGCAAAGGTAGGTTACAGGACAAGATGATAAAAGGCCCTCAGGAGGAGGGTTTAGCAGGAAAGTCAGCCCCTCACCTGGGTTATGTGACTCTAGGGTGATTTCTGTGATTGAGGTAGCCTAGAGTGGAAAGTACAACACATTCTTCAGGGACCTCTAATAGCAACTCTGGCTGAACAGACAGATTGTGCACTCCTTGTACCTGTGACTTACCTCTTCCAGTTCTAGTAGAGGGTCCTTGCCCCAGGCACAGCATGTTCTGCAACCACTCTTGTTCACACTTCTGCCATGGTCCAGAGAGTAAAGCCTTAGGAGAGACTTCTTATCTGGTCAGCTAAGATCGTGCAGCATGCCTTATGCCTGTTATTGAGAATATGCATAGGTAATTGGGGGGTGAGGCAAAGAATATGCTCCTCCAGGTCCCCAGAGGAGAAAATACGTTTAAGTGTCAGAAACAAGATAGATTAATTTATAAAGCTATGTACTAGCAGCATAAACAGTGAAATATAAGTGACAGTTCTATTTCTTTGGGGACAAAGAACAATGAAGTTTTTGCATTGCTACAGCAAATACAGTATAATACAATACTCATTAGAACTTTAATTGTGTAATTCAAAGTTGTTCAAAGCCCTGATTACTTAGCTGCACAATTACTTGCTCATCCAGATACTTGAATTACTTTGATATAAAATGTCTATTCTTGGCTAGGTGCTGTGGCTCACCTCTGTAATTCTAGCACTTCAGGAGGCCAAGATAGGAGGATCACTTGAGGCCAAGAGTTTGAGACCAGTCTGAGGAACATAGCAAGACTCTGTCTCTAGAAAAAACTAGCCAGGCATAGTGATGCACAACTGTAGTCCCAGCTACTTAAGAGATTGAGGCAGGAGGACTGCTTGAGCTCAGGAGGTCGGGGCTGCAGTTAGCTATGATTGTGCCATTGCACTCCAGCCTGGGCAACAGAGTCAGACCCTGTGTCTTAAAAAAATGATTAAAATAAAATGAAAGATCTTTTCTTGTTGAATGCTTGGATATATGCCACAGAAATTGCTGTTTTCTTTTGTGATGATTGCTATTTGGGTAACAAAATGGTTTTTACTCTCATACAGATAGTTCCCTATTTATGATAGTTGACATGATTTTTTGAGTCTACGATGGTGCGAAAGCCATATGCATTCAGTAGAAACCATACTTCAAGTACCCATGCAACCATTCTGTCTTTCACTTTCAATACAGTATTCAATAAATTACAGGAAATAGTCAACCCTTTATTATAAAATAGTCTTTTTAGTAGATGATTTTGCCCAACTATGTGCTCAAATAAATATTCTGAGCACATTTAAGGCAGGCTTGGCTAAGCTATGATGTTAGGTAGGTTAGTTGTATTAAATGAAGTTTTGACGTATGATATTTTCAATTTATGGTGAGTTTATTGGGACATAACTCCCTCATAAGTTGTGGAGTATCTCTTTATCTTTTGGTGCCTATGTCCTTCTATAACAGACATTTGACACTTTATCCGCTCAGCACATTTTAACGTCCTCCCTATGTTTGTAGAATTCTACATCTCTGCTGGAGATGATCAACTTTCCTCTTAAATGCATGCTCACTTTCCATAATATGTAACAGTCACTGGGAAGTGGTTGCCAATATCTTATTCCCCTTGCATCTGTGTGGTCATGTGATTTGTTCTTGGCAATGGGATGTGAAGTGAAGGGATGGGTGTCACTTCTGGGATTAAGCTTTTAAGACTGAGATATGATTTCTTCATGTCTTACATTTGTACCAAAAGTCTGGAACTCATTGATTTGTTTATGAGAGAAATATAAGGCAAATGTATGAAGCCCTTAAATGACGGGGTTAACAGGGCTCCTTATAGAGGGAGACGTGGATCCAGGAAGAGAGGCTTGCTGATGTATGTGATGGTGGCCTCTACAAGGGAGATTCTGACAATGTCTCTCTGTAATGTGACTAGTGTAAGCCTGGTTCCTGCGTTGCTGCATATCATAATTCTGCTTGTTAGGATATATCAGCAGAGGATCTTGTACTTGGTAATGGACTGTCACGCTGCCCTTTATAGGAACATAATGCTTTACAATAATCTAACATCACATGGAGTAGCACGTGAATGTCCTGCCAGTGAGCACCCTCTAGAGGAGTCACAGGATATTTTGCAGGCCTATTCATCACCACTTCTTGTAGAATGAGTCCCAGTCTTCTATTTACTGTTGATCTCATTTTCCTAAGTGTTATGGACAGCCTGTTTGACCTTCACGTTCCTATTGCATACTTCTAAGTTAGTTTAGCTTTTATATAAAATCATATAGTGTTTTGCCATTTTAAAATCAAAATAAACTATACATAAAACTATAAAAAATAATCATTCTGGTTGTTGGGGTACAAGATTGGTGAGCCATCATGCCCAGCCCCTAAATATTTCATTTTTGATGCTATTATGGAAAGGGTAGTTTTTGTCAAAATTTCTTTTTCTGATTTTTGCTAAAATATGCAGATACATATTTTTGTATACAGACTTTTATTCAAAACCTTGCTAAATTCATTTATTAGATGTAATAGCCTTTTCATGGATTCTTTAGGGTTTCCTATGTATGTGATCATGTTATCTGCAAATAAGGAAAGTTTTATCAATTGAGCTCATGAAGACAGAAAGTAGACTGATGATGATCAGAGTCTGGGAAGGGTAGAAGGAGGTCTGGGGAGAGGGGATGGTCAATGGGTACGAAAATATAGTAAGATAGAATAAATAAAATCTAGTACTCAATAGCACAACAGGGTGACTACAGTCGAAATTAATTTATTCTACATTTAAAAGTAACTAAAAGAGTATAATTAGAATGTTGATAACACAAAGAAAAGATAAATGCTTGAGGTGATGGATACTCCATTTACCCTAATATGATTATTACACATTGTATGCCTGTATCAAAATAACTTTGTACCCCATAAATATATACATCTACTATGTACCTACAAAAATTAAAAATTAAAAAAAGAATCTGCTATATCTTCCTTTTCTAAATGCATGCATTTTTTCCCTATTTCTAGCCTTTTTGGACTAGCTAAGACCTTCAGTATGATGTTCAGTAAAAGTGGTAGTGGTCAACTTACCATTTGTTCCTGATTAAAGTAGAAAAGCATGAGCCTTCTAAATTAAAGGTGATGTTATCTTTAGATTTTTTTTGTAGCTAGCATTATTCAGCTTGAAGATACCATCTCTCCTAGTTTGATGAGAATTCTTTTTGAAAGGGTTTTGAATTTTGTCAAATGCTTTTCTGGCATTTACTGAAATAATCATATATTTTTCTCCTTTCTTCCATCAATATGGTGAATTATGTTGACTCATTTTTTGATGTTATATCAATTTTGCATTCTGGGGGTAAACATCATATTGTCCTGTTCTATGATCCTTTCTATTCTTCATTGAATTCAATTTGCTAATATTTTATTATAGATTTCTGAATTTATGTTCATGAGGATATTGGCTCATAGTTCTCTTTTCTTGTGATATCTTTGCATGTTTTTGGAACCAAGGTAATACTGACCTAGAAGAATGATTTCAGAAGTGTCCCCTCCTCTAGTTTCTGAAAGAGTTAGTGTAGAATTGCCATTATTATTTCTTGGTATACTTCACCAGTGAAGCCATCAAAGCATGAAAGTTTCTTTATGAGAAGACTAAATTATGGATTCAGTTTCTCCAATTGACACAACATTGTTTAAGCTTTATGTTTCCTCTTGGGTCAGTTTTGGTAATTCGTATCTTTTAAGAAACTTACCGGCCGGGAGCGGTAGCCTGTAATCCCAGTACTTTGGGAGGCCGAGGCGGGCGGATCACGAAATCAGGAGATAGGGACCATCCTGGCTAACATGGTGAAACCCCGTCTCTACTAAAAAAATATAATAAAATTAGCCGGGCGTGGTGGCGGGCGCCTGTAGTCCCAGCTACTCAGGAGGCTGAGGCAGGAGAATGGCGTGAACCCAGGAGGCGGAGCTTGCAGTGAGCCAAGATCGCGCCACTGCACTCCAGCCTGGGTGACAGAGCAAGACTCTGTCTCAAAAAAAAAAAAAAAAAAATCCGTTTCATATGGGTTGTCAACAATTTTGTCATAAAGTATAGAATCATTTCTTAAAAAACTTTCAATGTAATGATGCCCTCTTTTTATACCTGATATTGAAAATTTGGTAATTATCTCTTTTTTCTTGATCAACTGGCTAGAGTTTTATCAATTTTATTTATTTATTTAAATAATAAACTTTGGACCTAACAGCTGTATAGATATGATATGGAAAGAGAAATGAACTTGAAGATAGACCAATAGACATTTTCCAAGGTCATTTCTATTAAGAAGAGAGAGAAAAAGTTTATTATTATTTTTTAATTAATGAAACTCATGTCACCATGGGGTGGTAGCACGCATTTAGGTGGGAGAGAAAGCGGGCAAAGATAAATGACTACCGCTCCAGAGAACAGCCACGCAGACAGGACGAAATCACACCAGGCCATGTTTATCTTTAGGATCCAAAATAGAATGATATTTAAATCAACTGGCTCTGGGCACGGTGCCCATCATAGACCCTTATATGATTTTCTATTCAAGTTATGCCAGAAGCAGAGTCAATCTGAGTCATCCAAGACTCTTTGAACTTAAGTTTTATTAAAAATATTTTAATCTTTTCAATTCTTAGTTCATATTGGAGACCTGTTTTGACCACCTGTAAGGCCAATGTGCTGAAACCAGATTCACTAATTATGAATTAACCATTTATTTCTCATTATTAACATATGGCCTTTCTGTTTTACCTTATATAATAATGACCTCTAACAATTTTCATCAACGAAGACTGGACGTGTCAGGCATACATAGGAGGCCCTGAACACACACATATACACCTGGAGAAAGTTCTCATTTTAGCATGCTATGACATTCTGGATTGAGGCCACAGGGTCTGCTTCTTCTGTTTTAGATCTACGTATCAGGGCATTATTTACTTATCAAAAAATAATAAAAACAAAAAAATAAAACTTGGGATTCATTTTGATTTTAGGAAATAACCTGAAACACACTGTAGCATGAAGACAAAAGCATTACATTGTTCATTTCAAATACTTTAATCATTTAATGGCTCTGGACAAAAAGGAGGGCAATAGTCAAATGGCATACTTAAAGCAAATACAGGTACATTTTTAGTAATTAAGCAAATATAATTATGAACCAATATTAATTCTCACCCTAGCCATTTTATGCCTTTAGGTAGTGTTTTATGATTGTTATCCAAATAAAAAAAGGGGGTCCAAATGTACATTTCATAAAATATAAGACACATTCTTTGTATACTTTGTGTTTCAGAAATGCAGTAGAATGGGAAAGAGCAAATTGCAACTCCAATTGGGTCTTTGTTTTTTTTTTTTAACTTTTATTTTAGGTTTGGGAGGACATATGAAGGTTTGGTTACATAGGAAAACTTGTGTCACAGAGGTTTGTTATCTTTTCTACTCCTCTCCCTCTTGCCACCCTCCACCCGCAAGGAGACCCCAGCGTCTGTTGTTCCTTTCTTTGTGTTCACGAGTTCTCATCATTTAGCTCTCATTTCTAATTGAAAGCATCTGGCATTTGGTTTTTTGTTCCTGCATTAGTTTGCTAAGGATAATGGTCTCCAATTCCATCCATATTCCCACAAAAGACGTGATCTTGTTCTTTTCTATGGCTACACAGTATTCCATGGTGTATACTTACCACATTTTCTTTATCCAACCTGTCATTGATGGGCATTTAGGTTGATTCCATGTCTTTGCTATTGTGAATAGTACTGCAATGAACATTCTCAGGTGTGTCTCTTTATAATACAATGATTTATAGTCTTCTGTGTGTATACCCACTAATGGGTTCTTTAATATTAACCTAATAAAACTAGTTTGTAGTTTTATTTGTGGATTAAATAAATAAATCCATTTATTTATTTATTTATGGACAATTTATGGATTAAAAGCAGATTCTCTTAAAGGCAATATCGTATTTCTGAATTTATATCAACCTTCTGAAAAAAGTGCTTACATGTTTTGCTGCTACAATATTGTTTGCCTATTTTCCTCTAGGTCATTTGTCATTTTCTTATTGATTTGTAGTTATTCTTCATATATATTATGGATAGCAATCTTTTTATGGTACAATGCACATAGAATTTTTGTTCTACTCTGATTGTCTTTTAATTTTGTACTGACTTGTACCTTCTCCTGCATGCATTTTGTTATGAAGAGGTTATGCATTTTAGTCAAGTCTGTCACTCATCATTTTAAATAATTCTCTTCTGTCCTTGGTATTAGCTTCTTTTCCTTTAAGTTCATTCATTCCTATTGTTCATCTACATTTTTTAATGTTATTTATTTTCCTGAAATTGACTGTTGATATATTTAGGCACAGAAGTAGATCAGGAGGGACAGCTGACACAGGTTCCTCTGAATTGATGTATGTCTATTTTGTCAACAGGTCTCTTTCTTGAGGTTGAGGGATGAGTGCAGACTTTTGTGTGCGCATGAGTGTGCATGTATCAGGGAGTGTCAACTGGAAGACTATTTTAAACTGAGTGGATGAAAAGCAAGCAAGCTCACTTTGCTTTATCTTATCTCCTACCCAGTTGTGAAAAGAAATTAGTTTGGGGAAGCATTTTTAGAAGTGAACATCAAAGTGTTAACAGAGAGTTGAAATAATGAGTGGCTTCTGTTTTATTCTTTTTGCTTATCTTTGTGTCTGAGTTTTATAGCATAAAATGCTAGTTAACCTTCCTCTCACCTCTAAACAAAGAATGGCAAAGGAATCTTGCTTTGACTCACCCACCAAGTCTTTGTACAAGGGAATTTGCAATCCCAATTCTTGCCTGGATTCAACCCGTCCAGCAGTTTGGAAAGATAACATCTTAAGTAGAATTCAGAGAACATTTCTCAGAAATGAAACATACTTAAAGTCTATTTATAAGTAAGATATTAAAAGCAATTTGTACTGTTGATCACAGCTGGAGGTACAGTAACAAATGTTGATAGGTGATTTTATTTTTAACTGACCACGTCTAACAAGCAACATTTCATTATCTGTTCCAGCCTACTCAAGAGGAACTCTATTGCTTAGCCATGAAGGACTTTGAAAACGAGGAGACTGTGTGCTCCTCGTGCCCAATCCAAGATTGCATAAGGGCTGCCTGACATTAAAGAATTGATGCCTCCAGCTTTGTTCTTTTGGCTTAGGATTGTCTTGGCAATGCGGGCTCTTTTTTGGTTCCATATGAACTTTAAAGTAGTTTTTTCCAATTCTGTGAAGAAAGTCATTGGTAGCTTAATGGGGATGGCATTGAATCTATAAATTACCTTGGGCAGTATGGCCATTTTCACAATATTGATTCTTCCTATCCATGAGCATGGAATGTTCTTCCATTTGTTTGTGTCCTCTTTTATTTCATTGAGCAGTGGTTTGTAGTTCTCCTTAAAGAGATTCTTCACATCTCTTGTAAGTTGGATTCTGAGGTATTTTATTCTTTTTGAAGCAATTGTGAATGAGAGTTCACTCATGATTTGGCTCTCTGTCTGTTATTGGTGTATAGGAATGCTTGTGATTTTTGCACGTTGATTTTATATCTTGAGACTTTGCTGAAGTTGCTTATCAGCTTAAGGAGGTTTAGGCTGAGATGATGGGGTTTTCTAAATATACAATTATGTCATCTGCAAACAGGGACAATTTGACTTCCTCAAACCAACCCCAGTGTCCATCAATGACAGACTGGATTAAGAAAATGTGGCATGTATACACTATGAAATACTATGCAGCCACAAAAAAGGATGAGTTCATGTCCTTTGTAGGGACATGGATGAAGCTGGAAGCCATCATTCTGAGCAAACTATCAAAAGGACAGAAAACCAAACACTGCATGTTCTCACTCCTAGGTGGGAACTGAACAATGAGAACGCTTGGACACAGGGTGGGGAACATCACACACTGGGACCTGTCATGAGGTTGGGGGAGGGGAGAGGGATAACGTTAGGAGAAATGCCTGATGTAAATGACAAGTTAATGGGTGCAGCACACCAACATGGCACATGTATACATATGTAACAAACCTGCACGTTGTGCACATATACCCAAGAACTTAAAGTATTAAAAAAAAAATTGACACAGAGGAACAAAAAGACTTAGGAATATACTGAAATGGGCAATCAATATTTCTTCCAGGATGTAATAATGTCATCTTCAGAAATAAGAAATATGAATTCTCTCAATTCAGGCTGCCCTCTAAGTGATGAATAGTGTATAAAAGGGTAAGTCGTGGAAGGATGTCCAGCCAAGCACATGGCCAATACATTTTCTGAATAAAGCAACATCTTTTATTTGAATATTTTGTCTTCAGTCTCCATAGGATTGAGCCATGGAAGGCAGCTGGAGAGGCAGCTTAGCACAGTGGCTAAGGCCGTTAATTTTAGGTTCATGCAGACCAGTGTTGATTCCAGTTAATTTCTTATTGGTTGTGTGACATTGGGCACATTATTAGCTCCCTAAATTGTAGTTTCCCAATTTTAAAAATTGAAGTTTATTAATTTCTGCTTCATAGAGCTCTTGTGATGATTAAAGTAAGTAATGCATTTGAAATGCATTTGTTGTCTACTTGGCACATGGTAAGAGGTCATGGAGCTGGGATTCTGGTAGGCCACTGATCAATTCTCATGCCTCATCTTGATGTGTCAGCACATTTGATGCTTTATCCTCCTTGATGAATTTAATTCAACTAAGCTCCCAGAGCATCATGCTCTCTTGGTTTTCCTCCTATCTCACTGGAATGAACCTTCTCAGTGTCCTTTGCTGCTTCTTATTCATCAATATTGGGGAGTTCTAGGTCTCAGGCATTAGACTCTTTTCTGCAGTCATAGCCTTGACAATCCCTTTCAGTCTCATGGCTTAAAATCTCTCCTACTTACAAGACAATTCCACTTAGATGTCGATAGCACTTCAAAGCCAACATATCCTAAACAAAGGTTTTTATCCTCCTTCAAGCAAAAAATCCAGTCTGAACTTTCTCCTGTTATATCCATGTCTGTCAGTGGCAACTTCATTCTTTCAGTTACTCAGACTAAAACTGTGATATTATCTTGACTTCTTCCTTTCTCTTCAATCTATGAGTGACTGTATTTTCAGTAGATACATAGAGTCTGACCATTTCCCACCCTCTTCTCTACTGCCCTCCATCTAAGCCCTATTAGCTGTCACTTAGATTTTGTGATGCCCATGCAACAGGTTTTCTACTTTTATACTTTCCCTCCCTCTCAGTCTGTTTGGACCACAGAAGCCAGAGGCATATATTTGAAAATGTATCAGATCATGTCAGCACTGTCCAATAACCTCCATCTTTACTATAACCCCTAAATGTGTGCCCCCCCACTGTTACTTTTCTGACACAATCTCCTTTTTCTCTTTCCTCATTGCTTCACTCTATCCATGTGGTCTTCCTGCTACTTCTTGAACACACTGGGTATGGTCCCACCTCAGGGCCTTTGTACTTGCTCTTCTCATTGCCTGACACTCTCTTGCCCTAGATAACTTTTACACCTTTCCTGAAATGTCACTTCTTCAAAGAGTCTTTTCACAAATACCTCATTTAAAACTGTGGTCTTTTTTGCTCAGCACTTCTCTCTCTCTCTCTTTTTTTTTTTTTTTTTTTGAGATGGAGTCTCCCTCTTTTGCCTAGGCTGGAGTGCAATGACAAGATCTCAGCTCACTGCAACCTCCACCTCCCGGGTTCAAGCGATTCTTCTGCCTCAGCCTCCTGTGTAGCCAGGATTACAGGGATCCGCCATCATGCCTGGATAATTTTTGTATTTTGTTTCACCATGTTGGCCATGCTGATCTTGAACTCCTGACCTCAGTTGATCTGCCCGCCTCAGCCTCCCAAAGTGCTGAGATTACAGGTGTGAGCCACCTTGCCCAGCCTTCTCATCTTCTTTCTATATCTTCTTTTGCTCCAGAACCCTATCACCATCTGACATACTATGTATTTATTCATAAGACTTTTTTATCTGCTCCCCACTTTTGAATGTATGCTCCATGAATGCATGTCTAATTTTCAGGACCTGAAAGTGTTCCTGGAACATATTAAACTCCCAACAATTATTTATGGGAAAAGGAGGCAGAGCAAGATGCCTGAATGGAAGGCTCCACTGATTGTCCTCCCTCCCGTATGCAAAGGCACCAATTTAACAACTGTCTATGCAAAAAACACCTTCATAAGAATGAGCATGCATAGTACTTGATTTTAAGTTCTTACCACTGAACAAGGCACGGAAGAAACAGAAATCACAGTCCTCAATTGCAGGTGCCACCTTGCACTCTCCACTCCCACTCCCCTGTCAGTAGCAGCATGCAAAGAGAATCTCTGAGTGTTGGAGGAGGGAGGGAGAACTCGCCAATTGTGAGGCAGTGAACTCGGTGCTGCCCAGTTCGAGCAGAAAGGAAAATTGGACCAAACGCAGGTGAGGCCCACCCACAGAGGAAGCATTTAAACCAGCCCTAAGGATAGGGGAATTGCTGATCCCAGTGGTCAGAACTTGAATACCTTCAAACTTTTCCATTGTGGGCTGAAGGGCTTTGGGTCTCTAAGTAAACTTGAAGGCAGTCTAAACCATGACAACTGCGACTCTTAGGTGAGTCCTAGTGCTGAACTAGGCCTAGAGACAGTGGACTGGGGGACACATGACCTTCTAAAACAGTAGCTGGGGCAGCTAAGGGAGTTCTAACATCATCCTCCCCTGACCCCATGCTGCACGACTCACAGCTCCAAAAGAGACCATTTCCTTCCATTTGAGGAGAGAAGAGAGAAGAGTAGGAAGAACATTGTCTTGCATCTTGGATACCAGCTCAGTCACAGCAGGATCGGATGCCAGATAATTGTGAGACCCCCTCCCAGGCCCTAGCTCCTGAAAAACATCTCTAGACACACCCTGGGCCAGAAGGGAACCCACTTCCTTGAAGGGAAGGACCCAGTCCTGGCAGCATTAATCACCTGCTAACTAAAGAGCCCTTGTGCCCTGAATAACCAGCAGTGATAACCAGGTTCCACATTGATGGCCTTGGGTGAACCTATGAGACTTTCTGGCTTCCGGTGACACTGAAGGGCAGAACTCCTTCTGCTAGAGAAAAGCAGAGAAAAAATAAAGGGAACTTTGTCTTACACCTTTTAGGTACCAGCTTGGCCTCAAGGAGGTGGGCTCTTGGGGTCCTCGATTCTAGGACTTGACTCTTGAACATTTCTGGACCTGTCATGGGCCAGAGGGGAGCCTACTGCCCTAAACGGTTAGTCCCAGGTCAGGCAGCATTCACCACAAGCTGACTTAAGAACCCCTGGGGCTTAAGGGACATCAGCAGTAGTCTGGCAGTATTCTTTGTGGCTTGTGGTTTTGGTGGCCACGAAGTAAGGCTCCTCTGCTTTTGGAAAGGAGAGGGAAGAGTGGGGGAGGACTGAGTCTTGTGGTCTGAGTACAAGCTCAGCTGCAGTACAATAGAACACCAGGTAGATTTCTAAGGTTTGTGACTCTAGTCTCGGACTCCCCACGGGAACCTCTGTACCCACCTGGGGCCTGGGGTACCTTTCTGCCCTGAAAGGAAGGACACAGTCCTGGCTGGCTTTGCCACTTGCTGATTGCAGAGCCCCAGGGCCTTGAGAAGTAGCCGGGCAGTGGTTGCAGCAGGCCTTGGGAGAGACAGACAGTAGCCAGGGAGTGGTTGCAGCAGGCCTTGGGTGAGACCTAGTGCTGTGCTGGCTTCAGGTCTGACCCAGTGCAGTCACAGTGCTGGTGGCCACAGTAATGCTTATGTCACTCCATCCTCAGCTTTAGGTAGCTCAGAAAAGAGAAAGAGAGAGAGAGAGAGACTGACCCATTTGTTTGGGAGAAAGTAAGGGAAGAGAACAAAAACCTCTGCCTGGTAATCCAGAGAATTTTCTTAGATCTTATCTAAGACCATCAAGGTGGTATCTCTAAGAGTCTGCAAGAACCACAGTATTACTGGGTTTGGGGTGCCCCCTAAAGCAGATAAAGCTTAGATCACAACACTCAAGACCTTTTGAGTATTTGGAAAGACTTCCCAAGAAGGACAGGTACAAACAAGCTCAGACAGTGAAGGCTGCAATAAACACCCTACTCTTCAATGCCCAGACACTGAAGAACCTCTACTAGCATCAACACCATCCAGGAAAATATGACCTCGCCAAATGGACTAAATAAGGCAGGAGGGGTCATTCCCAGAGAGACAGAGATAGGTAGGTGACTTTTCTGACAGATAATTCTGACAGATAATAGCTGTGTTGAGGAAACTCAAAGAAATTCACCTTGAGATGGTGGGCACCTGTAATCCCAGGTACGTGGGAGGCTGAGGCAGGAGAATTGCTTGAACCCAGGAGGTGGAGGTTGCAGTTAGCCAAGACCATGCCACTGCACTCCAGGCTGGGCAGCAAGAGCAAAACTCCATCTCAAAAAAAAAAACAAAAAAAGGGAAAGGACATGAACAGACACTTTTCTCTTTTTTTCACTTTTATTTTAAGATCAAAGGTATGTGTGCAGGGGGTACAGGTTTGTTACATAGATAAATGTGTGACATGGGAGTTAGTTGTACAGATTATTTCATCACCTAGATTTATTATTATTATTTTTTGAGACAGAGTCTTGCTGCGTCACCCAGGCTGGAGTGCAGTGGTGCCATCTTGGCTCATGGCAACCTCTGCCTCCCTGGTTTAAGCGATTCTTGTGCCTCAGCCTCCCAAGTAGCTGGAATTACAGGCACATGCCACCATGCTTAGCTAATTTTTGTATTTTTAGTGGAGATGAGGTTTCGCCATATTGGCCAGGCTGGTCTCAAACTCCTGACCTCAAGTGATCTGCTTGCTTCAGCCTCCCAAAGTTCTGGGATTACAGGCATGAGCCACTGTGCCCACCTCCATCACCCAGGTAATAAGCCTAGTGTCTATCAGTTATTTTTTCTGCTTCTCTCCCTCCTCCCACCTTCCACCCTCCAAGAGGCCCCAGTGTGATTATTCCCCTCTGTGTTTCTGTGTGTTCTCATAATTTAGCTCCCACTTGTAAGTGAAAACATGTGGTATTTGGTTTTCTGTTCCTGTGCTAGTTTGCTAAGGATAATGGCTTCCAGCTCCATTCATGTCCCTGCAAAGAACATGACCTCATTCTTTTTTGAGCCTGCGTAGTATTCCATGGCATATATGTACCACATTTTCTTTATCCAGTCTATTATTGATAGGCATTTGGATTGATTCCATGTCTTTGCTATTGTGAATAATGCTGCAATGAACACATGCATGTATGTATCTTTATAATAGAATGATTTATATTCCTTTGGGTATAGACCCAGTAATGGGATTGCTGGGTCGAATGGTAGTTCTGTCTCTAGGTCTTTAGGAATTGCCACACTATCTTCCACAATAGTTGAACTAATTTACACTCCCACCAACAGTGTATAAGCATTCCTTTTTTCTTCACAACCTTGCCAGCATCTGTTATTTTTATTTATTTATTTTTTTGAGACAGGAGTTTCACTCTTGTTGCCCAGGCTGGAGTGCAACGGTGCAGTCTTGGCTCACTGCAGCCTCTGCCTCCTGGGTTCAAGCGATTCTCCTGCCTCAGCCTCCCAAGTAGCTGGGATTACAGGTGCCCACCACCATGCCCGATTAATTTTTGTATTTTTAGTAGAGATGGAATCTCACCACGTTGACCAGGCGGGTCTCAAACTCCTGACCTCAGGTGATCTGCCTGCCTAGGCCTCCCAAAGTGCTGGGATTACAGGTGTGAGCCACTGCACCTGGCCAGCATCTGTTATTTTTGGCTTTGCCATTCTGACTGGTGTGAGATGGTATCTTATTGTGGTTTTAATTCACATTTCTCTAATGGTCAGTGATGTTGAGCTTTTTCCCATATGATTGTTGGCCGCATGTATGTCTTTTTTTGAGAAATGTCTGTTCATATTTTCTTTGCCCACTTTTTAATGGGGTTGTTTGTTTTTATTGTAAATTTGTTTAAGTTCCTTATAGATGCTGGATATTAGTTAGACCTTTGTTGGATGCATAGTTTGCAAAAATGTTCTCCCATTCTGTAGGTTATCTGTTTACTCTGTTGATAATTTCTTATGCTGTGCAGAAGCTCTTTAGTTTAATTAGACCCCATTTGTCCATTTTTGCTTTTGTTGCAATTGCTTTTGGCATCTTTGTCATAAAATCTTTGCCCTAAAATCTTCGCCCATGCCTGCGTCCTGAATGATATTACCTAGGTTGTCTTCCGGGCTTTTTATAATTTTGGGTTTTACATTTAAGTCTTTTATCCATCTTGAGTTAATTTTTGTATTATATGGTGTAGGGAAGGGGTCCAGTTTCAATTTTCTGCACATGCCTAGCCAGCTTCTTAATCTGATAAACAACTTCAGCAAAGTCTCACAATACAAAATCAAGGTGCAAAAATCACTAGCATTCTTATACATCTACAACCTTCAAGACAAGAGCCAAATCATGAAGGAACTCCCAGTCACAATTGCCACACAAAGAATAAAATACATAGGAATACAGCTTAAAAGGGAAGTGAAAGATTTCTACAAGGGGAACTACAAAGTGCTACTCAAAGAAATCAGAGATGACACAAACAAATGAAAAAACATTCCATGCTCATTGGTAGGAAGAATCAATATCACTAAAATGGCCATACTGCCTAAAGCAATTTCCAGATTCAATGCTATTCCCATTGAACTACCACTGACATTCTTTGTAGAACTAGAAAAATCCATTTTTAAATTTATATGGAACCAAAAATGAGGCTGAATAACCAAGGCAATTCTAAGCAAAAAGAACAAAGTTGGAGACATGATGCTATCCAACTTCAAACTGTACTACAGGGCCACAGTACCAAAACAGCATGACACTGTACAAGAACAGCCACATAGAGCAGTGGAACAGAATAGAGAACCCAGAAATAAGACTGTACACCTACAACTAGGTGATTTTTGACAAGCCTGACAAAAACAAGCAATGGGGAACACTTTTCAAAACAAGACACATACTCAGCTAAGAAGTATATGAAAAAAAGATCAACATCACTTATCGTTAGAGAAATGGAAAGCAAAACCACAATGAGATACCATCTCACACCAGTCAGAATAGCTATTATTAAAGAGTCAAAAAAACAAAAAACAAAAAACAGATGCTGGCAAGGTTGTGGAGAAAAGGGAATGCTTATAGACTGCGAGTGGGAGTGTAAATTAGTTCAGTCATCGTGGAAAGCAGTTTGGCAATTTCTCAAAGAACTTAAAACAGAATTACCATTCGACCCAGCAATTCCAGTATTGGGTATATAGCCAAAGGAATATAAATCGTTCTACCATAAAGACACATGCACGTGTATGTTCACTGCAGCACTATTCACAATGGCAAAGACATGGAATCAACCTAAATGCCCATCAATGGTACACTGGATAAATAAAATGTGGTACGTATACACCATGGAATACTACACAGCCATAAAAAATGAGATCATGTCCTCTGCAGGGACATGGATGAAGCTGGAGGCCTATATCCTAAGTAAATTAATACAGGAACAGAAAGCCAAATACCATGTGTTCTCACTTATAAGTGGGAGCTAAACACTGAGTCCACATGGACACAAAGAAGGAGACAAACACCAGGGCCTACTCGAGATAGGAGGAGGGTGGGGATCGAAAAACTACCTATCAGGTACTATGCTTATGACCTGGGTGATGAAATAACCTACACACCAAATCCCTGTGGCATACAGTTTAGCTATGTAACTAACCAGCACATGTTCTCCTGAATCTAAAATAAAAGTTAAAAATATTCACACACGCGCGCGCACACACACACACACGCGCGCGTGCACACACACACACACAAATGGGATTAGTTTTACAAATACAAATGGAAAGAGCTGTGGGGGTTCAAAATAGTAATTAATCAAGTCTATCAGAGGAGTTAGGGAAACATCACAGAGGAGGTCTTATTTTATCTGAGCCTTAAAAGACAAGGAAGATTTTCTGGGAGGTTTTGAGATTTGGAGAGAAACAATGTATAATTTGAGGAAAATCATCAGCAGGACAAATACACCTTTGTAGGCTGGGTGAAATATGCTACTGGAGTTCTGCTAGAGTGTATCTATCAGATGTAGGAAAAAATGATGTAGAAGATGGACATCTACTTGGAGAGGAAATTCCCTCTTCTTTCATGGTCTTGAACATGGAGGCAGTGGGAGTGGGGTTGAGAAGTTCCAGAGCACCATACTTGGCTGAAGTAAAGGTTTAGAACAATAAAATATCTCATCTTTCTTGATTCTAGTTAGAAAAAGCTAAAAGAAATCCCATACACTAATCCAGAGTCCAACTTCTTAGTTCTTATTGCGCACTAAGGTGGCAAATGATGTCCTGCATAGCTGGACTTACATTCATCTAATCCTTGGGTTATCTCTATTTAATTTATTTAGAAATGGAGCCAACTCCTTTAAGCAGTGAGTACAAGTGAATTACAGAACAAAGGAGCAGTTGGCTGTTCTCCAAAATTGTAGCTTTGATGTTGGTCTTTAAACCCATAGGTGATTCAATTAGCGCTTTTCTTCTTCTATTTATTAACAGGAACTTAATACCTAAATATAATACTTAAAACTTAAAGTATAATGATAATATTAAGTATAATAATAAAAATTAAAGTATAATAATTATATTAAAGTATAATTATATAATTAATAAAATTATATTAAAGTATAATTAATAAAATTAAAATATAATAATAGTATTAAAGTATAGTTACAAAGTATAATAAAGAAAAACCAACCAACCAACAAAAAAATCAAAAAATCACCACTCGTTTTTTTTTTTAACATGCTTAATTTTATTTCTGAGTGAACTCTTACCCTCTTAACTATTTTGGTCGTTACTTTTACAGTATGTGTTAATTTTTTTGTTTTTTTTTAGATTCTCAAATTAAAAAAAAAAAGACTTTAGGGGCAGAGAAAATATGGAATTTGTTTTCAGTAGCTTCATTTTTAAAAACTCTTTGCTTCTATATTCTATTTTCACTTTTATTTGATCCACATATTTTCTAATTTCCTTTAGAGAATGCAAATGCTTTCTAATTTCTCTTTTGATTTTTGTTTGACCCATGGGTTTTTCAGAAGCATCTTATTTAATTTTCAAATATTTGGGAAGGTTCCAGATATCTTTCTTTTATTGATTTTTATTTTAATGCCATTAAAGTCAGAAAAAATATTTTGTAAGTCCTCAATTATTTTAAATTTACTTAGACTTGCTTTTAGCACAGAATACGTTCTATCGCAATAAACATTCCTTATATACTTGAATGCTGTTGGATGGAGTGTTCTGCAAATATCAATTAGGTCAATTTGGTTGATGACGTTACTTGCATCTTATATATCCTTATGAATTTTCTGTCAATATGCTCTATCAGTTACTTTTCAAAAGGGGTGTTAAAATACCTGACTATAATTGTGAAATTGCATATTATATTATATTATACATTATGTTACATGAGAAAATGTCCTTTACCGATGTCGTGAATTACCAAGTTAATATTATCATCTACATTAAAAAAAAAAAAAAGAAATTCCAACATTCTTCCAGATACTGTCACAGAAAGATATTTGGATTAGATGGGCCTTCATTACTATAATTAGGTGGCTAGAAATTGCAAAAAGTGGTAAACAGAATTTTTAAAGGAAATGCCATAATTAACTTTATTATTGTGTTGGAGTCTTTTATCTAGCAGTAATTTGTTCAGTACTTTTCAGCCATTCAGTTAATATGTATTGAGCATATAACATGAGTTTTGTGCTATGAGTTAAGAACTCCAAGTCAAATAAGACCAGAGACCTGCCCTTTAGGGGTCTGCAGACTATTGCAGATAAACAAATAATTGGAATGTGACATAGTGTGACCATCAACAAAAATATGTACAAATACAGTGATGGTGCGAAGAAGAGAGTTTGCAGCTCTGTTTATTGGGCCAAGGAAACTTTCACATATATAGAGATGATTGAACTTGGTTTTGAAGGAAAACTAGGAGTTCACTAGGACCAATTATATGGAGGGGATGGGGAGCGTAATATAATTTGTAAGGAGGGATTTAAATGTGAAAACAAACAGATTAAGGAAGTAAAAGTTCAGGAAGATGTGCCCACTAGTTTGGGAGAAACATAGATGGTTCCATAAAACGTCCCAGGAGAGGAGAGCAGAGACTAGTTTATAATAAGTTGAATGCTGTGCTAAGGAGATTTGATCTTTTGAATAATTTCAGTTGTTGAATTTTGCTCTACTAGATGGACAAGTCTTTATGGGAAACTTTCAAATAGTATCAATTTATCTGGCCAAACCTAAAAGCAATCTTACTCCTAGAATGACTATCTAGAAGTTTTATACATTAAAAACATTATTATTGAATGTGCTTCTGTGTCAACTAATGACTTAATTTATCTTCCAAACTGGGTTACTTTTGTGAGAGGCAGCACTAGATGGATGGAACATTGGAACAGTAGGAATAAGACAGGATTATCCCACACAAACCAGGGCACATGACCAACCAACCTTGACCCAAATGGATTGAAAGCTCAGATGGAAAGTCATAGTTCCTGCTCTCTAGGGGTGCACATCCTGAGGAAGGGGGAGGAAGGAAGATATGGTGGAACATTCTGTGACTGTGAGCTCCATATTTGGGGATGTAGGTGTGTGTGTTGGGGGGAGTGGACTTGGATTTCCTGTCTGTCTGTGTGGGTTAAAATGAGAGCTCAGAGTGCTGATAGCTCTCAAAGCTCTGGATCATCTTGAAAGACCTGTGGGACACAGAGTACTGGACAAAGTTCTGCTGCCTCTTTCTCTTGGGAAGTCTGTAAACATGAAGCTGTTTCTGGTTCTCATTATTCTGCTGTTTGAGGTACTCACAGGTAACTTGTCCAAATGTACCATAATATCCGAAGAGATATTACTATTTGTAAGAGTGGGAACAGGACTTTCAAGAATATTTATATTTGGCCAAAATCATAAAAAAGTACCCATTCTCCTGGTTGCCTGACTTGAGTCTATGCCTTAGAAGAGAGCACAGGGAGATAAGAAGAGGAGATCAGGGCTATACTGGAGTCCCAGGAGTCCTCCTCAAAGGCATCCATGAACTCATCATCTAGAATTATCTTTATAATGCTGGACATAGTTTTCACCTGAGAGCCTGGCCATCTCCTTTTCCATTCAAGTTCATTTTCAGCCTGTACTACAACAGTAATTAGAAGAGCACACATTTTGGAGTCATGTCAATGTGAGGTTAAAATATGTCTTCATCATTGACTGGTTGTATGAGTTGAGCACATTATTTCCTTTTAATCTCAATCTTTTCATCTGTCAAGGAGTAGAATGACTATATTTCATGATTCTATTTGATGTATAGATTATATGAGCTTACAAGCACGAAGCACAAAGTTCATGGTAGAAACCCTGTCAGTGAGAGTTTCCTTCTCTCTTGCTAGGAAGAAGGCATATTGTATTTTTGTGGCCCCAAAATATGCTCCTCTAACCCTCAAAGATGTTCCCTGATTCTGAAGTTTAGGATAGGGAGAGTATGTCTCTGTTCTCCAGCATTATGCTTTGGGCTTTTTAAAATTTTGGGTAGAGGGACAAATAAGGATTAGAAACAAGAGACTTAGAATCTCAGTGCATTATTCTGAGTAGGTGACAATGTAGCTCTCTAGAGCCAAATTCATGGAACTGAATTTGATCCCTGGGCAACCTATTTATCTGAGATCCAGGGGCATGTGACGAGTGACAGACAGGAGCAGCCAGGTTAAGGGGAGGAGTTCTCAATAGAACCTGTTGCTGAGACCCATGAGATCTTTTCAAAGGGAGATTTCTGCTACCCATATCAGTGAGTGTGAAACTGAATTAAGTTAAAAAGTCTTGTTTGTGATGTTCTTTCAAAAGTTGCTTTGGCTCTGAGTTGTGCCAATGGTGACATGTCTTGTGCGCATGGTGACACGTTAGTGGTCCCTGGGGACATGGGACTGAGGTGGAGCTGACAGCATGCTGACTTTGGAGCTTGATGGAGAGAGTCAGCTTTGCCAGGGTCCTAGGGGTGGGACTTGGCTCTGGTTGATAACCAGGAATTGAGTTCTCTCTTCTCTTTTGTCATATCAGTTCTAATGTTCTCAGAGGCAACTGGACATCAGCTGAGAGCCCGGGGTTTTGAATGTCCTTAATTTGGGATGCTTTTCAAGGAGGGGCCCCTGAGTTTCCTTTTATCAGCATAATGTTCACTTGGGACCATAGGAGGCCATGACTTGTGGGGAACCATATACCTACCTCTTCTGCTCTTTCTCACGTACTAACCTTGGTTCAATGTTGTTTCCTATGCACAGATGGGGCAAGACTCAAAAAATGCTTCAATAATATAACAGGCTATTGCAGGAAGAAATGCAAGGTAGGAGAAATACATGAAATAGGATGTCTAAGTGGGAAATTATGTTGTGTTAATGATGAAGAAAACAAAAAACATGTGCCAGTTAAGAAGCCACATCAACATCCTGTTGAGAAGCTGAGCGTGCAGCAGGATTACGTCATCTTACCCACCATCACCATTTTCACAGTCTAATCCTAAATCAAGCCCTTGTCTCGCTGGTCTCCACTCTTCCTAAATAAAAAGTGCTGCCTAATCCAGCAGACTGCAGCGAAAGATTTATCTACTTCCTTCTGTGAACTTGATTCCCCACATAATAAAGTCCTGTGCTTTCCTCTGGGTTCGTTTATTGATGTAGTCACTCATTTCCTGAACACTTCGAACATAAATGAATGGTTGCCATGTTCCTGGTTTTATACCAGTAAGATGGGGGATATAGAAATTAAGTAAACATATTGGTAGAGGTGGAAGTTAGCTTTTCCATTTTTAAGAAAATAATTTCAACTTTTATTTTCGCCTCAGGGGTACATGTGCAGATTTGTTACATTGGCATACTGTATGTTGTTGAGGTTTGGGGTACAATAGATCCCATCACTCAGGTACAGAGCATAGTACCCAACAGTTAGTTTTTCAACCCTTTCCCCTCTCCTCTTTCCCTCCTCTAATAGTCCCCAGTTTCTATTGTTCCCATCTTTATGTCAATGTGTACCTAATGTTTAGTTCCCACTTATAAGTGAGAACATGTGGTATTAGGTTTCCTGTTCCTGTGTTAATTCGCTCAGGATAATGGCCTCTAGCTGCATCCGTGTTGCTGCAAAACACATAATTTTATCTTTTTTATGGCAGCATGATATTCCATTGTATATATGTACCACATTTTCTTTATCCAATCCACTGTTGATGGGAACCTAGGTTGATTCCATGTCTTTGCTATTGTGAATAGTGCTGCGATGAACATACACGTGCATACATCTTTTTGGTAGAACAATTTATTTTCTTTTGGATATATACCCAGTAATGGGATTGCTGAGTTGAATGGTAGTTATGTTTTAAGTTCTTTGAGAAGTCTCCATACTTCTTTCCATAGTGGCTGAACAAATTTACATTTCCACTAACAGTGTATAAGCATTCCCTTTTCTCTGCAGCCTTGCCAACATCTGTTGTTTCTTGATTTTTTAGTAAAAGCTACTCTAAGTGGTGTAAAGAGGTTATCTCATTGTGATTTTGATTTGCATTGCTCTAGTGATTAGTGATGTTTAACATTTTTTCATATATTTGTTGTCCACTTGTATGTCTTCTTTTTAGAGGTGTCTGTTCATGTCTTGTGTGCACTTTTTAATGGCACTATTTGCTTTTTGCTTGTTGAATTAAGTTCCTTATAGATGCTTGATATTAGACCTTTGTCAGAGGCATAGTTTGTGAGTATTTTCTCCCATTGTATGTTGTCTTTTTACTCTGTTGATAGTTTCTTTTGCTGTGCAGAAGTTCTTTAGTTTAGGTCCCACTTGTCAATTTTTGTTTTTTGTTGCAATTGCTTTTGAGGACTTAGTCATAAATTATTTCCCAAGACCTATGTCCAGAATGGCGTTTCCAGGTTGTCTTCTAGGATTCTTGTAATTTGAGTTCTTACATTTCTATCTTTAATCCAGCTTGAGTTAATTTCTGTATACGGTGAGAGGTAGGGGTCCAGTTTTATTCTTCTATATGTGGCTTGCCAGCTATCCCAGTACCATTTATTGAACAAGGAACCCCTTTCCCATTGCGCATTTTTGTTGACTTTGTCAAAGATCAGATGGTTGTAGGCATGCAGCTTTATTTTTGGATTCTTTATTCGTTCCAGTGGTCTGTATGTCTGTTTTTGTATCAGTACTATGCTGTTTCAGTTACTGTAACCTTATAGTGTAGTTTGAGATGGGTAATTAGGTGCCTCTGGCTTTGTTCTTTTTGCTTAGAATTGCTTTGCCTATTCAGGCTCTTGCTTTGGTTCCGTAAGAAATCAGGATAATTGTTTCTAATTCCGTGAAAAATGGCTTTGGTAGTTTGATAGGAATAACACTGAATCTGTAGATTGCTTTGGGCAGTATGACTGCTGAAATGATACTGATTTTTCCAACCCATGGGCATGGAATGTTTTTTCATTTGCTTGTGACAGCTATAGTTTTTTTCAGCAGTGTTTATAATTCTCCCTGAATCTGAAGAGATCTTTCACCTTCTTAGTTAGAAAAAAACCCTAGGCTTTTTTTGTATGTGTGTGTGGTTATTGAAAATGGGATTGCGTTCTTGATTTTTTTTTCTTCAAAATCTACTTTAACAAGATAATAGGAATTTTCCACTCTATAATATATCCATGATTATGTTAATACAAAAATAACCCTCTCAAATAGTTTTCCCCAAATCTTCAAGTAACGTTTGTTGCCTGAGGAACACTCTGGTTTCCCCCGTCCCTGCGGACCTAGGAAGCGCCCCCTGAGACTGGGTGACTGAGAACCCCGTGTAGTGATTATCTGCTAGGTTCCATGTCACCAACGAACGTGGAGTGTGGCCAGCAGCATCTCCCTTGTGTTCTCAGAAGCTGGGATCCAAGTCTGAGGCTCCTCTGTCTTTCTGCTTGAGTTTCTCCAAGAAGGATAATGGGGAAGGCGGTCGGAGCAGGAGAGGTCAAGTTCCTAGGAGGGGGGTTGGGGTTCTGTCCCTGGAGGGAGGAGGCGTTCTGGTTCCAAAGCAAGGGTTCAGAATAGGGCTGGGGGCCTGTCCCTTCCACCTTCCCGTAGTCCCCCTACTACTCCCTCTTGTTTGCCTTAAAGTTCCCCATCCTAAAAGTGTTCCATCAAGGTCCTGGGAAAAGTTTCTTATGAAAATAAAGATGCTCCACCTCCCAGTCCCTTTGAACACCAGGATTTTGTACATCAGGAGCCCACCATATACATCAGGAGTTTGTAATGCATTCTTGATTTGACTCTCAGTTTGAACATCGTTGGTGTATAGAAATGCTAGTAATTTTTGTACTTTGATTTTTGTATCCTGACACTTTACTGAAGTCGTTTATCAGTTCCAGGAGTCTTTTGGTGAAGTCTTTAAGGTTTTCTAGGCATATAATCTGTTGTCAATGAAGAAAGATAGCTTGACTTCTTCTTTTCCTATTTGGATGCCTTTTATTTCTTCCTCTTGCCTGATTGCTCTGGCTAGGACTTCCAGTAATAGGTTGAATCTGAGTGGTGAGAATGGGTATTCCTGGGAATGTTCCAGAAAACTGGAATGTTCCAGAAAGCATTCCCAGTTCTCAAGGGAAATACTTTCAGTTTTTGCCCATTCAGCATGATGCTGGCTGTGGGTTTGTCATAGATGGCTCTTATTATTTTTAAGTATTTTCCTATGATGCCTAGTTTGTTGAGGGGTTTTTTATTGAAGGGATGTTGGGTTTATCAAAAGGCTTGTTGCATCTATTGAGATGACTATATGGTTTTCGTTTTTAATTCTGTTTATGTGGTGAATCACACTTGTTCATTTGCATATGTTGAGTCAACCTTGCATCCCAAGAGGGGGGTCTGTTTGCTCATGGTAAATTAACTTTTTGTTTTTGGTATTCTTGGATTCAGTTTTCTAATATTTTAAAAGGATTTTTGCATTATGTTCAGCAGGGATATTGACCTGAAGTTTTTTTTTTTTTTTTTTTGGTCGTGTCTTTGCCAGGTTTTGGTACCAGGGTGATGCGCACTTTGTAGAATGAGTTAGGGAGGTATCTTTCTTCTTGCTTTTTGGGAATAGTTTTAGTAGAATTGGTACCAGCTGATTTTGGATGTCTGGTAAAATTAGTCTGTGAACCCATCTGGTTCAGAGCTTTTTTTGGTTAGTAGGTTTTTAATTGATGAGTCAATTTTGGAACTTGTTATTGGTCTGTTCAGGGTTTCAGTTTCTGGTTTAATCTTGGGAGGTTGTATGTTTCCAGGAATTTATCCATTTCCTCTAGATTTTCCAGTTCGTGTACATAGAGGTGCTCATAATAGTCTCTGGGGATCTCTCATATGTCTGTGGGATCTGTTGTAATGTCACTTTTGTTGTTTCTAATTGTGCTTATTTGGATCATCTCACTTCTTTTGTTAATCTACTAACAAAAAATAGTAGTCTATTTATCTTGTTTATCCCTTAAAAAAACAAAAACAAACTTGTAATTTCACTGAGTCTTTGTATAGCTTTTTGAGCCTCAATTTCATTCAATTCCACTTATATTTAGGTCCTGTGAGGTTTTAGGCCTCTCTTTAACATCTGATAGACTCCGCCAAGAACATGAGATCTTGTCTGAGAAAATAAAGGAGCTGAACCCTTGATTCTAGGCTATGGAACTATGCTCTACATAGGAACCTCAGCAAATCTGCCTCCATCCTGAATGCTCCCAGGGCACTACTTACTACTGTACCTCCTCTGATGCCCAGAGAACAACATATTGTTACTATGCGTTTATGTCTGAGTCAAACTATTCTCCTAAGTTCAAACCCACTATCAGGGTCAAGAATGACTTTCATGTTATCCAGTAAGGTAGTGATCTATTGGGTCTTAGGAATGTAGAGGGCCAGGAATAGGCCATTGCTGTTCTTATAATAAGGGACACATGTAAGAGATCTGGGTTTGAAAGAGGAAAGGAAACTCTAATTTTTAAGTTCTTAATATGTGCCAAGCTTCACATGAGTTATATCACTTAATAAAACCCCTGTTAACCAGGTGTCATTATCTCCATAGATGAGGAAACTGAGGCTCCTACAGTCTTCACTACTTACTCAAAGTTGACAAACTAGTAGATATTGAAGACATATTTCTTAAACCTAATTCCATAATTTGCTTCTTCCTCTATTCACACACTGCAGTATAATAGAGGATGCACACACACACACGCATATATTTGAGTAAAAGGAAATATAGCTGAGCATCAGAGTAAAAACCATAACCAAAGACATAAAGGTATCCCTAGATATTGGGATCATTCCTTTCTATAACAACACATCTTTCCCAGAAGCAATTATTACCTCTTTCTAGCTCTGTGAGTATTCCTTTTTAAGAATAGTACCATGGAATAAGGCTCCAGAAAGAGGAAATTTCTGATGATGTTGGATAAACTTTAGCCATCTTTGAGGGCTCTATTTCCTTTTAGTGTGGATTATGAAGTTCCCTTTGGCTCTTGAAAATACTCCATCCCACTGTTGATTCGAGTGAGCCTCTGGTTTGGTTTACCTGTGGGTTTCTGGAACAGCAGAATTGCAATGATCAGGAAGAGCCCCATGGCCAGGCTTTCCAGAAGAGGTGCAGCCAAAGCTTTTGGTCCAGTGAACTGCACACTATGCTACCTTCCTTAGAGACTTGGATTCTTATGCACTGAACCAGAACAGATGGGATGATATGAAGTGTGTCCCTAAACTTCTGAACTGTGAACTTTGCATCATGTAGGCAGACACAGGAAATTTGAGGTCACCCACTTTACCCCCACATGGAATAGAGACACAGCATGTTCCATCCCATTGCACCGAATGCCACTCTGTAGGCTGTAGACTGGTAGGAAGAATCTGTGCTTTTCCTACTTTGACTCTCTGCGCAGCTGGACCAAGATCGAAATGTACTCACCTCCAAAAATGAATATGGCAATATAAACCAAGACATAATCTGAAACTCCAACAATAAAAATTTCTAGTAGGTTTCTTGCACATTTGGAAAGGAGGTATGATGTAGTTGGGTCTGATCTGAGGTCACCTGACTTTTTATAAAAACACCAAGAACATACACTGGGGAAAGGATACCCTCTTCAATAAATCATGCTGAAGAAACTGGATTTCCATATGCAGAAGAATATATATTATGTGTGTGTATATATATACACACACACATACATATATACATATTTATGCACACAATGGAATACTATACATATATATACACACAATGGAATATATGTATACAATGGAATACTATTCACCCATAAAAATAATAAAATTCTGTCCTTTGCAAAAACATGGATATAGCCTGGAGGACATTATGTTATGTGAAATGTCAGGTGCAGAAAGATTACCACATGTTTCTATTTATATATGGGAGCTAAAAAAGTTGAGCACATGGAAGTAGAGAGTAGGGTTGCAGATATTAATATTAGAGGCTGGTAATGATTAGGGAGAGGGGAGGATGGAGTGAGACTGGCTAATGGATGCAAAATTATAGCTAGATAGGAGGCATGACTTCTGGTGTTGCAGCACTGTAAGGTGAATATTGTTAACTACAATTTATTGTATACTTTTAAAGGCTAGAAGAGAGGATTTTGAATGTTCCCAATATAAAAGATAAATGTTTGAGGTGACGGATATGCTAATTACCTTGGTTTGATCATTACACATTGTATACATGTATTGAGATAAATATATATCACTTTGTATCCTATAAATATGTACAATTATGTGTCAACTAAAAATAAAAGGAAAAATGGCTAAAATGGCCAACATTATATTTAACCACAATTAGAAAAAAAAGATGCAAGGGTATTTTTTTCTACCAGTTGTATCTTGTCTTTGAAAATATTAAAATGGGCCGGGCGCGGTGGCTCAAGCCTGTAATCCCAGCACTTTGGGAGGCCGAGACGGGCGGATCACGAGGTCAGGAGATTGAGACCATCCTGGCTAACACGGTGAAACCCCGTCTCTACTAAAAAATGCAAAAAACTAGCCGGGCGAGGTGGTGGGCGCCTGTAGTCCCAGCTACTCGGGAGGCTGAGGCAGGAGAATGGTGTAAACCCGGGAGGCGGAGCTTGCAGTGAGCTGAGATCCGGCCACTGCACTCCAGCCCGGGCGACAGAGCGAGAGAGACTCCGTCTCAAAAAAAAAAAAAAAAAAAAAGAAAATATTAAAATGTTGCCACAAGGAATCGATGTTTACCTATATCATTCTTTGATCATTGATTGCAGTTTTCAAAAAATTTCAACCCTGTTAACCACTGAGATGCATTAAATAAAGAAGCCAGTTGGCTTAGATGAGCCCTATGGCCATTATTCAGGTCACATAGTGGTTTTACACAAGAATGTGTTTACATTGAGAGATATTGACATAGAAGAAATCATTTTTAGAGGCAAATGTAAATTTAAGAGCAGTTACCTCAGAGGTCTCAAGGATCACCTCTCTTTACTTTTGCCACCAGCTTTTATATGGTTTAAGTCCTAGTCAAGGAATTGGTTTTATTATTTACAGTCTTCCTGTGAATGCAAACTTCCCTTATAGGTGACTCGGTGGTGGAGCATCAAATAAAGACGCTAAGTCTGAGCAGTCAGGAGAAATACAAAAAGCCTTCCTATTAAAGTTGTATTTGTGAAGCTGGATGTTATATTAGTAATAATAAATATAAGGATAGGAATGGGTCCTGAGAGCAAGGACAAATTTCTAATAAAACAAACAAATAAAAATAAAATTATAATATTCATATTAGCAGAAGAAGACATGATCTATCCAACAGAAACTAAAAAAATGAGGAATAGATAAGTCACAACTGGAGGGCAGGAAAAAGTCCTAATAGATCAGTAGTTATAATACATTTACATACCTCAAACTCACTGATTAGATGACAGAGATTCATTATTGGATTAAAAATATTTCAGCAATATTAGACAATAAGACACACATATAGTGGACTGTTATTAATATAAATATAGTAGAATAGATATATCGAACAAGGTATCTGGTGAAAATAATCAAAAAAGTTGGGTTAATGTAAAAAGGAAATTACTGCATTGAGAAACCATCAAAAATGAAAGAAATCTGCACAGGCCAAAAACTAAGATTGCAAACCCTGAAAGGTACATTGAGCATTATTTTGATGGCTATGTGAGACGTATAAAGCTAAGATCTAGTCCTAGGGAAGACATATAATTGATACCCTTATATAAACCTGAGATTCAAAGGCAACAATCTCAGCCTAAGGAAGAATGAAATCTCTCTCTCTGACACACGAGTGTATATACACACACACACAAATGAATCTTTATTAGATTGTATTTTGTCAGCATTAACCTTGGCTCTGGATGGAGAAGGGAAATATTAACCCTATGAATTGTAGCCACAAATTCTCATGGGCTTCAGCCTAAATTCAAGCTATTTATGTGGATTACAAAAATCAAGTAAAGAATTTAATTATAAGAAGTCTCAGTTGTTAATTCAACTAGTTGTTTAGTGGAAGGAGATGTGAATATTTTCTTCATACACCCAAGGCACCCAAGAATTCCTAAATATGGAATTCCAATTAAAACGAGAATCTTACAGGTTAAAATTATAAAAACAGAATGAAATAGGGTCCCATGAGTCTGAATCATTAGAAGGTCCAGACATGAGAAAGAAAACAAAACACAACAATGATAATAACAAATGGCTAACCCTTATATAACACTTTCTCTGTGCTGGCACTCCTGTAGGTGTCTTACATACATAAACTCATTGACCTTTACAGCAACACTTTGAGGTAGATATTATTATCTCCATTTTACAAATGAGAAACTCAAAGGCACAGAAAACATAAGAAATTTACTCCAATTCACACTACTGGAAAGAATGGGAGCTGAGTATGAATCTAGGTTCTAAAAAGCAATTTGTAGCTACTAGCAACGTGGCTAGCAAGTCCTAGTTGGGGAGGGGGTGTTGGGCTGGTGGGGTCAAGGGAAAGCAAAAAGAGAAAGCAGGTAAGTTATAAGTCTGCCTTTTTTTATGGTCCAGGACACATAGCCCTCCTGTGCAAATAACTCACTTTTTTCCTGTGTCCAGCATCACCAAACCTTTGACTGATAGAAAAATGTAAGTTATCTCACTACAACCTTGGCATTATCAATACTGCCCATAGCTCTCTCCAGCAAAATCACCATCCCATAAAATCCCCAGCAAGCCTTTGTCTTCTTGCAGTCTGTTCCTCTCTTGCTGATTTGCCCATTGCTTTCTTGCAAAGTATTTTCCTACTTTCTCTAATAAGTCTGCCTTTCTTTACCTATACCTATAACTGTCTTGGTAAATTCTTTTCACTACCCGTGTGACACCAGCCCTAGATAATAGTCATCCATGACAGTGGCTATTTAAATTAATTAAATGTAAGTAAAATTAAAAATGTAGTTCTTCAGTATTTTTAGTGCTCAAAATATTATAGAGCACATATCAAGTGCTTTACAACCACATGACTAGTGGCTAACATATTGTATAGTGCAGATTTAGAACATTTCCATCTTTTTAGATACTTCTATTGGAGAGCAATTCTTTACAGGCTGAAAATTCACTACTGTACTATGCATCTAATATTAGATTATCAGAACCTTCTTTGATTCATTCAAATCAAAATATAGAATTATTCATTATGAAAAGATCTCCCTCTCTTATTGTCTTATTGGCATATTTACCTCCCTCTCCTGACTATTCATAAAACCTGGCAAGCACTAATTTGTTCTACATTTCATAATTTTTAGAGAATGTTATATAAATATAGTCACACACTATGTGACCCTTTGAGATTGTCTTTTTTCCTCACTCAGCATAATGCTCTTATAATCTATATAAGCTGTTGCATGTATCAATAATTCATTTTTTTTTTTACTGCTAAGAAGTATTCCATTGTATGGCTGTACCACTCTATGTTAGTCCTTCACCTGTTGATTGACATTTTGGTTGTTTACACTTTTGGGCTATTATAAATAACACTACCATTAATATTCCTGCCCAGGGGTTGTGGAGAAAAACACTTTCATTTCCTTGGCATAAACACCAAGGAGTGTATTCCATTGTTGTTGGATGAAATGTTTTATAAATGTCTATTAGATCCTGTTGCTTTATAGTATTTTTAAATTCCTCCACACTTTGTGGATTTTATGTCCAGTTGTCCTATCTATCAACTGTTGAAGTTGATATTGTAACTTTTTTATTTTTGTTGTTTTTTTTTTTGAGACGGAGTCTTGCTCTGTCACCCAGGCTGAAGTGCAGTGACGCAATCTCAGCTCACTGCAACCTCCGCCTTCCATTTTCAAGCGATTCTCCTGCCTCAGTCTCTTGAGTAGCTGGGATTACAGGCGCGTGCCAGCACGCCTGGCTAATTTTTTGTATTTTTAGTAGAGATGGGGTTTCACCATGTTAGCCAGGATGGTCTTGATCTCCTGACCTCGTGATCTGCCCACCTCGGCAGCACCTAAGTGCTGGAATTACAGGCATTTTTCTTCTTTTTGAGACAGGGTCTTGCTCTGTCACCCAGACTGGAGTGCACAGCTCACTGCAGCCTCGATGTCCCGGGCTCAAGCCTTCCATGTCAGCCTCCTGAGTAGCTGGGACAACAGGCCTGGGCCACCACACCATAGTTTTTGTATCTTTTGTAGAGATGAGGGTCTCACTATGTTGCCTCAGGTGGTCTCAAACTCCTGAGCTCAAACGATTTGCCTGCCTCAGCCTCCCAAAGTGGTGGAGTTACAGGCGTGAGTCACCACACCTGGCCTGATATTGTAAATTTATTTCTCCTGTTAGTTTTATCAGTTTTTGCTTCATGTGTTTTGAAACTCTGGTTTTCAGTTTGTAGACGATTAGGGCTGCTATGTCTTATTGGTTGATTGACCCTTTGGCATTATATAATTTCCCTCTCTGTCTTTGATAATTTGTTTTGCTCTGAAGTCTGCTTTAACTGATGTTAATATAGCCATTCCTACTTTCTTATGATTAATATTTGTATGGTGTATCTGTCAGGCCCCTGAGCCCAAGCCAAGCCATCGCATCCCCTGTGACTTGCACGTGGACGCCCAGATGGCCTGAAGTAACTGAAGAATCACAAAAGAAGTGCAAACGCCCTGTCTCGCCTTAACCGATGACATTCCACCACAAAAGAAGTGAAAATGACTGGTCCTTGCCTTAAGCGATGATATTATCTTGTGAAATTCCTTTTCCTGGCTCATCCTGGCTCAAAAAGCTCCCCCACTGAGCACCTTGTGACCCCCACTCCTGCCTGCCAGAAAACAACCCCCCTTTGACTGTAATTTTCCTTTACCTACCAAAATCCTATAAAACGGCCCCACCCTTATCTCCCTTTGCTGACTCTCTTTTCGGACTCAGCCCGCCTGCACCCAGGTGAAGTAAACAGCCATGTTGCTCACACAAAGCCTGTTTGATGGTGTCTTCACACGGACGCGCATGACAGTATCTTTCTGATACATGTTAGGGATTAAGTTACCATTTTATATTTTGTTTACTATTTGTTCCTTAGAATTCCATTATAATTTAGCTATAATTTCTTACTGTATTTATTTATTTATTTATTTATTTTAGTGGTTGCTGTACATAACTTATCACAGTCTACGGTGTCAACATTTTACAAGTTTGAATGAAGTGTAGAAAATTTACCTCACTTTAAATGTCCTTGCCTTACCCCGCTTATAGTATCTTAAGTACTTCCTTTAAATCTATTTAGAACCACATCAGACAATTTTTGCTTCAATCTACCAAGCATGATTTCAAAACTCTTTAATAAAAAGATAGTCTCACTTTGGGAGGCCGAGGCGGCAGATTGCTTGAGTCTAAGAGTTCGAGACCAGCCTGGGCAACACAGTGAAACTCTGTCTCTACAAAAAATATAAAAATTAGCCAACTCCTGTGTTCCCAGCTACTCACTGGGTTGAGGAGGGAGGATCCTTGGAGCCCAGGAGGTTGAGGCTGCAGTGAACTGAGATTGTACCACTGCACTCCCGTCCAGGCAACAGAGCCAGACACTATGTCAAGAAAAGAAAGAAAAAATTTAAAAAAGCAAAAAAAAAAAAAAAAAAAGCATAGTCTATTATATTCACCTCTCATTTTACCCCTTCTATTGACTTCTTCCTTTCTGAAGTTCCAAGCCCCCTATTATCATTTCTGTTTAGAGAACTTTCTTTGACTATTTTTTTAGAGTAGGGGCTGCTGGTGATACATTTTGCTAATTGTTTCGTGTTTGAGAATGTTTTCCTTTCCCTGCTTATTCCTAGAGAACATGTTTTTTTTCTAGATATAGAATTTGGATTTCATAGTTCTTTATTTTGTCATTTGAAACATGTGATGACGTTTCTTTTTTGCTTCCATGGTTTCAGATGACAAATCCCATCAATCAAACCATTGTTTCACCACAGGTGGTGTATTGTTTCTGAATGCTCACTTGATTTTTGTCTGTCTTTAGCTATTAGTTTTAGTTTGATTATACTTTATCTTGGCATGGATTTCTTTGGGTTTATCTTGTTTTGGGTTAATTTAAGATCTTGAATCACAGATTTATGTATTCTGTCACACTTGGGATAGTTTTCAGTCATTATTCCTTAAAATATTTTTTTCATTTCCACACTCTCCCTCTCCTTGAGCTCGGATGACATGAACATTAGATCTTTTTATGTCTCACAGGTATCTGTGGCTCTGTTCATTATTTTTATCGGGGGGAACCCCACCCCTGATATTTATCGTGGGTTCTTTCTATTTCCTAGGTGTCTCGGCTGGTTTGAGAAATAAAGGGAAAGAGCACAAGAGAGAGAAATTTAAAGCTGGGTGTCCGGGGGAGACATCACATGTTGGCAGGATCCTTGATGTTCTCCGAGCCGTAAAACCAGCAAGTTTTTATTAGTAATTTTCAAAAGGGGAGGGAGTGCACGAATAGGGTGTGGGTCACAGAGATCACATATTTCACAAGGTAATAAAATATCACAAAGCAAGTAGAGGCAAGGTGAGATCACAGGACCACCAGATGGGGCGAAATTAAAATTGCTAATGAAGTTTCAGCATGCATTCTTATTGATAACATCTTATCAGGAAACAGGGTTTCAGAGCAGACAACCTGTCTGACCAACATTTATTAGGCGGGAATTTTTCTCATCCTAATAAGCCTGGAAGCGCTACAGGAGACTGGGGTTTATTTCATCCCTTCGGCATGCCTTGAGGGGGCCGTCTATAAACCTACCCTCAGGGCGCATTCTCTTTCTCAGGGATGTTCCTTGCTGAGAAAAAGAATTCAACGACATTTCTCCTATTTGCTTTTGAAAGAGGAGAAATATGGCTCTGTTCCATCCGGCTCACTGGCAGTGAGAAGTCTTATCTCTGGTGTTCCCTAAACATTGCTATTATTCTGTTCTTTTTTCAAGATGCCCAGATTTCATATTGTTCAAACACGCATGCTCTACAAACAATTTGTGCAGCTGACACAATCATCACAGGGTCCTGAGGCGACATTTATCCTCCTCAGCTTACGAAGAAGATGACAAGATTAAGAGATTGAAGTAAAGACAGGCATAGGAAATCACAAAGGTATTGATTGGGGAAGTGATAAGTGTCCATGAAACCTTCACAATTTATGTTCTTCTGCCACGGCTTCAGCTGGTCCCTCTGTTTGGGGTCCCTGACTTCCCGCAACAATTTTCAATCTATTTTTCTCTGTTTTTAGGTTGGGTAATTCTATAGATCTGTCTTATCTTTCCTCTGTCATGTTCCATCTACTATTGAGCCTATACAGTGACTTTTTCTTTTTTACGATTACATTTTATAAAGTTATAATTTCCATTTGATTATTTTTTCTTTTTCTTTTTTTTTTGAGACGAAGTCTCGCTCTGTCACCCAGGCTGGAGTTCAGTGGCACGATCTCAGCTCACTGCAACCTCCGCCTCCCAGGTTCACACGATCCTCCTGCCTCAGCCTCCCAAGTAGTTGGGACTACAGGCACCTGTCACCACGCCCAGCTAATTTTTTGTATTTTTTTCAGTAGAGACGGGATTTCACCGTGTTAGCCAGGATGATCTCGGTCTCCTGACCTCATGATCCACCCACTTCAACCTCCCAAAGTGCTGGAATTACAGGCATGAGCCACCGCGCCCGGCCTGTATCTTCTATTTCTTTGCTGAGATTTTCCTAGTTTGTAGTTTGTTTCAAATGTATCCACAGTCCCACTAATATATTATTTTTGCTTTTGTTGCTTGTGGCTTTGAGGTCGTATTCAAGTAACTGTTGCCTAGACCAAAGTCATGCATATATTCCCTTCTGTTTTATTTTAGGAGGTTTAAGTTTGCCAGGCTCACATTTAAATCTTTAAATCCATTTTGAGTTTGTGTGTGTGTGTGTGTGGTGTAAGATAAGGATCCATTTCATTTGTTTTGCCTGTGGAAATCCAGTTCTCCCAACACCATCTGTTGAAGTGACTATCATTTCTGTATTGCATATTCTTGGTATTATCATTGAAGATCGTTTGTTGCACAGCAAAGGAAACAGTCAACAGAGTGAGAAGGCAGTTTATGGGATGAGAGGAAAATACTTGCCTACCATATATCACATAAGGTTAATATCAAAAATATATAAGAAACGTACACAACTCAGTAGCGAAAAACTGATGGCCCACTTGAAAATCGGGCGAAGACCTGAACAGAAATCTTTCTAAAGAAGACCTAAAAGTGGCTAACAAGTGTATGGAAAGGTGCTCAACATCACTAATCATCAGGCAAATGCAAATCAAAACCACAATGAGAAATCACTTCACACTTGTTAGGATGACTATTATCACAAAGACAAGAGATCACAAGTATTGGTGAGAATGTAAAGAAAAGGGAACTTTTGCACACTGTTGGTGGAAATGTAAATTAGCACAGCAATTATGTAAAACAGTATGGAGGCTTCTCAAAAAAATAAAAACAGAACTACTATATGACCCATCAATCCCTCATCTTGGTATATACTAAAAAGAAATGAAACCAGCACCATGTAGAGATATCTGTGCTCAGCATTATTCACAATAGCCAAGATATGAAATCAACCTAAGTCGATAGATGAAGACATTGTCTAACAACATCGATAGATGAATACATTAAATAAATTGTGTATATACACAATGGCATGTTATTCAGCCTTGAAAAAGGAGATCTTGCCGTTCAGAACAACATAGATGAACCCAGAGGACAATATGCTAAGTGAAATAAGACAGACACAGAAAAAAAGTATAGCATGATCTCACTTATATGTGGAATTTTTAAAGTCAAATACATAGAGGAGTGTAGACCACTGATTATCAGGGTAGAGGGGTGTAGAGGAAATGGGGAGATGCTGGTCAAAGGGTACAAAGTTGAAGTTGTATAGGATAAAGTCTAGAGAGCTAAAGGGGAGTATGGGGACTCTAGTTAATAACATGGTGTTGCATACTGGAAATTTGCTAAGAGGATGGGTTTCAGGTGCTGTTTCCTCAAAAAAAGATAACTATGTGAAGAGATGGATATGTTAATTTGATTATAGCAATCATTTTACTATGTCTATGTATATCAAAACATCATGTTGCATATATACCTTAAATATATACAAGTTTTTATTTTAAAAATCTAGGTGGTACTCCCCACTGCAGTTCTATTCTTAAACCTTTTGCATGTTAGTTCTGGCTAGTTCTGTGTGTAGTTATCTAGTTTCAGGGGTCTGCAATGTCTTCTCATTCAGTTTTTAAAATTGTGGTAAAAACAACATTATTCAGTTTTAAAGACACCTGTTTTCCTGCACCCTCCTATCCTTTATCCTCACTAACTGGAAGGAAGGTTGATGCCAGCCACGGCCCCCTGGGGATTGAAGTTGAGACCACCCCTTGGTCTTCAATGATAATGAGCTGGTTGGGAAGGGAAGTCCACCTCAGGCCTTTTATACTATTTCAAGGAAGGGCAAGTTCAGTCTCCCCTCAGTTTTCACCGACATGGCACCAGCAGGGAAGGGGTTCCTCCCCAGGCCAATTGCTACCACTGGTTGAGGGATGGGAAATCTGAATCCCAGCTAGGTCTCTACTGCCATTGCACAGGCAGTGAAGGGGAATGTTGCTCTGGGCTGCTTCACATGACTGCGTGGGAGTTGGATGCCCAGCCTTTCTTCTAGCTCTCCGTTACCAACAGAGGGGAGGACTGCCATCTTCACCTCTCTGCAAGCCCTATGTGGGAGGTAAGAGTTGAGACTCTCCTCTTAATTTCCACTGACACCTCAAAGAAAAGAGTATTCATTGTGTTTAGCTAGGTTAAGGTAAGTATTAGGAAAAGTGCCCAGGAATCTTACTCTCACCTCAGGAGAGAAGTCAGATTTTTGAAAGAATATCCAATTGGGATCGAGTATCAGTGACTGGTGAAATCCAAATCTTGTTTAATTTATAAGGCAAAAATTTATTCAAAACACTAGAATCTGGGCCAGGTGCGGTGGCTCACACCTGTAATCCCAGCACTTTGGGAGGCCGAGGTGGGCAGATCACAAGGTCAGGAGATCGAGACCATCCTGGCAAACATGGTGAAACCTCGTCTCTACTAAAAATACAAAAAAATTAGCCAGGCGTGGTGGCGGGCACCTGTAGTCCCAGCTTCTAGGGAGGCTGAGGCAGGAGAATGGCGTGAACCCGGGAGGCAGCGGAGCTTTCAGTGAGCAGAGATCGCACCACTGCACAGAGCAAGACTCCGTCTCAAAATAAACAAACAAAAAAATGCTAGAGTCTGAATGCACACAGACATGCACGTGCATGGTTTACATAGCTATGTAATATGAGTAGAAGTCAGCTTTGAGGATATAGTCAGGGTTAGCATGAGATGGGGTAGAGATGTGGCCTTGAGAACAAGTAAAATTGCCTTCTAAATATGGTTGTTCTTGTGCAAGATCCTCTTTCTCCCTGAAACTCAGAATTTACATATTTTATTTTTTAAACATTTCATATTTTAAACTGGAATAACCTGTATCTTATATGCCTTTTAAAATCTACATGTCTTAGAATTTCATCAGTGCTAGGGATCATGGTGCCCTATATGCAATATCTATTTTAATTTTTAGAGTAATTCTAAGAGGTAGATGCATGATTATACCTGCCTTGCAAATGAGGAAATTGATATAGAGACCACATGATGAGTAAAAGTAGCAAGGAACAAACCTAGATGTAACCCTAGATACATTTTACTCCAGGTTCCTCAGCTTTAATCATGTTGTCATAATTGTCATACAATGCTTTTGCTTAAGAAATTGTATATTAATGTGTTTGGCACATCGCAGTTTCTCACACGATAAAGATTCCTTTTCCCTTGTCCTCCTAATGCCATTAGTCAACTCCAAAGCAGGAAAAGAATATTTGCCACCTAAGTTCCAGCATGGCATGAAGGAGGGGTGAGATATAAAGCAAGAGGAAAGGAGGACACTGTTTCAGGCTGAAGCACTGAGATTATATTCATCGTCTAGAATCAACGTGATAATAGCTCTAAGATGTTTTCAAGGTAGTGATCAAGGTGATTATTGAAAAGAAAGCACAGCAAGTTCTACTAGAAGCCTTTAAAATCTCATCTGGTTGTTCAAATAAATCCCATGACCCTCAACTTTGTTACACTATTCTTAGCCTAATAATGAGTCTTCCCTCAGGTGAAACATAGGCTATAATCACCCACACTCATGCAAGGCAGCAAAGGTCCAGTGGGCAGGGCCCTGGGGAAATGTGCTGTACTGTTTCTTATCCAGGGAACAACCTGTTACAGCTAAATCCCTATGATATGATTGACATTTTAATATATTACTCTCGCAACCCTCAAAGTACCTTGAGTGGGAGTAAGTATTTTCTCTGTTCTTCAAATTCAGCAACATAGGCTCAAAAATGGGAAATCATTTGTCTACGGTCCAAGAGTGGATATATGGTGGGATCGTGAATGACCTCAGATACATCCAACTCTAAAGTTACGTTTTTTTCCTACTATTCTCCTCTGCTGAAGTAACTTGCTTCTATCTTCCAACCTTCTTGTGTGAGTTCATGAGTTCTGCTTACAAAGATAAGCATGGGTGTAAGAGGCAATGATGTCCTACCACTTGGGACAAGCCACTCCCCAAAACTCCTCTACTATGTAATGACATAGATCATAGATCTTCTAAAGGAGACAGAAGCCTGTTTCTTGGAAAAGATCTAAAATAAATAAAAATGAGATTTCAGTAACATCCAAAGATCTTTCAGGTCTTCGAGAATCCCTCTTACTTATTCAATAAGAATTAATATAGAATCTTGTTAGGGGATGGTAGAAGAAACAGAAGATAAAATGGTTCCTGTTCCTAAACAAAATTTCAAAGTCTAGAAGGGGAGAAGACATAAGCAGATATTCAGAGTGAAGCATGTGACATGATGACTTAAAATTCTGGATAAGTCATAACAGTGGAGCACAAATGGTGGCAGTAGTGCCATTGTGGGTAGAACAGTGTGGTTATTAAAGTCCTCCAGAAGAAAACAAAGACTTTTTTCCAGGCAGTTATAAATGGAGACAGAAAAGTATGTACAAAAACTCAAAACCAGAAGCAATCCAGTGAGTTCAAACCAATCACAAACGGTACGTGTGGCGGGATAGCAAGATGCCCTGTGAGAGTGCTTTGGAGGTAAAACTGGAAACGCAAGGCAGGTTCTGAACATCAAGAGTGATGAAGGCGGCACCAAAAAGTTGTCTTAGGATGCTATGGGCAAAGATGCCAGAGGGGAGTCTAATGGTTAGATTTGTGTTTCAGAAAAATGATTCTGGCTCTCATTGTGGAGTATAGTTAGGCATGTGTGTGAAAGGAATGCAGAGCAATCAATGGGAAGGCTACTGCAATGATCCTAGCAGTGGTTGGAGATAGAGGTCATGGTACATATTGGAGGTGGTAGAGTGAACATGAATCTTCACTGGAATCAAGTGAAGAAGGAAAAGAAGTCTGTGATGGCACTCATGGATTTGTGTCTATAGTGGAGAAAACCCTTCCACCAATGTTTACTCCAACTTATATATCTCTACACTAAATCTCTAGGATCTTATGGGGTCAAAGGTGAAGTTGACCCCACAAAACATAAGCCAATCTTATATTTTCAGAATCAGAAAGATGTACTATGACAGGGGTGGGGAGAAAGATACTGAGTAAAACACTATCATTTCATAAGTGAGCAAACTGACTGAGATGACAAAGAGAAACACAGCTACTGTAAGTGTCCAGAAAGTGAAGGCATCGGCATTGCCTATTCTCCGTGTCCAACTATCAGGGAAGTGGGCCTGAGGCATGGATGGACAACTATGATACACCCAGTCATATTATCTTATTGGTGCAGGCAGAGCACCAATGTAATGTAATGTAAGGGAAACATTCTATTGCTTGGGATGAGTGCCTGTCCTAATATTCAGGACACTTTATAGAGCTCTTGATCTCCCTTTCATCATATTTAAGTTGGAAGCTATGAATGAGGATTTCCAGGGTGAGAAGAAAATTGGGCAACCTCATGGTGCAGTGACAGAATGCTCTCAGTAGTTAATTTAGTCTGTCCCAGTCTTCTAATGCTTAGAAATCAAGTTTTCTCTTTTCTAAAGTGAGGCTATAATACCTACATTCTCAGGTTGTTGTAGGAGGATTCTGTAGGATGATTTTGTGTTACTACCTACTCCAAAACTACATAGGAAATGCAGCCTTCAATCTGTATGAAATCACATTCACAGTCGGCTTTCAATCCTTTCATATTATAAGCCAATTGTTCTCACAGTGTGGTCCCTGGACCAGCAGCACTAGCATCACCTGGGAACTTGTGAGCAATGCAAATTCTCAAGCTCCCCTGAAAAACTGGAAACTAAAAGTGAGCCCTAGAAATCTGTGCTTTAGCCATCTCTCCAGGTGTTTCTGATGTACATGAAGTTTGATAATAATTGGTATGGCAAGCTGTGGGCCTAGAACTGTCTTCAAGGATGACATTGCTACTATCCACCATTCCTGAGTGTGTGTTTTGGACTAACCCTCACTTGTTCCTGGCCCCTATTTTATTTGCATTTCTACCATAGAAATGCTAGTGCAATGAAATTGTGCTGCCCTTCCAGATACTGTTGAATGGAGGGAAAGTGGGAAGGGGACTATAGAGAGAAAACGGACACCAGAATAAGCCTCTTTGCTTTAATGAGCTGGGGATCCTAGAGCAGGAGACAGAGGCTGGAACGTTCAAGTAGTGGGAGAAACAGGGGTAGCGGCCATCGTAGTCATCGAAGACATCAAAGCATTAGTCATCATCAAAGTTGTTGTTGTTGTTGTTGTTGTTGTTGCTGTTGCTGTTACCGTTGAAGTTCTCGTAGTCTTTGCGCGGACACAGAAAGAAGGATAAGCAGAACGTTTGTCAGCTGGAACACAGCATGCCCTATGTTTGCCGCACATTACCCAACCATTTTCTGAACGCACCTCTTCAGGTTTGCACGTCTTCTTACAAATTCCAATGTCGTTTAGACACCTTTTCACATACAAATTACCTGAATAAAGGAATTATATAGATTATTAAGCCTAAGTATTTATCACAGGAGGATAAAAAATAGCAATAGTTTTTGAGCACTGCTTATTCAAGTGCCTTTCCAGTTGCTTTAGCATGTTTTTCCTAATCATAAATACCTATTTTGAGGTTTAAGTGAAATTTTATAAATATAAACACACATAGAATTCTTTAGATATGTATATGTTAGAATACACACACACACACACAAAGTGTAGAAAAAGGAAGACATACAAGTATGTGATGTATGTTGATGTATGTCACTAATGTTCCAGAGACAGAGGGAGAAATCAGGCAATTTAAACCCATAGAATTTCAAGGATGCAATAAGTCTAAAACATTTTTTGAGACAACCATGAGAGTATTATAATTTCCTCTTATCCACTATCAATTTGAACATTTCTGCAAATCCTAGGGAATATAAACTACAATCTCTAGAGACGGGCTATGGAGTTATTATATAACCCTCTACCCATTAGGAAAGTATACTAAAGAATGTTAGTTTATTTCATTGTGTCTTATGTAAAAGGTGGGATTGAGTCCAGTATAAAAAACAAAATCATACATGAAAAACTGTTCTCAAGATGGAGAAGGACTTTCTAAGTTAATGGAAGAATGCAAAGAAAACACCAATAGATTTGACATCATGAAAATGAAAATTAGGTGTCTCAAATAAATAATGCATTTTAGAAACAACCAATATATATTTGCAAAAAACATTTTTAACAAATGTTAAAAATACAAATACTCCAATAGTAACCATTGGTAATATGTGCCAGTTAACTTAGAAGAAATAATATCCTTGGACCAAGGAATGGAACTTCTAAAATTTACCTATACAAACAGAGAATCTCACAATGATATATTAATAAGGTTGTATAATGTTATTTACAATACTCACACATTAGAAAAAATAACCCAAATGGCACACAATTAAGGACTCTCCAAGTTAATATTGGTACAAAAATATGACAGAATTATAAGCATCTACTGCAAATTGTATTTTCAAGGAATATTCAAAACCTGTGAAAATTTTCCTGATAGAATCTTAGGTAAAAAAATAAGGCAGGTTATAAACTCATATATCAGTTGGTTACAAGGGAAAAAAAATGCAAGCAGTGATGAAATGTGGCCAATTTATTTTCTAAATAACTTTCAGTGTTCTTGTCTTGGTTTTGTAAATATAAGCTACAGAATAAATTAAAAATACATGCTTACACAAACAGCTGAAATCTGATACAGATTTGCAATAGTTTCCACACAGAGTTTTTTTTTCCTTTTCCATTTTACAGTCCTATACATATATAGAAACAGCCTTCCCTGTTCTGTTAACAACGTTCAAGAACAAACAAACAAACAAACAAAAAATCAGAGACCTTCTCTGTAAGACCAAGAACACTGGGGGAAGTAATATTATGTAATTGTTACCTCAGGAGGGAATATTGACCACAAAAAAAAAAAAAACAAAAGGGTGAAATGAGGCAGAGCTTGACTGAACTGACCTGAAGTGACAGGATAGAAGTTTGGGATTTCAAGATCATTTCTACCTTTGGAGGCAACTTTATGGGATTTGCCTTACCGTACTCCCCAGCTCGGATCATAGATCCTGCTCTACCCTGAGAGCCTTCAAGTTTCTTAGAACAGCGGTGATCCGAAGAAGTAGGACAAATCTCAGCCCTGCTCCCAGTGAGAAGCCAGACCCCATTTCCACAGACCACTTAGAAATAGGGACTCCATGTGCAGGACCCTGTTCTAGGCCAGTGTTTCTTCTTCCCCAAGATTCTGTTTACCTGAGACCAATTGGGCCAGGAGCATAAAAACTGCAAGGGTGAGCAGTAGGGACTTCATCAGGAGGCAATGGGTTCTATAGAGTCCAGAAGTCTCTATTCAGTATGACTCTGAACACAGATCTTTATTGTCCTTCTTAGGTGGGGTTGGGCTCAGCCAGTAGATTGGGAGGATGTAGGATATTGTGCCAACACAGCTTCAATCTATTGGCCAGCAACTCTAATTGAGGCATCACTGTTCAAGAGTCCTGTGCTAGGCATGCCTTGGGGGAAGGATAAAGACTTAGAAGAGAAGTTGCAAACTCTGCTGAAGTGTATGGCAATTTGGAGAGAAAGAATTACAGGAAGAAATCATGCTGCTCTACCAAGGCTGGGTACTCCTAGCTGTTTTTTCACAGCCTCCAGTGTTAGTTCTATCAGGGTTCATCTTACTGCATGTAGCAGTCTGGTCACCTCTCTGTCTCTCCACCTAAAATACAATGTCTTTCTGATCACTTATGACATATTATTCATATATATATATATATGTAATTCTTTTCTGTATATTATTCTTTTCAGAGAAGGATAGAAGCAATTGTTTTTTAACTGATCAAGTTAATGCTTTGTTGATGATCTGGAAATTTAAAAAGGCTTTTATAAAGAAAGAAATAACTGCTCAAAGATATATGCACAAAGAATCTTGTCACTCTGTAGAGCAGCATAAAATGAAGTGCATCCATATGATTTAATTCTGTCCTTCTGTTAAAAAGAGTGCAGCAGATTTTATCTTATTAAACATTTTTTGAGTAAAAAAGCAACATTTTAGAACAACATGCATAGTAATGATTCCAATTTGTGTGAAAAAGTTATATATATGTGAATATAAGTAAATGCATGAACTAAAAATGCAAATCACATGTCATTCTAATAAAAGCTGTTTTCTCTGGATGGGAATGAGTTTAAGGTGGCAACCAAAGAGAATTTTATTTATGTTAAAGTTTTTTTTTTGAGTGCCTGACTATATTGCGACTGAACGCTATACGGTCCTAGAGGTTTTGTTCTTTGAGAGGAGTTTTTATTTTTTTTCATTTAAAATTACTGAGATATAATTGATTAAACTGCATTATTTAGAGTGTATAATTTGATTAACTTGGCAAAAGATGCACTGGTGAAAACATTACCATAATCAACATAATGCTTCTCATTCCTCTTTGGTATCCACTCTTTCCTCTCCCCCTCCATCCCTCTACCTCCATGATACCCAGACAACAACTGACCTGCTCTTTGTTTTTGTAGTTTTCTTGGCATTCTCTTGAATAGTACATAAATGAAGTAATATAACATGAATACTTTCCTGCTTGGCTTTTTCCATCCAAGGCGATTATTTTGAATCATATATGTTTCATTTACTAATAGTTAATTCCTTTTTATTGCTTGTATTCCTTTTTATGCATGTATGATCATTGATTTATCCATTTACCCCCTAATGAACATGATGATTGTTTTCAGATATTAGCTATTACAAATAAAACCGCCATTGAAAATTTGCGTGCAACTCTTTGTGCAGCCATATGCTTTCATTTCTCTTGGATAAACAGCTAGAATTAGAATGGTGGACTCACATGGTATGTGTATGTCTTACTTATTAAATATGCATATACTATGCTTTTTCCCTTTGAAAATTGCCCTTTCTCTCTGTCCTAAGATGTCTCAGTGTTGTCCTTATCAAACTGATAAGTAAATGTTCCATGTTAATTATGGATGTAATAAACCTCTGTGTTCCATAGTTCCTGTAAATATTTTTTTCTGGCATGCAAAAAAAAAAAAAGAGAAAAGAAAAAAACAAAAACAAACTACCAAATTGTTTTCCAAAGTGGTACCATTTTATATTCCCACTAGCAATATTTGAGAGTTCACTTTTTCCCCCACATCTTTACCAATATTTACCATAGTAAGTTTTTTGTTTTTGCTTTTTTAGTTTTAGCTATGTGTTTTATTTATTTTTGTTAAATTTTAATTTTTTTATAGATTTAGGAATACAAGGGCAGATTTGTTACATGGATATATTGAGTAGCAGTAAAGTCTGGGCTTTTAGTGTAACCATCATCACAATAGTGTACATTGTACCAATTAGGTAATTTCTCATCCCTCTTAGGTCTAGTAGTATTTGTTTTATGAATCTGGGTGCTCTTGTGTTAGGTGCATATGTATTTAGTAGGATGGTTATATCTTCTTGCTGAATTGATCTTTTTATCATTATATAATGACCTCCTTTGTTTTATTTTACTGTTGTTGATTTAAAGTGTGCTTTATCTGATATAAGTATAGCTACTCCTCCTCTCATTTGGTTTCTGTTTGTGCAGAACATCTTTTTCCATCCCTTTACCTGAATTCGTGTCTTTATTAATAGAGTGAGTTTCTTGTAAACAGCATATAGTTAGTTCGTGTTTTTAAATCTATTTTGCCAATCTATATCTCTTCAGTGGGGGCATTTAATCCTTTTTTATTCAAAGTTAATATTGATATATGAGGATTTGTTCCTGTTGTAATGTTATTTTTTTACCTAGTTGCTCTGTAGTCTCAATCAATTGTTTTATAAAACCTGTGAGTTTTATACTTTTGTGTGTATTTATGATGGTGAGTACTAAACTTTAATTTTGACTTTTAGAATTCCTTTGAGCATTTCTTATAGGACTGGTCTAGTGATGATGAGTTATCTTAGCATTTGCTTGTCAGGAAAGACTTTATTTCTCCTTCATTTATGATGCTTAATCTAACCGGATATAACATTCATGTTTGACAGGTTTTTTTTTCTTTAAGAAGTCCAAAAATTAGACCCAATCTCTTCTGGCTTGTAAGGTTTCTGCTGAGAAGTCCACTGTTATTCTGATGGGATTTCCTTTATAGATGACTATATACTTTTCTCTTGCTGATTTTAGAATTTTTTTCCTTCATGTTGACTTTAGATGGTCTGATGACTACATATCTTGATGAAGTCTGTCTTGCAATGTATCTTCGTGGCGTTCCTTGAGCCTCTTTTATTTAGATGTCTAAATCTCTAGCAAGACTAAAGAGGTTTTCCCCAATTACTTCCTCAAATAGTTTTTCCAAACTTCTCACTTTTTCTTTTTCCCCAGGAATACCTGTGACTTATAGGTTCAGTAGTTACTTTACATAATCTCATACTCCTTGAAAGTTGTGTTCATTTTTTAAAATTCTTTTTCCTTTATTTTTGTCTGACTGGGTTAATTCAAAAGAGACTTGTCTTCAAGTTCTGAACCTCTTTCTTCTGCTTGGTTTAGTCTATTGTTAGAGCCTTCAACTATATTCTGTAGTTTCTTTTTTTCTTTTTCTTTTTTTTTTTTTGGAGACAGAGTCTTGCTCTGTTGCCCAGGCTGGATGAATTTTTCATTTACAGAAGTTCATTTAAAAAAAACTATTTAGGCTGGGCACAGTGGGCTCACACCTGTAATCCCAGCATTTTGGGAGGCCAAGATGGGCAGATCACTTGAGGTGAGGAGTTTGAAACCAGCCTGGCCAACAGGGTGAAACCTTATCTCTACTAAAAATTTAAAAAAATTATCTGGGTGTAGTGGCACACATCTGTAGTTCCAGTTACTCAGTAGGCTGAGGCAGGAGAATCACTTGAACCCTGGAGGCAGAGTTTGCAGTGAGCCAAGATCGCACCACTGCACTCTGGCCTGGGCAACAGAACAAGACTCCATCTCAACAACAACAACAAAAACAAACAAACAACAAAAAAAACTACTTTAAAAAATCCATCTCTAGTAGATTTTTCATTCATAACCTGAATTGTATTTCTGATTTGTATTGATTTTTTACTTTCTCTTGGACCTCACTGAGATTCTTTAAAATCAATATTTTGAATTCTTCGTTTGGTATTTCAAAGATTTCATTTTGGTTAGGGTTCATTGTGGAAGAGTTAGTACAATCCTTTGGGGTGTTGTAACACTCTGTTTTTTCATACTTCCAGAATCGTTTCTTGGGTTTCTTCTCATTTGGATCAACTGTCTGTTCTTATTTTTAAATTTACTTTCATTTGGTCAGGACTTTTTCCCCCTTGAGGATGTGATTATAATATACATTGTATAGGGTTATTTGGCTTTGGTTCTGGGTGCTTTCAGTGGCAAAGACTCTGAGTTTCCTGATTATAGATAGTCTTTGTGTGGTGGCTTTCTCAAATGCTGGTTGTAGTAGTGATATGCTGGGCTAGGCCACCACCTCCTGCAGGGCCACAGTGCAAAAGCCTCAGGAAGCTTAACTTGTTTCCCTGTGCTGAGCACTTGTGTAAGCCAGTTTTTTTTTTTTTTTGAGATGGAATCTCACTCTGTCGCCCGGGCTGGAGTGCAGTGGCCGGATCTCAGCTCACTGCAAGCTCTGCCTCCCGGGTTTATGCCATTCTCCTGCCTCAGCCTCCCGAGTAGCTGGGACTACAGGCACCAGCCACCTCGCCCGGCTAGTTTTTTGTATTTTTTAGTAGAGACGGGGTTTCACCATGTTAGCCAGGATGGTCTCGATCTGCTGACCTTGTGATCCGCCCATCTCGGCCTCCCAAAGTGCTGGGATTACAGGCTTGAGCCACCGCGCCCGGCCGCCAGTTTTTTATTGGGTTTTGCAGTTAGACCTCCAGGCTACTATGTGGTGCTTATGAATAAAATCTGGGCAGAAGCAGGTGGGTATATGCTTGATCTTTGTTTACTGGGAGAAGCTCTCTGTTGCCTCAGGCAAGGGGCAGGTCTATGGAATATACACTAGCCTGAGCTTCCTGCTCAGCCCCTCAAGGGGAGGATAAAGCTGGGTGGAGCTAAGCTGTCAAACCTTCCTTCAAATAGCTGATTGGCAGGCACAAACACCAGCACTTGCGGTAATGACAGGGAGAATAGCATATACTCTGTATGAATTCCTTGGTTATAAATAGCCTTCATGCGGCGACTTTCTCAAATGCCAGTTGTAGTAGCGATGTACTAGGCATGTGATGAGGCTAACAGTTTCCTGCAGATCTTGAGTGGCAGAGGTCTTGAGACGCTTATCTTTTTCTCAAGCACTTCGCGCTTGTGTCAACGCTTCTATTGGATTGTGCAGTTTGACCTCCAGGCCAGTAGGTGGCTCTTGCAGTTAAGAGCCAGATGTGGTGATAGCAGGGAGTTTATATTTGATCTTTGTTTACTGGGAGAAACACTATTGTCTCAGGAAACAGTCTGTCTGTGGAATGCACACTGGCATGGGCTTCATTCTCAGCCCCAAAGTGGGGTTAAAGTTGGGCACAGCTGAATGGGGCAGCCTTACCGTCAGGTTTCCCAATGGCAACCGCAATCATTAGCCCTGATGGGAGTGTTGAGGAGTTATGTAGACTTTTTATGATTTCCTTGGTTGCTAATAGCTTTACTGTAGTGGCTCTCTCAAATGCCTGCTATAGTAGTAACGTACTACTTATACTAGTAATGTACTAGTTGAGTGGGCTCAGGGTCTCTTGGGTAGCTGGGGCATTGTGGGGAATGGTGGCAGCTGAGGTCATGGAAGCTTATCTCCTACCTGAAAGTACTGCCATTGTCTCTTGCTCGCTTTTGGTTTCTGTGTGCATGAGATGTCTTTTTCTATCCCTTTATTATCAGTCTATGTGTCTTAACAGGTGAAGTGAGTTTCTTGTAGGCATTATATTATTGGGTCACTTTTTAAAAAAATTCATTCAGACAATCTGTACGTTTTAAATGGAATATTTAGTCTACTTACAGTCAAACTTACTATTTATATATGAGGACTTTTCCTTGTCATTTTGGTAATTAGTTTTTGGTTGTTTTGTATAGCTTTTTTCTTTTTTTCTCTCTTATTATTTATAATTATGGTTTAGTGGTTTTCTGTAGTGGTAATATTTGGGTCTTTTCCTCATTTATGCATTTGCTCTACCAGTGAGTTATACTTTTGTGTGTTAAAGAAACAAAACCAGAAAAGAAAAAAGGAGACATCACAAATGATATCACGGAATACAAAAGATCATCAGAGACTATAATGAACAGCTATACACTAACAGACAGGAAAATCTAGGGGAAAAGGTAAATTCCCACACACATACCAGCCACCAAGATTAAATCAGGAAGAAACAGAATCCTGAACAGACCAATAATGTGCAATAAGATTGAATTCGTAATTAAAAATCCCTGAAGAAAAGCCCAGGATCAGATGCATTCACTGGTTTACCAAGTTCTACCAAATGTGTAAATAACTAACACGAATCCTCCTCAACTATTCCAAAAAATTGAAAAAGGAATTCTCCCTATAGCATTGTAAAGGCCAGCATTACTCTGATACCAAAACCTGACAAGAACACAACAAAATGAAAGAAGCTACAGGCCAGTATCCCTGATGAAACATAGATGCAGAACTCCTGAACAAAATACCAGTAAGTCAAATCCAACAGCACATCAAAAAGATAATATGTCATAATCAAGTGGCATTTATCCCAGAGAAGCAAAAATTATTCAACATATGCCAGTTGATAAACATGATACATCAACAAAATGAAGGACATAAACAATATGACTCTCTCAATGCAGGAAAAGGCATTTGATAAAATTCAACATCACTTCATGATAAAAACTCAACAAATTAGGCACAGAAGGAACATACCTCAACATAATAAGGGTCGTATGGCTGGGTGCGGTGGCTCACACCTGTAATCCCAGCACTTTGGGAGGCCAAGGCAAGTGGATCACGAGGTCAGGAGTTCGAGACCAGCCTGACCAACATGGTGAAACACCGTCTCTACCAAAAATACAAAAAAAAAAAAAAATTAGTTGGGTGTGGTGGTGGATGCCTGTAATCCCAGCTACTCGAGAAGCTGAGGCAGGAGACTCACTTGAAACCAGAAGGCGGAGGCTGCAGTGAGCCGAGGTCACGCCACCACACTACACCCTGGGCAACAAGAGTAAAACTCCATCTCAAAAAAATAAATAAAGGTCATATACGACAAACACACAGCTAACATCATATTGAATGGGGAAATGCTGAAAGCCTTTCCTTTAAGAACTGGAATAAGACAAGATGCCTACTTTCTTAATTCCCATTCAACATAGCACTGGAAGTGCTAGATAGAGCAATTAGACAAAAAAAGAAATAAACAGTATCTAAATGGGAAACAGGAAGCTAACTTATCCCTCTTTGCAGATTATATAATTTTATTTAAAGAAACCTGAAGACTCCACCGAAAAACTCTTAGAACTGATAAATTCAGTAAAGTTGCAGAATGAAAAATCAACACTAAAAAATCAGTAGCATTTTTATATGCCAATAATGAACTAACTAAAAAAGAAATCAAGAAGGCAATTCCATTTATAATAGCTACAAAAATACCTAAGAATAAATTTAACCAAGGAGGAGAAAGATGTCAACAAGGAATACTCCAAGACATTGATGAAAGAAATGGAAGAGGACACAAACAAATGGAAATGACTCCCATGCTTGTGAAAAGGAAGAATCAATTTTGTTAAAATGACCATATTCCCCAAAATAATCTACAGATTCAATTCAATTCTTATCAAAATACCAATGACATTTTCCACATAAGTAGAAAAATTAATACTAAAATGTGTATGAAACCAAAAAAGAGCCAAAATAGCCAAAGCAATTCTGAGACAAAAGAACAAATCTTGTGGCATCACCCTACCTGCCTTCATAATATATTACAAGGCTATAGTTCTTATAGCAAAACAACATGGTGTTGGTATAAAAATGAACATATAGATCAATGGAAAGGAATAGAGAATCCGGAAATAAATTCATATATTTACAGTCAAGCAATTTTCAACAAAGGCACCAAGAACATCCAGTGGGGAAAGGGGACACACTCTTCAATAAATGGTGCTGGGAACTGGATATTTATATGGAGAAAAATGAAACTAGACTGCTATCTATCATCATATACAAATTACTAGAAGAAGACATAGAGGAAACACTCCAGGACTTTGGTCTAGGCAAATATTTTAAGACCTTAAAAGCACAGGCAACAAAACCAAGAACAGACAAATGGACTGTATCAAACTAGAATAAACAAGGGACTCAACTGAAAGCAAACAACAGAAGTAAAAACAAATGATATCCTTGAAAAATGAGCAAAGAACAAAAATAGACATTCTCAAAAGACATACAAATGGTCAACATATACATGGGAAAATGCTCAGTATCACTAGTCATCAGGGAAATGCAAATCAAAACATTGTTTGACTCTCTGTTTTTAGACAAATACACATTAAGGATTGTTATGTCTTCTTGGAGAAATGACCACTTTATTATTATGATAAGGTAAGATTTTTTCCTCCATCTTCTTTCAGGACTTTTTCTTTATATTTTGTTTCATGGAGCTTGAATATGACATGATTAGGGTTTTTTTGTTTTGTTTTGTTTTTTCATTTATCCTACTTAGTATTCTCTGAGCTTCTTGGATCTGTGGTTTGATGTTTGATATTAATTTGGGGAAAATTTTCTCCTTTTTTCATTTTAGTCTTTTAAGCTTTTTTTCTTTCTTTTTATTTTACTTTAAGTTCTGGGATACATGTGCAGAACGTGCAGGTTTGTTACATAGATATACATGTGCCATGGTGGTTTGCCGCACCTATCAAATCAACCTGTTATCTAGATTTTAAACCCCATATGCATTAAGTATTTGTCCTAATGCTCTCCCTCTCATTTCCCCCTACCCTCCGACAGGCCATGGTGTGTTACATTCCCTTCCCTGTATCCATGTGTTCTCATTGTTCAACTCCCACTTATGAGTGAGAACATGCAGTGTTTGGTTTTCTTTTCCTGTGTTAGTTTGCTGAGAATGATGGTTTCCAGCTTCATCCATGTCCCTGCAAAGGACATGAACTCATTCTTTTTTATGGCTGCATAGTATTCCATGGTGTATATGTGCCACATTTTCTTTTTTTTTTTTTTTTTTTTTTTTTTTTTTTTTTTTTTGAGACGGAGTCTTGCTCTGTCGCCCAGGCTGGAGTGCAGTGGCCGGATCTCAGCTCACTGCAAGCTCCGCCTCCCGGGTTCACGCTATTCTCCTGCCTCAGCCTCCGGAGTAGCTGGGACTACAGGCGCCCGCCACCTCGCCCGGCTAGTTTTTTGTTTTTTTTTGTATTTTTTAGTAGAGACGGGGTTTCACCGTGTTAGCCAGGAGGGTCTCGATCTCCTGACCTCGTGATCCGCCCGTCTCGGCCTCCCAAAGTGCTGGGATTACAGGCTTGAGCCACCGCGCCCGGCCTGTGCCACATTTTCTTTATCCAATCTATCATTGATGGGCATTTGGGTTGGTTCCAAGTCTTTGCTATTGTAAATAGTGCTGAAATAAACATATGTGTGCATGTGTCTTTATAGTAGAATTATTTATAATTCTTTGGGTATATACCCAGTAATAAGATTGCTGGGTCAAAGGTATTTCTGGTTCTAGATCCTCGAGGAATCACCACACTGTCTTCCACAATGGTTGAACTAATTATACTCCCACTGAAAATTTTCAGTTGTTGTTTTAAATATTTTTTCTATTCCTTTCTTTCTTCTCCTTCTGGTATTCCCATTACATGTAGGTTACAGCTTTTGCAGGTGTCCCACAGTCCTTGGATATTCTTTACCTTTTTTTGTCTTTATATTCTTTGCTTTTCAGTGAGTAAAGATTTTTCAGGCCAAAACTGAAAGAAATCGATACAGAGAATAAGTTGGATATACAAGCCGCTTTTGATGGCTTTGCTAATTGTGGAGTGATTATATTAATATCTGATGTATTTGACTCCAAGACAAACAATATTTACTAGAGATAATGAAGGCCATTTCACAATGACGAAAGGGTCAACTCATTAGAAAGACTTGATGTATCTAATAATAGAACTTAAAAATACATGAAGTAAAGATGGACAAAAGTAACTTGAAAATAGACAAATCTGCAATCAGTTGGAAATTTTATCATTCACTGTTGGTTATTGGTAGCATAACTAGACCAAACATTTAGTAAGAATGTAGCAAATGGCCAGACGTGGTGGCTCACGCTTGTAATCCTAGCACTTTGGGAGGCCGAGGCGGGCAGATCATGAGGTCAGGAGTTTGAGACCAGCCTGGCCAACATGGTGAAATCCCATCTCTACTAAAATACAAAAAATTAGCCAGGCATAGTGGCGCATACCTGTAGTCCAAGCTGCTTGGGAGGCTGAGGCAGGGGACTTGCTTGAACCCAGGAGGCAGAGGTTGCAGTGACCCAAGATAGTGCCACTGCACTCCAGCCTGGTGATAGAGCAAGACTCTGTCTCAAAAAAAAAAAAAAAAGAATGTTGCAAATCTGAATAACCACCTCTATCTAATTAACATGTATAGAACACTACATCCAATAACTACAGAATACCCATTTTTTTTCACATGCACATGGAGTGCTCACTGAGATGGACAGTGTTGATTCTTTTTTTTTTTTGAGACGGAGTCTCGCTCTGTCGCCCGGGCTGGAGTGCAGTGGCCGGTTCTCAGCTCACTGCAAGCTCCGCCTCCCGGGTTTATGCCATTCTCCTGCCTCAGCCTCCGAGTAGCTGGGACTACAGGCGCCCGCCACCTTGCCCGGCTAGTTTTTTTTTTTTTTTGTAGTTTTTAGTGGAGACGGGGTTTCACCGTGTTAGCCAGGATGGTCTCGATCTCCTGACCTCGTGATCCGCCCGTCTCGGCCTCCCAAAGTGCTGGAATTACAGGCTTGAGCCACCGTGCCCGGCCAGTGTTGATTCTTTAAAGAAGTCCCTATAAATGTCAAAACACTAAAATATTGCAGAAATAATTGAAAAATAGCAAACAATTAAAAATGTGATATCTAGAAAAACATCAGTATTAAGTTGGAAACCAATAAAAATAACATGTTAAGAAACATACCAAATATTTTGAAATTAACTAGCATACTTTTATTATTTAAAAGTATTTAAAATTTAATTAAAAATTTAAAAAGTATTATTTAAAATTATTTAGAAGCCATGTGTTAAACATAAAATTATAGGAATAATTAATATGTATTTTGAACTGAAAGATAGTAAAATACAACATTTTATAATGTGTGAAATACAGCTCCTGCCTCACTTAATGGAAAATCTTTAGCTGTAGATGCATATCATCAAAGAAGAAGGGTTTACAAACAAGAATTTTTTGCTTTACCTACTAGGGTTTCTACTGGGAATGCAATGATATTTTAAAATAAAAAAGTAAATCAATGTATAGAGTTAGTTGGCCGGGCGCGGTGGCTCGTGCCTGTAATCCCAGCACTTTGGGAGGCTGGGGCAAGCAGATCATGAGGTCAGGAGTTTGAGACTACCCTGGCCAATGTGGTGAAACCCCGTCTCTACTAAAAATACAAAAACTAGCTGGGCATGGTGGCCCATGCCTGTAGTTCCAGCTACTTAGGAAGCTGAGGCAGGAGAATCTCTTGAACCCAGTAGGCAGAGGTTGCAGTGAGCTGAGATTGCACTACTGCACGCCAGCCTGGGCAATAGAGGGAGACTCCGTCTCGGGAAAAAAAAAAAAAAAAAGAGTTATTGTATTCCCTTGTTATCATTTTTATTCCCATAGGGTCTTTAGTGATATTCTTTGTTTTATTCTGCATGCTGATAATTTGTATCTTTCTTTGTCAGTCTTGCTAAAAGTTTGTCAATGTTATTGATCTTTTCAAAGAAGCAGCTTTTTATTTCACTGATTTTCTCTATTGTTTTTCTGTTTCCAATTTCATTGATTTGTGCTGTTATCTTTATTATGTTCTTTCTTCTGCTTACTTTGCATTTAATTTGCTCTTTTTCTAATTCAGGTGAGAGCTAAGATTATTAATTTGACATTTTTCTTCTTTTGTAATATAAGCATTTATTGCTCTAAACTTCTCTCTTGGCACTGCTTTAGCACAAATTATGAATATGTTATAGGTTCATTTTTATTTAATTCTATGTATATTTTATTCTTATTGAGACTTCTCTTTGACTTGGAAGTATGTTGTGTAATTTCCAGGTGTTTGGAGATTTTTCTGTTTTATTTCTGGTATTGATTTCTAGTTTGATTTCACTGTGTCAATCATATAGAGAATAAATTTTGTGTGATTTAAATTATTTTTAATTGGTTGAGTTTCCTTTTTTTCTTTCTTTTTTTTTTGCCTAGGATATAGTCTATCTTAGTATACATTCTCTGAGCTCGAAAGGAATATTTATTCTGCTGTAGTAGAGTGGAAATGCTCCTTAAATGCCACGTGGGTCCTGTGGTTAATGTTGTTGAATTCTTCTATTGCTGTTGCTGATGTTCTTTCTTGTTCTATCAATGCTGAGAAGGAGTGGGTGGTGATATCCCGATTGTATTTTGCTTATTTCTCTCTTTAACTCTCTCAGTTATTGCTTCACATATTTTGCAGCTTTGTATTTTAGAGCATACAAATTTAGGTTTGCCATATCTTTTTGATGGACTGGACCTTTTGTCACTTTTTTCTTTTTTTTTTTTTTTTTTTTTTTTTTTGTTGAGACGGAGTCTCGTTGTGTCGCCCAGGCTGGAGTGCAGTGGCGGATCTCAGCTCACTGCAAGCTCCGCCTCCGGGTTTACGCCATTCTCTCGCCTCAGCCTCCCGAGTAGCTGGGACTACAGGCGCCCGCCATCTCGCCCGGCTAATTTTTGTATTTTTTTAGTAGAGACGGGGTTTCACCGTGTTAGCCAGGATGGTCTCGATCTCCTGACCTCGTGATCCGCCCGTCTCGGCCTCCCAAAGTGCTGGGATTACAGGCTTGAGCCACCGCGCCCGGCCGTCACTTTTTTCATCGTAATTTTTTTTGATGTTCTGAAGTCTACTTTATCTGGCATTAATATAGTCACTCCTGCAAACCTTTTATTAATGTTTGTATGAGATATCTTTTTCCATTCTTTTACTTATAACCTATTTATGTCATTATATTTGATGTGAGTTTCTTAATTATGGGGTCATCTAAAAACATACTTTGCCAACATTCATCTTTAAATTTTCATGTTTAGATCATTTAAATTTAATTATTGATATATTAATGCTTAAATCTTTCATTTTGTTTTTGTTTCCTTTTTGCTTCTTTGTCTTATTTTTCCTGCCACTTTGTGAGATATTTTTCCATGATTTAGAATTCCATTTTCATTTATCTACAATGTTTTCAAGTGTACCTCTTTGTATAGCTTTTGTAGTGATTGTTGTCTGTGCTACATTATATATTCATAACTTATTACAGTCTGCTGGTGCATCATTTAACCACATCAGATAAAATTTAGAGATTTTATCTCCCTTTATGTCTCTACGATAACCCCCCGTTTCTAATATAATTGACTTAAATATTTTTTCTACCTATGCTGAGAATCACAATAGAGGGATAATTTTTGCTGTTACTGTCAAAAATAATTTAGAAAACTAAAAAGCAGGTAAAAAGTTTATTGCATTTCTGATGTTTTTGTTTTTTCTCTTCTTTTTTCCTTATGTTTCAAGATTCCTTTTAAAAAAAAAATACTTTCTTTCACTGTGGAGGACTTCCTTTAGCTATTCTTTTAGGTATATCCACTAGCGACACCCCCCCCCCTTTTTTTTTTCAGTTTTCCTTCATTTGAGAATGTGTTTATTTGGTCCTCATTCTTGAAGGATATTTTCTTGGACATAGATATCTGGATTGACACTTACTATTCTTGAAGCACTTTAAAAATATTGTGCCACTTCCTCCTGCCCTTCGAAGTTTCTTATGAGAAATCTTTGAATTGCTTTTCTTCTCTTCCGGAATTCTAATAAAGGTATTTTGGTTCATCTATTGTTAAACTGGTGTTTCCATGTGGAAATGAGATCTGGGACTTCCTATTCTGCCGTCTTGCTGATGTCTCCCACTTTTTTTATTTTTCTGGAAATAGCTCAGCATCATTTGTGTCATTGTTCCTCCTTAGATAACATGTCCTTTTCCTCTGGCTACTTTTAAGATTTGTTCTCTGTCTTTGGTTTTCAGCAGTTGGAATTCCACTGTGTCTAGAAATTTTCTTTGAATTTGTCCTAATTAGACCTTGCTGAAGTTCTTGGATCAATTTTGCTATGTAGGAAGCTATTAGCTCTTATTTCTTCTGCTTCATTCTCTCCTTCCCTTCTTCTGGGGACCCAATTAAACCCATGTTGAATTATTTGATAATATCTCACATATCTCTGATGTTGTATTCAATTTTTCTTTACTTTTTTTCTCTTTGTGTTCATTTGGGAAATTTCTTTTCAAATGTTCATTAGAGTTTCAAGTGAAGTGATTGTTTTCTTTGCTTCTCCCAGTCTGCTGTTCAGTCCATTGAATGAATTATCCATTCCTGATATTGAATTTTTAATTCGTATTGCTTTGTTTTGGCTCATGAGTAAAAATCTCTATTTATCAGTAAACACCAGTACTATTTACTTTCCCACCATATTCTTTAGCATATTTCTATCACAGTTATCTTGAGTTTCTGGTTGATAATTCCATTGACTGGGTGTTGATCATTTCCTCTCTGGACAATAAGTTATATTTTCTTTCTTTTTAAAAATATGTCATAACCTTTATTGTATGCCAGACATATAAAAGTTCAGTAGAGTTTTCAATAAATAATAATTACCTCCAAAAGGTAATTAATATTCTGTCTAGTATTGTTCTTCTGTCAAGTTGCTAGAATAGTGAGTCACTCTGATTTGTTTCTGAGCTGGTTGCAGCTTCAGCGAAAGTCACCTTACCAGAGACTGCAAATATTTTAAGGTTGAATCAACAGTGTCTCTTCAGCAGAGCCCGGAACCTGGGCATTTTACCAAAGTAATTTACCTTACCAATTTTCTTGGTTCTTAAATGGGTTTATGTTTTATTTTTAACTCCTAATCCACCTAAAACTAAATTTGAGCAAAGGTATAGGATGACTTTATGAGGAAAAAAGTGTTCAAACTGAAATTGGATGACTACTTTTAACTGTTTCACAGAGGCAATCATATATGAATTAAGAATTTTCCATTTATTTTTTTCAGCTGCTGCTTTGTTCATGAGGTTTCTGTTATTTATTATATTCTAACAGCAAAAGTGAAACTTGTTTGGTAAAGAAAAATAAAGCAGGAAAACAAGCTAAAAGAAAATCAGTAACTTCCTCCACCAAAGCAATGTATATACATACTATCATGTAAAACTTCACAGATGTGTTGGTGCGCATGTGTTTGTGTGTTTGTGTAAGTAATAAAGGATATATTCATTTATTATATTTATTCATTTCACAATTATTTATTGCGCATCTTCTCTCTGCCTGTTCTGATCAAGGAGCTAGGGATAAAGCAGTGAGAAAAACAATAGTCCATGGTCTCAGGAAGTTTATGCACAAGTCGACAATACTCCAAATCTGTGACTTCAGGAAATATTTTCAGCATAGACTACAGGTATATAATTTATGCTTTTGTTTGTTTTTAAAATTGTAATGATACTCTTTATAGAACTATTAAGCTACTTTCCTCCTACTCAATAAGACAATGTAAACTTCCGGCTAAAAGTCTCTTAGCATCTCTTTTCATATCCTCTGAAATGAACTGGAGGCAGTAAGAGAAGGAACAAGAGAGAATAAAACTACACATTTTAAACTTAAGAGAATTTAATCCTAAATCACATTCTATCTATAATCCATGATGTGCCAGGTAGAAAGTATAATAGACTGTACTATGAAACAGAAAAACGTGAAAAAGGTGTTTTGTTCGTTTATTACAAATTCAGGTTTCATTTTCTTATATAACATAAAGTCCAGAAATTATATAACAGCTTCACTATGCTAGTCAGCCTCTACTGTTCTGTTCACATACTGTTATCCAGTGTTTTTGCTTCATTGTTATAGATGGCAGCATTACCTCCAGCATTATGAGTATGTTCCAAACAGGAGGAAGTGGAAGGCCAAAGTCAAGTGGGTGTCTACTACTTGAATATTTGGATCACTCCACCCCTCCCTTGAGTAATTTTTCCCAGAGACCCCACCAAAAACACATATCCTGTTTAAATATCATTGCCAATAATTGTGTCACATTCCACAACTGTGCGTTTAGGAAGTTTGGAACAGTTGCTTACGCGAGCATACTGTTGAACCCAAACCATCATTCTGACACAATACAGTGCAATAAGGAGCAAATAAACATAAATGCCAAGAGCGCATTCATGCCTCAGCAGATTGCATGTGGAACACTCAGTTCTCCAAGAAAGGTGGCACATCTTGTAGGGCCAAACTAATGATCCCTTTCTTGGAACATGAAGATCTGATTGTGCTGGCAGCCTGCAGGCATATCCCATGATTTGTGGAATAATATAGATATTTAGGAGAGAAACTTCATGTTCATGCCACCATCCATTAGATGAGTAGGCTAAAGAAGTGGAGGATAGAAGAACTTTGTTGACTGGTGATAAATGCCACTACTTCTGATTTAAGTCAGCTGAAGAATTTTGACAGCTGAAGAATATCAACCTATATCCCCTGGAGCATATAGGGGTTGCTTAATAACTCTGCCATCCTAGAACACAATACATTAATAGTTTAATCCTAAATGGATTACATATACAGGCAGGACACACTGTTAATGTTAATGAGAAAGTATTCAGAGTTAATAATATTTTCATGCAAGCTACCTATTGCTCTGATCATTCCCCTGGTCCCTGTTCCAACAAGGCTTTTTTGTTGTTATTATTTAGCTTTGTTTTAGTAAATAATTGACACAAATAGGCTAACTCCCTTCAAAAGTGTACAATCTGAGTATAACTATTTTAATGTTTATGTAAAGATACTATAAGATAAATGGTAGATATATGTGTGATAAACAGAAGATGATCAAATAATGCTGCTCTAAAATAATGCCATAAAATAGAACATTAAATTATTTATTATTTAATAGTATTATGCTGCTACATTTGTGTACTTTAGACTTCAGCTTTTTTTATACTACAATAGATGAGGGTGTATCATAACTATATTTTGTCTCTGGAACATTTATTCTTTCTTCTGTAGTGTGAACTGGTTGCTTCCCATGTAGGCTATAAGAGCTGTCATCGGCCGGGTGCGGTGGCTCAAGCCTGTAATCCCAGCACTTTGGGAGGCCGAGACGGGCGGATCACGAGGTCAGGAGATCGAGACCATCCTGGCTAACACGGCGAAACCCCATCTCTACTAAAAAATACCAAAAACTAGCCGGGCGTGGTGGCGGGCGCCTGTAGTCCCAGCTACTTGGGAGGCTGAGGCAGGAGAATGGCGTGAACCCGGGAGGTGGAGCTTGCAGTGAGCTGAGGTCCGGCCACTGCACTCCAGCCTGGGCGACAGAGCGAGACTCCGTCTCAAAAAAAAAAAGAGCTGTCATCTTAGAATTTTGTTTTACTAATCACCTGGGTTGGCACAGATATTCCTGGAAATTATGTTTTCATTTTTTTCAGTTACTTTCTTTTTCTGCCTAGGTGATGACTTCTAAAGAAAGACTATGAGAAGTAAACTTCAGTATTATGCATTCCAGCAAACATGTCTTTTCTATCTTCACAGTTCAAGCATTTTAAAACAAAAGTTGTGGACAAGTTTGCACACATAGAATGGCTCAGTATATATGTAAAATATGAATAAACAATCTAGGCTGGCTATCTGAGAAAATCTTTAATATGACTGAAAATAAATGAAGAAAGGCACATTAGAATAACTATTATTTAGGGGCTGGAGAGAGTTTCAAGAGCGTATTCCATCCATAAAGCAATAATATCATGCTATGTAAGGAAAAGTAGTAAACTCTTGGAAATTAGAAAAATGATTAACAGGCATATTTGAAGATAAAGTGAGAAAATCTTTGAAATCTAATAACAAGTGGAAAGTATGAGCAAAATATGTAAGACACAGAGTGTCAATCCGGGAGAGCCAATATCTGATTAATAAGATTTTCAAAGAGAAGGAGAAAGAAAATTAAAGAAAAAGAATTACAAAAAGCTACATAAATTTGAAAAGATAATAAATCTTTTTTTCTCCAGAAATAATCTAAGAAACACTAGTCCAGAAAATAAGTAAGAATTGTCATCTAGATAAAATGACAAAGAGAAAAGTGGGAAACAGTCAGAGGGTAAAACAGAAACCATGCTTTTGATAGAGTAATTGTTACACTGACAGGTGATTTTTCACCACAAACAATAGAAGCCATAATCCAATGGACTGAGCTCTTCAACATATTTTTTCAAAGTAAGTGTCATCCTAGAAATCCATATCCACAAAAATATTTTAAGAAGAAAATATGTATACAACCTTTTCAGATAGAGATAGACATCAGCAGATCTCATGAAAGGAAATTCTAAAGGATGGTCTTTATTTTAAAAAAATGACCACATATGGAAAGTACGTGTGATGAAGAAGCAACAAAAAAAGGGATAAAAGCAGATTAAACTGGCAGAATTAAATAAAAATGTTTTATCATATTAAAAACATAATTAAATATCAAATTCTGAAAATAGAATCAATTGGGAGAGTTATATAGAATTCAAGTGGTCTATGTTCCATATATTATTCAGAGATTGGTAAATTTATGGATTAACTCTAGTTGCTAGACTGGATGAAAAATTAGATGCTATTTATAACAGACAAATGTAAAAACAAGATACAGAGAAGATTGAAAGTGGAAATATGGGAAAAAAATTAACATGCAAATACCAACAAAAGGAAGTTATTCTACTTCTTAGTATTAAACAAAATAGTATTTAAGGCAAAAATTATCTTAGAGGAAAATGGGTTACTTTATAATGATAACTTGTTGGATTCACCCAGAAAATAGAACTACCTATAATTGTCATGCATGCAATAATATTGTCTTAGCATTATAATATGTGAAAGTAAAATAAAGCAATAGAATATAAACTGGGGGCAGGTGAAATGGAGTTGTATTCCATGAATTGTCTGAGGAGAAATACATGTTTTTGGTTAATATAAGATATTGATAGGTTAAGAATGTATGTCTTCATTTCTAGAGTGATGATGAATAGAAAAGGAGAATACATTAAAAACTAGTGGGGAGAAAAATGAAATTAAAGAACATCTAGTTTATACAGAAAGATTAAAAGAAAGGAAAAAAAGAGAAATATAGAAAACTTAGGAAAATATAAGTCACGTTAAACAATGGCCAATTTAAAGCCAAACACAACAGCAATTAAGTTAAGATTAAATGGGCCTGAGAAGTTCTGTTCTTGGGGAGAAATCAGTAAATCACAGAAAAACAATGCCTTTGATACAAAACCTAGAAAAGCATGATTTTTATTAAAATAATATTTCCAAGGCATTGGAGAACCAGAGAAATTACTGGTACTAGAAGAGTTGATATTCTACAGAGAGAACAGAACAGGCTTTCTGTTTCTGGAGTAGGTCAATAATTGCCAACCATTTCCCCCCTGGGTGCCTTTGTCAGTTTGAGACAGACTGGAAATCAGGCTTGGCCCAGAAAGAAAGGCTCTCTGGGAGGTAATTGAATCAGCTGAACTAGCAGAGAGTCTATGAATTACAAACTGGAATTTCAGGTGCCCCAAATTTTAGTTCCCCCAATGGAGCATCAGAAGACTAGAGCTTTGTGAGAGGTTGGAAAGCTCAGCTGAAACTTCCAAAAGGCAGTAAGAGATTTCTTGTACTCTTGTAGTGCTTAGGAAACAGATATGATAGTGATATGGAGCCTACCTCAAGCACACGGATGGTCTCCCCCTTAAGACATCACAGAAGTGCCTGAATCAGGAGGCTGAAGAGCAATGTTTGAAAACTATAAAGAACAGAGCTAGAATTCCCTCATTGTTTTTTTGGGCTGAAGATATTGAGACAAAACAGACCCTGAAGAAAAAGCCTGGAGGGCTATTCCTGAGAAACAGGAACGAATTTGATGGAATCATTACCAATACTGAAACCCAGCCCTGAACCAGCTTAATGCCTTGTTATATTGAATTATCTCTTTGCTATCTGGAGAAAGGGAGGACCTTTTATGTTTGAAGGTAACATCACTTGGAGTCTCCAAAACCCATTTACCCAATGTTTGGCATATGATAAAAATAACATACCATAAAATGAAACTTATAAGCAATGGGGAAAAAAAAACCCAATAAAATTAGTGTAGTAGTCATTACATGTGAGATGGGTCTCTTGAACACAACAGAAGGATGGGTCTTATTTTATGACCCAACTTGCCACTCTGTGTCTTTAAGTGGGGTGTTAAGACCATTTACATTCAAGGTTAATATTGATATGTGAGATTTTGATCCTGTCATGAAATTGTAAGCTGGTTGCTTTATAGTTCCTACTGTGTAATAGCTTAAAAGGGTCTATGTGCTATGTACTTAGGTGTGGTTTTGTGGTGGCAGATACTGTTCTTTCATCTTTATGTTTAGAACTCCAACTCCCTTAAGGATCTCTTGTAAGGCTGGCTCCTTACAAGAGATCCTTAAGGGATCTGAAAAAGATATGGATCTGAAAAAGATCTTATCTCTCCTTCACTTATAAAGCTTAGTTTGGCAGGGTATGAAATTCTTGCTTGGAGTTTCTTTTCTTTGAGAATTCTTTAAATAGGCCCCCAGTCTCTTTGGGATTGTAGGATTTCTGCTAATAAGTCAACTGTTTGCCACATGGGCTTCCCTTTGTATCTCATCTGACATTTATCTAGCTGCCTTCAAGATTTTTTCTTTAGAATTGACCTTAGACAGTCTGATGACCCTATGCCTTGATGGTGTTCATTTTGTATAGCATCTTGCAGGTGTTCTGTGAATTTATTGTATCTGGATGTCTACTTCCCTAGCAAGACAAAGGAAATTTTATTGAATTATTCCCTCAAATATGTTTTCTAGGTTGTTTACTTTTTCCTTGTCTCTTTCTCTCTTGAGAATGCCAGTAATTCATAGGTTTGATCACTTTACATAATCCTATATTTCTTGAAGACTTGGTTCATTTTTAAAAATAACTTTTTCTTTATTTTGTCTGACTGGGTTAGTTTAAAAGACTGATCTTCAAGCTCTGAAATTCTTTCTTCTGCTACATCTAGTTTATTGATAAAACTTTCCATTGAATTTTGGAATGCCTTAAGTGAGTTTTTCACTTGCAGTAGCTCTGATGGATTTATTTTTAAGATGTTTACCTCTTCCTTTATTCTCTGGATTTCTTTACAGATTTCTTTGAGTTGATTTTCAACCTTATGTTGAATCTCAAAGAATTTTCCTGCAATCTATGCTTTGAATTCTCCATCTGTCATCTCTCAGTTTCTATTTTGGCTAGGACCACTCCTGGAGAGCTAGAGTGAACCTTGTTGGTGTAATACATTCAGATTTTTCATGATGGCAGAATTCTTATACTAGTTCCTTCTTATCTGGAGGGGATTGTGTTGGGTAGGGCTTTTGGCTTTGCTTCTATAGTCCTACACACTTCTACCAGCAGGTTTTTTGATGGGCTGTCCAGTTTGACCTATAGACCAGTAGATGACATTTGCATGTAACAGCCAGCTGTCCCACAAACAGATGGGTATAGATCTGATCTTTGTTTACTATTGCGGGCTCTCAGTTTTTTCAGGTGAAGGGCTGGACAGTGGGGGTACCTGATGTACTGAGCTTCTTTTTCTGTGGGGATGGTGAGACAGAGCTGAGAAGAGCTGGTGCCCCTGACTTGCCCATTAGTATAACAACGGCAAGCACAGGCACCAGCTCTGATGAGGGTGGCTGGGAGGAACTCCTGGTGAAGTGCACTGAGGTCTCTGTAAGGGCTTGTGGGCGAGAAGACTGCACCAGCTCCCCATCCTGGGTAGATAGAAATGTGATCCGTTTCCTTATCACACCCTGTTTCAAGGGCTCATGACTCCTACTTCAGATGGACACTATAGTCTATCTCTGCACTGCAAAGTGGTTGAGGGCCACAGGGAACACTTGTTTTATGATTCTCCATGAGAGTGGTTCAGGGCATAACCTCATCACTCAACCTGATACAGACAGCTTTAAGGCTCACTTATTCTACGATGGGGCATTACTGCTGCTTTTTGAGAGGGAAGGTCTCCACCTTTGGGCCTGTGCAGGTCAGTGTTGGTCATGGTGGTGTTGGCTGGTTCGGGAGGCCCAACCATAGGCCCTGAGGGAAGTGGTCAGGTGCCAACAGCATTGGAAGGGTATTGATAGTTTCTCAGCTGACAGGCCTCCAGACGGCCTGCTGGACAGTGTGCATGGTCCTGAAGGGGCTGGACTGTGGTTATCTATCCCAGATCTCAGGTACTGACTGTAATGGGGTGGGGGTGGGGTTCAGGCTGATCCCTGGGTCACCAGCCAAACTCTCAGGCAGGGGCAGGTGGGATTCTTGAGTGGTGGGAACCCAAAGGAATATCACAGGCCTGTGGTGGCTGGGTTTTCAGAAAGGCTCCGGGTCACAGGTGAAATGTTCAAGCAGGGGCAGGACAGTTGTGCTGTGGGCCTTTAACTAGAGAGCATGCGATCCCTTAGCTGGGGCAATGGAGACTGACAGCTATGGAATGCCTGGCATGCCCGCACTTCCCTCCTACCCAATAATGTTGAACTTCACTATTAGCAACATACAAAGGTGCCAGGCATTATCTGTTACCTCTATGAGTTTTGCCCCAGAGGAATGGAAAGCTGCAACCCACTACAATGTTCAGGTAGGGACAGAGGCTCTGTGTTGGAAGCCCAAACCAGCCAGCCTTGCCTGGCTCGGAGCAGCACGGGAATGGGAGTCACACAGTCTGCCATCTGAGTGGTTCCCAGGAGAGCGCAGAGCTGTGCCCACATGCAGAGTTCAGGTGGAGGCAGGCTGGTGCATTGGAATCCAAAGTTGAGCCTTACCTGGTGAGGAGGAGCAGGGCAGTCTGACCACTCCTCAGCACCATGACTGCAGCCCCTATCAGGACTATGGCAGCTGGCACCAGGTTGACCAGGGATCCAGGGCCTGTGGGCCTTAGCAGTTCCTCTACAAAAACTCCAGGATCTGGAGTTGTGTCGATCTAGAGGCCTATAGGGGCCAAGGGGTCCTCCTGTGCACAGGATTGCAAAGATCCATGTGGATCCCCTGAGGACTCTCACTTACTCACCCTTTCCCCATGTCAGGGAATTTCTCTTGCTCTGCACTGGTGCTGAGTGAACAGCTGCCAGGCTTTGCTCTCTGCTCTCTGAGGATTCCCTCACTTCCTTAGTGAATCCTGATGTGGTCTCCCGGACGATCCACTTGAAAAGCCACTATTTACTCCCTATTTTGTTTCCTCTCTGTGAGAGTAGCACACACTAGCTGCTTCTAGTCAGCCATACTGAAACTGCCATCAAGATATTTTTAAATATACACAGATTATTCTGTAATGTATATGGAAAGGCAAAATAGCTAGAATGGGTGAGTCAATCTTGAAAAAAAAGAATAAAGTGGGAGAAATTAATTCTACCCAATTATGAAAGCTATTGTATAGCTTCAGTAACCAAGATTTGTATTAACAGAGGAATGGACACATATATGAATGGAAAAGAATCCAGAATCCAGAAGTAGAAGCATACTAGTATAGTCAATTGATTTTTTTACAAAGGTATAAAACCAATTAAATGAAGGAAGAATAATCTTTTAAAATATAGGTGATAGAACAGTTGCATATCCACAGGTTAAAAAAATATTAACTTACCTAAACACCCCACATACATGAAAAAAACCCCTCAGAATTGGTCATAGAATCACATGTAAGATGTAAAACCATAAAGCTTTTAAAAGAAAACATAGGAGAAAATCTATGGAGCTTAAGGCTTGGTTATGCAGTTTTAGACATGACACAAAAAGCCCAATCCACACAAAAAATGTTGACAAATTTAACTTCATCAAAGTCTTAAAATTTGCTCTGCAAAAGACCCTGTCAAGAAAATAAAAAGACAAGCAATAACCTTATAGAATGTATTTCCAGACTACACATCTAATAAATAAAATATAAAACTCTGAAAATTAACAGTAAAAGAAAAAAATTATCCCTGTTTATAGACAACATAATCTTATATTTAGAAAAACCTAGACTCACCAAAAGCTGTTAGAATTGGTGATCCTGGCCAGAGCAATCAGGCAAGACAAGGAAATAAAAGTGTCTAAATAGGAAAAGAGAAAGTCAAATTATCTCTCTAAGCTGACAATGTGATTCTATGCCTAGAAAACCCTAATGATTCCACCAAAAGACTTCCAGATGTAATAAACAACTTCAGTAAAGTCTCAAAAGACAATCCCTTTCATGATAGCCACATGAAAAATAAAATACTTTGCAATATATTTAGCCAAGGAGGTGAAAGATTTCTACTGGGAGAACTACAAAACACTGCTAAAAGAAATAATAAATAATATAAGCAAATGAAAAAATATCCCATGCTCATGGATCAGAAGAATCAATATCATTTAAATGACCAAACTGCCCAATGCAGTCTATAGATTCAACACTATTTCTATCAAACTGCCATTATCATTTTTCACAGAATTAGAAAATCTATTCTACAATTCATATGAAACCAAAAAAAGAGCCCCAACAGTCAAAGCAAACTTAAGCAAAAGGAACAAAGCTGGAGGCATCACATGACCTAACTTCAAACTATAAGCCAACAGTAACCAAAACAGCATGATCCTGGTAGAAAAACAGACTCATAAACCAATGGAACAGAATGGAGAACCCGGAAGTAAAGCCACAAACCTGCAGCCATTTGATCTTCAACAAAGACAACAAAAATTATCATGGGGAAAGGACTCCCTATTCAATAATTCTATTCAATAATTCAATCCAATAATTCAATAATGGTGCTTGGATAGCTGGCTAGCCATATGCAGAAGAATGAAAGGGACCCCTGCCCTTCACCATATATAAAAATTGACTCAAGTTAGATTAGAGATTTAAGTGTAAGATTCAAAACTTTAAGAATCCTAGAGGAGCTGGGCACAGTGGTTCACACCTGTAATCCCAGCATTTTGGGAGGCCGAGGCTGGCAGATCATGAGGTTAGGAGTTTGAGACCAGCCTGACCAACATGGTGAAACTCCATCTCTAATAAAAATACAAAAATTAGCCAAATGTGGTGGCATGCACCTGTAATCCCAGCTACTCAGAAGGCTGAGGCAGGAGAACAGCTTGAATCCAGGGGGCGGAGGTTGCAGTGATCTGAGATCGCGCCACTGCACTCCAGCCTGGGTGACAGAGTGAGACTCTATCTCAAAAAAAAAAAAAAAAAGAAAAGAAAAGAAGAAGAAGAAGAAAAAAGAACCGTAGAAGAAAACCTAGAAAACACCACTCTCAACATCACCTTGGAAAATGGAAAATAATTTATGACTAAGTTCTCAAAATCTCAAAACCAAAAATTGGAAAGTAGGACTTAATTAAACTTCTACACAGCAAAACTCTCAACAGAGTGAACAGATAGACTATAGAATGGGAGAAAATATTAACAAACTATGCATCCAACAAAGATCTAATATCCAGAATCTATAAGGCAATTAAACAATTCAATAAAAAAAAACTCATTAAAAAATGGGCAAAGGACATACACAGACACTTCTCAAAGGAAGACATATAAGCTCTCAACAAACATATGAAAAAATGCTCATCATTACTAATCATCAGAGCAATGCAAATGAAAACCATGACTGGATACCATTTCGCAACAGTCAGAAACGTGAAAAACAAACAAACAAAAAGCGGATGCTGGTGAGGTTGCAGAGAAAAGTGAACATTTATACACTCTTGGTGGGAATGTAAATTAGTTCAGCCAGTTTGAAAGCAGTTTGGAGATTTCTTAAGGAACTTAATAATAGAGCTACCATTCAGCCCAGCAATCTCATTACTGGGTATCTATGCAAAAGAAAACAAATCATTCCACCAAGAAGACAGATGCAGCTCATCACAGCACTATTCAAAATAGCAAAGACATGAAATCAACCTATATGCCCAACCTATATGTAACATGCCCTATATATAGGTTATATATACACCATCAAATACTATGCAGCCATAATAAAGAATGAAATTATGCCCTTTGCAGGAACATGGATGCAGCTGGATGTCATAATACTAAGTGAATTAACACTGGAACAGAAAACCAAACACCATATATTCTCTTATAAGTGGAGGCTAAACATTGAGCACTGATGGACATAAAGATGAAAACAATAGACACTGGGTACTACTGGGTGGACAGTGGACAAGGTTTGATAAACTTACTACTGGGTACTATGCTCAGATCTGTGTGACAGAATCATTCATGTCCCAAACCTCAGCATCATGCAATATACCCAGGTAACAAACTTGCACATGTATCCTCTGAATCTAAAATGAAAGTTGAAAAAAGAGAGAAAGGCAATTAATACATGATGGGATTAAAGCAGTAGCCATTACATGGTGACTTGAATTCCCCTGGGGTAATGGCCCCACCCTGAGACAAAAAAGATTATGAAAGGCATTAAAACATACTAAAAACTAAATTATATCTAGTTTGACTACAATTCATCTAACCTGTATATGAAGAACCCGCATTTGGGGTAAAACCCACATATCCTAACTGCACTCGGGCCATAAGCATACAATGCCAACAACATGCATGGTGAATTAAACTACATAGGTGCATAAGACAGACTTTTTAGGGGCTTTAGGTGTCAGTTCAGGCATCATGGAACAAGCTGAATTCCCTTTTAGTGAAGCCTCTAGAGGAAATATTAGTGGCCTAAAATGAGCAGATTGGAGAGAATTCTTTTCTAGGAGGAAGGCAAAAAATGAGGGTCATCCTGAGAAAGCGATGAGGCTTTATTAAAATGAAACAAGTAGACTCAAAAATAATGCTAGATAATGCTAAGATCCAACGTTGGGAAAAGGCTTGTACCCTGATCCAACACTGCCTTTTGACTATTTTAATTACAGATGAAGGTCAAAGTAACCTTGGGGAAATAGCACTACACTCTAGTTGCTGAGGAAAAAGGGGCACACTTTTGGGAATCTCATGGGCCTTCAAACTTATGAAAGATCTCTCAGGGCATTTGTAAATGTGCATTGATGCACTATAAACTATTCTTGCCCCATTAGAGCTTCGGAATAAGACATATTCTGCAGTAAAGTTAGCAGGGACTGAAGCTATTTGAATATCACCTGTGACCTCCCACAGGAGGATGGGGAGGTCTTACTATATAAAATCACACAATGGAAACCAGTCTCTGTCCAAGCTTGAAAACTAAAACTGGGTGGCTGTCTTTGTCCTCTGCTGACTTGGAAGCCAGAAATAATAAAACCATTCTAACAATTATAACAATGCTTGTCCATAAGAATATCTTGTATATAAGCAGGGACTGTTTCTGTTGGAGAGGCATAGCAAAACTTATGTAAGTTTAACTAATTTGTTCTATGAGTGAAACTAAATTGTTCCATGACCATATTGTTATACAGTGTGACACTATTATTGTTGGTAAGATTAAATCGCCTTATTAAATAAGTCATAGGATGGTACTGATACTGATGATCAAATGTATTGAGAGATTGTGTTAAGCCTCCTCAGGATGTATTACCAATGGAAAATGACTAGCCTAAGGAAGAATTGGATTTAGTTAACCATAAACTAATTTCTAGGCTAAATAATCTGCAGCTGTTAAGATTAAAGTGGTAGCTCAAGGGGAGAAACAAGTAACAAATCAGTACAAAAACATGAAAATGCACGTAATGGCTTTATGAAATAGATTAGTTGTTTTTTCAATCTTTATCCCTACCCCACACTAGCTTCTCCAAATGTGGTACGATGAAACCCCGTCTCTACTTTAAAAAATACAAAAATATCAGCGTGGCGTGGCGGTGTGCGCCTGTAGTCCCAGCTGCTGGTGAGGCTGAGGCAGGAGAATGGCCTGAACCCGGGAGGCGGAGCTTGCAGTGAGCGGAGATGGCGCCACTGCACTGCCGCCTGGGAGACAGAGTGAGACTCCGTCTCAAAAAAAAAAAAAAAGAAGCATTCCTAAAAGTCACACATATACTAATTGCAAATTGCAAAGCTCTCTTCCAATTAGAAGGAACAAAAAGTCTATGCTAGGCATAAAAATAAAGTGTGTATTTTCCCAATACAATTTAAAATTGGGAAATAAACTATTTCATCTTAAATTTTAATCATAAAAGGACAATTAATAGCATATTACAAATATTGACTTGTAACAACTAAATACTAAATACATCCAATGGAATGTGAATGCATGACAATTTGCTAATCACAATAATTCATTTAATAAATATGCAAAGAAGCTCTTGTTTAGCAATTGGGAATATTATATCTTTTTTTCTTTTTAAACCTTTAGTTTTTATTCAATCTTCTCTACAAAATTTGATCCTAATGTACTATATTTCTGTGTTTGCAAGTCTTTTATTAATCTTTCTATCACATTTCTCTATGACAAAACATAGACATACATTGTAGCTTGTTATTGTGAAATCTCTCTGAACATAAGACTCTAATGTTTACACAGTTCTTTTAACCTCTTCCAAGTTATATGCTAACAATTTCATAGTAGGCTATTATTAAAGTTTATCTTTAAAGATCTATTTAATATTAACCATCAACTTGATTGACACCCCCATCATTGCTTTTGTAAATAAAAAAAATTTAAAACACTTTTATTTCCAAAGGATTTGTTATGCCAAGTCTATGATTATTCACTTTCTGAATACCAGCACCAGTATTTCAATTGTCCACTGGAGGTTTGTTCACTCAGGGCAATCCATGATTGCCCAATAGAGGGTGGGTGAGAGGTAAGTTTTCTTTTCAGAGTGGGAGAAGGAGAATTGAGAACTTGGAGTTATAAAAGAAGAGCCTGTTAAGAATGCTCCAAAACATCATAAGAAATTTGGAAGTTGAGGATCTGAAATTTTGTTCCTTTAAACTATCAATATGTATAGCTTGAAAAATCTTTTCGTAACCAGTATTGCAGTTTGAAGACTACTGTTTTATATTCTATAACCTTCTCACATATATTAAGATAACTGCCTGAATAATTTGTTCTCAAACTTTTATTGAGCATTTCCCATGTGTGACACACTGTTCTAGCAGTTTGGATCACAGATGTCAACAAGACCAAGAGATGAGGACTATATGTACATTACAGCAGGGGTGTTAGGCCATAAGTTAGTAAAAAAAAAAATCAGAAAGAAAGTAAATACTCAAAATGATTTCAGAGTTCAAATGATGGGAAGAAAATAATACAAAGTAGAGTGGGAGGTGCTCTGCATGGTCAAGGAGTATGTTTCAGGAAATGACAGTTCAGGCAGAAATATGGAAAAAGGGCACCCTAGACTGTTTCTGTGAAAAGCCAGTGTATGACCTATGTGATGAGGTATAGCTATGAAAAATGGAAAAAGAGCTTGTTAGACAGAAGTGCACTGAAGTGAGGGTGATCAACTTGTCCCAATTTACTCTGGATTTCCTTCATTTTAGCTCTCTAAATCCCATGTTCTGGGAAGCCCCTCTGTCCCAATAAAATCTGAATGATGGACACCCTAACTGGTGGTCTAAGACCTATTAGAATATGAGGTCTACTGAAAGGTCAGTGGTCTGATGGTCAACATTCAAACTACAGCCATAGTCACTGGCAGCTCGGCTTGGATCACATAAAAAATAATTAGTGGAATAAACTTTTTTGATTTTGAGACATTCTGGTGTCTGATATTATGGCTTTCAGTAGCACCCAAGCATCAGCCCAATTTATTAATAACTAATCAGTTCTTTTGCATTTCCTGAGGAGTGTTTTACTTCCAATTATGTGGTCAATTTTAGAATAAGTGTCATGTGGCACCTAGAAGAATGTATATTCTGTTGATTTGGAGTGGAGAGTTCTGTAGATGTCTATTAGGTCCACTTGATCCAGAGCTGAGTTCAATTCCTGGATATCCTTGTTAATTTTGCCTCATTGATCTGCCTAATATTGGCAGTGAGTGTTAAAACCTCCCACTATTATTGTATGGGAGTCTAAGTCTCTTTGTAGGCCTTTAAGAACTTGTTTTATGAATCTGAGTCCTCCTGTATTGGGTGCACATATATTAGGATAGTTAGCTCTTCTTGTTGAATTGATCACTTTACCATTATGTAATACCTTTCTTTGTCTTTTTTGATCTTTGGTGGTTTAAAGTCTGTTTTGACAGAGACTGGGATTGCAACCCCTGCTATTTTGTGCTTTCTATCTGCTTGGTGAATTTTCCTCCATTCCTTTATTTTGAGCCTATGTGTGTCTTTGCACGTGCAGTGAGTCTCCTGAATACAGCACACTGATGGGTTTTGACTCTATCCAATTTGCAGTTGGTGTCTTTTAATTGGGGCATTTAGCCCATTTACATTTAAGGTTAACAGTGTCATGTGTGAATTTATTCATATTTAATAAATGGTGCTGAGAAAACTGGCTGGCCATATGCAGAAAACTGAAACTGGACCCCTTCTTTACACCTTATACAAGTGTAAGGTGTATAACATGGATTAGAGGCTTAAATGTAATACCCAAAACCATAAAAACCCTAGAAGAAAACCTAGGCAATATCATTTAGGACATAGGCATGGGCAAAGACTTCATGACGAAAATGCCAAAAAAATTGCAACAAAAGCCAAAATTGTCAAATGGGATCTAATTAAATGAAAGAGCTTCTGCACAGCAAAAGAAACTATCATCAGAGTGAACATGCAGCCTGCAGAATGGGAGGAATGTTTTGCAATCTACCCAGCTACCAAAGGTCTGATATCTGGAATCTACAAGGAGCTTAAACAAATTTACAAGAAAAAAAAAAATCAATAAGTGGGCAAAGGATATGAACAGATTTTTGCAGTCAACAAACATATGAAAGAAAGCTCAACATCACTGTTCATTAGAGAAATGCAAATCAAAACCACAATGAGATACTATCTCATGCCAGTCAGAATGGCGATTATTAAAAAGTCAAGAAACAATAGATACTGACAAGGCTGTGGAAAAATAAGAATGCTTTTACACTGTTGATAGGAATGTAAATTAGTTCAACCATTATGGAAGACAGTGTGGCGGTTCCTCAATGATCTAGAACCAGAAATACCATTTGACCCATCTATCCTCTTACTGGGCATATATCCAAAGGAATACAAATCATTCTATTATAAAGACACATTCACACGCATGCTTACTGCAGCACTATTTACAATAGCAAAGACATGGAACAAACCTAAATGGCCATCAATGATAGACTGGATTAAAAAAATGTGGTACATATACACCATGGAATACTATGCAGTCATAAAAAGGAATGAGATCATGCTCTTTGCAGGGACATGGATGAAGCTCGAAGCCATCATCTTCAGCAAACTAACACAGGAACAGAACACCAAACACCACGTGTTCTCATTCATAAGTGGGAACTGAACAATGAGAACACATGGAGGAGAATATGACACATGAGGGCCAGTCAGGGTGTGTGGGGAAGGGTAGGCAGAACATTAAGACAAATAGCTAATGCATGCGGGACTTAAAACCTGGATGATGGGTTGACAGGTGCAGCAAACCACCATGGCACATGGATACCTATGTAACACACCTACATGTTCTGCACTTTTATCCCGGAACTTAAAGTTAAAAAGTAACAGTAATAGTCAGCTGGGCACAGTATCTCACACCTGTAATCCCAGCATTTTGGGAGGCCAAGGCGGGTGGATCACGAGGTCAGGAGATCGAGACCATTCTGGCTAACATGATGAAAACCCACTTCTACTAAAAATAACAAAAAATTAGCCAGGCGTGGTGGCAGGTGCCTGTAGTCCCAGTTACTCGGGAGGCTAAGGCAGGAGAACGGCATGAACCCAGGAGGCAGAGCTTGCAGTGAACCGAAATCGTGCCACTGCACTCCAGCTTGGGTGACAGAGCAAGACTGTGTCTCAAAAAAAAAAAAAAAACCTAATGAACTTTATAGTTAATAACCATTTCTCTGTAGTATCATAGAAGACAGTTACTGACCCATCTGTTGCCATACAAACAGCAGTCACATGCATACAGCCATACGAAGCATAGAAACACTGCACACAACTAACATTCATGGACAAAACAGAGACCTGAGGAGGCATGTTATGAGGCTGCCATAGCTGGAAGTTGGACTTCTAAGCGGAAAGAAGATTGGAAAGGTAAGTAGAATTTGAGATGCAGCTTTTAATTTAATATGATGTACTCTCAAGGCAAATCCCACTTTTATCTCTATCCAGTGAGATCAGTGCTTGTGCTGAATGAAAGAATTAGCTTCTAACTAACTAACTGTTAGTTACCAGCTAGAACCTTAAACAAAATTTGACGTCATGACACACAGAAGTACTGTAAGTTCTTACAATAAAAGGTGGAGGGTAGCGAAGGGAACATTTGTCTGGAAGTGTCTTTCTATATGCTTTTATATGTTCTCCTATATATGATAGCAGTGGGCCAGGCACTGTTAAAGTAAAAATTCTTGTCTTAGACATAATAGGCAGCTCCAAACAATGGTCTTCATTTTTGTTTTTGGCATGGAAAAATACACAGACATACAAATGTTCACTTAAGACAAAAATTAGCTCACATATTTTAGTACATCAGAGGAAGACAGATAAAGACTTTAAGTCCAATTAAGAGAATCCTTGTATCTTCTATACATTTCTGTCTACATGTTTCTAATTGCAAGGCAATTATCTTGGCTGTTGTCTTAATAGTAGCAATTATGTCCATCCCCATGGTCATCCAATCCCTGATGGAATTTTCCGGGTGAAATTGGATTGGTAGAATCAGCTCTTTGGATATTATTTCCAGCAGTATTTCTATTTGTTCCATACCAGAAGTAAATGTTAATTAATTATGAGTAAGAGCCATCTGAGAAGGTGGTGGCATAGTAGTCTTGGAAGTCGTGGTCTCGGATGGTGGCATAGTAGTCTTGGAAGTCGTGGTCTCGGATGGTGGCATAGTAGTCTCGGGAGTATTGGTCTCGGGAGTCATGGTTTCTCCATGTGTGTCAAATGTTACCAGATCACTCAACTTAGATACCAGGGAACCAGTAAAAGAGCCCATATCACTATAATCAAATGTTATATCCTCTAGGTGAGTCACAGGAAATGGTGGTCGTCGAGTGTATTCATATGACATTATTATAGAAATGCAGCATGATAGCTTGTTCCTACAAAGAAGTATGTACCTTTCAGTATCTAAACATCGTCTTCTGCAACATCCTATATTATTCTTCCAACATTTTTGGGGTTCAAAGCTACCTGTAGAGAACAAAATATAGGTCAAATTTTTAACTCTGACATCAACATAACAACTTTTCATTCATTCAAAAGTTTATACTGACTGACATCTAGACTAATACTATGTCAAATACAAAAAGCCATTGAAAGAGACAAACAGGACAACAAAAAGTGTATATTAAAATTGTGCCATGTACCATTAAAGAAGTTATGTGGCGAAAAGGAGGAAGGTAGAAAAAGAGAGACAGGGACAGAGAGAGAGAGAGCATACTTAGACTGATTCAAAACCTGGATAGAAAGGATGAAAATGAAAGCCCAGGACCAGACGGATTCACAGCTGAATTCTACCAGATATACAAAGAAGAGTTGGTATCATTCCTACTGAAACTATTCCCCCAAAATTGAGAAGGCAGGACTCCACTTTAACTTATTCTATGAGGCCAGCATCATCCTGAGACCAAAACCTAGCAGAGACACAAGAAAAAAATGTCAGGCCAGTATCCTTGATGAACATCAGTGCAAAAATCCTGAACAAAATAGTAGCAAACTGAATCCAGCAGCACATCAAAAAGCTTACCCACTACGATCAAGTAGCCTTTATCCTTGGGAAGCAAGGTTGGTTTGACATATGCAAATCAATAAATGTGATGCTTATGGATAGCATTTAAAGTACAGAAATTGATAAACCATGGTGGGTTGAAATAATATGAGAAAAAAAGAGGAATAGAATTAAATTCTAGTGAGTTTCAATATTAAGAGATCAGATAAGATAAGAGATCAGATAAGAGGAAACGACTTAAAAGGACCAACAAGATAAGTCAGACCAAAACAGGAGAATAAGACACTAGAGTCTTAAAGCAGACCCCCAGCAAAGCAGAGCTCCAGCAAAGATTTGAATATAATAGTTTAGTTGAGAGAAAATTCCTCCCTCAAAAAAATCAGTGGAGAAATGTAGAAATCAGGAAAGCAAGAAATCCAATAAAAGGTGAGTTATAACCTGCTATTATCATGAGTTCATCTATCAACTGCTGGCCAGCAGCATGGCTGTGTTCTGCTTGCTCAGAGGACAATCCCACAGGGAAGCCCAGCAGCCAGGCTACAAATAAGCCTCAGACTCATGGATGAGCCTGGGGGACATGTTACATTCCGTTAAGTGAAATAGACACAAAAAAATAAATACCACATGTTCTCATTCATAAGTAGGAGCTAAAAAAGTTGAGTTCATAGAAGTGGACTGTAGAATAGTGATTACTAGAGGCTGCGAAGGGAATTGAGGATAGAGAGAGGTTGGTTAACAGATAGAAAATTACACCTAGATAGGAGGAAAAGGTTCCAGTGTCCTATAGCAGGGGTCCCCAACCCCCGGGCAGCCAATGGGTACTGGTCCATGGCCTGTTAGGAACCAGGCTGCACAGCAAAAGGTGAACAGCAGGTGTGCGAGCATCACCGCCTGAGCTCCACTTCTTGTCAGATCAGCCAAGGCATTAGATTCTCATAATGGCATGAACCCTATTATGAACTGTGTGCATGTAAGGGATCTAGGATGTGTGTTCCTTGTGAGACTCTAACTAACGCCTGATGACCCGAGGTGGAACAGTTTTATCCTGAAACCATCCCCACCACCATCTTCACCCCATTGGAAAAACTGTCTTCCATGAAACTGGTCCCTGGTGCCAAAAGGGGTCCGCTGTTCTATAGCACTGTAGGGTGACGGTAGTTAACAATCATTTATTGTATATTTTCAAATAGCTAGAAGAGAGGATTCTGAATATTCCCAACATAAAAAAATGACAAATGTTTGAGGTGATAGATATGCTAATTACCCTGATTTGATCATTACACACTGTACACATGTATCAAAATATCACTCTGCATCTTCTAAGTATGAACAATTATTACATGTCAACTAAAAGTAAAAGCAAAAATAGCATTTAGTTTTTATTTTTAAAAAAAGACCAAATAACTTTAAAAAATGTTTAACTGGGCATCAGGTCCTAAAGGTGCAGTGTTACAGAAAAACCTTGAAGAATGAAAGGGTGCATAGTTACAGTAAAAACCTTGAAGAACTAAAATCATTTATGTTTACTTTACATAATAGCCTTGAACTGCAAATAAAGGAATTACCACAGGGAAAAAAAAATATTACCAAGCCCTAAAGTTATTCTACATGAGGTTCAAAGGACCTGGACTATTTATCCAGCTTCCCCCATAGTTAATAGATGATCCCAGAGACAGCTGATAATTTTCTGGCATTTCTGGATTGCCATATACAGGGGTATTTCACAAGCAGTTGTTGAAAGACTGGGAGATACTGACAGTTGCAGGTTGGGCTGATATGCATGAAAACAGAAAATGCATAAAGGTTATAGGGAAAGTTGTATCTGATGCGACTACATTAAGTAGGAGAGGAGACTGTTTATTAAAGAACAGAGTGGTCATTTTGTGGTCAAATACTGCTGAGAGGTTAAAAAAAAAGATGAAGGCAGGAAAGTGTCCATGCTTTTAGTAGTATGAAGGTCACTTCATACTGAGGAGAGCAGCTTCTGAGTGTTATGAGAAAAGAAACTAAATTGCAGTTGGTCAAAATGTGAATGAGAGAGAAGTGAATGCAGGATCTGTAAATGAAACTCTTAAGAAGTTTAGCTCCAAAGAAAAGCAGAGAAATAAATAACTTGTTAGAGGGCAATGTAAGGTTAAGGGAGGGCTTTCAGGTTTGTTTTGAAGAAGGAAATGGTGTTTGCAAGCAATGAGAAAAGAAACAAGCAGGTTGGGTGTGGTGGTTCACACATGTAAACCCAGCACTTTGGGAGACTGAGGTGGGCAGATCACTTGAGTTCAGGAGTTCGAGACCAGACTGGCCATGGTGAAACCCTGTTTCTACTAAAAATACAAAATTAGCTGGATGTGGTGGCACGTGCCTGTGATCCCAGATACTCTGGAAGCTGAGGCAGGAGAATCACTTGAACCAGGGAGTCGGAGGTTGCAGTGAGCCGAGATCGGGCCACTGCGGTCCAAACCTGGTGACAGAGCAAGACTCTGTCTCAAAAAAAGAAAGAAAAAGAGGGAAGGTTCATTTACAAGAGAAATGCAGTAGGATTTCCAAGCAGTGTGACTACTCATTTGAGGGGTGAAGATATAAATCTAAAGGGAAACTAGTGTGCTGCATTGTATGTTCATTTATCAAGCAGTAAACTGCCTGATCATCTTTCTCAAGACAATTGCCCAAGGAGTACCTAGGTAAGTAAATTCTAGGCAGAGGAAGCAGCTAGAGATAAGGCTCTATGGAGGAGGAAGCCTGGCATATGTACAGAAGAGCAAGTAATTTTTCTAAACAACCTTGCTTGATTTAATGTGATAATATATATAAAGCATATATAGATGTATGTATGTACGTATGTGTTAGGCTCACAATAACTTGGTTCATATTTTATCCTCTGGGAAATGTTGGCTCTAGTCCAACTTCACCGATTATTTATTCTACCTTCGCTCTTCTAGAGTCATTTATTCTATCTTTGTTATTTTACTGGCTCCATTTTACTTTGTACTTCGTGGAATTTTCTATAAGTTTCAAGTCTAGACCTTCCACTTATTTTGTGCCAGACAAACTCTAACCTTGCTTCTTCATTCCTCACATCTACAAAGATTTATATCTTAATTTTTTTCTCCAGCATTATCCGTACTCGAAATATGTCCTCTTGGCTCTTTTCTTCCCCTTTGTCTTTGAATCGCCTTGTTCTGTCAATTATTCTTCAAAACTGTTTCTCACTTACATTCCTTCCTACTGCTTTTATGTTATCCTCTCCATTATTAAATTAGGCTATAATCACACAGTCATCAAAATTTTGGGCCCCTTCTATGGTACAGGCACCATCCTGGGCCCTTGAGGTACATCTGTGAACTAAATGGACAAAAATCACATGGAGCTGACTTTCTAGCAGAGGGAGATAGACAATAAAAAGCAAGTGCACTCCCTGCTAAACTGTATGGTTTGCAGACTTAAATCTAAGACCTGAAACTGTGAAACTACCTGAAGAAAACATTAGGGAAACACTTCAGGACATTGGTCTTGGCAAAGGTTTCTTGGGTAGACCGCAAAAGCACAGGAAACCAAAGCAAAAAGAGACAATTAGGATTACATCAAACTAAAAAGCTTGGGCACAGCAAAGGAAATAATCAACAAAGTGAAGATATAGCCCACAGAGTGGGAGAAAATATTTGCAAACTATCTGTCTGATGAGGAATTAACAACCAAAAATATATTCATATAAGGAACTCAAACAGCTCCATAGCGAACAAAAACAAAAACATATAATCTGATTTTAAAATGGGTAAAAGATTTGAATAGACATTTCTCAACAGAAGAGATACAAATGGCCAACAGGCATACATGAAAATATGGTAAAAACATGGTAAGGATGGTAATTTATATATGTATATTTTACCTCAATAAAAAACAAAGTACATTATTTTGTAGATGAAAAGGTGATAAATGGTTTGCAGAAAGAGGGGAGAATAGACGTAAAGGTAATAGAAGATTCATAAACAGGAGTTGCACAGGCCTGTGTAACAAGGTGATGATTAAACAGCTTGAAGGAGGTAAAGGAATTAGGCACACCAGCAAGTGCATTCTAGGCAGAGGAAACAAACAGAGCTCTATGGGTTGTGTAAGTCTGATATGTTTGGGGAAGAGCACTGGGGCCTGTGTGGCTGTAGTGGAGTGAACAAGGACTATAATAGTAGGAGATGAGGTGAGAGAGGTCCTAAGGGCCAGATCCTGCAGGGCCAGGTGAGCCATTGTATGGACTCTGGTTACTGCTCTGAGTATAGAGGGGGCCATAGCAGAGTTTTGAGCAAAAGTACATGATCTGACTTCCAGTGTAAGCGGATTATGCATTATGTGTACTTCACAAGAGTGTGGAAGGGAAGAGCAAAAAGACAGAGATCCTGAGGATCACAGGTGAGAGATGATGGTGACTAGAAACACAGTGGTAGCAATGGAGGTGACGAGAATAATTGCATTCTGGATATAATTTGCAGGCAGATGTAATAGACTTCCTAATAGATATGAATGTCATAGGATATAAAAAATCAAAGATAATTCCAAGAATTTGGTTTAAGCAGTAGAATGATGGCAATTGAGAATAATTCATAATTTTTTTTCTAGAGTGACAATAGTCATTTTATTCAAAGAACTTCAGTCTGGAACTATGATGTTGTTAGGACATGTGATCTTCATCAAGCAGTATCTCAAAATTCTAAAATTAGATATATGACTAGCAATTGCATGTTTCTAAGCAGGGGAGCCATCTAGCCAAAACATTATCCCATGTGTGGAATTCTTACCACACATACCAGATATAAAATCAGCTAGCAACAACTCAAAATATATCTATTGATAGCAGTCCACTGATAGTTTGGCTTGGTAAAAAGTTGCTTCACAAGCCATCAGGTGCTATCTCACTTGAAAACACATAATATAAAGCTCAGAGGGACTAAATAGTTAAATTTCAAAACCAAACCTGTAAGAGAACACAAAAATGAAAATTTCTAAATCAAAAAAATGAAAACTAACTCTCCAAAATAAAAGAGAAAAAGAGGCATAGACAATTTATAGAAAAGTTAAATATACATTAAGCATGTATTTGGAGTTTGACTTCCCCATTACTCACAGACATAAATAAAAATTAACTGGCCGGGCGCGGTGGCTCAAGCCTGTAATCCCAGCACTTTGGGAGGCCGAGACGGGCGGATCACAAGGTCAGAAGATCAAGACCATCCTGGCTAACACGGTGAAACCCCGTCTCTACTAAAAAGTACAAAAAACTAGCCGGGCGAGGTGGCAGGCGCCTGCAGTCCCAGCTACTCGGGAGGCTGAGGCAGGAGAATGGTGTGAACCCGGGAGGCGGAGCTTGCAGTGAGCTGAGAGCCAGCCACTACCCTCCAGCTTGGGCGACAGAGCGAGACTCCGTCTCAAAAAAAAAAAAAAAAAAAAAAATTAACTAAACATAATCTTTCATTTTTAGGACTTGGCAAGTATTCAAAAATTGATAATACATGAAGCAGACAGAAAAAACTACATCTCCAGGAATTTTATGCTGAATGATTTATGTATAAGAAAGGTTATGCTAGCCATCCTTGTCTATAAAATGTAAATGCACTTATTTATGCAAAAAAAATTTGGCTAAGTAATTTAAACAGTATCCTTTCTATAAAATTTTATGCAGTCATTGGAAATACAGTTTTTGAAAAATATTTAGTAAATGGGAAAATACTAATAGTTTAATAGAAAATTTATAAGTATGCTATACATTTTTATTCAAATAAGAAAACTGAGGAAGAAAAACAGATAAAAAATATTTTGTCTCTTTTAACTTCTTTACAATTTTTTTACCTCTTTACAATTTCAAAATTTCCAAATTTTCAACAAATACAGCAGTTTATAATCAGAAGTGAAAGTAGATATTAATTCTGTAACTCATATTACATCAACATGTGAATCAAGACGTAACAGATCATAGGCACAGTTATAACCATTTAATAGACATGAATAGCATCTTTCTAAGCAACATGTAACACCTCCAAATTTAACAAAAGCCAAATTTCTTGGTATATAAAGATAAGTAAAGTTTAGAAATCGAATGGACTGGATGTTCAAACTCATTTATAACTGAAGTGTCATGAATTCAAACATCAGGACATCATTTTCACATATTAGACTGTAAAACTTGGAAGAATGTAGTAGAAAAAACAAAAAGGACTGATGAGTGTATGGGAAGCTGACACTCTTGCAGCTGGTGATAGGAGAGAAGAGTAGTTCAGCTTTTCTGGTAGGTGATTTGTGTGTGTATGTGTGTGTGTGTGTGTGTCCATGTGTCCAGTCATAAATGGAAAGACATACATTTGCTTACAAATTTTTCTTGCTGAATTGTTTCTGATAATTAAAGACCTATTTTTCATCAATAGCAGAGTAATTAATGTGAGGAGATACATCTGCTCCTCAGAGTTTTACTTATTGATTAAAAATAATGAACTAGGTTTATGTGTGGATAAGATGTCTCTAATACATTGCTAGTACATTGCAGAACAATTCACATGGTGCATTTGCAATTGCATTTTTAAAAAATCTAAAAGGTATACACAGGCAAATAAGTATATTTGTATTTGCTAGGATATATAAGAAATTGGTAACATTGATTGATTCTGAAGGGGAGGACTGAAGAACTGGTATTCTTGGACAGGCATACCCTTTTCTTTTCCTTAAACCCTATAAATCTATCAATTGCTTGATACATAACCAATTGCAAGTTTTTTTTAAATAAAATGTTAAAAATTTCAAAAGTAGCATTATTAAATAGTGGAAACAGACTGTTCCTATTCATCTAAAATTAGAAGCTCCCCATTGGTCGCTAGTCTTTCTATCCTGTCTTCACTCCACTTATTTCCACTTCTACCCCAAACATATATTGTCTCTTCCATATGATGGTGCTACAGAATCTACAAACTGTCAATGGACTTGTTCACCATATCTAAGAACATAAAAATGAGGGCCTCCCTCTGAAGGTACTCTCCAGGCAAAGAAGAATTCAAGATTGTAGGAGAACTAACAGGACACAACAATGAAATAGATACAACGGAATAATCAAAATAGAAGTGAAGTGAGGCTGAGCTAACATTGGATAGTTATGTAGAGAGACAGATAGGGTGGCTCAGAGCATTAAGGAAATTCTTGTCTTTGGAGAAATGCTTCAGAGGACATCCCAGCTTGCTAGATGTCCCTAACAGAAAGATTCTCAGAGACTAGGGGCATGGAGCTGCCAAAATAAGAGCATTTCTGCTGCTCTTTATTGGCCCAGATTTTTCCTGTAGATTCCCTCTCTTCCCATCATGATACCAGGGGAGCCCAAGGGCAACAACTTATCCTAGTTCCATCATCTCTGCTTTGTAGGGTTCTATTACCTTTGGTCACCTGAGTTAGCAACCCACAGATAACGAATGTCAGCATCAGGAGATTCATGGCTCCTGGGAGAGAGGAAGCTGTGTGTCCTGAGGAATACAGAACACTGCACAGGAAGGAATTTAAGTGATCACCTTTACTGGTCTATCATGGGTGATGAACCAGAGAAGGGGAAAATGCCATGCCACCCAGATCACCAGACCATTAATTTGCAACACTGAGTGTGCATGACACAATAACGTCTGCTTCTAGAAATTATTAAAGAAAGCTCAGGTCTTATGAGATAAGCTATTATCCCGTAGAACTGTAAGGTCTGATGGAAAGAAACAGCCCCAAAAGGAAGTTTTGGTTAACTTTAGATGGGGTCAATTGCCTTTCTCCTCTGTCTGTATGCAACACTTCATACATACCCAGTGACAGCAGAATGGTGTGTAAAGATATCACTTGTGGCAGTCCAATAGCTTACAACATCTGGTATTCACCTTTTCTTCTGAGTGATCATTCCAGTATGAATTCCTGTGAAACAAGAAAGACACTTTTTAACTAATAAGTTCATAAGATAGAAGGAATTTGGAATGAAAATAGTAAAACAGGAAAACAGGTTTTATTGGTGCTCTTCTTTTTCCCACTCCACTGTCCCATCAACTCTTCTCCCTCATTCAGAAATACAAATAAGAAATGAAATATTGAGAGAGAGGAAACATTTTTAAAGGAGAGGGAGAGAGAAAGAGAGAGAGGAGAGAGGCCCAATGTAACATTGTGCTCCCCCATTCCCACTACCAAAGGAGAAAAATATAGGAGACATTGTGAAATTGCCCAGTAGGGGTAATCAGCACTTTATCTCCTGGAAGAGTTTGCTAAGCTGTATTTCTCCCACATATGTTTAATACCACCGGATGTCAAGAAAATCAGGAAAATTTTTTACTGTTTAGAAAAAAAAAGTGCAGCTCACTGCCTGTGTTCATTTAATTTTACATTAACACGCTCTTGAGGCTGACTGATTTTCAGTGTGAAAATAAAATATACAAACTGTTCTTGGAATTATTTTTGAACAGAACTAACATCAGAATCATCTGAATCATCAGAATCGTCTATTTTGGAAAAAAGTAGATTCATTAAATGACTCTTCAGCCAAAAACTGTTTGAGAACAATATTAACATAGGAATGCTATGCTTTCTAGAATCTGACATTTTCAGCGATCAAGAATTTCTATATTTTGTAAATGGAAATTTACATTGCTAACAACAAGATGCTACAAATAGAATGATAACTTGTGTTTTCAAAGTCAATATATTAGAACAATGTGAAAATAATAATATAGGTGATATATTTCACGGCAAAGTTATCTCAGGGTAAACCCTGGTGCTGCAAGTGCCACCAGTGAGTATTCTGGGTGAAAATGGGAAAAGGGTTAAAAATGCAGGATGGCCAAAGCTATCCTAAGCAACAAGAACAACACTGGAGAAATCACATTACCTGACTTTAAATTATACTACAGAGCTATAGTAACCAAAACAGCATGGTTGTACAATTCGCATAAAAACAGACACATAGAGCAATGGAAAAGAATAGAGAACCCAGAAACAAGCCCACACATCTACAGTAAACTCATTTTTGACAAAGGTGCCAAGAACATACACTGGCATGACTGGCAAGAACATAAACTGTTGTTTATTAAAAACAACAGTCTTTTTAATAAATGGTGCTGGGAAAACTGGATATCCATATGCAGAATAATGAAACTAGACCTCTGTCTCTCACCATATACAAAACATCAAATCAAAAATCAAATGGATTAAAGAATTAAATCTAAGACCTCAAACTATGAAACTACTATAAGAAAACTGGGGAAACTCTCCAGGATGTTTGTCTGGGCAAATATTGAGTAATAACCCACAAACACAGGCAATCAAAGCAAAATGGACAAATGGGATCACATCGAGTTAAAAAGCTTCTGCACAGCAAAGCACACAATCAATAAAGTGAAAAGACCCACAGAACGGGAGAAAATATTTGTAAATGACCCGTCTGACAAGGGATTAATAACAGGAAATATAAAGAGCTCAAACAATTCTATAGGAATAAAATCTAATGATCCAATTTAAAAATGGGCAAAATAATGGCAGGGCGTCGTGGCTCATGTCTGTAATCCCAGCACTTTAGGAGGCCAAGGCAGGTGGATCACGAGATCAGGAGATCAAGACCATCCTGGCTAACACGGTGAAACCCCGTCTGTACTAAAAATGCAAAAAAAAAAAAATTAGCCGTGCATGGTGGTGGGCACCTGTAGTTCCAGATACTAGGGAGGCTGAGGCAGGAGGATGATATGAACCCAGGAGGCAGAGCTTGCAGTGAGCCGAGATCGCGCCACTGCACTCCAGCCTGGGCGACTGAGGGAGACTCTGTCTCAAAACAAACAAAACAAACAAACAAACAAAAAGGCAAAATATCTGAATAGATATTCTCAAAAGAAGACATACAAATGGCAAACAGGCAGAGGAAAAGGTACTCAAAGTCACTGATCATCAGAGAAATGCAAATCAAACTACAGTGAAATATCATCTCACTACAGTTAAAACGGCTTTTATCCAAAAGAATAGGCAATAATAAATGCTGGCAAGGATGTGAAGAAAAGGAAACCCTCGTACACAGCTGGTGGGAATGTAAGTTAGTACAACCACTATGGAGAATAGTTTGGAGGTTCCTCAAAAAACTAAAAATAGAGTTACCATACGATCCAGCAATCCCACTGCTGGGTATATACCCCCCCTCCAAAAGGAAATAAGTATATTGAATAGATATCTGCACACCTGTGCTTGTTGTAGCACTCTTCGCGATAGCCAGGATTTAGAAGCAACCTAAGTGTCCATCAACAGATGAGTGCATAGAGAAAATGTGGAACTTATACTCAATGGAGTACTATTCAGCCATAAAAAAGAATGAGATGCTGTCATTTGCAATAACATGGATGGAACTGGAGGCCATTATGCTAAGTGAAATAAGTCAGGCACAGAAAGACAAACGTTGCATGTTCTCACTTATTTGTGAAATCTAAAAATCAAAACTATTGAACTCAATGGAGATAGAGAGTAGAAAGATGGTTATCAGAGGCTGGGAAGGGTAGTGGGCATGTGTGGGGAGGTGAGGATGGTTACTGGGTACAAAAAAATAGTTAGAAAGAATGAATAAGACCTGGTAGTTAATAGCATAATGAGATGACTATTGTCAAAAACAATTTAATTGTACATTTTAAAGTAATAAAAAAGTATAATTAGATTATTTGTAACACAAAGGATAAATGCTTGAGGGGATGGATACCCCATATTCCATGATGTGGTTATTATGTATTGCATGCTTGTATCAAAACATCTCATGTATCCCACAAATACATACACCTACTATGTACCCACAAAAGTTAAAAATTTTTAAAAATGCAGGGTGATATATTTTGGCAGGAGATAATACAGATTCTCCTTAGTATATTTATAGTTTTGCTGAGTTTTGTTTTGTTTTTGAAAAACAAGGAATCTCTAATGTTCTCATCTGTCAGAGATGTAGTGGTGAAGTTGGAGAAGTAGTTTAAAAAGTAGAAGCTGTAAGGGAAAACCAGGAGCTTGATTAAGAATTTTCTGTGGAGATAAGAAAGGTGACTCTCCAATTGAGAGATGCGGGATGATCTGCCAAAGTCAGAGATCATAAAGAGGTTGTCAGAAAAATGCATAGCAGCACGTGGGTGCTCTTGGGCCACTCATGCACCACCTACTTGAGAATACCACCAACCTGTGAGAATGACTTCCAAGGACAGTGGCCACAGAGCCTTCCTTCCTTAGACTAGCCCAGCCAAGTCAGAGATGGATACCCCACCCTGTGCATGTGGTTTTGTTAGTGCACATATTCTCTACTCTGCCATGGGTAGATACTCCGCCATTGGAGTATTTGGGGTAGGGTAAGGTGACATAAGGATAAGGGGAGATAGAGAGAAGGTCTATATGGTGCTTTTTAGATTTTGTGTCACTAAGAAAATAATTATCAGTGATTTTAGTAATCTCCCTGAAAAATCAATAGAATTAACTATTTGAAAACCAATGGAAATAGAATCTCAGGACCAAGAAAATTAGATTCAGCTACAAAATAGATTTCATGCTTGCACAGTTTGCATCAATTTTGCTATCACTGCACTTCTCCCTTTTTGAAATTTCTGTATTTTAAATGAATTTTTAAAATCTTATCACCCTTGGCCGGTTGCAGTGGCTCACACCTGTAATCCTAGCACTTTGGGAGGCTGAGGCAGGCAGATTACCTGAGGTCAGGAGTTCGAGAACAGTCTGGACAACATGGGGAAATCCCATCTCTACTAAAAAATACAAAAATTAGCTGGGTATGGTGATGGGTGCCTCCAATCCCAGCTACTCAGGAGGCTGAGGCAGGAGAATCGCTTGAACCCAGGAAGCGAAGGTTGCAGTGAGCCAAGATTGCACCATTGCACGCCAGCCTGGGTGACAAGAGCGAAACTCCATCTCAAAAAAAAAAAAAGAAAAATCTTATCACCTTTCTCCATTAGCCTGTATTGTCTATATTTCCCTGTGGGCTGTAATCAGATCAGAGGCACACACTAAATGTTAAAAGTTGCTTTTATCCTGAGTTGTATATTTATATAGATATATCTCATCAGTGTCTTGGAAATGACCTTCTAGATCATCTTAGATTGGATTTCAAATATAGAGAATGGATATCAAATGCACAGCACAGAATAAAATCTTCACCAAGGCACAGCATACATGGTTGACCTGCCCATTTCTGTTGCTGAGGTGGGCATCCCTGTTTAATCACAGAACTCCTTCTTAACTGAGGCTGAGCCTAAGTTCAGAATCCTTTCCAGGAAAGTTGGTGTCTTTATCATCTATCATCTAAGCCCAACCTCTACTTTACAGATGGAGAAATTGAGGCCGACATAAAGGTCTCAATGTGATCCTCTAATGTGATCCAGGTTGTCAACATGAGCCATGTCCAGAGAGACAATCTAATCTTAACTGCTCATTTTATAAAAGAGCACATTTGGTCCTCAAGAAGGAAAATGGTTTGCCCCAAAGTAAAGTAATATGCCCAAGGTCACACAGTTGAAGAGCATGAAGCAAGACTTTTTCATTCCAATGGAGAAAATTATCTGTTCAGATAAGGGGGAAAAAAAAAAAAAACAGAAAGAAGAAGCAATTATAACAGCAGAGAATGTCCAGAAGTTACCACAATGTTCTGAGAAAGGATCACACCAGTGACTTTTGTGCGTGCATAGTGGTGGTAGCATTAGTAACCACGATCGTGTTCTCATCTCTAGAATGCATCTGCCCTCCAGGAAGACCATTAAGGAGCTGATATTACCAAATGTTTGAGTATAAGCTATTCGAAATCTGAAGACTGGGTGCTGTCTGAATCTGAGACAGCCTCATATAAAAATGTTTCTTTCTTTTGCTTTTTTAATGTAAAAAAATGTTTTTAATCAGTCTGGGGTTGTGGAACACTTCTTATACTTGGAACAAAGATAAGATGGATAGAAGGCATCATCACAAATAAGGCAATATGAAAGACATTGGAATGAAATTGTTAATATAAAAAAGGGGAAAAACTTGTAATTTAGAATTTTTATGTCCAGTGAGAATATATGTCAAATACGAATACAAAATAAAGATATTTTCAGGCAATAAAAGCAGAGAATGTTCATCACTAACATACCTTCACTGCAAGAAATGTTGATGAAAGTTCTTTTTTTTTTTAACTTTTATTTTAGGTTCAGGGGATACACATGCAGGTTTGTTACATGGGTAAATTGCTTGTCACTGGGTTTGGTGTAAAAATGATTTTGTCACCCAGGTAATGAGCATAGTACCTGATAGTTTTTGTTTGTTTGTTTGTTTGTGATGGAGTCTTGCCCAGGTAACTTCTGTATTTTTAGAAGACACAGGGTTTTGCCATGTTGCCTAGGCTGGTCTCAAACTCTTGATCTCAAGCAATCCTCCTGCCTGAGCCTCCCAAAATGCTGGTATTACAGGTGTGAGCAACCATGCCTAGCCTATTTCTCCTTATATGAAGCTTAGTTTTGCAGGATATGGAATTCTTCATTGAAATTTCTTCTCTTTAAGGATGCTAAAAATAGGCCCCTAATCTTGCCTGGTTTGTAAGTTTTCTGCTGAGAAGTCTGCTGTTAGTCTGATGAGGTTCCCTTCGTAAGTGACCTCAGGTTTTTCTCCAGCTGCCCTTAAGAATTTTTTCTTTCACGTTGACCTTGGAGAATCTTATGACTATGTGTCTTGGGGATAGTCATCTTCTAGTTATCTCACATGGGTTATTTGCATTTCTTGAATTTGCATGTCAGCCTCTCTAGGGAGACTGGGGAAATTTTCACGGGCTATCTATCCTCATATATATTTTCCAAGTTACTTATTCTTTCTCCTCTTTCAGAAATGCCAATAAGTTGTAAGTCTGATATCTTTACATAATTCCACATTTTTTAGAGATTTTATTTTTAAATTTTTTTCTTTAGTTTTGTCTGTGTTGATTCAAAGGACTGATCTTTGAGCTCTGAGATTCCTCAACTTGATCTATTCTGTTGTTAATACTTCTGAATGTATTACAAAATTCCTATAATGAATTTGTCAATTGCAGAAGTTCCGTTTGGTTCTTTCTTAAAATGGCTATGTTATCTCTGTACTCTTGGATTGCTTTAATGGCTTCCTTGGACTGGGTTTCAACTTTCTCCTGAATGTCTTTGAGCTTCTTTACCTTCCAGATAATGAATTCTATGTCTGTCATTTCAGCCATTTCAATCTGATGAGAGCTAATATGATTGTTTGGAGTTAAAGAGACATTCTGACTTTTTGAACTGCCAGAGTTTGTGCTGATTCTTTCTCATCGAAGACAGCTGGTGTTCCTTTATCTTTTTGAAGTTACTGTCATTTGGTTTTGACTTTTTGTTTTATTCTTCATTATTTTCCTTGATATTTTGACTGTGATGTATGTTGACTATAGCTGACTTTTTTCTGGGTGTTTTCAGAGGGCCAAGACTCTGTGCCAGGTCTTTATTTTTTACTATGTTCCTGCATTGGGTTTCACTGGCAATGTGTGCTGAAACAGTATTTGTTTGGTGGTGTAATTCAGGGGCAATCCAGTGGTCAGTGCTTAATAGTAAAGGCCAGCAGATAGGCTCTTAGCCACACTTAGCTTAATATTAGGTCACCATGCCGGGCGCGGTGGCTCACGCCTATAATCCCAGCTCTCAGGGAGGCAGAGGCGGAAGGATAGCTTGAGCCCAGGAGTTCGAGACCTGCCTGGGTAATATAGCGAGACCCCGTTCTCCACAAAAAGGAAAAAAAAAAAAAAAAAAAAAGACAAAAAAGATTAGGTCACCAGGGGACCTGCAGCTCCCCTGGGGCCCACTGGTCCTGTGTGCACGGCAGAGTCAGTGTGGGTTGTGAAGTATATCTGCAGGCGGTCTGCTGATTCAGGATCAAGGGCAGAGGATCCTGGGCATGGCAGTGTTGCTGTGGGTGTGCAGCTGGTCTAGCACCTGCAACCTAGGGTTTCTTGCCAAGCAGATGACTGTGGGGACCACTCAGCTCAGGCTCCCCTGACCAGGTTTCTTTCCAGCATCTGCCCCATAGCTGGCCCAACCAGCTAGTTTTGTCTCAAGCCTTCTGCACCCAGATCACTGGTCTGTCAGTTTTACCCAGACACAAGGCTCCCTCAGGAAGATGTTGTGGCTGACAAACAGGTTACACCTTTCCCTCACCAGTCTTGTAGAGAGAAGCACACCGAGTTCCTGTACCAGCCCAGAAACCCTTGCCTTACTTTTCTCAGTGTTCTGAGAGTGGGAGCTTCTCCCCTACTCAGACTCTGGCCAGAGATCTCAGCCCAATATTCTGACTTGTGTGTTCAAACATTTGGGAGTTGGGACCGCACCCATGGCTTTGTTCTCTGGCCCCTCATGGTCCAGCACCAGCTGTGCGAGGGGGGACAAAGTGCTCCCAGGCCACTGGCAAAGTACTCAGGTGTAGCAGTAGAGGCTGTGCTGTGTGCACACAGGAGTGGCCAGGGAGGAGCCTCGGGATCAGTTGGAGGATAGTGGTGTGCACAGATCAGACACACCCAGGTCCCATGAGGAAGATAGCTCTGCTCTCTCCCTGCCCAGCAGTCAGCAAGGGCTAGAGCCACTCCGAGCAAGTTGAAGAGCCTGCCTTGGTGGATGGGCACTTATGGTTGTGTTTTGCTGCAACTGTCCCACTCACAAAATCTGGGCTCCACACAGGCTTGAGCTCTGCATCTGCCTACTCTCCAGGCATCTCCCCATGTCAATTCAAATGTTTATGTGGGTGATGGGATCTCTTAAAGCTAGGATCCCAGAGGTCCATGGTGGGAGTGTGTCACCTGGCAGTTCCTTCACTCTCTCCTTCCTTATTTAGGACCAGGAGCTGGTCCTGTCTCTCAGCAACTCTATAGGGTGCCAAGCTTCCTTCCTCTTCCACCTCTGGATCTGAGTCGCCTCTCTATTAACTTTCAGTTTTTTCTCTCAAAAAATCTATTAAAAGCGGGATAGTTTATTCAATGTTTTGGTTTCTCTCGGTAGGAGAGGCACTTCTTCCAGCCTTGTCTAGTTGGCTGTCTTGTCCCCCAATTTGGACATTTTAACAATATTCATTCTTCTAATTTATGAATGTGAAATATTTTTACATTTATTTGTGTCTCCAATTTCTTCAATGTTTTATAAGTTTCTGTGAACAGATCTTTTATATCCTTGGTTAAATTATTTCTAAGAATTTTGGTACTGATTGTAAATAAATTGTTTCTCTTGATTTCTTTTTCAGATAGTTTGTTTTATTGTGCTGAAATGCTGCTGATTTTTGTACATTGACTTTGTAACCTGCAACCTTACTGAATTTGTTTATTAGTTCTAACAGGTTTAATTTGGTGGGGTCTTTAGTGTTTTCTTTATACAAGATCATGTGTTCTGAAGCAGAGACCATTAACTTCTTTCTTTCTGATTTGGATGACCTTTATTTCTTTCTTTTGTCTAATTGCTCTGGCTAGGACTTTCAGAACTATGTTGAAAATAAGTGGTAAGAATGAGCATTCTTGTATTATTCTTGATCTTGGAGGAAAAGCTTTCAACTTTTCACCATTGAGTATGATGTCTGTGATCTTGTCATATAAAGCCTTTATTGTGTTGAGGTACATTCTATATTTATTTGTTGAGAAGTTTTATCATGAAAAGATGTTGAATTTTGTTAAATGACTTTTTTGCATCTGTTGAAATAATCATATGGTTTTTGTCCTTCATTCTGTTAATGTGATGCATTACAGTTATTGACTTGCATATGTTGAACCATCCTTGCATACCAAGGACAAGTCCCACTTGATCATAATTAATAATCTATTTAATGTGCAGCTGAATTCAGTATGCTGGTATTTTCTTGAGTATTTTTGCATTTATATTTATCAAGGATATTGGCCAGTAATTTTCTTTTCTTGTAGTATCCTTATCTGGCTTTGGTATCATGGTAGTGCTGGCTTTATAAAATGAGTTTGGAAGTATTCCCTCCTCTTCAATTTTCTGTAAGAGTTTAGGAAGGATTAATATTAGTTCTTTTTTAAGGGTCTGGGAGAATCCAGCCATGAAGCCATGTGATCTTAGGCCTTTCTTTGATGGTGAACCTTTTATTACTGATTCAACCTCCTTAATTGTTATCAATCTGTTCAAATTTTCTGTTTCTTTATGATTTTGTCTTGATGGTTGTATGTTTCTAGGAGTTCATTGTTTTCTTCTAGGTTATCCAATCTGTTGGTGTACAATTGCTTATTGTAGCCTCTTAAGATCTTTGTATTTCCATGGTACTGGTTGTAATGTGTCCATTTCATTTCTGATTTTATTTGCGTCTTCTCTCTTTTATCTTAGTCTGGCTAAAGGTTTGTCAATTTTACCTATCTTTTTAGAAACTTAATACTTAATTTGTTGATCTTTTCTATTGTTCTTCTAGTGTTTATTTCATTTATTTCTGTTCTGATCTTTGTTATTTCCTTCCTTCTACTAACTTTGGGCTTAGTTTGTTCTTTTTTTAGTTCCTTGATGTGTAAAGCAGATTTGTTATTGAGATTTCTTTTTTTTTTGATGAAGGAATTTGTTGATATAAACTTTCTTCTTAAAACTGCTTTTGCTACACCCCATAAGTTTTGGTATGTCGGGTCTCTATTTTTGTGTGTCAGTGGATACTTTTAAATTTTCTTTGTAGTTTATTCTATGATGCATTAGTTGTTCAGGAGAATGTTGTTTAATTTCTACGTATTTGTAATTTTCACAATATTTCTACAATCATTAATTTCTAGTTTCATAACAATGTGGTCAGAAAAAAATACTCGATATGATTTCAGTCTTCTTATTTATTGAGACTTGTTTTGTGGCCTAACATATGACTTATACTGGATAATGATTCATGCGCAGTTCAGAAAAACATGTATTCTGCTGTATTTGGGTCCACTGTTTTACATCTGGTTAGGTCCATTTTATCCAAAGTCTAAAGTGTAGTTTAATTCCATTGTTCTCTTTCTGATTTTCTGCCTGGGTGATCTGTTCATTGTTGAACATGGCATTTTGATGTTCCCTATTACTATTGTATTCCCATCTATTTCTCCCTTCAGATCTATTGATATTTACTTTCTGTATTTAATTGTTCTGATGTTGTATGCATAAATATTTTCAATTGGCATGTGTTCTTGATAAATTGATACCTTGTCATTATATAATAACCTTCTTTGTATTTTTATATAATTGTGGCTTAATGTCTATTTTATCTGATTTAAGTATACCTACCCATGCTCTCTTTCGATGTCCATTTGTGTGGAATATTTTTCCATCTCCTCACTTTCAACCTATGTGTGCCTTTCAAGGTGAAGTGAGTCTTTTGTAGGAGAATATAGTTGGGTCTTCAAAAAAAATTCATTAGCCACTCTATGTGATTTTATTGGATAATTTAATCCATGTACATTTAATGTAATTATTGATAGATAAGGACTACTACTGCATTGTTAATTGTTTTCTAGTTGTTTTGTAGATCATTTGTTCTTTTCTTGCTATTTTGCTACCTTCCTTTGTAGTTTGAGGATATCCATAGTGGCATAATTTAAAACCTTGGGTTTTTTTTGTTTTTTGGGGTTTTTGTTTTTTGTTTTTGAAACACGGTTTCACTGTTGTCGCCCAGGCTGGAGTGCAATGGTGCGATCTCAGCTCACTGCAACCTCCGCCTCCCGGGTTCAAGTGATTCTCCTGCCTCAGCTTCCTGAATAGCTGGGACCACAGGCACCTGCCATCGTGCCCAGCTAATTTTTGTATTTTTTAGTAGAGACAGGGTTTCACCATGCTGGCCAGACTGGTCTCGAACTCCTGACCTCAGGTGATCCACCTGCCTCGGCCTCCCAAAGTGCTGGGATTTCAGGCATGAGCCACCACGCCTGGCCTAAAACCTTTTTTTAAAAACATCTTTTCTGTATTTAATATAAATTTTGCTTCTGGTTACTATAAGGCTTATATAAAATACACTTATAACAGGTTATTTTAAACTGATAGCAACTTAATTCTGACCACATTAAAGACTCTATTATCTTATTTTACCCCAAGTTTTTATGTTTCTGATGTCACAATTTGCTTCTGTTTATATTGTATGTTTCTTAACAAATTATTGTAACTATAATTATTTTTAATAGTTTTAGTTTTTAGCCTTCATACTAAGTGTATGTGATTTGCATACCACCATTTCAGTATTAGAATATTTTGAATTTGGCTATGTACTTACTCTTACCAATGAGTTTTATACTTTCATATGTTTTCATGTTAATAATTAGCATCCTGTTCTTTCAGCTTACCATTTCTTGTAAGGCAGGTCTAGTGGTGATGAACTTCCTCTGCTTTTTTTTAATCTGAGAAAATCCTTATTCTCCTTCATTTCTGAAGTATAGCTTTGCCAGGCAATGTATTCTTGATTGGTAGTTTTTGTTTTTTTTTTTTCTTTCAGCACTTTGAACAAAAAAGAAATGCTACTTTTTCTCAGTGTGCAAGGTTTCTGCTGAGAAATCTAGTAATAACCTTATTTAAATCACCTTATATTTGAAATTTGATATGCTTCTTTCTTCTTGCTGGTTTCAGGAAACTTTGTCTTTGATTTCTCTTCCCCCTTTGATTTTTGAAAGTTTGATTATGTCAGTGTAGTTTGATTGAATCTGTGTGGAGACCTTGGACCTTATTGTACCTGAATATTTATATCTTTCCCCAGATTTGGAAATTTTCTGCTATTTTTTTTAAAATAATTTTTCTTCTCCTTTTTGAATCTTATAATTTGAGTATTTGCTCTTTTGATGCTGCCCCACAAATTCCATAAGCTTTCTTCATTCCTTTTCATTTTTCTCCTCTGTATATTTTTAATTAAACTAAGCTCACAGATCCTTCCTTCTGTTTGAATAACTCTGCTGTTGATACTCTGTATTGCATTTTCCATTTCATTCATTGTACTCTTCAGCTCAAATATTTCTTCTTTTTATGACTTCAATGTCTCTGTTGAATTTCTAATTTTATTTGATTATTGTTTTCCTGATTTTTTTGCTTTTTTTATTGCATTGTTTGTATTTTCTTGAAGTCATTCAGTTTCTTTGTCATACCATTCATATATCTCCATTTCTTTGTGGTCAGCTACAGTAAATTATTGTAATCTTTTGATGGTGATATGTCTCCTTATTTTTTTATGTTTCTTGTTTCCTTATGTGATATTTGAGCATTTAATGAAATAGTCACCCCTTTAAGATTTTATAGGCTGGATTTGCTTTGGGAAGTCCTTCCTTTGTGGGTGTGAGGTTACTTGCTGGGTGAGGTGCTATGATTCTGACAACAGTGATGGTGCAACTATGTCAGCTAAGTTCAGTGTTGATGGTAATTGCAAGTGCCCTCAGCAGTCAATACTGTATATCTGCGGTGGCAACAAGGGCTGTTTGAGTCTTCAGTGATAATGGCTGCTCCTGATCTCTTTCTCTCCCACCAAGAAATTGTCACTGAGGGGTTCTCTCATGGCACTGGTCTAGCTCATGGTAGCAGTGACATCATTGTGTAATAAGTGGTGCTTGTGGAGTAACTTCAGAGCTGAGGCTTGAAGCATGGACACACACGGAAGGGATAAGGCTCTGGATTCCAGAGTAGTAATAGCACTGATGCCTGGGGTGCTGGCATTCTGACTGATGCATTGGTAATGATATGTGAGGTGCAAGTGTTTGCAATGAAGCCAGGGAACTGAGGATAGGAGCACAGAATATGTAGAGTTACAATGGCTCCAGGGTCTGTAGTGATAGCCACAGTTTCATTGCTGATATTGGTGATTTGAGAATTTTTCAATATCATTGATTTCTAAAGAACCAGCTTTTTGTTTTACATTTTTCTTGTTTTCTTGTTCTTCTTGTTTTATTTGTTTCTGCTCTTATCTTTATTATTTTATTTCTTCTGCTTGCTTTGGGTTATTTTGTTCTTTTTTTCTAGTTTTGAGATAGGATCTTAGATTATTGGAATTTTTTTATTATAAGTGTTTAGTGATATAAATTTTCTTCTAATTATCTCTTTAGCTGTAGCCCACATACTTTGGTAGATTCTATTTTATTTTTTATTAGGTTCAAATATATTTTTACTTTCTTTGAGACCTCCTATTTGTCCCATGGATTGTGTAGAAGTGTGTTTTATGATTTCCCAAGAGTTTGGAGAATTCCTGTTTATAGTGTTGTTCAGTTTTTCTGTATTCTTGCTGTGTACTACTTGTGTCAACTGTTGAGAGTTGGATGTTAAAATCCTAAATATAATTGTGAATGTTTTTTATTTCTACTTTCAATTCTGGACATTTTTGTTTTATGATTTTTGTTTTGAGATGGAGTCTCACTTTGTCACTCAGGTTGTAGTGCAGTGGCCCAATCTCAGCTCACTGCAACCTCTGCCCGCCCCCCCACCGGGTTCAAGTAATTTTCCTGCTTCCATCTCCCTAGTAGCCGGGACTACAGGCACATGCCACCACACCTGGCTAATTTTTTGTATTTTTAGTAGAGATGGGGTTTTACCATGTTGGCCAGGCTGGTCTCGAACTCCTGACCTCAGGTGATCCACCTGCCTCAGCCTCCCAAAGGGCTGGGATTATAAGCATGAGCCACCGTGCCTGGTCTCAATTCTGGACATTTTTCTTCTGTGTTTTTTGCGGCTATAATTTTTGGTAATACTCATTTATGATTATTACGTCTTCCCGATGGATTAACTTTTTAAACTCATTATGTAAGTCCTTCTGTGCCTCTAGTCATGTTCTTTGCTTCAAAATTTATTTATCTCGTATTAATATAGCCACTCCTGATTTTTGTATAAAGTTTGCAAGTATCTTTTTTCATCCTGTTACTTTTTTTATCCTTTTAATTTACATATGTCCTTGTATTTGAAATGAGTTTTTGTAGATAATATGTTTTTGTACCATGCTTTTATTTTTCATTTATTTCAGTATCTTTCTTAAAATTGGTGAATTTTGGTCATACACATCTGAGGTAATTATTGTTTTTTCAGGGCTTAAACCTGCCAATTTATTATTTGTCTAGACTTACGCTAGATTTATTTCCATTGATTTTGAGTATATCATTTTGTATAGTTTGGTTTAGTGTTAGCTCTAGGTATTATAACGTACTTACCATCATCTACTGACATAGACATTTCAGCACTTCACGTGAACTGTAGAAACTTTTCTACAATTATGTCTCTTACCTCTCCACTTTTAAAGTACATTTATTTTAAATATTTCCTGTACACACATTGAACACCTCATTACTTGGTATTATAATTTTTGCTTCAACCATCAAATACTATGTAAGAAACACATAGGAAGTACAGTATATTGTAGTAACTTTATTTTTCCCTATACTGATCTTCTGTCTGAAGATGTGGACACCTTTGTCCTTATTACCTGTCTTATTAGAGAACTTTATTTACCCATTCCTTAATGATAGATTTGTTGGCAACAAATTCTTCATTTTACTTTTTATAAGAATGTCTTTATTTTTCCTTCATTCCTGATTCTGTCACCAGATATAGAATTTACAGTTAAGCTTTCCTTTTTTTTTTTTTAACTTTTATTTTAAGTTCAGTGGTACAAGTGCAGGCTTGTTACATAGGTAAACTTGTGTCACGGGGATTTGTTGTACAGAATGTTTCATCACCCAGGTAGTAAGCCTAGTACCCATGAGTTATTTTTCCTGATTCTCTCCCTCTTCCCACCTTCCACCCTCCGAAAGGCCCCAGTGTGTGTCGTTTCCCACTATGTGTCCAAGTTTTCTCATCACTTAGCTGCCACTTATAAATGAGAACATGCAGTATTTGGTTTTCTGTTCCTGTGTTGGCTTGGTAAGAATAATGGCCTCCAGCTCCATCCATGTCCCTGCAAAGGACATGATCTTGTTCTTTTTAATGGCTACATAACCTTCCATGGTGTGTATGTAATACATTTTCTTTATCCAGTCTATTATTGATGAGGATTTAGATTGATTCCATGTCTTTGCTATTGTGAATAATGCTGCAGTGAACACATGCATGCATATATCTTTACAATAGAATGATTTATAATCCTTTGGTTATATACCCAGTGATAGGATTGCTGAGTCAAATGGTATTTCTGTATTTAGGTCTTTGAGGAATCACCACACTGTCTTCCACAATGGTTGAACTAATTTACACTCCCACTATTACACTAATAATAACCATTCTGACTGGTGTTAGGTGGTATCTCATTGTGGTTTTGATTTGCATTTCTCTAATGATCAGTGATGTTGAGGTTTTTTCATATGATTGTTGGTCATGTGTATGTCTTCTTTTGAAAAGTGTCTGTTCATGTATTTTGCCCACTTTTTCATGGGGTTTGTTTTTTCTTGTAAATTAGTTTAAGTTCCTTATAGATGCTGAATATTAGACCTTTGTTGAATGCATAGTTTGCAGAAGTTTACTCCCATCTATAGGTTGTCAGTTTACTCTGTTGATAGTTTCCTTTGCTGTGCGGAAGTTTTTACTTTAGCTTAGTTAGTTTAATTTAGCTTTTCAGTTTAATTAGATCCCATTTATCCATTTTTGCTTTTGTTGCAATTGCTTTTGGTGTTTTCATCATGAATTCTTTGCCCATGCCAATGTACTGAATGCTATTGCCTAAGTTGTCTTTCAGCGTTTTTACATTTTTGGGTTTTACATTTAAGTCTTTAATCCATCTTGAGTTGATATTTGTATATGGTGTAAGAAAGGGATCCAGTTTCAATATACTGCATATAGCTGGCCAGTTATCCCAGCACCATTTATTGAATAAGGAATCTTTTCTCCATTGCTTCTTTTTTGTCACCTTTTGAAGATTCGATAGTTGTAGGTGTGTGGTCTTATTTCTGGGTTCTGTATTCTGTTCCATTGGTCTATATATCTGTTTCTGTACCATTATCATACTGTTTTGGTTACTGTAGCCCTATAGTATAGTTTGAAGTTGGGTAGCATAGTGCCTCCAGTTTTGTTCTTTCTGCTTAGGATTGCCTTGGCTATTTGGGCTCTTTTTTGGTTCCATATGAATTTTAAAATAGTTTTTTTCTAGTTCTGTGAAGAATGTCAATGGTAGTTTAATAGGAATAGCATTGAATCTATAAATTGCTTTGGACAGTCTGGCCGTTTTCATTACATTGATTCTAGGAAGAATTCATGAGCATGGAATGTTTTTCCATTGGTCTTTGTCATCTCTGATTTTTTTGAGCAGTGGTTTGTAGTTCTCCCTGTAGAGATCTTTCACCTCCCTAGTTAGCTGTATTCTTAGGTATTTTATTCTTTTTGTGGCAATTGTGAATGAGAATTCCTGATTTGGCTCTTGGCTTGACTGTTGGTGTATAGGAATGCTAGTGATTTTCACTCATTGATTTTGTATCCTGAGACTTTGCTGAAGTTGTGTATCAGCTTAAGAAGCTTTTGAGCTGAGACTATGGGGTTTTCTAGACACAGGATCATGTGATCTGCAAACAGGGATAGTTTGACTTCTGTCTTGTCATCTGGATACGCTTTATTTCTTTCTTTTGCCTGATTGCCCTGGCCAGAACTTCCAATACTGTGTTGAATAAAAGTGGTGAATGAGAGCATCCTTTTCTTGCACTGGTTTTCAAGGGGAGTGCTTCAGCTTTTGTCCATTCAGTATGATGTTGGCTCTAATAACTTGATAAATGTTGTGCAACAATAGTTTTGGTCTATATGGTTTCAGAGGCAAAATCCACTGTCATTTAAACTGTCATTCCCTTATAAGTAATGTGTTGTTTCCCTCTGCTTGCTTTAAAACGTTTTTCTTTGTCTTTAGGTTCCAGTAGTTTATTAGGCTGTGTCGTGGCATACATTTCTTTGAATTTTCCTATTTGGACTTGCTCATCTTCTTGAATCTGTAGGTTTATGTCTTTTGCTACATTTGGGACTACTTCAGCTGACATTCTTTTCAAATACTTTTTATGCCCAACCTTCTCTACCCCCTGCCCCTGGACTGGGATAATTTTAATATAAGCACTTTTGATATTGTTACATGGGGCAACAGACACAGAAGGATGTTTCCTTTCTGTTCTGCATTGGAATATTTGTAGCACCTGTCCTGCATATATGCAAGACAATAAGGAAACCCAGAGAACTGAGACCATGGAGTTCCTTAAGTCTTGAGGACTATAAGTAGTCCACTGTATTCTTTCCACCTTTCAAAGTATTCCTGTGCTTGTTTATTGTATTATGTTCAGGATTTTTGAGAGGTAAAATAGAGGACTTTGGAAAAATACCCTATTTCATCTTAGTGGATCTGGAAGTCAATTTTATTTGCTTTGTTGTTGTTTTTCTTTTTCCTCTCACACTCTTAGTGGACATCTTCAATTTGAGAACTCATTTTTTTTTATTTCTGTAAATTTTTCTTCCTTGTTTCTTTAGTATTTCTTCCACTCCATTCTATCATTTTCTCCTCTTTACTCTCCTATTTAATTGATTTAGAAAGTTCTTGATCTGTTCCTCATACGTCTTAACATTTTTTCATACTTTCTATCCTATTTCCTCCTTTTTATCTGCATTTTCCCATCCAGCTTTCCGTAACTAATAGGTTACTCTCTAGCTGGCTTTATTACAAAATTAACATACATATTAAAGTTTATACTTTAACAGTTATGTTTTTAATCACTAATATCTCAATATTGGTCCTTTTCATGAGCACCTGGTTTATTTCATGGATGTACTAGCCTCTTATTCTTTTGAATATATTAATTACGTGCTTAATTAATGAGGGAGAGAGTGACAGCTATTGTTCTCTTATATTTTGCACTGTTTTTAGTAAGAGGAAGTTAGAGAAAAAGGCTGCTTAGTGATGTCACTCGGGACCTGTTCTGGGCATGTCAGCCATCAAGCTGCACCACTGCTTCTTTTTGGAGACAGACGCTACTTTCCCTTTCTCTGTTGCAGTGTCTCATGGAGAGGGCTTCATATGCTCATTTCAAACTGCCGCATACTACTGCAGTATTCCAGTTCATTTCCTTGTTGGCTGTCCCACAGCATCTCCTCCTCCAAACATGTGTAATCTCTGTAGATAGAGCACCTTCTCTACTTCCTACAGTTGCACTCTGTCATAATCCTCCTAGGCTTCAGAATATCTTTTCAATCTGATCTCATCAATATCATGTTTTCAAAAACATTCTCTGCTTCAATGAGATTCCTATCATATATGTTTAAGCATGGCTTTATGTTAATTTGCTTGTTTTTATGTTTTTTTCTGTTTGTTTTTTTTTTTTTTTTTTTTTTTTTTTTTGAGACGGAGTCTCGCTCTGTCACCCAGGCTGGAGTGCAGTGGCGCGATCTCGGCTCACTGCAAGCTCCGCCTCCCGGGTTTACGCCATTCTCCTGCCTCAGCCTCCCGAGTAGCTGGGACTACAGGCGCCCGCCATCTCGCCCGGCTAATTTTTTGTATTTTTTTAGTAGAGACGGGGTTTCACCGTGTTAGCCAGGATGGTCTCGATCTCCTGACCTCGTGATCCACCCGTCTCGGCCTCCCAAAGTGCTGGGATTACTCTGTTTGTTTTTTATAAAAAGAGACAGGTTCTTGCTATGTTGGCCAGGTGGATCTTGAACTCTTGGCCTCAAGCAACCCTCCTGCCTTGGCCAACAAAAGTGCTAGGATTATAGGCATAAGCCCAGTTTCATTGTCATTTCTAGAATACTTGAGTGAAAAATAAGACTTCAGTGCATGTACAGTTCACTATTACCCCCACCTTTTCTAGATTTTTATTAAAGAAAGTATTTATTTTTTATATTAATGTTACACCCAGAAATCTTACCAAATTACTTTATTCTAAAATCTTCTCATTTATCTTTTGGATCTTCAACTGCTTTATTATTTAAATTTAACTCTTAATCAATCTAAAATGAATTTTGGTAAAAGGAGGAAGGAATTAAAGTGCTGAAACTGAAAGTGGATGACTATTATAATCTTCTCTTACAGGATTAATAATATATGGAATAAAGAATCACCTAAGTTTTCCAGTTTCTTCCAATTTATTGTTACTTTAATCATGAAGCTTTTATTAATTTTATTCTGACAGAAATAAACCTCATTCAATTTTTAAAAATCTGAAAAGACAGGCAAGCTAAAAGAAATTGAGTAACTTCCCCCAAAGTATTGTTTACATCCTAATATAGAGTATTATAGATGTGTGTGTGTGTGTGCATGTGCACATAGATAACAATTATACATTCATGTTTTTATTCTTTCAACAAGTATTTATTGAGTACTTGCTTCTACCTATTCTGGTCAAGGAGCTACAGATAAAGTAGTCATAAAAACAGAAATAGTTGATGAAGTTTAACACACAAGAAAATAAAACATCAGATCTGTTACCTCAAGAAATATGCACAGAATAGACTCTAGATATCTACTTTTTGGTTTTAATTTGCTTTCAAAATTGAAATGATACTCTTTCTAAAGTTACTAAGTTACATTTCTTCACTTAATAATATATCGCAACCTTTCACATAAAGGTGCCCTGAAATAATTGATAGCCCCTCATATTTAACTGAAGACACTAAAGAAAATGAAAAGAAAGAAAGAAAACAACACTTTTATAACTTTAAGAAAAGACCATATTTCTTTTTTTAACTTTTAAGTTCAGGGGTACATGTACAGGTTTGTTACATAGCTAAACTTGTGTCATGGGGGTTTGTTCAGATTATCTCATCACCCAGGTATTAAGCCTAGTACCCATTGTTTATTTTTCCTGATCCTCTATGCAAGCGTATGTTCATTGCAGCACTATTCCCAATAGCAAAGACAGAATCAACCTAAATGCCCATCAATGATAGATTGGAGAAAGGGCTATATTTCTAAATCACATTTGATCTATAACACATAATCTATTAGCAAGTACAACAGGCTGTAATGTAAAACATGAAAAATGTTGTCTTTTATAAATTAGAGGTTTTTTTCTTCTTATATAACAGAAAATCAAGGAATGCTATAATAGCTTCACAATGATATCAAGTATGAGGCAATTTCTAGTCTTCTTTTAATACATTCCTAGACTGTGCTTTTGCTCAGTGTTTGCAAGATGGCTGCATTGACTCCAATATTATGACCATGCTTCATGCAGAAGAAAGCAGAAAGGCAAAGGCTAATGGATAATGCCTCTTAACTACTTTTTTCCTCTCTTTTAAGGTTCTTACCAGATGCCCCACCAAAAATATTATGCTTAATATCATTGACCATAACTGCATCACATTTCACCACTGTGGATTTGCAAGGTTTGGAAAAGTGGTTTACATGGACATATTGCTTCACCCAAACTGTCATTCTGACACAATACAATGTAATAAGGAGCAAATAAATGGAAATGCCAAGAACCTAATCATGCCTCAGTAAATCTCAAATTGTACACTGAGTTGTCCAAGAAACGTGGCACATCCTGCAGGGCCAAATTAATTATCTCTTTCTTGGAACATCATGCTCTGATTATGCTCATACCTGCACTTGGATTCCAAGCTTTGTGTGGCATCACACTGGGGGTCAAGAGAGAAACTGCATGTTCTTACCACATCCTAAACTGAAAACAACAGTTTAGAAATGTGGCAAAAAGAAGAGCTTGTTATCAGGTGATCAAGGACATTAGGGCTGATTTAAGTTAGCTACAGAATTTTGGAAGGTGATATCAATCTGGAGCCTCTGAAATACACAGGAACTTCTCAAAAAATCTGCCATACTAAGACAATATATGGCTGTTAGTGTTGGTGAGAAAGTTTTCAGAGTTAAAATATTTTCGTGCAAGCTGTCTAATGCCCCAAACACTGCTTTTGTCCCAGTTACCTACCCAACACATTTTATTTTTGATTTAGAAAATAATTAAAATAGATTGGTGAACTCCAAAATTTAACAATCAGAAAGTGACTTATTCGATATAGTGTTATCAGCAAGATGGTAGAAGAGGGAGTCTCAACTCTCATTCCCTCACACAAACAGAGATCTGACAATGACATAAGTAACAAAATACCTTTATGAGAAGTCCAGAATCTCGTTAAGGATTTTCAGAATATCAGCAAAATGGCCGACCAGGAGCTGCTAGCTAACTAAAGTAGAGCACAGGAGAACAGCAAAGAAGCAGCAGAAATCCCGTAGACCACAGCAACACAGAATGGCCACAAACAAAAGGGAAGGAAACACCTTGCCTCCACCACACCCTTCCCCCAGTTGGGATCAGCTCTGAGCTGTGATGGAAAAGTTAAGCAAGAGGACCCCAGCAACCTTCATCACTGTTACAAACACTTCTGCAGTCCTCAAAGCCTCTGGCTCCAGTTGAGGGAAGTCCCTAGACTCCATATGCTGAGCTACCCCCAGACAAGGAGCCCACACTGTGCTCCACCCAACCCACTCCTGGTTTGTGCTGCTACCTCCTTGTGCCATCTTGAAACTAGAACCACTGCTGGAGTGCTTCCTACTCTGGGAGTGAGTAGCATTTGCATCCCTCCATCCCTGAGGTTCAGTCGCCACTGTACCATGGCCACCTGGTAGGGTGCCATCCTCGAGCAGAGCTGCTGCTATGACCTACCCCCTAGGGCCAAGCTATCAGTTAGCCACTTATCCCCCACATCCAAGTCTCTGGTGCACCCTCACCTTAGGGCCAGCTCCTTGAGCTCTGGGTCCCTGGGGGTAAGGCACCACTTCACTCCAAGAATACTACCCAGCAAAGCTGCCTTCAGAAATGAAAGAGAAATAAAGTCTTTCATTAGTCAAGCAAAAGCTGAAGGAATTCATTACCACTAGATCTGTCTTACAACAAGTGCTTAAGAGACTTCTTTAACTGGAAACAAAAGGACAGTAATTACTATCATAAATACATATGAAAGTATAAAACTCATTGGTAGAGGTAAATACATAGTCAAATCTAGAATACTCCAATACTGCAGTGGTGGTGGGTAAATCATACGTGACACTAGTATGAAGATTAAAAGTAAAAATGGTCAAAAATAATGTCAAGGGACAAAATTTCAATACATTTTCAGATCTAAATTGGCTTTATTGCAATTCTAGCATCAAATAACACTTCATTTCATAAAATGGAATAAGTGTTCTGATGAACTGAGCAGAAAGGGTTGGATTTACAGAGAGAGAAGAGCTGAAGAAAGCAGAAGCAAAGTCCAGGTGCGGTGGCTGAAACCTGTAATCCCAGCACTTTAGGAGGCCGAGGCAGGCAAATCACCTGAGGTTAGGAGTTCGAGAACAGTCTGGCCAATATAAAAACCCCGTCTATATGAAAAATACAAAAATTGGCAGGGTATGGTGGTGCACGTCTGTAATCCCATCTACTCAGGAGGCTGAGGCAGAAGAATCGCTTGAACCCCGGAGGTGGAGGTTGCAGTGAGCCAGGATCGTGGCCGTTGCACTCCAGACTGGGCAACAAGAGCGAGACTTAGTCTCAAAAAATTAAAACAAAACAAAACAAAAAACAGAATAAAAGAACAGAGTTGCTTCTAAGTTATGTATTAGTTGCCTCAAAGCTATGTTTCTTGTAGAATGTGGAAAGGGAGATAGAACAGTAGAAGAATAACTGATTAATTAACATTAGGTTACTTCAGACTACCTTTTGTTGTGTAACAAATAAAGCAGAGGGAACTTCATTATCATGCTGATTGTAGATTTAAATTAGCCTGTTTGGGAAATTGACTGTTACATCTTTCTTCTGGAAGGTCAAATAACAGAGTAGTTTGGGTTTGGTGACATGAAACTTTAGCATGGGTGACTCCATTTTGATGTTTAGTCTGATCTCTTGGGGCCTAGTACAGAAACTTAGTCCAAAACAATAGCCTCTTATAATTTTTATTTAACAATTGCCCCCTTTTGGTCATGCTCACCTAAGTGAGAGTGTGACCAAAATCTAGGACATCCACATTACTCTGTTACCATTATTTTGGGTTTCCAGCCTCAGCATGCCATTTGTAGATTATAGTGTCCACAGGTTATGGTGTTTTACGAAAATCCAGGTTCTTGTCACACGACCAGGAAAGATAATGCTGACAAACACTTTGAAGGGTGACGGGTAACAGAATTTATTGGGTGAAAAGGAAAAAGGGAAAACATCTCAGCAAAGTGAGATGGAATCCGGCTAACAGGCTCTGCACCTCACCTATTGAATCCCAGGTTACCACACAGGAACAGGTGAGGCCAGGTTCCTCTCCCCTGCAAATGGTGTGAACTTCCGAGGCTCCACCCCGCCCTCCCAGTTCACCGACTGGTTAGAGATTCTCCCTTCTCCCTTACCTGTCTCCTGCATCCCATCAGTGGCCTTCTTATTATGCATTTCTTTAAGATTTGGTTGTTCCAGCTAGAGAGAGATCATTTGAGATTTGACAGACGGCTGTATGAAAAACTTAAAACTTTAAGAGGATAAAATGCACCAGAGTACTAATATTATGACTATTAAGAGGATAACACTGGGCTGGGCACCATGGCTCACGCCTGTAATCCCAGCACTTTGGGAGGCCGAGGTGGGCAAATCATGAGGTCAGGAGATCAAGATCATCCTGGCCAACATGGTGAAACCCTGTCTCTACTAAAAATATAAAAATTAGCTGGGCGTGGTGGTGAGCACCTGTAGTCCCAGCTACTCGAGAGGCTGAGGCAGGAGAATCGCTTGAACCCGGGAGGTGGAGGTTGCAGTGAACCAAGATCATGTCACTACACTCCAGCCTGGGCAACAGGGTGAGACTCCATCTCAAAAATAGTAATAATAATAATAAAAAATATAAATAAAATATCATAACATCAAGAGTTTGGAGTATGCTTCTTAGCCAGGGTCCCCATGACCTACACCAACCAACATCAAATACACAAACTAGGAGTCTACCAATTTTAACCAAGGTGTCTGCTCTATAAAACCTGGTATATTTATCTATGCGCAACAAGAAATGTCATCAACTGCAGACTCCTCCCTATTGAGTTAGTAAGTAATCTAACATCCCATGATTGGATTAAATGAAATCAGGGAGTGCAGGTTACCCACAGAAGCTACTGATTATAAAATTTTAACTACACTATTATCCTGCCAAGTGAAAGAGCTAGGCATAAGTAAGAAAAAATGAAGATAGGTAAGAACTTTATTATGGTAGACAGCTTTGTTCCAATGGTCTTGGGAAAAGCTGTCCACAGCATGAAGTTGGCAACTTCAAATCCTGGTTTGCAGTTTGAATGTCTCTGGTTGTAGCATCAGCATTCTGATGAATTATCTGTGACCCATGCATCAGGCATGAGAGGTGTTACTTGAAATTTATATCGAATTGTCCAGCTTTAGTCTATAGGGTTTCAGGTACTGAGCAGTTCTCATTCTTTGTTGCAGAATTATAGCCAAATATTATAGAAAACTGGAAGAAACCAGAATCCAGTCAGTCTACAGGTAAATAATCAAAACTCAAAATAATGAACAGGGCTACAATCTAATAATAGGTGTAATATAGTTTTCTTTTGAAATGTAGTTTTTCTTTCTACAGTCTTCTCCATTTCTACCTAAAATAATCACCATGGTAAGACGAATTTGTTTGCAAAGTAAGGTTAGTCTCAAACTTGGCCTGATTATTAACATAATGAAGCAAGAATAACTACATAGGCTTCTTTTAAAGTTGTTCTGCTGGAAATTTTGACAAGGAATCTCAGATTAGACTTTTAAAAACCTCTCAATGCTAGGAAGCCAAACCAAGTCAGTCATTGAATTTTACCTGCTATATCTAATATCTTGAGGTTCCTGGGTCTACCCGGAAGTGAAAACTTACTCATTCACTCTAAGGTTGGGAACCCTTGAAGCCAAGAAGTCTATGCACATTTGTAAATATGACATTCCAGTCAAAGCCTTGGAAATATAATTTGTGTTTTCAGTTGTATCCTATTATAAGGAGAACTGAGTCTTATTGAACTTATGCAAATAGACATAAGGCCATAAGAATAAGAATACTCACAAATGGTTTCCAAATTCTGGAGGGATTATACATGGAGGAAAATCAAATGTCTCGATTTTTGTTTACCAAAGTATGTTTCACCAAATTGCTGTAAACTATAAAGAGCTTAAAAGAAAAACTTTTCTTAAATCTGAAAAATAAAACATTAAAGAACCAGCAACATTTTAAATAAGAAGGCTTAAAAACCCAGAATTCTTCCTTATCAATTCATCCATTCTCATGTAATTAATTCTTTCTCTGTTTATCTTGGTTAGCAGTTCACAAACCTATCAGTTTCTTCATTAGAGTTCTGGAAGTTCAGTCCAAGATATGAACTCAAAGCTATTAGAAACTTGTACTTGTCAGAGTTATTTTTATTCTTCCCAGATATCTTTCTGAAGACATAGCATTTTAGGATTATAATTGCTTGCAATGAGCTCTCAGAAAAAGTATTAGAGAGAAACAATTAACTGTGAATAACAAGAAACAGCATTAGAGAGAAACAATTAGAAGAAAAATACAGAGAAACAATTAACTGTGAATAACAAGACTTAAAATGGCCATGGTTAAAGATCTGATGAAAAGTATGCAATTGGCAAGGAATTTTGATCATTTCTGCACACACAACAATTTAAAATTACCAAAATTTTGACTCATAGCATTTATACCAGGACATATCAGATTTCTAGGACCCTATATAATTTTGGAACACACATTAATATTCATATACACATAATTCAAAGAAGGTTAAGCATCATATCTTATTTTGACAATGCTTCTCATATAATTTAATACATAAGATAAGCCTAATTAGTCCAATATCTCTCCTTTTCAGATCATTTGAGAAGTACCATGGATCTCTGGAACATCCCAAAGTTAGTGTGAGGTCAAAAATACTTCATTTTTATTTTTGAGAAGTTTTTCAATTATTAAGGGTTTAAAACATTTTATCTAAATAGGATCATAAGCCAGTCGCAGTGGCTCACACCTGTAATCCCAGCATTTTGAGATGCCAAGGCAGGTGGATCACTTAAGGTCAGGAGTTCGAGACCAGCCTGGCCAACATGGCGAAACCCTGTATCTACTAAAAATACAAAAATTAGCTGGGTATGGTGGTGCACACCTGCAATCCCAGCTACTTGGGAGGCTGAGGCAGGAGGATCACTTGAATCCAGGAGGTGGAGGTTGCTATGGACCAAGATATGTCACTGCACTCCATCCTGGGCAACAGAGCGAGACTCTGTCTCAAAAATAAATAAATAAGTAAAATAATAAATAAATAGGATCATAGGTCAATATGAAATAAAACCAAGTGACAAAAGATTTCAAAGGCACAAAGTGTTATAGGTAGTCAGGCATGAGCAGGGCAGGAGAGAACTCCCCTACCACAACCAGCAGTGTCAGGTGACCATGAGGTGATGGTTCAGCAGTTGTCACACTGCCTCCTTAAAAAATGATAATTTGGCAGCCAGCACCAGGAAGAGACAATTACCTTATGGTCTACAGCTGTCTTACTAAGGTGTTAATTGATCGCAGGCACCAGGGAGAGGCAATTTCCCAAACAGATGAAAACACTTGAGATTGGTAATAGGCTTCCAATAAAATCTCAGGAATTGGGCAAGTGAGCTCGGGCATGCACATTGGGAGACTAAGTGGCGGATTATGACCTCCCGGGGACATTCCACCGGAAAAGGGAAGAAAGCCTTAGATGAGCAAGCCTACAACTTCCTAGACATACTGCACATGCCCACTTCCCAAGAGTAAGGAGGGCACTGCACATGTGGGTGGCTCATCCTTGGGGAAGAATGAGGGGAAAGGGGCGCAAGAAGCTAGAAGTGGGTGTGAGCCAGCATATAAAGTCCTAGGATCAAGGTTAAATGCCATCCTAGTCTTTCAGGTCGCCTGCTTGGGTCTCTTCCAAGTGTACTTTCCTTTCTTTACTGCTCTAAAGCTTTTTTTTTTTTTTTTGAGACAGTCTTGCTCTGTCACCCAGGCTGGAGTGCAGTGGCGCCATCTCGGCTCACCACAAACTCCACCTCCCAGGTTGGCGCCGTTCTCTTGCCTCAGCCTCCGAAGTAGCTGGGAATTCAGGCGCCCGCCACCATGGCCGGCTAATTTTTTGTATTTTTAGTAGAGATGGTGTTAACCAGGATGGTCTCGATCCACTGACCTCGTGATCCGCCTACCTTGGCCTCCCAAAGTGCTGGGATTACAGGCGTGAGCCACTGCGCCCAGCCTGCTCTAAAGTTTTTTAGTAAGCTTTCACTCCTGCTCTGAAATTTGACTTCCTCTCTTTTTCTGCCTTCCGCCCCTCAGCTGAATTCTTTCTTCTGAGGAGGCAAGAACTGAGGTTGTCGTAGACCCGTACGGATTCGTTACATACAACGTGGATACTTTCTACCCCTAACAAAAGCACCGGCAATTATCTTGTTGAAATATGGAACCTCTATTTCCTAGGCCAGTTACCAAAAAGGTAAAGAAATAGGCTCACAATTTTCTATTAAGAATAGATCATGGCCAACATGGTGAAACCCTGTCTCTACTAAAAATACAAATATTAGCCGGGCACGGTGGCCCGTGCCTGTAGTCCCAGCTACTTGGAGGCTGAGGCAGGAGAATCGCTTGAATCCAGGAGATGGAGGTTGCAGTGAGCCAAGATGGCGCCACTGCACTCCAACTTGGCAACAGAGCCAGACTCCGTCTCAAAAAAAAAAAAAAAAAAAAATCAGTGCTTTGAGAAACCCCTATTATTCCAACATGGGGACCCAAACTCCAGCCTTGCATCAGTATAGTTTTGATATTAATGCTCTATTTTTAGAAAACCTTATAAACAGTTCCCTTCTGATTTTAGCCAACTTGCTCACATGTAAAATTTCTTTCACAAGATTTATCTTTTTTTTTTTTTTTTTTGAGACGGAGTCTCGCTCTGCCGCCCAGGCTGGAGTGTAGTGGCCGGATCTCAGCTCACTGCAAGCTCCGCCTCCCGGGTTCACGCCATTCTCCTGCCTCAGCCTCCCGAGTAGCTGGCACTACAGGCGCCCGCCACCTCGCCCGGCTAATTTTTTTGTATTTTTTAGTAGAGACAGGGTTTCACCGTGTTAGCCAGGATGGTCTCGATCTCCTGACCTCGTGATCCGCCCGTCTCGGCCTCCCAAAGTGCTGGGATTACAGGCTTGAGCCACCGCGCCTGGCCAAGATTTATCTTTTATAAACCTTCTACAGCCTGTTTAAACCTTCAGTTTTGTCCTACACTTTCTTCTTCTTATACTGGCATTTTATCTTAGGACAAAAATTTACTTTTCTTTCTCCTTATCATTTTAACTAAAGCTCTCTCTTATGCAAAAGAAAAAATTCCTCTTTCCTTTTAACTTTCTTTACCCAAAATACACCCTCATAACTTTTTTTTTTACATCTTTCTTACCTCCTTGTTTCTTCCTGCCTCATTTCTATTTCCTTCCTAAATCCATATTTTAAAATGACCTTAAATACCTTTAAATTAGATAAAATTGCTCTTGTTAATGCAAAACGTATCCTCATGTCTTCTTATAATTTTTCTCACCAAAAACACCTCTTACTTCTCTCGTACACTTTGCATATAGAATTTTTTCTTTTTCTGATGGTTTTGATTACATATATTAATTAGAATTTTAAAATTCTCAATAACCTTAATTTTTGTGAATAGTGAGGAAGTAAGTTATTTGAGCTATTTGTGACATACCAACATTTTATGACTATATATTTCACAATTTTTAGACATTGTGAAAAAAGTTGTTCTTGAAAAAACGAGTTTTTTGTTCCTCAGACAAGTTTTTTTAATTTATTAACAGAGACACAAATATATTTAGTTTGTCTACATCATACAAAAACAAAATGCCAAAGTATACAAACTTTAAGTTTACGCATAATAATTAATGTTTTAGTATTTTAACTTGTTTAGCAATGACCAAGACATTTAATTGGTATATATTACATAATTCCACTTTAAGATTTCAAGTTACCAAAAACATTTTTGAAACTATGAGGAGTTTATTTGTAAACATTTATGCCTAATTTACTTATTTTTGAGAATCATGTTTGAACTGTTTATAAAATTTGTGTAAGACATTGAACAAAACTCTCCATCATCTCAAGTTATTTCTCTGCTAACCATTTCTACAGCATGCAAATGATAGACAAGAACTCTAAAGTTAAACATATGAGTATTTTTGCTGATCAGAAGACACGGCTGCTTTTCAAATACATCGACTCTTGAACAGCATGGGTTTGAACTACACAGATCCACTTATATGTGGATTTTCTTCTGCCTCTGCCACCCTGACACAGGAAGACTAACCCCTCCTTTTTCTCCTCCTCAGCCTAGTCAATGTGAAGACAATGAGGATAAAGACCTGTATGATGATCCACTTCCATTTAGTGAACGGTAAATACACATTTTCTCTTCCTTATAATTTTCTTAATAACATTTTATTTTGTCTAGCTTACTTCATTGTAAGAATATTGTATATAATACATTTAAGATACAAAATATGTGTTAATTGACTGTGGCTTCCAGTCAATAATAGGCTGTCAACTTAAATAACAGAGAGAGGCTCTTTAAAATATATATATATTTATTTATTTATTTAGGAATAAAGCATTACAACGGAAATACACATGCCACAGTAAACTATGTGCATATTCAGGGAAGTCAAGGATGACAAGGGCTTTTAAATGAAAAAATGAGGAGGATGACATAATTATTTTGAAAGAATTATCCTTGATTACAAAGATCAATAATAAGGGTGATGCCAATCTGAGGTTCGACAGGTAGTTGCTAGGCAGATGTCCTTTTAGAAGTATTTTTTTACATAAGGTTGCAGTGGCCTTTGTGTAAAGTTGTGGCTTTTGCAGTCTGTGATCATTTTTGTTATCAGGCACACAAACATAAGAACCCTCTCTTCATGACCTTCCCTGGCTCTATTTGTCCCGATTTTCTTAACTCATTTTGATTTTGACAACTTTCACAAGGCTATTAGTAGTTAAGTTTTTGGGAAACTGTCGCAGGTGAGTGACAACTATCTGGGCCAGTGGCACAGGGGTAAAATAATTTACTACAACAGGTGTAGGTAAAGAAAGGCAGATTTATTAGAGAAAGTATGAAAATATGTTTCAAAGAAGCAATGGACAGAATCAGCAAGAGATGAGCTGACTGCAAGGAAACAAAAGGTTACTGGAGATTTCAGAGAATGGTTCTTGGGCTCCAGAGTGCTGGGAGCAGTACTCATTACCCCAAAGTTGCAGTGAGCTAACTTGCAAGTGTCCGGTGATAGCTGGGCTCAGGAAGATTATGAGTTATTTACACAGGAGGGTTATGTGTCCCGGACCATGAATGTCATCAACATTTATGACATTCTTTACAGAAATACAAAAAACAAGAATAGAAAGACCCTTATCTTTCACCATATTCAAAAATCAACTAAAAATGATTGAAAGACTTGAATGTAAGACTTGAAACTATGGAACTAGTAGAAGAAAACATTGGTGAAATACTTCATAACATTAAACTGGGGCAAAGATTTTTTGTTACTTTTTTTGTTTTTAAAAATAAATTATTATGTTCACAAGAGGATGGATGTGAAGGAAAGATTTTTTGGCTATGACTCTACAAGCATAGGTAACAAAAGCGAAAATAGACAAATGGGATTAAATCAAGCTAAAAACTCTACAGCAAAGCAAACATTCAGAGTGAACAGACACCTATAGAATGGGAGAAATGTCTGCAAACTATATATATGACAAGTGGTTAATATCCAGAATATATAAGAAACTGAAACAACTCAAGAGAAAAAAAAAAGACCACCAAGTAACCTGATTTAAAAATTGGCAAATGATCTGAAGAGACACTCCTCAAAATAAGACAAATAGCCAACAGTTATATGAAGAAATGCTCAACAGCACTAATAAACAGGGAAAAGCAAGTCAAAACCAAAATGAGATATCTCCTTATTCCAGTTAGAATGGCTATTGTCAAAGAGACAAAAGATAACAATGCTGGCAAGAATGTGAAGAAAAAAGAACATTTACACACTGTTGTTGGAGATTTAAATTAGTGCAGCCATTATGGAAAACAGTGTGGAGGTTTCTCAAAAAATTAAAAATAAAACTACCATATTATTCAGCAACCCTATTACTGGGTATATATCCAAAGGAAAGGAAATCAGTATGTCAAGGAGATGTCTGCACTCCTATGTTTACTGCAGCAGCATTCTCAGTAGCCAAGATACAGAATCAACCAAAGTGCCCATGAACAGATGACTGAATAGAGAAAATTTAGTATATATACATAATGAAATACTATTGAGCCATAAAAATGAATGAAATCCTGTCATTTGTGGCAACATGGATGAACTTGGAGGATATTATGTTAAGTGAAATAAGCCAGACCCTGAAAACGAATACCATATGATCTCACTCATATGAGGTAGCTAAAAAGTTGATCTCATAGAAGTAGAAAATAGAATAGTGGTTACCAGACATTCATCTAGAAAAATGAAAACTTACATTCACAGAAAAAAAACTGTCCATAAATATTCATACCAGCTTTGTTTATAATAATGTAAAACTGGAAATAATCAAAATATTCTACAATAGGTTATCAGTTAAATAAACTGTGGTACATCCACACCATGAAACACTACTCAGCAATGAAATGAACAACCTATTGGTAAATACAATCCCAAAAGGCTATATACTATATAATTCCATTTATATAACCTTCTTAAAATGACAAAAGTAGGCCAGGCATGGTGGCTCATGCCTGTAATCCCAGCACTTTGGGAGGCCAAGGCAGGCAGATCATCTGAGGTCAGGAGTCTGAGACCAGCCTGGGCAACATTGTGAAACCCCATGTCTACTAAAAATACAAAAATTAGCCAGGCATAGTGGCGCACACTTGTAATCCTAGCTACTTGGAAGGCTGAGGCAGGAGAATCACTTGAACCTGGGAGACGGAGGTTGGAGTCAGCTGAGATAGCACTCCAGCCTGGGTGACAGAGTGTGACTCCATCTAAAAAAAAAAAAGAGAAGAGTATAGAGATGGAGAACAAATTGGTAGTCTCCAGAGTTTAGGGATGGAGGGTGTAGGCGGTTGAGTGTGACTATAAGGCAGTAGCACAAGGGAGATCTTTGCAGTGACTGAAGAGTTTTGCATATTGATTGCTAATCTATACCTGTGATCAAATGACATAAAACTATACAAAGACATTGTGCCAATGTCAGTTTACTGGTTTTGATATTGTACTACAGTTACGCAAAATGTAACATTTAGGGGAAACTAGGTAAAAGGCACACAGGATTTCTTTACTATCTCTGCAATTTCTTGTTAATTTACATTTCAAAATAAAAAGTTAATAAATAATCAAAGAAAGACATAAAGTCAGAGACTTATGTGTTTGGTGAGACAGTGTTCCCTGATGCAAGGAGCAATGGATTTGGAGTCAGATGAACCAAGACCCAGTTTCTCCTCCCCATGGCTTACCAGCTGTGTGCCCTTGAGAAAGTCAGTTAACCTTTCTGAGTTTCAGTTTTCTGTTTCATAGAATGGTCCTTATCAATTTTCTAGCTACTAACATTAGCTATTTTTATACTGCCTAATAAACATTTTTTGCCATATCCTCTATAGCCTGTTATATTGCATACTTAATATTTCTTTTTCTTTTTTTTTTTTTTTTGAGACAGAGTCTCGCTCTGTCGCCCAGGCTGGAGTGCAGTGGCCGGATCTCAGCTCACTGCAAGCTCCGCCTCCCAGGTTTACGCCATTCTCCTGCCTCAGCCTCCCGAATAGCTGGGACTACAGGCGCCTGCCACCTCGCCCAGCTAGTTTTATGTATTTTTTGGTAGAGATGGGGTTTCACCGTGTTAGCCAGGATGGTCTCGATCTCCTGACCTCGTGATCCGCCCGTCTCGGCCTCCCAAAGTGCTGGGATTAGAGGCTGGAGCCACCGCACCCGGCCTACTTAATATTTCTTAAGAGGCCAGGCACGATAGCTCACACTTGTAATCCCAGCACTTTGGGAAGCCAAGACGGGAGGATCACATGAGGTCAGGAGTTCGAGACCAGCCTAACCAACATGGTGAAACCCCATCTCTACTAAAAATACAAAAATTAGCCAGGTGTGGTGGCACATGACTATAATCCCAGCTACTTGGGAGGCTGAGGCAGGAGAATTGCTTAAACCCGGGAGGCGGAGGTTGCAGTGGGCCGAGATTGCCCACTGCACTCCAGCCTGGGCGACAGAGCAAGACTCTGTCTCATTAAAAAAAAGAAAATATATATATATATATATATATATGGAACATATAATATATATATATTCCTTATAGAGATCAACACAGTCCATTTACTTAAATCCATACCAAGCCCAAATCCTGAGCGATGTTATATATAAAATCACGACATCAAGGACTAGTGAATTTTTTCCTAAATGAGCATTGAAGTAAATAACCATCAAAAACATATACTTTTTTGTGTTGCCTAAATGATCACACATACTATCAACGGTACGGACCACATGTTTCAGGAAACATTAGTTTAGCCCAAATACTTTACTTTTTGGATAGAGAACATGATGTCTCATATACAGAAATAAACTTTCGGATTTGAAAGATCACTTAAAATGTAAACCACAATTTCTCATCACATTTTAAATAAATTCCAAAGTCCTTAACGAGGCCCTATTGGATCTGATAGGATGTAGCTATGCCTGCCTCTATGATATCAGTTTCTTTTATCCGTTCTCTTGCTCCCACTACTCCAACCACACTTGACCTCTTACTCTTCCTAGCGTATCAAACACTTTTTTGCCTCAGGGGCTTTGCTCTTGCTGTTCTCTCTGCCTGGAAGATTCTAGATATCTATGTGGTTCAATTCCTAGTACATTCAGGTTCTGCTCTGTGCCACTTCCTCAATGAGTCCTTACTTGGCCCTCCTGCTCAAAATAGCCACACACGCGTATATCATATTTTTCTCTATTCCCCTTACTGTGCACTCAATCCTGTGTGCCTTATATATACACACACATACTCTCTCACACGTACCCATGTATATTATATTATTCTCTATTCCCCTTTCTCTGCACTCAATCCTGTGTGCCTTACACACACACACACACGTATATCATATGATTCTCTATTCCCCTTACTCTACACTCAATCCTGTGTGTCACACACACACTCACACATACATGTATATCATATTATCTATTCCCCTTACACTGCACTCAATCCTATGTGCCTTACACACACACACACACACGTATCATTATTCTCTGTTCCTCTTACTCTACACTCAATCCTATGTGCCTTTCACACACACGCTCACACACACATATTCTCATACACACACACACAAGTATACGATTCTCTATTCTCCTTTCCCTATTTTTCTTTATAGCACTTACCACCAACTGACATTATATGTTTCTTGTCCCTCTCCCTAATTAGAATGGCCAGACTTTGCTTTCTTCTCTTAAGCTGAGTGCCTAGAATTGCGCCAGTGCACAGACCCACACGCAGCCAATACAGCCATCCTCCCTGCAGAATCTGAGGGGAGTGGTCATGTTGTCTCAGTCTGCAACTTTAGAACAGCAGGAGCCGCCAGCTCCTCCAGGCAGTCTAACCATTTTTCCAGATGGTTCCCATCTTCAGAGGTCTATCTGATGAGTTTCAACTTGTGTGCCTGCAGTTTCCACTCAGGCCTATTAGTTCTGGGCCGTGGGCCTACACAGAACATGCCTTTCAGATACTTGAAGACAGCAACTATGACTCTCTCCAGCTGTTTACTGCTTTTCAAGTTAAACAGACCTCCCCTTCCATCATTGCTCAGGCATAATCCTCTGGGATGACAGAAAGAACATGTTCTCTGGGGACAGGTAACACAGATCTGAATCCAGACCTCACTCATAGGCACTGTGTAACCCTGAGCACATCACGCCTGCCTATCAGGGCTCCTGTGAGGATTCCAGGGGTTCATATGTATAAAGTGTTTAGCACAGTTGCTGCCCGACAGTGGAAGGTCAATGGATGACCCTGATGTTCATTGCTTTCCTGAAGAAAGTTCTGCCCAAATCCTAACAGCAAAACAAATTTCCTGAACCACATCAGGTCATCTCCGCTGCCTGCCTGTAGAAAGAGGAGAGTAGAACCGATGCGCACTGGACTCACCCAAAGGTGGAAAAGGACCAGGAACCCAAAAAGGAAGATCCAGTGGACCCACAGGCAGCCCTCCTAATGGAGCCTGGGCAGTGCCCTCTTCTTTTTGTTGGAAAAACTGCAAGAAATATTTTTTGCTTTGTTGTTTGAGGCTAGAGTCCAAGAAAGGCCCAGAAACGGTTGATATGAAGGATTTGGAGTAGGAAAATAGGATAAAAATTCAAAGTTAAGAGCTGGACAACGAGTTGGGTTATGAGGGCTTCCACGCCAGTCTGTTTCCTTCTTGCTCATGGTGGGACTCTAGACAATTCCTTTCCACTCTCAGCCTGCGTTTTCTTAGCTGGGAAATGCCAGTTCTAAGAGCTACCGGGATACAAGTATATGCCATATGTACATTCACTCATTCAATGCTTTCCAACACATGTTCACTGCATACTCTGGGTGTAACAAAATGACAGCCTGTTCCTAGCCTCAGGGGTCTCACTGTCTATTAAAAGTTTCCCTTAGGGTATCATTCTGAAAGGGAGGAGGAACTAGAAAAACACTTAGTTCCAGTGTGTCATGATAAACAAACAGAGGAAAAGAAAACAGCCGCTGTGAGAATGTAGGGAAGGGGGATAAACTACGAAGGAGAGGGACAGGAAAGGCTTGTTGGAGAAGCGATCTGCCCAGTGCAACAGCCTTGTGGAGGACTTGTACCTCCTCTGCTAGTGCCTTTCACCATCCCCAAGGAGATCTGGAGCAGGACCCTGAACACGGGATGATCAGTTTATACTGCTGAGTGGCAGGCTGATGCTCTGGGTGGTGTAACATTCTGCCCTTCTCTGATTTATTGTCTGTGATTCGGCCTTACCTAGGTCAATAAAATGCTGAGTGCACACCCAGCGTCCCCAGCACATTCAGAATGCTGCCAGATCATTTCTCACCCCCTCAGTAGACATTAAACTCTTTGTCCTGGCCTTAGTTGTCCTTGTGGTCCTGGCTCAGACTGCCCCAGGTAAACAGAACCATGGAGAGGAAGGAAAAGGGAGTGAGGATGGGGTCCTAACCACAGAATCACTGGAAAATTGAATATGTGTGGAAGTGAGGAGAGCCCATGGGGATAGCGGAGATCTGATGAAGGGCTTATAATGAATATGCTCCCATAAGAAGGGCAGCCTGCCAGCCCTGACCATGATGGTGCTTCTCATTAGGGAACCTGGAGAATATCTGCAGAGGCCAAGGTGTTTTATATGACGCCCTTTCCATATGCAGAAGCAACCCCAACATCTCTAGTATCCTGAATGCCTCTGGCCCATACGTCAACAGTCTCATCCTGTGAGTCTCTCACTTCAACCCCACTTTCAGTTGATACTACCTCTTGTAATAATCGGTCTCATGACTTCACTTCTCCACTGTTGTTGGGCTTTGAGTGCTCCTTTAAAGCAGGCAGAGGAGGCAACTTGCTCTTGTCTTGGAATATATGGTGAAAAAGTTGTAAGTTGATGTTGGATATCTACAGGTTTATAAAAATAGGTTCACAGTGTGGAGCTGGGGTTAGAGCAGATTTTGGCTTTCAAGTTGAACAGGCTCAAAGCTCTCTAACAGTATAAACAGGCGTCTTGGCCAGGTGGTGAATAACTTTATAATGGAAATGTTTTCCCCTTAGGCTTCCCAGGGGCTCTAAAGTTGATGATTTTTAATTCTGTGATTTCCTTTGGGTCATTGCTGTTGGAAGTCACATCCTCTCTTGGAGCAGCTATTCAAGCTGAAAGCATTTGCCAATCACTCAGTTGTTCTAGAAGCAAAAGAAGGTTATTCTGGGCTAACTCTGAGTTGGTTTGAGCATGCCTTATATTCCAGTGAGGGCAAGTAGAATAGAGGGAGTTGCAGATGCAAGAGACATTTTGGAGAAAGAATCTACATATTGACTTATGAAATACTGGAAGAGAAAAGTGAGAGTCAATGTGACTGATTTTTTTCAGTCTTAACCTTCCGGTAAAAGAGAGAGAATTAGAAATTATCTCCCAGAAGAAGAGTTTGGGGAAAAGACAAGTGGAAAGAATCTGTAGTTTAGACTAAGATATAATGATCTCTCAACTGAATCCAATGTGCTGGGAAAGCTGGGTTTGCAGTCTGCCCTGACTGAGAGTCACAGAAAATAAATCAGAGAAGGGCACAGTGTTAAACCCTCCCTGCACCCCCCCTCCCCCTCCCCCAACACACACACACACACACAACATCAGCCACAGCTCAGAATGTAAATTGATCATCCATTGTTCAGGGTCTTGCTTTAAACAACCCCTGGGGCAAGCACCCCTAGAACAAACAATGCCTGGCACATAGTAGATGCTCAACAAATTGTGGTTAGATGAATAAAGAATGGAGAGAGAAAAAACAGATAATTGAAGGCTTAGTCCCACTCCCTAGCAAGCAGCTAGATTTAGAGAGGAAGTAGAACCAGATTTAGTGAGACCGTGAAAAATGACAGAGATGAAAGTATAATAAGCATAGGAATAAAATTCAATTAGAGCTGGTTAGAGGAAGGAAGATAACTACTCCTACCTACTGCATGTCAAGACCAGCAGTAGTCATTAAACATGCACAAATTTTTTTTTATTTTTTATTTATTATACTTTAAGTTCTAGGGTACATGTGCATAACGTGCAGGTTTGTTACATATGTATACTTATGCCATGTTGGTGTGCTGCACCCATCAACTCGTTAGCACCCATCAATTCATCATTTATATCATGTATAACTCCCCAATGCAATCCCTCCTCCTCCCCCCCCCCATGATAGGCCCCAGTGTGTGATGTTCCCCTTCCCGAGTCCAAGTGATCTCATTGTTCAGTTCCCACCTATGAGTGAGAACATGCGGTGTTTGGTTTTCTCTTCTTGTGATAGTTTGCTAAGAATGATGGTTTCCAGCTGCATCCATGTCCCTACAAAGGACGCAAACTCATCCTTTTTTATGGCTGCATAGTATTCCATGGTGTATATGTGCCACATTTTCTTAATCCAGTCTGTCACAGATGGACATTTGGGTTGATTCCAAGTCTTTGCTATTGTGAATAGAAACATGCACAAATTTATAACATTCCCATGAATGTCATTAGGTGTCAAAATCAATGTTTCACTCTAACCATTATTACTATTACCAACATCCTTAGTTTAATAGTATTTATTTTTTAAATGTATTTATATATTCATGTATTTGCTTATTTTGATAGATGGATGGATCAGAAGGTGCTGTTATGGAATTGGCAGATGCAGGAAATCATGCAAAGAAATTGAGAGGAAGAAAGAAAAATGTGGGGAAAAATATATTTGCTATGTCCCTAAAGAAAAGGATAAAGTATCACACATTCATGACCAAAAAGAGACAAGCGAGCTATATATCTAGTTGCGACTTCTGAATTCAGAATTTTAATAGTCATTATAATGAGTCAGTGAAATGGCTATCGGGGGCACCTGCATTGTCCTAGATCTCTGTGAAGTCTTCATAGGGCCCGTTAGAAAAACACACTCATTCCTGCTATCAATATATCTCTCTAGTCTACTGTAGCCCAACAATGCTCTAAGCCATCGCTGGATATGACTGATAATAGTAGTTTTCATGGTAAGAAAATTTTATAGGATCTAGATCTTGAATTCCCGAACCTCTGACCGGGTCCCTGAATGTAGAAGTTTACCAGGTTAACGTAAATTGGACCTTAGCTACAGATTCTTATCTAATGTCTCACCCTGGAGAGTTGCAATAAAACAGTGTAATCCAGAAAGTGTCCTTTTCTGTCTTAAGCTCAAAATTTAGCTCAAGGCTCTGCCGTATGGTCTTACTCTTGGAACTTATCCTTTACCCCAAGTTCCTAAGCACCTTTGGCTGTCCAAAGATTGTCATGCCCTCTGACCAGGAGGCAACTACTCCTGCCCCCAAGCACATGGAAGTGGAAAATAAAAGGCGCAACATTTAGTGAGAACTTATTATGTGCAAGGTCTTGTCCTAAGCACTTTACTTCATTTTGTCCCAACAACAGCTCCAGGAGATAGGAACTAGTGTGCTCCTTTGCCAGAAGAGGAGACTAAGTCACAGAGAGTTTAAGTGACTTGCCCTAAATGGCACAGATAGCTAGTTCAGTAACAGGACTTTGAATCTGCAATGCCTGGGTTCAGGCACTGTGCTTTCTCCAAGTGGAACGAGATTGCTGCCTTACCAAAAGTTTCACTTGACTCTTCCCACACAGAACCAACCTCTTTAATAGGGAAGATGTGGTGAAGAAAGAGCTTTGTGTGCCCTCTTGTGGCTAAAATGTGTAATGAACCCAGTCCTAGCAGGTTCATCCAGGTTCAAATAAAGGTTATCCTGGATTGCACTTGAGGGAGAAATGGCTCTGGCTTTGCAGAGAGTTGCAGCTCAAGGGCCAATGCCAATCACATCTGAAGTTGAAAAGTATCCTTACCTTCTGTTGACACAATTATCTGGAGGATACAGTCCAAAGACAAGGTACAGTAATCATCACAATAATGGCAGCCCAGTTCTCAAAATACTTCCTGTCAGTTCTCTCATTTCCCCCGACTAGAATACTACGAAGCATCTTCAAAATGGAAGCGTTGGTCTGGACTACAAACTCCGTATACCTTTCAACCTTTAAGGCCTTCCTCATTCTTTACATTATGGTGAGAATTATGCACTCTCTACCTATGATTGCAGAAGATGCCACCTTAGAGAGCAAAGGCATGGAGGATGAAGAGAGAGACTGAGAAACAGGAAATGTATACCTCAATCTGGGTACTCAAACCATAAAATACACCTTCTGTTCCTCCTTGCTTCCCCATACACATATATCATGTTAGCCACAGAGACTTTCCAAGTCTGCTTCTATAGCACCTGCTCTTCATCTCTGCCTCTGGTCTTCCAGTTCAGCCATCATCTTTCCTTGTCCATTGCTATGGAATGAATTTTGTGCCCCACTCCCTAAAAATTGTGTGTTGTGTGTCAGAACCTCCAGTGCCTCAAAATGTGACTGCATTTGGAGATAGAGTCTTGGAAGAGGTGATTACGTTTAAATGAAGTCATTAGGACAGATACAAATTCAATCGGACTACTGTTCTTATAAGAAGAGATTAGGACAAAATTATTCTACAAATAATTATGACCCAGAACAAGAAGACCACGTTAAGCTCCAGGGAGATCATGACCATCTACAAGTCAAAGAGAGAAGACTCAGAAGAAATCAACGCTACTGACACCTCGGTCTCAGATTTTTAGCTTCCTGAATTGTGAGAAAATAAATTTGTATTGTTTAAGTCACCTGATCTGTGATACTTTGTTGTGACAGCCCTGGCAGACTGATACAGACATACTGTAACATCAGCATCCTGGTCATCTCTTTTTCTCTCATTAGGACTTTGACTCGCTCCAGGCTTTTCATACAGTTGCCAGAAGAGCATCTCTACAATCCAAATATGAAACTTTTTTCTTTCCAAATTTTCCAAAAGCTGCATAACCCTTTCAGGAATCAATTCTCAACTCCCTTTATGATAACCCCTGCCTGCCTCAGTAGTTTTATATCTAGTTCCTCCTCCCTTTCAATTCCCACCATGGACCTCCCAAACAACCTTATTCCTGGAAATTAATTAATCTAATTAAATTTTCTTTTTATACACTGCCCCTTCTGCCTGAAAGGTTCTTAATGCAAACCAGATTATTCCATCCCCCTCTGAAAAGAGGTTAAGTAGGGAAGAAAAGTCATCCTAAGAATATTTATTAATTTAAAAACTCATTGGTGAAATAAGTCACTCAAACATCCCAATTTCTTAGAACCTGTGCCTCTCCCAAACCCAGCAGGTCAATGTCTTCCATGGACTAATTGTGAAAATGCAAAAATGCATGGCAAATTGTTGTAGAGTGACATTTAAACCTTCTTGAACATGCAGGATTTTCTCTAGATAATGATAGTCATGTTATAAAATTACACTGTTAATATGCAAAGCCATTAATAAATGAGGATCAGTAAGAATTACATTAACGAAAATTAAAGAGAAAATTGACAAGAATGATGATATAAGAAGTAACTTTTTAAAACACTGCTTAACTAACAAAGCATAAGGAAAAGTCCAGAGAAAACCTGATTGGAACCTAGAATATTTTTGCAAATAACTGTGATTGTGCTACATTTTTAAAAAGGCAAACCTACAGTAAAGTATTTTTTATTTTCATGCTTTTAACTAGAATTATTTTCATTTTGGTCAAAAAACTCCATTTGTAAAGAACATTATAAGTGATAACTATTTGGTAAATCTAAATGAATATTGACTATAAAAACCAATTATAATAATGTCTTAGGGCATTATAATATTTATAGAAATAATATGCATAACAATAATAGCATAAAAAGTTGAACAGAGGTTAATGGACAGCTAATATTTTGTTGATTTCCAGACACATTGTATAAAATATTGTAGAGCTTCAAATGATATTATCTTCATCCAGAGAGGGTTCACCCTTTCCCTTGGTAGGCTGATAGAGTAGAATTTAGTTGCTACGATTCAATCATAAAGGAAACTAATTCAAAGTTAGCTTGTAGTTGGGATAAGGCATTGTCTACCTCTTGATCTTTTGTCTGTGTAGTCATGCCTTCTACATATAGAACCAGCTTATACTCATTTAGGAAGCATTAACTCTCTAGCATTGAATATCTCATAAAACTCATATTTATCCAATAAGTTTTTAGATGCAATATGTGGTTGTACTTAAGAGCCTATTCTTTGGAGCCAGAAACTTTTTTTATTATTATTATACTTTAACTTCTAGGGTACATGTGCACAATGTGCAGGTTTGTTACATATGTATACATGTGCCATGTCGGTGTGCTGCACCCATTAACTTGTCATTTACATTAGGTATTTCTCCTAATGCTCTCCCTCCCCCCTCCCCCCACCCCATGACAGGCCCCAGTGTGTGATGTTCCCTACCCTGTGTCCAAGTGTTCTCATTGTTCAATTCCCACCTATGAGTGAGAACACGCAGGGTTTAGTTTTCTCTCCTTGCCATAGTTTGCTCAGAATGATGGTTTCCAGCTGCATCTATGTCCCTACAAAAGACATGACCCCATCTTTTTATGACTGCATAGTATTCCATGGTATATATGTGCCACATTTTCTTAATCCAGTCTATCATTGATGGACATTTGGGTTGGTTCCAAGTCTTTGCTGTTGTGAATAGTGCTGCAATAAACATATGTGTGCATGTGTCTTTATGGTAGCATGATTTATAATCCTTTAGGTATATACCCAATAATGGGATCGCTGGGTCAAATGGTATTTCGAGTTTTAGAACTTTGAGGAATCGCCACATTGCCTTCTACAATGGTTGAACTAGTTTACAGTCCCACCAACTGTGTAAAAGTGTTCATATTTCTCCACATCCTCTCCAGCACCTATTGTTTCCTGAGTTTTTAATGATCGCCATTCTAATGGGTGTGAAATGGTATCTCATTGTGGTTTTGATTTGCATTTATCTGATGGCCAATGATGATGAGCATTTTTTCATGTGTCTGTTGGCTGCATAAATGTCTTCTTTTGAGAAGTGTCTGTTCGTATCCTTCACCCACTTCTTGATGGGGTTGTTTGATTTTTTTCTTGTAAATTTGTTTAAGTTCTTTGTAGATTCTGGATATTAGCCCTTTGTCAGATGGGTAGATTGCAAAAATATTCTCCCATTCTGTAAGTTTCCTGTTCACTCTGATGGTAGTTTCTTTTGCTGTGCAGAAGCTCTTTAGTTTAATTAGATCCCATTTGTCTATTTTAGCTTTTGCTGCCATTGCTTTTGGTGTTTTTAGCCATGAAGTCCTTGCCCATGCCTATGTCCTGAATGGTATTGCCTAGGTTTTCTTCTAGGATTTTTTATAGTTTTGGGTCTAACATTTAAGTCTTTAATCCATCTTGAATTAATTTTTGTATAAGGTGTAAGGAAGGGATCCAGTTTCAGCTGTCTACATATGGTTAGCCAGTTTTCCCAGCACCGTTTATTAAATAGGGAATCCTTTCCCCATTTCTTGTTTTTGTCAGGTTTGTCAAAGATCAGATGGTTGTAGATGTGTGGTATTATTTATGAGGGCTCTGTTCTGTTCCATTAGTCTACATCTCTGTTTTGGTACCAGTACCATACTGTTTTGGTTACTGTAGCCTTGTAGTATAGCTTGAAGTCAGGTAGCGTGATGCCTCCAGCTTTGTTCTTTTGGCTTAGGATTGTCTTGGCAATGTGGGCTCTTTTTTGGTTCCATATGAACTTTAAAGTAGTTTTTTCCAGTTCTGTGAAGAAAGGCATTGGTAGCTTGATGGAGATGGCATTGAATCTATAAATTACCTTGGACAGTATGGCCACTTTCACAATATTGATTCTTCCTATCCATGAGCATGGAATGTTCTTCCATTTGTTTGTGTCCTCTTTTATTTCATTGAGCTGTGGTTTGTAGTTCTCCTTGAAGAGGTCCTTCACATCCCTTGTAAGTTGGATTCCTAGGTATTTTATTCTCTTTGAAGCAATTGTAAATGAGAGTTCACGCACGATTTGGCTCTCTGTTTGTCTGTTATTGGTGTATAGGAATGCTTGTGATTTTTGCACATTGATTTTGTATCCTAAGACTGCTGAAGTTGCTTATCAGCTTAAGGAGATTTGGGGTTGCGACGACGGGGTTTTCTAAATATACAATCATGTCATCTGCAAACAGGGACAATTTGACTTCCTCTTTTCCTAACTGAATGCCCTATATTTCTTTCTCCTGCCTGATTGCCCTGGCCAGAACTTCCAACACTATGTTGGATAGGAGTGGTGAGAGACGGCATCCCTGTCTTGTGCCAGTTTTCAAAGGGAGTGCTTCCAGTTTTTGCCCATTCAGTATGATATTGGCTATGGGTTTGTCATAAATAGCTTTTATTATTTTGAGATACGTCCCATCAATACCTAGTTTATTGAGAGCTTTTAGCATGAAAGGCTGTTGAATTTTGTCAAAGGCTTTTTCTGCATCTATTGAGATAATCATGTGGTTTTTGTCTTTAGTTCTGTTTATATGATGGATTACGTTTATTGATTTGCGTATGTTGAACCAGCCTTGCATCCCAGGGATGAAGCCAACTTTATCGTGGTGCATAAGCTTTTTGATGTGCTGCTGGATTCTGTTTGCCAGTATTTTATTGAGGATTTTTGCATCGATGTTCGTCATTATGGTATTCTCTGATGGTAGTTTGTATTTCTGTGGGATCAGTGGTGATATGTATGATTTATCATTTTTTACTGTGTCTATTTGATTCTTCTCTCTTTTCTTCTTTATTAGTCTTGCTAGTGGTCTATTTTGTTGATCTTTTCAAAAAACCAGCTCCTGGATTCATTGATTTTTTGAAGGGTTTTTTGTGTCTCTATCTCCTTCAGTTCTGCTCTGATCTAAGTTATTTCTTGCCTTCTGCCAGCCTTTGAATGCGTTTGCTCAAAGAGAAATGTGGAGAGTTCTGTAGATGTCTACTAGTTCTGCATGGTGCAGAGCTGAGTTCAAGTCCTGGATATCCTTGTTAACTTTCTGTCTCGTTGATCTGTCTAATATTGACAGTGGGGTGTTAACGTCTCCCAATATTATTGTGTGGGAGTCTAAGTCTCTTTGTTGGTCTCTAAGGACTTACTTTATGAATCTGGGTGCTCCTGTATTGGGTGTACATATATTTAGGATAGTTAGCTCTTCTTGTTGAATTGATCCCTTTACCATCATGTAATGGCCTTCTTTGTCTCTTTTGATCTTTGTTGGCTTAAAGTCTGTTTTATCAGAGACTAGGATTGCAACCCCTGCTATTTTTGTTTTCCATTTGCTTGGTAGATCTTCCTCCACCTCTTTATTTTGAGCCTATGTGTGTCTTTGCACGTGTGATGGGTCTCCTGAATACAGCACAGATGGATCTTGACTCTATCCAATTTGCCAGTCTCTGTCTTTTAATTGGGGTATTTAGTCCATTTACATTTAAGGGTAATATTGTTATGTGTGAATTTGATCCTGTCATTAGGATGTTAGCTGGTTATTTTGCTCATTAGTTGGTGCAGTTTCTTCCTAGCATCGATGGTTTTTACAATTTGGCATGTTTTTGCAGTGGCTGGTACCAGTTGTTCCTTTCCATGTTTACTGCTTCCTTCAGGAGCTCTTGTAAGGCAGGCCTGGTGGTGACAAAATCTCTCAGCATTTGCTTGTTTGTAATGGATTTTGTTTCTCCACTTATGAAGCTTAGTTTGTCTGGATATGACATTCTGGGTTGAAAATTCTTTTCTTTAAGAATGTTGAATATTGTCCCCACTCTCTTCTGGCTTGTAGAGTTTCTGCTGAGAGATCTGCTGTTAGTCTGATGGGCTTCCCTTTGTGGGTAAACCAGCCTTTCTCTCTGACTGCCCTTAACATTTTTCCCCTCATTTCAGCCTTGGTGAATCTGACAATTGTTGTGTCTTGGGGTTGCTCTTCTTGAGGAGTATCTTTGTGTTGTTTTCCATATTTCCTGGATTTGAATGTTGGCCTGCCTTGCTAGGGTGGGGAAGTTCTCCTGGAAAATATCCTGAAGATTGTTTTCCAACTTGGTTCCATTCTCCCATCACTTTCAGGTACACCAATGAAATGTAGATATGGTCTTTTTCATGTAGTACCATATTTCTTGAAGGCTTTGTTCGTTTCTTTTTACTCTTTTTTCTCTAAACTTCTCTTCTAGCTTCATTTCATTCATTTGATCTTCAATCACTGATACCCTTTCCTCCACTTGATCGAATGGGCTACTGAAGCTTGTGCATGCATCATGTAGTTCTCGTGCCATGGTTTTCAGCTCCATCAGGTAATTTAAGGTCTTCCCTATGCTGTTGATTCTAATTAGCCATTCATCTAATCTTTTTTCAAGGTTTTTAGCTTCCTTGATGGGTTCGAACATCCTCCCTTAGCTCGGAGAAGTTTGTTATTACCGACCTTCTGAAGCCTACTTCTGTCAACTCGTCAAAGTAATTTTCCATCCAGCTTTGTTCCATTGCTGGTGAGGAGCTGCATTCCTTTGGAGAAGAAGAGGCGCTCTGGTTTTCAGAATTTTCAGCTTTTCTGCTTTGGTTTCTCCCCATCTTTGTGGTTTTATCTACGGTGACCTACAGATGGGGTTTTGGTGTGATGTCCTTTTTGTTGATGTTGATGCTATTCCTTTCTGCTTGTTAGTTTTCCTTCTAACAGTCAGGACCCTCAGCTGCAGGTCTGTTGGAGTTTGCTGGAGGTCCTCTCCAGACTCTATTGGCCTGGGTGTCACCAGTGGAGGCTGAAGAACAGCAAATATTGCAGAAGAGCAAATGTTGCTGCCTGATCCTTCCTCTGGAAGCTTCTTCTCAGAGGGGCACCCAGCTGTATGAGGTGACAGTCGGCCCCTACTGGGAGATGTCTCCCAGTTAGGCTACTCGGGAATCAGGGACCCACTTGAGGAGGCAGTCTGTCCATTCTCAGATCTCAAACTCTGTGCTGGGAGAACCACTGCTGTCTTCAAAGCTTAGTTGGAAATGCAGAAATCACCTGTCTTCTGCATCACTCATGCTGGGAGCTGTAGACTGGAGCTGTTCCTATTAGTACATCTTAGAACAATCCCCTGGAGCCAGAAAATTTGATTCTACTTCCCTGTTCTGCCACTCCTTTGGGAAAGGCATCAAAACTTTCTGAGCATCAGATTCCTTTTCCATAAAGTGGATATTATTTAATATTACCTTTCTCAGTATATTGTAAGGTCAAAATAAGATAATGTACACAACCATTTACTATGTTACCATGTTCATTGCATGTAACATATGTAAATAAGTTATTGTGTTGATAAGAATAAGAATAGGAGATACAATGAAATTTGGGGACTTAAGGGGAAGGGTGAGAAGGGGCAAGGGTTAAAACACTACACATAGGGTGCAGGGTATACTGCTCAGGTGATTGGTGCACCAAAATCTCGCAAAACACCACTAAAGAACTTACTAATGGAACCAAATATCACCTGTACTCCAATAGCCTATGAAGAAAAAAAAAAAGACCAAGAATAGGAGACACCAGCCTTCGTTTCCCTACCAAAAAAGATCTCTCTCTCTCTTTCTCTAGCTAGCTAGCTAGCTATCCTCAAAATCGTAATAGCCCTGAGATAGCTCAAGGGCCCATTAAACATTTAAAAATATGTAGCAACACAGTGGAGCAAAAACAAAAAAACAAAATGGAGAACATCCACAAAGAAAGGATTGCTAGTGAGGTCAGCATATCTGAGACTATTGGAAATGATTAGGAACAAAGAAGAAAGGCAGAGTATCAGTTATGCAGTGGAAACCACTATGGTCCCAGTGGCTTACTCTAAAGAAGACAACAGCATCATTTGCCACAAGGGTTAACAATAGTCATTCCCACTGGGGAACCTTTGAGAGAGAGATGCAGCTGCACAACCCTCCTCCCTCTGAGAAGCACTACTGCTGAATTGCTTTGAGAAAGGAGCCACCATCACTCTCAACCCCCATGTGCACTGATCCCCATGAGAACTTGGGCTATGGGGCTGCATCTCACATACACACATCTCAGACTCTGAAGCCATCACCATAGCAAGCTAGTTTGTACTCCAGGCCCTGAAGCTAAGGTCTCTCCAGACACCAGTTCAACTGCCATAGAGAGCTAGCTCCACTGCAAGCCCAGAGCCCCTGTAACCCTGCCTAAGCTCTCCTTCTTGGTCCCCTGACTACTTCACAAGTATCATACTTCACATTCTGTTACTAATGAGGCAGTTGGGGTGCCTGTGCCCTGGGTGCCAGTGTCATTACCACTCCAGATCCCAGAGCCATAGTCTCTCCATGCATACCTGTGCTGCAGGCCTTAGCTCCATGGCCACTCCATGGGTGCCACTCATCAAACACCAGTGCCACCACCACTACAAGCAAGCCACAAGACAGACTCAGTGTCAAGAGGGATTCATGCAGCCACAATTTCCCTAGTGGGAGAAAAAGAGATCCAGAAGACCTTAGCAGCCAACACCACCAGAGACTCCAGCAATCCTCACTGACACTGTTGGCATCCACAGTATTCATCACTAAGGATTCCTGCAATTTTAATCAACACCAGCATCAATTGACAGAGCTGCACAGAAACTATACCACTGTACCTTCAGTGATACCAGAACGGTTGCCCTTCACTCAGAAAGCAGTCTTGCATTCCCCTCCCTCCATAGGGGCAGGTCTTTCCACAACAGAATTAACCTGTAAAGTCTGAAAAAGATGATTGCTCCATCAAATATGATGACATTAACATAAGAAAACAAGAAACATTTAAAAACCAAGGAAACATAACAATAACAAAGAATATGATAATTTCCTAGTATCTGGTCCTCCAAAGAAATGGAAATATACAAACTGTGTGACAAAGAAATCAAAATAATTGCTTTAAAGAAGGTCAGCAGGCTGGGCACAGTAGCTCACGCCTGTAATCCCAGCACTTTGGGAGGCCAAGGTGGGTGGATCACCTGAGGTCAGGAGTTCAAGACCAGCCTAGCCAACATGGTGAAGCCGTGTCTGTACTAAAAATACAAAAATCAGCTGGGCATGGTGGCAGGCACCTGTAGTCCCAGCTACTCAGGAGGCTGAGGCAGGATAATCACTTGAACCTGGAAGGTGGAGTTTGCAGTGAGCTGAGATCGTACCACTGCACCCCAGCTTGGGTGATAGAGTGAGACTCTGTCTCAAAAATAATAATAATAATAATAAATACATAAATAAATAAATAAAGCAGCTCAGCAGACTCCAAGAAAATACAGAGAAGCAATTCAGTAAAATCAGGAAAACAATAAATGACAAAATGAGAAATTTATTAGAAATTGAAATTGTTTTAAATTATAGAGCTGAAATATACAATGAATAAAATAAAAAATACAATAAAAAGCATCAACAGCAAAACTGATCAAACAGAAGAAAGAATCTGTGAAATCGAAAACATACAATCAAATGAGAAAAAATAAACAAAAAGAATGAAAAAACATTACAGGATTTATGGGACAGCATCAAAAGAACAAATATTCAAATTATAAGTTTCTGAAGAAGAAGAGAGAGCCAAAGGAGCAGAAAGATTCTTTAAAGAAATCAGTAAAAAACTTCCCAAATCTGGAAAAAGATGTAAATATACAGATACAAGAAGGTTAAAGGTTTTGAATCAGATTAAATTCAAAAGACCACATGAAGACATATATTCAACAGTCAAAAATCAAAGACAAAGGGAGCATCTTGAAAGCAGCAAGAGAAAATACGCAAATAACTCATAATGGAGTTCCAATAAGGCTAGCAACAGATTTCTCAATAAAAACCTTGCAGACCAGAATGCAATGATATATTCATTGAAGAAAAAAATTGCCAGCCAAGAATACTTTATGCAGGAAATCTGCACTCCACCAATGAAGGAATAATAAAGCTGTCCTAGACACAGAAAAGCTGAGGGAGTTTATCAGCACAAGGCTTGCCTTACGAGAAAGGCTAAAAGGAATTCTTTCCAATGAGATAAAAGGATGCTACTTAGTAAGACTATAACATTCAAAAGTACAAAACCCACTGGTAAATATAGATAATGATGGCTGACTAAAAGCATCCAGAACTTACCACCTTTACAGAGAAGGACTAAACAGTATTAGATTGGTGCAAAAGTAAATGTGGTTTGAGGCATTAAAAGTAATGATGGAAAACTGCAATTACTTATGAACCCATCTAATAGATAATCACATATCAAATAAAGTGTCTAGAAGAGAATGCTGGAATCCAGCAGAGAAGCAACAGGGACTCTGAGGCACAAAAGCTCAAGATGGCAGCATAGAGAAGGAATCAAGGCAGCCAGGTGAATCAGCTCAGAGTCAGGAGGAACTCCCCATTGTGAGGAAAGAGGTAACTGAAAGATCCATATTAGTCCACACTCCCACCAGAAATGCCTGAAGTTCTAACTGCAGAAAAGCTCCTAGACACTCACATGTCCTGAGCCTAGTGTGGAAAGCTGCCTGGAATCCACATGACTGCATTTGTTTCAGGGAGAGAATGTGCACAGGGGCCCACCCCTGGAACCCAGGCTGCTATAGTATGGTGCCATTTTGAGAGCAAATACAACAACAGACTATATCCTGCCATGGAGACCAATAGCTCCTGCATCTCCACAACACTGAGACCCCACCAATATCCCCCAACACCCACTCAAAGGGCTGCAGCATCATAGTGCTGGCTAGGCCCAGTGGCACAACCACACTGCCAGCATCTGAGACCACACAACATCCCACACCCCAGGGAACACATGGTCCAACATGACAGGTATACTGGCTCAAGGACATAGAGAACCAAAGTGTGAGCTTCCCAGAGCCTGAGAGCAACCCTCCTGGACCTGCTGCCACCAACAGTAACCTCACTCCCCTCCAGCAATGGGGCCATGAAGCACCATACATCCCACCCAAGGGCCCAGAGACTGACCTGTCCAACCCACTGAAGAAATCACCAGCTCCCAGCTACCCCACTCAGGAAACGAAACCAGTCCACTCACCCAACTACAGATATTGCCAGCACTTGTGTGCCCACCTGGGGGCCCAAGGAGGAACTGCCCAGCCAGCATTTACGCTCTGCTTGAGTGACCAAGGACCATCCCATCAGGGCATTACATTGCCACTGCTGGTGCCTGTGCATCCAACATGGGGCCCAAAGACCAGCCCACATGACGCACGTAACCATCACCACCAGTGCCTGCACATTCAACCTAGGAACCTATGAACCAGCCCACTTGGAACATATGAAACTGCCAAAGCCTCACCACAGCTTCCACAAATCATCACATTGTATCCCATAAATATGTACAATTACTAAGTGTTGATTATACATTTAAAAAATGGTTGTTGCCTCTTAAGAATTTATTAGTGTGTGGATATTCTAGCTAATATATAAACTTTTTCTATAGTACAGTGGTCCTCAGTGTGGTTCTCCTGACCACCAGCATCAGCATCACCTGGAAACCTGTTAAAAGTGCAAATTTTTAAGCTCATTTCAGATCTACTGAATCAGAAACTCTGAGAGTGGGCCCAGCAACCTGTTTTAGCAAGCCCCCGGGGGAGACTATAATGTATGCTTAATTGTGAGAACTAGCAAATAATTTACTACAGCTATGGTTCTGAGATCTCTAGTTAAAACACCAATTTTCTTTTTGCTGCCTCATGGAGCAGTTGTTTTTTAAAACACTTTGTTGAAATATGATTGATATTCAAAAGCTGTACATATTTAATGTATACAACTTATAAATTTGGAGGTAAGTATACACCTGTGAAACCATCATTGCCACAATCTATGGCATAAACCTGTCCATCACCCCTAAAAGTTTTCTCCTGCCTAGCGCAATCATTTTTAAGACATTTTAAGTGACAACTGTGGACCTAATTTAAGCTGAAATTCCTACACTTGTGGTATGGCGAATGTAAACAATTCAGCTGAGGTGGAATTAAATTAGCTTCCTTGGGCGGGCACAGTGGCTCATACCTACAATCCCAGCACTTTGGGAGGCTGAGGCGAGCAGATCACCTGAGGTCAGGAGTTCAAGACCAATCTGGCAACATGGTCTACTAAAAATACAAAAAAATTAGCCGGGTGTGGTGGCAGGCACCTGTAGTCCCAGCTACTCAGGAGACTGAGACAGGAGATTGGAGTGAACCCGGGAGGCGGAGCTTGCAGTGAGCCGAGATTGCACCACTGCACTCCATCCTGGGCGACAGAGCGAGACTCCGTCTCAAAACAAAAAACAAACAACAACAACAAAAAACGTAACTATGAGGGTTTTAAGAAGGTGACTTTAGCCATGCCGTGACAGTATGAGTACAGAAGCCAAATTTTAGTAAGATGAGTGTGGGGGTAAGAAGAAAGAAAACTGATAAACCTCTAGCTAGATTAATCAGGAAAAAATTACTGGCAATGCTCATCTTGAACCTAGAAGCAAAAATTCTAAACAAAATTTTAGCAAATCATATCCAACAAAATATAAAAATAATAATACATCATGACCAAAGAATACATCCTACATAATATATAATCCTTCATGCCTCAGAAATGCAAGGTCAATTTAACATTCAAAAATTAAGTAATGTTGTAGCATCATTCACAATAGCCAAGACATGGAATCAACCTAAGGGTCCATCAGCAGATGAATGGATAAAGGAAATGTGGTACATGTACACAAGGAAATACTGTTCAGCCTTTAGAAAGAAGGAAGTCCTGTCATTTGCAACAACATGGATGAACTTGAATCTGGGGGACATTATGTTAAGTGAAATAAGCCAGGCACAGAAAAATAAATGATCTCACTTACGTGTGAAATCTAAAAAAGTCAGACTCATGGAAGCACAGAGTAGAATGATGGTTACCAGGGCTGGGAGGTGGGGAGGATTGGGGAGATGTTGGTCAAAGGATACAAAATTGCATAGACGGGAGGAATAAGTTCAAGAGATCTATTGTACTACATTGTGACTGTCATTAATAACAGTGAATTATATACTTGAAAATTCTGGCTGGGCGCAGTGGCTCAAGCCTGTAATCGCAGCACTTTGGGAGGCCAAGACGGGCAGATCACGAGGTCAGAAGATCGAGACCATCCTGGCTAACCTGGTGAAACCCCGTCTCTACTAAAAAATACAAAAAACTAGCCGGGCAAGGTGGCGGGCGCCTGTAGTCCCAGCTACTCGGGAGGCTGAGGCAGGAGAATGGCGTAAACCCAGGAGGCAGAGCTTGTAGTAAGCTGAGATCTGGCCACTGCACTCCAGCCTGGGCGACAGAGCAAGACTCTGTCTCAAAAAAAAAAAAAAGAAAATTCTTAGAGAGTAGATTTTAAGTGTTCTTACCACAAAAAAAAGTGATACGTATGTGGTAATGCATATGTTAATAAGCTGGATTTAGCCATTTCACAATGTATACTTGTTAATATTTCAAAACATCATGTTGCATGCTATAATATATACAATTTTTATTTATCCATTAAAATAGATTTAAAAAGTAAAGTTATTCGTGTTTGAAATGAAAGAAAAAGGGGACCAAGGCAGGAGAATCACTCCAGGCCAAGAGTTCAAGAGCACCCTGGGCAACCCCCATCTCTACTAAATTTTTTTAAAGAAGAAAATCAAGCAATGTAATTCGCTGCATTAATGAAGCAAAAAAGAAAAATCATGTAATCACCTCAGTAGACACAGAAAATTGCAAGTTGACCGTTCCAATAATCTATTTCTGATAGAAATAAAATTTAAATAGAAGGGAACCTTTTCCACCTGAAAAGGAACATATAAGAAAAGCCTACAGCTAACATCACGCTAAATAGGAAAAGACATAATGCTTTTTCCTGAAGAATGTCTGATCTCACCACATCTAACACTGACTGCAATAAAGCAAGAAAAGGAAATCAAAGGTATCAAGTCTCAGGGGCTGGGGGAAATAGTAAAACTCTATTAACAGATGACATAATTCTCTATATAGAAAATCCCAGGCCAGGCGTGGTGGCTCACGCCACCAGCACTCTGGGAGGTGCAGGCAGGCGGATCACGAGGTCAGGAGATGCAGACCATCCCGGCTAACACGGTGAAACCCCGTCTCTACTAAAAACACAAAAAATTAGCCAGGCGTGGTGGCATGCTCCTGTAGTCCCAACTACTCGGGAGGCTGAGGCAGGAGAATCGCTTGAACCCAGGAGGTGGAGGTTTCAGTGAGCCAAGATCGTGCCACTGCACCCCAGCCTGGGTGACAGAGCAAAACTCTGACTCAAAAATAATAAAATAAAATAAAACAAAAATTAGAAAATCCCACTGACTATAGGAGAAAGCTACTAGAACAAATAGGAGAGTTTGGTAAAGTTGTAGCCTACAAGTTTGATATACAAAACCAGTTGTATTTCTATATGTCAGCAATAAACAATCAAATTAAATTTTTAAAATTATAATCTATAATAGCATCAAACATATGGAATGCCTAAGGGAAAATCTGATGAAAAGTAAGTAAGCAAGACCTGTTTTAAAAACTATAAAATATTGTGGAGTGCAATTTAAGAAGACCTAAGTAAGTAGAAAGAAATATCATTTTTATGGACTGGAAAACTCAATATTGTGAAGATGTCAGTTTTCTCCAAATTGGTCTATAGATTCAGTGCAATTGCCATTAATATGCCAGTACGATTTTATGCAGAAATTGACAAACATTTTAAAATTTATATGAAAATGCAAATGGTATAGTATAAACAAAACTTTACATGTGGAAAGATTTTCAAAATCATTATTAATTAAGGAATTAGAAATTAAGAACAGCTGGGTGTGGTGGCTTATTGCCTGTAATCCCAGCACGTTGGGAGGCCGAGGTGGGCAGATCCCCTGAGGTCAGGAGTTCGAGACCAGCCTGGCCAGCATGGTGAAACCCAATCTCTACTAAAAATACAAAAATTAGTCAGACATGGTAGTGGGTGCCTGTAATCCCAGCTACTTGGGAGGCTGAGGCAGGAGAATCACTTGAACCCAGGAGGCGGAGGTTCCAGTGAGCTGAGATCATGCCACTGCACTCCAGCCTGGGCAACAGAGCAAGACTCTGTCTCAAAAAAATAAATAAATAAGACCATAATGAGATGCTGTATTAGTCTGTTCTCACACTCACTGTTATGAAGAAATACCCGAGACTGGGTAATTTATAAAAGAAAGAGGTTTAATTGACTCACAGTTCTGCATTGCTGGGGAGGCCTCAGGAAATTTACAATCACAGTGAAGGCAAAGGAGAAGCAGGCATCTTCTTCACAGAGTGGCAGGACGGAGTGAGTGTAAGGAGGGGAAATGCCAAATGCTTATGAAACTGTCAGATCTCGTGAGACTCACTCAGTATCATGAGAATGGCATGGGGGAACCACTCCCATGATCTGATTACCTCCACCTGGTCCCACCCTTGACACGTGGGGTTTATAATTCAAGATGAGATTTTGGGTGAGAACTCACAAACCACATCATTCTGCCCTGGCCCCTCCAAAACCTCATGTTCTCACTTTTCAAAAGACAATCATGCCTTTCCAACAGTCCCCTGAGTCTTAGCTCATTCTAGCATTAATTAAAAAGCCCGAGTCCAAAGTCTCATCTGAGACAAGGCAAGTCCCTTCTGCCCATGAATCTGTAAAATTGAAAGCAAGTTAGTTATTTCCTAGACGCAATGAGGGTACAGGCATTGGGTAAATACACCCGTTCCAAATGGGAGAAATTGTCCAAAACAAAGGGGCTACAGACCCCATGCAAGTCTGAAATCCAATAGGGCAGTCATTGTACCTTAAAGTTCCAAAATAATCTCCTTTGACTCCACGTCTCACATCCAGGCCATGCTGATGCAAGAGGTGGGCCCCCACAGCCTTGAACAGATCTCTGTACAATTACTAGAATGACTAAAATTAAAAAGACTGACTATACCAAGTACTGGTGAGGATATGAAGGAATTGAAACCCTTATACACTGAGAATGGAAAATGATACAACCACTTTGGAAAACAGATCCTAATATGTTAAAGACTTTCCTAATATGTTAAAGTCATAGAATACTCCCTACCTCTGTGGGAAACCGTACCCGCCATGCAATTCAGCCAATCTACTCCTAGGTATTTTTCCCATAAGACCAAAAATCATATCTGCACACAAAGACTTGTACATGAATGTTCATAGCGTCCTCATTTGTGGTAGTCAAAACTGGAAACAAATCAAATGTCTGAATGCATAAACTGCGGTTTACTCATACAATGGAATACTACTCAGCAATAAAAGGAGTAAACTGGTGAAACATGTTACATGGCTGAATCTCAAATAATGCCAATGACTTATAGAAACCAGATTAAAAAAAAAGTACCTACTCTGTGGCTACACTTATATAAAATTCTGGAGAACGCAAACTAATGTATAGTTATATCTACAAAATAGATCAGAGGTCTTCTGGGGATGGAGGGAGAAGACAAGGAGAGGCAGGAGGGAGGGATTCCTAAGGGACATGAAGAATGTTTGGGGGTAGTAGAAATGTTCACTTTCTTGATTGTGATGAAGGTTTCATGAGTACATACCTGTCAAAATTATCAAACTACATACTTTAGACACTGGAAGTTTGTTGTTTGTTAATTATATCTCAATAAAGCTGTTAAAAAAAATAAGAACTTGGCTGGGCATGGTGGCTCACGCCTGTAATCCCAGCACTTTGGAGAAAATATAATGGGAGTTGAAATCACATAGGGTCTTGCAGGTCTTTGAAATTAAGCAGGGACGGAGCAAGATGGCTGAATAGGAACAGCTCCAGTCTCCAACTCCCAGCGCGAGCGACACAGAAGACCGGTGATTTCTGCATTTTCAACTGAGGTACTGGGGTCATCTCACTAGGGAGTGCCGGACAATCGGTGCTGGTCAGCTGCTGCAGCCTGACCAGCGAGAGCTGAAGCAGGGCAAGGCATCGCCTCACCTGAGAAGCGCAAGGGGGAAGGGAATCCCTTTTCCTAGCCAGGGGAATTGAGACACACAACACCTGGAAAATCGGGTAACTCCCACCCCAATACTGCGCTTTAAGCCAACTGGCACACCAGGAGAATATATCCCACATCTGGCCGGGAGGGTCCCACGCCCACGGAGCCTCCCTCATTGCTAACACAGCAGTCTGCGGCGATATAACTGCAAGGCAGCAGCCAGGCTGGGGGAGGGGCGCCCGCCATTGCTGAGGCTTAAGTAGGTAAACAAAGCCGCTGGGAAGCTCGAACTGGGTGGAGAGCTCACAGCAGCTCAAGGAAACCTGCCTGTCTCTGTAGACTCCACCTCTGGGGACAGGGCACAACAGGGGAAGCAGCAGAGGCCTGAGCAGACGCAAACGACTCTGTCTGACAGCTTTGAAGAGAGCAGTGGATCTCCCAACATGGAGGTTGAGATCTAAGAACGGACAGACTGCCTGCTCAAGTGGGTCCCTCACCCCTGAGTAGCCTAACTGGGAGACATCCCCCACTAGGGGCAGTCTGGCACCCCACACCTCACAGGGTGGAGTACACCCCTGAGAGGAAGCTTCCAAAGGAAGAATCAGACAGGTACACTCGCTGTTCAGCAATATTCTATCTTCTGCAACCTCTGCTGCTGATACCCAGGCAAACAGGGTCTGGAGTGAACCTCAAGCAATCTCCAATAGACCTATAGCTGAGGGTCCTGACTGTCAGAAGGAAAACTATCAAACAGGAAGGACACCTATACCAAAACCCCATCAGTATGTCACCATCATCAAAGACCAGAGACAGATAAAACCACAAAGATGGGGAAAAAAGCAGGGCAGAAAAGCTGGAAATTCAAAAAATAAGAGCGCATCTCCCCTGCAAAGGAGCGCAGCCCATCGCCAGCAATGGATCAAAGCTGGTCAGAGAATGACTTTGACGAGATGAGAGAAGAAGGCTTCAGTCCATCAAACTTCTCAGAGCTAAAGGAGGAGTTACATACCCAGCGCAAAGAAACTAAAAATCTTGAAAAAAGAGTGGAAGAATTGACAGCTAGACTAATTAATGCAGAGAAGGTCATAAACGAAATCACAGAGATGAAAACCATGACACGAGAAATACGTGACAAATGCACAAGCTTCAGTAACCGACTCGATCAACTGGAAGAAAGAGTATCAGCGATTGAGGATCAAATGAATGAAATAAAGCGAGAAGACAAACCAAAAGAAAAAAGAAGACAAAGAAATGAACAAAGCCTGCAAGAAGTATGGGATTATGTAAAAAGACCAAATCTACGTCTGATTGGGGTGCCTGAAAGTGAGGGGGAAAATGGAACCAAGTTGGAAAACACTCTTCAGGATATCATCCAGGAGAACTTCCCCAACCTAGTAGGGCAGGCCAACATTCAAATTCAGGAAATACAGAGAACACCACAAAGATACTCCTCCAGAAGAGCAACTCCAAGACACATAATTGTCAGATTCACCAAAGTTGAAATGAAGGAAAAAATCTTAAGGGCAGCCAGAGAGAAAGGTCGGGTTACCACAAAGGGAAGCCCATCAGAATAACAGCAGATCTCTCGGCAGAAACTCTACAAGCCAGAAGAGAGTGGGGGCCAATATTCAATGTTCTTAAGAAAAGAATTTTAAACCCAGAATTTCATATCCAGCCAAACTAAGTTCATAAGTGAAGGAGAAATAAAATCCTTTACAGATAAGCAAATGCTTAGAGATTTTGTCACCACCAGGCCCGCCTTACAAGAGACCCTGAAGGAAGCCCTAAACATGGAAAGGAACAACCGGTACCAGCCATTGCAAAAAAATGCCAAAATGTAAAGACCATCGAGGCTAGGAAGAAACTGCATCAACTAACGAGCAAAATAACCAGTTAATATCTATGGCAGGATCAAGTTCACATAACAATACTAACCTTAAATGTTAATGGACTAAATGCTCCAATTAAAAGACACAGACTGGGCTGGGCGCGTGGCTCAAGCCTGTAATCCCAGCACTTTGGGAGGCCGAGATGGGGGATCACGAGGTCAGGAGATCGAGACCATCCTGGCGAACACAGTGAAACCCCGTCTCTACTAAAAATACAAAAAACTAGCCGGGCGAGGTGGCGGGCGCCTGTAGTCCCAGCTTCTCGGGAGGCTGAGGCAGGAGAATGGCGTAAACCCGGGAGGCGGAGCTTGCAGTGAGCTGAGATCCGGCCACTGCACTCCAGCCTGGGCGACAGAGCGAGACTCCGTCTCAACAAAAAAAAAAAAAAAAAAGACACAGACTGGCAAATGGGATAAAGAGTCAAGACCCATCAGTTGCTGTATTCAGGAGACCATCTCACATGCAGAGACACACATAGGCTCAAAATAAAGGGATGGAGGAAGATCTACCAAGCAAATGGAGAACAAAAAAAAGCAGGGGTTGCAATCCTAGTCTCTGATAAAACAGACTTTAAACCATCAAAGATCAAAAGAGACAAAGAAGGCCATTACATAATGGTAAAGGGATCAATTCAACAGGAAGAGCTAACTATCCTAAATATATATGCACCCATACAGGAGCACCCAGATTCATAAAGCAAGTCCTACAGACTTACAAAGGGACTTAGACTCCCATACAATAATAATGGGAGACTTCAACACTCCACTGTCAACATTAGACAGATCAACGAGACAGAAAGTTAACAAGGATATCCAGGAATTGAACTCATCTCTGCACCAAGCGGACCTAATAGACATCTATAGAACTCTCCACCCCAAATCAACAGAATATACATTCTTCTCAGCCACATCGCACTTATTCCAAAATTGACCACATAATTGGAAGTAAAGCACTCCTCAGCAAATGTAAAAGAACAGAAATTATAACAAACTGTCTCTCAGACCACAGTGCAATCAAACTAGAACTCAGGACTAAGAAACTCAATCAAAACCGCTCAACTACATGGAAACTGAACAACCTGCTCCTGAATGACTACTGGGTACATAACAAAATGAAAGCAGAATAAAGATGTTCTTTGAAACCAATGAGAACAAAGATACAACATACCAGAATCTCTGGGACACATTTAAAGCAGTGTGTAGAGGGAAATTTATAGCACTAAATGCCCACAAGAGAAAGCAGGAGAGATCTAAAATTGACACTCACATCACAATTAAAAGAACTAGAGAAGCAAGAGCAAACACATTCAAAAGCTAGCAGAAGGCAAGAAATAACTAAGATCAGAGCAGAACTGAAGGAGATAGAGACACAAAAAACCCTCCAAAAAATCAATGAATCCAGGAGTGGTTTTTTGAAAAGATCAACAAAATTGACAGACGCTAGCAGGACTAATAAAGAAGAAAAGAGAGAAGAATCAAATAGACGCAATAAAAAATGATAAAGGGGATATCACCACCGACCCCACAGAAATACAAACTACCATCAGAGAATACTATAAACACCTCTACGCAAATCAGCTAGAAAATCTAGAAGAAATGGATAATTTCCTGGACACTTACACTCTTCCAAGACTAAACCAGGAAGAAGCTGAATCCCTGAATAGACCAATAGTAGGCTCTGAAATTGAGGCAACAATTAATAGCCTACCCACCAAAAAAAGTCCAGGACCAGATGGATTCACAGCTGAATTCTACCAGAGGTACAAGGAGGAGCTGGTACCATTCCTTCTGAAACTATTCCAATCAATTGAAAAAGAGGGAATCCTCCCTAACCCATTTTATGAGGCCAACATCATCCTGATACCAAAGCCTGGCAGAGACACACCAAAAAAAGAGAATTTAGACCAATATCCCTGATGAACATCGATGCAAAAATTCTCAATAAAATACTGGCAAACCGGATTCAGCAGCACATCAAAAAGCTTTCCACCATGATCAAGTGGGCTTCATCCCTGGGATGCAAGGCTGGTTCAACATTCGCAAATCAATAAACGTAATCCAGCATATAAACAGAACCAAAGACAAGAACCACATGATTATCTCAATAGATGCAGAAAAGGCTTTTGACAAAATTCAACAGCCCTTCATGCTAAAAACGCTCAATAAATTCGGTATTGATGGAACGTACCTCAAAATAATAAGAGCTATTTATGACAAACCCACAGCTAATATCATACTGAATGGGCAAAAACTGGAAGCACTCCCTTTGAAAACTGGCACAAGACAGGGATGCCCTCTCTCACCACTCCTATTCAACATAGTCTTGGAAGTTCTGGCTAGGGCAATCAGGCAAGAGAAAGAAATCAGGGTATCCAGTTAGGAAAAGAAGAAGTCAATTGTCCCTGTTTGCAGATGACATGATTGTATATTTAGAAAACCCCATTGTCTCAGCCCAATCTCCTTAAGCTGATAAGCAACTTCAGCAAATCTCAGGATACAAAATTAATGTGCAAAAATCACAAGCATTCTTATACACCAGTAACATACAAGCAGAGAGCCAAATCAGGAATGAACTTCCATTCACAATTGCTTCAAAGAGAATAAAATACCTAGGAATCCAACTTACAAGGGATGTAAAGGACCTCTTCAAGGAGAACTACAAACCACTGCTCAGTGAAATAAAAGAAGACACAAACAAATGGAAGAACATACCATGCTCATGGATAAGAAGAATCAATATCGTGAAAATGGCCATACTGCCCAAGGTTATTTATAGATTCAATGCCATCCCCATCAAGCTACCAATGAGTTTCTTCACAGAATTGGAAAAAACGGCTTTAAAGTTCATATGGAACCAAAAAAGAGCCCGCATTGCCAAGACAATCCTAAGTCAAAAGGACAAAGCTGGAGGTGTCACGCTACCTGACTTCAAACTATACTACAAGGCTACAGTAACCAAAACAGCATGGTACTGGTACCAAAACAGAGATATAGACCAATGGAACAGAACAGAGTCCTCAGAAATAATACCACACATCTACAGCCATCTGATGTTTGACAAACCTGAGAGAAACAAGAAATGGGGAAAGGATTCCCTGTTTAATAAATGGTGCTGGGAAAATTGGCTAGCCATAAGTAGAAAGCTGAAACTGGATCCTTTCCTTACTCCTTATACAAAGATTAATTCAAGATGGATTAGAGACTTAAATGTTAGACCTAATACCATAAAAACCCTAGAAGAAAATCTAGGTAGTACCATTCAGGACATAGGCATGGGCAAGGACTTCATGTCTAAAACACCAAAAGCAACGGCAGCAAAAGCCAAAATGACAAATGGGATCTAATTAAACTAAAGAGCTTCTGCACAGCAAAAGAAACTACCATCAGAGTGAACAGGCAACCTACAGAATGGGAGAAAATTTTTGCAACCTACTCATCTGACAAAGGGCTAATATCCAGAATCTACAAAGAACTCAAACAATATACAAGAAAAAAACAAACAACCCCATCAAAAAGTGGGGAAAGGATATGAACAGACATTTCTCAAAAGAAGACATTCATACAGCCAACAGACACATGAAAAAATGCTCATCATCACTCGCCATCAGAGAAATGCAAATCAAAACCACAATGAGATACCATCTCACACCAGTTAGAATGGCAATCATTAAAAAATCAGGAAACAACAGGTGTGGGAGAGGATGTGGAGAAATAGGAACACTTTTACACTGTTGGTAGGATTGTAAACTAGTTCAACCATTATGGAAAACAGTATGGCAATTCCTCAAGGATCTAGAACTAGATGTACCATATGACCCAGCCATCCCACTACTGGGTATATACCCAAAGGATTATAAATTATTCTACTACAAAGACACATGCACACGTATGTTTATTGCGGCACTATTCACAATAGCAAAGACTTGGAATCAACCCAAATGTCCATCTGTGACAGACTGGATTAAGAAAATGTGGCACATATACACCATGGAGTACTATGCAGCCATAAAAAACGATGAGTTTGCGTTCTTTGTAGGGACATGGATGCAGCTGGAAACCATCATTCTTAGCAAACTATCACAAGAAGAGAAAACCAAACACCGCACATTCTCACTCATAGGTGGGAACTGATCATTGAGGAAACTTGGACTGAGGAAGGGGAACATCACACACTGGGGCTATCATGGGGGGGGGGAGGGGGGAGGGGGGAGGGGGGAGGAATTGCACTGGGGAGTTATACATTATATAAATGATGACTTGATGGGTGCTGACGAGTTGATGGGTGCAGCACACCAACATGGCACAAGTATACATATGTAACAAACCTGCACGTTATGCACATGTACCCTAGAACTTAAAGTATAATAAAAAATAAATAAATAAATAAATAAATAAGTCATGAAATAAAGTAAAAAAAAAAAAAAGAAATTAAGCCATTCAGAAACTTTGATCACAGGATAAAAGAAATGCAGATTAAAACAACAGTATGAGGGAGGCTGTGGCAGGCGGATCACCAGGAGGGCGAGGTTCACCCGTCTCCGGCGGTGGAGGCCGACTAAGTCGCTCCGGCGTTCTCGGACAAGGTTCCTGGGTCCCGCCTATGAGGAGGGGCCAAGGAAGTTCGCGCCGGGCACCTGCCGGGAGCCGCTTTTAAGTCCTGGGCCTGGGAGTGGGAGGGCAGTGGGCGGAACATAGGCGGGTCAGGGGCGGGGCAATAGGCATGGCTAGGCGGTTCCGGTTTTTCTCCGTCAGAGGTTGGGTTGCGCCTGCGCAGTGGACCCGTGTCTTTCCAGGGCGCGGGAAAGTTGACGGTTAAGAACTTGGAACTGCGCCATCTTGCCTCCGTTCGTCCAAACAAGGGTCACTCAGAGGCGGTGGTAAAATCTTGGCTTCCCTCTTCCTCCAGGCTGACCCTGTCCCTTGTCCCTCTCTCTCACTCCTCCAGGTAGCTGTTTGAAGGCCTAAGCAGGGAGAATGCTGAGGAACTGCAGTTGTTACCTGGGAACCCTGGAGGGGCCTTCCTCATCCGGGAGAGCCAGACCAGGAGAGGTGGGTAAGCTCAGCGCCAGCCCGGGCCCTCCCTGCGTGGAGGTCTCAGAAAGGAGCCCTGGCCGGGCGTGGTGGCTCAAGCCTGTAATCCCATCACTTTGGGAGGCCGAGGTGGGTGGATTGCGAGGTCAGGAGATCAAGACCATCCTGGCCAACACAGTGAAACCCCGTCTCTACCGAAAATACAAAAAATTAGCCGGCAGTGGTGGTGGGCGCCTGTAGTCCCACTACTCGGGAGGCTGAGGCAGGAGAATGGTGGAAACCCGGGAGGCGGAGCTTGCAGTGAGTGGAGATCTGGCCACCGCACTCCAGCCTGGGCGACAGAACGAGACTCTGTCTCAAAAAAAAAAAAAGAGATTGGAGTATTATCGAAGCTAGCTGATTGGAGGACAGCCGTACTAGTTATACTAAAAGAATAGGAACCTCATCAGTAGATGGAGATATAGAGAAACAGACAACGTGTACAAAATGTCAGTATCAAGCAGCGGCTTCAAAACCAAAATGGTGATTTGATGTGAAGTGGTATAATAGTTGGCGAATGAGGCAGATGATAAGAAATGTGGATCCGATAATAACATGAAGTCCGTGGAAGCCGGTAACAATAAAAAATATTGAGCCATAAATGCCGTCAGAGATAGTAAAGGGTGCCTCATAGTATTCTGAGGCTTGTAGTAGGGTGAAGTAGATGCCTAATAAGATTGTAGTGAGTAGGGCTTGGATTATTTGTTTCGGTTGCTTCCTATTAAGCTGTGGTGGGCTCAAGTGATTGTAACTCCTTATGAAAGTAGTACAGAGGTATTTAGAAGAGGTACTTCTAGGGGGTTTAGGGGGGTAATACCTGTTGGTGGCCAGTGTCCCCCTAAGTGTGGGGTGGGGGCGAGGCTTGAGTGATAGAATGCTCAGAAGAAGCCGGCAAAGAAAAAAATTTCTGAGACGATGAATAAAACTATTCCGTAACGAAGGCCTTCTGGACTGGTGGTGTATGGTGGCCTTGATAAATACTTTCTCGGATAATATCACGCCACCATTGATATATTGTCAATATATTGATATATTGTTAATAATCCTAGTGCTAGTAGAGTAGTGGAATAAAAGTGAAATCATATAATTAAGCCGGATGTTATTAGGAGGGCTGAGAGGGCTCCTGGTAGTGGCCATGGACTAGGTTTAACTATGTGGTAAAGGTGGGTTTGGTGAGTCACTAAGTATTATCATGTAAGTAAAGGCTTACCAAGAGTGTGAAAACGTAGGCTTGAATTAGGGCAACTGCAATTTCTAGAATTGTTAATACTAGGAGTACTAAAATCAGTGAGGTTGCAGGGAGACTAATGGCTGATAATGCTAGTGCGGCATTTCCAATCAGGTGTATGAGTAGATGACCTGCTGTGATATTGGCGGTCAGGCGTACAGCTGAGGCCACTGGTTGAATAAATAAGCTGATAGTTTCAATGACTACTAGCATGGGAATGAGGGGTGTGGGTGTGCCCTGTGGTAGAAAGTGAGCTAAGGAGCTTTTAGTTTTAAAGCGAAGCCCCATAATTACCACACCAGCTCATAGAGGGATTGCTATAGCTAGATTTATAGATAGCTGGGCGGTAGGCGTAAATGAGTGGGGTAGGAGCCCGAGGAGGTTGGTCATGGTAATAAAAATGGTTAGAGATATAAGTATTAGGGATCAGGTTTGTCCTTTGGTATTGTGGATTATTATTATTTGTTTTAGAATTTGTTGAGTTAGGTTTTGTTGAATGGTAACTAGCCAGTTGTTAATGAGATATTTGGAGGTTGGAAATAGTAATATGGGAAATAGAGTGATGGGTACTACAGCAGGCAAGCCTAGAATTGTTGGAGTTATAAATGAGGTAAATAAATTTTCGTTCATTTTAGTTGTCAAGAGTTGTTGTGGGTTTGTGTGTTAGGAGTTTTTGTGATGGGGGTAAATAGTAATTTGTGTTCAGTAGCTTTAATTGTATAATAAGATATAGTGTGGGGAGCATGGTTGTGATGGTAATAAACCATGTAGATGTGTTTAGCTGAGGCATTTCACTGTAGAGAAGAGTATTTTCTCAATCTTTAACTTAAAAGGTTACTGCTGCGGTAGCTGTACAGTGGGTCTGTAGATGTTTTGAGGTGGGGGAAGAAGTAAGGTGAATTTTATACCTATAGGGTAAATACAGGTCCTATTTCAAAAATTTTTAGTGGGATTAATTCTGCGACGATTGGTATAAAGCTATGGTTAGCACCGCAAATTTCTGAGCATTGTCCATAGTAGACGCCTGGTCGTATGGCAGTGAATGTGGTTTGGTTTAAGCGTCCGGGGACTGCATCTGTTTTTAGGCCTAGTGTGGGGATAGTTCATGAGTGCAGGACGTCCTGAGACGTAATTATTATACGGACAGGGGCTTCGATTGGGAGGACTACTCGGTTGTCAACTTCTAGAAGTCGAAGGTGGCCTGGGTTTAAGAATAATGGGGGGAGTATGTAAGAATTAAAGATTAAGCCCCCGTAATCTGTATATTCATAGGTTCAGTATCACTGATGTCCAATTGATTTAATAGTGAAGGATGGGTTGTTAATCTCGTCTGTTAAGTAGAGAATGCGTAGGGATGGGAGAGCAATTAGGACTAGAATAATTGCGGGTAAGATGGTTCAAATAGTCTCTATCTCTTGAGCATCTGTGATACTGGTGTTGGTTAGTTTTGTTGTGAGTACTGATGATAAAACATACAAGACTAGAAAGCTAATTAGGGATACGATTATAAAGGCATGGTCGTGGAAGGCTATTAGTTCTTCTATGATAGGGGATGTGGCATCTTGTAGGCCTAGTTGAACTGGGTGGGCCATATAAGATATATAGGATATGTCCTATAATTTAGCTTTGACAAAGCTATGAAATAATTTTTCTAATACCTCATTGAAAAAGTTATAGGGGTTATAGAATTGGCTTGAAACCAGTCTCAGAAGGTTCGATTCCTTCCTTTTTTATTTGTTTTGATGAAAGTTGGTTCATCAAATGTATGATATGGTGAGGGGGAGCCATGTAATCATTCTAGGTTAGAAGTGGGTTGCTCGATTAATAGGACTTTACGTTTTGAGGGGAAGGCTTCTCAGATTATATATACTATTAATAGTATTGCCACTAGGGAGATAAAGGAGCCTATAGATGATACAATATTTCATGTGGTGTAGGCGTCAGGATAGTCGGAATAGCGTCGAGGCATCCTGGACAAACCGAGAAAGTGTTGTGGAAAGAAAGTTAAATTTATGCCCACAAATATAATCGTAAAGTGGGCTTTGGTGCAAACCTGATCCAGAGTATAGCCTGAGAATAGGGGAAATCAGTGAATAAATCCCCCTATAATAGCAAAGACAGCCCCTATCGACAAGACATAGTGAAAATGGGCTACGACATAATATGTGTCGTGTAATACAATGTCTAGTGATGAGTTTGCTAGTACGATACCAGTTAAACCTCCTACGGTAAAAAGGAAAATAAAGCCTAGGGCTCAGAGTATTGCGGGGGATCATTTGATATTACCTCTGTGAAGTGTAGCAAGTCAGCTAAAGACTTTAACGCCAGTTGGAATTGCAATAATTATAGTGGCAGAGGTGAAGTAGGCTCGTGTGTCCACGTCTATGCCGACCGTAAATATATGATGAGCTCACACAATAAAGCCCAAGAACCCAATTGATATTATAGCTCAGAATATGCCTATATACCCAAATGGTTCCTTTTTTCCAGAGTAATATGTTACAATATGAGAAATTATCCCAAAGCCAGGTAAAATAAGAATATAGACTTCAGGGTGGCCGAAGAATCAGAATAAGTGTTGGTACAAGATAGGATCTCCTCCTCCGGCAGGATCAAAGAAGGTGGTGTTGAGATTGCGGTCTGTTAGTAGTATTGTGATGCCGGCAGCTAATACGGATAGGGATAGTAATAATAGGACTGCTGTAATTAGAACTGATCAAACAAATAAGGGGGTTTGATATTGAGATATTGTAGGAGGTTTTATATTAATAATAGTTGTGATGAAGTTAATAGCCCCTAAGATAGAAGAAACACCTGCCAGGTGAAGTGAGAAGACAGTTAAGTCTACAGAGGCTCCTGGGTGAGAGAAGTTTCTTGCTAGAGGGGGGTAGACTGTTCAACCTGTTCCGGCACCGGCTTCTACTATGTCCGATGCGAGAAGAAGTAGGAAGGAAGGTGGAAGAAGTCAGAAGCTCATATTGTTTAAACGAGGGAATGCTATATCAGGAGCGCCAATTATTAGGGGTACTAGCCAGTTTCTGAAACCTCCAATTATGATGGGTATAACTATAAAGAAAGTTATAACAAATGCATGGGCCGTAACAATAACATTATAAATGTGGTCATTGCCTAATAGGTTACCGGGTTGACCTAGTTCGGCTCGAATTAGAAGGCTTATAGCCATGCCTATGATTCCAGCTCACACGCCGAATAATAAGTATAAGGTTCCAATATCTTTATGGTTTGTAGAGAATAACCAGCGCTTGATGAGCATAGGTGAGAAAGAGGTAAAATGGCTGAGCAAGCATTAGGCTGTAAATCTAAGTACAGAGGTTGAGCCCTCTTTTTACCAGCCCCGAGGTGATTTTCATGTTGAATTGCAAATTCAAAGGAGCAGCTTAAGACTTCTGCCGGGGCTTCTCCCGCCTTTTTTTCCCCGCGGCGGGAGAAGTAGATCAAAGCCAGTTGATTAGGGTGTTTAGCTGTTAACTAAGTTTTTGTGGGTTTGAGTCCCATTGATCTAGTAAGGGCTTAGCTTAATTAAAGTGATTGATTTGCGTTCAGTTGCTGCAGACTAGAACTTTGCAGTCCTTAGTATGCTTCAGAAACTAAGTATGGTTTAACTTACTGAGAGCTTTGAAGGTTCTCGGTCTTATTTAACCTAAATTTCTAGGAGATAGCTAGGGCTGTTGGAGATATTGGTAAGAGGAAAGTAGTAAGGATAATGAGTGGGGGAATGAGGAGTGTAGGTTTTGTATTTTCGAACTGTCATTTTATTTTTGTGTTATTGGATGTGGGAAGTAGTGTTATGGAGGTGATATAAATTAGGCGTATGTAGAAATATAAGTTAAGCAAGGTTATAGTAATTATGATAGTGGGAATAATAAAACTATTATTTTTTGTAAGTTCTTGAATAGTAATTCATTTGGGTAGGAAGCCAGTTAGTGGGGGTAGACCTCCTATGGATAGAAGAGTGGATGATATCAGTGGTATTAATCTGGTTAATTTGTTTCAGGTGCTGGATAGTATTAAGGTTGTAGTGTTTGAATTTAGGTTTAGGGCTAGAAATGCAGTGGTTGTTAGAATAATGTACGTGGACAGGTAAAAGATTGTAACATTTGGGTTATATGTTAGTGTTATCATTATTCAGCCTATATGTGTGATTGAGGAGTATGCTAGAATTTTACGTAGTTGTGTCTGGTTGAGGCCTCCTCAGCTACCCAGCATGATGGATAGAATTGAGAGGGTTAGGAGAATATTTGTATTAATTGATGGATGAATTTGATATATAATTGAGATAGGAGCTAGTTTTTGTCATGTGAGGAGAAGCAAGCCGGGGATTAAGGGTGTTCCTTGGGTAACTTCTGGGATTCAAAAGTGGAAGGGGGCTATTCCTAATTTTATGGTAAGGGCTATTGTTATTTGTTGTTGTTGTTGTTGTTGTTGTTGTTGTTGAGACGGAGTCTCGCTCTGTCGCCCAGGCTGGAGTGCAGTGGCCGGATCTCAGCTCACTGCAAGCTCCGCCTCCCGGGTTTACGCCATTCTCCTGCCTCAGCCTCCTGAGTAGCTGGGACTACAGGCGCCCGCCACCTCGGGCTATTGTTATAATTAAGGATGAGAGTTGGTTGGGGTTATTTATTATGGTTCATTGTCCGGAGAACAAATTGTTAGAGATAATTGCTATTATGAGAATTATAGACGTGGTGGATTGTATGAGGAAATATTTAGTGGCAGCTTCTGTGGAACGAGAGTTTGCTTTTTTAATTAGGATTGGGGTGAAAGCTAATATGTTTATTTCTAGGCCCGCTCAGGCGAGGAATCAGTGTGAGCTCAGTGACGTGATGAGAGTGCCTGTGACTATGGTAGAGTAAATAATAAGTTGGGCTAGTGGATTAATTAGTACGGGAAGGGTATAACCAACATTTTCGGGGTATGGGCTCGATAGCTTATTTAGCTGACCTTACTTTAGAATAGGGTGTAATAGGTAGCACGGAGAAATTTGGATTCTCGGGAGTAGGTTCGATGCCTATGATTCTAGAAATAAGAGGATTAAATACCTCTATTGTTTACTCTATCAAAGTAACTCTTTTGTCAGACATATTTCTAGTTCTGAGGGGGAATGCCAGAGGTTGTAATGGGTATTGAGATATATCATATGAGGAGTGCTAGCGTAAGGGGGAGAAAATTTTTTCATAGCAGGTGTATGAGTTGATCATAGCGGAATCGGGGATAGGTTGCTCGAATTCATAAGAATAAGGAGGTCAAGAGGAGTGTTTTGATAATAAAGCATGTTGTGAATAACTCTGGTGAATGGATGGGGTATAATGTCCCTAGGAAAATTGTAGTTGTTAGGGCATTTATTATAATAATATTTATGTATTCGACTATAAAGAAAAGGGCGAATGGACCTGCAGCATACTCAATATTAAAGCCTGAGACTAGTTCTGATTCGCCTTCTGTGAGGTCAAAGGGTGCTCAGTTGGTTTCTGCTAGTGTGGAAATAAATCATATTATGGCTAAGGGTCATGAGGGTAGGAGAAGTCAGAGGTGTTCTTGTGTTGTGATAAGTGCATGGAGGTTGAATGAGCCGCTTATTAATAAGACTGACAATAGAATAATGGCAAGGGTTACTTCATATGAAATAGTTTGGGCGACTGCTCGTAGTGCTCCGATTAGTGCATAGTTTGAATTGGATGCTCACCCTGATCATAAGATGGAATAGACAGCTAGACTAGATGTAGCTAGAATAAATAAAAGTCCTAGGTTGAGGTTGATTAGGGAGTTAGGTATGGGGAGGGGTGTTCATAGTAGAAGTGCAATGGAAAAGGCTAGGGCTGGTGCGATAACATAGAGAGTGGTGGTGGAGGTTGAAGGTTTTAAGGGTTCTTTGGTAAAGAGTTTTATTGCATCGGCAAAGGGCTGTAGTAGTCCATAAGGGCCCACAATGTTGGGTCCTTTACGTAGTTGTATATAGCCTAGTAGTTTTCGTTCAGTGAGTGTAAGAAATGCTATGGCAGCTATAATAGGTAAAATGGTAAGTAGGAGGTTTGTTGTGAACATAGTGTTAAGAAGAGGAATTGAACCTCTGGTTGTAAAGTTTTAAATTTTATGCAATTGCCGGGCTCTGCCATCTTAACAAGCCCTGTTCTTGGGCCATGTATATAATTTTTTGTTAAATTGAGACTAGATCATTTATGGGAGGAGGGCACTTTGTGAAGTGGGCCCTATTTCTCTTGTCCTTTCGTACAGGGAGGAATATAGAATAGATAGAAACCGACCTGGATTGCTCCGGTCTGAACTCAGATCACGTAGGACTTTAATCGTTGAACAAACGAACCCTTGATAGCTGCTGCACCATTAGGATGTCCTGATCCAACATCGAGGTCGTAAACCCTATTGTCGATATGAACTCTGGAATAGGATTGCACTGTTATCCCTAGGGTAACTTGTTCCGTTGGTCGAGTTATTGGATCAATTATAGGTACTGGTTCGCTTTGACTTGTGTAGTCTTGGCATAGACTATTCGGAGGTTTAACTATGCTCCGAGGTCACCCCAACCAAAATTTTTAATGCAGGGATAGAATAGGTTAAATCCATAGATTTATGTGGGTTTTGGTTGCATTAGTAAATTAAAGCTCCATAGGGTCTTCTCGTCTTATTATTTTATGCCCGCCTCTTCACGGGCAGGTCAATTTCACTGGTTGAAAGTAAGAGACAGTTGAACCCTCGTGTTGCCATTCATGCAAGTCCCTATTTAAAGAACAAGTGATTATGCTACCTTTGCATAGTCAGGGTACCGCGGCCGTTAAACATATGTCACCGGGCAGGCAGTGCCTCTAATACTGGTGATGCTAGAGGTGATGTTTTTGGTGAACAGGCGGGGTTAGGTTTGCTGAGTTCCTTTTACTTTTTTTAACCTTTCCTTTAGAGCATGCCTGTGTTGGATTAATAGTGTGAGTAATACTGGCTTGTTTATGTTTATTAGTATTAAGCTGTTAAGTATCGGTGAAGTTTTCGATCTGATTTAGGCTTATGTGTAGGAGAATATGTTCATGTTACTAATGCTAGCATTATTGCTTCTATGATATAATAGATCAATCCAATGTAATGTGAGGAGTTCAGTGATATGTTTGGGATTTTTCAGGTAATTGATGTCGAGCTTGAACGCCTTCTTGATTGATGGCTGCTTTTAGGCCAACTATGGGAGTTAGGTTTTTTACTCTCTATATAAGGTTTTTTCCTAGTGTCTAAAGAGCTGTCCCTCTTTAGACTAACAATTAAGCTTACAGGGGGATTGGTAGCTCTGTGGGTAAGCTTAAGGTTGAACTAAGATTCTATCTTGGATAACCAGCTATCACCAGGCTCGGTAGGCTTATCACCTCTACCCAGAAATCTTCCCACTATTTTGCTACATAGACGGGTGCGCTCTTTTAGCTGTTTTTGGGTAGCTCGTCTGGTTTCGGGGAATTTGGCTTTAGCTCTCTTTGCGAAATGATCTCTAGTTAGTTCATTATGCAAAAGATATAGGGGTGAGTCCTTGCTATTTTGTGCTTGGTTATTTTTTTTCATCTTTCCCTTGCGGTACTATATCTATGGCGCCAAAGTAAAACTTTCTATCGCCTATACTTTTATATCTGTGAATGGTTTAATATACACTAATTTGGTAGTAATATTTATTTGATTTTTGGGCTAGTGTTAGCTCAAGGCAATCAAGTGATGTTGATGTCTTCCGGGTGTAAGCTGGATGCTTTGTGTTGAGCTATGCCTTGATTTATCCAAGTGCACCTTCCAGTACACTTACCATGTTACGACTTATCTCCTCTATATAAATGTTGGGGTGTTTAGTTAAGTTAATCCTTAAATATATTTGAGGAGAGCGACGGGCGGTGTGTACGTGCTTCATGGCCTAATTCAATTAAGCACTCTATTCTTAATTTACTACTAAATCCTCCTTGGACTCTTAGGTTTCATAAGAGTTATCGTGGGGTTTTCTGGGGTAGAAAATGCAGCCCATTTTTTTCCATCTCATAAGCTACACCTTGACCTAATGTTTTTGCGTGGGCGTTTGCGCTTACTTTGCGTCTCTTGTTGAAGTTTGCTGAAGATGGCGGTATATAGGCTGAGCAAGAGATGGTGGGGTGGATCGGGGTTTATCGATTATAGAACAGGCTCCTCTAGGGGGATGTGAAGCACCGCCAAGTCCTTTGAGTTTTAAGCTGTTGCTTGTAGTGTTCTGGCGAGTAGTTTTGTTATTCTAACTATTGAGGTTTAGGGCTAAGCATAGTGGGGTGTCTAATCCAGTTTGAGTCTTAGCTATTGTGTATTCAGAATTTTTAAAGCCACTTTCGTAGTTTATTTTACATTGGCTAGGATTTTACAGTTTAGGTAGAGTTTAGCTTTATTGAGTTGGGTTTATCTAAAACACTCTTTACGCCGGTGCCTATTAGCTCGGGTCAATCGTATGGCCGCGGTGGCTGGCACGAAATTGACCAACTCTATAATAGCATGGCTTAGTTAAACTTTCGTTTATTGCTAAATATTAGTCACTGCTGTCTCCTGTGGGGGTGTGGCTGAGCAAAGTGTCTTGAGCTGCGTTGGGCGTGCTTGATACTTACTCCTTTCAATCATGATGATTTGTAGGGTGTCTTCACCGGAGTGGGGATGCTTGCAGGTGTAATCTTGCTAAGAGTTAATAGAAAGGCTAGGACCAAACCTATTTGTTTATGGGGTGTGTGAGCCCATCTAGGCATTTTCAGTGTCTTGCTTTGGATATATTAAGCTACATAAACGGGATGATAGGTGTTATGGATGTCATCTTTGGGGTTGTGGTGATGGGGCGTGGGTTTGGTAGTGGGTGGGTATGGGGTTGCGAGAGTGTCAAGAGTGGTTAGTGAATTAAATTTTTATTAGTTGAGGGAATGGCAGTTGAAGTTGTGCATACCTAAAAGATGAAAATGTAAGCTCCGGCCAGGTGACATGCTTTTGTTTTTGGGGTTTGGCAAAGGCAAATTTATGTGGGAAGGGTCGGAGATGGGGGAGGGGGGTTTGAGTGAAGTTTGCTGTGGATTGATTTGATGTAGCGGGAAACGTGTGTATAGTTAGTTATTTGTATGTCCTACAAGCATGAATTAAATAACACCTTGTAACACTTCTGGGGGGCTAGAATATTGAACATAGGTGCGATTAATAATAGCATGGACTAGGAATCAAAGACAGGCGCTGCGGGACTTGTTGTGGCGAGACCACCATTCTGCAATGGGGTCGCGTGCAGACCAGAGATAAAAGATACCAAATGCATGGAGAGCTCCCGTGACTGGTTAATGGGGTGATAGACCCGTGATCCATCGAGATGTCTTATTTAAGGGGAATGTATGAGTGGTTTTGATGTCATGGCCCTGAGGTAAGAACCAGATGTCCTTTTGATACCACTATAGCTACCCCCACGAGTTATGGGCCCGGGGCGAGGAGAGTAGCACTCTTGTGCGGGATATTGATTTCACGGAGGATGGTGAGCAAGGGACACCTAAGTGAGGAGGGTATCCGTGTTGACGCGGAGGTATTTGACTGAAATGTGCTATGTCCGGTAAAGAATTGAATGTACTATGTACGTTAATGGAGGTTTAGGTTAGTTGGTATTTCGGTGGGTTATGCTAGGTCTTTGGCTTTCGGGTGGTATGTGTTACAGTTAGTCTTGCCTAACGAAGTTCTTGCTTGTAAGCATGTTCTTGAACAAATTCCTGGTAAGTATGTAAAAATATGTTTTATGTACAGTAAAACATTTATAGTACTATATAATATCCATGTTGACTAGCAGTAATGCACGATTGCACGAATTACATAGGCGCACGTAAAATTAAATTAGTACTTAAGTCGCTCTTCAAGGGTTATACCCCATAGAATACAGAAAGTAGTTTAAAATAGAATGCCAGTTTTGGGTATTGGTGGTGGAGTTAAGTGCTTTCTTTCTGAATTGCCCTAGGGAGAAGTCTCCGTTTCCGGTTTACAAGACTGGTGTATTAGTTTGTACTACAAGGGCAAGTTCATTTGAGTAGATTGTTTTCGGCTAGGGAGGCCAGTGGTATTAAGATTAGAATTGTGATGAAATATATCATGGATGCTACTTGTCCGATTACAATGAAGGGCTGGTTTACCGGCTGACTTCCAATTCAGGTTAGGGTTAGTAGAATTGTGATTAGGAATCATAGTAGGAATTGGCTGAGTGAGCGGAATGCTATGCTTTGTTGTTTGGATTTGTGGAGTATGGGTATGATTGTTAGGACGAGGATAGATAGAAGGAGTGCTAATACCCCTCCTAACTTGTTAGGGACAGATCGTAAGATTGCATATGCGAATAGGAAATACCACTCTGGTTTGATGTGTGGTGATGTGCTTAGTGGGTTGGCTGGAGTATAGTTGTCTGGGTCGCTTAAAAGGTCAGGTGAGAATAGTACGAGTATTATCGGGATAAGAAGGAGGAGAACTAGGCCTAGAATATCTTTGATTGTGTAGTAGGGGTGGAAGGGGATTTTGTCGGAGTCAGAGGGGACTCCGCAGGGGTTATTTGATCCTGTTTCGTGTAGGAAAAGTAGGTGCAGGGCTGTGAAGGTTGCGATAATAAAGGGTAGGGTAAAGTGAAAGGTAAAGAATCATGTGAGGGTTGGGTTGTCGATGGAGTACCGGCCTCAGACTCATTGAACGAGATTAGTTCCAACATATGGAACTGCAGATAATAGATTTGTAATTACTGTGGCGCCTCAAAATGATATTTGTCCTCATGGGAGTACGTAACCCATGAAGGCTGTTGCTATGGTTATGAGGAAGAGTGCGATGCCGATGTTTCAGGTTTCAAGGAGAAGAAATGAGCCATAATATAAGCCTCGGCCTACATGTAGGAACAGGCAGATAAAGAACATAGAGGCGCCGTTGGCATGGAGATAGCGGATAGTTCAACCATAGTTTACGTCTCGGGTGATATGTGCGATTGAGGAAAAGGCAGAGGAAATATCTGGTGAGTAGTGTGTTGCTAGGAATAGGCCAGTGATAATTTGTAAGATTAAGCAGGTTGCTAGGAGAGAACCGAAATTTCATCATGTAGAAATATTGGATGGGGTGGGTAGATCAATAAGGGAGTGGTTAATTATTTTTATGATCAGATTAGGTTTACGTGCTGGGGTCATTAATGTTTTTGTAGTTGAAATACAACGATGGTTTTTCATATCATTAGTCATAGTTGGAGTCCATGTGGAAACGATGGCATATATTTTATTTTTATTAAGTGTACTTTTGGTTATGGGGTTTGTAGGATTTTCTTCTAAGCCTTCTCCTATTTATGGGGGTTTAGCATTGATTATTAGTGGTGTGATTGGTTGTGTAATTATTTTAAATTATGGGGGTACTTATATAGGTTTAATAATATTTTTAATTTATCTGGGAGGTATGATGGTTGTTTTTGGTCATACTACTGCAATGGCTATTGAAGAGTATCCTGAAGCATGGGGTTCAGGACTTGAGGTCTTGGGAAGTCTTTTGGTAGGGTTAGCGATGGAGGTGGGGTTAGTTTTATGGATTTTAGATTATGATGAGCTGGTGGTAGTAATTAATTTAAATAATATGGGAAGTTGAGTAATTTTTGAGGGGGAGGGGCCAGGATTAATTCGTGAGGATTCTATTGGTGCAGGTGCTTTATATGACTATGGGCATTGGTTAGTAGTAGTTACTGGTTGAACATTGTTTGTTGGTGTATATATTGTGATTGAAATTACTCGGGGCAATAGATTATGCTATTAGAAATGGAATTAGAATAAGAGGAATAAGGAAAGAAAGGAAATAAAGTTTAATTATACCTTTTTGGGCGGTTGTGGTGATGGAAGTAATAATGTGAAATTGTTTTGGGTATTGATTTTTCTAGTCAGATTGAGTCTAGTAAAAGGAAAGCCAGATTTTGACTTATAATTAGATTTTGGTAGGGGATTATTCGATGAACTGTAGTGGGAAAATACCCTAATATGTTAGAGAATTTGAATATGTGTGATGGGGTGGCTATTTTGAGGTTATTGGTTATAAGGGTTAGATCTAAGGCTATTAGGAAGCCTAGGGTGGTTACACATAAGGCTAGGAGTTTTAGGTAATAAGGTATTGTTGACTGGGGGAGTGTAGTAGGGGAGATGTTATTGGTAATAAGAAATCCTGCGAGTAAACTGCCAATTGTTAGGCGTTTTATTGGGTTTAGTAGAGTTGGATCATTTTCATTAATATAAATTGAGGTTGAAAAGCGGGGTTTAATAGTCCGAGTGCTGTAAGCGCTTGTTAGGGAAGTGGCGATGAGAGTTATAGATAGGGCTCAGGCGTTGGTATATGACGTGTTTGCGGTTTCGATAGTAAGATCTTTGGAGTAGAAGCCTGTAAGGAATGGCATGCCTGTGAGTGCTAGGTTACCGATAGTTAGGGAAGTTGAGATAAGGGGTGTTGTTTTAAATAGTCCTCCTATTTTTCGAATGTCTTGTTCGTTATTTTGGTTGTGGATAATAGATCCGGAGCAAATGAATAGTATAGCCTTGAAGAAGGCATGGGTGCAGATGTGTAGAAATGCTAGATATGGCTGGTTGATGCCGATGGTAACTATTATTAATCCTAGTTGGCTTGAGGTGGAGAAGGCTACGATTTTTTTAATATCATTTTGTGTTAAAGCGCAGATTGCTATAAATATAGTAGTGATGGCTCCTAGGCATAGTGTAAGGCTCTGGATTAATATGTTATTTTCTATCAGAGGGTGAAAGCGAATGAGTAAAAATACCCCAGCTACTACTATAGTGCTGGAATGGAGTAGGGCTGAGACTGGGGTTGGGCCTTCTATGGCGGAAGGTAGTCAAGGGTGGAGGCCAAGTTGAGCTGATTTTCCTGTTGCTGCTAAAAGGAGGCCTATTAGTGGCAGAAGATTTGGGTTAGAATCTAGGATGAATATTTGTTGAAAGTCTCATGAGTTATAATGTAGGAGAAATCATGCTATGGCTAGAAAAAAGCCGGTATCGCCAATGCGGTTACACAAGATTGCTTGAATGGCTGCTGTGTTGGCGTCTGTTCGAGCATGCCATCAACCAATTAGTAGAAAGGATATGATTCCTACACTTTCTCATCCAATGAAGAGTTGGAAGAGGTTGTTGGCGGTGATTAAAATTAGTATAGTGGTAAGGAAAATGAGGAGATACTTAAAGAATTGGTTAATATTTGGGTCTGAATTTATGTATCATAGTGAGAATTCTGTAATGCATCAGGTAATAAATAGTGCAATTGGAATAAATATTATGGAGAAGTAATCTAGTTTAAAGCTTAGTGTTAGTTCTAGTGACTGGATAGTTGTTCAATGTCAGTTTGAGATAATTATGTCTTGATTTAGGAAAATACATAGGGCTGTGGGAAGGAGGCTGATGGTGAAGGTAAAAGCCATGCGGGACTATTATGGCTGTTAAATACGGGAGCATGGATTAGCAGTCCTTGCAAGCTTTCTCGGTAAATAAGAAGTAGTGGGTTAGCCAGGGTGGTCTTGATCTCCTGACCTCATGATCCGCCTGTCTCGGCCTCCCAAAGTGCTGGGATTACAGGCTTGAGCCACTGCGCCCGGCCGTGGCTCATTCATTTCTTATGTTCATTTTTCAAGGCTTTGAATATACTTGACTAGGAGGTAGTAGTAATAGAAAATAACAGAAATATTGAGTCCCGCATGGCTTCATTTGATAGGGATGGCTATCAGCTCCAGCCTACACTGTAATTTGAGATACATTGATGTCCAATTAGCTTGAGATTATATTCTGTGGCCCACATCAGAGAAACCAAAGCTCTGATGAGGTTCATTATTAGACAGGAAATTAAACTGGAAGCGCTTTGCCTTTTTTGGGATTCTCATTGACGGAGTGAATCTTGTCTTGCCTAATGTAAGACTTTCTGAGATAGATACAGGCTTCATCAACAGAAATTCACTAGGCTAGGATGGTAATTTTTTTTTTATTTTTGAGAAATGTAAAACTTGAGCATGACTAGAGTAAATCTCAGTTAACTTTTCTGTAGTCCCTTTTTTTTTTTTTCCACCCAACCACTCTTAGTGCGGCATCTACTCTCAGCAGCTCGGTGCATCCTTTGTCTGCTTTATTCAGTTCCTGAGCTTTGCTGTGGCTACATCTTTAACTTATTGGCTTGGTTAAGGTCTTTTAGGAGTAGAGGGTACAAACTCACCCACTATAGCTTACACCAGAGGCAATCCAGGGATGTCTTAGAACTTACAAGTACACACAACTAGCACCAGAAAGTAGAGTAGTGGAAATGCCTACTAAAAGCTCCCAAGTTGATTCCTCTTTTCAAGAGAAGAGCCAAGCTGAAGTTAGAATCTCTTAGTTCCAATTACAAATACCTAGGGAAAGATACTGACCCAGCATGGGCCAGATGCCTCCCTGACTTCAGTAAGCTGTAACATAAGGTTATGTTCCACAGACATGGTAGCCAAGACCCACCCCTGTAACGTGTGGATGACACAGAAGGGCAGCTCCCAGGAAAGAGATCCTAGGCAGATACACACATAGGTGTCTAGTGAAATTATCTACTGAAATTAATTATAAATTTTCTGAACATGTGTTCAGAAGCTCTGGAACCTCTCACTTGCTACCCAGCAACTTCTTCATATCTTCCGTTTCTTTTTATTTTATTTTATTTTTTGAGATGAAGTCTCGCTCTTTTGAGATGAAGGCTAGAGTGCAGTAGCACGATCTCACTGCACACTCTGCCTCCCAGGTTCAAGTGATTCTCCAGCCTCAGCCTCCCAAGTAGCTGGGATTATGTGTGTGTGCCACCACAGCCAGCTGATTTTTATATTTTTAGTAAAGACAGGGTTTCATCATATTGTCCAGGCTGATCTCAAAGTCCTGACCTCAAGTGATCCACTCACCTCAGCCTCCCAAAGTGCTGGGATTACAGGCGTGAGCCACCGTGCCTGGCCACATATAGTTTATTAATGTGTCCTGCCCCAGCTAGTGGGAAATGGCGGTAAAGCAGGTATTGTAAAACTTTGGCAACCTGGGAAGTTCATTCTGCTTTTCCTGCGACCTTATATTATCTTGTTACAGGAACATGACATAGAAACAATTCATGGTGTGGTCCACGTCACTATAAGAGGCTTACTACCCAAAGGAAACAGACCAGTAATACTAACGTATCATGACATTGGCCTCAACCGTATGTATTTGATTTTACAACTTCCCTTCTTATCATACTTGATCTTTGTATATTAAAAACCAAACAACAATAATGTTCTAATAGAGCAGAGGTTTTCCCCTCTCTGTGGTAACCTTCCCTCCTTGTTCCCACATTCGTTAATGGTATAAATTTCCTGGGAAGTGTGCAGGGGGATATATTTTGGGGATACTGGAACCATATCTCGCCTTCATGTCTGCTAAAGGATTGAAGATTATACAATGAATTGCTTAAGAAACTAGAACTGAAATCCATGTTTTCAAGCCTGTACTTTGTTTTTTTTGTTGTTGTTTGTTTGTTTGTTTCAGGTTAGAAAATTCAGAGTTGGAACTTAACTTTGTTGTGAGCTCTTCAATGAATTAGTAAAAGAGTTATTGCTAGAGTCTGTCGCCAGTGACTTTAAGTGGTCTTTTCTAGATGATAGTGTAAGATTCTGGCCCCAGCCATGGACACACACAGTCTGCATACATGTGTTTTCTTTCACGCTGCTCTGGCTTTCAGAAATGCCCTGCATTTGAGGCTACAGTTGAGTGTTAAAGCTTTTGTAGCCGCCTTGGCATGAGAAGTGATCTAAGCAGGTATACAAAGAGGGTAGAAGTGGAAGCAGCAGCCCCTCACTGCACCCTGGCAATTTTGCCAAGAGGCAAACTTCCATGAGGTGAATGTGAGCAGCTCAGGACTTTCACTCCACCTGTGCTCTTGGGATATAATCAGTGTCTCTTTGTGAGATAGAGGAATAATGTCCATGAGAAATGACGGCATTATGGGTGTAAGATTATTTTGTGCTATAATCGGAAGCCACCAAACGTTAACAAAGTAATTTCTACTTTGCAGACATTATTTAGAATTGAGAATTATTTTCAATATGTATCTCAATATGAGATGTCTTATATTCAGCCTTTAGGGCAGCTTGAATCAGACAGATTGTTCAGATACCTCGCTTTGATGGATTGGTGGTTAAAAAGCAGTGAAGGAAGGTGATGATAGGCATTGACTGAGTGGAGGAAAATTGAGGAGATACGGAGAGCCTGTGACTTATGGGTATTTTTATTCTTATAGATAAATCCTGTTTCGATGCATTCTTTAACTTTGAGGATATGCACGAGGTCACCCAGCACTTTGCTGTCTGTCATGTGGATGCCCCAGGCCAGCAGGAAGGTGCACCCTCTTTCCCAACAGGGTAAGACCACAAAGAGATCATCTGGGAGATAAGCACTCAGAGCAACTGGCTGAGCTCCTATGGGAGAAGTGGTTTGTGCTTCCCTTTGATTTTATTACAGTCTATAGGTTATGCTTATTGACCATCCATCCTCATGTTTTCTGTCCTTGGGCTGAGAGGACTGGTGTTTACAGTTTTTTGGGGGAAACTGTATGTTTTCCCATATCCAGGAATGCCTGTCCGTAGCAGGTGCCTGCTTTCCTGTAATCTCAAGGCATAAGTGTCTGGAACACCTACTTCTCACTGTCTTTGTCTTTCCCTTCCTTATCTATTTGAAAGCGTCATTTTTTAGCCAGACGTGGTGACTCACACCTATAATCCCAGCACTTTGGAGCGCCAAGGCAGGAGGATTGCTTGAGCCCCGGAGTTCAAGACCAGCCTGGATAGTGGGCCAGGTGCGGTGGCTCATGCCTGTAATCCCAGCACGTTGGGAGGCCAAGGTGGGCGGATCACGAGGTCAGGAGATCAAGACCATTCTGGCTAACACGGTGAAACCCCATCTCTACTAAAATTACAAAAAACTAGCCGGGCATGGTGGCAGGTGCCTGTAGTCCCAGCTACTCAGGAGGCTGAGGCAGGAGAATGGCCTGGACCCGGGAGGCAGAGCTTGCAGTGAGCCAAGATCACGCCACTGCACTCCAGCCTGGGCATCGGAGCAAGAGACTCCGTCTCAAAAAAAAAAAACAAGAAAAAAAAAAGACCAGCCTGGATAACATAGGAAGACCTTGTCTCTACAAAAAATTTAAAAATTAGCCAGCCAGGCATGGTGGTGTTCACCTGTGTTCCCATCTGCTTGGGAGGCTGTGGTGGGAGGATCACTTGAGCCCAGAAGATTGAGGCTGCAGTTCCTGGGTGATTGAGCAAGACCATGTCCCCAGAAACAAAACAAAACAAAACTGTCATTTTTGTGTCCTTCCTCGAAACTCCCAACTACGTAGGCCCAAATTCAGGTCCTTCTGAGCTTTCCTGGGAGCATCTCCCCATCCTGATAATGGAAATTTGACTCTCAATCTGATAATGGAAATTTGACTATCTGTGTAACTATTCTGAGAGGCTGTCCTGGCAGATAGAAGTGTGGGCCGATTGATTGGCTTTGGCACTCTCAGCTTCCTCCTACGTCTGCTTTGCAGGGCAGAGTTACAGGCTCCCTACCTATTTGTTCCCTGGACGGTGTGCTTATCGAGAAGACCTTAGGAGGAGTGAGCGCACACACTGTGGAATGCTAATTCTTCCCCTCTCCTTTCACTCATCTCCAGAGCTGCCTTTGGCCAGTGACTGCTGGGAAATAGACAATTGCAGACAAATAATAGCTAATACTTAAATAGTACTCAAACCATGTTCCAGACACTGCTTTAGATGCTTTACATTTGTTAACTCATTTACTCCTCATAACCCTATGGGATAAGTTTACTATTATTCCCATTTTATAAGTGAGGAAACTGAGGCCCAGAAAAATTAAGTAACATGGCTAACATTACATAACAAATAAGTGGCAGAACTAAGATTTGAACACAGACAGTCTGGTGCCAGAATCTGTGCTGTTCTGACTCTATAATGCAAATTGGCCAGTGGTCAGTTTATATCCAGCAAGATTTGGATCCAGTTCCTTTTTTCTATTTTGTGCACAAATGGTTCCACAGCTCACCATCCCTTAAGTGTTCAGGCAGAGGCGGGCTGACTTCCCTGTCAGATGTAGAACACATACTGCCTCATTTGTAAGTGGTCATCTTAGGATCAATTCCATCTTCAATTCTGTAATCGCTTTATTTTATTTATTTATTTTTTTTGAGATAGGATATTGCTTTGTTTCCCAGGCTGGAGTACAGTGGTGTGATCATGGCTCACTGCAGCCTCAACCTCCTGGGCTCAAGTGATCCTCCCATCTCAGCCTCCCTACTAGCTGGGACTTCAAGTGTGCACCAACATGCTCAGCTAATTTTTGCATTTTCAACACGTCCAGCTAATTTTTGTATTTTCTTTTCTTTTCTTTTCCTTTTTTTTTTTTGAGACGGAGTCCTTCTCTGTCTCCCAGACCGGAGTGCAGTGACGAGATCTCCACTCACTGGAAGCTCCACATCTCGGGTTCACAGCATTTTCCTGTCTCAGTCTCTCAGGAGCTGCGACTACAGGCGCCTGCCACGACTCCCGGCTAATTTTTTGTGTTTTTAGTAGAGATGGGGTTTAACTGTGTTAGCCAGGATGGTCTCGATCTCCTGACCTCGTGATCTGCCTGCCTCGGCCTCCCAAAGTGCTGGGATTACAGGCGTGAGCCACCGCGCCCAGCCAATTTTTGTATTTTCTGTAGAGACAGGGTTTTGCCCTGTTGCTGAGGCTGGTCTCGAACTCCTGGTCTCAAGCAATCTGCTTGCCTCAGCCTCCCAAAGTGTTGAGATTATAGACGTGAGCCAACGCTCCCAGTCAGATGCTTACTGCTTTTCTAAGAATTCTGATCTGGGTCTGTTCCTGGGCTTGCTCGAACATTTTAGGATCATATGGTTCATACTATGAACCAAATTCAAAAACAGTAAAATAACCATGCCAGACACAGTGGCTCACACCTGTAGTTCTAGCACTTTGTTAGGCCGAGGTAGGAGGATCACTTGAGGCCGGGAATTCAAGACCAGCCCTGGCAACATAGCGCGACTCCATCTCTACAAAAAATTGAAAAATTAGCCAGGCATGGTGGCACGTGCCTGTAGTCCCAGCTACACAGGAGACTGAGGCAGGAGGATAGCTTGAGCCCCGGAGTTCAAGGTTATAGTGAGCTATGATTTCGCCACTGCACTCCAGCCTGGGTGACAGAGTGAGACCATGTCTCTTAAAAATTTAATAATAAATTTTAAAAAATAACTATGTTATTCTCTGCCTAAGTGAAACAAATAAGCATTCATGCTAAGGGTTTGTAACTGTGTGCCCATAACTAGAAAACCTTTGTTTATTTTTGCATTTAGTTGTCTAAATATAGCAGTAGACCAAGACCCACTTTCTGAGTTGACTCTTAGTGCCAGAGGTTTACTGAGCCTGGACTCCAAACTGAAGTGATTGTTAGAGGTTTGGAAATACCCTAAGAGAGAACCGTGTTACTAATTCTTTTCATGTGGCACCCTCTGGTCCCAAGGGCTGCTCATTAGGATATAGAAACAGTGGATTCTTTTACTTTCTCCTTAGCATGGCAGTTGTAGAGAGTTACACAATATGCCACAATCATTTTCAGGTACCACATCACCTCCTTTGAGCCTTTGGTAAAAGGAAATGCTTTTATCTAAGACTTCTTTTTTTTTTTGAGGGGGGCGAAATTTCGCTCTTGTTTCCCAGGTTGGAGTACAATAGCGTGATTTCTGCTCAATGCAACCTCCACCTCCCAGGCTCAAGCGATTCTCCTGCCTCAGCCTCCCGAGTAGCTGGGATTAAAGGCACACACCACCATGCCTGGCTAATTTTGTATTTTTAGTAGAGATGGGGTTTCTCCATGTTGGTCGGGCTGATCTCGAACTCCCAACCTCAGGTGATCTGCCCACCTCCGTATCCCAAAGTGCTGGGATTATAGGCATGAGCCATTGTGCCCAGCCTTTTATCTAAGACTTCTGTACCTTTCCAGCTGTTCTAGTAACTGGGAATTGTGAGTACTTTCTAATTCAGGAGATATCCTTCTGGATTTCAGGTATCAGTACCCCACAATGGATGAGCTGGCCGAAATGCTGCCTCCTGTTCTTACCCACCTAAGGTAGGTTCATTCTGTAGTCTTTCGTGCAGTTTTTATTGACTTTCTATGGTGAATTCTTTAGTGTCTGTTTCAGAGGATACGATGGTTAGGAAAACAGTAGTCACTGTCCTTCTAGAGCTTAGTGGGGTAACAAGAAAGCAAACAAATAATAAAGTTTTATAAAATAAGTCAGTGGGGGTGTTGTGATAGAGAATAAGGGCAGGATCTACATTAGTAAGGCTAGTGAAGGAATTCCTCTCTAGGAAGGTGGCACATACGCTGAGACCTAGAAGATTTAGAAATCTACCTTGAGCTGGGCCCAGTGGTGGGAAGATCACTTAATGACAGGAGTTTGAGGCTACAGTGAGTTGTGATCCCACCCCTGCACTCCAGCCTGAGTAACAGTGACACCCTGTATCTAAAAAATAAAGCTGTTTAAAAATTTTTTTATTTTTATTTTTTTTATTTTTTTTGAGACGGAGTCTCACTCTGTCGCCTGGGCTGGAGTGCAGTGGCCGGATCTCAGCTCACTGCAAGCTCTGCCTCCTGGGTCATGCCATTCTCCTGCCTCAGCCTCCCGAGTAGCTGGGACTACAGGCGCCCGCCACCTCGCCCGGCTAGTTTTTTGTATTTTTTTTAGTAGAGACGGGGTTTCACAGTGTTAGCCAGGATGGTCTCGATCTCCTGACCTCGTGATCCGCCCATCTCGGCCTCCCAAAGTGCTGGGATTACAGGCTTGAGCCACCGCGCCTGGCCTTAAATTTTTTTTAAAGGGTTCATCTCACTATGAAGAGAATGCTTTGGAGAGGAATCAGAGAGAGAAAGCAGGGAGAACAGTTAAACTTAACAATAGTCCAGGCAAGAGATAATGATAGCATGGTACTGGATGCTGCTGTTGGGGATGATTGAAGTAGATAGTAGTAGATAGATGGATATATTCTGGAGGTGGACTCCACTGACTTGCTGATGGGCTGGATACTGACAGTAAGCTACCAAGGATAACTCCCAGGTTTCAGTTGTATATATGTGTGTTTGTGTGTGTATGTGCGTGTGTATGTCTGTGTGTTTGTGTATATATGTGTGTGTGTGTATATATATATGTGTGTGTGTGTGTGTGTGTATATATTACTTTTTTTTTTTTTTTAAGATGGAGTCTGATTCCGTTGCCCAGGCTGGAGTGTAGTGGTGCGATCTTGGCTCACTGCAACCTCTGCCTCCCAGGTTCAAACGATTTTCCTGCCTCAGCCTCCCATTTAGCTGGGATTATAGGTGCAGGCCACCGTGCCTGGCTAATTTTTTTTTGTATTTTTAGTAGAGACAGGGTTTCATCATGTTGGCCAGGCTGGTCTTAAACTCCTGACCTTCAGTGATCCACCTGCCTTGGCCTCTCAGTCCTGGGATCATAGGCGTGAACCACCGCCCCCAGCCTTAGTTATATGTTATTTAACCATTAAAACCAACTTGAAAGTAGGTGGTGGGATCCTTGTTGTTGTTGTTTTTGAGACAGAGTCTCACTCTGTCACCAGGTTGGAGTGCAGTGGCGTGCTCTTGGCTCACTGTAGCCTCCGCCTCCCGGTTTCAAACGATTCTCCTGCCTCAGCCTCCTGTTTAGCTGGGACTGCAGGCGCACACCACCATGCCTGGCTAATTTTTTGTATTTTAGTAGAAATGGGGTTTCACCATGTTGGCCAGGATGGTCTTGATCTCCCGACCTCATGATCCAACTGCCTCAGCCTCCCAAAGTGCTGGGATTACAGGCATGAGGATTACAGGCACGAACCACTGCGCCCAGCTGGGATCCTTGTTTTATAGATAGGGAAGGAACCGAGGCTCAGAAAGTTAGGGAAAAGGAAGAAAGCACTTGCCCAAATTCTCACGTCTAATAAATATCAGAGCCAGGATTTCAACCCAGGTTGTATGCTTTCAGTTACGCAGTGCTGCCTCCAAATGAAGTTGACATTTGTCATTATGTCCCATTCACAGCCTGAAAAGCATCATTGGTATTGGAGTTGGAGCTGGAGCTTACATCCTCAGCAGATTTGCAGTAAGTATATAGAGGATTAGCCCTAACATGCTTGAGGCACTGCCTGGGTCACAGCTATTACGCTGTGCTAAATGACCAGGCAGTATTCTGGGACTTAGGTCAATTTTTCTGTAACTTCTGTCAGCTTTAGATGCAGGTTGTATAAAGCCTTGCTTCGTACTTATAATACTTGAAAAATCATAAATGGGGACAGTACGTCATCAATAAAAAGCCATTCCTAGGTGCTGCTTATAATGGAATTTTGTACAGCCATTAAAATTAAGTTTACGAAAAACTTTATAATGATACATGGTTTGCATACCTTATAATGTTAACAAAAAAGTTAGAATAGAATAGAATATGACAAAACGTAAAGTTTGTCATAACTGTAGGAAAGGACTGGAAGAAAATGTGCCAAAAAATATTAATGGATTGATGTGTGGTAAAATAATGTGAAATTTTATTTTCTGCTTTTTATCATTTCTCTGCTTATCAAATTTTCTACTGTAGTAAGAGAAAAAAAGTAGGCTAGGGGCTAGGTGCAGTGGCCCACGCTTGTAATCCTAGCACTTGGGGAGTTTGACGTGGGCAGATCACCTGAGGTCGGCAGTTCGGACCAGCCTGGCCAACATAGTGAAACCCCGTCTCCACTAAAAATACAAAAATTAGCCAGGCGTGGTGACGGGTGCCTGTAATCCTAGCTACTTGGGAGGCTGAGGCAGGAGAATTGCATGAATCCTGGAAGCCAAGGTTGTAGTGAGCTGAGATTGCATCACTGCACCAGCCTGGGCAGCAAGAGTGAAACTTTGTCTCAAAATAAATAAATAAATTAATTAAATAAGCTAGAGAGCTAGAACTCGTTTTAAAGAATTTTTTTTTTTTTTGAGACGGAGTCTTGCTCTGTCACCCAGCCTGGAGTGCAATGGCATAATCTTGGCTCTCTGCAACCTCTGCCTCCCGGATTTAAGTGATTCTCCTGCCTCAGCCTCCTGAGTAGCTGGGATTACAGGCACCCGCCAATACCCCTGGCTAATTTTTGTATTTTTAGTAGAGATGGGGTTTCACCATGTTGGTCAGGCTGGTCTCTTAACTCCTGACATCATGATCCTCCCCTCTCACCCTCCCAAAGTGCTGAGATTACAGGCGCGAGCCACTGTGCCCGGCTAGAAATTATTATTTTTTTCAATACCTCCTCAGTGATAGGAGAGTCTTCTGAGCATGATATAAACTGTTCAGGTGGTTTTGGGGAAAAAAAAACTTTAGAAGCCCCTGTTGAGAACAAAGATATATGAGTGTGGAGCAGCCACTTGTGCCAGCGGCACTTTCCCAATGAGAAAGATCCACCATGAGTTGAACAACTGCATATAGATCTTTGCAAGGCAAGATAATTTGATAGTAAAATAAGTAATTTGATAGTAAAACCAGAAACTGGTTTCCAGATGCTAAGTCAGATTTCAAGAGCTATTTTTCCACATGTTCTTCTTCTTTGTAGTTTTACTTTCAAATGTGAGGCGTTAAGGCATGTAAGAAAGAATTGATCAGTCATGTTCCAACTATTTAGAAGAACTTTGGGAGTGTAGCTTTCATACTGTTGTCTTTGCCTCATCTTTCAGCTGGACCATCCAGAGCTTGTGGAAGGCCTTATGCTCATTAATGTTGACCCTTGCGCAAAAGGCTGGATTGACCGGGCAGTTTCCAAAGTAAGTACCACATGAAGGTGTCCATTGGCTCATCTTCGCCCATCTCAAAACAGCTTACCAATTTTTCACTGAGGTATATATACAGTTAAGGGTAAAAATGTTAAGTATACAGCTTGAAGACTGTTTACATATAAAATCACCATCCAATCAAGATACTTCAGAATGTTCCCAGCTCACTAGGGGATTCCCTTGTATCTTTTCCTAATTGATACTTCTTCTCCTTCCCAGAAATTACCTGTTCTGACTGTTGCCACTAGAGATAAGTTTTATCTGTTTTTAAACAGTTTTATCTGTTAAATTGGAATCGTAGAAAATGTATTCTTTTTTTTTTTTTTTTTGAGATGGAGTCTTACTCTGTTTCCTAGGCTGGAGTGCAGTGGTGTAATCTCAGCTCACTGCAACCTCCGCCTCCTGGTTCAAGCGATTTCTCTGACTCATCCTCCCGAGTAGCTGGTACTACAGGTGCGTGCCAGCACACCCAGCTAATTTTTGTATTTTTAGTAGAGATGGGGTTTCACCATTTTGGCCAGGCTGGTCTCGAACTCCTGATCTCGTGACTCACCCACCTTGGCCTCCCAAAGTGCTGGGATTACAGGCGTGAGTCCCTGTGCCCGGCCGAAAATGTATTCTCTGTCTGGTTTCTTTCATTCATCACGATGTTTGTGAAACTCATCCAAGTTGTGTGTAGCAGTAGTTCTAAATTACAATTTGGGCCAGGCACGGTGGCTCATGCCTGTAATACCAGCACTTTGGGAGGCTGAGGCGGGCGGATCACTTGAGGTCGGGAGTTCGAGACCAGCCTGACCAACATGGAGAAACCCCATCTCTACTAAAAATACAAAATTAGCCGGTGGTGCATGCCTGTAATCCCAGCCACTCGGGAGGCTGAGGCAGGAGAATCACTTGAACTTGGGAGGCGAAGGTTGCAGTGACCCAAGATTGCGCCATTGCACTGCAGCCTGGACAACAAGAACAAAACTCTCAGAAAAATAAATAAATAAATAAATTACAATTTGACCAGGTGCGGTGGCTCACGCCTGTAATCCCAGCACTTTGGGAGGTCAAGGCAGGAGGATCACCTGAGGTCAGGAGTTTGAGACCAGCCTGGCCAACATGGTGAAACTCCATCTCTACTAAAAATACAAAAAATAGCCGGGCGTGGTGGCGGGTGCCTGTCATCCCAGCTACTCAGAGGGCTGAGACAGGAGAATCACTTGAAACCAGGAGGCAGAGATTGCAGTGAGCTGAGATCACACCATTGCACTCCAGCCTGGGTGACAAGAGTGAAACTGTCTCAAAAAAAAAAGAAAAAAAATTTACAATTTAACAGTAGTTCTAAACTGTACTTTAGTAACCTATTATGTGAATACGCAGAACGAGTTGTTTCTGTTATTTGGATCTTATGAGTAAAGCTGCTGTGCATATTCCTTATGTCTTTCAGTAGAGATACACATTTATTTCTTTTGGGTTTATACCTAGGAGTGAAATTGCTGAGTCATAGGGCAGTTGTATGTTTAGCTTTAGTAGATATTGTCAAACAATTTTCCAAAGTATTTGACCAAGGCCAGGCAAGATAACTCATGCCTGTAATCCCAGCACTTTGGGAAGCCGAGGTGGGCGGATCACCTGAGATCAGGAGTTCAAAACTAACCTGGCCAACATGGCAAAACCCTGTCTCTACTAAAAATACGAAAATTAGCCAGGTGTGGGGCATGGTGGTACACATCTGTAAACCCAGCTACTCAGGAGGCTGAGGCAGGAGAATTGCTTGAACCCAGGAGGTGGAGTTTGTGGTAAGCTGAGATTGTGCCACTGCATGCCAGCCTGGGCAACAGAGTGAGACTCTGTCTCAAAAAAAATAAAAATAAAAATAAAATAAATGAAAATGTCTTCAAAGTATTTGACCATTTACACACCAGCAGTGCGTGAAAGTTTCAGTTGCTCCACATCACCAACATTTGATATTATAAGTACTTTTAATTTTAGTAAACAACAAGCAGTTTTATTTGTAATATCAGTTTGTTTTTATGTTTTCCATTACCAAAATAGTTTTCATCATTAAAATAAGAATTTTTAATTATATCATCTTTTCAATTTTAAGCTATGCTTAATAGATAGATAATCCTGTTTGTTGTTGTTGTTTATTTGAGACGGAGTCTCCCTTTGTTGCCCAGGCTGGAGTGCAGTGGCATGATCTCAGCTCACTGCAGCCTCTGCCTCCCAGGTTCAAGCAACTCTCAGCCTCAGCCTCCCGAGTAGCTGGGATCACAGGCACCCGCCACCATGCCTGGCTAATTTTTGTATTTTTAGTAGAGATGGTGTTTCACCATCTTGGCCAGGCTGGTCTTGAACTCCTGACCTTGTGATCCACCTGCCTCAGCCTCCCGAAGTGCTGGGATTACAGATGTGAGCTACTGCCCCCGGCCAATCCTGGGTTTTAATTTGCATCTCCCTAAGGGGCAGTGATGTCAAGCATCTTTTCTTGAATATCCTCTTGTGAAGTGTTTGTTAAAGTCTTTTGCTCTCACTCTTATTCCGCTTCCACTTTAAAAAATATTCTGCATGTGAGTCCTGGGTACATGTATCTCAAATAGCTTCTCCTACTCTATAGTTTGCATTTTCACTTTCTTACTGAATGAAATTAATGAATCACTCTACAGTGAACCCCAATACCTTATCTTTGCTACAGATTCCAAAGACATATGGATTGCTGATGTTTGCTAACTGAAAAAGGAAGGAATGTAACCTCTAAAATCCATTCAAGGAGATAGGAAACTAAAGGGAAATGCTAATGACTTTACAAATATAAGCACTCCCAGTCCCAGCCCCAAACCAGAGTAAAAAATGGGCGATTCTGTTGGGAGAGGACATTTATTAAAAAGAAAAAAGTGGAAATAAAGAAAAAATTATTTCCCTCGTGTTATGGGATCTCTGGGGTGTCTAGCCAGAAACTTCTGTGGCCGCAGCACCTTTGCCCGAGTTCCTGTTCTGCATGCAGGAAGAATGAGATACACAAACAAGTGAAGGGTGAAGAAGAGTTTTATTTAGTGTTAGAACAGCTCAGAGGAATGGGTAGCTCCTCCCTGTAGGCAGGTCGTCCAGTCGAGTGTTCAGCATTTGGCAGACAGGAGGCCCTGGAGAGGGTGGCTCCTTTCCACAGGCAAGTCTTTCCGACTTCTCTGCAGGTCTCTGGAGCTCTCAGCAGAGCAAGTAGCTCCTCTCTGACAGCAGGTCGTCTCTGTAGCTCTCAGTGGAGTGTGTATTCCTCTCTGCAGCTGATTGTCCAGTCTCTCTACTGTCATCCTCTAGCCATCCTGTACCCTGCTCTGGCTGAGCCCAGGGCTTTTATGGACCTCAGAAGGAAGGAAGTGCATGCTCATTGGTCCATGAGAGGCCATGGGCAGGCCAGGAAGAGGTGCCACAAGTCCCCACTGTGGTCTGGGCGACTGGCAATGCAGCCCCCAGCCTTCAGGGCCTCCCTGGCCTGAGGATGGGGCCTTACCAGGAACCCCGCCCCCATCTCTCCAGGATTCTGTCTGTGTCCTGCTCCATTCACGGCCCTGGGGCTTGCAGGGGTCCTTCCTGGGGCACCCAAGGGTGCAGACTGCAGAGATGCCCTGGTCCTGCGCCTGGGAGTGCGGCTGCAACTGCACCCAGGAGCTCCCAACCCGCCAACTCGGAAGGGGCCCAGCTCCCGCCTGCTTCCCGGAGCCAGAGGCCCAGGTCTGAAGCCACAGGCGCATTGGCTGCAGCTGCACCTGGGAGGGCAAATCCTCCCTGTTCCTGGTTCCCCCAAGAGCACAGGGAGGCTGAGATCCATAGCTGCAGTTTGGGCAGCTGTAGCCCTGCCCAGGAGGGCGGGGATCCTGCTTGCTCCATAGAGCAGGAGGCCTGGGTCTGCAGCAACCCAGAAGGGGCGGGACTTCCACTGGCTCCATAGAGTGTGCAGCCCCAGCCACACAGCATGATAGCAGCAGCCACTGCCATCACTTGCATTCAACTCACCTATGCTAAAAATAATTCAATGTTAGGCCACACACGTGGCTCACGCCCATAATCCCAGCACTTTGGGAGGGCGAGGCAGGAGAATCACTTGAACCTGGGAGGCGGAGGTTGCAGTGAGTCAAGATCGTACCACTGTACTCCAAGCCTGGGCAGCAGACAAGACTGTCTCAAAAAAAAAAAAAAAGCCAGTTGTAGTGGCACACGTCTGTGGTTCCAGCTACTCAGTAAGGTGAGGTGGGAAGAATGCTTGAACCCAGCAGGTCGAGGCTGCAGTGAGCCATGATCATGCCACTGGACTCCAGCCTGGGTGACAGAGACAGACCCTGTCTCGAAAAAAAAGAATCTGGCTGGGCATGGTGACTCATACCTGTAGTCATGGCACTTTGGGGGGCCAAGGCAGGAGGATCGCTTGAGTCCAAGAGTTTAAGACCGGCCTCGTCAACAGAACAAGACTTTGTCTCTACAAAAATGTAAAAGGTGGTACATGCTTGTAGTCCCAGCTACTCGGTAGGCTGAAGGGAAGGGAAAGAATTTCTTCCTTTTTTTTTTTTTTTGAGACGGAGTCTCGCTCTGTCGCCCAGGCTGGAGTGCAGTGGCTGGATCTCAGCTCACTGCAAGCTCCGCCTCCCGGGTTTATGCCATTCTCCTGTCTCAGCCTCCCGAGTAGCTGGGACTACAGGCGCCCACCACCTCGCCGGCTAGTTTTTTGTATTTTTAGTAGAGATGGGGTTTCACCGTGTTAGCCAGGATGGTCTCGATCTCCTGACCTCGTGATCCGCCCGTCTCGGCCTCCCAAAGTGCTGGGATTACAGGCTTGAGTAATCCACGCCCGACCAGGGAAAGGATTTCTTGAACCCAGGTGTTCAGGGCTACAGTGAGCCATGATGATGCTACTGCAGTCCTGCCTGGGCGACAGAGAGAGACCTTATCTTAAAAAAAAAAAAAAAAAAAAAAAAAGGCCGGGCGCGGTGGCTCAAGCCTGTAATCCCAGCACTTTGGGAGGCCGAGACGGGCGGATCACGAGGTCAGGAGATCGAGACCATCCTGGCTAACATAGTGAAACCCCGTCTCTACTAAAAATACAAAAAACTAGCCGGGTGAAGTGGCGGGCGCCTGTAGTCCCAGCTACTCGGGAGGCTGAGGCAGGAGAATGGCATAAACCCAGGAGGCAGAGCTTGCAGTGAGCTGAGATCCGGCCACTGCACTCCAGCCTGGGCGACAGAACAAGACTCTGTCTCAAAAAAAAAGCTTTATTGATACTCAAACCATGAGATTCAATAAGTCGATATCTAGGAACTTTTTGAAAGGTAGTTAGTGATCTTTAAAAAGATTTAAAGAAGGCAGAGCATGATGGGGTTTCACCGTGTTAGCCAGGATGGTCTCGATCTCCTGACCATGGCCTCCCAAAGTGCTGGGATTACAGGTGTGAGCCACCGTGCCCGGCCAAGGGTTTTTCATTTGTTTTTTAAGAGATAACATATATAATAAAGTGCACTCATTTTAATTGGGTAGCTTGATAAATTTTTGCATATGCTTACATTCTTAACACAGAGTTTTTATCTTTTCAGCTCTCTGGCCTGATAACCAATGTTGTGGACATTATTTTGGCTCATCACTTTGGGCGGGTAAGTACCTGTTCCACCCAGAAGAGCTGTGTTTATTGGTTTGCATGCAAATTCTTATTTTACCTCAGGAAAGAAGGGTTGCCTTAGAATTTACCTGACCCTAGTAAATAACAGTTCCAATGTAGTCTGAAAGGCATGTGGCCCTGCAAAGGTGAATCTTTAACCCATTGCCACATGGCAGTTGACATGTGGAGCTATGAGAGAAGATGGCATCTCCTGCTACCTGTTCCTGTAAGTAGCATGCCATCTGTTAATGTTTGACATCACGTGCCTCCCCAGACATCTTTAGAGCCATTAGGAGGTCTGGGAAAGGCTTCACAGAAATAGAAATTTCAGGGGGGAAAACCGTGATATAATAGTGCTGGAAGAAGCTTAGAGATTATCTTGTTCATGCCCCGTGTTTTTCAACTGGTGAGGAAACCGAAGTCTTCACAGAAAGTGGCAGTTATCGTGTACATAATTGCTGGGTAGGGGAGGGAGCTTAACTGGTAGGTGAGGGGGACCCTTGAAAGGGAAAAGTGAGTTGGGTGACCGACAAAGGAGTGATGGAGTAAATGAGCAGTGAGGTCAGAGAGCTGTGAGGTGTCTGGAATAGGGAGACGAGAGTGGGTGCTCAATTGTAATCTGCTTATTTTTAAATACTATCTGAAGGAAAATGGCAGATGGGAAGAAAACTAGCAGTTACCGAGTACTGATTATTTATAAGTACTTTAGATGTGCAAACCAAGTTGTTTTTTACATGGTTCTATTAGTCTGATTTTAAGATAGGGAAACCAAAGACCAGAGAGGCCACATAACTTGCCACCACTGTCCAGATGGTAAGTGTGGAGCTGACATTTGAATCCAGGTCAGGCTAAGTCCAAAGTCCGTAGTCTTTTATTTCATCATATTTTTATCAAAGTTACAAATTCACATATATTTTAGAGTAGAGAAGTTCTACAGGGCTTATTACAAAGAATCTGTCACCTACCCCATATTCTGCTTTTTAGTGGCAACCACTTTAATTCTTCCAGCTGACTCCTTTGGGTTTTGCCTCCATCTTGCCCTCTCTTTAATTGAGGTAATTCTTATACATAGTGTAATACACACATCCTAAGTGCATCTCAGTGACCAGTTACTGATGTATAGTTTCTTGTAACTACCACCCAGAACACAAATAAAACATTTTTATCACCCCACAAAGGTTTACTCATTATCCTTTCCCACTCAATAATTCCCCACCCCAAACAAGGTTTTCACTATTCTGTTACCTCCATAGATTAATTTTGACTGTTCTTAAACTTCATATAAATGGAATAACAGAGTGTTTACTTCTCTGAGTCTGGCTTCTTTTGCTCAACATACTATCTTGAGATTCATCCATGTCATTCCATGTGTCAGTAGTTCATTCTTTTTTATTACTGTGTAGCAGCAGTTCATTGTATTAATATACTACAAATTAGGGGTCGGGTGCAGTGCCTCCTCGTCTGTAATCCAGCACTTTGGGAGGCCGAGGTGGGCAGATCACTTGAGGTCAGGTGTTTGAGACCAGCCCGGCCAACATGGTGAAACTCTATCTCTACTAAAAATACAAAAATTAGCGGGGCGTGGTGGCATATGCCTGTAGTGCCAGCTACCTGGGAGGCTGAGGCAGGTGCCCCATAATGGGACCCTGTCTTTATAAAAATTCAAAAATTGGCCGGGTGCCATGGCTCACACCTGTAATCCCAGCATTTTGGGAGGCCAAGGCAGGTGGATCACCTGAGGTCAGGAGTTTGAGTCTAGCCTGACCAACATGGAGAAACCCTGTCTCTACTAAAAATACAAAATTAGGCTGGGCACGGTGGCTCACACCTGTAATCCCAGCACTTTGGGAGGCCCAGGCAGGTGGATCACAAGGTCAGGAGTTCAAGACCAGCCTGGCCAACATGGTGAAACCCCGCCTCTACTAAAAATACAAAAAAATTAGCCAGGTGTGGTGGCACATGCCTGTAGTACCAGCTACTCGGAAGGCTGAGGCAGGAGAATTGCTTGAACCCAGGAAGCAGAGGTTGCAGTGAGCCGGGATTGCACCACTGCACCCCAGCTCTGGGCGACAGAGCAAGACTCCATCTCGGGGGAAAAAAAACAAAAAAAACAAAATTAGCCCGGTGTGGTGGTGCATGCCTGTAATCCCAGCTACTCAGGTGGCTGAGGCAGGAGAATTGCTTGAACCCAGGAGGCGAAGGTTACATTGAGCCAAGATCGCGCCATTGCACTCCAGCCTGGGCAACAAGAGCAAAACTCTGTCTCAAAAAAAAAAAAAAAAAAAATTCAAAAATCAGCTGGGCTTAGTAGCACATGCCTGTGGTCCCAGCTACTTGGGAGGCTGTGATGGGAGGATCACTTGAGCCCAGAGTTTGAGACCGTCCTGGGCAACATAGCAAAAAGAAATACTACTTCATATAGGCCTCTGAGGAGAAAGCTAAGACCAGTATTTAATAATTTCCAAAAAGCAAGAACATCCTCACTATATACAGAGAGTAATATATATATATACACAATTTCTCTATATATAACTATGTATATATAAAACTATGTATCTACATATATATATAAAATATATGTTTAATTTAAAACATATGAGATCACAGTGGATTTTCATAAGACTGAAGAGTTCATTTAAAATTTAAGCATCCAGGCTGGTCTGAAGGTAGGGAATTATCTGAATTGATTGTTCACAGTTAGTTACAGATTGAATTCCCTGTTCTACTCTTTCCCCTTTCTCACTACTGCTCTTGACCAGTCAAAAAGATAATAAGGCCGGGCGCGGTGGCTCAAGCCTGTAATCCCAGCACTTTGGGAGGCCGAGACGGGCGGATTACGAGGTCAGGAGATCAAGACCATCCTGGCTAACACGGTGAAACCCCGTCTCTACTAAAAAAATACAAAAAAACTAGCCGGGCGATGTGGCGGGCACCTGTAGTCCCAGTTACTCGGGAGGCTGAGGCAGGAGAATGGTGTAAACCCGGGAGGCGGAGCTTGCAGTGAGCTGAGATCCGGCCACTGCACTCCAGCCTGGGTGACAGAGTGAGACTCCGTCTCAAAAAAAAAAAAAAAAAAGATAATAAAAATTAAAAATAAATTTTAAAACATGTAAGCAAGTTAATGCTTGTATTACTTTGAAATGGAAGCAAACATGATTTTTAAACATGAATAATGTTCAACTTCACCAATAAGAGAATAAAATTAAAAATACGTTTGTACTAGCAAGGATGTGGGAAGACAGGTATTGTAAATAAATGAGATAGCTCTATATATCCAGATAAGGAATGATCTTTACCATACTTTACAAGGGAAAGCAAGTGTAGAACAATGTCTAGAGGACTATAATTTGTGTTTTTAAAAACATGGGAGTCTGTTTATTTGTTTGTTTGTTGAGACAGGGCCTTGCTCTGTTGTCCAGGATGGAGTGCAGTGGTGCCATCTTAGTTTGCTACAGCCTCGACCTCCTAGGCTCAAGCCATCCTCCTCCTTCAGCCTCCTGAGTAGCTAGTATTACAGGCATGTACCACCACACTAAGCTAGTTTTAAAATTTTTTGTAGAGATGGGGGTCTCGCTACGTTAGCCCACGCTGGTCTCAAACTCCTGGCCTCAAGAGTTCCTCCTGCCTCAGCCTCCCAAAGTGCTGGGATTACAGGCATGAGCCACCACACCTGGCCTATCATTTGGTATTAACTTTTCTTATAGTATCTTTAGAATGAGACTGGGGCTCTCACAAACTTTTCTAGTAGTGATTCACGTACCCTTCAGTTTCAGGTAGACTCTTGTCAGTTTCCAACTGTATTCTGGGTTCATTTCATCCACATGGTTGTGAAAATGTGAAGAAAGTTTTTCCATATCTGTGTTTCTCTAACAAGGCTTGGTGGTGAACTTTACACATTGCCCTGGATTAACAGACTTCTTAATTATCCCTGATATTATTTCTTTCCTCCAATGCAAGAATTTTCCTTTCTGCTTAAAACTGCTTAATGATGTATGTGTGTAGCTCAGATGACATCTGAGAAGGCCAGCAACAGAGTGACCATTAAACAGTGGGTGGTGGAGAGGGAGACTTTTCACTGTATAGACCATTTTGTTTCTCTCGTATTTTATGCCTTTAAAAGTATTGGTAGTAAGATTAAAATAAATCAGCCAGGCACAGTTGAGTGTGCCTGTTGTCACAGCTCCCCAGGAGGCTGAAGCAGGAGGATCGCTTGAGCCCAGGAGTTCCAAGCTACAGTACCTTATGATAGTGCCTGTGAATCGCCACTGCACTCCAGCCTGAGCAGCATAGTGAGTCCCCGTCTCTGAAATAAAATTTAAAAGATTAAAATAAATAATGAATTACTAAATCAATAAAGTGTCATAAACACAATGGAATATATAATTATACAGTGTATAATATTAAATGGTGGTACGTATAGATAGGTAATATGCTGATTATATCATTGAAGATATAGATAAGTTAATTGCACAGATTTATGGTTATTAAAAGAAATGTAGCCAGGTGCAGCAGATCACTTGAGGTCAAGAATTCAAGACCAGTGTGGCCAACATGGTGAGACCCTGTCTCTACTAAAAATACAAAAAAATTAGCTGAGCGTAGTGATGCATGTCCCTAATCCCAGCTACTCAGGAGGCTGAGGCAGCAGAATCGCTTGAACCCGGGAAGTGGAGGTTGCAGTGAGCTGAGACTGCGCCATTGCTCAGTCTGGGTGACTGAGCAAGACTCCGTCTCATAAAAAAAGAAATGTTACGCTCTATTTGTTTTACACTTTGTGGTTTATATGTTTCTATAACTTTTCTTACTTAATCTTTAAAACAGCCTTGTCAGATAGCTGGTTATTGTCTTCATTTTATAGTATCTCCGTTTTTGTGAAGAATGGCAGAACATTAAAAAAACACACAAAGAAATCAGGGTTCAGAGTGATGAGGTGACCCAAGTTCCACAACTAGTACTTGAATCCTTTGCTGCCCTCATCTGACACAGAATATGCACTGAACCAGTCTAATGCAAATCATCAGCCATTCAGCCTATGAGCACATCAGTAGTCCCCAGGCTCTGCCCCAGTTCCCATCATGAGCTGCACGATTTGACTCGTGGTAATGAAAATGCAAACCAAACAAGATGGACTTATTCTGGAGCTCAAAAGCTTGCCCATGTCTTCTTTAAATTGTTCTAGGAAGAGTTACGGGCCAACCTGGACGTGATCCAAGCCTACAGAATGCATATTGCCCAAGACATCAACCAACACAACCTGCGGCTCTTCTTGAACTCCTACAATAGGTATAGTTTTTTCCTATTTCTTCACTTAACTGTAAACAGCTCTAAAAAGAGGAGGGCGGGAGAAGGAGAGAGGACTGTATCTAATCTTGGGACGAGCTTCTCTGAGGTGAAAATGTGAGCCCCTTCTGGCTGTCTAGAAACATGGACAAAGATTGAGGAAATGGATCAACTTAACCAAAGTTATACAGCCAGTAAGGGGTGAAGCCAGATTTAGAACCTTGTCTCTCTAGCTCTTTCCTCTATATAACAGAGCCTCCCTATTTTTAGTTGAAATCAGAAAGATTAAACCCTGTGCTAAACTCAGTTACAAGGAAAACACCCCTCCCTCCTCCTCAAAGTGTAAATCATTCTCTTCTCTTAAGGAATTTATTCCTGTAAATTAAACACTTAGGGCCAGGCGCAGTGGCTCACGCCTATAATCCCAGCACTTTGGGAGGCCGAGGCAGGCGGATCTCAAGGTCAGGAGTTCAAGACCAGCCTGGCCAACATAGTGAAACCCCATCTCTAAAAAATACAAAAATTAGCCAGGCATTGTGGCGGGCATCTGTAGTCTCACCTACTTGGGAGGCTGAGGCAGGAGAATCGCTTGAACCCGGGAGGCAGAGATTGCAGTGAGCTGAGATCGTGCCACTACACTCCAGCCTGGGTGACAGACTGAGACTCTGTCTCAAAAAAATAAATTAATTAAACACTTAGGACTTGAGAGTTTCAGTGGTGTTGCTGTTGGGTGTTGAGGCTGTCTCCTTGTAGCATCCCAAAGAGTCCTTCAGGGTTAAGCCAGGAGCCTCCTTCCTGCTCCGTACCAGATGCCACTGAAGTGGCAACTCAAGAACCAAGTCACAGGCCTCTTCCCTTCTCAGGTGTGAAGAAAAGATAGTTTCACATTCCTTGATAAATTTTGGTGTTTATGACCAGAAAATAACCTGAGTTGCTATGACTTTACCCAAAAAGGGCATTGCTTCTGCTTTGTTTTTCTAGACGCAGAGACCTGAACATCGAAAGACCCAAACCGGGCCAAAATGAGAACACATTAAAAACACTAAAGTAAGTTCCTCAGTTTCCCCAGCTGACTTGCCAAATATCTTTGCCTTTCATAGACTAATTTGGTGTTCAGTGGAATTTATGTGCCTGTTTGCTGAGTGACACCTCTTACTTTGCCTACCTAGGTGTTCTACTTTACTGGTGGTAGGGGACAATTCGCCTGCAGTTGAGGCTGTGGTAAGTATATCCTCATGCTGTGAAGATGAATGAGATCAAAATGTAATAAGACGTATAGGCCGGGTGCAGTGACTTACGCCTGTATTCCCAACACTTTGGGAGGCTGAGGCAGGAGGATCACTTGAGCTCAAGAGTTTGAGATTAGCCTGGGCAACACAGTGGGACCCTAACTCTACAATTTTTTTTTAAAAATTAGCTGGCATGGCCGGGCGCGGTGGCTCACGCCTCTAATCCCAGCACTTTGGGAGGCCGAGGTGGGCGGATCACGAGGTCAGGAGATCAAGACCACCCTGGTTAACACGATGAAACCCCATCGCTACTGAAAATACAAAACATTAGCCGGGCATGGTGGCGGGCACCTATAGTCCCAGCTACTCGGGAGGCCAAGGCAGGAGAATGGTGTGAACCCAGGAGGCGGAGCTTGCAGTGAGCCAAGATCACGCCACTGCACTCCAGCCTGGGCAACAGAGCGAGATTCCATCTCAAAAAATAAAATAAAAAAAAATTAGCTGGCGTGGTGACAGCCTGTAGTCCCAGCTACTCCGGAGGCTGAGGTAGGAGGATTGCTTGAGCTCAGGAGGTCAAGGCTGCAGTGAGCCGTGATTGCACCACTGCACTCCAGCCTGGGTGACAGAGTGAGACCCTGTCTCAAAAAAAAAGTATGTAACACACTGCTGACACACTAGAAACAGTCAGTATATACTAGTTTTTGTTCTTTCTGATTGCACATATCAGAGTTTGCTCTTTGTCATACATTTTGGAAAATTAATTCATCATTAGATTTCATTAGCTGGGATCAGTTTTTTTCTTGATTGCTTTGTGTTGTGTAGTTCACTTTGTGGCAAGTAGTACAACTAAAGCACCATTTACTTGTTGTCAGATTTCTGAGAACCTCAGCCTCTAATCTGGAATAGATTACCACCATAAATCCAGCAGGCTGGAAGGCCACCTCTGCCTCCTTCTGAAGGACATAGCACATGGATAAAAATGATATATGCTCATTGTAGAAAATATGAAGAAAATTTAAAAATAGAAGGATGAGGGGAAAATCATAATCCTATTACCTAAAGACAGAGTATTATTTTTTGCCTTATGTAGACCTGATTATATTAAATATACAAGATTTGGGGGCCTGACTTAACACTATTGATAGCATTTTTCCATTATAGAATCAGTATTTCTGTAGGTTTACCATTATTTAACTTTGTTCTTGTGTTGATTAATTCCGATTTTGCACTATTAATGTTACTGTTGGCCAGGTGCGGTGGCTCATGCCTATAGTCCCAGCACTTTGGGAGACTGAGATGGGTGGATCACCTGAAGTCAGGAGTTCAAGACCAGCCTGGGCAACATGGTGAAACCCCATCTCTACTAAAAATACAAAAAATTAGCCGGGTGTGGTGGCATGCCCCTGTATTCCCAGCTACTTAGGAGGCTGAGACAGGAGAATCGCTCAAACCTAGGAGTCAGAGGCTGCAGCGAGCCAAGATCGCACCACTGCACTCCAGCCTGGATGAGACGGAGAGACACTCTGTCTCAAAAAAATAAATAAAAATAAAAATAATGATACTGTTGGACATCCTTAGGAACTCTTTGAATCTTTTATTATTTCCTTGGGATGGATTTCCAGAAGTAGAATTAATGTGTCCAAAATTATAAATCTTTACAAAGTCTTTAATACATTTTGCCGGGTTCCTTTCCAGAAAGAATACACCAGTATATTGCCACCAGCACTGTATAAGCATGCCTGTTTCACTGCACACTGTCTAGCATCGAATCTTTTTTTATTAGTAGTTAATTCGATAGGTTAAAAATAGTATCTCACTGTTTTAATTTGCATTTATTTGATTACAAATGAAGTTGATATTTTTTCATATGTCTTATTATGTGTTTCCTACAGCATGTATAACTTAACTAAATATCTCTGTGAAATTACTTGATTTCTTTGCCCTAAATAGAGCAAAATATTACGGAGTGAAGTTTTTTGGAAAGGAAGTCTAACAAATAATCAGAGGTGTAGACATAGTTGAGAAGGTTTGTAGAGTGGGGAAATGTTTGTAGGGTGAGAATATGCAGATGTGAAAGGATACATTCGCATCTCCCTGAACTGTCCTGTAAAACACTCCGTGTGAAATACGTGGCATGACTTCCCATAGAGGCCAGTAACGCTCAGTTCCCCTTCCTCAAAAAACATTCCCCAGAGGTAAAAAGGTTATAGAGGTGACCCCAATTTATCAAGAAGGAACTTTATAAAGGTCACTGTTTTCTGGCTAAAAAGGTGGAGATACATGCTTCTAAACTATCAAAAACATTTAAAAATGAATATATATACTTAATACAGGAAAATATTTTTAGAAAATATCCTTAATCAGAATTTCCTTATAATGCTAAGTATTTCTGTTCATCTTGTATCTAGTTATTTGCCTTTTTAAAACTGTGTGGACTTAAAGCAACCTTTGCAGTTATTTTTCAAGACTGTATTAATTTGGCCATGTAGATAAGGGCTCTTCCTCTTTCTGATTTCCACACCTTCAGTGTTTATGAGAATTCTGCAGCCCTGTCTATACCACAAGTAGATGCTCTTTCATACGCAGTCAAACCTAGTTCCCCTGCCAGAGCATTTTATCCCACAAGTGTGTAGGGATTAAGAGGAATATCCATGCATTGAAGAGCAAAAAGAAATTCTACAAATTCTAGTCATTGTCAGTAACTATTCTTGCTTACTTATTCATTCAACATCATATTTTGAGCATCTCCTGTTTACTCTGCTATGAAGAATATGAAAATGAGTAAGACTGAGTGCATTCAGGCAGCCGGGGAGAGAGTAGATGTCAAAAAACAGTGGCTGTGGCTCATGCCTGTAATCCCAGCACTTTGGGAGGCCGAGATGGGCGGATCACCTGAGGTCAGGAGTTCAAGACCAGCCTGGCCAACATGGCAAAACCCTGTCTCTACTAAAAATACAAAAACGAGCTGAGCGTGATGGCACACACCTGTAATCCCAGCTCCTTGGTGGGAGCATTGCTTGAACCCAGGAGGCAGAGGTTTCAGGGAGCTGAGATCGTGCCACTGCACCCCAGCCTGGGTGAGAAAACAAGACTCCATCTCAAAGAAAACAAAACAAAATGACAACAACAACAACAAAAACCCACAGTGATTGTGGTTGGTCTACTAGGTATCAAGACTTCTTATATAATGTAGAAATTGCAAAGTAGTGAACCAAGGAAAGCATGATTGATTATATTAAATCCAGATTTGAGAGTTCTTTCTTCCAGAAAGTATTTATAGTCTATCTACTGTATTCTAAGCACTGTACCTAGCGGTTAGGGATCCAGTTTTTAAATTCTACATTTTAGAGTTAATGCACATTCTGTAGTGAACGGGTACATTCGTTTGTCACTGCCTGCATTGTCCTTTGTATAGAGCAAATCAAAACTCCGATTCGGTGATCCTGACTTTTATATCATCCCTGATTTTAGAAGAGTTTTGTATACCCCCCCACCCGCAATCCCCAGAGTAAAAGTTCATCTGGATTACTGGGTCTTGCTTAGGTAATTTTAACCACTGCTTGCTGCTACTGCAGTCTATCATGTAGGCCACTGCTCTCCTAAAACAACTCAAATCCTGTCACTTCAGACACCTTCTGTGGCATCCTGCCTTCCACAGTCAGCTCCAGCCTGTGCCCCAGCCTCACCTTCAGTCTACCTCACCTCACACTTGCCTCGGTAGCTGTTCCGTTCCCACTCCTGGGGCTTTCCTTATGCTTTTGCCTTGATTCTGGAAGCCCTCAAGCACTCACCCTTTCCCTTTATCTACCTGTAGAAATCCCACTCCTTTCTGTGTTCACTCAGCTCAGTTGCAAAACGTTTGCAGTGTTTCATTTTGCTTTGTATTACATATTTCACCCTGCTGGATCCAGATTCTGAGCACAGGTTTTTATGTGTGTTCTTAGCAAACATATAAACGGAGAGATCCAGTTGATCAAAATAGCTGTAAAACAATGCGGAACCAAGAGATTGTCTCCCCAGAACATTTTCTTTGACATCTCTGCCTTCATGAACACAAGGGTGCAGGATATCAGACATGTGAATGCACAGGGCTACGATTCTTAATTAAATGACTCCATAAGAGAAAAATGAGAAGAGTTCAACTTTGGACTGGATAGCCAAAGACCTTGAGATGGAAAAGAGTGAGGATATAAAGAATGGCAAAACCACTAAGGAAAAAGGTGAAAAGTGAGGCAAGGGAGGTGCCCAGGGCTTAGCCATTAGAACCAGTTGTGCTCAGAAGCCATTAAAAGAGATTCCAGCAGGAGAGGACTCACGGTCCAGTCCATTGTTCAAAGAAGTAAGGTAACCTACTTTCATGTTATATAGCTGGTCAGTAGGAAGACTTAGATTCAGCTTGTAGTTTTTTAAAGTCACATAACTGATTCCGAAAATTAGATAAGTTAAATTTTTAGATCTGCTCAGAAATATCAAAGTGTATCATATAAATATATCTCCCATTACGTATTTTGGTAATCTCTTTGGCTGGTTCAGCCTTCTGCAAACTGAGCTGTTGATCTTGCAAGATCATTCTCATGCCGAGCTATTTCATTTTTTTTCCTAGCAACTCATAAAATTGTTTTCTCCTTTTTTTAAAATTTTAGGTCGAATGCAATTCCCGCCTGAACCCTGTAAATACAAGTTTGCTAAAGGTAATGTGTCTTCTTCCCTCACTTCCAACCCTTATATATGCTTCAGATTAATCATTGGAATAATTGCCCAGAAAGAAGCAAAGCTTCCCTCTCTTTGGTTATCTCATTCTCTTCGTTTTTTTGGTTTTTGTTTTTGTTTTTGTTTTTTTGAGACAGAGTCTTGCTCTGTCACCCAGGCTGGAGTGCAGTGGCACGATCTCGGCTCACTGCAACCTCCACCTCCCAGGTTCAAGCGATTCTCCTGCATCAGCCTCCTGAGTAGCTGGGAATACAGGTGCCCACCACCACCCCCAGCTAATTTTTCATATTTTCAGTAGAGACGAGGTTTCACCGTGTTAGCCAGGATGGTCTCAGTCTCCTGACCTTGTGATCCACCCACCTTGGCCTCCCAAAGTGCTGGGATTACAGGTGTGAGCCACCACGCCCAGCCTTCATTCTCTTTTTGAAATTATGCTTTTGGCCAGGTGCAGTGGCTCACACCTGTAATCTCAGCACTTTGGGAGGCTGAGGCAGGTGGATCATGAGGTCAGGAGTTTGAGACCAGCCTAGCCAATATGGTGAAACCCCGTCTCTACTAAAAATACAAAAATTAACTGGGCATGGTGGCACACACCTGTAGTCCCAGCTACCTGGGAGGCTGAGGCAGGAGAATCGCTTGAATCTGGGAGGCAGAGGTTGCAGTGAGCCGAGATCACACCACTACACTCTAGCCTGGGCGACAGAGTGAGACTCCATCTCCAAAATAAATAAACAAATAAAATAAAGCTGTTTTCCTGAATATGTTCGCATTGTAAAACATTGCAAAAAAGAAGAAAGAATATGGAATAAAATAAATCTAAATTATTCGTAATCCTACCACCCAAACCTCTGGTAAAATATTGCGGTCTTTTTCCTATACATTTTTACATCATTAAAATTAGAGAGGGGCTGGGCACGGTGGCTCATGCCTATAATCCCAACACTTTGGGGGGCTGAGGTGGGCGGATCGCTTGAGTCCAGGAGTTTGAGACCAGCCTGGGTGACAGAGTGACACCCTGTCAGAGTATTTACCACCCTGTATGTTTTCCTCAACTTTATGACATAGCCTTTCCCATGTAACTAAAAACTTTGGCTGGGTGCAGTGGCTCACACCTATGATCCCAGCGCTTTGGAAGGCAGAGGTGGGAGGCCAGGAGTTCGAGAGCAGTCTGGGCAACATAGTGAGACTCTGTCTCTACAAAAACAGTAAGAAAATTAGCTGGGCCTGGTGGTGCACATCTGTGGCCCCAGCTACTCAGGAAGCTGAGGCAAGAGGATTCCTTGAGCCCAGGAATTCGAGGATTTGTGCTCCTGACGCTGCGCTCCAGCCTAGGTGACAGAGTGAAACCCTGTCTCAAAAAAAAAAAAAAAAAAACTTTGTCAACATTATTTAATATTGTGAGAATTAACATAATGGATGTAAATTCTTTATATGCAAAGTCCTGCTCTGCTGGTAAGGAAGCTTTCAGTAACAATTCTCATGATGAGGGTGTATGCATTTTCTTTCTCTTAGGGCAAATACAGACCAACTCTTATGCTAAATATCTAGAGCTAGTATCAAGTATCTCCCACTTTTGAGTATATAGGAGGCAAGAATTTCTACCTGTTATTGTTTCAACCTAGCTTTTCCTAGAGCCTCTACTAAAGTGTTTAGGTAGCTGACCTTCTAGTTTGTACTTGGACTACTGTAGATTTCAATGCTGATCATATGTTGCTTACTGCTACATTTTCAGTCTGAAAGACCTCTGCCGTCTTCCTTTTCTCTTTGAAGTGTGCTTGAAAGGGAAGTGCTGTTACCAGAAATAGCCTGTAGTTCCTAAAAATCTAATGTGAGGTTAATGCTTTGAGGTGACCACATTCAACATGTTCTGCCCTCCAGGCAATTGATGGGCTGGTCTAAAAATTTGGGGGAGGGGCCAGGCATGGTGGCTCACGCCTGTAATCCCAACACTTTGGGAGGCTGAGGCCAGGAGTTCAAGACCAGCCTGCCCAACATGATGAAACCTCATCTCTACTAAATACAAAAATTAGCCAGGCATGATGCTGGGCGCCTGTAATCCCAGCTACTCCAGAGACTGAGGCAGGAGAATCGCTTGAACCTGGGAGGCAGAGGTTGCAGTGAGCTGAGACTGTGCCATTGCACTCCAGCCTGGGCAACAAGAGTGAGACTTTATCTCTAAAAAAAAAAAAATTTTTTAAGTTTGTAGTTTCAAACTAGTTTCTCACTTCAAGTTTGAATCAATATTCAAACGCAGAAAACTAAACCCTACAATAACCATAGACATAGTTATTTTTGGGCAAAAATGCCCATCTATAACACCATAGAATAGAGTGGATAACTCCTATGGCAGATTGAACTGATTCTCAAACCATTTTTGATATAGTTTGATATAGAAACTTGGAAATAGTTTCTTCCAGTATTCTCTCTGCATGTGGGAACCGTTCTATATTCCAATCAGGTTTCAGCTCCTAAACTTCATGAAAATACAGCCTGTGCTGGTTTGGTTTTTTGTATATTTGTTAGATTAAATGTTTGTTTGTAATCTTATGCTTAGAATTTTCAGAGGCCTCTCCCTTGTTAATCTCAAACTTCTGTGTCTTCTGTGGCAGTCTCCTCACTTGTAGTCCCTCCTCATAATAAGTTTTGATGCTAGTGAATTGAAACCATGGGATTCATGTTCCTTTTTAAAAAAAGCCAGTCAGCCTGAATAGGATATCATCTGAGCCCAGAGTGCGTAACAGCAGGAAAAAAGAGAGCAGGCCTGGGGCCAGCATGCCCTAAAAATGCTTTACTGTGGATAGTAGATTCAAATCACCTGGGAGCTTATTAGAACTGTAAGTTCTATTTTTTTTTTTTTTTTTTTTTTTTGGAGATGGACTCTCTGTTGCCCAGGTTGGAGTGCAGTGGCATGATCTTGGCTCACTGCAACCTCCGCCTCCTGAGTTCAAGCGATTCTTCTGTGTCAGCCTCCAGAGTAGCTGGGACTACAGGTGTGTGCCACCATGCCTGGTTAATTTTTGTTTTTTTGTTTTTGTTTTTGTTTTTTTGAGACAGAGTCTCGCTCTGTCACCCAGGCTGGAGTGCAGTGGCGCCAGCTGGGCTCACCACAAGCTCCGCCTCCAGGGTTCACGCCATTCTCCTGCCTCAGCCTCCCAAGTAGCTGGGACCACAGGCGCCTGCCACCACACCCGGCTAATTTTTTGTATTTTTAGTAGAGACGGAGTTTCACTGTGTTAGCCAGGATGGTCTCGATCTCCTGACCTCGTGATCCACCCGCCTCAGTCTCCCAAAGTGCTGGGATTACAGGTGTGAGCCACCACGCCCGGCCAATTTTTGTATTTTCAGTAGAGATGGAGTTTCACCATGTTGGCCAGGCTGGTCAGGAACTCTTGACTTCAGGTGATCCCCCCGCCTCGGCCTCCCAAAGTGCTGGGATTACAGATGTGAGCCACCTGCCCGGCCAGAAATGCATGATCGTGAACCATACCCCAAACCTATCAAATCAGAATCTCTGGGACAGGAATCCAAGAATCTGAGTTTTAACAAGTCCTTCAGGTAATTCCAGCACACACTAATGAAGCCATATCCTAGAAATCCTTGGACGCATGAGAATAACCAGCTGTAAATGTTTATGAAGTGAAAAGCAGCATTACCAAACCCAGCTATTAGAGGAAAGTAACTGACTGAGCGAGCTGGCTGAATCAGTATCAGCTCCTGATGGCTGAGTGTCCTTACTCATGGAGGAAAGATAATGTAGAGTTGAAATGGGACTTGGAAAGCACGATGCACAGAGAAGTTAGGGTCACACTGTTTGAGGGCTCTGAAAGGAACATTCTTCAGGTGCTTTTCATGGTTGAGAATAGTGGTTAACTTCACTATCACCTCAACAGAAAATTGCCACCATAGGCCTAAAAGTCAGGGCTTCAGTCTTATTGATAAACAAGTATGTAATAATGATATCAGATTTTCATCCAAGGTTATAAATGTTTGTATGACTTGAAGTTAAACGTTAAAACCTAGAATTCGATCTTGTTCTGTTTGAAAGGACTTGGGGTGTTCAGAGCAATTCTCTTAAGGGTAAGTCCCAGCTGACTTGCATATTTTTCCTTTTCTAGATGGCAGACTGTGGGGGACTGCCCCAGGTAGTTCAGGTAAGGAAATTTTTTTTTTAAACACTCATTTAATTCTGCCTCTCTGTCTGTGTGAAGATTAATGCCCTCTTGTTTTATCCCCCCAGCCTGGGAAGCTCGCCGAGGCCTTCAAGTACTTTTTGCAGGGAATGGGCTACAGTGAGTAGTATACAACTTTCTATCTAGCAACAATTTAGGATTATTGGGGGCCAGTTTCACATCTGGGAGCCCACAATTCCTGAGATATAACCTCTGTGGCAGCTAGCCTTAAGCAAAGTAGAAACTGAAATGGTTATGGAACACTGATTTGTCTATATTTATGAGAAGCTAACACTCAGCACTTACTTTTATCAGGCACTATATATTCTTTTGTTTTTTGGTTTTTTGGGTTTTTTTTTTTTTTTTTTGAGATGGAATGTCACTCTGTCGCCAGGCTGGAGTGCAGTGGTGTGATCTCGGCTCACTGCAACCTCCACCTCCTGGGTTCAAGCGATTCTCCTGCCTCAGCCTCCCAAGTAGCTGGGACTACAGGCACGTGCCACCATGCCTGGCTAATTTTTGTATTTTTAGGAGAGACAGTTTCACCATGTTGGCCAGGATGGTCTTGATCTCTTGACCTCGTGATCTGCCTTCCTCGGCCTCCCAAAGTGCTGGGATTACAGGCATGAGCTACCACACCCAGCCTATATATTCTTAATCTAAGAGGTCATTCTGTTATTAGTGCCATTTTATAGAGGAAGAAACTGAGGCTCAGAGAGACTAAGCACATTACCAAGGGTAAAAATTCAGCTGCAGGGCTATGGTTCAAACCCTGGCAGTCTGACTCCAAAGCCCAATTTTGAACCCCTGCAGCTTAGGCTGTCCTAGGTGTGAATCTGAAATTATGATTTGCATTTAAACTCAGCTGGTTAATAACTCCTGATCAAGAGAAATGAAACGGAGACGCAGGAGAAAAGGGCAGTATCCTTGGTAAAGTCTCCTCCACTCCAGGAGATGAACTTGGAGAGTGTTTTAGAGCAAATCCAAGGGTGTGTCCATATCATATGCCATTGTCCTGGTCTTCTTGTATTGTAAGACCCCTGAGCTTTCTCATGGTCACAGAATTATCTACACTTGCTCCTTCTTGGAGTTTTAAGAAAAACTCTTTCACCCAGGTACAGAGCTCCTTACCCAGTAGGGTGATTTTTCTTCTGTCTTTGGTATTAGTGTGGATAATGGTCATTGGAGAGCTGCCTGATCAGCTGCTCTGGGCAGCTGGGCCCTGGGTGCAGCCCTGTACCTCCCAGGCAGACCATGTATGTCTTGTCTTAAGTGGCTGTGTCATCCTTGCCTGTGAGCCGCTACCAACCGAGCCCACACCCACAGCTCTGTGGCTCACTGGGAGGACCAGGAGCCCCTCTCCTATCCCATTCTTATCCTTTTCCTATGAAATAGCTGATCTTCCAGCCCACTTCTGATCCAAAGCAAGATGACTGTTGATAGGTGAGGGGAAAACAATTGCCTTTGTCTAGTTGAGGAAAGTAACATTCGAGATGTTATTGAAGTATCTTGTCAGCCTCACCTCCTCTCTGGGAGCTTAAGATAAATGTTTATCCCTGGCTTAGAGTATTCTGTCAGTGTCTACCAGGCAGCTGAGGTTGCCACTTGGCAGTCTCGGATCACTAACCTGCCTTTTCCTGTGTCCGTCCTGCTTCCAGTCCCGTATGTGCAGCTCAGTCACCTGAGCACCGAGTCAGGTACCTTCCTCTGTGCTGGCCCCGCCCCGCCTTCCAGTCTCTCCTGGCTGCACTGGCTGCCTGCAGCATGTCCGCGGTCTTCCTGTGCAGTGAGAGCCCGATAGAACGTGGCTCAGTACGCCCCAAGAGATTTAGCCTACAGGGCCAGCCCTGGTCTCCCAGGAGGAAGAAAGGATCTAGTTGTAAGGGGCAGGCCTCCTCTTGTCATCCTAAATCCAGGGTCACAGCAGCAGCTGAAACTTGATAGGCAGGGCCTGTCTTCCACCACCACCTACTAACCCTTGAATTAACCTCCAGACATAGGAATCCAAGGACAGCCTTGGCTCTAAATAGGAGGGTCAGAGCCTGTGCCCAGAGAACTCTGCAGATGACAGCACCTTTTGACCCCAGCATTGAAATACAGCTAGGGGAGTGGCTGCTGCCCAGGAGGATAGGCAGGGAGGCTATATGCCAGGTAAGGCCCAGTCCCAGCCAAGCTGGAAGGACCTTAGAGTCAAGCAGTGGCAGAACAGGAGTCTGAGTTTAACACCTACCCCCAGAGCTCCTCCATCTCTGGCAACCTGTACGTCATCCCTGTGTCCAGGTCAGCTCCAAGCCAACCTGCCCTCCCCTTCACCTGCACCGTCCTACACATCTCCTCCCTGGTAGCAAGGTAGCCTGTGGACACGGATGGTAGTCTCGTATCGGGCTTGCACTGTGTTTGTGAAACCCCTTCATACTTGTGTGTTTGTCTTTCCTTTCTTTTGGTTTAGTCTTGCATGCACTGTAGGTTTTGGTTACCTGTTTGGGTTCCCAAAGCCTCCATTCTGTCACTGTCTGAATGGTGTGGACATAGCTAAGAGGCCATACTCTGGACTTAGGGTTTCCCCTTGTTCTGGGGTGACTACAATCAGCTGAGATTCCAACCAGATCTAAAGGATTAAAGTGGCCTCACATATCACCACTCACCTAGAGCAAATAATACAAAATGGGGATGGCTATATCTTGTCCTGGGAGTCATTGTAAATGAGTCGGAAAAGCTAAACATAAAGCCTTTGGTGAGACTCGTAGGTTAGCTGGGCTCAACTGGGGCTTCACCTTCTAGTCACCTTGGTTCTCTGTTACAGTACCACATGTCCGCATGACTCGGCCCGCCCGATCACGAACCCACTCAACCTCGAGTAGCCTCGCCTCTGGAGAAAGTCCCTTCAGGCGGTCTGTCACCAGCAAGCCGTCAGATGAAACTCAAGAAACCTGTTTTTGAGTCCCCTGATGTCCTGGACAGACACCAGACCATGTAGGTGTCCTGCCAAGCAGATGCTCCTCCCCTGGACCATTACAAGTCCATCCTTCTTCAAATGACCACTGAATAATAAAACATTTCATCCATGTAAACTGGCCTCTACTATCTTTAACTCATGCATGGCCACTGACCCTCTCTCTAGTAGCCTGGATTTATCATTCTCTCTGCCTGCCCACCCCCTTTTTTGTATAGCCCAGGAACCACTCCATGCCATACTGTAACATTCCAACATCTTTAGCCAATCAGATCTCTCCATCTCCCCTCTTGCCAGCTTTTTCCCACGCTCCCCCAACTATGTATCGGATAAGATTCTTTGATCCCAACTCTGTGTGTGTGCGAGCACGTGTGTCTCTGTGTGTGTGTGCATAGTTGTGTGGTTTTAGACACGCTTTCTTGTAATGCTTCTGCAAAAAAACAAAAAGGGACTTATTTTGCATTCTCAATGGTGTTTTTAAGGGAATTCGGCAGAATAGATTTCTAGGTTGGGTAGGCCACCGCGTTCTCTTTTGTTTGCAAATTGGTCAACAAAATTTGCAGAGTGATTTCAGGAGAGAGAAGCTCTGAGGAATGTGGAAAATCATAATTGCCATCTGGACCATTGATTGATTGTGAGCAATAGTAGAAGGGTGCCTATTACATAGAGAGACTCCTTCTGTCCAAATGAATTTCTGTATACTCTTCTACAAATAAAAGGGAGGCATATATTCTGCTGGAAGCCCGTGAACCATCGGTGAGGTTCCGATACAACACAGAGTTTTTTCCAAGGAGTGAATGTGGCTTAATTACTGGACTCTCTTAGCACAGGAAGGTGGAAACAAAATGCCAGGCCTCTGCTCTGAAAAGCAAAACTGCTGTCACTGCAGTATCTTATACTAGACATCCACATATCCACAAGAAGTGCCTCTTACGTCTATGACAGAGAGTGTCTCCATTCCTCAGTTCCCAGAGAGGGGAGAGGTATGGCCTAAAAAGCATGTAGATGGTGGAGAAATGGGTAGGGGAAGAGGAACAGTCATTAGCATAGTATCATGTTTAATAAGTATGGCCTTGATTTCAGTAGATGTAATGGAAGCCAAATTAAATTGAGGCAGAACCCATTTCTCAGAGTCTTTTTTTTTTTTTTTTTTGAGACAGAGTCTCGTTCTGTCACCCAGGCTGGAGTGCAATGGCGCAAACTTGGCTCACCCTCTGCCCCCTGGGTTCAAGCAATTCTCCTGCCTCGGCCTCCCGAGTAGCTAGGACTACAGGCACCTGCCACCACGCCCAGCCAAGTTACGTATTTTTAGTAGAGATGGAGTTTCACTCCAGCCTGGGCGACAGAGCGAGACTCCGTCTCAAAAAAAAAAAAAAAAAGAAGAAGAAGACATATTATGATGAAAAAAAAAAGGAGGTCCACTGGTGACCTTGACCAGAGCCAGTTCAATAGCAAATAAGCACAAAGGCAAATTGTAATGAGTTGAGGAGAATCAGAGAAGTAGAGAAAGATAATGGGTAAAGTAAGTACTATACTTTTGACAGAATTTAGAACTGTTAGTGGGAGGTTAAGACATAAAAAGTAAAATTCGAATTTTATATTACAAAGCTGGTGTTAGTTGTTATTGGGGACATAAGCCTCTTAGGTTTTGAAGAATTAGAGGACCTTGACTATCCACAACAACAGCACCCAATATTCAAAGACCTTCTGCAATAAGCACCAAACAGGCCCTTCAGTCTCACGGCTTGAAACCAACACAGCTTATTCCATATTACAGCAGCTCTGTTGGTTATAAAGTTTTTTCATGAACTAGGCTAAAGTTGTCTACAAGACCTCCACCTACTGCCCTATGTATTCATCCCACTGGTTAAAGACCCTCCCTGAGTTCTACATGGCACAGATTAAGTCATAAATCTGCCTAAACCCTTCGACCCTCCCTTATTCGATTCATTCTTCCCCCTCCTCACTGGCTTGTCTAGCTTCTCTGTAACTGTTTCCCCAGTTTTCCAGCCTTCTCTCTTACGGGGCTTATCCAGAATGAAACAGACATTGTCACCATGCAAAGCCCAGTCTCTCACTATGATTTTCAGTGGATCAAAGACAGGCAAGGGTAGCAGGTACATGAATTTTAATGAGGGGGGTTGACAGCAGGTCTCTGTGCCCAGAGAGGTTGAGAATGGTAATCACCATCACTCAAGGTAGTCTTGGCCACTGCTTCTCATAAGACCAATCGGTATTTTCCTCTTTGCCGGAAATGCTTATCCTCATGTAGGACTGGAGGCAGCAGGGCTGATAATTTCTGCAATAGAGGTAAGGCTGTTCATTCTTTTTGCAAGAGGCCCTACAAATTCCACTGTTACCCATGCATCGAAGGATGTGGCGTTTGCCTGGCAAAAGAAAAAAAAAAAACAAAATAGTTAACTTCTACCTAGGAGTGACATGAATCTGATAAGTCGGGAAGCATCATAAAAACCTAAACGGGGAGCAGGGAGAAAACCTAAAGGGAAATAGTGACTTCTACTTCCAGGAAAAAAAGAGTCAATGTATTTTTCTTTATTTGTCCTGCTAAGTTCCGTTTAAAACCCTGGGTGTGTGTGTGTGTGTGTGTGTGTGTGTGTGTGTACTCTGAAAGGTAAAGTAAAGAAGAACAAGGCAGGGACCTCAGGATCTAAGGAAGGACACAGTCATGAATTCCCTGGGTTTTCTTTTTGCCTCATCGATCCCAGACTTGTGCTGGAGAGACTGACAACCTGGAAATACAAACGAGTACAGACATAGAGTCCCAAGGAAAGTCTCCTCTCTCTAGCCAAAGAACCAGGAAAGATCAACCCAGCAAGAAAGAACATTTTAGACAATAACCACTCAGCTCCAGGAAAAACCAAAGACAAAACTACACTCCCCACTCATACATCCACCAAAGAAGGCTACGTGGGGAGCCTCGAATTCTGCCCTTTCCACTCTGTAAGGAGGTGTAACCTCCTAGAGTGGAACCCAAGTGGGGAGCGGGGACTATTATCACTGCTGGATGGTCACAAGGCCAATCACCACCATGCAGTGTCATAGGAATCATGTGGGGAGCCTCGACTTCCCCTATCTGGTGGGAAGAAGGCATCCCTCCCTCCACTTCCCTGATGGGGTGATGACAGAAGGAGCCTAGTGCAGAGTCAAGACTTTCACCACCACACAGTAGTAACAGGGCCACTACTCCCTGAGATGTGACTTGGAGGCCACACAGGGAACAGAATATCCCTCCCCATCCCAACCAAGATAGTACCAGAGGAAATACACCTGGACTTCCACCCACCTGGCAGTATCCAGGCAGCACCCCACTGTCCTCTCCAGAGCGGTGTCAGAGGAGACAAGCCAACAAAGATCATTGAAATATGATCCAGCATCTCATAACATAATAATACCAAAAACGTCCAGGTTCCAGCAAAAATTACTCATCGTACTGAGAACCAGGAAAATCTCAACTTTAATGGAAAAAAAAAAAAAAAGACAATCAACAGAACTGAGAGTCACCCAAGTTGTGTGTATCTGTAATTCATTCCTTTGACTTCTGGGTAGTATTCCACAGTATTAATGTAGTAGTCTATTTAACCATGTGTCCGTTGAGGGCCATTTTGGTTGTTTCCAGGTCTATTGGGAGTTTGGGATTTTTTTTTTAAGACCATGTGTTTCTTTATTTAACAACTTCTCCCCAAAAGGAAATGTTTTTGAAAATCCCTATCGTTTATAAATTAGAGAGGATCAACCTGATAATAGGTTTTATTTTCAATAAAATGACAGGAACATTTAAAACTACAATGGACTAAATAAAGAATTTGTTATACTCTTGCTTCTAGTAATAATAAAACAGGTAATTTAGAACATATATCTGGCAGATGAAAGGTGGATTTTTTTTTTTCCAAGACAGAGTCTTGCTCTGTTGCTTAGGCTGGAGTGCAGTGGCACAATCTTGGCTCACTGCAACCTCCGACTCCCTGGTTCAAGCGATTCTCATGCCTCAGCCTCCCATGTAGCTAGGATTACAGGCGTATACCACCACACCCAGATAATTTTTGTGTTTTCAGTAGAGTAGGGGTTTCTCTATGTTGGCCAGGCTGGTCTCGAACTCCTGACCTCAAGTGATCCACCCACCTCAGCCTCCCAAAGTCCACCACACCCAGCCTGGACACATTTTTTTTTATTTGTCAGAAGGCATTAAAAGACAAAATAATGGAGGATGAGTGGGCCTAAACTAAGAAAAAAATTTGTTAAAATCACTATTTTTAATTTTAGTTGTTCTAATAGGTATGTAGTAGTGTCTCATTCTGGTCTTAATATGCATTTCCCTAATGGCTAATGATGTTGAACATCTTTTCAAGTGCTTATTTGCTATCTGTATATCCTCTTCAGTGAAATGTCTTTTCATATCTTTTGTCCATTTCTAATTGGATTATTACTGTTGAGTCTTTTTTTTTTGGCGGGGGGAGACGAAGTCTTGCTCTGTCGCCAGGCTGGAGGGCAGTGGCGCGCTCTCAGCTCGTTGCAACATCCGCCTCCTGGGTTCAAGCAATTCTCCTGTCTCAGTCTCCTGAGTAGCTGGGATTACAGGTGTGCGCCACCACGCCCAGCTAACTTTTTTTTTTTTTTTTTGAGATGGAGTCTCTGTCACCCAGGCTGGAGTGCAGTGGCACTATCTCGGCTCACTGCAAGCTCTGCCTCCCGGGTTCACGCCCTTCTCCTGCCTCCCAAGTACCTGGGACTACAGGCACACACCTGTCACTCCTCCCAGCTAATTTTTTGTATTTTTAGTAGAGGCAGGGTTTCACCATGTTAGCCAGGATGGCCTCGATCTCCTGACCTCGTGATCCGCCCACCTCGGCCTCCCAAAGTGCTGGGATTACAGGCGTGAGCCACCATGCCCGGCAATTACTATTGAGTCTTAAGAGTTGTTTCTATATTCCAGATACAAGTTCTTTGTCAGATATATGGTTTGAAAATAATCTTGCTCTGTTGTAATTTGTCTTTTCAACCATTCTCTTCACCGGGTGTTTCACAAAGTGAAAGTTTAAAATTTTGAGTAAGTCCAATTTATTGATTCTCTTTCTTTTCTAGGCTGTTCTTTTGTATCTAAGAGCTCTTCACCAAGCACTCAGTCTGAATGTTTTTTCCTATGCTTTCTTCTAGAAATTTTATAGTTTTACATTTTTTTAAAATATATAATCCTTTAAGAATAATTTTCTTTAGAGATGGGGTCTTGCTGTGTTGCCCAAGCTGGAGTGCAGTGACACAATCATAGCTCATTGTAACCTCAAACTCCTGGGCTCAGGCAATCTTCCCAAGTCAGCCTCTCGAGCAGCTGGGAACTAGAGGCACATGTCGCCATGCCCAGCTAATGCATTTTATTTTTGTAGAGATGGGATCTTGCTATGTTGCCCAGGCTGTCTGGAACTCCTGGGCTCAAATGATCCTCCCCTCTCAGCATCCTGAGTCACTGGGATTACAGGTGTGAGCCACCATGACTGGCTGTTATGATCCATTTTAAGTAAATATTTGTGAAAGGTGTGAGGTTTAGGTTTAGATTTTTGTTTGTTTGCTTGTTTGTTTTGTTTTTTGCCTGTAGATGTTCAATTGCTCCAGCATCATGTGTTGAAAAGGACCTTTCTTCCAATGAATTGCTTTTGCACCTCTGTCAAAAATCAGTTGGCTGTACTCCTATGAGGCTATTTCTGAGTTCCCTATTCTGTTCCATTGATTGATGTACCTGTCTCTCCAAGACCACACAAACTCAATTACTATTACTATATAATAAGCCTTAAAATCTGATAAAATAATTCTTCCAACTTTATCCTTTTTCAATTTTGTTTTAGCTATTATTCTTTTGCAGATTTGTCTTTAGGCAAGGTATAGACAGAATAGTCTGGTCTATATCTACAAAAAAAATCTTGCTGGGATTTTGACATAAATGAATATGTCAATTTGAGGAGAATTAACATCTGCTATTTGAGTCTTACAAGATAGGAAGATGGTGTGTCTCTTCATTTATTTAGCTCTTATTTCTTTTATCAATATTCTATAGTTTTCAGCATACAATTTCTGTACATAGTTTGTTAGATGTACACTTAAGTGTTTTATTTTCTTGGAGTGACTTTGAATGGTATTATATTTTTAATTTCAGAGTGTACATGTTCATTGCTTTATATAGAAATACAATTGATTTGTGTATGTTTACCTTGTATCCTGTGACCTTACTGAACCTACTTATTAGTTTTAGGTGTTTTGCCTTTGCTTTTGTTTTGTTTTGTTTGTAGATTTCTTAGAATTTTCTACATAAACCATTATGACATCTTCAAACAGACACCATTTTATTCCTTCCTGTCTAATCTGCATGCCTTTCATTTAATTTTCTTGCCTTAATGCAATGGGTAGAAATACTCAGAACTAAAAGGAACAAATTATTGATACACATAGTGTGGATGGATCTCAAGAGCTTAATGCTGCTTAGCTGGGCACGGTGCTCAGGCCTGTAATCCCAGCACTTTGTGAGGTTGAGGCGGGAAGATCACTTGAGCTCAGGAATTCGAGACCAGCCTGGGTGACATGGCGAAAACCCATCTCTACAAAAAATAAAAAATTAGCCACACGTGGTGGCATACATTTGTAGTCCCAGCTACTGGGGAGGCTGAGGTGGGAGGAACGCTTGAGCCCGGGAGGCAGAGGTTATGGTGAGCTAAGATCACACCACTGCACTCCAGCCTGGGCAACAGAGCCAAACCCTGTCTCAAAAAAAAAAAAAAGAGCATAATGCTGAGCCAAAAAAAAAAAAAAAGAAAGAAATAGCCAATCACGAACTCTCACATATGATTCTATTTATTCAACAATGTCAAATGACAAAACGATAGAGATGGGAAAACAGATTAGTGGTTGCCAAGGGTTAAGCATGGTGACAGTGCGTGGGGACAGGGAGGAAGGCTGGTATGACTTTAAAGGAGCAACAGGAGGCAGATCTTCGTGGTGATGGAACAGTTCTGCAGCTTGATCGTGATGGTGGTTGCATCTGCACATGATGAAATGGCATGGAAGTATACACATATATTGTACCAATATCAGTTTCCTGGTTTTCATATTGCATTACAGTTATGTAAAATCTAAGCATTGGAGGAATCTGGGTGAAGAGTACACAGGACCTCTCGTAACTTCCTGTGAATCTACAATTATTTCAAAATGAAAAGTAAAAATACGAATAAATAAAATAACCTAAGGGGCTATAGAGAGATTAAAAAAACAAAATCTAAAAAACAAGAACCCCTAGGAAACCAATCCTAGCTCCCATTTTACTTGCTGTGTATCCTGGGGCAAATTTCTGCGACTCTCTGTTCTACCCTTTTTCTCATATGTACAGTGTAGACTGGAAAAACAGCTAACCCCTAGAATTGTGAGGATTAGTGGCTAAATATATAGAAAGCAATAAGGGACTGACACATGGTAAGAACTAAATGAATGTTAACTATTATTGTTGTTTTAAATTATCATTTGAGCAAGACCCAGAAACTCCTCTGCATCCTTACTAACCCTGCCAGCCAGAACCACGTATACCTGATACAGTGGTCCTCTGCTCCCCCCAGCCCAGAAAGTTCTCCACCCAGATTCCTGGAACCTGGAGTCAGCCATTTGTGCCCCCACCAGATCCACTCATGCTTTCACTTGTGAATTCATTATTCATATTCAAGAAACACTCACTAAAACGCATTCATGTCCAGTGCTGGGCTTAACATCAGGCATGCAGATGTAAATAAAACATCATCTCAGCCCCTGTGGATTTCTACCTAATATGTGTGTGTTTGGGGGATTGCTGGAAAGGGGACAATAACTCAAATAATTACACAACAACATAATACATGTCATAACTTCTTAAGAGTGACAGTTTGTGAAGCCAATCAGAACTCAGTTTGGAGAAAGAGTGATAACCTAGAAAAGGGACTTCAAATTCTCCATAGCCTTTAAAGAGCCAGTAAGCAGAGAAAGAAATGTTGAGTGCTGAGGGAAATTACGGTTCAAGCTAGAATTGTATACTTAGCTAAAATTTTCTTAACAGATGATATGGTCTGGCTGTGGCCCCACTCAAATCTCATCTTAAATTGTAGCTCCCATAATCCCCACATATCATGGGAGGGACCTCGTGGGAGGTAATTGAATCATGGGGGTAGGTTTTTCCTGTGCTGTTCTCGCGATAGTGAGTAAGTCTTGTGAGATCTGGCCAGGCGTGGTGACTCATGCCTGTAATCCTAGTACTTTGGGAGGCCAAGGTGGATGGGACACTTGAGGCCAGGAGTTCAAACAAGCCTGGCCAACATGGTGAAACCTTGTCTCTACGAAAGAATACAAAAATTAGCCAGGCATAGTGGTGCATATCTATAATCCCAGCTACTTGGGAGGCTGAGGCAGGAGAATTGCTTGAACCTGGGAGGTGAGGCTACAGTGAGCCAAGACCGTGCCACTGCACTCCAGCCTGGGCAAGAGAACAAGACTCTTAAAAAAAAAAAAAAAAAAAGGAAAAAAAAGTCTCACAAGATCTGATGATTTTATAAAGGGCAGTTCCCCCACACACACAGTTTTGCCTGCTGTCATGTAAAATGTGCCTTTGCTCCTCCTTTGCCTTCTGCCATGATTGTGAGGCCTCCCAGCCATGGGAAACTGAATCATTCAAACTCTTTTTCTTTATAAATTACCCAGTCTTGGGTATTTCTTCATAGCAGTATGAAAATGGACTAATACAATAGATAAGCATACATTTAGATCTTTTCAGAAGTAAACCCGCTGAGAGACTTGATTACCAACAGGAGCTTTTTAAGAGTAAATTACAAGGGTTTAAAAATATAGTTCAATAGAATAAATAAGATCGAGTATTTGATAGCACAACAGGTGACTGTAGTTCACAATAATTTATTGTGCATTTTAAAATAACTAAAAGAGTACAATTGGATTTTATGTAATACAAAGAGGAGATAAATGCTGAGGTGATGGATACCCCATTTACTCTGATGTGATCAGCATACACTGAATTCCTGTATCAAACTATTTCATGTACCCCATAAATATATACACCTATGTATCACAGAAATTAAAAATAAAAAAATTTTAAATAAAAAAATTTACCAAAAACAACAAAATAAACTACAAGAAGAAAGAAAAGATTTCTTATATGAAGGTCTGAGAATCAACATGAAACAATAATAGATATGGTATGGGAAATCAAAGCATGGTAGGTAAGAGGTGAGTCACAACCACAGTGTAAAATATTAAATTTAGGCAGATATCTGTCATTTGAAAATTGGAATTTGGAAGAAATGTCCTCTATTCTACATGTATGCTGATTAGGACCAGCTGAGATCCCTCCACTCTGACATTATCCTCCCTAAATATGTGAAATGCAGACTTTTAACACAAATTTTTATAATTTTTTTCTGATGTTCAGAGACAGCCTTTCCACTGTTCACGTTTCACTTCATGTGAGTGGTAAGAACAATAACGATCATTATCATTCTTTTCTCTTTGTTTTCAACCTAACCTGAGTCAATTCTCTCTGCCTTCTATTTTTGTAAAATATAGACACCAGAAGACACCATCCCAACTGAATTTAGACAATGTTATTGTAAATTTCAAAAATAAAATAAAATAAAACTGAAAAAAAAAGCTAGTGCTCTCACCTTAATCTGAATGAATGTGAATACACAATACAATAAACAAACATTTCTGCCTTAGACCCCAGGAATACAAATTAACAAACTGCTAGACAAGACTATTATTCTGCTAGATGGAGAGTGAGGAAAGTCTAAAAGAGGCAAGGAATGGTATCACCTCAAGCCTCACTGTTTTCTCAACTTAAAAATCCTTTTTCTACTCCAGATCTCTGCTCAGGCCTCATTTTAGGATTCCCTGAGAATTGTTCCTTTCTTGTAGAATGCCCAGAATCAAGTGATAATCCAATGTCTGCATTACTCAGTGACAGTTTAGTGCCTACTTTCTACCAAAGAAACAAGACAAATAACAAAAGACAAAAAAAAAAAAAAAAAAAAAAAAAAAAGAAAAAAAGAACTCAGTTTGATCCCCTGCTCTATCTTAATACTGTGTGACTTGGGCGAATTATATCACCTCTCTGGGCCTCAGTTTCCTAATAAGTAAAATAGGGATGACAAGAGGATTGTTGTAAGAATGGAATGACACATAGCAAGGGTCAATGAGAACTATTATTACAGCTATTACAATTATTAAGAAATAATAAGACAGGGCTGGATGTGGTGGCTCACGACTGTAATCCCAGCACTTTGGGAGGCTGAGGCAGGTGGATCACTTGAGCCAAGGAGTTTGAGAGCAGACTAAGCAATATAGTAAGACCCTGCCTCTAAAACAAAAAAATAGAAAAATTAGCCAGGCATGTTGGCACGCATGTATAGTCCCAGCTACTCAGGAGGCTGAGGTGGGAGGATGGCTTGAGCCTGGGAGGGTGAGGCTACAGTGAGCCATGATTGCACCACTGCACTCCAGCCTGGGCAACCAAGCAAGACCTTGTCTCAAAGAAAGAGAGAGAGATAGTGAGACAGAGTTTATGTGAAGACTTTCATGGGTGGGAGCATCAACTGGGCTTTGAAGGATGAGAGGGCATTCATCACAGAGGTGAGCTGAGTGTTGGGGACCAGCCGGAGGGAGCCATGAACAAACACAATGTGGGGGACAGGAGAGGATGGCAAGAGGGTTGCAGTGGCTGAAGAGAAGGTATGTGAGGGACAGTCATGGGAGGTGAAACCAGGTCACCATGTGAAGGCTTTGAATGTCCAGACCCTGGGTGGTGATGAGCAAAGGAAGAAATCTAAGCAGGAGAATGACACAGAGAAACTTCCTACTAAGAATCCCTCTAATAATAGAGATTAATGCAGAGAAAACCTGAGGGTAGGGAGACCAGCGAGGAAACATTTTTTATGGTCTCGCCCCAGGCCTGGGAGCACAGGTAGCTCTCATGAGCAGACTAAGTGTCCCAGCTCCCAGAGAGGCAGCAAAACTATGAAAAGATTATGCAGCTCCTGCCTCTGAAGTGGGCTGAAAAATACGTTGTGAACGTAAGTATACATCAACAGATGAAGGGATAAAGAAAGTTTGCATATACACACAATGGAATACTATTTGGCCACAAAAAAAGCATGAAGTTCTGTCATTTGTGGCAACATAGATGAGCATGATGTTAATTGAAACAAACCAGATACAGAAAGATAAATATTACTTGTTCTCACTCATATGTGGAAGCTTAAAAATGTGGATCTCATTGAAGTAGAGAGTAGAATTGTGTTTATCAGAGAATACGGAGAGGCTGGTTAACAGATACAAAATCTCAGCTAGATAGGGGGAGTAAGTTCTAGTGTTCCATAGCTTTGTAGGGTGACTGTAGTTAACAATCATTTATTGTGTATTTTCTTTTTTCTGAGACAGAGTCTTGCTCTATCGCTCAGGCTGGAGTGCAGTGGTGCCAACTCAGCTAACTGCAACCTCCGCTTTCCAGGTTCAAGTGATTCTCCTGCCTCAGCCTCCCAAGTAGCTGGGATTATAGCCACTATGCCTGGCTCAATTTTCATATTAAGTAGAGACACGGTTTCACCATGTTGACCAGCTGGTCTCAAACTCCTGACCTCATGGTGATCCACCCGCCTTGGCCTCCCAAAGTGCTGGGATTACAGGGGTGAGCCACCCACACCCAGTCTATTGTGTATTTTCGATTAGCTAGAGAGAGGACTTTGAATGTTTCCAACACAAAAAAGGGATAAATGTTTGAGGTGATGGATATGCTAATTACCCTGATTTGGTGGTTACACTTTCTATACATGTATTGAACTATCACGTTGTACACCATAAATGTGTACAATTATTATTTGTGAATTAAAAATAATTTTTTTTTTTTTTGAGACGGAGTCTTGCTCTGCGGCCCAGGCTGGAGTGCAGTGGCCGGCTCTCAGCTCACTGCAAGCTCCGCCTCCCGGGTTCACGCCATTCTCCTGTCTCAGCCTCCCGAGTAGCTGGGACTACAGGCGCCCGCCTCGTCGCCCGGCTAGTTTTTTGTATTTTTTAGTAGAGACGGGGTTTCACCGTATTAGCCAGGATGGTCTCGATCTCCTGACCTCGTGATCCGCCCGTCTCGGCCTCCCAAAGTGCTGGGATTACAGGCTTGAGCCACCGCGCCCGGCCAAAAATAATTTTTTAAAAGAAATGTATTATCAGCCAGAGTAGGATCCAATACCAGGCACAACCCTAACATTTGAAGGTCCCGCGGCAAGAAGGCAAATGAAGGCTACTGCGTCATGTCATTTGTCTGCATGCTTAAATGTTTTAATCAAGCTAATAAAAAGAATACATAAAAATATCTAGCCTCATTTACAAGATAGCCCTTCATAATGACCTGAAAGGTCAGGTTTGAATTTATAATTTTCTGATTCCTCAGAACTCCATGCAGGAACATGGCATTCCGAGGGGAGCCTGCCCAGCCCACAGCTCACCTCTCTTCTCACCCATCCCCAGCTCTACTCACAGACCCTGCAAACAAGAGCATCCCTTGATGCTTCTCCTGCCTAGTGGTTGGCACCCAGTGGCCCAACCCTCCAAGGATGGACCTTGAGGAAAGGCCCCTGCAGCTCCTTGAAGCAGGCACAAGGTTTCTCTGGGCAGGCAATCCCAGGACCCAGCATGGCCCAGAAAGGGAGGAGGGCAGGCAGAGGCTCCTGGTGGGTATATTCCCCTTGCCCGCAGCAACTCCTCACCGCATGAGGAAGGACTTAGCCAGAGGAGGCCCAGAGTCAGATCGAGATCAGAGGAGGGGCCCCTCTTTCCAGAGTCTAAGAGCAGAAATATTGAGCTGAGAGCAAATAGTCTTCCTGGATGATAGTGAACTCCTTCTGTCTGTCTCTATGCCATGCATCATGCTTTATCGAGCACTCTTGGTCCCTGGCCTCACTGCAGAGGACGCAGTTCAGGGGTGAACAGCTGTGTTGGTTAAATGGGGCCCAGAGAATAGGACTTGAGATAATGAAGCCTGGGAAGACACCCAGATCCTCTAGGTTCCCAGTCAGGATTCTTAAATGTTCCCCACGAGTGAGTCTTCTCCTGGGCTGAAGTAACAGTTCAGATGAGTCAGGCTTCTGTCTCCCTCAGAGTCTAACACGGTTAGAAGGCACACAGCTCATATTTCATAAATCCTTGAATAAATCAATGAACAATAGCTGATGACGTTTGTTGAGTGCTTACCTTTGCATTATTATGTCATTTCATCCTTACTGCAATCCTGAAACAGATTCTACTATTACTCTTATTTACAGAGGAGGAAGATAAAGTTCTGCGAGGTTTATATGCAGAGTCTGCCAGTAGAAAGTGGCAGAGCTGAGGTGAATATGAGTGAATGAATCAATGAAAGAATGGAAAAAATGAATAATGAACAAATTCATATATAAATAAGCAAATCATGTGCTTTATCTTTTCTTAGTACTTAGACACCTTCTAACCCCTGGGGCTGGGCCTCCTGAGCACTAGAAAGCATCAGCTGGTTTCTCTAGAACCCCAAGGATTTGGGTTATATTCAGCCCCATCCACCCTCAGCCCATTCACTCTCAAAATGGACCAACTCTCCCAGCCTAAGGACTCTCCCACTCTCTAGGCATCTGCTATGCCTTTAAATCTCTCAGCTCCCGCCATGCTCTCCCCACTCCACTCCTGACTCAATAGCCTCTCCTGCAGTTGGTAGATGGGGAATCATCTTCAAGACTGTAATGATCACACCATCGCTATGACCCAGCCCTAGTGACTTCCCTCGACTACCTCTTCACCTCCCCCTGCCATCCCCCCACCCTCAATCCATGTGGGGTATCATTCCTTATGACTGACAGACACCAGAAATAAATTTGTGAGTTTTAATGAAATGTGGACCCTAAACAATCTGAAACAAAGTCATTTCTATCCATTATTTACATTTCTCTTCGTTTTTGGAGCTGTCGTGGACATCTGAGGAGTGGTCCAGCCAAGGATTCCATGAATTGTTACTGGTTGGATTGTTAAATAACGACTAGGGACACAGCACCGTTTACGATTTCGGCAGCGTATGATGCTGTCTTCACCATCTTTGCACAACAACCGGCAGTGTCCATCCATCCAACACTCTACTTTGGGGCATACGAACAACAATTAAGCAGATGTTAGTATCCCTCAAGTGGAGAGAAAAGAGAAGGCAGAGGAGGAACAGGAAGACAGGGAAGAAGAGAAGAAAGCCAGTTGAGTGAGTAATGCTAGGCCCAGTCCCAGGAAAAGAGAGAAGAGACCTTGAGAGGGAAGAGAACTGAGACAATGGTTCCAACCGAGAACTCCAAAGTTTTCAGGAGAGCCTTTTTTGGACTTCTCACCCTTCTGTCTTCCTATCCCCCAACTTCCTACTCCTTACTTTGGAATCAACTGAAGCTAATTAATGTCCCACCTAGCAGAGCTAGGAATGAAGGTAAAAGGACACGATCACCTGTAATATTAGGGAAAAGAGGATTCAGTCACATTACACAGACCCAGTTTCTTATCAATAGCCTGACCCTGTTTAACATAAGCCCAATAAGCCTCAGCTCCAGCCGCAGCCCAATCTCCAATCTTCCTTGACCCTATATTAACCCAATTCAAACTCAAACTCATTCAGGCCTACCTTAATTAGAACTCCCAGCCTTACTCAACTCAATGCCCCCAAGCCCCAACTCCAGGCCAAACCCTAATCTAATCTAATCTAACCCTAATCTAATCAAGTCACTAACCTCAATTCCCAGCAGTATCCCATCACCAAGCTGAACCCAAACACCCTGCAGCATCCAGCACTGACTCCCAGCCTCAGCCCAAGCCCCAGTCGAATCCCCAACACCAGCTCCACTCAACCCCAAATCCCATCCTCTCTCCAACTCTGCCCTAAACCATCAGGGAAGCCCAGCTCCTCACCTCCTGCTCATCCTGACATTCCTTCCATCACCCCAATGCCAAGGTTTTTCCTCCACATCACAACTCACCCCAACCTCCACTCTAGTCTCCCAAAGCCCTCAATAAGTCCCCAACCTGCACCCATGCTTTGCCCCTCAAACCTCTCCCAAGCTCCCCCCAGGATACCACCCTGGCCCTCAAGTGCCAGATGCTCCAAACATCTATCATCCCACCACTCTGGCAAAAAAGAATCAGAGAGAGATTTTAACCTGAGATGATCCTGGGGAAACTTCCCAAAGTTGCAGGAGAGAAGGAAAGGCTTTACATGATGCCCACAGTGAGAGGGGAGGGAAAGATGGGAAGTCCATGACCAGGAGCCCAGACCCCTGAGAGAGGCTCACATTACCTGATATCACTGGTACTTCTGTGGCCAGAAGGATGGCAAGAAACAAGAAAAGAAGTTTCATGGCTGGCAGACCTGAGAGGAGGAGGCACCTGAGCTGCAGGGGAAGGAAATAGGGTTCCCTGCAGCAGGGCAGAGATGAGCTTTGCTTTTATCAGCAGGGCTGTGGGCAGTGAATTAGAACAGGAGGGGATTTATATGAGGTCATCCAGGCCAAAGGACAGTGTGTAGCAGATGTCTCAGCAAAGCACAAGATGAGAGTGTGGGAAACTGGCCAGTACCAGTGCCAGTAAAGGGACAGGCCAATTAAAGCCATTTGGCCTTTGAGAGCCACAAAGGAATTAATTAATACATAATAAATATATATCAAGAAATATTTAACTTAAAAATTACTTTGCATTTCTCTGATAAATAGTAAGAACATTTATTCAATACAGTATTGGTCTTTTTATTTCTTCCTTTTGAATTATTTAGTCAGATATCTGGACAATTCTATTGGGGTGTTGTTGTGTACTTGCTGATTTGCAAGAACTCTTCAGTGCTGTTATTATATCAGCTGTCTTGTCATGCTTGGTGACAATATTGTTCTCCATGATTATGTTCTGTTTTAAAATATATTTTTTTGCCTATAAATGTTTAAATCATATTTAAATCTTAAAAACTAAATTAAACTGGCCGGGTGCGGTGGCTCACACCTGTAATCCCAGCACTTTGGGAGGCCAAGACAGGGAGATCACAAGGTCAGGAGTTCGAGACCAGCCTGGCCAACATGGTGAAACCCCATCTCTACTAAAAATATAAAAATTTGCTGGGCACGGTGGTGGGTGCCTGTAATCCCAGCTACTAGGGAGGCTGAGGCAGGAGAATTGCTTGAACCTGGGAGGCAGAGGTTGCAATGAGCTGAGATCGTACTATTGCACTATAGCCTGGGTGACAGAGTAAAACTCCATCTCGACAATACAAATAAAAAGTTTTTAAAAAATAAATTAACGAGAATTACTTATTCTCTGCTTTCTAACAGAAGGATACACGTGTGTAATGTCTTTAGGGACTTTGAACTTGCCAATCTTGTTTCCAGTTCTGGGCCTTAGCAATTGTCATCTGCTCTCCCTGTAGAGCTGTTTCTCCAAATCTTCCCACGAAAATCTCCTGCTCGTCATTCCATATCATCCCAAATGTCACCTTGTTGGAGAGGCTTTCCCTGGTCACCTTAGATAATGGTATTCCAACCCGCAGTCACTCTGGACTGTAATAACTTGGTTTATGATCTTCATATATGTATCCATTCTTTCAAATTTTATTTTACATATTTGATCTTTGTCTCTCCACTTAGTACCCATAACATCACCTGGTGTATTAAAATACTTGTTCAACTGTTTTAACTGATATTCCCCCCAAACAAGAATGACTCCAAAAGACAGACATGGATTTCTTTTTTATGTAAAAGTCTGGGTATGCAGTTAAGTGTGACGGCTTCACCATTCAGCAGGGAGCTAGGTTCCTTTTGGCTCGATGCTCTGCCATCCTCATGAAGAGGCTGCTTCATGTGATGACCATGAGCTTCCCCAGTTCCCACCGTCAAGTTCCCATCCCACCATCAGGAAAGGAGGAGCGATGGAAGTGAAATGCAACACCCTTCCTTTTAAGGACACCACTCAGAAGTTGCACCCTTCAGCTTGGCACGGTGGCTCACACCTGTAATCCCAACACTTTGGGAGGCCAAGGTCGATGGATCACTTGAGGTAGGAGTTCGAGACCAGCCTGGCCAACCTGATGAAACCTGTCTCTACTAAAAATACAAAAAAAAAAAAAAAAACTTAGCCAGGCGTGGTGGTGGGCGCCTGTAATCCCAGCTACTCAGGAGCCTGAGGCAGGAGGATGGCTTGAATCCAGGAGGTGGAGGTTGCAGTGAGCTGAGATCGCACCACTGCACTCCAGCCTAGGCAACAAGGTGAGACACCATCTCTCCAAAAAATAATAATAATAAGCTGCATCCTTTGCTTCCAATTCTGGCCACCTCCCAGAGCTCATTCAGACCATCGTGCCCAGCTGCAAGGGAGGCTGGAAATACTTTCTTTATTCTAGGCAACAATTTCTAGCTAAAATGTAGGGGTTGTTTTACTAAGAAAGGAAAGAGATACACGGAGGGGGAGGTGGAGTTCTAGCAATCTCGGACATACCTGGCATTAAATATTAAATAATATTTAATAAATATCTGTAGGCAATAAATAATAAATATAACTCACTTTAATAAGTAATTATACACAAGAAATAACTTATACATTGAATAAGTATATGTTATTCTATGAGAAGTGATCTAGTGGGAAGGAAACCCAAGTCCCTGTAACTCCACGGCTTTGGGAGGCCAAGAGGGGAAACTGCTTGAGCCCAGGAGTTCCAGGCCAGCCTGGGCAACATATGTGACCTCCTCACTGCAAAAAAACTTTTTTAATTAGCCAGGTGTGGTGGTACACACCTGTAGTCCCTGCTGCTCCGGGGGCCAAGATGGAAGGATCCATTAAGTCTTGGAGTTCAAGGCTGCAAAATGTTCAGTTGTTTTTCTGCCTCCCCCGCAGCTAGAATATGAACACGTGGGTAGGTTCAGCCAATGAGATGACTCCATCCTATTTTTTGAATCAGGTGCTCATGATTCCAGGAAGAAGAAATAGTAGAGAATTTATCTTAGCAAAGGAGCCCGTCATGATGTCCAGTGTCCGGGGGCAATAGGGAAGCCGGGCAAATAGGGGTAGAGTTTAGGGTCCTGAGCAACAGTGTTTGGTGGCAGCTGTGTCCTCACTAGACTGGGTCCATGGGGTGATTTTTCACTCTGGCTCCTCCTACCCTTCCTCCCTGATTCCCACCCATTTTCTAAGCCTTGCTCTAGGAATTCTCTGAACTTGCAAACAGCCAAAAGATGCCCTTTGCTAAACACCCTTATGGATGCAGTGACCATGGGCAAGTTGTTCAACCAGTTTTGGAGACAATAATACTGGCTCATGGTTTGTTGTGACCTTTAAGTGATAAGTGCCTATCTGGAGTTCAAAACAGTGCCTGGCAGGTAGGAAGTGCTCAGTACATTTTAGTTACAATTTCTTTGCTTCGAGGTAAGGGAGGAGGGAATTTAGAGCCTTGAGCGCTTCTGACCTCTACAGCCTCAGTGAAAACGAAGCCTAGGTTCTCTGCTGTGTTGGGGATTAGGGCTTGGAGAAAATGGGCAGGATCTCGAGAAGCCCCTGTCAGGCACGGAGGAGATACACTGGGCAGAGAGCTGTGAGAAGGACCTGTGATCAGGGCTGGATGGCCCAATAGGAGGACTGAGCACCTGCCCAGGTTCCGGACACTGGCAAGGCATGGGTAAAATAAAAGGCAGAAAAATCTAAAGAACCCCCTTCAATTTCAGCAGATAGGAATGTTTTGTATCATTTCACAAAAGTAAAATTGTATTTCAGAGTTGAGTGTTGTTTTATTTTGAATGCCACTGGGAGCGCTGTAAACTTCTTGGTGTTTAACGTCACTAAAGGTATTCGTGAGGACTTGCTTGCTGTGTGATAGAGCTGGCCAGGATGAGGGAATTTGGGGGTGCTATACAGCAGTGTGATGAACACACCAGGCATGCAATTTGGTCCAAGACTGAGCAACTTACCATGTGTCCTTGGCATGTCATGCAACATCTACAAGGCTCAGTATTGAAATGATATATCGTAGCAGAGGGGTTACAAGTCTGTATTCTGCAGTTAGTCTCCTGGCTGTGTTAACTTATAAAAGTTACTTAACGCTGGGCGCAGTGGCTCACGCCTGTAATCCCAGCAATTTGAAAGGTTGAGGTAGGCGGATCATTTGAGGCCAGCTGTTTGAGACCAACCTGGCCAACATAGCGAAACCCAATCTCTACTAAAAAATACAAAAATTATCCAGGTGTGGTGGGACATGCTTGTAATCCCAGCTGTTCAGGAAGCTGAGGCAGGAGAATTGCTTAAATTCTGAAGGCAGAAGTTGTAGTGAGCAGAGATCACACCACTGCACTCCAGCCTGGACAGAAGTATGAGACTCTGTCTCAAAACAAAAAAAAAGTTAGTTAACCTCTCTGAATCTCAGTCTCTTCTGCTATAAAATGGGGATAATAATATTTCATAGGGTTGATGTTAGGATTAAATGAGTGATTACACATAAGACACTTCAAACAATACCTGATACTTGACTTCAATATAAATATGTGGTGTTATTATTGTACTAGAACAGAAATTCCCAACCTGGAGGTTCCAGGCATTTCCTCACTATAGCTCTTTTCAATATTTCATAAGCCTTCTTAGGAATCCCTGTTTGCAAAGGACTGCCCAGGGAGTACTGTGATGACTCAGAAAAATGGCCTTGACCAACATAAGGAGAAATTGAAAAAGATGATTTAATTGCTATAGAACATTTACATTTCAGTAGCTGTGTTTATATTTGTGTTGTATTTTGTTTACGTGTACTTATGTGTATATGTGTAGATTTGTAATTTTATGTATTTTCTGCATATTTTATGTGTGTTTGTATGTATTTTGTGTGAGTACTTGAATGTGTACGTGTACACACATTGATTCTTGCATTAGTTTGCATGTAGACATGTAGAACATGTGTTTCTGTGTTGTTTAGTACCTGTGTACATGTGCATCTGTTCTCAGATCTCCAAATGCCATAGCCTGAGCTCCAGTCAGCTCAGTCCCTTTGTTCCTCTTAGGTCTCTACATCCTGTGACTCTGGAACATGACAGTTGTTTGGTGATTCTTCTATTCAGCTGGGAGATCCGGGCCAAGGCTAAGGGAAGTGCAGGGAGCATCATGGCCAAGAAGCAGAGGCCACTAGGGGAAAAGAGGCCAGGAGATAAGAGATGAGGGGAGTCTTAGTCAGAGAGCCAACTTGACCCATAATTGCTGCCTGATATCTCCTGGGGCCCACCAAGACTAGAACAGACTGTAGCCTCAGCCTTTGTAATGCCTCCCACATGGGTACAGCCTGGCCTGGCCAGTTCTGAAGACTGGACACCACCCACTCCCTCAAATCTGTGCAGTTGCCTTTGTAAATCCTTGAAAAGCCACCCACTCCCTGCAGCCTAAATTCCACAGTAGGGAGAGTGGGGAACTATTCATACTAGTTATCAAGTTCCCAGGAAGGAATTCACACAGGCCAGGTATTTTTACCTTATCTCGTTTACTCCTCCCACTAATCTATTAGGTTAATAATATGACAAAAAGGTGAAAGAAATAAGAGTCATAATGTCACAGCCTTTAATGGACGTCTTTCACTTCCATGCATTTACACCACCTCCTTCCTTTCCCAGTGAGGCAGGAAAAGTGTCCAGGCAAGGGTAGGTGGCTCAGAGAAAGATAATATGAGGACCAAGTTTGCCTAAAAGTGTGATGCAGCTATTTTAGAATGGCTGGATTCCAGAGAAATCCTCTACGCCAGCATATCCCCAACTGTGTCCTGTTTCAAGCAGTGTTCCATGGAAAAAATAAATGCTAGTGAGAATATTTATCCTACAATTTATTAGAATATTAACAGTCACACACCAGCTATGAATGCCCCACACACTCAAGCCTCAGGAAATGCTGTAATTACTTGTTTATTTTAAGTGCAGCTCCAAGACACTACTTGCCAAAGGTAGTGAGATGTCCAGTGTCAGTTATTATTGGGATTTCATGCCATCCTCCACTTGATCCCACTGGGACCCCATGGTTCTGGGAAATGGGGAAGGATCTGGTCCTTATTCCGTGATGATGATCTTTATTTCCTTGCTCTTCATGGTTGGGATATTGCTGATGGACTCCATTGGCTGTTCATTGGAGAGTGTGTGTGTGTGTGTGCGTGTGTGTGTGTGTGTGTGTTTCTTGAGACAGAGTTTCACTCTTGTTGCCCAAGCTGGAGTCCAATGGCACGATCTCGGCTCACTGCAACTTTCACCTACTGGGTTCAAGCAATTCTCCTGCCTCAGCCTCCCGAGTAGCTGAGATTACAGGCGCATGTCACCACGCCCAGCTAATATTTTGTATTTTTAGTAGAAACGGGATTTCACCATGTTAGCCAGGCTGGTCTCGAACTCCTGACCTCAGGTGATCTGCCCTCCTCGGCCTCCCAAAGTGCTGGGATTACAGGCATGAGCCACCACACCTGGCTCTTCGGATAGTTCTGGGCAGCTGGAAAATTGCTTTTCACCATGGCTATCTCCACCAACCACCACACAGCCATCGAGACCTTTGCTGCTCCTCTCAGGACTATGGCCACAGTGGCTATCTCCACAGTGACTGCCTTCCATGCAGGCAACCCCATCCAGCACCTGCTACCTTGGAGTGCTTCGTCAAACTCCCTTGGAGCCAAACCCCCGTCTCCTCTCCCAGTTCTGAGGAAATTCAACACCCTTAGATGCCATGACACTCTTCTCTCTTGCCCTTGAAGCTAAAATTCTTCATCTCACTTCTCCTGAAACGATACCATTTTTTTTCTTCCAAAAGTTTTATACTTTTTAAAATTTTATTTTACTTTAAGTTCTGGGATACACGTGCAGAACGTGCAGGTTTGTTACATAGGTATACATGTGCTATGGTGGTTTCTTGCACCCATCAACCTGTCATCTAGGTTTTAAGCCCCGCATGCATTAGGTATTTGTCCTAACACTCTCCCTCCCCTTGCCCCCCACTCCCCAACAAGCCCGGGTGTGTGATGTTCCCCTCGCTGTGTCCATGTGTTCCCATTGTTCAACTCCCACTGAAGAGTGAGAACATGCAGTGTTTGGAAACCATGCAATTTAATTGCCCTCTTTGTGCCTAGTCCTCCCCAAAAAAAATGGTAAAGGTTGTCTTCAGGGCAACCCCTGACCTAAACACACACACACACACACACACACACACACAGTTTCAATTCCTCAGTAGAAAAGGAAGGCCAGGATTTAGAACATAAAGTCCTGACTTCCTTTCCAAAAACAGGATAGAAAAATATCTTTTCATTCTTTTTGCTGATGTCTGTTCAAACAAAATGAGGAAAAATTATGAGGTAATTGCTATACTAAATTCTTGATACATCACCCTGCCAAAATGTTTGTTTTAAAAAAACATTAAATATGTGTATATAGTTGATCTGATGAATACACAAAACTGAGCAACTTACCATGTGTCCTTGCTTTTTGTTTGTTTGTTTGTTTGTTTGTTTTTTGAGATGCAGTCTCTCTCTGTTGCCCAGGCTGGAGTGCAGTGGTGTGATTTCCGCTCACTGAAAACTCCACCTCGTGGGTTCAAGTGATTCTCCTGTTTCAGCCTCCTGAGTAGCTGGGATTAGAGGCGCTTGCCACCATATCCGGCTAATTTTTTTGTATTTTTAGTAGAGATGGGGTTTCACCACGTTCGCCAGGCTGGTCTCGAACTCTTGACCTCAAGTGATCTGCCCACCTCAGCCTCCGGAAGTACTAGGATTACAGGCGCGAGCCACCATGCCCAACCGTGTCATTGCTTTTAAATGAGGATACCAGACAGGGAAGGAAAATGTTGCCTAATTTACGAAAGCACAACTTTCTCTTTTTTTTTTTTTTTTTTTTTTGAGATGAAGTCTCATTCTCTCACCCAGGCTGGAGTGCAGTGGCATGATCTTGGCTCACTACAACCTCCGCCTCCTGGGTTCAAGCAATTCTCCTGCCTCAGCCTTTCAAGTAGCTGGGACTACAAGCACATGTCACCATACCCGGCTAAGTTTCGTTTTTTGTTTTTGTTTTTGTTTTAAGAGGAAGTCTCGCTCTGTTGTCCAGGCTGGAGTGCAGTGGCGTGATCTTGGCTCACTGCAAACTCCACCTCCCAGGTTCAAGTGATTCTCCTGCCTCAGCCTCCTGAGTAGCTGGGGTTACAGATGTGCACCACCATACTCAGCTAATTTTTGTATTTTTAGTAGAGACAGGGTTTCACCATGTTGGTCAGGTTGGTCCCGAACTCCTGACTTTGTGATCTGCCTGCCTCAGCCTCCCAAAGTGCTGGAATTACAGGTGTTAGCCACTGCGCCTGGCCTAATTTTTGTATTGTTTTAATAGAGACAGTATTTCACCATGTAATTCTGACAGTATTTCAGTATTTCGTAATTCCCAAAATGCTGGGATTACGGACATGAGTTACCACGCCTGGCACAACTCTCAATCTACTCATTGATAATGAAATCATTGGCTGGTGACCATGACAGTGATGGACGTGACCACCACATATTTCTGTTAAGTGTCTCATCTTATATTTTTAATATATATTTAGTATCATTCTGTGCTCATTGAATATCAAACACTATTCTAATGTGAATAAACCTGAAAGAAAGAATTTTCTTGTGAGGCCATTTCTGCTGTCTATTTTAAGCTAGTTATATATCTCATTTAGCCCATCAATTGCTCAACTCATGGTCTGCGTCTTCATGGAGATTATAGTCTATCATGAAGATGAACACTAAGCAAAGATTAAGTACAGGTGTGGTGGGTGCTGCAAAGGTGATGTGCAGGATGCAGTTGGCAGGGCTGGGTCCAGGGTGAAGTGAGAAGTGCAACAGGTACCTAAAGGGTGACATTTAAGGAGGCATTTGCATGACCCTGAGAGTGAGTGCCTCCTTATGTATCACACCCTAGGCACCTCCCTCTCCTCACCCTAGTCCTGGCCCTGGCTATCAGAAAAGCAAAGGTGGGGTGGGAAATATTCTGATGTAATATTCGGGGTAACATTCTCTGACAGTTGTCATTTACTGCATCTTTGGACACTCAGTATCTGAGTTCCTTTCCATTAGGGAAGCTAGTCTCTATTTTTGTGGTCTTGGTGGAAAGGAAGGCTGACCTTCAACTACAGAATGCCCTAAAGGCAAATATTCTCTTATGCCACCTTGAAAGTTAGCAGACAGGTGCATGACCCAGGCTCAGCCAACTGGGCGCTCCAACAAAGGACTTGAATCTTAAAGGACTAAATCCAAACCACAGGGAAGGTGGAGGAAATACACAGTGGCAGCAGCAATGACAAGAGTCCAGGTGTGATATTGATGCCTAGTGCTCTGGCAGCAATGCTCGTGGTAAGATCTTGGTAGGCTATTTCTGCTGCCCACTGTGTCTCGGTCTTTTCAAGCCCGATTGTATAGACTTCTGGTCAGTTCTATGAGCTACATGATATCCTTCCAAGAAATTATCATTTTTGCTTAAATTCCTCTCTAATGAACTCTTACATTACATCCAATAATAAATGTAAGGTGTTTCATCTTAAAATATGTTGAGGGAATGTTGCTATATTCAGTAAGGAACTCTTGTGAGATTGGGTGCTAGAACGTGGGACAATCTGACCTGGCAGAGAGACTAGAGGGACAGCAGCAAAACTCAGGGTAGAAGGCCTCAAATATGGGAAAGAGGAGGGAGACTGCTAATGAGGGACTGAGCTGAGATAGCAGTTCCAAAAAGAGTGAAGAGAGTAAGGTTTGCATCAAAACATCACAGGGGAAGAATCAGGGGGCCTCGATGGCTGACTTGATGAGAGAAGTCAAGAAATGAACATACAAAGTCAGTCTCAAGACAGCATAGAGCTGCCATCACATTCTCTCTCTTTCTTTCTTTCTTTTCTTTTCTTTTTTCTTTCTTTCTTTCTTTCTTTTTGAGACAGAGTCTCACTCTGTTGTCCAGGCTAGAGTGCAGTGGAGCGACCTCAGCTCACTGCAACCTCCGCCCCCTGGGTTCACATGATTCTCCTGCCTCAGCCTCCCGAGTAGCTGGGACTACAAGTGACCGCCACCACGTCCCGCTAATTTTTTGTATTTTTACTAGAGATGGGGTTTCACCATGTTGGCCAGGCTTGTGATCTTGAGAACTCCTTACCTCAAGTGACCCACCTGCCTCGGCCTCCCAAAGTGCAGGAATTACAGGTGTCAGCCACCGCACCCGGCCTGCCTTCAGATTCTTGAATGACTGTCCATACACAGACAGATCTTTGTGTACTCAAAATATAGAACAAAGGCTTCATGTAAATGTAACCAGAATTTAGATAACTCCAGTTTGGGCACAAACAGTATTTTCCACCCCTCACTTCCCACCCACTCCCCATTGATAGATATGTTCTATAATGTACTCAAACCCCTGAATGTCCAGATTGAAGAAAGTCCTTTCTTCTTCAATCTAATGTTCATCATAACCTCAAAAAGAAGCGCTTGGATATCTCAGACTGCCCCCTTCCGTAAGGTCCCTTAAACTCACGCTGCACCACTCCTCCTCAGACCATCCACATCAAGGAAAGAGGAGTTTTACTAAATCATGGAGAGTAAAACGTGGGTGGAAAAAGAAGGCTTGAGTTTCAGGTAATGGTAAAACACAAGAACTTGAAAAGGAAAACGTGTTTGAGTGGGAAAGTGATCATCCTTGGAGCGTAACTATTCATATAGGTAGCAAATACTGATTGTGTTCTGACAGTGTGCCAGGCACCATGGAATGGTGAGCAAAACCAACAAGGTCCCTGCAATCATAAAACCCAAATTCTCCTGGAAGAGAGACAGGAAACAAGTACATGAACAAAATAATTACTGATTTTTGAGAAGTGCTAGGACATACATTTGCATAGTGACATAAAGGACTTCATCAGATACAATAATCTAGAATGACAGTTAAATTAAGGCCTGGAGGATAGGACAAAAACAGCCACATAAACATCAGAGTCTTCTTGGGAAGAGGGAACACCATGTAGCAAGGACCTGAGATAAAAAAAAAAAGAGCTTGTTGACATCAAGGAACAGAAAGGAAACCTGGGTGACCTAAGTATAAGGAGGAGGCCAGAGAAGTGAACAAGGCCTGGTAGGGCAGGGCCTCCCAGTCCATGGCAAGGAGTCTGGATTTTATTCTTAATGAAATGGAAAGCCATGGTTTAGTGCAAAACAGAGTAGTGACAGGATATCATTTGCCTTTCTGGATTTAGGACTAGATCTGAAAAAAATGAAAATAATTTACCATTTGGCTGCTATGTGGAAAATTAATTAGAGAAAACAGTTAGGAGACTATTGTAAAAGATCAGGTGAAAATGGCAGTGGCCTGAACTAGATGGAAAGAAATGGATAATTTTGATACGCATTTTGAAGGCAGAGCCACAGGACTTGCTGAGAAATTGAATGCAGGGAGGTGAAGTGAGGAATCACACATGACTTGTAGGTTTGGTGCATCTGGGCACATGTTGCTACCATTTACTAAGAAGGGAAATAGCAGGGTACTAACAAGGCCTGGTGAGGTGAGGTCCCCACTGGGAGTTCCATTCTGATATATTAGGTAACCAGATGGAGATGTCATTTAAGGGGGAAGATATACCAGTTTAGACGTTAGAGAAAGCTTAGGGTAGGAGCTATGAATTTGAAAGTGATCAGCATATAGAGGGTATTCAAAATACCTAGTGAAAAAGAGCAGAGAGAAAAGACAAAAGGAGCCTAGAAACAAGTCCTGGCCTTTGGAAAGGGAAGGAGGAGCCAAGACAGAAGACTGAAAATGAATGGCCCAGGTGATCAGAGGAAAACCAGGAGAGTCTGCTGTCTTAGAAGGCAAGAGAAGAAAGCATTTCAAGGAGGATGTCATGGCCTCTATGTCAAACACCTCTTCGGGGGTCGACAAGAGGAAAACAGGGGTGCCTCTGTTGGGTTTGGCAACACTGGAGATAGTTGGTAATCTTTACTAGAAAAGGTTCAGTGGCACAGTCAAAACCAAATTGAACTGAGTTGAAAGGTGAATGAGAAAAAATTGATAAAGTGAAGGCAGGCGACATTCTGAGAAGTATTTTTTTTAAGCACTGCAAATAAATGAGGCATTGTCCAGAGAGGACTGTGGGACTCAGGGATTTTTTTTTTTTTTAATCTGGGAGATACTCGAGCATCTTTGTATGATAGAAATGATCTGGAAGAGAAGGGGAGAACAAGGAGAATAAATGAATGTGAAATTCTTGAGTAGGGGAGAGGAGACAAATGTGGACAAGTAAAGGGGCCGGTTCCTCAGGAGTAGATATCATTCTTCCACTGTAAACAAAAGGAAGACAGGAGCTGTAGGACCCAATACCAGAGTGTGTAGATTTAGTAGAGAGAAGATAAAGGAGTTGCTTCTGATGGTTTCTATTTTCTTGAAATATGAGACAAGGAGTGATATTTTGGTGGGGACAGGGAATGGTAGAAGATTGAGGAGAGAGGAAAAATCATGGACTAGTTATTTCAAAGAATGAGAAATCAAGCGTCTTAGGGAAAAGCAGGAGATTAGCTGGGCCGTGTTGAGTGGCCTTTGAGGTTGGAGGCCCTGAACTTCCCGTGCAATCAGTGAGACTAGTTGGATTATTTTTTCTAAGAATGATCCGCTGCTGACCTATAGGTCAGGCACAGTGGCTCACACCTGTAATCCCAACCTTTAAGGAGACCAAGGCAGGAGGATGATCACTTAAGGCCAGGAGTTCGAGACCAGCCTGGGCGACACAGCAAGGACCCCATCTCTACAAAAAAAAAAAAAAAAATTAACAGTCAAGAGTGGTAGCACACACCTGTAGTCCCAGCTACTTGGGAAGCTGAGGCAGGAGAATCCCTTGAGTCCAGGAGGTTAAGGCTGTATTGAGCTATGATCATACCACTGCACTCCAGTCTGGGTAACAGAGTAAGATCTTGTCTCGAAAAATAAAGTTTACCTATAGAGAAGGCAAGTAGATGGTTATATTCTACCATGGTTGGGAGTTTGGCATTGATACCATGCAGAGTACAGCAAGGGAGCTGAGTCTGCAAGAGAAACATTACAGGGCGAGGCTGGACAGAAATTGAGTCAGGAGGGTAAGACGATTAGTGAAAAAATGGCAGGGTACAGGGTTTTACTTCAAGTTTAAGAGTTATTAACTCTGAGAAGTAGGAGTTGGTGGCAACGTAGTGAAAGAGGATTTAACTTTTTCCAGGCAAAGAATTGCTATGCAGAGCCAGAAGTAGAAAATTACAAAATGAGATCAACCTAGATTCTACTTAACACTTATCAAGAACTGAATGTGCGCTAGATTCTGTGCTGGGCACTTTCCTGTCTGCTATCTCATTTAATTCTCATGACATCCCTATGCCTTGAGTAGGAAAGTTCCCCATTTTAGAGACGAAAAAATAGAGCACAGAGGGTTAAATGGCTTGCCTAGGGTCATGCAGCTGACCTGTGATTAAACAAGGATTTGACTCCAGATCTTCTGATCCTGCATCAAACGCTCTTCCCTAGACAGCTTTGGTGACACTTAGACACTGACACTGAGGCTGAAGTTTGTCATCAGGAAGCTGAACTGGGGACATGAGGCTGAAGCCAGGTCAGGGCTCCAATATGAAAGGGCTGAAGAGGAGGCGGGTGACTCCAAGTAGAACTTTTCAACTCAGGATAAAGAATCAAGTTATTTCAGATTAGTCAGATAAATAGCAAGAGTTGGAGATACTTGGGATCATGGGGCTGAATGTTGTAAAATTCCTGTTGTCTCAGTTCAGGATCAGTCCTGGAAAATGATTAGCCAGTTTAATGTCCCATGGCCGCAACTAGAGGGAATGCAAAGAGATGGAGCAAGGATCCACAGATGGCCTGATACCAGCACTCTCCACCATGAGGAAGACTCACAAGAAGCATTGCCCTAGAGCCCCTGAGGGGCAGAACTGTAGGTGTGATCAAGGGAAAGTTATAGCCTTTGGTGTGGGAGTGAGAGAATCCATGGGCCAAGAATGGGTTCTTGTGTTCATCATAGACTCTTGCTTGCCTCCTGGATTCCCCTGAAATACTCATAGATTGGGACCCACAGCCTGCCTCAGCCTAGACTCTAAAGCCATTGCTGTACAATACAATCACCACTAGCGACATTTAGCTACATAAATTTAAAGCTAGAGTGAATCAAATTAAAACTTCAGGTCCGCATTCACACTGGGCACATTTCAAGTGCTCAGTAGCCACATCTGGCTAGTAGCTACCATACCGAACAATACAGATAGGAAATATTTCCATCATGGCAGAATGTTCTATTGGCAGTGCTGGTCTAGAAGAAAACAGGAATCAAGTAGATATAATGAATATTCTTTAATTCATATCCTCTGGGACCAGCTGTGGGTCAGCAGACTAGGAGCTATTTGCAAGGTTTAGATTATTACCACCTACTGGTCCAGTCCGTTCTTCCTAGGATCCCATGATGCAGGATCCCATGATGTTGAGACTCAAGGTTGGAAGAGAGGTGTCAGACTGCAGAAGCTGATTCCAGGCTTGTATTTGTGTCTGTTAATTTTGATTTTACAGGTACATACTTGGGATCCACACAGCACTTGGCCTCAGTTTTGCATAATATATAGTATACTTCACTTTTTTTACATGTTGTTCTGCACCTGCCTGACTTGCCCCAACATTTCGTGACTGAAAACAAAAGGGAAGAAGAGAACAGGGTCAGTTTTGAAAGAAAGCAGAAGGGTGGGAAAGGGAGGGGCTAAAGCCCAGTAGAGGAGTAGGAGGGAAATGAGGAGGTCTGTGAGGGAAGAAGCTCTTACACAGGATCTCCTAAGTTTAAGGGAGATTATAGACCACTACACTTTCTTCCTTCACTCGTGCACCCTGTTAAAACCCCCAGAATCTCCCCAACTCAGTGGCATGGGACCTACTGGGTAGCTTCTCCTCCTTGGCCAGCTCCTTGGGAGGGGGAAGAGGACCCCTCTCCCAAGGGTTTTATCTCCCCCATATTATAATGTACCCAGGTGCCCAGTAGCAATTAGCCACCTTTTCTCATTGTTCTTTAGTACCCCCTCTGACCATATCAATGAAAGGTGACAGGAATATTAAATAAACTCATTTGAACATCTATAAGGCTCCTAGGGCACCTGTAAAACTCCCAAGAACATCATACTGCCTTCTTCACAACATCCTAGGACTTTTCTCTGGCCCCAACCAGTAAAGGGAATTAGGAACAGCTACTCTGGGGAACCTACAACCTAGGGTAACCCAGATAATTTGAGGTTGCATAAAAAAGTGGAATCAGAATCCTCAAACAATCAGAAATTTGAGAACCATTTTCCTAGAGGCAACAACAGATCAAAATTCAAATCCTTTCAAGAAATGTTTTTGAAAAAGTCCCCATTTTCTCTATACTCCATACCCAAGTCTCTCTCTTTACACTCTATCCCCTCCTCAGGTCATCATGTTCAGATTTTCCAGAGCTAATCAGAGATTAGGTTGGAGTTGTCAAGTACTGGGCACTGGGAAGATCATTTAGTACCAGAGAACTCAAACTTCCCCATGACTAGAGGGACTACCTAAAGGCCTCAGTGAGCTCTACCAGGCCTTTCTCCCAGCCCAACCTGTCAGAGCCCCCAGAGTTCTCTGAACATGCATCGGGTTCCCTGACTCCCATCCCCTTCTGGAGATCCTGTTTACCTGGGGTGACCTGGGCCAGGAGCAGGGTAACAGTCAAAAGCAGAAGAAGGAGCTTCATGAATGACGAGTGATCAGGGAGGGATAGGAGGCTTCTCAACTGGTAAAACAGACAGAGGACTCCATTCTGGACAGTCCAGACTGGTATTTATTGCCCTAAGGAGCATGGCAGAGCCAAGATCAGCGAAGCAGAACGGGAACAGTCTTGAGATCAGACAGGTAGGCAAGGAAAATATCAACCACACTGAGGAGGCTGGGAGAACAGAAGGGAGGTTAACAAAGAGAAGATACAGCCTTGCCTTTGAAGAATTTAATAGTACAGCTGGAGAACCAAGAAGTGGGAAAATAGTTTCATCACAATTTGTTTTTCATTAATGAGAAAAAAAAGAGAGAAAAAAAGAGATAAGACAAAAAGGAGTGATACTTCTGTGCGCCTTGGCTTCTTCCCAGCAACAAGGGCATCTTAGAATGTCCCATATGTTGATGATTCCTTATAATACCAAATGAAGGGCAGAGCAGGGGAAAATACCTTAATAGCTGCATGGCCATCACCACTGGAAACCAGAATGTCAGAATTCATGGAGTGGAATGAGCAGGAAAGCCATAGCCCTTACTCTTAACAGTACATGTTTAATAGGAACAAGTAACACCCTCATAGGTAGCAAAAGAAAAACCATTTATTATTGTTGTGGTCTTTCTTTTTTACTATTATTATTATTATTATTATTATTATTATTTGAGACAGAGTCTTGTTCTGTCACCCAGGCTGGAGTGCAGTGGCACAATCATAGCTCACTGGAACCTCAAACTCCTGGTCTCAAGCAATTTTTTCTCCTGCCCCGGCCTCACAAAGTGCTAGGATTAAAGGCATGAACCATCATGCCCAGCTTGGTCTTTCTTAAAAGAAATGGTAGATTGTCTCAGCATTTTGGGAGGCCGAGGCGGGTGGATCACAACGTCAGAAGATCGAGACCATCCTGGCTCTCTACCAAAAAATACAAAAAATTAGCCAGGCGTGGTGGCAGGCCACTGTAGTCCCAGCTACTCGGGAGACTGAGGCAGGAGAATAGCTTGAATCCGGGAGGCGGAGGTTGCAGTGAACCGAGATTGTGCCACTGCACTCCCACCTGGGTGACAGAGCGAGACCCTGTCTCAAAAAAGAAAGAAAGAAATGGTGAATTGCAATCTTGGCCCTTCTTCACCCCTACCTGAATTCACACATTTGTCAAGGTCTCATCCTAAAAGAACTCTATTTCATTGTCCCTTCACTTTGGCCTTGGCATGTGCTTTTCTTTGGCTAGTGATATGTGGGCCTCACTCCTCAGCTCCTAACAATCATCATGCCACTCTTTAGACTCTGTCTAAAAACAAACGAACAAACAAACAAACAAACAAAAAAGTGGGAAGAAGGACGCAGATCTCTGCCTTTTCAACCTCCCTCAGTTCCCTGATTTTGACCTGAGAACCAAGTGTAAGTATTTTACATTTGCATTCAAAGATTATAAAAATCTTATTTCTATGCAATGTTCCCACATTATATGGTACAGGAGTTGGCAGCTGCAGGAAGGCAGTATCTTCATTATTTCCAGATGGCTTGCAAGTGTTCCTGCCACCACTCCTCAGTTCACACTGCTCCCTTGCCTGGAGTACTCTTTTACACCCTCTCCTTCTCCACCATTTCTCTGAAACCTATTCTCCTTCAAGCCTTGGAGAAGGAGAAGGTCCTCCACGAACCCCTCCCTGAATGCCCTGGCCCTTGGGTGGTTGTTCCCATGCTCTGTTCTACTGTAATATATCTGTTTTTATTTTGATTAGACATAGCCCACTTTGCAGTATTTTTATGTATGTGGCCATTCTGCCTGACCACTGTGATGATATATTTGGTAGTCATTAAGACTGTTCATTGCAAAACTGTTCATCGTGAAACTCTGTCTCTAATAAAAATAGAAAAATTAGCCAGGCATGGTGGCTGGTGCCTGTGATCCCACCTACTCAGGAGGCTGAAGCCTATAATCCCAGCACTTTGGGAGACCGAGACGGGTGGATCACGAGATCAGAAGATCGAGACCATTCTGGCTAAACTAGCCGGGTGAGGTGGCGGGCGCCTGTAGTCCCAGCTACTTGGGAGGCTGAGGCAGGAGAATGGCGTAAACCCAGGAGGCGGAGCTTGCAGTGAGCTGAGATCCGGCCAGTGCACTCCAGCCTGGGTGACAGAGCGAGACTTTCCTCAAAAAAAAAAAAAAAGAGAAGGGCTTTGTATAAGGCCGACTATGATTAATCTGCCATAAAGACCTAGCCCTCTGTAACAGAGGACTAAAATAAAGTGCTATATTGACAAGCGGCTTACTTATAAATATCATTACTAAGGAATCAGCCCCCTGGAGTGGAACCCATTTCCTCTCCTAGCAGAAGGAGCTGCAGAGAGGAAACCTGAGATGCCATTGAAGCAAACGGCACAACTTCCTCCACTCTTGAGAAAGGGGATTGTTTCTGGTTTGAAGGGTAGGATACTGGGCTGAGAGCCTTGAAAAACGAGAGAGAGAGAAGAGAGCAACTCATGGGAGCACCATCTTTACAGAAGTCTTAGTCTAGAAGGTACTTTCTTTATATATCTAAGGAACCCCCAGTGGCACAGAGTTTCACCTACACTGAATGCTTTTGAGTTCTACTTCCCTTTCTTTAAAGAACTCCATCATAGCCCTCAAGTTTGTTCTTGCGAACACTGATAAGCAGAATAAGGCTGCCTAATAAAAGGATGACCTGAATCCATTACGTGCATGATTTATCAGAATTAATAGTAGTTTTCAGCATCAGAGAAAACTCTCATAAAAGACCCTTTTCCTATCTGTCACACAAGACTGTGAGACAAAATGCCTTGATTGCTTTGCGGGCTAAAGAGGACTCCCCCACAGTTGAACTATACACATCTACAGTTCTGGAGTGTCCACCATTCTTAGATTCTGCTTAAGATTCCACATCTTCACTTCACTGATATCCAACCATGTTGCCAAGACTCTCCAAGCTCTCCAAGGAAAAATCTGATTGGCTAAACATAATCTTATTCATTATCTAATAGAGATAAACCATTTTAAAAGGATAGAAAACTGTGGAACAACCTCCCTTACTGACATCTGCAAATTTCAGCTTTTCTTTGTTGCCACACATGAAGTCATATCATATGCTCTCAATAGATGGGGTGAATGCCTTTCAGTAAAAAAAGAAAAGGAAAAAAACATGTATGAACGCAGAGCAAAAAAATAAGAAAGCGACAAAGATCTGAGGAGAGAATACGTGTTTTCCAAAGATTACAGAACTACAAATGAATCTGCAAATGGTCCATTAGGAAAGTTACCTGAGGATGAAGAAAGGTAGAAGGCACTCAGCAGAGAAAGGTTGGTATTGATGAGTGGATTCTGCTGTGAAGTGTCCGGGAGCCTGCAGTCCACATACTAAAGGTGTATGCAGTAACCTGGACCTGAGTCCAATTCAGTGTACTCAACCCCTTTAATTAGGTTTCTGCAGTGCTGTGGTCCTTAATTTAACATCATTCCCCTCTTCTTGAGCCTCAAGTGGGTACCACTGCCATCTCTGGCTTAGTAGAAGATAGGGTGGTATCTGAAATTCAGAAAACTCTGAACCTGTTCTCTCCCTGGCCATTGACTCTTGCTTTGACCCATAAGACATAAGTGACCCTAACTGAAGAGTTTGCCCAGCATCCTTCTACTCCCTTATCAGATTTCTTCCATCCACTTCTGGTTAGTTCCTTGCTCCCAGCACTACAGCAGGGAAAGGAAATATATCTACGTATCACTTCTTTATAATCTTTAGGGGTAGGAAGGGTTGGAGGGTAGTGGACAAAGAAGATGAAACTTCAGGCCCGAATAAGGCTTGGAGATTTTCTGGGATTCTATTATATTCCAAGTCTGTGGCTCCTGGTGCTATGTGTAACTAGCAATGGGTATGTTGGGCTTTTTTCTTTGATTTATTCGAAATGATGTTTGACAATCTATCACTAGGAGTAATATGGGGAAGTGGAAAGAACACAAGCTTTGGAGCCAGACAAATCTGGGTTCAAATCCTCACTTTGCCACATATTAGCCATGTGACTTTGAACAAGTTAGTTAATGTCTCTGAACTTCAGTTTAATTATCTCTAATATAGAGATGACACTACTGGCAGCAGAGGTTTGCTGTGAAGATTAAATTAGGTGATACTTATAAAGCTCACGGAATAGTGCCTGGCATAGACAAAAGCCTCTGATAACTGGTGGTTATTGTTACTTACTATGAATTCTCACCTTCCTTGACTTCTTGAAACATTTGGCTATTGACTTCTTTCCTCCTTGAAGCTTTACTGGCTTTTCATTGTCAACATAGTCAACGTTCAATAAAAGGGACTTTAGGATTGGCAGAGCACCAGAGATCTCTCTGCTCACCGTGATTTTCAAGTTTGAAAATTTCAAAACTTTGCATCTCAAGTCTAAGACCCAGAGGGCTCACCCAGGGTCGAGGCTCAAGGACAGCTCTCCTTTGTGTCCAGAGTGTATATGATGTAACTCTGTTCAGATACTGGTGAAAGATAACAGAGGAAACGCCTGGCTTTTTATCAGAACATGTTTCCAAGCTTATTCCTTTTCCCAGCTCTCCTTGCTCCTCCAAGGATCTCTTCACTGGCCTCTTATCTTTACTGTTGCCAAATCTTTCCAGAAGCTGCTGTTTCCCTCAATCGTTCATTTGTCTTCTTGTCCAGTAACCAACCACTGCTGTCTTCATGTCAGATCAGCTTCTCATCTCTCCTCAAGGGCCTTCAACTACTCCACATCCAAAGCTACCCAGGCCATTTTAAGTTTCCTGTGGACTAAGGACTAAGGTGCTGGGAGGTGAGGCCAGAAATGTTCAAGAGGGTTTCTGTCCCTAACATGCTTACCACTTATTGAGGAAAATGGAAAACAAGTATTTTTAAATGAGCTTCATATCCCTCAAAAGCATACACAAGAAATGTTTTCTAAATAAATCAAATCTTGATTAAGAACCTATTACATACAGAGCACTCTCCTGAGCACCAGGAATTCAAAGCAGTAAGGATCCTGACCTCTTAACTGCCAGCGCTGTTAGGATAAACTAGGGTATGCCGCAGTAACCAAAAAAAGAAGAATCTTGGTAGCTTCTAAGAACAAAGGTCTGTTTGTCCATTCCCCATACATGCTGCATATCCACTGAAGGCTGGCTGGAGACACTGCCCCATATCTGAGTGTGGAATGCAGGCTAAGTAGCCACTCATTTGGTGCTGATTACCATGGCAGAGGAAAAGAGAGCACTAGAGAGTCTTCAACTGGCCAGTATATGCCCTGGCCTTGGAAGTAAAATGTAACCACTTCATAATTCGGGGGCTGCAACAGTGACATGGCTCCATCCAACCACAAGGGGGCCAAAAGTACAATCCTACAATGGGCTTAGAATGCAGAAAGCCAGAATTGTCAAAACAACAAAAGATAATTGTGGGCAAGACTGTGGAGAAAATGGAACACTTGCACACGCTGGGTGGGAATGTAAAATGGTGTGGCCACTGTGGAAAATGGTATGGAGGATCTTCAAAAAATGAAAGATAGGCCGGGTGTGGTGGCTCACGCCTGTAATTCCAACACTTTGGGAGGCTGAGGCAGGCAGATCACCTGAGGTCAGGAGTTCGAGACCAGCCTGACCAACATGGAGAAACTCCGCCTCGACTAAAAATACAAAATTAGCCGGCCGTGGTGCCACATGCCTGTAATCCCAGCAACTCATGAGGCTGAGGCAGGAGAATTGTTTGAACCTGGGAGACAGAGGTTGCGGTGAGCTGAGATCACCCACTGCCCTCCAGCCTGGGCAACAAGAACGAAACTCCATCTCAAAAAAAAGAAAAAAAAGAAAGAAAGATAGAACTACTATATGACCCAGCCATTCCATTTCTGGATATATATCCAAATAAACTGAATCAGTATCTCAAAGAGATATCTGCATACCCACGTTCATTGGCATTATTGACCATAGCCAAGATATGGAAGCAAGCTAAATGTCCATTAAAAAATGAATGGATAAAAAAAAAATGTGGTGTATACACACAGCAGAATACTATTTGGCCTTTAAAAATAAGGGAATTCTGCAATATGTGATGACATGAATAAGCCTTGAGGGCATTATGCTAAGTGAAATAAACCAGTCACGGAAAGACAAATGCGGCATTATTCCAGTTACATGAGGTGTCTAAAACAGTCAAACTTATATCAACAAAGAGTGGCATGATGATTGTTAGGAGCTGGGAAGTGAGGGAAATTAGGAATTACTAATCAATGAGCGGAAAGTTTCTGTTAAACAAGATGAATAAGTTCTAGAGCCCAGGTGCGGTAGCTCACACCTGTAATCCCAGCACTTTGGGAGGCTGAGATAGGAGGATCCCTTGAGGCCAGGAGTTCAAACCAGCCTAAGCAACATAGCAAGACCTTGTTTCTATTAAAAATAAAAAATTAGCTGGGCATGGTGGCATGCATTTGTAGTCCCAGCTACTCAGGGACAGTGGGGAGGTGGTGCTGAGATGGGAGAGGATCTCTTGAGTCTAAAACTTGGAGGCTGCAGTGAGCCATGATTGTGCCACTGCACTCCAGCCTGGGTGACAGAGTGAGACCCTGTCTCGAAAAATTTTTTTAAATGTTTAAAGTTTTAGAAATCTGCTGTATTACATTGTACCTAGAGTCAATAATAATGAACACAAAAAACTTGTTAAAACAGATCTCAACACATTAAGTGCTCTTACTACAATAAAACAAAATCTTTGAAAAACTCAGAAGGCCAGAATATTTGAAAAACTCAGAAAGCCAGAATAATTGAAGAACAGTCTTTTTTTTTTTTTTTTTTTCCTTGGAGACAGAGTCTCGCTCTATCCCCCAGGCTGGAGTGCAGTAGTACGATCTCAGCCCACTGTAACCTCCGCCTCCCAGGTTCAAGCGATTCTCATGCCTCAGCCTCCTGAGTAGGTGGGATCACAGGCACCAGCCACCATGCCTGGCTAATTTTTCTATTTTTATTAGAGACAGAGTTTCACGATGAACAGTTTTGCAATGAACAGTCTTAATGACTACCAAATATATCATCACAGTGGTCAGGCAGAATGGCCACATACATAAAAATACTGCAAAGTGGGCTATGTCTAATCAAAATAAAAACAGATATATTACAGTAGAACAGAGCATGGGAACAACCACCCAAGGGCCAGGGCATTCAGGGAGGGGTTCGTGGAGGACCTTCTCCTTCTCCAAGGCTTGAAGGAGAATAGGTTTCAGAGAAATGGTGGAGAAGGAGAGGGTGTAAAAGAGTACTCCAGGCAAGGGAGCAGTGTGAACTGAGGAGTGGTGGCAGGAACACTTGCAAGCCATCTGGAAATAATGAAGATACTGCCTTCCTGCAGCTGCCAACTCCTGTACCATATAATGTGGGAACATTGCATAGAAATAAGATTTTTATAATCTTTGAATGCAAATGTAAAATACTTACACTTGGTTCTCAGGTCAAAATCAGGGAACTGAGGGAGGTTGAAAAGGCAGAGATCTGCGTCCTTCTTCCCACTTTTTTGTTTGTTTGTTTGTTTGTTCGTTTGTTTTTAGACAGAGTCTAAAGAGTGGCATGATGATTGTTAGGAGCTGGGGAGTGAGGGAAATTAGGAATTACTAATCAATTAGTGGAAAGTTTCTGTTAAACAAGATGAGTAAGTTCTGGAGGCCAGGTGCAGTAGCTCACACCTGTAATCCCAGCACTTTGGGAGCACGATCTTGGCTCACTGCAACCTCCACCTCCAGGGTTCAAACAATTCTCCTGCCTCAGCCTCCCAAGTAGCTGGAACTACAGGTGTGTGCCACCATCCCCAGTTAATTTTTGTATTTTTAGTAGAGACGGGGTTCCACCATGTTAGCCAGGCTGGTCTCGAACACCTGACCTCAAGCGATTCACCCACTTCGGCCTCCCAAAGGCCTATTACAGGCATGAGCCACTGAGCCCAGTCTTCTTCCCACTTTAAACTGAGCAGCTCCATTTTTATCTGTTTGATACATTGAGTTTCATGTAAGTTTTTGGTTTTAAAAAGTTTTCTCCTTTAAAAATATATTTGAAAAACCTTGGTTTTGGAAATACAGAGCCATTTTTTCTTTAAGATTTTGAGCGTAGAGTCTCAGAATTCAGACCTTAGAAGTTGTTGCATCTGATATGTATGAAAAGCAAGAACACCCTCTAAACAACCCTTGCCTTCTCTCTTAAAGCTCTTCCAGCAATGGAAAAATCAATACATGTCAAGATAATGCATTCCATCACTGGACCCCTCTAATTTGTAGGAGATTATATCAATTAAGCCGGAATTTACCTTTCTGTAACATGTACCTATTATTCCTAATTCTGACCTTTAACAGTTCCAGAGAATAAGTCCAAAAACAATTCCATGTCAAATGCTTGAAGACAGCTGTCACGGTCCTATTTGGTCTTTTTTTTTTTTCTAGGCTCATTATCCAAGTTTCCTCTCCCTACAAAGTAGAGCAGCATATTCTCTTATACTGGTGAGGCCTCTCAGTATACTCTGTTTATCTGAATCCTCTCCCTTTCTTAAAGCAGAGAGACTGATCTCAAGCAAAAACCTGAAAGGGGGTGTTTTAAGAAGGATAAGGCCCAGTAGCTTGTGTATATAGGCCTCCCTTCACATTACAAAAGAAAGAAGAAGGCCGGGCGCAGTGGCTCACACCTGTAATCCCAGCACTTTGGGAGACCGAGGCAGGCAGATCACTTGAGGTCAGGAGTTCAAGACCAGCCTGGGCAACATGGTGAAACCCCATCTGTACTAACAATATAAAAATTAGCCAGGCGTGGTGGTGCGTGCCTGTAATCTCAGGTACTCGGGATGCTGAGGCAGAAGAATTGCTTGAACCCGGGAGGTAGAGGTTGCAGTGAGCCAAAGTCATACCCTTGTACTCCAGCCTGGACAACACAGCCAGACTCTGTCTCAAAAAGAAAGAAAGAAGAAAAATGAGTAATGATAAAAACTTAGAAATTAAAAGTACAAAGATGAAATTTCCAGAAATTATAATAAAATGACAGAGATAAAATAAAAGCAGTAGAGAAAATATAAGAAAACCAGTGAATCAATCAAGGAGTCCAACATTTGAAAAATAAGCAGACCACAAATAGGGAACATGAAAAACAAAGACCAGGAAATTATCGAAAAAATAAGTAAAGGAAGATTGTCCTAAAATTGAAAGACATGAATTTGCAGATTGACAGGGCTCACCGAGTGCTCAGAAAAATTGATTTCAGTAATCCTACATGAAATTTAGGCACAACAGCCAGGCGCGGTGACTCACGCCTGTAATCCCAGAACTTTGGGAGGCTGAGGCGGGCCGATCACCTGAGGTCAGGAGTTCAAGACCAGCCTGGCCAACATGGTGAAACCCCGTCTCTATTAAAAATACAAAAATTAGCCAGGCATGGTGGCTGGCGCCTGTAATCCCAGCTACTCGGAGGCTGAGGCAGGAGAATTGCTTAAATCCCAGAGAAGGAGGTTGCAGTGAGCTGAGATTACGCCATTGCACTACAGCCTGGGCGACAAGAACAAAACTCCATCTCAAAAAAAGGAAAAGAATAAATTTAGGCACATCAATATGAAACGTCAAAACCCTAGAGAGAAAACCTTAGGAGCTTTCAGAGAGAAATAACAGGCCACAGACAAAGAGAAGAACCCTAATGACTTCAGATTTCTCCACAGTAAAGAAGTAGGAGGCAGGACTCAACTCTAGATAGAAGACTGGCTGAAATAGGGAAGAGGCACCAAAAGCACCTTTTCATAAGACTCACCCACCAATGTCATGACAGTTTGCCATTGCCATGGCAACACCCGGAGGTTACCACCCCTTTTCTAAAAATTCCTAGATAACCCATCCCTTAATTTGTATGGAATTAAAAATGGATATAAATATGACTGCAGAGGTGCCCCTGAGCTGCTACTCTCAACATACTGCCTGTGGGGTAGCCCTGTTCTGCAGGAGCCCACACAGAGCTGTAACGCTGCCACCGCCTCCATAAAACTGGTTTCATCTACCACCGCTCACTCTTGAATTCCTTCCTAAGAATTTGCCCAGCATGGGTAACACTAGATATTGGAAAAGACAATGAGGCAATGCCTTCGAAAGTCTAAAGTAAAATAATTTCCAATTTGGAGTGACCAGCCAAACCACTAACCAAGTATAAGGATAGTACATTGAAGTCAGACATTTTCAGGAAGCTCTCAGGAGGTGCTCTGTCCAAATAAGAGTAAATCAAGAAAGATCTAGGATCCAAAAAGCAAGGCATTGATCTCAGGAGAAAGTCGAAAAGAATCCACAGGATGATACAAATAGAGATCCAGGATAACATCAGGTCACCAGGTGTAACATCAACCAGTTCAGAGTGAAGCAGGTCTGAATGCCCAAGGAGAAAAGTCTCCAGGAAGACAAAATTGATAAAATACCTAAAGGTTCTGAACATATTCCGAGCAGATGGCAGACAGCTAAATCCTCATTTTCCATAGCAGAAATCCAATGGAAAGTGCCTAAAACTAAAAAATTGAGAAGTAACCATATAAGCATGGGGAAAGGGACACACCGGGTGAAAAGGGGTAAACTCCTTCTGTCAAGCCCTTTTATAAGCTCACCGAATCCCTTTCATGAGGGTGGAGCCCTCCTAACCCAATCACCTCCTAAAGATCATACCTCTTAATACTGTTGCATTGGGCATTGTGTTTCAACATGAATTTTGGAGGGAACAAAAACGTCCAAACCACACTAGTGACTACAGTTAACAATACTATACAGTATACTTGAGAGTTACTAAGAGAGTAGATCTTAAGTGTTTCAACACATTGTAAAAAAAAAAAAAAAAATTGGTAACCATGTGAGGTGATGGATGCATTAATTAACTTGACTGTGGTAATCATTTCACAATGTATTTGCATATCAAATCATCATGTTGCATACCTTAAATATACATAATTTTTATTTATCAGTTATACCTCAATAAAACCATTAAAAAATTAAGGAATAGATGAGATTTCCTTTTTCATAAAAAAGGAAAAGCTCTGCGTGTGGTGGCTCCCGCCTATAATCACAGCACTTCGGGAGACGGAGGCAGGAGGAAAGGTTGAGGCCAGAAGTTTGAGACCAGCGTGGGCAACAAAGCAAGACCTCATCTCTACAAAGAAAACAAAATTAGCCAGGCATTAGTCCCAGCGACTCCAGAGGCTGAGTCAGGAGGACTGCTTGAGCCCAGGAGTTTAAGACTGCTGTGATTCATGATCATGCTACTGCACTCCAGCCTGGGTGACAGACTGAGACTCCATCACTAAAACAAAAATAAATAAATAAAAAGGAAAGTATCCAAAATACCTAGCACATAGTAGGTCCAGTTTCCTCTCATGTATATACAACTTTACCCACACATTTTCTGCTTGAGCTTGATTAGGTATACTAAGAGACAAACACAGAAGTCAGCCAAAGATGTTTTAATAAAGCTCAGGAATCTACTGACATCAGAGTCAGGGCAAGTTTATCTTCATTTTTGTGGCCTCCGACTTTAAAGCACTAATTCTTTGTATGCTGTGGTAAATGTGGTTGGTCCTTGGGCTTCAAACAGCACAATTTACCACTAATGCAGAAAACATAGACCTTTTCGTTCTTCAGACATTCGTCACGGCAGGAGCCACGAAAATTCCAACATTTTTCAATGCTGCCTATTGCAAAAAGAAAAAAGAAAGGACCTGATATCAGTTATGGGGGGAAATGGGTCCTGGATTGAGAAGACTAACAGAGGGCCAGACAGAAGAAGGGGGCTGTAGAAGAAGGAGGCATTCCCTCTAGATATCTAGGGTGGTGTTATAGTCTATCACCATATTGAAACTCAGGAAATATCCAGTGAAAGCCATGAGCCCTTTCTAAAGAATCTACTAGAAAAAGAGCTGTAGACAAGCAAATGAGAGGAGCATTGATACAGAACTAAATATTAAATATAAAGATTTAGTATAAAGATTAAATATAAAGATTTAGTAGAACCAAAATGAGGATTTTAAAAGAGGGAATGAAGTACATAATGGCTATACGTTCTGACAATATAAATACAGTACAACATAAAAATGAGAGAATAATGGTGACAGCATATGCAGACATCTTAACTAGTTTGGGTAATCATGACATTATGGTAACATTGATATTATTTTACTGAGACTATTGTATATGTAATGAGAGATCAATCAAATGAGTAATCATGGGATATTCTAATTCTGTCATCCCCTGTGACCTTGAGAACCAGAATTCTCAGTATAGAAAAGAAAATACTGATGTATATAAAAGTTGATTCTGAATTTGAGTTCTGAATTTGAATTGAAAATGCCAATATGAACTCACAAGTATTTTATATTTAAATAGATAAAATAAATAAATGATTGACAGATGGATAAATAGACTGACATTTTTCCAGCTCTGGTCACTAAGAAAGTTTAGAAACAATGACTAACTAGTAAAAATTAGTGTCCCTAGTACCCATGTTGTAATCTTAAAATACTATCTCCCCGTAAACTTTTTTTAAAAAATAGGACTTCTTGGAGATATGGTGGATTCCAGTTCTTGGGCAGTAAATTACAAGATGATCTTGAAACATTCTGTAGTACCAGATACCAAGAAAGCCATCAAAGACTGATAGGGATATATCTAAAAGACTAATGAGCCAAATTAAAGAGACTCTTATTGGCCAAGAATAGGACAATTTGTACTTCGATAGCGATAATAATTGTAATAGATTGAACTCATTGCTTAGCATCATCAGTTCAAAATAAATAATATTTAAGAAAAACTAATGGCTCAACCTCAGAGGCTGATAGAAAACTAATTCATTATCTCTCAAAATGATTAAGCAAAGATAAACTCAAGCATTTATCCTGCCTTCCTCTCTGAACTCTCTAAACCCCGAGGTAACCAAATAGATGAGGGAAAACACCTCTTTGATAAGGAATTCAGCTCATAAATGAAGGTTTTTCCCAACATATCTGTATGGCTCACCCCTCACTTCCTTCGAGTCTTCATTTGAATGTCACCTTTTCAGTGAGGCATTTCCTTAATATCCCTATCTAAGCTGCAAACTCACATCCCCTGACACTTGCTATCCCCTGCTTACCCTGCTCATTCCCTCCTCCAATAGAATCATAAGCTCCAAGAAGGTGGAGATTTTGTTTGTTTGGTTGGTTGGTTGGTTGGTTGGTTGATTGATTCATTGCTCTATCTCCAGCACCTGTGCCTGGCACACGGAATCCACTCAACAATATTTACTGAATGAACGAGTTATTTAACTAAGCAATGACACGTCCACTATCCCCTAAATCCAGCCGCCATCCTGAGAAGAAGAAGGTGGCAGGATGAAAGTAGAAATGCTGAAAGACTGAACATTTTAAAGCAGAATGAGCTAATCTGAGAGGCTCTTTTAAATCAAGAAAGATGAATACAATTGTCTTCTGAAGTTGCGTACATCCCTGTGCCCTCTCACTTTTCCTACCAGCAGGATGGGAAACATTCAAACGAATTACAGAAAATTTAAAAAGCTACATTTGTTTTACATGAAAATTTCAGGGTCTTCAATGTTGATCCCTCAACCTAATTTATCATTTTAAATTGAGAAAGGAATAAGCTGAAACTCATAGGCACCAAGTAGATTGCTGGGGGCATCACATAACTTGAAAATGGTGAGTCATGTTCTAAACCAGGATCTGGAGACTCTTTCCTCTTCCTCCAGACAATTAATATTTCACATTACTCCCTGTCAGCCCATCCTCCCAGGCCTTGGTGTGCCCTGACCAAGACTCACTGTCTGCTCCCAGACCCTCCCCTGAAGAGGTCTAGGTTACCTGGAGTGACTTGGAAGAAGAGCAGCAGCACAGCCAAAGTTACCAAAAAAGGCTTCATGACTTCAAGTAGCCCACAGAGTAGTCTCAGCCCTGGTGAAGTGACAGGAAATGGAGGCGAGCTCAGGACTCTCTGCTGCCTCTAATCAGCTGGGAATTGTGTCACTCACACGTGCCATTAGCTGCCCACGGGTACAGTTCGCTCTAGGACAGCCTGCCTTTTTCATGCTCAGCCACCATCCCAACACCCCCGCACCCACAGTGTGGCCCCCACACCCCTGAGCTCACACACCTCCCTTTGTTCACCATCATCTTTTAGGGACCAGCAAGAATAAATCATACAACACCCAGAAGGATACTTTTTAAAATATATGTCAGCCCTTGTTATAACCCAGGTTAAAAATCCTCCAAGACTCCACATCACAACTAGAAAAAAAAAATCCACAGTCTTTACTATGCCCTACAAAGCCCCATATTCTCTGGTTTAGAAATCCACCATTATCATGGTTCTAATGTAAATTAAGCAAGCTCCTTTTTTCAAGTGCAATTCCCAGTTTGAGAGCTGAGGAGTAAAGAAGAAAGGGCGATCATTCGTATCTTAGGGAGAATGTGTCTATTTGGATTATTTCCTATCTAAGAGAGGAAGCCCCAGTGCCTAAAATCCTTAGTTTCAGGAAGCATTTTGGCATGGAGGATGAGAGAGGACAAGCTGAAATATTCAGCTCCTTGTCCTGGCTGTGCCAGTTAGTGGCTGTGTGACCTTGGGAGAGTCACTTCCCCTCTCTGGGCTTTAATCTCATCAATGAGCAGATTGGAGCAGATGGGTTGTAGGGATCAACTCAATCCTTATATACTATGGTTCTTTGGGTGCTGAAAAGGCACGAAAAATGGAATGCCTAGAACACTAGGTTTTCCTCCCCAACCTAGGCAACACTCATTGGGTTTACAACTTAAGATTCTCAGGGCTGCCCTCATCAGACTCCAATTCTCTTTACACACTGGGATCAGAGGCCTCTTCCCCTGATACCTACACCCAATATGCTATGTGGTCCTTGCAAAACACAACCCTTCTTTGGGCCTGCTTCTTGTGTAGTCAAAGCACTAAACTTTGCTCTGGTTATCATAAAAGCTTAATATTCTCCCTAGCGCCCTTCAAGGGCATCACACCAGGCTGTTTTAGATTTGAGATCCATTAGATACTGATGAAAGAGCAGGGAAGACCTTGTTCTGTCTGTGTACCTCTGGCATATCTCAGACATCACAACCTGTTCATGGTGGACCAAAACTCCTTAGGCATCAAAGGGCCAAATCTCACCAGGAATTAAAAACAATAACAACAAATTAAAGTGACATCAAGCTATCATTCTTCACCTATCAAATTGACAAGAAGCTCTTTTTTATAATGATAATCCCAGAGTTTCATAGGATCAAGGACCTAGTTTCTCAACAAATGGCTATCTTTGTCTTTTCACTTTTGCCCAGAATACAATGTCCAGAACAAACGGTAGGGCTCATGTGTGGGATCCTGAATAGGAAGCCTCAGGACACCACAGGAAGAGTCTCAGGAGCTGGCTCTCCCATGTCTGTGGCAAAGGCCAGCCTACCTATCAGTGAGTCATTTGGGTTTATTGTCATCTTAGGTGCTACAGGGGCTGTCACACCTTCCCCCAGTTCATGTGTGGCCACTGACAGATCCTACCTTTGACAACACCAGCACCTTCAACTAGGATGTGGTGGAGACCCAGATAAAGGTACCCCAGCCTGGATATGCTTCTGGACAAAGTGTAGATGGTCCCTCAGTGCCATTCCCATCGGTAGCCCAGAATCTCTCCTTCCAGTTGGTTTCATAAAATCTTGACGCTGTCCAGACCACAAAGATATTCAGCCTTAGGGGTTTCTGTGTTGTCCAGAGCATGATAGGGGCCTGCTTTGTAGCATCAGTCAACATTAACTCTTAATGTATCTTTTTCCAGTATTTATTAAGACTTTAAAGATGCAACAGAAATGCCTTCTTCCCAACGACTTATTTGACTGTACTTGGAGATGGGGTTAGATGGGATGGGACACCCAATACATTTTGTTTATTTTTCATTGCTCAGAGGTAAACTCAGTGTCCAAAAAGAGGCAAGAGAATGCATTAAGAATCTGCCTACCTATGGCCGGGCGCGGTGGCTCAAGCCTGTAATCCCAGCACTTTGGGAGGCCGAGACGGGCGGATCACGAGGTCAGGAGATCGAGACCATCCTGGTTAATACGGTGAAACCCTGTCTCTACTTAAAAATACAAAAAACTAGCCGGGCGACGAGGCGGGCGCCTGTAGTCCCAGCTACTCGGGAGGCTGAGGCAGGAGAATGGCGTAAACCCGGGAGGCGGAGCTTGCAGTGAGCTGAGATCCGGCCACTGCACTCCAGCCTGGGTGGCAGAGCAAGACTCCGTCTCAAAAAAAAAAAAAAAAAAAAAGAATCTGCCTGCCTAAATAGCCTATGGTAGAGTTTTCTTCCTCAGAAAGAGGGAAAGAGCAAGGGTATAGGTGTTTCTATTTGAACAGAAACAACGACACTCTTGTTCATTGCATCGTGAGCATCTAAAGATATACTAATGCCTTTGTCATAACAAATTTGTTACCATGAAGTGTTAGTTTCCTAACACTGCCATAACAAAGTACACTTGCCATAACAAACTTAGTGGCTTAAAAAATTATCTCACAGTTCTGGAGGTCAGAAGTCCAAAATCAAAGTTTGGCAGTGTTGCTTCCTCTTTAGGGCACAGAGGGAAAAACTGTTCCATGCTTCTCTCCTAGTCCATGGTGATTGCTAATGATCATCGGCTTGTAGCGGCGTAACTCCAGTCTCTGCTTCTGTGGTCATACAGCATTCTCCCTATGTGTCTCTGTCCAAATTTCTCTTTTCTTCTCTTTTTTTTGAGACAGGGTCTCACTCTGTTGCCCAGGCTGTAGTGCAGTGGTGAGATCTCTGCTCACTGCAACCTCCACCTCCAGAGTTCAAACAATTCTCCTGTCTCAGCCTCCCAAGTAGCTGGGATTACAGGCACCTGCCACCACACCCGGCTAATTTTTGTATTTTTAGTAGAGATGGGGTTTCACGCTGTCGGCCAGGCTGGTCTCAGACTCCTGACCTCAAATGATCCACCCGTCTCAGCCTCCCAAAGTGCTGGGATTACAGGCGTGAGCCACTACGCCCGGCTGAAATTTCTTTTTTCTTATAAGGACACCAGCCACTGGATTAGAGCTTCACCCTTATCCAGCATGACTTCATCTTAACTTCACTACATCTGCAAATATCCTATTTCCAGATAAGTCACATTCACAGGCACTTGGTGTTAGGACTAGAACATATATTTTGGGAAAGACACAATTCAACCCACAACAGATTTTTTTTTAATTCTTATTATGAGTGAAACTGAAATGTTTTCATATGTTTAACGCCCTTTTTTTACCTTTTTTTGTGGACTGTCTATTCGTATTTTTGTCTGTGTTTAAATAATTTTTAGTAATATCTTCCTCTTCATTTTATTTTTTGTTTCCTGTTTCTAGAATTCTTATTTTTCAGATATTGGGCTCTCTGGACTGATTCTCTAATTTTATGTATTTTCTCTCCTGATTTCCATCCATTTGGCTTTTTTCCTCTAGCTTCTCAAAAATTTTTATCAAATTTGTCTTCCAGCTTTTCTATTAATCTTTATTTTCCATTTTCTGCCATTATATTTTTTATTTCTAAGAGTTCTTATTTATTCCCTAACTTTTCCTTTTTATAGTATCCTATTCTTGTTTCATGGTTGTAGTAGCATCTCTAATTTCTCTTGAGGCTTTTAATAATGTTTTCCTCTCTGCATAATCTATTTCCTGTAACTTTTTGTTGATTGGATGGTTGATCTGTTTTACATAAGACGTTTGCCTCTCATCAATGATCATATGGCTAATGATACTTAATTATGTACTTATATATAAAAGTGGGCCATGGCAAAGCTTATTAGAAACTCAATGAATGATTTTGTTCTGTTTGGTTTTGGTATCTAATTTTCATAATAGATACTTTAATGGCAATATTTGTGGTTCCTTTGTTTGTTTGTTTTGTTTTGCGTTGCTTTTTGAGACAGAGTCTCACTCTGTCACCCAGGCTGGAGTGCAGTGGTGCAATCTTGGCTCACTGCAACCTCCATCTCCCAGGTTCAAGTGATTCTCCTGCCTCAGCCTCTTGAGTAGCTGAAATTATAGTTGTCCGCCATTATGCCCGGCTAATTTTTGTATTTTTAGTAGAGACAGAGTTTTGCCATTGTGGCCAGGCTGGTCTTGAACTCCTTGCCTCAAGTAATCTGCTGGCCTCAGCCTCCCAAAATGCTGGAATTACAGGCATAAGCCACTCCATCTGGCCGATATTTGTTAATTTTTAAGAATGAGAGATTAAAATGCTGATTAAGCACATAAATGGGGCTTACCAATTGTGACATTGACAGTAAAGTGATTTGACTGGGTCATTTAGTGGAGAAATGCCGGTGTCAGTTTTTTCAGGATCTTTTCTACTTCTCTACTAATCTCCTGCTGGGAATTCTGAGAGTTAAATGGAGAATGAAGACTGGGGGCTAAATAGTTTCTCAGCAACCAATACACATGCTTCAGCTAATCCTCCCATTTTCTGCTTACTAAGTTTATCTTCAGTTATGCTTGGAATTCCCAGGTTCAGAGGGCCTCTGTTTCACCCTTGCTATAGAAAGGCTTGAAGTCTTTTTTTCGGGATTGGGGTAGTATAGTATTATAAGTACAGAGTGATGGCTGGCTGCATGAAAAGGAGAAGGAATAGAGTATCTAAGGATTTGATTCTTAAATACTATTGCAACCAAACCTCCTTATTTTAACTCCTCCACATTTCCCCCTATTTCTAGATGTTTATGGTGCCATGAGATTCTGAGCTCTTATTTATTTTGTGGTTTAAATTGGGTTGGTCCTTTGTTTTCCCCACTTCCAGCTTTAATTCCGTTTTCTTTACACTGCTTACTCATTTCCAGCTCATCCAGCTGCCTTCTAGCTTCTAAATTGTTGTGTCCTCTATTATCTCCTCATGTTTATTGGTTTATGACTTTTAAAAAAATGTTGCTATAGTTGCTGTCGCTTAAGTGAGGTTTGGGGAGTGAATAACTAAAAATATTGTATTCAATCCACTGTTTTTACCCAAAAGTCAATGATGTGCTTTTATAAATTATATTTTATTTTAATTTCTGATGTTTAAAAATGCTATTGGCCAGGCGCAGTGGCTCATGCCTGTAATCCCAGCACTTTGGGAGGCTGAGGCGGGTGGATCACCAGGTCAGGAGATCGAGACCATCCTGGCTAACACGACAAAACCCCATCTCTACTAAAAATACAAAAAAAAAGATTAGCCGGGCATGGTGGCAGGCGCCTGTATTCCCAGCTACTCAGGAGGCTGAGGCAGGAGAATGGCATGAACCCGGGAGGCAGAGCTTGCAGTGAGCCGAGATCATGCCACTGCACTCCAGCCTGGGAGACAGAGTGAGACTCCATCTCAAATAAATACATACATACATACATACATACATACATACATACATAAAGCTATTAACGACTGAACCCAGTGGCTCATGCCTGTAATCCCAGCACTTTGGGAGGCCAAGGCAAGTAGATCACCTGAGGTCAGGAGTTCGAGACCATCCTGGCCAACATGGTGAAACCTTGTCTCTACTAAAAATACAAAAATTAGCCGGGCGTGGTGGTGGTGGGCACCTGTAATCCCAGCTATTCAGGAGGCTGAGGCAGGAGAATCACTTGAATGTGGGAGGCAGAGGTTGCAGTGAGCCGAGATCACACCACTGCACTCCAGCCTAGGCGACAGAGCAGAATTCTGTCTCAAGAAAAATTAAACTAAACTAAATTAAAATTTAAAATGCTATTAACATTGTTTTTTATTTTTAACCAGAAAGTGTTAATTTGGCAAATTATATTAACTGATTTTCTAATTTTAAATCCAACTTGCATTCCTAGAATAAACCCAACTTAGTCACAAAGTACCAACATGTTACATATTTCTGGACTTGCTGTGCCAGTGTTCCATCTAAGATTTCCATATCTATGTTTCTAAGAGAGATTGGCTTTCCTAATTCTGTACTCTCCAGGTTTTAGTCAAGTTATGCTGGCCTCATAAAATGAGTGGGCAAATACTCCTTTTCTTTTTTTTCTTTTAAAGCATTATTTATGCAAATGTGGGTTATTGTTTTAAACAGAATAAAATAAGAGGCAGAAAATATTTGCATATAACGAATCCTAGCTTATAAATGTAGTTTTTTAGCAGTGATGTCTCTAATCATCATTCGGGGATTTTTTTTTTTTTTCCTTCACTATGTCTTGAGCACTGATATTGGAGAAGACCACATCTGGCAAAAATTGTATACCAGTGTCTCAAACCACTGGAAGGACCGGGAGGGCAAATATGATTTTTCTTAGGGGAAATACTCCTTTTCATCTTGTCTGGGAAAATTTGTGTGAACTGTAATTTTTGTTATTATTATTTACTATTTGTCCCATGAATGTTTGGTAGAACTTGTGGGTAAGCTATCTGGGACTGGGACTTTCACTCTTGACCAAGATGGAGTGACAGGGACTATATTGATCTTTCCACCTGAAACAACTAAACAATCAGGCAGAAAATATAAATTGATACTTTCTAAAACATTAGACATTGAGGAATGGAGGACAGTGTTTCTTGAGATATGATAAATAAACAATGTGAGCCCTGTGATTGCCCCACTTTATTGCCTTGAGAGAAACTTCAGACCATAAAACAGGAAGACAGGAGGCAGAAAAAGTAACGTTTTTGTGTTTCTTTTTTTCTCCTTTCTTGATCTCATATTTGAAATTTTTTTCTCATTCCACTTTTCCCTTCTGCTATTTTAAAAGTTATGCCTTCTATTTATATATCTAATGGTATGTTTTTCAAATCTTTTTGACCATGACACAATATATTTTACATAGTGATCAAGATATGTATGATGATACATATAATGACATAGAAATCATAATATATATTAGATATACATATATTGAATTATTATTGAATTCAATTATTGATTGATTGAATCAAAACTTCTATGAGACAGTAGTTGCTTTTACTGAAAGCAATATCCTCTTGTCTATTTTATCCTACTCTATCCTGTTTATCACTTTCTAAAATGATTTCATAACTGCTATGAAAAGACTCTAGGAGTCTTTCCCCTTATCCCTGCCTCCTGTTACTTACACATTTGAGATCTCCTTCCCTTGAGTGTAGGTAGGACCTGTGACTTGCTGTTAACCAACAGAATACAGGTGGTAAAGGTGATGGAATGTAATATCTGTGATTACATTGCATAAGATTATAATCTATCTTGCTAGAAGTCCCTCTCCTTTGCTGACTTTGATGAAGCAAGCGACCGTGTTAGGGAGGCACACATGACAAGAAACGGAGGAGACTCCCAGCCAACATCTGGCAAGAAACTGAGACCCTGGGTCTTACAACCTATATTGACTTGCAGGCTGCCAACAACCACATGAGCATAGAAACATATCCTTCCCCAGTTGAGTCTCAGATGAGATTGCAGCCCTCAACAACACCTTGACTGCAGTCTTGTGAGACCCTAAAATAGAAGACTTGGCTAACTGGGTGACTCCTGACTCACAGAAACTGTGAAATAATAAATATATGTTATTTTAAGTTGCTACACTTATGAAAATTTAGAATAATACAATTATTCTTTAATTGGTTGTCACTCCCCATTTGTTTAAAAAAAAAAAGCTCTCTTTATGGGTATGTTAAATACTTTAGCACACATAATTAACTTGCCATTGTTTAAAGTTAATGACTTGAAATGGACTGAGTAATATGTCTGAGTAAGTTTCTAATGTACCTAACCTCCCACAGATAACAACTATAAACTCTCAATCAAATACAAAACAAATTACTTGAAGGAACTGTTCACAGAACAAAAGCAGACAGATTCAGAAAGGGAGCTGACACTTGAAAGGAGGTAGCATGGGGTAAGTCTGCCACTTTTTTCAGCTTTTAGTCTCAGAGCAGGCCACAGTTGGCACCATATAAGACAGCTAAAACTCACAGAAAACCTTCAGTCTTTATGGCCTAAAAAACAGAGGACAGAGTTTGAAACCACCACAGACATTGCAAAGTAAGGGGGGAATCCCAAAAAGAGTCAGAGAAAGGGAACCACAATTTCTGTGTATAAAGTTTGACCAAATCTCTGGCTGACCCCTGAATCTCATAAACACAGAGCAGACCTAATGCAGTCCAGCTAAGAATAAAAGGCCCGAACTAAGGTTTGAGCTGCTACCCAAGAGACAGAGTTTGCAGTTGCAGTCCAACCAAATTAACTGAATGCCAAAAATGTCAGCATTATTTGAGGAAATATGAGAGAATTCAAAGTTTCCATAACGTGGCTTTCATAATATCTAAGTTACAATCCAAAATTACTCAGTATACAAAGAAAGAGAAAAAGGTGACCCATTCTCAAGAGAAAAACAACCAAGATCAACCTCAAGATGACTCAAAGGTTAGAATTAGCAGACCAGGATTTTAAAATAGCTATTATAACCTTGCTGTTTGACATAAATAAAAACGTTTTCACAGTGAATCTCAGCATAGAAACAAACTATTTTAAAAACAGGCCAGAGCGGTGGTTCATGCCTGTGATCCCAGCACTTTGGGAGGCTGAGGTCAAGAGTTCAAGACCAGCCTTCCAACATAGGAAAACTGCATCTCTACTAAAAATACAAAAATTAGCTGGGCATGGTGGCTTACTCCTATAATCCCAGCTACTCAGGAGGCTGAGGCAGGAGAATCGCTTGAACCTAGGAGGCGGAGGTTGCAGAGAGCCCAGATGGTACCACTGCACTCCAGCCTGGGCAACAAGAGTGAAACTCTATCAAGAGAGAGAGAGAAGAAAGAAAAGAAAAGAAAAGAAAGGAAAAGAAAAGAAAAGAAAAGAAAAGAACTTTGTAGCCTGAGTTGAAAATGGTTCTTTTCAAGGTCTCTGTGTTTTTTCTACCAGGCACATCAAGTAATTTAAATTAAGTCCTTAACTAAGGATTTGGGGCCGAGTGCGGTGGCTCACACCTGTAATCCCAGCACCTTGGGAGGTTGAGGCAGGTGGATCACTTGAGGTCAGGAGTTTGAGACCAGCCTGGCAAACATGATGAAATCCCATCTCTACTAAAAATACAAAAATTGGCCAGGCGCGGTGGCTCAAGCCTGTAATCCCAGCACTTTGGGAGGCCGAGACAGGTGGATCACGAGGTCAGGAGATTGAGACCATCCTGGCTAACACGGTGAAACCCCGTCTCTACTAAAAAATACAAAAAACTAGCCGGGCGAGGTGGCGGGCGCCTGTAGTCCCAGCTACTCGGGAGGCTGAGGCAGGAGAATGGCATGAACCCAGGAGGCGGAGCTTGCAGTGAGCTGAGATCCAGCCTTTGCACTCCAGCCTGGGCGACAGAGCGAGACTCCACCTCAAAAAAAAAAAAAAATACAAAAATACAAAAATTAGCTGGGCCTGGTGGCGCATGCCTTTAGTCCCAGCTACTCAGGAGACTGAGGCAGGAGAATCACTTGAACCTGGGAGGTGGAGGTCGCAGTGAGCCAAGGCCTCACCATTGCACACCAGCCTGGGCAACAGAATAAGACTCCGTCACAAAAAAGAAAAAAAAAAAAAAGGAGTGCCATTCCAGCTGAGCTGCTGCCACAAGGAAGGTATCTGTGGCCATAAAGGAAGAGAAGGAGCATAGGCCTAAGGAGAAGTGAGTAACCCTGCTAACCATTAACCCCCTGTACCACACCCCCCAAGACCATAGGCAGTGCAGATGGGACTTCGGGGGACAGTTCCAAGGGGGATGATAAGCAGGATCACAACAAGGAGAAAGAGGCGCTGAGCAAGGTGGTAACTCGAAGATCACCTCCCACTTTGACCAAGGAGCAGCTTCAGGAATGTTGTGGGAAGTCAGGGACCCTGAATGGAGGGACCGGCTGAAGCCACAGCAAAAAACCATAAATTGTGAAGATTTCATGGAAATTTATTCTTAGTAATTAATACTGTTATAATTTCTTATGCCTGTCTTTACTGCAATCTCTGAACATAAATTGTGAAGATTTCATGGACGTTTATCAGTTCCCCAATCAATACTCTTGTGATTTCCTATGCCTGTCTTTAATCTCTTCATCCCGTCATCTTCATAAACTGAGGATGAATGTCGCTTCAGGACCCTGTCATGATTGCATTAACTGCACAAGTTGTTTGTAGAGCATGTGTATTTGAACAATATGAAATCTGGGCACCTTAAGAACAGGATAACAGCAATTTTCAGGGAACAAGGGAGATAACTTTAAAGTGTGACTGTCTGTGGGCCGGGCAGAACAGAGCCATATTTGTCTTATTACCAAAAACGGGTAAGATAAATATCCCTGAATTCTTTCCCCAGTAAGGAATATTAATAATTAACAGCCCTGGGAAAAGAATGCATTCCCAGAGGAGGCCTCTGAGTGGCCGCTCTGGGGGTGTCTGCCTTATGCAGATGTAAATAAGGATGAAACACGCCCTAGTCTCCTGCAGCAACCCCAGGCTTGCTAGGATTAGGAAATTCCAGCCTGGCAAATTCTAGTCAGACTGATTCTCTGCTCTTGAACCTTGTTTATCAATGACAATGTGTGCACAGCTGGACATGGAAGTTCATTAGTGATTCTAGTTTTGCCCTGACCTGGTGATCTCACCATGACCTCCTGCCTTGTGATCTTTTGCCCTTGAAGCATGTGATCTCTGTGACCCACACCCTATTCGTACACTCCTTCCCTTTTGAAAATTGCTAATAAAAACTTGCTGGTTTTACAGCTCAGGGGGCATCACGGAACCTGCCAACATGTGATGTCTCCCTCGAACACCCAGCTTTAAAATTCCTCTCTTTTGTACTCTTCTCATACCAGCCGACACTTGGGAAAATAGAAAAGAACCCATGTGAAATATCAGGGGTCGAATTTCCCCCAATACAGGAACATCTTCAACCTGTGCCTCAGCATGATTATTTTGAGTTTTTTTCGAATGATACTAGCTCATATCCTATGCCAGAGCATACATCAACTTTAAAAACCAAGAGGACATTATTTTGTTCAGGGATTGTTCCAGAGGCACTGCTAGAGGAAATAGAAGCAAAACATAGAGAATTAATAGCTGGCCGGGCGCGGTGGCTCAAGCCTGTAATCCCAGCACTTTGGGAGGCCGAGACGGGCGGATCACGAAGTCAGGAGATCGAGACCATCCTGGCTAACACGGTGAAACCCCGTCTCTACTAAAAAATACAAAAAACTAGCCGGGCGAGGTGGCGGGCGCCTGTAGTCCCAGCTACTCGGGAGGCTGAGGCAGGAGAATGGCGTGAACCCGGCAGGCGGAGCTTGCAGTGAGCCGAGATCCGGCCACTGTACTCCAGCCTGGGCGACAGAGCGAGACTCCGTCTCAAAAAAAAAAAAAAAAAAAAAAAAAAAGAGAATTAATAGCTAAAAAGACAACCCCACTTCTAAGCTTCCTGAAAAACAAGCAGAGAATGAGAGAAGAAAAGAGAGAAGAAGAAGGCAAGAAATAGAAAGAAAAAGACAACGAGAAGAGAGGAGGAAATGGAAAGAAGAGAAATGAAAAAGGAAAGATATAGAAAAGCTAAAGAAGACAGATAGAATTTAAGAAAGGGATAAGTTAAAAGATGAACCAAAGATTAAGCTACTCAAGAAGCCAGAAAAAGGAGAGGAAAAAGAATTGGACAAAAGAGACAAAGCTAAGAAACTGGACAAAGAGAATCTGAATGATGAAAGAACCAGAGGGCAAAGTTGTACATTGCCCAAGCGTTCTGATAGCGAATTTAAAGATGAAACGCCAGGGCTGGGCAAGGTGGCTCCTGCCTGTAATCCCAGCACTTTGGGAGGCCAGTGTGGGCGAATCACTTAAGGTCAGAAGTTCGAGACCAGCCTGGCCAACATGATAAAACCCTGTCTCTACTAAAAATACAAAAATTAGCCAGGCATGGTGGCAGGCACCTGTAATCCCAGTTACTTGGGAGGCTGAGGCAAGAAAATCACTTGAACCCAGGAGGCAGAGGTTGCAGAGTGAGCCAAGATTGCACCACACTACACAGCAAGACTCCGTCATAAATAAATAAATAGATAGGTAGATAGATAAGAAAAGCCAAAGAGACCTGAAGATGAGAGCAGCAGAGACTACAGGGAGGGGGGACGGGATTATGAATGAGATCAGGGCGCACACTTTGAGAGAGAGAGGCTGAAGCGGTAAGAGGAAGAGTGCCGTAGGCAGAAGGAGCGCTATGAGGAAGAGAAGACTTTTAAGAGAAAAGAAGAAATGAAAAAAGAGAAAGAAGTACTTCAGAATAAAGGAAAGAAGGCTGAAAGTGCAGAATCAATAGGCAGCTCAGAAAAAACCTGAAAAGAAAGAAGTGGTCAAGAGAGATTGCATAAGAAACAAGGATCCAGTGATGCAGCTTTACCAACCAGGAGCTCGAAGCTGAAATCAACTCTCTGCCCTGATGACAGCACCAAGTCTGGAAATTCAGCAATAGAAAAAAAAGCAGGAAGGTGATATTAGCCATAGAAAAGAAGGAGGAGAGGAGTGATAAGTCCAGATGGTCTTAGGTGTCCTGACTGTCTAGGCAGCCAAAGAGCGCATGTTAAGCAATCGGGAAGTTCCTTCAGGGCAAAGGAATAGAGAGAAAGGGGATCGCTGTACTGGTGGGGTACACTGCAGAGGAGTAACTTTTATGTCAAAGCAGGAACCTGGTTGGAGGTTCAGAATTGAAAGTATAATTTCATTGTTTTTGCAGTTTCTACAAATTAAAGTGTCAGAAAAAGGTGATGGCGAGGACATGCATTGCAATTTGCAGAGGAAAATGTCAAGTGAGGACTCCGTTACATATCACATGAGAGGAAAATAAGAGCTGGTTCTAAAATCAAAAGCTGTTGTTCATCCTGAATTGAATTTTCTTAATTTGGGTGGAACAGAGTGGTTTTGAAGTCTTGTTCTGATCTAGTTCTATTGCATTGTTGATGATAACTGTTGACTTTGTGTAGTGTAGAAGCAACAAGCATGTCCTTTTAGTACAAGTACAGTGAAGGGTAGAACAAACTTTCATTGATGCAAAAATTTAAATAGTCATGTTACTTCTGTATCCAGTGTCCTAAAGTTTTAGGATTAGTTCTAGTTTTGTGTTTGCTTACATGAGCTTAGCATAAAGAATATTTTAAACATCTCATTTTGTCTTCAGCATTTTTTCTATTAAGAGGTACAATGCAGGCCTTGTCAGCATTTTTTCTATTAAGAGGTAAAATGTAGGCCTTGTTTGACTCTTGACAATCCAGTGCATGCTTGATCTTAGATCTCATGACCTGAGTGCATCTCTTCTCCAGGAAGGAAACTGCACCAATGTCTGTTCCTGTTAAATAGCAACTTTTAGGGCCGGGCGCGGTGGCTCAAGCCTGTAATCCCAGCACTTTGTGAAGCCGAGGCGGGAGGATCACCTGAAGTCTGAGTTCGAGACCAGCCTGACCAATATGAAGAAAACCTGTCTCTACTAAAAATACAAAATTACCTGGGTATGGTGGCACATGCCTGTAATCCTAGCTACTCAGGAGGCTGAGGCAGGAGAATCGCTTGAACTTGGGAGGCAGAGGTTGCGGTGAGCTGAGATGGTGCCATTGCACTCCAGCCTGGGCAACAAGAGCAAAACTCCATCTAAAATAAGTAAATAAATAAATAGCAACTTTTAGTTTTAGCTTGTTTTGTTTTGATGTCAATAAATAGTAACAGCATTCAAAAATAAATAAATAAATAAAAGGGCGGGTGCGGTGACTCACGCCTATAATCCTAGCACTTTGGGAGGTCAAAGCAGGCACATCACGTGAGGTCAGAAGTTCGACACAAGCCTGGCCAACATGGCAAAACCCCGTCTCTACAAAAAAATACACAAATTAGCCAGGCATGGTGGCGCAAGCCTATAATCACAGCTACTCAGAAGGCTGAGGCAGGAAAATCGCTTGAACCCAGGAGGCAGAGGTTTCAGTGAACTGAGATGGCACCACTGCACTCCAGACTGGGCGGCAGAGCGACACTCCATCTCAAAAAAAAAGGATTTGGGTATCATCTAGGTAGTGTAAATTTTGTCTGCAAGCCCATGCGAGGGTTTAATTATATTTACAAGTACTTCCCCCATCTCCATTCAGTGTTGAGACTCAAGATAGGCCATTTTCTCTATGATTCTCTCAATGGGGCCTGTATCCTTATTTCTAATTCACCTTCACACTGATGTCATAGCCCTTTGAAGTCAAAGATTTACACAGAGGGGTCTCCACTAAAGATTCCCCAATTTAGCTTTCTTTTCTGCTAGTTGCATCACTTAATATTATAAAAACCAAGCAGAGTATGGGTTAAGTTGTTATAATTAAAAAAAAATCAAAATACAATGACTTAAATAAGAAGAAAGTGCCAGGCGCGGTGGCTCACACCTATAATCCCAGCACTTTGGGAGGCCAAGACGGGCGGATCATGAGGTCAGGAGATCGAGACCATCCTGGCTAACACAGTGAAACCCCGTCTCTACTAAAAAATACAAAAAACTAGCCTGGTGAGGTGGCGGGCACCTGTAGTCCCAGCTACTCGGGAGGCTGAGGCAGGAGAACGGCGTGAACCCGGGAGGCGGAGCTTGCAGTGAGCTGAGGTCCGGCCACTGCACTCCAGCCTGGGCCACAGAGCGAGACTCCGTCTCAAAAAAAAAATTAAATAAATAAATAAAATAAGAAGAAAGTATATTTTCTTCTCACGTGATGGTTTAGAGGTAAGTGGCCCAGGGATAACGAGATAGCCTATCATTCTCCACAGGTAACTTTCACCCCTTTTTTTTAATAAGTGGCTACTCCAGTTTTCTTGATTCCCCAAAACAATGAGAAAAGAAAAAGAAATGTAAAGCAAGCAGGTACCTTTTGTAAGGATATGACCAGGAAGCCATACACATCACTACAGTTCACATCCCACTTGTTAGAGCTGACTTGCATGGCCACACCTACTGGATCTTACCCAGTCATATGGTTCTAAATACCTCTATAACCTGAAAACTCCAAAATTTATATTGATAGCCTGAGGTTCTTCTCCAAGTTTTTCTGACTCATAATATATTTAACATGATACCTCCATTTGAATGTCTAACATGTCTGAGGTGGTTTTAAAACATAACTGAAAATGGCCGGGTGCGGTAGCTCACGCCTGTAATCCCAGCACTTTGGGAGGCCAAGGCAGAAGGATCACCTTAGGTCAGGAGTTTGAGACCAGCCTGACCAACATGGTGAAACCCTGTCTCTACTAAAAATACAAAAATTGATGGGCGTGGTGGTGCATGCCTCTAATCTCAGCTACTGGGGAGGCTGAGGCAGGAGAACTGCTTGAACCTGGGAGGTGGAGATTGCAGTGAGCCAAGATTGTGCCACTGTACTCCAGCCTGGGCGACAGAGGGAGATTCTATTTAAAAAAAAAAAAAAAAGCCATAATTGAAAATTTTTTGATATGCCTCCCATCAAGGGAAGAAATTTCCCTCTCCTTGAATCCAGGCATGCTTGTGACTGCTTTGACCAGTCGAGTTCAGCAGAAGCGATGCTTTCAAGGCTTGGTCTAAAAAGGGCATAAAACCTCCAATCTGTTTGCAGTAACCCTCACTCTTGGACCCCTGAGATCCCACGTAAGAAGTTCTACTCTGCATGAAGCCCAAGCCACATGGAAGAATCGTGTGGGTGCTTTGGTTGACAGCCCCAGATCCACCCAGCCTCCAGGTGCCACATGTGAGTGAAAAACTTCCAGATCCCACCACCCTGAACATTCTCAGGTGAACTCCCAGGTATTGTTATTAGATAATGCTTTCTGTACTATTTCTACATGTCAGAGTTATTAAATGATTATGATGATGTTATAGTATATTAATTATAAACAATTAATAAGAAGCTACTCTGTTTCATGTATTGTCCTACGCCTTTTACATACATTATTCCTTGTGACAATTCAGTGAAATAGGTAATATTAAGATCTCTTTTTACTGATGAAAACTTTCAGTCCATAGAGGTTAAGCAATTTATACAATGTCAGAAAGTTCACAAATGAAAGGTCAAGCACTTAACCCCAGTCTGCCGTGACTTCAAAGTTTATTCTTCAGAACCAGCATCTAATAGGGGCTCTATAAAGTCAACATAGAGTGACAATTTGTGACATCAGAATTAGTGGTTAGGAAAAACTCTGCCAGGAGTTTCCTATTTGAGCTAAAACATGGGTGGGAGGAAGGAACCAGTCACCAAAAAGTCAGGAAGAATATTGCATGTAAAGGAAATAGCAAGCACAAATTCCTGAAGTAGGAACATGACTAGTGCATTTAAAGGAAAAAGGAGAGCCAGTGTGGCTGAAAAGTAGTGGGAGAGGAGCAGTTACTATGAGATGTCAGAGAAGTATGCAGCAACCAGATGGTGTAGACCAGGAGGAAGAGTAGGAATGTATCCTAGTGCAAAGAATAGCCATCAGATAAGTCAACATCTAATTCATATTTTTAAAAGGCAAGTCTTTAAAAATTCATACTTTTAAAAGGCATGGTGACTCATGCCTGTGACTCACACGGGGCCTCCCAGCACTTCGGGAGGCCAAGGCAGGAGGATCACTTGAGGCCTAGAGTTGGAGACCAGCCTGGCCAACATGGTGAAACTCTATCTCTCTTAAAAATACAAAAAAAAATTAGCTGGCATGGTGGCATGTGCCTGTAGTCCCAGCTACTCAGGAGGCTGAGGCACAACAATTGCTTGAACCTGGGAAGCAGAGGTTGTAGTGAGCCAAGATCGCACCACTGCACTCCAACCTGGGTGACAGAGCAAGACTCTGTCTCAAAAAATAATAATAATAATAATAATTAAATAAATAATAAAAAATAAAAGGTAAGTCTAGTAGCCCAGTAGAGAATGCAAAATCTAAAAGCAAGATGGGAACCCTACCTGAATATCTTGAGCTGAGAGTGAAGGAGATTTGGCTCCCCAAAGGAAAATCAAGGGGCTGTCACTAGAAGAAAAGGAAATCACTGCTGAGCACACAAGGGTCCATTGCAAAGCCTTAGAAGTGAAGTTTCTGGATTGCAGCGCCTGCATGTTTTAAGGATTTTGATATTGACAACCTCCAAAAAGTTTGGATTTGGATTTGGATTTCCATGATCAAGGTATCATTCTTTCCCTGCATCCTACAAAAGACTAGGATCATCAATAAAATAATACTTTTGACTAGTGTGGTGGCTCACATCTGTAATCCCAACACTTTGAGAGGCTCAGGCACGCGGATCACTTGATGTCAGGAGTTCAAGACCAGCATGGCCAACGTGGTGAAACCCCGTATCTACTAAAAATACGAAAATTGCTTTTTTTCTTTTTTTTTTTTTTTGAGATGGAGTTTCGCTCTGTCTCCCAGGCTGGAGTGCAGCAGTGTGATATTGGCTCACTGCAACCTCCACCTCCCGAGGTCAAGCAATTCTCCTGCCTTGGCCTCCAGAGTAGCTGGGATTACAGGCACGTGCCACCTCACCCGGCTAATTTTTATATTTTTAGTGAGACAGGGTTTCACCATGTCTGCCAGGCTGGTCTCAAACTCCTGACCTCAAGTGATCCACCTGCATTGGCCTCCCAAATTGCTGGAATTACAGGCATGAGCCACTACACCTGGCCTAAAAATACAAAAATTAGCTGGGCATGGTGGTGTGCATGCCTGTAGCACACACAGCTACTCAGGAGGCAGAGGGACAAGAACTGCTTGAACCCGGGAGGCAAAGGTTGCAGTGAACCAGGATCACACCACTGCACTCTAGCCTGGGCAACAAAGCAAGATTCCATCTCAAAAAATATATTTTTTTTCTTGCCAATTTGATTGGAGAAATGATGCCTCACCATCATCTGAATTTGTTTTTCTTTGATTCCTGGTGAGATTGAGAAGTAGGCCCTTCTGACTCACCATGAATAGGCTATGATGTCTGAGGCCTGGAGGTGTACATATAAGTCTCCCTCTGCTCCCTTGACATCTCCCTTATCCCCTGCCCATTGTGGATACACAGCTACTCCAGAGTCCTCAGGAGGATTACAAAGGCTTCAAAACAAGAGCAAAATTGCTACATTGACTATGCAAGGAGCAGGCCCAGAGATGGACAATGATTACACAGTGTAATTGGGAGTTGGGGTCAAGGGAAAAGACCTGTGATATAAGTGGTTCAGAAACTTGGGGGCTGATGAGGGCAGCTTAGAGAATCCTTATGTGAAAATCCAATTACCCTGCCCTGTTTTGGTGTTGAAAACCTGGATTGCTGTATTCTTTTACTTTCTATGTCTTTTATATAGAGAACCATATAATATGATGAATATATTGATCCCTACTGCACATCTGCCCCAAATCCTTAATTGAAGAGATTGAGGACCAGAGGAAAAAAAAAAAAAGTAATTCTGGCCAAGGTCACGTAGAAAGCTAGTAGCAGAGTCAGGACTAGTTACCCAATATTTTCAACTCTGCCTCTGTCACTCTCAATACAGAAATCCTCCATATATCCTGGCATTTCAGATAGTGGGAGAATCTCTTATTTTAGGGAGAAAAGAATCCAACAGATACATTATTTCTCCAGGCCTGGGCAACAGAGCAAGACCCTGTCTCCAAAACAGCAACAAAAACAAAAAAAATTAAAAATGGTTTTTAAAATTAAGAAAAAAGGTCCAGGCGTGGTGGCTCAGCCTGTAATCCCAGCACTTCGGGAGGCTGAGGTGGGCAGATCACCTGAGGTTGGGAGTTTGAGACCAGCCTGACCAACATGGAAAAACTCCATCTCTATTAAAAATATAAAATTAGCCAGGTGTGGTGGCACATGCCTGTAATCCCAGCTACTTGGGAGGCTGAGGCAGGAGAATTGCTTGAACCTGGGAGGCGGAGGTTGCAGTGAGCTGAGATTGTGCCATTGCACTCCAGCCTGGTCAACAATAGCGAAACTCCATCTCAAAAAAAAAATTAAATTAAATTAAATTCAGAAAAAAGAAATGAAATGAAATGAGCCTCCTCACCAAAAATGAACAGCACAGAAAAGGTGGACTTCTAGGCTTTCCAGTGAGTCCCTTCCTAGCCAGTGTCTCTTCTCCTCTTCATTGTAAGTGTTTTAAAAAGAATTATTTTCACATGCTGACCTCACTCTTTCACTTACCTTTCAGTTTTCAACCCCATTGACTGTTTTCTGCCACTTCAGAAATGGCTTTCACTGTTGTTGTTGTTTTTTTCCCCTTGTAATCCCTCTGTATGCTTTTATACCCTTGACATCTGTTTCAAGCAGGGTCCGGTCAGAGAAACAGTCATTACAGGATGCAGCTACCATCCAAGGGCTGAGGGAACTAAAGAATGCCTTTTCTTTTCTTTTCTGAGACGGAGTCTCACTCTGTCACCCAGTCTGGAGTGCAGTGGAGTGATCTCGGCTCACTGCAGCCTCCCCAGGTTCAAGCGATTCTCCTGCGTCAGCCTCCCGAGTAGCTGGGATTAGGCGTGCACCACCACGCCTGGCTAATTTTTGTATTTTTAGTAGAGACAGGGTTTCACCATGTTGGCCAGGCTGGTCTCGAACTCCTGACCTCAAGTGATCCGCCCACCTTGGCCTCCCAAACTGCTGGGATTACAGGCATGAGCCACCGTGCCCCACCAAGAATGAGTTTTCAAAACCCGAGTTCAGAAGATGGATTCTGAGTGGTTGGTTCTCAGATCTCTGCGGAAGGGGAAGGATGGCCCTAGGGCAGGTCCACCGCATGTTAGAACCCAGCAGGGGGCTGTGATAGACAGGCTGGTACTCGGAGCTTCATCTCTTTCTGCCGTTTTCCTCTCAGTTTTTGCTCCGGTTATGTCTTATTTCTCATTTTCAACACCAACATGAGCCTTTGTACAGACATTCCTCCACCTGGAACCCCATTTAAGCTCATCTACCTGTTGCTTTGTATTTATTCTTCAAAACTGCCGTCTTCCCCGACCTTCTGGAGCTGGTGTTTGTGGCGCCTCCTGCTGGTCACTGGGTTCAGGCAGTTTGGAGCTGGGTGGAAGGACGGGAGGTATTAAGTCTTGGGCCCTGGACCTTGTTGGCTGATCTCTCCCTGCTGACCTAAATGACAAGGGGAGGCGTGTCCAGTCAGAGTGTGAGGGCTGTACCCGTGGGCAGCTGAGGGAGCGTGAGCCACAGGCCAGGCACTCCCCCTCTCCCATTAGCTCAGCTGTGGCATCAGACTTGCAGCTTCACTTTGGGCTGCCTTAGCCATGAAGCTCCTTTTGCTGACTTTGACTGTGCTGCTGCTCTTATCCCAGCTGACTCCAGGTAACCTGGACCTCCTCGAGGAAGGGGCAGGGCTTGGAGACTAAAGCCTGGTCAGGGAATCCCAAGGGTTAGAAGGATGGGCTGCAGGTTGCCATCTGGCACCACGTATAGGAGGCAGGAGGCGCCTCACCAGCAGCAGGTGCCAGCTGATAGATGCCAACTACGACATCCAGAACTGCTCTCTCAGCCGCTGCATCCCTCCTCTTCCTGCCCAGCTCCAGGGAGCATGTGGGGGTGGCCTAGTGTGTGAGGAGGAGTGGGGGGGTGAGCAAGAGAAGCAGGAAAGAGGAGAGGCAGGTCTGGGCCTTTTGCAAAATATTCCCCAGAATGAATGAAGCTTTGTGAAGATCACAGCCACCTTAATGGGAGAGAAAACTCATTTGTACTGTAGCTGTCTCTGTGCCAGACTGCACTGGAAGCTAGGACCATGGAGAAAAATGACATGGCGCCAGAGGAGCTAACTGGGGGAGACAGTTAAATAGCATTTACAACCCAGGGTGACACGGCTGTGACAGTGGGAAACCAGGGGGCTGGGCACACATGGTCCAGCCCAGGCTGAGGGAAAGGAGAGTCTTCCTGGAGAGATATCCTAAGTCCTAAAAAGTGAGTCAAAAATAGAAAAGGAAGAAGAGGAGAAAGCAGAAGGGTGTCCCAGGCAGAGAGGTCAGCCTACGCAAAAGTCTAGATGCAGGAGAGAGCATGGGAGCTTCCGGGACCTGCATAACATGGAGGGGTGGGTTAGGAGAGAGGCGGGGGTAAAGCTGAGGAAGCATTCAAGTTCCAGGTCTCCGTGGGCCTTGAATGCCAGGTGAGGGACCCATGGGAGGGTTTAAACAGAGAAGGACCCTGGTCAGACCTACCACCCAGCAATTCCAGCATGAGCCACCTACCCCTTCCTGCTCATCTGGCAGAAGTTTCCACCCACCCTGAGGCTGTCGGCTAACCTTTCTAGAGTCGGAAACGTGTGCCTTTCCTAAACAAGCTGATCTCAGTCCTTGTGTCTTCCTGAGGCCCTAAAACACCACTTACCTGGAGTAGACAGGAAAGCCCAGACCCCGGCTTAAAACCTGCCCCATCATTTTCTGACTCTGTGACCCCCAACAAGAAGCTCAGCTGCTCAGAGTATCAATTTCCTCATTTCTCAAACTGCAATAACATCAAGTGTGTAATAATGTCAGGTTGAGGGAACAACACTGAACACTGAAATTTTGGTCTGCAAAAGAAATATGTCTTCTTTATTTTCCATAACTCACCAAACTTTCCCAGGAACTTCCATTCTGACTGTGGGTGTTTGTGGTGGGAGGAGCAGGACGACAGAGATAAATGACATGGCACCAGGGGAGCAAACTAGAGGAGACAGTTAAATAGCACTTACAACCCAGGGTGACAAGGCACCTAAGGGCTGGGCCTGAACTCAGCAGTTCAATATTTATAGTTTCTGCTTTAAAATGATTTCTAAGCTAATTCAATCTCTTTTGAATAAGTGTTGAGTCTTTCAGCGTGTATCTTTCTTCCATCACCCCTTCTCTTTCCTGTGATAGTATCTGGTTATAGGGAAAAGTAACTTGATATGTCATCAAATAATTAATTGCTTCATTCAGTAAATATAGTTGAATGGATTTCTTGTTCCAAGCACTGTGATGGGTGCTAGAGGTAGAGCAGTGAATAAAATAAAACAAGATAAGCAAAATCTTGTCCTCTTGGAGCTTACCTTCTACTAGAGGACCCAAAGAATTTGAAAAATAAATGAAACATATGGTATGTCAGGTGATGAGTACAGTGAGCAGAATAGGCAGGAAAGGGAATAGTGAACACCAGGGGAAGGGGAAGGGGAAGGTGATTTGCATTTTTTTGTTTGTTTGTTTGTTTGTTTGTTTTAGAGACAGAGTCTCGCTGTGTCACCCAGGCTGGAGTATAGTGGCACGATCTTAGCTCACTGCAACCTCCACCTCCTGGATTCAAGCAATTTTCATGCCTCAGCCTCCCGAGTAACTGGGATTACAGGCGCATTGGCAAACCACGCCTGGCAAATTTTTGTATTTTTAGTAGAGATAGGGTTTGGCCATGTTGCCCAGGCTGGTCTTGAACCCCTGACCTCAAGCAATCTGCTTGCCTCAGCCTCCCAAAGTGCTGGGATTACAGGCTTGAGCCACCATACCCAGTCATTGCCATTTTTAAGGGGGTGCTCATGGAATGTCTTACTGTGAGCTGAGGGAACAACTGGGGTGAGCCATGTGGATATGTAGGGAAGGAAATTCAAGTTGGGGAAAACGGCAAATGTAAGGGCCCTGGGACAGGAACATAAGGAGGTGGTGTCGGGTCCTGTGCTGGACCCTTACGGACTTCTGGGATCACGTCCCTCATTGGATGTGGTCAGTGAGCATCCTGCTAGCACTTACTACTGGATTTCATGACTGATGAAATCTCTTAGCCCTTTTGGGGTCCCCACTGACTCGACCCTTCATCTCAGCCAGATCTTCCATCTGGTCCCCAAGTTGAGGCTGTTCACACCCTCCCTTACTGCCTTCTGCACTAGGGGTGTACTCTTGGCAGGTCCCTTACTGGTTTTCCTATCTCAACCAGAGATAAGGGAACTTGGGGACCTTCTGGGTCTATTTTATTCAACAGAGAACTAAGAGCGATGTTCAGTCACTTCCCTCAGCCATTTCTAATCCTCCTTCAGGTAGCACCATGCGGTGCTGTATCCATGCTAAAGACAAGAATTTCTCTAAAGAGCTACCAGTTTCCCTGAGCTATGCTCTAAGAGGCAAAGAGTAAGTGTCCTCTGCACTGGCAATTTTTTCCGACCAATCTGGGCATTCATAGCAAGAAACTCTCTTGCCCCTACTTTTCTCACATTAATTATCTCTACTTCCTGAGTGTTCAGGTCAACCAGTAGATGGCTAGCGGGAGACACATGAAAGGTCTTTGTCCCTAGCTTATTGGTGCGTCCACCATCAGGCTGGCAGAATGAGGCATGGGTTCTAGCAGGGCTCTCAGGCCCAGTGCTGCTGCTGCAGGAGCTGGATTTAAACTTCCAGCTTCCCTGGAAATTATGGGCAGAGTATTTCCCCTCTACTTCCCATTGGGTATGGTAGTGGTGACAGAGGTTAAATGGGAGCTACTTTAGCCTGACCCTCAGCTTTAGCCTCCTATAGCTTATGGTGAAGTGGTATTGTCTGAACCCACCAGGTTCACCTAATAATGTATAAAGGAGCTCTTTGAAATTTGGAAATCCCTGAACTTCCTTGATAAATGTTGGTCCTTAAAATTGTCTTTCTATGCACAACCCTTATCTCATTTAAGCTGAGCAATGAGTTTGTTGTTCTGTTGTTCACCATTCCCCCAAAACCCAGAAACTCTGCCCAATTCTGCTTTATGACAATCAATGGATCTTATGATTAAAGGGGATTGAAATATGCATCACTTTAATATTTTCAAAATATTGTCATACTCACTGTTAGGTTAATTGTGGGAATTCAGGAGACATATGTAAAGCCCAGAAACCCAGCAGAGATGAGATTTAGGTGGGACACCTGCCCTTCCATTATACATCCTCACAGCACCCTGAGTTCTTTCTTTATAATTTTCACCAGACTCTAGTTAATCAAATATCTGGGTATCTATTTTTTAACGGCTCTTTCTCCCCTGATTTGACTGGAAGTTCTCTGAGGGTAGGTGTCTCGTTCATGTATAGTTTTATCTCCAATGTATAGGCCTCTCAGTCTATATATGTGAGTATTTCCCTGGTGTAGACATCTGGAAAGGAATTGCTAGGTAAAGACTGTGTATAGCTTTAAAATGCGTAAGTTATTGCTCAGTAGCCTCCACAGATGCTAAAAAATGTGTATGAATGTCATTCCCCTCACTCACCAATAGTTCCTCTTGACACTCTTAAATTAAAAATTGAGATTTTGTTGTTAAATGGTCGCTTTTTCCTTATCTTTTTGTAAACTAAAACACAGAATCACAGGTACTGCACACCACGTAATACAAGTGTGCAGCTTAATGGAGGTTATAAGTGCACATCCTTGTAACCACCGTGCAGGTCAATGAACAGAGTATTGACAGTCAGCCCAAAAATGTCTCCACCTATTCCATCCATCACAATTGTCTTCATCCTCCAAATTGAGCACTCTCCTGACTTTTATAGCAATCAGTTCTCTACATTCCTTTACAGTCTCATTGCTAGGGGTGCATCCCTAGACACCCTATTTATACTGTTAAAATCTGATATCTCTTTAGATTCCTTGAATTTTTAAATTTACTGGTTCCATAGTCATCCCTTTCTTATCTTTACAAGTTATCTGTGGAAAATACATAAGTCATTTGATCTATAACTTTCCACAGTATAAATTTTGCTGATTGCATACTCAAGGTAAAATTCAACGTGTTCCTCTGACCTCTGCATTTCCTGCAAATTAGCATATGTATCCAGAGGTTTGATCAGGCTCAAGTTCTCCCATTTTGGCAAAAGTTCCAGTTTTTTATGTTTTTATATGTTGTTTCATTAGGAGGCACATAATATCTGGTTGTCTGTCTTTTAGGACAATAGGAATCAATGATGCTCAAAGCCTAGATCCATTAATTTTTTTGGCCATTACAAAATGATAATATTCTATTAAGTGATATTCTCTATTTAACTGGAACAGTCATATGAAAAAGATACTCCTCATTGTCTACTATTTGATTTCTTAGCAGTACAGTTCATGTAGGAAAGACAGAACACATGCTTGATGATTTCTCTTTATTTATGAATCTGCAAGAAACAATCTATTGTCCTATCTCCCCCAGTTGTGACCAAATAATTTTTTGTTTCATTTTGTTTAGATGGAGTCTAACTCTCTCACCCAGTCTGGAGTGCAGTGGCGTGATCTCGACTCACTGCAACTTCCACCTCCCAGGTTCAAGCGATTCTCCTGCCTCAGCCTCCCAAGTAGCTGGGATTACAGGCACACGCCACCACACCTAGCTAATTTTTGTAATTTTAGTAAAGATGGGGGTTTCAGCAAATTGGTCAGGCTGGTCTCGAACTCCTGACCTCAGGTGATCCACCCACCTCAGTCTCCCAAAGTGCTGGGATTACAGGCATGAGCCACCATACCTGGCCAACAAAATAATTTTTATATCATTAAAAATACATGGATTTAAATATATTTAATGAATTAGCATTCATTACGATCTTCATTCTTACAGAAACTGCAATTGTCCCATCCGTGGCTGGGGGAGCCTCTTTAATATGACCCTCGAGCATTATTTTACATATCCCTGGTAATCTTTGACAGCTTCCTTGTGATCAAGTCCATCTTACAAAGACCACAAGGACACACCAGCAGTCTGACAGTTAGATCTATTAACTTACCACAGCAAAGGAAACTGCACACCAAAGGGTCTGTGGGTGGTTGGGGGCGCAGGAGGAGTCACCAAATGAAGAAAAAAATAGGGTTACTGTAGGATGAAGGGAAAGGGCAGATCCAAGTATAATGGAAATGAAGCAGGGTCTGATAGACTTCAAGGCAAGGGAGGGCCACAGGGCAAAGTGTAAAGGAATTAACATTAGGCCTAGGCTGAGAAATGGATTCAGGATCCCGTTTCCATGGAAAGTACAAAATGAGGAGAGTTGTGGAATTTTGTCTTCCAAAACCCCTTATCTGACACCAGCACCTGGCTCTGAAATCAAGACTGCTTTTCTGTACTGAAAGGCTCAGTTCCTGGGGGAAGAATATAACATTTCCTTCTTGCTGATATGATTTCAAGTACAAAGTTTCCGAGAGTTGTGATTAGAGAAAAGAGGGTTTCTCAGCACTTTGTTCTTTTGTTAATTAATAAACGCAGTTTCACAGGTTCACACTGGCTATCTGGAGTGACGAGACAGTCTAGGCTGGTCTTGTGCAGTTCCTGCGCCAGGTCTTGAATTAGTTCTAAGTTTTATAGCAGACATCTTCACCCCAGTCTCACCTCAAATAAAAACATGCCAATTCACACATTGTGTAAGAACCTTAAAACAGTATATTGTACTTCCATTTCACCTCCCCCAGCCTTTGTGTTATTGTCATACATTTCACTTCTATGTATGCTATGAACTCCGCAGTACAACGCTGTTATTTTACTTTAAACAGTTATCTTTTAAAGAAATGTCTCAGGAGGCATAGTCTGTGGTGAGCCAAGATCACGCCACTGTGCTCCAGCCTGGGCGACAGAGTGAGACTCCATCTCAAAAAAAAACAAAAATAGGCCCGGGGTGGTGGCTCACGCCTGTAATCCCAGCACTTTGGGAGGCCGAGGCGGGAGGATCACCTGAGATCAGGAGTTCGAAATCAGCCTGACCAACATGGAGAAACTCCATCTCTACTAAAAATACAAAATTAGCCAGGTGTGGTGGTGCATGCCTGTAATCCCGGCTACTCAGGAGGCTGAGACAGGAGAATCGCTTGTACCTGGGAGGCGGAGGTTGCGGTGAGCTGAGATTGCGCCATTGCACTCCAGCCCAGGGGACAGTGCAAGACTCCATCTCAAAAAAAAATAATAAAAATAAATAAATGTTTAATTGAGAACAAAAGTTGTTTACATTTACCCACATAGTTGTGAGTTCTGATTCTCTTTACTCCTTTATGTAGACGTCCAGATTTCCCTCTGGTACCATTTTCTTCTGCCTGAATAACTTCCTTTAACATTTCTTGTAGTGAAAGCTTTCAGTGATCAATTTTCTCCATTTTCAAATACCTGAAAAAGTCTTTATTTCTCCACTTTCAGAGTATTTTTACTCTGTAAAGAATTCCGGGCTTTTTCCTTTTATTACTTTAAAGATCTCTCTCTACTATCTTCTAGTGTGCAGTTTCTGACAATAATTCTCCTGGGTTGTTGTTTTTTTTCTTGAAACGGTGTCACTGTGTCACCTAGGCTAGAGTGCAGTGGCGTGACCACAGCTCACTTCAGCCTCGACCTCCCAGGCTCAAGTGATCCTCCCACCTCAGCCTCCCTAGTAGCCTGGACTACAAGTGCACACCAACACACCTGGCTAATTTTTCTATTTTTCTGGAGAGACAGGGTCACACCTAGGCTGGTCTCAAACTCTTGGGCTCAAGCGATCCTCCCACCTCAGCCTCCCAAAGTGCTAGGATTTCAAGTGTGAGCCACCACACCCAGCCTCTTCTAGCATTTTTATATTTCCTCCTGTGTACAAAATGTGTCTTTTCTTCTGGCTTAAGATTTCTTTCTTTCGTAAGATTTTGCAATTTGATTATTTGCATGCTTCTCTTTTGGTTTTATTCAGCTCATAGTTCACCAAGGGTCATGGTTCTAATGGGCTTAGAGTTTTCAACAAACTTGAAATTTTTCAGCCATTATTTCTTCAAATACTTTTTATGCCTCTCCCCTCTCCTCTCCTTTTGGTATCCCAATTATATGCATGTTAGACTACTTGTTATTGTCCCAAGTACTCTGACACTCTGCTCTTTTATCCCCCCATCTTTTTTCTCTCCATGTTTCATTTTGGATGATTTCTGTTGCTATGTCTTCAAGTTCGTTTATCTTTTCTTCTTCAGTCTAACCTGCTATTAATCTTACTAAGTATGTTTTTCATTTAATATTTAATGTTTCATCTCAAGTATTCCTTGTGAATATATACATATATATGTTTTTTGTTTGTTTGTTGAGACAGAGTTTCGCTCTTGTTGCCCAGGCTGAAGTGCAATGGCACGATCTCGGCTCACTGCAACCTCCGCCTCCCAAATTCAAGATATTCTCCTGCCTCAGCCTCCTGAGTAGCTGGGATTATAGGCATGTGCCACCACGCTCAGCTAATTTTTTGTATTTTTAGTAGAGACAGGGTTTCTCCATGTTGGTCAGGCTGGTCTCAAACTCCTGACCTCAGGTGATCCACCCGCCTCAGCCTCCCAAAGTGCTGGGATTACAGGCTTAATCCACTGAGCCCGGCCATGAAAATTTTTTACATCTTTATTTCTTCTCATCATGCTCATGGCTTCCTCTACCTGTTCTACTACTTGGAGCATATTTATCGTAGCTGTTTTATCATCCTTGTCTGCTAGTTTCATCATCATTGTCATTTCTGTGTTGGTTGATTTATTTTTCTCCTGAGTATGGCTCATATTTTCTTGGTTTTTTTTTTTTTTTTTTTTGGTATGCCTGAAAAATATTTTTACACTTTCAGTTTCTGTATTTTGTTATACTCCTTTAAAGAGTGTTAGATATTTTTCTGGCATGCAGTTAAGGTAGTGGGAATCAGATGAATATTTTCGAGACTGACTCTTAAGCTTCGTTAGGATGGGTACAGGGTATTCTTTAGTCTAGGGTTAATTTAGCCCCCTCTACTAAGGCAATAGCCTTCTGAGTACCAAATGCTGCAAATTTTACAGGGTCTTTCCACTCAGGCAGGTGGAAACACAAGCTATTCCCAGACCTGTGCAATCACTGGGAATTGTTTTGCTTACTTCTTTTTGGTGTTTGCTATTTTTCCCCCAGGCCTTTGGTAGTTTCCTCTTGCACATGCACAGAAAGGCACTTAAAGACTAGAGGGTGAGCCAAGCATGGTGGCACATGTCTGTGGTCCTAGCTCCTCAGGGAAACCGAGGTGGGAGAGTCCCTTGAACCTGGGACGAGGAGGTTGCAATGAGCCAAAATCATTCCACTGTACTCCAGCCTGGGTGACAGAGCAAGACTCGTCAAAAAAAAAAAAAAAACACCACTCACATAACAGGCTTTATTCAGCTGATGTACACCAAGGTCACTCTCTCAGTCAAAGGTGGGGAGCAAAAAACAGAGAGTAAAGGAAAAACAGTGATAGGTGAAAAGGGTCGAAGGCAAGGGAAACAACGGACCTTGTATCACATCTGTTTCCATCCATTTACAGACCTTTCAAATCCAGAGCCTACTTCTTAGGACTGACACTGTCTCCCTTCTTTTTTCTGCTTTGTGTCAGGTGGCACCCAAAGATGCTGGAATCTTTATGGCAAATGCCGTCACAGATGCTCCAAGAAGGAAAGAGTCTATGTTTACTGCCTAAATAGTAAAATGTGCTGCGTGAAGCCCAAGTACCAGCCAAAAGAAAGGTGGTGGCCATTTTAAGTGCCTTGAAGCCTGAAGCCGTGAAAATGCAGATGAAGTTACCCAGTGGATTCCCACACTCTATCAATAAACACCTCTGGCTGATCCCTGCATTTGCCTGTTAGTGAAGCCCAGCAGCTGTCAGGAGTGCCTTTCGGGTGGTTTGGGATGTCAAAACTGTTTTCACAATAATAATAAGACATTTTTTACTTTTTTTTTTTTTTTGAGATGGAGTCTCGCTCCATCTCAAAGTCTGGCCCAGGCTGGAATGCAGTGGCGCGATCTCGGCTCACTGTAAGCTCCACCTCCCGGGTTCACCCCATTCTCCTGCCTCAGCCTCCCCAGTAGCTGGGACTACAGGCGCCCGCCACCACGCCCGCCTAATTTTTTTTTTTTTTTTTTTTTTTTTGCATTTTTAGTAGAGACGGGGTTTCATTGTGTTAGCCAGGATGTCCTCGATCTCCTGACCTTGTGATCCGCCCACCTCGGCCTCCCGACATTTTTTACATTTTTAAGCTCTCTCTTTCGCAAGTGTATAGTGGAATTTTCTGGAATCTCCATGACATATAATGACATAATTGTTCTGGCAGCTAACGAAAGATGTGCTTATGTGCTCTTGTGTAGAATTTTTTAAGGTAGAAGGCTTAAGATATAAGTATGTTCGGCTGGGCGCGGTGGCTCAAGCCTATAATCCCAGCACTTTGGGAGGCCAAGACGGGCGGATCACGAGGTCAGGAGATCGAGACCATCCTGGCTAACCCGGTGAAACCCCGTCTCTACTAAAAAATACAAAAAACTAGCCGGGCGAGGTGGCGGGTGCCTGTAGTCCCAGCTACTGGAGAGGCTGAGGCAGGAGAATGGCGTGAAACCGGGAGGCGGAGCTTGCAGTGAGCTGGGCCACAGCACTCCAGCCCGGTGACAGAGCAAGACTCCGTCTCAAAAAAAAAAAAAAAAAAAAAAAAAACAGATATAAGTATGTTCATTTTCAGAGATTCATGCAATTTGTTCTCAGTGATTCTACTGTCCTCTTACAAACTATCTTTGGTTATATTATTAACTGTAATAATTAATCTCTATACCTTCATTATCATCTAATAAGTCATTACTTTGAAATCCCACAACTTACCTTGCACCACAAGAAATAAGAACACTTTGTCATCTTGGTCTGCAGAGGTATTTTGTTCTAAATTTTTATTTTTTATAGAGATAAGGTCTCACTTTGTTACCCAGCCTGGTTTTGAACTCCTGGCCTGCCTCAGTCTCCCAAAAGTGCTAGGAATACAGGAATGAGCCACCATTCCCATGGGGCCTTACAGAGATATATTAACAACAGTCCTAACTGTCTAACAGAAGAAAGGACATGCTCTCCCTTAGGGAAAAAATAACACCTATTCTAGTCTCTATAGTTCTCTTAAATACAATTTCTGACAAATATACAATTTTAAAATTATAAGACATGCACAGAAGCAGGAAAATATAGCCCATAATCAAGAATAAAAATAATCAATTAGAAGCAGACCCAAAGATGGTGATACAGCTTGGATCTGTGTCCCCACCCAAATTTCATGTTGAATTGTAATCCCCAGTGTTGAAGGTGGGGCCTGGTGAGAGGTGATTGGATCATGGGGGTGGATCCTTCATGAATGGTTTAGCACCATCCCTTTGGTATTGTTCTTGTGATAGAGTTCTCACAAGATCTGGTTGTTTAAAAGTATGTGGCACCACCTCGCTCTTCACTTCCCCCTGCTCTGACCATGTAAGACAGGCTTGCTTCTCCTTCACTTTCTGCCATGCTCAAAAGTTTCCTGAGGGCTCCTCAGAAGCCTTCATGCTCCTTGTGCCATGAGTCAATTAAATCTCTTTTTTTTTTTTTTTTTTTTGAGATGAAGTCTCACTCCTGTTGCCCAGGCTGGAGTGCAGTGGAGTGATCTCGGCTCACTGCAACCTCCACCTCCCGGGTTCAAGCGATTCTCCTTCCTCAGCCTCCTATGTAGCTGGGATTACAGGTGTGTACCACCACACCTGACTAATTTTCATATTTTTAGTATAGACAGGGTTTCATCATGTTGGCCACTGTGGTCTTGAACTCCTGACCTCAGGTGATCCACCCTCCTCGACTTCCCAAAGTGCTAGGATTACAGGCGTGAGCCACCATGCCTGGCCTAAACCTCTTTTCTTTATAAATTACCTGGTCTCAGGGTTTTTTTTAATACCAGTATGAGAACGAACTAATACAGATGGAGTAGTTGTTGGAATTAACAGACAACCTTAAAATAACTGTTATAAATATATTAAAGAAATTAGAAGAAAAGATTGATAAAATGAATGAAAGGATGAAGAATTTAAATACACAAATAGTGTATTATTTTCCACTGCTGCATTACAAAACCACTCCAGAACTTAGTAGACTAAAATAACAACTATTCGTTATTTTTCACAATTCAGCACATTGATTAAGTGGTTCTTCTGATATTCTCAAGAGGTCATTCATGTTACTATATCTCTCTTCACATAGCCTCTCCACCTCAAAGAAGTTAACCTTGGCTTCTTCCAAGACTGCTGGGGCCAAGAGCCTCCCAAAGTGCTAGGAATACAGGAATGAGCCACCACTCCTGGCCTTGCAGAAGTATATTAACAACAGTCCTAACTGCCTAACAGAAGAAAGGATATGCTCTCCCTTAGGGAAAAAATAACACCTATTTTCATCTCTATAGTTCTCTTAAATACAATTTCTGACATATATGGGCAAACCTCAACATCTGGCATTTCTCAAATTTCTGTTTGTATTACATTTGCTGAAGTCCCACTGGCAAGTCACATGCCAGTCACTATGAAAGAGGACTACATAAGGGCATGAATACTAAGAGCATGATGGAAACTCTAAGAATAAATTGGGCCTTCTAAACTGAGACATACTAAAATTAAGAATGTATTGGATGGTAAGCCAGGCATGGTGGCACATGCCTGTAGTCCCAGCTACTTGGTAGGCTGAGGCAGGAGGATCTCTTATGCCCAGGAGTTTAAGTCTGTAGTATGCTGTGATCACGGCTGTGAATAACCACATGTGCACTCCAGCCTGAGTAACACAACGAGACCCCACCTCTTAAAAAAAAGGAATCTATTGGATGGGTTTAACAGCAGAAGACAGGGCATTGTAGAAGAATGAATCAGTGAACTCAGAGACAGATTAGAAAATATACAAACCAAAGCACAGAGAGAAAAAATGCAAAAGAAGCATAACAGCATGCGAGACTTATGGGACAATATCAAATGATCTAACATGTATATAATTAAATCCCAGAAGAAGAGATGGGAGACCAGGCACAGTGGCTCACACATGTAATCTCAGCACTTTGGGAGACTGAGGCAGGAGGATCACATGAGTCCAAGAGTTCAAGACCAGCTTAGACATCATAATGAGACCCCCCCTCCTCTATTTTTTTTTTTTTTTCCGAGATGGGGTCTCACCATGTTGGTCGTGAACTCCTGGGCTCAAGTAATTTGGCCTGCCTCAGCCTCCTAAAATGCTGGGATTACAGGAATGAGCCACCATGCCCAACCCCCACCCGTCTCTATCAAAAAAAAAAAAATTTAAAGAGGGGAATGAGGAAGAATAAACATTTTTAAAAGATAATAGCTGAAATTTTTCCAAAATTGTTAAAAGACATCAATCCACAAGAAGTTCAGTGAACTCCAAAGCAGCATAGACACAAAGAAAATCAAACCTGCTAGGCATGGTGGCTCAAGTCTGTAATTCCAGCACTTTGGGAGGCCGAGGCAAGCGGATCACCTGAGGTTAGGAGTTTGACACCAGCCTAGCCAACATGATGAAACCTCGTCTCTACTAATAATACAAAAATTAGCGGGGTATGGTGGCACAGACCTGTAAGCCCAGCTACTAAGAAGGCTGTGGCAGGAGAATCACTTGAACCTGGGAGGCCAGAGGTTGCTATGAGGCGAGATCCTGCCACTGCACTCCAGCCTGGGCGACAGAATGAAACTGTCTCGAAAAAAAAAAAAAAGGAAAGGAAAGAAATCAAACCTAAACATATCATAGTTAAACTGCTAACAATTAAAAGAAAAAGTGCTTCTCAGTGCCTATGAATATTTCATGCAAAACATGTTCAAGAATTTATGGAAAAAGTTAGAAAACCTTATCGAAATACAATATAGAAAGCCTAAATTAATAGAGAAACATACCATGCTTATGAATTAGAAGTCTCAATATCTTAAAGATGTCAATTCTATACTAATTATTCCCTAGATTCTATAAAATTCCAACAAGATTTGTTCATAACTTGTTCAAAATTGTGTATATGTAAACAAATATTTTGTTAGGGACATAAACATATATAATAAAACTTTCAATAAATGCTAATGAGATAATAAGTACAAATTTAGGATAACAGTTACCTCTAAGAATATAGCAATAGGAAGGGGTAATGGTGATTTTTTTATCCGCCCAGTAGACAGTGAGGTGTTCTGGATGTGAGGTCCAAATTTGTCTTTGTGATAGCTGGTGTTATTGAGCCACCTGGAGGCAATATTGCTGCAGTTTAAATATTTAAGATCCTGGATGGGGAAGTAGGAGGGAAGGGCTGGATGAACCTTCCAGGATGTCAGCAGTGATTCCTGGCATCTTCCAGTTAATGGCAAAAAACTAAATGGGCAAAAAATGCATGGGAGATTGGCCTGTGAGAACACTGAGGACTTGGGGATGGATCTGCTACCTACATGTGCAAAAGGATTTGTTAATCTGGGAGTTCCTCTGAGATCTAGTCCTTGTCCATCTCTTTGGTTTCTTTTTTTTTTTCTTTTTTTTTTTTTTTTTTGAGACAGAGTCTCCCTCTGTCGCCCAGGCTGGAGTGCAGTGGTGCCATCTCAGCTCACTGCTGCAAGCTCCACCTCCCGGGTTGATGCCATTCTCCTGCCTCAGCCTCCTTAGCATCTGGGACTACAGGCACCTGCCACCACACCCGGCTAATTTTTTTTTTTTTTTTGTATGTTTAGTAGAGATGGGGTTTCACCATGTTAGCCAGGATGGTCTCAATCTCCTGACCTCATGATCTGCCCACCTCAGCCTCCCAAAGTGCTGGGATTACAGGTGTGAGTCACTGCGCTCGGACTCTTTGGTTCCATCACATACCACTCAGTTACTCCATCTCTTTCCTTTCATTTCTGTTTTCCTTTAGCTTTTTTCCCCCTAAAAAAAAAAATCATAGTTATTTTTCACACCCTGGGATCCTTATTTATTTAATAGCTTTATTGAGGTATAATTTTTTTTGAGATGGGATATTGCTCTGTTGCCCAGACCAGTGTGCAGTGTTGCAATCATAACTCACTGCAGCCTCAGCCTCCTGGGCTCGAGCAATCCTCCCACCTCAGCTTCCCAAGTACCTGGGACTACAGGTGTGCACCACCACATCCAGCTAATTTTTTTTGCATTTTTTGTAGAGAGAGGGTTTCTCCATGTTATGTAGGCTAGTCTTGAATTCCTGGCTTCAAGTGATCCTCCTGCCTCAATCTCCCAAAGTGTTGGGATCACAGGCATGAGCCACCCCATGCAGTCTTTCAAGGTATAATTAACATTCAGTAAACTGCACATATTTAAAGTGTAAAAGTTTTTAATTTTGTCATGTATGCACCCATGAAATTATCACCAAAATCAAGATAATAAACTTATCTGTCCCCCTCAAAAGTTTTCTTCTGCCTCTTTGTAATCCTTTTTTTTTTTTTTTTTTTTTTTTTGAGACAGAGTTTCACTCTAATTGCCCAGGCTGGAGTGTGCAATGGTGCAATCTCGGCTCACCACAATCTCTACCTCCTGGGTTCAAGTGATTCTCCTGCCTCAGCCTCTTGAGCAGCTGGGATTACAGGCATGCGCCACCACGCCCAGCTAATTTTGTATTTTCGGTAGAGACAGGGTTTCTCCATGTTGGTCAGGCTGGTCTCAAACTCTCAACCTCAGGTGATCCGCCCACCTCGACCTCCCAAAGTACTGGAATTACAGGTATGATTACAGGCACCCAGCCTGTAATCCTTTCTTAATACTGCTTTCTGTTTTCCCTCCACATACTGTCCTGAGCACTGAACTCTCACTGCACTGATGAACTCTACTGTAGATTAGTTTACATTTTCTAGAATGTTTAAGGAATGGAATTATACTGTCTGTACTCCATTTTTGTCTGACTTCTGTCACTCAGCAAAATTGGACAGTCATCCTTGTTGTGATTATCAATAGTTCATTGCTTTTTATCTCTGACTGATATTTCATCCTAATAGTCCATTTGTTAGTCCATTCATCTGTTGGTGGACATTTGGGTGTTTCTAGTTTTGGCTATTACAAATAAAACTGCTATAAGCATTCACATACACATGTTTTTGTGGATATATGTTTCTCATGGATAAACACCTAGGTGTGGAGTGCTTGGATCATCTAGTCCAGTACATTTATATTTTCCTTTTTTCTTTTCCTTTTTTTTTTTTTTGAGATGGAGTTTCACTCTTGTCACCCAGGCTGGAGTACAACGGCACAATCTTGGCTCACTGCAACCTCCACCTCCCGGGTTCAAACGATTCTCCTGCCTCAGCCTCCAAATAGCTGGGATTACAGGCATGTGCCACCATCCTTGGCTAATTTTTTTGTATTATTAGTGGAGACGGGGTTTCACAATGTTAGCCAGGCTGGTCTTGAACTCCTGACCTCAGGTGATCCACCCGTCTCAGCCTCCCAAAGTGCTGGGATTACAGGCATAACCAACCTGCCTGGCCTGGATCCCATTAATTATTGAACCTCATCTCCAACCATTCTTGCCCTGGCTCACTCCACTTAAACCACGCTGGCCTCCTAGCCATTTCTCAAACACACCAAGCATGGTTCCACCTCAGGGCGCTTGCACTTGCTATTCATTCTGCCTGGAACTCTCATCCTCCAACGTGCAAGACTCACTCTCTAACATTCTTTGGGTTTGTTCAAATATCTCCATGTCACTGAAAACTTCTCTGAATATGCTATTTTTAATCTTAGAAAAAAAAAAAAAAGCTATTCTCGGCCGGGCCCCGTGGCTCACGCCTGTAATCCCAGCACTTTGGGAAGCCGAGGTGGGCAGATCACAAGGTCAGGAGATCCAGACCATCCTGGCTAACGTGGTGAAATCCCGTTTCTACTAAAAATACAAAAAAGTTAGCCGGATATGGTGGCAGGCGCCTGTAGTCCCAGCTACTCGGGAGGCTGAGGCAGGAGAATGGCGTGAATCCGGGAGGCAGAGCTTGCAGTGAGCTGAGATCGCGCCACTGCACTCCAGCCTGGGCGATAGAGCAAGACTCCATCTCAAAAAAAAAAAGCTACTCTCCCTTACTTCCTTTTTTGCTTGCATTTCTCCATAGTATTTATCAGCATCTAATATACTATTTTTTTCTTGACTGTGTTTCTTGTCTCCCCATCCGCTGTTGATTTATTTAATGATGGATATATTGATATATATGAATAAATATCTACAAATAAACATATTATTCAATGTACGTGAATAAGTATATATATATTACCTCCCCAGATGAAAAAACATGTATATGTGTGAATATATATTTATATATATATCTGAGGAGGCAATATATATTTCAGCATATATTTATCCAATATATATAAATAAATTTGGGATCCAGTTTCCCAAATAAATTTGGGCTTCCTTGTGTAAAATTTCTTCCATTGAAATACCTAGTATGGCTTTTGTTTTCTAGCTAGATCATGACTGATACAGTACATGGGACATGATTTATTCATTTATATTGAATAAAGATATATTGCCTTCCCAGATGAATATATATATATATATGAATATATATGTATTCATTTGTTTATTCAACTAGAAATTTACTGAGCACCTATGTGCCAGTTTAGTGCTTGGGGAGGGGGGTACCTTATGATTGGAGCTGGTGCCTCTGAAGGACATTGCAGTATTGGCAATGAACCCATAACTACCTAAGCTGCTGGGAGGATACAGATGGAATCCAAAGCAGAGAGTGAATGCCTTCTCTCCCCGCCTCCCACTTTCCAGACTCCCACCATTGTCTCCAAATAGCAAACTCTTAGCAGGAAGCCACCTGGTGAAAGAGTCTGGGAAACTGTAACATCGGACTCCCAGCCCCAGCAACACAGAGCTGAATATAGTCTGGGCTTGAGGACGCACTGAGGAGTGCGCCTTGAGGAGGCACACCATTTAACTTCTGAGATGTAAGTATAAATCTGAAGTAACATCCCAAAAAAGTAATCATCAGTATTAATTATTACAAATTCTAGAAGTCACGTTTTAAAGGTTTAATATTAGAATGCAGGAACAATTATCCCTGCAGTCACTGTCCTGCTCATCTCAGTTCACTGTGGCCTCAACCTCTTGGGCTCAAGCAGTCCTCCTACTTCAGCCTCCAAAGTAGCTGGGACCACAGGCATGTGCCACCATGCCTGGCTAATTTTTTTTAAAAATACAGATGAGGTCTCTTTATGTTGCCCAGGCTGGTCTTGAAGTGAAGGAGTTGCTGTACTAAATAGATGCTATTTGCTGTACTAAATAAATGCTGTTTCAATATCCACTAACTTTTTCAGTCATGGAAGAATGTTAACTCAAAAAAATGAATTTGGCCACATGTGGTGGCTCATGCCTGTAATTGCAGCACTTTGGGAGGCTGAGGCAGGAGAGTCTCCTGAGCCCAGGAGTTCAAGACCAGCCTAGGCAACATAGGGAGACCTCATCTCTACCAAAAAAAAAAATTAAAATTTTCCCGGGCATGGTGGCACGTGCCTGTGGTCCCAGCTACTTGGGAGGCTGAAGCAGGAGGATTGCTTGAGCCCAGTAGGTTGAGGCTGCAGTGAACAGAAATCACATCACTGCACTCCAGCTGCCTGGATGACAGAATGAGGCCCTGTCTCAGAAAAAGAAAAAAAAAGGAAACAACAAAGGAATTTCATATTCCCAATACAAAGAAATAATAAAGGTGATGAATATGCTAAATACCCTTATTTGACCATTACACATTATATGTATGTATCAAGATATCACATGTACCCCATTAATATGTATAAATATTATTTTTTTCATTTTTAATAAAAATTTTTAAATTGCCAGGCATGGTGGTGTGCACCTATAATTCAAGCTGCTTGGGAGGCTGAGGCAGGAGGATCACTTGAGCCCAGGAGTTCAAGTCCAGCCTGAGGAACATCTCAAGATCCCATCTCTAAAACTGAATAAATTAATTAAATTCAAAATTAAAAGACAAAAATAAAAATTTAAAAATAAAAACAATTTAAAAGACAATGAATTTCAGAAACATACTTCCTAAAAAGAACTTTCAAATTTAGAAATTTAGATTTTGCACCTTGAAAAAATGCCAAAAATATTCTGTCTTCAACTAGTGAAACCAGGTGGTGGTTTATAGAAAAAAAATTTAGCAAACTTCATTGTTTAATTTTTTAGCCTTCATAAAATTTGTGATTTTGAAAATTAGCGAGAATAAAATATGCCTATGGTGCCTCACTTTTCCCTAACACTTTCCTCTGTTCTTCATTGACTTTATACCCAACAGTGTGTATAAATTGAAGGTGACTTATCATCGATGTCATGGTACATGGTTTTGGAGTCTTTCCTACCTGTGAAATTTTGAGGTGACAAAATTCACAGTTAGCTTTTTATTCATCCTTAGCAGGTGTGAGAAATTCTCAGCCATAATTTTTTCCTAAAAGGCTTATGTCCTAAATGGAATTAAATAACTAAAGAATAACTAAAGGCAAGTACTTTTTTTTTGAAACAGGGTCTCGCTTTGTCACACAAGCTGGAGTGCAGTGGTGCCATCTCAGTTCACAGTAGCCTCAGCCTTCCGGGCTCAAACGATCTTCCCACCTCAGCCTCCCAAGTAGCTGGTACTACAGGCACATAATGCCTCGCCTGGCTAAGTTTTGTATTTTTTGTAGAGACAGGGTTTCACCATGTTGCCCAGACTGGTCTTGAACTCCTGAGCACAAGCAATCCACCCACCTCGGCCTCCCAAAGTGCTGGGATTACAAGTGTGAGCCACCACATGTGGCCTCTTAATAGTTGTTTTTTTTTTTTTAATTCGATGAATGGTATTTTAACAAAGATTTGAACTATAATATAATCTCCATTATTTTGCCTAGTGTTAATATTCAAAATATTTAAAATATTGATTGGATATAACATTCTGAAGGTTATCAAGCTAACAGATTTTAGGTCTCAATATTTAAATTAACTCATATTTTCTCCTAAGTTGAATTGTTGAAAGTTCTTAATTATTTTTCTAACACTGATAGCTTTCACAATCGTCTTTAACTGTTGCAACATTTTATTCCTACAGTAATAAATATATACTTCTATCTCAAATGACTAATGAATTTAAACATGTAAAGTGCATGAGATTTCATTCCAAGTTACATCTGAAGTGTTTACTATATGTGAAAATGAATATTCATATGTAAATGATAAATCCAAATGCTATGTTCCAAAGGTGTTATGCTTATTGGACATGCTGGTTTACCGTGCAATTACAAAATCATTGAACACACACAAGTTCACGGTGCCACAAGTGACTCTAAAGTAGGTATCTGGCAATTCATCCTTCCAAAGGGTGAAGCTAAGGCTGGATACTGAGACCAAAGTCAAAATTGGGCTTATTCTTAGAATGTAAGCTCCATACAGGTAGGGATTGATCTGTTTTGCCCCCTGCTGAGTCCCCCATATTTAGAATAATGCCTGGCACATAAAAGGTATTCAATAAATATAAGTTGAATTAATGAAAAACAGAAAAATAGAGTGCCGATGCTAGTGGTGCTTAGGTGAAAATTATCAACAGTTGATTTTCAGCTGGGATAAGGATGGAAATCATGAGGCGTGCCCAAATCAGAGAGACCTTAGTTTAGGCCAAGAGCTCACTGCACTTAAGCCAGTCTACCGTGAGTTCAAATTAGGAGGAAAGGAGCGAAATTAATGAACACGTACAAAATGTTGGAGATATATCATTAAAAATTGTGCCTTGGCCGGGCGCGGTGGCTCAGGCCTGTAATCCCAGCACTTTGGGAGGCTGAGGGGTGCGAATCACTTGACCCCAGGAGTTCGAGACCAGCATGACCAACACGGTGAAACCCCGTCTCTACTAAAAAAAAATAAATAAATAAATAGCCGGGCGTGGTGGGTCACGCCTTTACTCGGGAGGCTGAGGCGGGAGGATGGCGTGAACCTGGGAGGTGGAGCTTGCAGTTAGCCGAGATCGCGCCACTGCACTCCAGCCCGGGCGACCGAGCGAGACTCCGTCTCCAAAAAAAAAGCAAATTCCCAAAATAATCGCTAGAGGGGAGTATCTCCCCTTGAGAGTCATTGATCTAGACATTAAGAGAGTCCTGAAAACATTACGCCAGTCTCCTGGATCATCCAGCTCTTTACGACACGAATGGAGCTGCATCCTAAGCACAGATAGTTTACCCAGACTCAACTACATGTGCTCAGAAAAAAAGATAAATTTAAAGAAAATAAGACTTAGGGTGGGTTTTTTCTTTTTTTTCTTACTTTTTAAATCAACTTTGTTTTGCCTGTCTGAAAAATCATATAAATGGAATTACTCAGCGTGTATTTCTTTGTGTCTGACTTATTTCACTTAACATAGTGTTTTTGAAATTAATTTATGTTGTGTGTATTGGTAAATTATCGCTATTTATTGAGTAGCCTATTGTATGGATATAACTCAACTTATCCATTTACCTGTTGAACATTTGGGCTGTTTCCATTTATGGGTTATTATAAATAAAGCTGCAACAAACAGCTCTACCCCAAACACCTTTGGGGTCACAGGGAAGGATAGAGAAGTCTTTGTATAGATATATGTCTATTTAATTTTGTCTGTTTGTTTGTTTGAAACGGAGTCTCACTCTGTCGCCCAGGCTAAAGTGCACTGGCGCCATCTTGACTCACTGCAACCTCTGCCTCCCGGGTTCAAGCAAATTCCCCAGCCTGGGCTTCCCAAGTAGCTGGAATTAGAGGCACGCGCCACCACGCCCAGCTAATTTTTGTATTGTTTTAGTAGAGACGGGGTTTCGCCATGTTGGCCAGGCTGATCTCAAACGCCTGACCTTGAGTGATCTCCCCGTCTCTGCCCCCAGAGTGCTGGGATTACAGGCATGAGCCACCCTGCCCAGCCAACATATGTCTATTTAATTTTATAAGTAATTATGCACCTCTTTTTTCAGTTGCAGAGTGGTTGTCCATGTTACAATCCCACCAGCAATGTATCAGCATTCCAGTTGCCCCATATCCTTACCAACCTTGCTATGGTCAGTCTTTTTTACTTTAATTATTCTGTTGAGTGTGTATGGTAGTATCTCATTGTGATTTTAATTTGCATTCTCCTGATATACTAATGATATTGAACATCTTTTCACACACTTATTGGCCGCTTACGTATTTTCATTTGTAAAATGTCGTTTAAATATTTGCCCATTCTGTTATTGAGTTGTTTTTTCTCTTTTCTTATTGATTTGTAAGAGTTATTTATATATTGTGGATATGAGTCTTTTGTCAGATATACGTTTTGCAAATATGCACAATAACAGTCCAAATAAGCCAGAAAAATCCCTCCTTGAGCCAGTGCCTGAATGAGTGGGAGATGGGAAATGGATTATTTCCTGTGCAGGAAAAGCTTCTGGAAGTGAAGACATCACCATTGCACTGTGTGATTCCACTATGGAAAGATATTTATTTTTCACCAAAAAAAAAAAAAAAATGGTGCCTAAACATAACCAACCACTTCCTTTAATGCACGGCCAGAGAAATGTGATATGTTCCATCAATGGAGGAAAACTTGCTGTGTATGTCTGTCTCCAAAAAGGTGCCTTCCTGAGCAGTTTTCAAGGATAATTTAAGTCATGTGTGATTGTCACCTGGCTCTCAGACTTAAACCTAGCCCTAGTAGAATAATAAACAATTCCACTGAACACTCTGCCATTGAAAGAAGGGAGTGGGGATAGAAGTCAGACACTCAGGTCTACCCTGAACTACCTACAGTATCCATCCATTGTTGTAACTTCCTTGTTCTTTTCCTTCCCTGTGACCCCAAAGGTGTCCACCTGATCAGCAGAAGCCCGTCTCGTTGAAGAGTCTCTGATGTGTGTGAAAATGCCTTAAAATATATATATAATTTATATATATTTACATATATATTTATATATATATATATACCAAAATACTAACAGGAATTATAAAAGGTGAATATTTTGAGGCTTATCATACTTTATTAGTTTTCGACACTGTTTTTTTTTTTATTTATTTATGTTCTTTTGTTTTTTGTTCTTTTTTTTTTTTGAGACGGAGTCTTGCTCAGTCGCGCAGGCTGGAGTGCAGTGGGGCGATCTTGGCTCACTGCAAGCTCCGCCTCCCAGGTTCACGCCATTCTCCTGCCTCAGCCTCCCGAGTAGCTGGGACTACAAGCGCCCGCCACTACCTCTGGCTAATTTTTTTGTATTTTTAGTAGAGACGGGTTTCACCATGTTAGCCAGGATGGTCTCGATCTCCTGACCTCGTGATCCGCCCATCTCGGCCTCCCAAAGTGCTGGGATTACAGGTGTGAGCCACCGCGCCTGACCTCCATACGTATTTTAAAAGTACTACTCAAGTTATAAAAACTAGAAGTGACTTAAAATTTTTCAGGAGGAATTTCAGTGCTAAAAATATTGTTTTGGAAGACTAAGCACATACATAAATTTTTATGATATATTGATCAGTGAAAAAAACAGGATACAAAATATCTACAGTTTGATTCCATTTTATTTTTGTCACATTTTACATTTTTCTTTATTTCTGGATTTTTTTTTTTTTTTTTTTTTTGAGACAGAGTCTTGCTCTGTTGTCCAGGCTAGAGTGCAGTGGTGTGATCTTGGCTCACTGCAACCTCCACCTCCCAAGCTCAAGTGATTCTCCTGCCTCAGCCTCCCGAGTAGCTGGGATTATAGGCGTGTGCCACCATGCCAGCTAATTTTTGTATTTTTAGTAGAGGCAGGGTTTCATCATGTTGGCTAGGCTGGTCTTGAACTCCTGACCTCAAGTGATCCGCCTGCCTCGGCCTCCCAAAGTGCTGGGATTATAGAAGTGAGCCACCACAGCCGGCCTATTGCTGGGTATTTCTGTACAGTGAAAATACTAATGATTTTAGTTTTCTTATTTGTGCTTCTCTGTTTACATGTTTTCCAATAAACATATATTATTTTTACAATTAGAAAAAAAAAATGTTGTTTTTAAAGTACAAATAAGAATGACTCTGGAGTCTGGCACAGTGGCTTATGCCTGTAATCCCAACACTTTGGGAGGCTGAGGCAGGAGGATTGCTTGAGGCCCGGAGTTCAAGACCAGCCTGGGCAACATAGTAAGACTTTGTGTCTACAAAAAATATAAAAATTAGCCAGGCATGGTGGTACATGCCTACTGTCCCAGCTACTGGGAAGGCTGAGGTGGGAGGACTCCTTGAGCCAGGGAGTTCAAAGCTGCAGTGAGCCATGATTGTACCACTGCATTCCAGCCTGAGCAACAGAGCAAGACTGTCTCCAAAAGACTGACTCTGGGAGACAAAATCAGGTGACAGAGGATCAGGGTAGAGTTCCATCTCCACCACTTCCTACGTGTATGACCTGGGCAACTTTCTTAGTTGCCTTATAGAGTCTTAGTTACCTTATAAAAAAGGCAAAGATAGGCTGGCTGCAGCGGCTCACACCTGTGATCCCAGCACCTTGGGAGGCCAAGGCAGGAGGATCACTTCTTGAGCCCAGAAGTTCAAGACTAGCCTGGGAAACATAGAAAGACCCCACTTTTTTTTGTTGTTTTTTGTTTTCGGTGTTTTGTTTTTTTTTTTTTTTTTTTTTTTTAGCAAGACTCCATCTCTACAAAACAAACAAACCAAAAACATATTAGCCAGGTATGGCGGCATACACTTATAGACCTAGCTCCTTGGAGGCTGAGGCAGATTGCTTGAGCCCAGGAGTGTGAGGCTGCAGTGAGCTATGTGATCTCCACTGTACTCCAGCCTGGGCAACAGAGTGAGGATCTGTGTTAAAAAAGAAATGAGAGAGAGAGAGAAAGAGAGAGAGGAAGGAAAGAAGGAAGGAAGGAAGGAAGGAAGGAAGGAAGGAAGGAAGGAAGGAAGGAAGGAAGGAAGGCAGACAGGCAGGCATAATATATAACTGAGGTGATATGAATAAAGCAATTGGCACTTTCTAAAGGATACTTATATATCATCATCTCAACCATTCAGTGATTGGTTTGGCTTGAGTAGAACCTGTCCTCCAAAAAAGCACTTCTGAGCATCTATCCAGGTAACTTCCTTCTCTAGCATCCCAGAGCCACCAGGCTCACCTTGCACATCTCCAGTGTCAGGGGACTCCCTTCCTCCCAAAAGTTCCCCATCACACTGTCCTGTCCTACCACGGTGTAGCTCCGTTCCTTGACATGTCACTCCGGAACTGTATGGCCTTCGACAAGTCACTTTCCCTCTCTGGGCTTGTGGGCCTGATCTGTGAGGTATTTTGGGGAATCTTCCACCCTAGAATTGGCTGGTCTCTTTGGCTTTTTGGGTGTATCCTAATGACTTAGGAAGTTGGATGTATGCTTAGATGAGGGTCTGTTTGAACACTAGGAGGAAAATGGCGGTTTGTGTGTGAAAATGGCGGTTTAATTTTCAGAAAAGTATCTAGTCTCTTGGTCTTGGCTTCACCCCTAAGTCGTTAGGATACCCTATCAAGGAACATAGGAAAACCCTTTCACTCTCAGTGGGGCCTGCCTCTCAAGCCAAATGTGCCATCTCATTCTGAATTTCAGAAGCTTATTTTTGACTCTACTATTATTCACCGTTATTATCAACTATATTATTAACTCTACCTTTCTTCTTTTGTTTCTTTTATAAAGTGCTAATCTCCTGATATTATAATTATTCCCATTTTATGGTTGAGGAGACTTTCAGAGGTTCAGTAACTTTTCCGGAGTTGGACAGAGAGAAAGTGAAGTGGCCAGGACTGGAACCATTTACAATGGTCATTAGCACCCACTCTCCTCAGGTCCCTCACTTCCTTCCACAGACCATTTCTCCCACATCCTAGACCTATCCCCCACCCCTGGGGGGACAGGAGCACAGGCGAGCAAACAGAAAGAAGAGACAACTGGCAGCCTGTGTTTTATTGGACAGCAAGAACCAGCTACTCATATTCACTCTTGGGGACCGGCGGAGGTTTCAATGCATAGGAGAGACAGCACAGGGACGCATCCGGGCACAGGTGCATGTAAGTTTCTTGCCTTGTGCAGTAAGTTCGGCAGGCCCCTTGGCCCTTCCAGCACCATTTGAATTCACTTCTCCCTAAGCAGAGGAAGACCACAGGTCACAGAGCAGCCCAGGGGTCACAGGTTAGACCACTGGTCACAAGTTAGACCACAGATTCACTAACACTGGTCACAAGTTAGCTCTCTGGTCATTTGTTAGATCACTAGTCATAGATGAGAGTATTGATTACAATTTAGGTTAGACCACATGTCATAGGTTAGACCATTAGTTACAAATTGCAGACTAAGGCCAGGCACGGTGGCTTACACCTTTAATCCCAGCACTTTGGGAGGCTGAGGCAGGCAGATCACCCGAGGTCAAGAGATTGAGACCAGCCTGGCCAACATGGCAAAATTCCTTCTCTACCACAAATAGAAAAATTAGCTGGGTGTGTTGTCACGTACCTTTAGTCCCAGCTACACAGGAGACTGAGGCAGGATAATCGCTTGAACCCAGGAGGAGGAGATTGCAATGAGCCACGATTGTGCCACTGCACTCCAGCCTGGGTGACAGAGGGAGACTCCATCTCAAATAAATAAATAGAGACTAATTTCTTGACCAGGTGAAACAACACACCAGGTACACATAAGCACTTTTCATAACACTATACGATTATAGTCTTACTACAATCCCTACTATACAGGTAAGGAAACTGAGGCTCAGTGAGGTTAATAACCTTCTCTAGCTGGGCACAGTGGCTCACGCCTGTAATCCCAGCACTTTGGGAGGCTGAGGCGGGTGGATCACCTGAGGTCAGGAGTTCGAGACCAGCCAGGCCAACATGGCGAAACCCCATCTCTACTAGAAATATAAAAATTAGCCAGGCATGGTGGCAGGCGCCTGTAATCCCAGCCACTTGAGGGGCTGAGGCAGGAGAATCACTTGAACCCGGGAGTCGGAGGCGGAGGCTGCAGTGAGCCGAGCTGCACTGCAGCCTTGGCAACAAAGTAAGACTCCATCTCAAAAAAAAAAAGAAAAATTAAATATAAAATATAACCTTATCCAAGGTCATACCGCCATTCAGGAGCAGAACTAGGACTCAAACCCAAGCAATCCGGCTCCAGAGTCCACACCCATTACACAAACTGCCCCTGACACATAGGGACTTGTTAAATGTTAGGTTTTAGTGAAGGAATTTCCAACCATGGGCCATGGAAAAGGTAAGGCTTTGGGGAATAGGTCCTTTGCTCCCTCCAAGGGTCTTTGGTCACAACATGGGATGGAGCCCGTCCTTCATTTATTCACTCAATAAACACGGAGCACTAGAAGTACTACAGTGAACAATATGGTCATGGTCCCTGCCCTCAAGGAGCTTCCAGTATCAAGGAAGACAGTTAAAAAACAAGCAAATAAATACAAGAAATAGATTCTGTGGTAACTGCCACATTGGAAATGATGAGGGTACTGTGATGGTCAGTTAAAACCGATGTGGGAAGTGAGGGGAGACTAGGACCATGTAGACAAGCTTGACTGTGAAATGACATTTCTAGACATACAACCTCAGACAAGCAGGGAGCAAGCAGCCCAGAAGAACTAGCACTGAATGGGAGGTAGAGGGGAAAGGCTTCTCTGCATCTCTGTGGATTAAAATACATCCCATGTAATCCTCAAATGATGCCTTAGGCATATCCGCAGGTTTTATTCAGCCTGCTGAGCAGTCCATACTTCCCTCTTGCTAAGGTAGAGAATCTTTGAATGATACAGTGCTGGCCTCAAAATTTCCATGAGGCAAAGAATACACCCTCTGAAGACAGTGTGTAGTATAATTGCTAACAGTGCGGTGTGAAGCCAGCTCAGACCTCCTGGGTCCAAATCCCAGCTCAGTCATTTCCCATTGAGTGACCCTGGCCTCGGTTCTTCATCTGTACAACTCTCCTTCAGAGCACAGATAAGGATCACATTAGCACAGTGCCTGGCACATAGTAAATGCTCAATAAATAGGAGGCAAGATTATCAGTATGACAGCTTAGATTGCTGGAACAACCAGGACCCATTCTAGGTAAATCCTCTCACTTACCAGTAAAGAGGAATGAACTTGCCCAAGCTCCCATAGCCACTAAGTGGTGGGTCTGGAACCGGAACCCAAGACGTTAGCTCCCAGGTGAGGACACTTTCTATAATAATTTTTTTTTTTTTTTTTTTTTGAGACAAGGTCTCACTCTGTTGCCCAGGCTGGAGTGCAGTAGTGCAATCTTGGCTCACTGTAGCCTCTACTTCCTAGGCTCAAGCAATCCTTCCACCTTAGCCTCCTAAATAGCTAGGACTACAGGTGCACACCACTACACCCAACTAATCCTTTTATTTTTTGTAGAGATGGGGTCTCCCTATGTTGCCCAGGCTGGTCTCGAAGTCCTGGGCTCAAGTGATCCTCCTGCCTTGGCCTCCCAAAGTGCTAGGATTTACAAGTATGAACCACCACACCCAGCCAAGAAATACTCTTAACACACCATCGCATTTGAACTTCCCAATCACCCCAATATCCAGAAGCAGTTCCTTTCTCCTGCACGATCTGCTCTCTCTTCCTCATATCTTTCACTCTGTCTCCCACCAATTTCTTTGTGCTCCCTCCCCAAGCCACACCAGCCTCCTTGCTGCTGTTCAAACACATCCATTACCCTGCCTCAGAGCTTCGGCCCTTGCTGCTCCCTCTGCCTGGCACGATCTTCTCTGGTATTTTCACCTTATTAAGACCTCTGTTCAGGCCGGGCGCGGTGGCTCACACCTGTAATCCCAGCACTTTGGGAGGCTGAAGCAGGCGGATCACGAGGTCAGGAGATCGAGACCATCTTGACTAACATGGTGAAACCCCGTCTTTATAAAAATACAAAAAAAATTAGCCGGGCATGGTGGCGAGCGCCTGTAGTCCCAGCTACTCGGGAGGCTGAGGTAGGAGAATGGTGTGAACCTGGGAGGCGGAGCTTGCAGTGAGCTGAGATGGCGTCACTGCACTCCAGCCTGGGCAAGAAGCGAGACTCCATTTCAAAAAAAAAGACCTCGGTTCAAACCCACTTTATATAAAATAAGATCGCTGGAATGCACTTCAAAATAATTCACAGGAGAGGAGGGGGAAGTGAATAATAAAACAGGATTGGTTCAAATTGGTAATTGTTGAGGTTGGGTGATGGGTAATAGGGGTTCTTTATACTATTTATTTCTTATTTCTGGTTGAAATTTTCCTAAATACCAAAGTTTCTGGCTGGGCTCATGCCTGTAATCCCAGAACTTTGGGAGGCCAAAGCTGGAGGATTGCTTGAGGCCAAGAGTTTGAGACTAGCCTGGGCAACATAGTGAGACTCTATCTCTACACAGATTTAAAAGTCAAATAAAGAAGTCTCTTTTAAAAACTCATGCTGTTACAGTATTCTCTATTTCTGCATAAGTTTAAATTTTCCCATAATAAAAATATTTAAAACTCACCTTGTTTATTTATGTTATTCTCTCTACTTTCATGTATATGTGAAATCTTCCAATATAAGTTTTACAAAAGAAAAAACTCTAGGCCGGGCATGGTGGCTCATGTCTATAATCCTAGCACTTTGGGAGGCCGAGGCAGGTGGATCACCTGAGGTCAGGAGATCTAGACCAGCCTGACCAACATGGTGAAACCCCGTCTCTACTAAAAATACAAAAATTAGCCAGGCATGGTGGCACATGCCTGTAATCCCAGCTACTCGGGAGGCTGAGGCAGGAGAATCGCTTGAACCCGGGAGGCAGAGGTTGCAGTGAGCTGAGATCATGCCATTGCACTCTAGCCTGGGCAACAAGAATGAAACTCCATTTCGAAAAAAGAAAAAGAAACAAATCTTACTAGAGACCTTCCCTATCCATCCTCATCGTCTTCCCATCCCCGCCCTTCTCCATGCACACACCATTCTAACCCCTTCCCTTGCCTTTCCTCTTCTTAGCACTTATCACCACCCAACATATGTTTATCCGCTTATTTTCTATCTCTACCAACTAAAATATCAGCTGCATGAAAGCAAGGACCTTCTTTTCTTTCACTGCTAGATGTCTTTCACTGTTATGATTTCACAACAATCATAACATAAATGAATATTTATTGAGAGAATCCCATTTTATAGATTAGGAAACTGAGGTGCAGGCTGATTTAGCAACTTGCTCTAAGTTGCCCACCAAGTCAGTGGTGGGGCCAGAACTTAAATGCTGGTAGAGGCCCCTCTGTCCTCCAGGACCTAAGAGTCTAGTCCTCATTTTCACATGCACACATGTACAGACACACACACATGCACACAATGTTGCTACCTGGTGGCACATGACCCAGAACCAGGAGAGCCACAAGGAGCAGAAGCAGCTGTGTCATGGCCATGGGGCTCCTGGGGAGGCTGCTGGAGAGAACACAAGAGGAGAGACCCGAGCATGCTGAGCCTCGCTGCTTCCAGCCCAGCTTTATTGAGCTGCAGATAAAGGCAGTGCTGTGGGCAGCAGGCCTAAGTGGGAGTATGAGGCCATGTAGTCCCCAGGCTGCTTGGGATCTCAGCCAGCTACGTGGGAACTGGTCAGCCACACCCTCCGGAGCCTGCTGAGCTCAGAAGCTGGGGGTAGAATTTTCTGAGGCATTGTCTAGGGTCAGAAACTAGACATCTTCCCCATCTAAGAGAGTGGAAAAAACTTTGACTTAAGAGAGACCTAGTTCAATCCCCACATCTCCCCCTAACTGCTGAGAGACATCAGACAAGTCACTTAACCTCTCTGAGCCTCAGGCTGTTGTCTATGAAATGATGACTAGTATCCCTTACAAGGCCAAGTGACCAGCATGTATGCAGGCCTACTCTAAAATGGGAAGAGTAATAGTACCCATGTCATAGACAGTAATAGCTACCTATCTCATTTAGGGGATTAAATGAAGTAATACAGTGGCTCCTATAGTGTGGTTCCCAGATCAGCAAGCAGCAGCAACACCTGGGACTTGTTAGAAATGCCAGTTCTTTAGGCCTACCCCGAATCTAGTGAATTCACCTCTCTCTAAGCAGAGGAAGACCACAGGTCACAGAGCAGCCCATGGGTCACAGGTTGACCACTGGTCACAAGTTAGACCACAGATTCACTAACACTGGTCACATGTTAGCTCTCTGGTCATTTGTTAGATCACTAGTCATAGATGAGAGTATTGGTGAGTTCTGGCGAAATGTGGCTTAACAAGCCCTCCACGTGGTTCTAACACACCACCAAAGTTTGAGAACCCCTGAGATAATATTAGTGCAGAGCTTAGAACAGTGTCTGGTACACAGGAATCTAAATTGCATCATGAAAGATGAGTAGGGGAAAAGGTATCCCAGAAAGAACAGAACGTGCCTAAAAGAGTAGGGTATGAGCCAAGCAAGGGTTTTCCTGGGAGGAGAGGTTGAAATGATTCTGCAGAGAATATGATGGGGCTTGAATGCCAAGTTCAGACTTTTGTATTATAGACAACCAAAAGTTTTTAGCAAGAGTGTAAGCTGTTCAGATTATAGTTTTAAATAAAGGAACTGAAACCCAAAGAGGGGAGTTGACTTGCCTAAGGTCACACAGCAATTGTGCTGCAGAGATGGAACTAAAAGCCAAGTCACCTCACTCCCAGACAATGAAGGGTGCTGCACCACTCACGGCCCATCTTGCAAGTTAGAAAGGTAAGCTTAGAGGGCCACTCCACGGAAAGAAGCCAGGCACGAGGGGGTTCTGCATCAGCTCCAAGACCTGTGGGGGCTGAGCCGGTCTGTTCAGCTGCTGTGGGAGTTATTCCAAGCTGAACACCTGCGTCCCCTCAGCCATGACAATGAGCCCCACCCACAGGTGCAGCCTGGCCTCCATGGCTCCACACACGTACACACCCCAATTTCTCAAGACCTAAAGGGAGGCACCCCAGTCAAAGAGTCTGGATCCTGGCCCCTTGGATAGCCAACATCACCAGTGATCTCTTTCCTCCTCCTCCATACCTGGGAGCTTTTTTTTTTTAAGCCATGAGTGATAGAAACAGTAGACAAAATGGCAGAGGCCTCAGGCCCAGGCCCAGCTAAGCCTCAGTTGGTGAGTGAATGAATGAATGAATGATGCCAAAATAAGATTTTCAGAATTCTTCAGTGCAGACTTTCTGAGCTCTCTCTTCCTCCAAGCCACCTCCCAAAATTAATTCTTCATCCAGAGCAGAGTTTCTTAAAGTGAGGTCCATGAACCGTCTGCATCAGGATCACCTGGGGCGCTTGTTTAAAACGCAGATTCCGGAACCCCTCTCCCAGCACTGTGGAATCTGCCTCTCTTGGAAGGTGGGACCTGAATATTTAGCAAGTTCCCCAGGTGGTTTTTCTGGGGACTAATGTGTTGGTGCATCCCCTCGATGGAGTGGACAGATGTGGACGCAGATGGAGCTCCAGACCCAGGAATCCAGAGCCCCCATCCTTCCTCTCTCGTCTGCCACCCTCACCCAGTGCATAGGGCTGGCAGAAGCGAGTCAGCTGAGCTCTGCACTTTCAGAAAAGTCACTGAGCGGCCAGGGCCTTAGGGCGGGGACCCCGGGGCTGCCCTAATGGGGCGGGGCTGGATGGGGCGGGGTCGCGGCTCCTCCCCGGGCCCAGGCGGCGAGGGGAGGGGAATTGGCCTGAGGGGCTGCGTGTGGAGGCGGGTGGTACAGCCTGGAGCATCCAGCCGCTGGAGCTGCGAGGGACCCTGGACCCCTCCCACGCCGAGGTAAAGCCCTGCGCTACGCGCCGCCAACTCGCTCAAGTTGGAGCAGAGTTCTCCAGGCGATTGAAGGGGGATTCGGCAGCGTTGGCAGGAGTAGGGGGGCTTCGAAACCGCGTCCCGAGGGTAAGGGTCTTCAGACCTGTGACCCGGAGGGCTGGATAGTCCTGGACAAAGACCCCTCCAGCCCCAGGATGGGGGATTCACACCCAGGATAACGGCTGGGAAAGCTCGGACCCAGACTCCAGGAATGGCACAGCGTTCCCGGGCCCTGTGGTCTGCCCTCCCCGTCCCCTGCCAGGACCCTGTCCTGTCACCTAACCTGGGGCCTGGCCGGCCGCAGCTCCCGTCCCCAAAAGCAGTTAGAGGCCGTAGCGCCAGCCGCTCCTGAATTTTTCACACAGGGGGCGGGTCAGACACGCGGTTCCCATGGCACCAGGGCACTCGGGTTACAGTCGGGTTACCCCTATACCCCCCTCGCCCTTCTGGAGTTCCAACCCACTCTCCTGCCTCTTCCTCCTCAGACCCCGTGAAATTGGGCATCCAAAGTTAAGTAACCCCTACCCTTGCAGCGGGGGCACCTGAAACTGCACTCCCAACCCAGAACCTGTGAAAGAGAGCCGCGGGGAAGGGGAGGAGGGGGACAATTTGGATGCCTTTCAGAGCCAGGGCCTCATGTTCTGTGGGAAGGGCAGGTCCGTGTACACGGAATGGGGAGTGTGCATGTGAGGACATCCCACCTCACTACTGCCCCTCTGCCTGCCTGCCTGTCATCATCCTTAAGGCGAGGGAATGGCCTCTGGGTGTGCATGTCTGTGTGTTCACAGCCTGCACACTCACTCCTTCCAGCCGCATCCAGGTTTACGCAGAGCCTGAGGCCAGAAAGCCTAGGGGCTTTCTGCCCCAAGAAGCTGAGGCACCTCCTACTCCCATCTGAACAAGAGGGGGATCTGGAAGAAGCCATCTCAGCAGCTCATCAGGACGCTATAGAAAGAAGCAGCCTAAAGCAATTGACTGACAACCAATTCCCCCTTCTTTCAGAAGGAAGGAAGGAAGAAGTAAAACCCCCTCTACCAAAGATGACACTCAACACCGGACAGGAAGCAAAGACCCCTCTGCACCGGCGAGCCAGCACCCCACTGCCCCTGTCCCCACGGGGCCGCCAGCCTGGCCTCCTGAGCACAGTGCCTTCCACTCAATCCCAGCATCCCCGGCTGGGTCAATCAGCCTCCCTCAACCCTCCCACCCAGAAACCTTCACCTGCCCCAGATGATTGGTCTTCTGAATCCAGCGACTCTGAAGGCTCCTGGGAGGCCCTCTACCGTGTGGTGCTACTTGGAGATCCTGGAGTGGGGAAGACCAGCCTGGCCAGCCTCTTTGCAGGGAAGCAAGAGAGGGACCTCCATGAACAGCTGGGAGGTAGGGGCCATATGGGCTGGGCTGGGATGTGGCCAAAGGAGCGAAAGCCCTGTCACCAGGGGCACAGGGCTGCCAAGAACAGTTGTACAAGTCATGCACTGTTCAACTCTAAGGGGCATCGTTCACTTAGACTATGACATGAACGATGCCCCCTTACCCTCCAAAGTTGTACATGGCACAGCCTGCACAATGGTCAAGGGGAGGGAAATTCTTGAATAGAACAAGAATTTTGCCAACTTCCCATGAACAAGAAGTATATAATTCATTTCTATGTCATATGGGTGGCAATTCTGAATTCCATGTGAAGAAATGGTGGACTTCCACCCAGCTCAGAAACTCCCCTCCCCAACTCCTCTGACTCTCAGATTCTCCCAGTCCCATAGACACCCATCCATGGTCACCATGATCTACAGCAAAACTAAGATCCTTTGCAGAAGGGAGACTCCCAGACCCCAAGTTCTGGGCCCTGGGATGCTTTATTCCCAAGAACTGCAGTGAGCTCAGAGTGTCAGGGGTGCAGGGTGGTGGGATACAGGGAAGATAGAAGAGATGAAGGTAGGCCCCTGAAGGACTGACCAAAAGGACATAGGGTGAGTGGCGGAAGGGGGTTGATTAAATGCGGAGAAAAGACAGGGACATCTAGCCAGACTCTTCTCTAGTCTTGACTTCTCTCCCCCAGCCTCAAGAGTGAGAACCCATATGTGTAACAGATAGGGAGACTGAGGTCAAGAGAGGATAACATGACCTGCCTGAAGCACGCACTAAGTCAGACAGAGCAGGCCTGGGAGAATTCCTAGCCCAGCTTTAACCCCACCACCCCACCTTCATTCAATCAATCAAATCTTTCTGGCACCTACTATGCACCAGGTACTATGGCATCTGGGGAGACCTGGGTTCCTACCAGGAGAGACAAGCATCAAACAAGTGTGATAAGCGCTTCTGAGGACAAGTGGAGGGGGTGATGTGACCAGAAATGGGGAGGTAGCGAACACCACACTCTCTCAGGCTTGCCCCTCCTCCCTGAGATCCAGCTCTTCCCTCGGTTGCAGAAGATGTATATGAGAGGACCCTCACGGTGGATGGAGAAGACACCACGCTGGTGGTCGTGGACACCTGGGAGGCCGAGAAACTGGTATGGCACTGCAAGCAGAATTTGGGGACAGGGGTGCTGAGCCTAATATTAGACTCTTTCCTGTCCCTTCCTGGGACACTACAGATCAGGTGTGAGCAAGAGCCATCCTCAGCACCCTCCCCCAAAACCCACAGCTCCTAAGCAGTCTTTCCAGTCCCAAACAGAAGACCTTTATGACCCTGACCCCTTTTCTCACTCCACAATCCCCTCCTACCAGCCATCTCAGAATGTGCTTCTCCACCTGCAGATCTCCCCATCATTATTTCCATCCTCATCCCACCCCTCCCACCCACATTGTGCAGAAGGAACGCTGGATTTGGCCCCAAAATGCCCAAGGCTGAACCCCCTTTCTTTTTCTTACTAGTTATGTAGTTTTGTGCAATTGACTTAACCACCCCAAGCTTCAGTTTTCTCATCTGATAAATGGGTTAACCATTCCTGCCTTCCTCATCAGCTGGTTTTTTAAAGTTCTTATGCAATTTCAGAGGTAAGCCCAGTTTAAAGCATGAAAAACTGCTGAATAGGGGTGAAGAATTGTAAATGATAACTCTTAGGAATTATGACTTGGTAGCTGGAGAAAAAAGAAACCAGAGCAGGAAGAGAGCAGTAGGCAGGAACATGTCCCTATTATGATTTTATCTTGTTTGTGTTTTCTTTTCTTTTGCTACTTGGGTAATACATACTCATTGTAGAACTTTGAGGAAAAACACCAAAGCAAAGAGAAGGATCTAAAATCACCTGGGATCCCATCTCTCTAAGGGATAGGCTGCTCCCCTAAAACTGAGGGAGACCCTGCCCTCAGGGTGGGGCTTAGGAGGACACTGGTGGGTGACTGACAATGGTTGACAGCTCTCCTTCTAACAAGCATAAAAGGAAACCCGGGGCCAAATGAGCATAATAATGACGATGACTCTTATAACAGTATCTGACATTTATGGAGTGCCAACTTCCTAAGTGTCAGCCCCTATGCTAAGCACTAGACATATTCTATGAATTCAATCAAAACAAAAACTGGGCCTGGTGCAGTGGCTCAGGACTGTAATCCCAGAACTTTGGGAGGCCGAGAGAGGTGGATCACCTGAGGTCAGCAATTTGAGACCAGCCTGGCCAACATGGCAAAACCCCACCTCTACTAAAAATACAAAAATTAGCCAGGTGTGGTGGCATGGGCCTGTAGTCCCAGCTACTTGGGAGGCTGAGGCAGGAGAATCGCTTGAACCCGGGAGGTGGAGATTGCAGTGAGCTGAGATCACGCCACTGCACTCCAGCCTGGGCGACAGAGCAAGGTTCTGTCTCAAAAACTAAATGGTGAGTCTTCTGATTCCCATTCTACTGATGAGGAAACCAAAGACCAGAGCGGTTAAATAGTAATAATAATGTGTCCAAAGCTCTCAAATAGCAAGTGAGATTCAAACCCAGATCTACAAAATCTTTGTAGATCTTATTCTTTTTTTTTTTAGACGGAGTTTCACTCTTGTTGCCCAGGCTGGAGTGCAGTGGCACCATCTCGGCTCACTGCAACCTCTGCTTCCCAGGTTCAAGCGATTCTCCTGTCTCAGTCTCCCGAGTAGTTAGAATTACAGGTGCCTATCACCATGCCCAGCTAATTTTTGTATTTTTAGTAGAGACAGGGTTTCATCATGTTGGTCAGGATGGTCTTGAACTCCTGACCTCAGGTGATCCACCCACCTTGGCCTCCCAAAGTGCCGGGATTACAGGCGTGAGCCACCATGGCCTGCCAAGGCTGTATTCTTATGCATTAGGACTGCATAAGAGTCCTCGTCTTATGACTCTCCTCCCCCTCAAGAGCATCACCTTCTGAACCTTCAGCTGAGGTTTCAGTCATTCGCTCCTTCATTCATTCAGAAATACTTGCCGGGTGTCTATCATGGACCAGGACCTTGGAGACATAGAGATGAATAAGGCAGACATGCCCCCTGGCCTCGTGGACCTCACAGGCTGGTGAGAGGGTCTACTTTTCAGATGCAGCTGAGAATGCTATGGGGCAGTGTCCAGCAAGTTAAGATGGGTGATCAGACTGGGAGTCCCACTCAGGAAACAGGGGAGAAAGGACTAGAAGGCAGGAACTGGAACTCCACACCCAGCTCGAGTCAGACAGATGTGGGTTCTCAACCTTGAGTATGAACAGGTTTCTTCCTCTGGGTCTTAGTTTTCCCCATCTCTAGAATGAGAAAGTGAGTCTTGACCATTCATTCATTCATTGCACAAATATTTTTGGAGGATTTGCTGTGTGTCAAGATCACAAAAGCCAGTTGGTGCACAAATTTGTGGGTATGAACTCATTCAGAGTGTGATTAAAAATATAGATTCTCAACTGGGCACGGTGGCTCACACTTGTAATCCCAACACTTTGGGAGGCTGAGGTGGGCAGATCACCTGAGGTCAGGAGTTCAAGACCAGCCTGGCTAAGGTGGTGAAACCGCCTCTACTAAAAATACAAAAATAGCTGGGCGTGGTGGCCGGCGCCTATAGTCCCAGCTACTCTGGAGGCTGAGGCAGAATAGCTTGAACCTGGGAGGTGGAGGTTGCAGTGAGCCGAGACCATGACACTGCACTCCAGCCTAGGTGACAGGGTGAGACTCCATCTCAAAGAAAAGAAAAAAAAAGAAAAAGAAAAAAAAGAATAAGAAGCTCTAAACGTGGGGCTCTAGTATCTATCTATCTATCTATCTATCTATCTATCTATCTATCTATCTTTTTTGAGAGGGAGTCTCGCTCTGTTGCCCAGGCTGAGGACGAGGGCCGGGGTGAGGCCTGATAATTTGATTTTTATTTATTTATTTTTTTTTTTAAATTTTTTTATTTTTTTGAGACAGAGTTTTGCTCTTGTTGCCTAGGCTGGAGTGCAGTGGCATGATCTCTGCTCACCCCAACCTCCGCCTCCCAGTTTCAAGTGATTCTCCTGCCTCAGCCTCCCGAGTAGCTGGGATTACAGGCATGCACTACCGCACCTGGCTAATTTTATATTTTTAGTAGAGATGGGCTTCTCCATGTTGGTCAGGCCAGTCTCAAACTCTCTCCCTCAGGTGATCCGCCTGCCTCGGCCTCCCAGAGTGCTGGGATTACAGGCATGAGCCACCGCCCCCAGCCGATAATTTGATTTTTAATACACTCCAAGTGGCCTGATGGTCAGCCAGCCTGGTACACTAACGTCCTAAGGCCCACCCAATTCTGTCAGATTCAGCCTCTCTGATATCAGAGTACCATGTAGTGCACACATGGAAAGGATGGATACTTATTTAGATAATGCTGCTACTGCCTGGACCCTCTTTGAGACCTCTCTTCAGTCACTGACCAGGGAAACTGGTTCAGTTTCCTAATTTTACTGGTTGGAAAATAAAAGGCCAGAAAAGAGGAGAAAATTTTCTCAAGGTCTCTACCAAAAACACAAAAATTAGCCAGGCATGGTGGCAGGCGCCTGTCATCGCAGCTACTCAGGAAGCCGAGGCAGGAGAATCACTTGAACCCGGGAGGTGGAGGTTGCAGTGAGCCAAGATCGTGTCACTGCACTCCAGCCTGGGAGACAGAGTGGGACTCCATCTCAAGAAAAAGAAAAGTGAAAGAATATTTCCGGCTTCTTCACTACCTCACAACCACACTCAGTCTTTCTCACTTCAGGCCTTAGCTCTGACTGTTCCTCTTCTCTCCTGCTTGGCCTGCCCCTCCTTCCTAACCCCATTCGCCAGTCCCCTGTGAAGCCCTTGCACACTCTTCCAGCTGGGGTTGTTCTGGCCTCCCCACCCCACTCCTCCAGCCACTTGCACATGCCTCTTACTGGTACTTTCACACTACACCATAACTCCCCATTTCCATAAGCTCTCTTCCAGACCATGAGCTTTTGGAGGGCAGAAACTGTGTCTTATTCAACACTTATAAAGTTACTACCCAGGTAGTCCAGTCTTGGAGGGCTGTCCCTAACAAAAGATCACCATCCAAAATATCAAAAGCACTGCAGTTCTTTCTTTTTCTTGGTCAAACAACTTGAAAGGAAGCCACTTCTTAGTGTTCCTTGCCCCTCTCATCCCCTTGTGAACTTACACTTTACAGTTGCTCCTTCACCTCTGTCTTCAAAACTGTCCTGAAAAATGCCTTCCCTCTTAAGTCAACCTCCTGTCCTCACTTCTCTCTCTCTTCCTTTTTTCTCTTCATTCTGGATTTCACGAGGCATAAAGAACCCTCTGGCAAGGCTAAACCCTCCTCAGAAACAAGACAAAAGAGCTAAACAGGTCAAGGCAGAACCCTCTTTAGCAGGAACCGGAACCAAGTGAATTTGCCTCCAGTACCCAGCCTGCAAAAGTGTCAGTGAGTGAGAGAATTATGTGAGGTAGTGTCATTAGCCTAAATTTTCAAGCAGAGAAACTGAGGCTCAGAAAGGATCACCAATTTTCCCAAGGTGACACAGGGAATTATGGCAGAATTTGTCCCCCCACACCTGTCCCAACTATAAACCTCAGCCCCATCCCAACCATTAGAACATCCTAGCTCTACCTTCCTCAGCCAGGGCCTAGATACCCTCTGAGGATGGCCTTGGGTCCCTCTCCTGCAGGATAAAAGCTGGAGCCAGGAGTCATGCCTGCAGGGGGGCAGTGCCTATGTCATCGTATACTCCATCGCAGACCGAGGCAGCTTTGAGAGTGCCTCTGAGCTCCGCATCCAGCTGCGGCGCACACATCAGGCAGACCATGTGCCCATCATCCTCGTGGGCAACAAGGCGGACTTGGCCCGCTGCCGAGAAGTCTCTGTGGAAGGTGAGCCCTCCATCCCACCCCCTCCTCTTCCCCTGGGCCCCGCTGTAATGGCTGCTTCTCCAGCACTCTTCATCTCAGTGACTGTCCCTGCCAAGCTGCCCCTACCCTGCAGCCACTTGCCTAAGCCTGAAAGCTAGGAACCATTCTTGTCTCCCACTCACCACCCCCAAAACCAGTCCCCAAGTCCTGTCAGGCCACCTCCATTAATCCCACATTCCCTTCCCTCTCTGCCTACAGTCTCTGTGCTATCCTGGCATCTCCACCTTCTCCAGTCCTCCCACTTCTCAATGATTCCTCCTTGCCAGCTGCCAGAACTTTCTAAGACCAGAGCTGAATTTGTACTTCTTAAAAATTCGTGTATGTGGTAGGGCATGGTGGCTCACAACTATAATCCTAGCACTTTGGGAGGCTAAGGTGGGAGGACTTACTTGAGCCCAGGAGTTTGAGACCAGTTTTGGCAACACAGCAAGACCCTCTCTCTACAAAAAATAAAAAATAATTTTAACTCTTTTTTTAAAAAGAATTCTGGCCAGGCCCAGTGGCTAACGCCTATAATCCCAGCACTTTGGAAGACTGAGACAAGTGGATCACTTGAGGTCAGGAGTTCAAGACCAACCTGGCCAACATGGTGAAACCCCATCTTTACTAAAAATATAAAAATTAGCCAGGCATAGGGGTGCACACCAGTAATCCCAGCTACTTGGGCAGCTAATGCATGAGATATCATTATCCAGTGATAATTTGCAAGATTAAGCAAGTTGCTAGGAGAGAGCCGAAATTTCATCATATGGAGATGTTGGATGGGGTGGGCAGATCAATAAGGGAGTGGTTAATTATTTTTATGATCAAATTAGATTTACGTGCTAGGGTCATTAGTGTTTTTGTAGTTGAAGTACTTAAACTCAGGAGGCAGAGGTTGCAGTGAGCCAAGACCACGCCACTGTACTCCAGCCTGGGCAACAGAATGAGACTGTCTCAAAAAAATAATAATAGTAATTTCCTCTGTGGCTCCCCTAGCCCCTTAATCAGAGACACTTCATCCACCAGGATGATAGGCCCGGTGCCTACAGGCCTTTCAAGGGCTTACATTTGAGAACTGAAAAGAACCATTACTGGCTCCAAAATATAGTGAAAAAAATTAGAAATTTAAATTTCACAAAGCTTTACTTGTGAAATTTAATTGTCTGCAAAACATATTTTGTCAGCAAGCAACTACAAACTAAAACTTTAAATGTCATATATGGATTGTATTTGCAATGGGATGGGGAATATTTTAATAAGTTTGACATATCAGATGGGGCCCATAACAATTTTTAAATGGTCTTACTCACAGAGTAAAATGTAAAAAATATGTAAACTGAGACCTAGAAAGGAAAAGCCAGTTTCACAGTCACCAGCCCCTGAAGACTAGAACTCGGGCCCAGTGGCATCCTGGAGATGGAAGACCGTAAGCTTTGTGAACAGACATCAAAAAAAAAAAAAAAAAAAAAACTGCAACATAAGCCCCAGGAGATTTTGTTAAAGCACAGATTTCCAGACCTCAACCTAAACCTACAGAATCAGAAACTCTGAGGGTAGGTCCAGGAATCTGCATTTTAACAAGCTCCTCCAGGTAATTCCGATCCACAGCAAATTAGACCATTTACCTGGCATTCAACCTGACCCCTCCCTGGCCCCAGCCTCTCTGTCTTCCCTCAAAGACCAGTCTGATTTATCTGAGTCCCCAGGCAGCAACACGAGGTATGGGCACAGGAAATATTTCTTCCAATCAAGACTGAACACATCTTTTCCTACCTTTTTCTCCGCCTTCCGGTTATGGCTCCACCCCTGCTCGCCGGGCTCCGCCCCCTCAGAGGGCCGCGCCTGCGCTGTGGTGTTCGACTGTAAATTCATCGAGACCTCCGCCACGCTGCAGCACAATGTGGCTGAGCTCTTCGAGGGCGTGGTGCGCCAACTGCGCTTGCGCCGCCAGGACAGTGCGGCGGAGGAGCCCCCAGCACCCCGACGGCAGGCCAGCCTAGCCCAGCGCGCTCGTCGCTTCCTAGCACGTCTGACAGCCCGCAGCGCACGCCGCCGGGCACTCAAGGCCCGCTCCAAGTCCTGCCACAATCTGGCCGTGCTCTGAAGCCGCCCGCCCTTCTGAGAGTTGGCGGGGTCGCTGAGGTGCATTATGGGTTCCACAGACGCCACTGCGGGGCAAAGGCGCCGTTACCTGGAGTGTGCATCATGTGTCTTGCTTGCCTGAGGCCCTGATGGCCTGAGCATCCCCCAGATCCAAGCCTGGGGGACCCCGGGAAGGAGATGAACAGACAGATGATGGGGCCGAAGCCCCATGCTGGGCACAAAGTAGTTTTTTACGTGGTGGGTGTCTTTTTGTAAAAAATCTTCCTTGCCCCTGGGCTCTGGCCAACCCTCAGAAACCCTCACAATAAACCAGACCAGAAGGATGTCCCATCTGAATGCCCAGACATCTCTGTCTTGGCTCTTCCAGGCGTCTCCACGTACTGCCCTCCCATCTACACTTCACTGTAGACTGACTGGTTTAGCCTGCCGGCCTGGGCGTCAGGGCCGATCAATAAAGTACTTGTACCAATTTTGTGCTCAGGCCCTTCTCCCGACAGTGGATCACAACCACAGTTCGTGACCAGCTACTTTCTCATTAACCCATTTTTTACGTTCTAGATTCACATGTCTGGAAGAACCTCAGTACTCATCCTGGCAATAGAATTGCTGGCGTTTATTGGGAGCTGTGTACTAAGCTGTCGCAACAATTAATCCTCTCAACACCTGGGAGAAGGGTGTTACGATTAACCCCATTTTGCTCATTAGTAAACTGAGGCATAGGACACCGAAGGCTCACCCAACATCATACAGCTGCTATACGCGAAGTTGCCGGGATTCCAGCCCAGGCTTGTCAGACTCTAGTGACCAACATATCCATTGTCCTCTTTAAAGATGACACAAAACCCTATAGAATCTTGGGAAAACGAATTTAAAAACATAATTTCACATCCAATTTAAACGAGGTTGGGGCAGGAACTCTATGAAACTCAATCCATTAATCCCCGGGATGGACCCCAGTTTAATCCAACTCACTCATTTCTCGAAGGCAGAAACAAGCCTAGAGAGGGGAGATGAGCATGCCAGAGTCACCCAGCCAGGGAGGACTACACCCCAGGGCCCAGCCTCCTCCTGGGTCTCCCTTTAGCTGTGCGGGAGGAAGGAGGTGGTGAGGCGTCCAGCCTGGCTGGGGTCAGGACTGGGTGTTGGGGATCAGGTCAGGAGTTTCCAGCCCGAAAGGAAGGGGTGTCACGGCTTTGAGAAGAAAACAAGACGCAAACCGTTATGACCATCGTGTCCCTGACGCCGGACATCCCTTCCCCCAACTAGCCCAGACGCCAGTCCCGGGGTAAGCGGTGCAGAGAAAGACTGGCAGCACCCGCCAGCCAGCCAGCCGCGTCCTCCAGCCGCGACTCCCCGCACCCCAGCCTTCCAACGGGGACGGATGGCACTCAATCCCACACCCCAACCCCAGCCTGGGGAAGGGAAGAGAAGGAAGATCTTCCCCCACCCTAAGCTGTCTCCGGCCTGCGGTCAGGGGGAGGGGCTCTAGCTGTGGAAAGTTGGCAGAGGCGGCCGGCAGCAGCCGGGAGAGTGGAAAAAATGATATCAAACCCGGAAAAATGCAGGCCGGATGGAGGGCCGGAGTGGGCCCTGGGAGGTGAGAGGGCGGGAGGGAAGCGGGGAGGGGGAAGAGCTGAGAAAAGAAGAGGGGCGGGGGAGAGAGTGCAGGAGCTGACTTTAGAAAACTGAGTACGATCGCCCTCATCCCCTCCTTTCTTCATCTACAAATATTTATTGAGGGCCTACTAAGTGCCGGGCACAGTGCCAGGCTCTGGGGAGATGTGGTGAACAGAAAGAGGGAGCTCACTGCTCAGTAGCTCACAGTAGGGTGGGCTGGCAGACTAGAAAACAAATCAGCAAATAAAAGAATCACAAACTGATAAGGAGCTGAAATTAGGGTAGTCAGGGAAAAACCTGAAGATAATCCAGTCCAATCCCCCAGCCTCAGATGGGAAAACTGAGGGCCAGAGACAGAGAGAGAAAGCTTACCCCAGGCCACTCAGAATGTGGAAGAAATACTTGAGACCGGGATAGGGGAGGAAAGAGGGAGGGAAGAAAGAACTAGTGCAGACCAAGATGGGGAGGTGGGAGGTGTTGAGGGAAGGAAAGTTATGCAGCCAGCACAGCAAGATGGCAGGGTGATTGAGGGCATTGCCCTGAACCAGGGGGTGTGCGTTCAAACCTTGCTCCCCTCCATCTCTCTGTGCCTTAGTTTCTCTTTTTTTTTTTTTTTTGAGATGGAGTCTCACTCTGTCGCCCAGGCTGGAGTGCAGTGGCCAGATCTCAACTCACTGCAAGCTCCGCCTCCCGGGTTCACGCCATTCTCCTGCCTCAGCCTCCCGAGTAGCTGGGACTACAGGCGCCCGCCACCACGCCCGGCTAGTTTTTTTTTGTATTTTTAGTAGAGACGGGGTTTCACCGTATTAGCCAGGATGGTCTCGATCTCCTGACCTCGTGATCCGCCCGTCTCGGCCTCCCAAAGTGCTGGGATTACAGGCTTGAGCCACCGCGCCCGGCCAGTTTCTCTATCTATAAAACGGAATTCATGACAATTCTTTCATTTAGGATCGATGTGAGGATTAAATGATTCAAGTTGTGTAAAATGCTTTAGACACTTCCTGTGTCTAAGAAGATTCAATAAATGTGGGTTCCTGCTAGCATATCTTTTTTTTAAAAAAAAAAAAACAGGGTATCACTCTGTCTGTTGCTCAGGCTGGAATGCAGTGGTGCGATCACAGCTCGCTGCAGCCTCCCCCTCCCAGGCTCAAGCCATCCTCCCACCTCAGCCCCCCAAGTAGCTGGGACTACAGGCACATGCCATTATGCCCAGCTAATTTTTTCTTTTTTTTTTTTTTTTAGAGGAGACAAAGTTTTGCTGTGTTGCCCATGATGGTCTCAAATTCCTGAGCTCAAGAGATCCTCCCACCTCAACATCCCAAGGTGCTGAGATTTCAGGCATGAGCCACTGGGTCCCACCCTGCTATCCTATCTTAAGGCCTTTCAGAAACCAGGATATGTTATGGGTAAGATATTCTGAGATTGTGAAGACCTGCTTATGAGTCTTTGCCTGGCATATGTGTTCACATGTTTTTGTCTGTCTGTCCCACAGGAATGAAAGCTCCTTGAGGGAAGGGCCCTCAGTGCTGCTCTGACCCCAGCACTGACAACAGTGCCTGGCTCATAATAGGTGTTCAGTAAATATTTGTTGAATGGATTAATTCATTATCCATTAATAGATATCCATTAATTCATTATCCATTACCTGTAAAGTTGCCCTTCCAATCCTGTCCTCTCTGATTCTAGGTGCCTGTGAATAAGGAATGGCTCGGAAAGCATGTGAGAAAACCACACTCTCCCTCAGCCTATTGTAGTTTAAAAAGTGCTTTCTCGGCTGGGTGCGGTGGCTCAAGCCTGTAATCCCAGCACTTTGGGAGGCCGAGACGGGAGGATCACGAGGTCAGGAGATCGAGACCATCCTGGCTAACACAGTGAAACCCCGTCTCTACTAAAAAATACAAAAAACTAGCCAGGCGAGGTGGTGGGCGCCTGTAGTCCCAGCTACTCCGGAGGCTGAGGCAGGAGAATGGTGTAAACCCGGGAGGCGGAGCTTGCAGTGAGCTGAGATCCGGAACTGCACTCCAGCCCAGGCGACAGAGCGAGACTCCGTCTCAAAAAAAAAAAAAAAAGTGCTTTCTTGTCCATAAAAACAAAACAAAACAAAAAAAGCTAACTTTCTCTGTGTTAGTGTTGGGCCCCATGCTACATGCTGGGTACACGTTTTCTCACGTGCTCACCACTACAACCCTCTACTAAATAGGTACTGTTTGATACATGAGGACACAGAAGCCAAGAGAACCCAAGAATCTCTGCAAGGCTACACAGCAAGAAAGGGCCAGATCAGTGGTCGAGAGGCAGGCAGGAACTGCCATCCTAGTTGTACAATTAGAGAAACTGAGACTCAGAGAAAGAAGATGAGTTGTCCAAGTCCAAAGTCATGTAATAAACAGCAAGCAGTTACATCACTCTTACTGTGTACCAGGTGCTGTCCTAAGTGTTTTTCATACATTAATCATTAAATCCTGAAAACTGATCATATTATCACCACCCCAGTTTTCAGATGGAGAAACTTTTTTTTTTTTTTTTTTTTTTTTTGAGACGGAGTCTCGCTCTGTCTCCCGGGCTGGAGTGCAGTGGCCGGATCTCAGCTCACTGCAAGCTCCGCCTCCCAGGTTCACGCCATTCTCCTGCCTCAGCCTCCCGAGTAGCTGGGACTACAGGCGCCCGCCACTTCGCCCGGCTAGATTTTTGTATTTTTTAGTAGAGACGGGGTTTCACCGTGTTAGCCAGGATGGTCTCGATCTCCTGACCTCGTGATCCACCCGTCTCGGCCTCCCAAAGTGCTGGGATTACAGGCTTGAGCCACCGCGCCCGGCCGGGATGGAGAAACTTGTAGCACAGGGAAGTTCAGTACCCCACCAAGATTGCACAGTTAGCAAGTAGCAGAACCAGAATTCAAACCAGGGAGGTCTAGCTCACCCTGTTAAGGGGTGGTCTGTGTTACACCATTTGTTTGTACAGTAAGCCTGGAACAGGCTGGTATAAAAAGGTAGGTGTCTTTGTCTCCAGCCCTGCTGCCTGAGCTAGGGGCAAGACAGAGAACAAAAGCACATTGACAGCATCCTCAGCTGCCAGCTGGGACTTTCCACCTTGAAGGGAGGATACTGTTATGGAAAAAATGATAAAGCTCTGGGAAGATGGATATCTCCCCAGGGGCCCCCAAGCCTCCTCAGAGTCCCTCCTCTTGCTGTGGGGAGGGCCACAAACTGTGCTGGCCTGGTCCAGATGAGACAAAGGCCACCTGGATCCCAAGACACCCAGCCAGGCTGCTCAAATACTGAGGATCATTGGCCTTGGTGGAAAGTTCCAATTTCTTATCCCAGGAATGAAGCTTCTGCTCAGGGACCCCGGAGGAATCAGGTTCGGGCTGGAGCTCCCTGTCCTTGAAGATGGAAAATATACCTCTCATAGGGCCTGCTCCCTCCTTTCTTCATTCAGCAAACATGGACAAGGATGTGAGCTCTGAAGGAAGGTAGAGAATGTAGAGAGGATCCCAGCTGGTGGGTACAGGAACTTCCAAGTCCCTGCCCTGGCCACGAAGGGAAAGGGAGGGTAAAAGAGGGGTAGAAGTAGTGAAAAAATCACCTACAACTGCTTTGTAATGACTAAGAATCCCTCAGGTCTGTCATGAGCATATGACCTTAGGCAAATCAAAACATACAGAGTGAAGGGGTTAGCATAGAATTCTCTATGTAATTGTCTCTGTCTCCAGAATATTTAAATATTGTAGGTCAACAGCTTGAAAAAATATACAAGTTCAGTTTCAATTTGAGCACTGTTCCCTTCTGTTCAGTTCAGGATTCAGTTAAAAATAATACGAATGATGGGATGGGAGCTCTGGGTGCAGCAATGCATGTGGTTTTACCCAGTTCCATATGATTCAAGTTCAAGGCTAGGGTGTGTGTGTATGTGCGTGTGTGCGTTGTGGCTTACATTCCCATGCATTGTGGATGTGACAATTTATTGGTGGAAAAGCACAGGCTTTGGAACTAGAACAAACCTGTGTTTAATCCCACCTCAAGCACTTGACCTCTTTGTGAGCTGGGTTCTTCTTTCCTTCATTTTGAAATGAGAAGTGATCATTCTTATCCCATAGGATTAAATGAGGTTTTTAGTACTTAAGAAAGAACCACATATGCCATTGGTAATTTCCCCTCTCTAGGCCTCAGTTTTCTCATCGGGAAAGTGGGGATATTAATAGCATTTCTTGGCCAGGCACAGTGGCTCATGCTTGTAATCCCAGCACTTTGGGAGGCCGAGGTGGGCGGATCACCTGAGGTCAGGAGTTCAAGACCAGCCTGGCCAACATGTTGAAACTCCATCTCCATTAAAAAAAAAAAAAATTGGGCCAGGCGCAGTGGCTCACGCCTGTAATCCCAACACTTTGGGAGGCTGAGGCGGGTGGACCACGAGGTCAGGAGATCGAGATCATCCTGGCTAATACAGTGAAACCCTGTCTCTATCAAAAATACAAAAAATTAGCCGGGCATGGTGGCGGGTGCCTGTAGTCCCAGCTACTTGGGAGGCTGAGGCAGGAGAATGGTGTGAACCTGGGAGGCGGAGCTTGCAGTGAGCTGAGATCATGCCACTGCACTCCAGCCTGGGCAACAGAGCGAGACTCCGTCTCAAAAAAAAAAAAAAAAAAAATTAGCTGGGCATGGTGGCATGTGCCTGTGGTCCCAGCTGCTCAGGAGGCTGAGGCAGGAGAATCACTTGAATCCCGGAGGCAGAGGTTGCAGTGAGCCAAAACCATGTCCCTGCACTCCAGCCTGGGTGACAGACCAAGACTCTAGCTCAAAAAAAAAAAAAAAAAAGGGCCAGGCGCGGTGGCTCAAGCCTGTAATCCCAGCACTTTGGGAGGCCGAGACGGGCGAATCACGAGGTCAGGAGATCGAGACCATCCTGGCTAACACGGTGAAACCCCGTCTCTACTAAAAATACAAAAAAAAACCTAGCTGGGCGAGGTGGCGGCGCCTGTAGTCCCAGCTACTCGGGAGGCTGAGGCAGGAGAATGGTGTGAACCCGGGAGGCAGAGCTTGCAGTGAGCTGAGATCTGGCCACTGCACTCCAGCCTGGGTGACAGAGCGAGACTCCGTCTCAAAAAAAAAAAAAAAAAAAGTAGTATTTCTTACTGAGGGTCGATGTGAGAATTCAATCAGGTTGGCTATTTCTTAGCATGATGCTTTGCACACAGTAAACACTCAATAAATTGTAATGCATTTCCATGCATTACTTTACACTTTTTCCCACATATGTAGTTTGCTAAGGCAAAGTATTGGATGCTTTTAAACATCATACTATACGTATCCTTCAGCTTTATTATTTTTCACTTTCAACATTATATTTATGAGATTCCTTGTGTTGAAATCTGTAACTGTAACTATTCTTTTTCATCACTGCACAGTATTCCATTGTATGAACATATAAGATTTATTTATCTTTTCTTCCTGTTGATAGACTTTTTTTCTGCTATAAACAATGCACTATGAACATTGATGTGCCTCTTTGAGCACATATATGAGAGTTTCTCTTTCCATCTTTCCACTCTGCCGTCTTCTGGGTCTCAGCTTGCCCTGGGGTAGCTACCCTTAGGGTCCCAATATGGCCACCCCAGTTTCAGACATCAAACGTGGACATGACCAAGTCCAGGCAAAGCAAAAATGTTGTTTCTTCCTCAGCATGTCCCTTTCATCAGAAAGGAAACTCTTCCAGAGCCCTCTAGCAAATATCCTTCATTTCTCACTGGCCAGAATCTGGTTCCATGGCCACCTTCAAACTAATCAGTGGCTTAGGTTAATCAGTGTTTGCATAAAGTACAACATGGCCACACTAAGAAGAAAAGCTAGAGCTGGGTTAACACCCCAAGTGCTCTAGTCAGGCAGTCAAGGGTGCATGCTCTTAGCTTTTCCAGTCTTACAAAACAGTCCAGAGTGAGACCATTCCAAATCCAGTCCACTTCAGGGTCTGCCCAACTCTGTGAACGAGGATAGGTGCCTTTTCACAGAATTGTCTGAATGAAACTTTGGGAGGCCAAAGTGGGCGGATCGCCTGAGGTCAGGAGTTCAAGACCAGCCTGGCCAACATGGTGAAACCCTGTCTCTACTAAAAATACAAAAAAACAAAAACAAAAAAGTGCCAGACATGGTGGCATGCGCCTGTAATACCAGCTACTTGGGAGGCTGAGGCAGGAGAATCCCTTGAACCAAGGAGGCAGAGGTTGCAGTGAGCCAAGATTGCACCACTGCACTCCAGCCTGAGCAACAGAGCAAGACAATGTTTCAAAAAAAAAAAAAAAAGATTGTCTGGAAAGCAATTTTTGAGTCTTACAGACACACACACACACACACAAACACACACACACACACACACACACACACACACATGCATACACATTAATTCCAAAACTGAAACCAGGATTCACTAACTCAAATGCTCACAGAGTCAGACCGATAATGTAAGTCAGTGAAGTTGACTGGGTAGAAGACATTAGGGAGCATCAAGGTCTGTAGCAAACTGGAATCAGCTGCCTTGCCTAAAGGGAGGATAGGAACTAAGCTGCCTGTGACTGCTGTTAGAATATGAACCCAGTGTTGCCAGATACCGCATGTCAGTTTTTCTAAGGAAGGCAGAAAGCCTTTCTGTGAGGTATCCCAATCCTTTTGTCTTGAGACAGGGTCTCACTCTGTTGCCCAGGCTAGAGTGCAGTGGTGTGATCACAGTTCACTGCAGCCTCAACCTCCCAGGCTCAGGGGATCCGCCTGCCTCAGCCTCCCAAGTAGCTGGGCCACAGGCATGCACCACCAGGCCCAGCTAATTTTTTTTTTTTTTTTTTTGTACAGTCAGAGTTGCTCAGGCTGGCTTCAAACTCCTGGACTCAAATGATCCTCCTGTTTTGGCTTCCCAAAGTACTGAGATTACAAGCGTGAGCCTCTCACCCAGCCCTAATTCTTTCTTTCTTTTTTTTTTTTTTTTTTTTTTTTTGGAGACAGAGATTCACTCTTGTTGCCCAGACTGGAGTGCAATGGTGCGATCTCTGCTCACTGCAACCTCTACCTCCCAGATTCAAGCAATTTTCCTACCTCAGCCTCCCGAGTAGCTGGGACTACCACACCCGGCTAATTTTTTGTATTTTTATTAGAGATGGGATTTCTTCATGTTGGTCAGGCTGGTCTCGAATTCCCGACCTCAGGTGATCCGCCTGCCTCGGCCTCCCAAAGTGCTGGGATTACAGGCGTGAGCCACCACACCTGGCCACCCAGCCCTAATTCTTAAAAAATTATTGCTAATTGTCATTTTGTGTTTTGTTTGTTTGTCTGTTTGTTTTTTTGAGATGGAGTCTAACTCTGTTGCCCAGGCTGGAGTACAGTGGCACGATCTTGGCTAACTGCAACCTCTGCCCCCCGGATTTAATCGATTCTCCTGCCTCAGCCTCCTAAGTAGCTGGGATTACAGATGCCTGCCACTGTGCCCTGCTAATTTCTTTTTTTTTTTTGCTAGAGATGGGTTTTCACCATCTTGGCCAGGCTGGTCTTGAACTCCTGACCTTGTGATCCACCCGCCTTGGCCTCCCAAAGTGCTGGGATTACAAGCATGAGCTACTGCGCCTGGCCTAATTGTGATTTTTTTTTAAACCCTGGTGACCGGGCACGGTGTTTCACACCTGCAATCCCAATACTTTGGGAGGGCGACGTGGGCGGATCATTCGAGGTCAGGAGTTCGATACCAGCCTGGCCAACATGGTGAAACCCCATCTCTACTAAAAATACAAAAATTAACCAGACGTGGTGGTGTGCACCTGTGGTCCCAGCTACTCAGGAGATTGAGGCAGGAGAATCACTTGAACCCGGAAGGCAGAGGCTGCACTGAGCCGAGATTGCGCCACTGCACTCCAGCCTGTGCAACAGAGCAAGACTCTGTCAAATAAATAACTAAAACCCTGGCAGAACAAGCAAAACATGTCTACTAACCAAATTCTGACCAGAGGCTAGCAGTTTATAACCTCTGGTCTAAATCCAAATAGTGATAAAGAAATGTACTCTTAGCCATCCCCTAGTCCACAAGGTCACCCCTAGCTCCATGCAGTTAGTACATAATTATAAAGAACAGCTTGGGCCGGGCACAGGGGCTCACTCCTATAATCTCAGCACTTTGGGAGGCTGAGGCAGGTGGATCACGAGGTCAGGAGTTCGAGACCAGCCTGGCCAGCATGGTGAAACTCCGTCTCTACTAAAAATACAAAAAATTAGCTAGGCATGGTGGCAGGCACCTGTAATCCCAGCTACTTGGGAAGCTGAGGCAAGAGAATTGCTTGAACCCAGGAGGTGGAGGTTGCAGTGAGCCGAGATTTTGCCACTGCACTCCAGCCTGGGCAACAGAGCGAGACTCTCTTTAAAAAAAAAAAAAAAAGAAGAAGAACAGCTTGGGCCAGGTACAGTGGCTCTTGTCTGTGATCCCTTTACTTTGAGAGGCCAACACCAGTGGATCTCTCGAGCCCGGGAATTCAAGAGTAGCCTGGGCAGCATGGTGAAACCCCATTGCTACAAAAATTACAAGAATTAGCCAGGTGTGGTGGCCACACCTGTAGTTCCAGCGACTTGGGAGGCTGAGGCGGGAGGATCCCCTGAACCCTCAAGTTCAAGGCTTCAGTGAGCCATGATTGTACCACTGCACTCCAGCCTGGGTGACAGAGGAAGACCCTGTCTCCAAAAAAATTAAAATAAAAGGGAAAAGTTCAGAAATAGGTTTTATTTTTATCAAGGAGGAAATTGTTCTACCAGAAATTTTCCTTTGCCTCTTGCTACCCCAAACAAGATGGCCTCTATGAATGAAGGAGAAGTGGGTGAAGGATATAAGACAGACAACTTTGGTATTTGCCACAGAACTCCGTCCATCCTCCTCCCAGTCCCACTGCGTTCCCTGGAGGTACTCACCATTAACAGTTTGGGATATATCCTTCTGGATATTTTTCATTCCACTTATATACACGTTGTAGAAGATAATTGGCCACTTTTCTTTCTTCCGCACAATCAGAATTACAGTTTTGCTCTGTTGTTCTCCTCTTATCTATGGAATCAAGAATAAATCCTGATTGCTATAAGCCAGAGATTAAAGGGGGACCTACAGTCCAGCTATGGGCCAATGAAGTGTGATGAAAAGTTAGCTGAAGGTTTGTAGGAAAAGCTTCTTTGCTCTTAGAAAAGAGCTTAATAAATAAATAAATAAAAGAGCTGCAGCAGGAAGAGACCAGTCCCTTTTCTTTGACTGGTCCCTGGAGTGTATGAATGTAATAACTGGAACTGTGGACACCATCTTGCAATTATGATGAGATCTAGTCAGAGGATGGCAAGGCAGAAAGATGGGGAGTACCTGAACCCTTGCTGATGAAGTCAAACCTCTGAACACCAACCTTGGTGCTTCCCCATTTCTAGACTTACTGTTTTCTTGGGGGATTTCTGGACTGGGCATGGTGACTCACGCCTGTAATCCCAGCACTTTGGGAGGCCGAGGTGGGTGGATCACCTGAGGACAGGAGTTCGAGACCAGCCTGACCAACATGGCAAAACTCCATCTCAACTAAAAATACAAAAATTAGCCAGGCATGGTGTCATGCATCTGTAGTCCCAGCTATTTGAGAGACTGAGACAAAGTGCTTGAGCCAGGAGGTGGAGATTGCAGTGAGCCAAGATCACACCACTGCACTCCAACCTGGGGAACAGAACGAGATTCTGTCTCAAAATTAAAAAAAGAAAAAAAATTATTGTGGGGATTTCTGTGCCAAAGTCTAAATCATCAATCTGATATGCATGTATAAGTTTGTTTCCTTTTTCACATAAGTAGGATTATAGCGATATGCATTAAGACTGAATTCCATTGCAAATCCAAAATAGCAGTGATAGAAACAGACAGAAGGGCACTTCTCTCTCAAATAAATGAAGTCCACAAACAGGCAGTCCAAGGCAGGCATGGCATTCCACGAGGCAGGAACTGTGCCTGCTTCTCTATCTTGTGGTTCTCTCATCTTCAACACAATATGTTGCTCAAGCAGCAGCCATCATATTCACATTCCAGCCAGCAGGAAGTGGTAAGGAGTCAAAAAAAGGCACAGCCTTTCAGAAGACGCACGCCTCTGCTTATATCACATTGGCCAGAGCATAGTCAAATGGCCTCACTTAATTGCATGGGAGTTTAGGAAATGTTTTTGTGATTTGTTTGTTTGTTTGTTTTGTTTTGTTTTGAGATGGAGGTTCAATCTGTCACCCAGGCTGGAGTGCAGTGACATGATCTCTGCTTACTGCGACTTGTGCCTCCCAGGTTCAAGTGATTCTCCTGCCTCAGCCTCCCGAGTAGCTGGGACTACAAGCAGGCACCACCACGCCCAGCAAATTTTTGTATTTTTAGTAGAGATGGGATTTCACCATGTTGGCCAGGCTGGTCTCAAACTCGTGGCCTCAGTGATCCACCCGCCTCAGCCTCCCAAAGTGCTGGGATTATAGGCGTGAGCCACTGTGCCCATCCAGGAAATGTATTGTATTCTAAATAGCCACATACCAGCTCGAAATCAGGGATTCTGTGTTTATGGAAGGAGGAAATAGACATTGAGGGACAAGGCAGAAAAAAAAAAAGAAGGAAAGAAGTTGAGAGACAACCAGCAATCAAGGGACAACCAGTAATCTCTGCTACAATGCCGTACATATTGGTTAATATGCTTTTTTCACTCAATGTATACTGGCTTTCTATCCATGCCTTATTCTTATACATTTCCCTTGTTATTTTGGGGGTTATATTGTCCTTATTTTTCTTTTTTTTTTCTTTTTTTTTTTTTTTGAGACGGAGTCTTGCTCTGCCGCCCAGGCTGGAGTGCAGTGGCCGGCTCTCAGCTCACTGCAAGCTCCGCCTCCTGGGTTCACGCCATTCTCCTGTCTCAGCCTCCCGAGTAGCTGGGACTACAGGCGCCCGCCTTGTCGCCCGGCTAGTTTTTTGTATTTTTTTAGTAGAGACGGGGTTTCACCATATTAGCCAGGATGGTCTTGATCTCCTGACCTCGTGATCCGCCCGTCTCGGCCTCCCAAAGTGCTGGGATTACAGGCTTGAGCCACCGCGCCCGGCCCGTCCTTATTTTTCTATCTTCTTCAGATAGAAAACCCAATCATTTATTTGAGGACTTTCTTATTTTCCAATTAAGCATTGAAAGCTATAAATTGCCTTCCGAGCACTGTTCTAGATGCATCCCACAAATTTTGGTATGTTGTGCTTTTCATTATCATTCAGTTCAAAACATTTTCTAATTTCCCCTGTGATTTTTTCTTATGCCCATAGGTTATTCCGAAGTATGTTAATTTCAAAATATTTGGGGGTTCTCTGTTTATTTCCGTTGCAAATTTGAGACTTGTTTACTAATTCAACATATGGTCCATCTCAATGCATGTTTCATGTGCACCTGAAAATACTATGTATTCTGCCATTGTTGGGCATAATGTTCTAAATACCAGTTAGGTCAAAGAGGTTGATAATGCTGTTCAAGTCTTCTCTATACTTAGTGATTTTGTGCCTACTTGTTTTATCAATTACTGAGAAAGGAGTGTTGTATGTGTCTGTTTCTCCTTCCAGTCAGTCGATTTTTCCTTTACCTTTTTGCTTTTCGTGGCTGTAACACTTTTCTGCAGTATGAATGTACCATGACATATTTCACCCATTGAAGGGCATTTAAGGTTTGTGCAAATGTTTTGCCCTTCATAACAGTGTGACACTGAATATTTTCACATGTATAGAAGAGATTACCAAATTCAAATTTACTAGTCAAAGGGCACATACATTCTACCTTTTGACAGACCCTGCCAAATTACCCTCCAAAGGGGCTGTTGTGTTTATATTCAGATGAATCGTGCCAAATTCCCTACTTTATGACCCACATGAGATATTACCAGTCTCTTCTCATTTGACCTTCTACTGGGGACAAGATGAGAGAAAGTAGGAAGGAAGGTGTCTCATTGCTTATTTTGCATTTCCCTAATTATAACAAAGTTGAGCTGTATTCTGCTCAATGACTGTGCCCTTTTGCTGCCCAAAACCACAGTGAAGCTTTGCAATTATAGCTTTTAAGGGCTGCATTAAATTCTGAGCCTAGACTATTTCATTCTTTATTCTCTGCCAGGGGTAGAGGAGTGTGCTTTATTCCATTACCAGAGCCTTGGTATCCAGTTACTGATACTCTTGGTATCAGCCCAGAGTCCTGATTCCAGAACAGGAAATCTGGCATCAGCCAGGTCTAAATTTGAATCCCTCTGGCTCAGCCATTTGCCAGCTCTGTGATCTTGGGCAAGTAATTTGGCTTCTCTGAACCTTTGGACAGTCAGTTTTACAAATGAGGATGACAAGCACTTTGCACAGGTGTTATATAGATTAGAAACTGGGTGTGTAAAGCACCTCTCACAGCACCTAGCACCTAGCAGGCATTAATAACAATTAAATTTTTTAGTAGCCATTCACTGGGCACTTGACAGGTGCAGAGCACTGAGTTTTAAGCCCTTTTCCCAGGTTATTTCATTAATCCTCACAACAGTAAGAGATAACACTATTCTACAGATAAAAGATAACTAAGACTCAAAGATGTTAAGTAGCTTGTCCAAAGTCACAGAGTTAGTAAAGAACAGCGCTAAGGATTAAATCAGAAATGTCCAACTTCTAACTAAGCCTGCTTCCCAGGGTAGCTGGCTTATTTGACAGATCAGGAAACTGAGGCCCAGGGAGATGAAATGACACATGGAATGAAGTGGTGAGTGAGAAGCAGCCATTTGAAGAAATATCCCCCTTCCTTCTGGGTCTGGGTGACCAGCTGGAGAAGAGACTGGAGAGAGTGGAGGCAGGGACAGCCACCCAGCAGAGGAGGCAAGAGCATGGAAAATGTCTCTTTCAGCCAATTTTCCTGAGGAACCCTGGCCGAGGCTCAGGGCTGGGAATGGAAAGTGTGTAGGGAGGAGGCGCAGCCGCGTCCATCCGGAGAAACTGTCTGCAATGTCCTGCTGGGAGAGGCCAGGGGGAGGGGACTGCTGGGACCGTGGTGGGTGAAGGAGCGGGAAGGGCAGATCCGGGAGGATGAGGATCTGGCATCTGTCCAGGACCAGGTCTCCTGGGAGAGGAGGGGCAGGCATTCCCCGAGCTCCCTGCTTCCTCCTTGGGCTCCCTGGCTCTGCCAACCCCTGCTGTGCCCTGCCCATGTATCTGGACATCAGTCACTCCTGGAATGGAGATGCTGGCAAACTCAACTCTCTGGGGATGTGCACAGCTGACTCAGGGAGGGTGCGGTGGCCAGGAAGAAGGATTGATCCTATTCTCAGAGATCTTCACCAGGGCTGGTCAAAATCTGAGAGCCATCAGCCACATCAAATGCATCCTGATCTCTATGACATCAGTGTGGTCCCTCTGCCTGGTAAATCTCCTCTTGCTACTCACAATGCCCATAATTCCACCATTGTGGATACAACCAAGGCTCTTATTCAGTATGCAAAGGTATGGGCATACTAATTGTTAAAATATTTAAATGCATTCCTAATAGTTGGTAATAACCCCTGCCCTGAGTGTCCTCCAAGTACCAGGCATAACAGACCATCCAGGCTTTCCTTTGGAACCCTCCAGGGCCCTTCCCTTAACAGCCATTAAAGGGGTAGTACCCCTTCCACGGCAGGGCCACCCAGCACTGTGTGGATCATTGGTAAGTGATGGTCACAACCATTATTAATACTTTTCATATCACTCGTGGAAACAACCCTTTGGATCACAACTTTGTCTCCTGTTTAAAAGCAAATGGTAGAAATTTAGAGGTGAAGAGGCCCTGTGCAGTCTCTTCATCTTTCAGATGAGGAAACTAATGCCCAAGGAAAAGCAGAGACTTGCCCAAGGTCACACAGCCTGGCAGTGTAAAACAAGGCATTAGAACGCAGGTCCCTGACCCCTGACACTTCCTTTAGGTGTCAGTTTATCTGGCCCCCCACACACTGACCTTGAGCAGGTAATGGAAGGAAGTGATGGGGAGGAACCTGTCTCAAGGAAGAACCGAGAGCCAATCATTTGGCTCTTTACCTGGTCACCATAGTCATGGCTACAGTCTCCTTGGTCATTGGCTCCTTAGAGATAGTTGCCATAGCAACCACCACCCCAGGGCACCAACTTTCTGACACCCAAGAGCCTTAAGATAAACCCAGAAGCAAGTCTGTTCCATAGCACCGACCCAGATCAGAGCTCTGAGTAGGAAAGAGACTTGCCCAACATCACACAGCAAGCTGGCAGTGAAACCAAGCTTCCTGAGTCCCCCACCCAAGGCTCTCACAGCAGCCCCACCCTCTCTACAGCTGACACTGCCCCCTCCCCCATCCATCCCCATTTTTCTGCCTGCTTTGGTGCTTCCCACATTCCTACAGCCCTCAGTCAGGATCTCCTTCCCACGGCATCTCACCCTTGGCTGCCTGTCAGCCAGCCAATCCTCCTGGGAACAGGCTGACATGAGCTTTGTGTAGGATTCATCACAGGGGTTTGCAACATTGGCTGAGGCTCCCTGAAGACCAAAGAGCCTTCAACATCCTTTGCCCTCCAAAGGAAATAATCTCCAATGGTGGAATTTCAAGCTGTATGCTCAGAACTGAGTATCTCTTTTTGGGTGGTCGGGCCCATCCACTGTGTAAAGGCAGAAGTTGCTGCCCTGCTCGGAGTCTGATCCCCTGGTTTGTTTTTATCAAGTCCCTTTTCCTCTCTCGGACTCAGTATCCCCACAGAAGACAAGGGGATGAGGATACTGTTCTACAATCACCACCACCACCACCATCAGAAGACTGCCAGAGACCAGACGCAATCTAGTGTTTCAGTATAACCAAACAAGGAATGGCCATGGTTTAAAGAACTGGCCTACCTTCCTGCTATCTCCTTTGGGAAAAATGGAATCTCAGGATTAGAAGGATGTCCCAGGCACAGGGAAGATCTTGGGCAAAAACAGGGAGGCTGAAAAGAATCTAGGGAACCTGTGAATACTTAGTGTGTTGAAGTGTAAGGATAAAGAGAAAGTAGGGCCTATAATCCCAGCACTTTGGGATGCCAAGGCAGAAGGATCACTTGAGCTCAGGAGTTCGAGACCAGCCTGGGCAACATAGTGAGACCCCATATCTAAAAGAATATAAATAAATAAACAAACACAGAGAAAGTAGCCTAGCAGGACAAGCCAGAGAAGATTAAAAGGGATCAGTCACCAGTCCCAAGGCTAAGGACATTGCCCTGTGGGCCTCAGGGACTCACCAAAGGTGCTGAGGCACTCCCCTGCCTGGGTCTAACCTGTGCAATTCTGATACTATGGGATGGAGGGTTTGGAGCTGCATAGGTTGACGGGCAAAAGAGAGCAAGGAGCACTGCAGGAAATCATCCACTCATCCATTCATTTGATGAATACTTTTTTTTTTTTTTTTTTTTGAGACGGAGTCTTGCTCTGCCACCCAGGCCGGATCTCAGCTCACTGCAAGCTCCGCCTCCCGGGTTTATGCCATTCTCCTGCCTCAGCCTCCCGAGTAGCTGGGACTACAGGCGCCCGCCTCGTCGCCCGGCTAGTTTTTTGTATTTTTAAGTAGAGACAGGGTTTCACCGTATTAGCCAGGATGGTCTCGATCTCCTGACCTCGTGATCCGCCCGTCTCGGCCTCCCAAAGTGCTGGGATTACAGGCTTGAGCCACCGCGCCCGGCCGATGAATACTTATTAAATGCAACCCAAGCTGTGTGACCTTGGGCAAGTTATTTAGCCTGTCTGTACCTCAGAGTCCTCATGTGTATAATGAGGATGATGGAGATGTCTGCCCTATACGATGGTGTGAGGATCAAGTGAGTTTGTAAATGTTTAGTGCATTGCATGGAAGGCAAATCAGTACCCCATGGATGTGTGTTATAATTATAATGATTACGGAACATCTACTATGTGCTGGGCACTCTCTAGACAGTAGAAGTACTGGGTGAAGCTCAGTGTGAACACAGCATGCATAATTTCTGCCCTCAAGTTCACAGTCTAATAGAAGAGACAAACCAAAAAAGACAACGTTTTTAAAATAATAAAAAGAGGCTGGGTGCAGTGGCTCACACCTGTAATCCCAGCAACTCAGGGGGCTGAGGCAGGAGAATCGCTTGAACCTGGGAGGCAGAGGTTGTAGTAAGCCAAGATCACACCACTACACTCCAGCCTGGGCAACAGAGCAAGACTCCATCTCAAAATAATAAGAAGAAGAAGAAGAAGAATTACAGATTATTGCATCAGATCTAAATCTTAACCTCCAAATTCAAGTGTACAATATATATTCATTTTTTATTTTCTCAAAAAGCAAATTCTACTCCTATCCTCTACTCCCATCCTTCTGAGCTGCATGGAAATTCAATCTCCATCCTTACTGAAGCCTCTCCATGAGAAGAAACAAGGAGGGAAGATAGGGACTTCCCCTAGCACTGGACCACGTGAGGCCTCTGACCACAGTGCCCAAGCCCTTAATAGCCCCTGAAGTCCAGCAGTCCCTGCAAGCCAAGCCAAGCGAGGGGCCTAGGAGTCTTGCTAGAGGCTGGAATCACCAGGCCTGAATCCAGCCTCTCTAAGCACACCACCTGGCCATCCCCACGGTCTAGCCACCTCTTGGGGTAGGAGAGCTCCCTGATCGTGGACTCCACCAACCTTCATGGCCTCTGACACCTCCTTTCTGTCCTTCTGTTCCTGCCCTCAAAAGCAATGAGCACCAAGCATTTGCAAACTCCAAGTCTCCAGGGGCCAAGCAGGTAGCAACAAAAAAAAGTATGAGACTTGGTGACCTAGAGCACATGCCTTGCCTAAAAAGGCCAGCATAGGCCAGGTATAATAGCTCACATCTATAATCACAGGGCTTTGGAGCAGGAAGATGGCTTGAGGCCAGGAGTTTAAGACCAGCCTGGGCAACACAGTTAGACATTATCTCTACACCCAGAAAAGTTTTTTTTTTTTCCCATAAATAAAGGTCAGCACAACTTAGCTTACCAAACTTATCAGGTAATGTAGCCTAGTGGTTAGGGGGCTGCATTCTAGAGCTATGCTGCCCAGGTTCAAATTCTGGTGCCACTCTTTGCTGTCTGTGAGTCCTTAGGCAAGTCACTTAACCTCTCTGTACTTGTTTCCTAAACTATGAAAAAGAATACTTGTGGCCGGCCACAATGGCTCATGCCTGTAATCCCAGCACTTTGGGAGGCCAAGGCAGGCAGATCACCTGAGGTCAGGGGTTCGAGACCAGCCTGGCCAACGTGGTGAAACCCTATCTCTACAGAAAATACAAAAATTAGGCTGGGCGTGGTGGCTCACGCCTGCAATCCCAGCACTTTGGGAGGCCGAGGTGGGCAGATCACAAGGTCAGGAGATCAAGACCATCCTGGCTAACACAGTGAAACCCCATCTCTACTGAAAATACAAAAAAATTAACCAGGTGTGGCGGCGTGCGCCTGTAGTCCCAGCTGCTGGGGAGGCTGAGGCAGGAGAATGGCGTGAACCCAGGAGGCAGAGCTTGCAGTGAGCCAAGATCGTGCCACTGCACTCCAGCCTGGATGACAGAGCAAGACTGTCTCAAAAAGAAAAAATACAAAAATTAGCCAGTCGTGGTGGCACATTCCTGTAATCCCAGCTACTCTGGAGGCTGAAGCAGGAGAATCGCTTAAACTCAGGAGGCAGAAGTTCCAGTGACCCGAGATCATGCCACTGCACTCCAGCCTGGGTGACAGAGTGAGACTCCGTACCCCAAAAAAAAAACAAAACTTGTACCGGTAGGTACGGCAGCTTCACGTGAGAAAGCACTTAGGACAGTGACTGACATTAGTAGTTACTCAGTAAACATTAGCACCCATCACAGGAAAATACAGGGCCAAGACTGCCAGACCTACTAAATGTTCAAAAGAAGACAACTATCCACATTTTTATTCTGAAACTGCTCCATTTTTTAACTATGGTAACTAAGTAAACCCAGATTTTTGTTTTTGTTTTGCTTTGTTTTGTTTTTTAGAGATGATATCTCTTTCTGTTGCACAGGCTGGAATCTAGTAGCATGATCATAGTTCACCACAGCCTCAAACTCCCAGGCTCAAGCGATGCTCCCGCCTCAGTCTCCTGAGTAGCTGGTAATATAGGTACATGCCGCCAAGCCTGGCTATTTTTTTTTTTTTTAATGTTTTGTAGAGAAACAAGGTCTTGCTACGTTGCCCAGGCTGGTCTCAAACTCCTGGGTTCAAGAGATTCTCTCACTTCAGCCTCCCAAGTAGCTGGAACTGTAGGCACACACCACCACGCCCAACTAAAGCCAGTTTTTAAACCTTGGCAAAAGTCATAGAAAACACATCGGTGAGCAAGACTGGGCCCATAAAACTGACAATTTACGGTATCTGCTCTACAATGTTGAAGCTTGTAGAAAGCGGAGTCCAGAAAGAAAAGAGTCTTGGAAGCAGCTTTTGCTTTGGGCCCTAGAACCAAAGCTCCCCTAGGCAAGAGAGCACAGAAAGGGGAGGGACAAACAGAGAGAGAAAGATGCAAAGTATTAATAATACATTCAGTCACCCTGGCACGTAAATGCTATGTGCTGCGAGGGTTTGTTTGCCTTTTAAGTAACTCAGATAAAGACAGAAAAGTGGTCAGGGGCTGGGTGTAGTGGCTCATGCCTATAATCCCAGCACGTTGGGAGGCTGAGGCGGGAGGATCACTTGAGCCCAGAGTTTGAGACCAGCCTGGGCAACATAGTGAGACCCCGTCTCTACCAAGAATACAAAAATTAGGTGAGTGTGATGGTGGGTGCCTGTAGTCCCAGCTACACAAGAGGCTGAAGCAGGAGAATCGCTTGAACCTGGGAGGTGGAGGTTGCAATGAGCAAGATCGTGCCACCACACTCCAGCCTGGGTGGAAGGTGAGTTTGAAGCTAGGACCCATAAGAAAGAGCTATCTTAATAATAATAATAATTTTTAAAAAAATAAATAAAAGCAGGGAGTGAGAAGACCAGGCAGGGGACACCTATACAAAGGGTCTGAGGCAGAAAAGAGCTTGGATCGCAAAAGGAGACGTGCAATGAATGAGCTGGACAACAAGGCCATGGTGAAGAGCATGAAGTTATCTTGAGGGCAGGGGCACCGGGGAGTCATTGAAGGGTTTCAAGCAAAGAGATTCGATGTGCAGGGGACTCCAGGAGACAAATTAAGAAGCTGATGAGCCCAGGAGAGATGGGCTGGCTTGGATTGGCCAGCTGCCTTAGATATGAACAGCCCCATATTTCTGTGACTGGAATTGGCCTTAAAGTCAAAGACTGCATTTGAGCCTCAGAGCAGGCCTGCTGCCTCCCCATAAGCCAGGTGGTGGCCCTCCATCCCAGTGTCCTCCCTCCAGAACCCAGCCACTTCGCGGGGGCTGTGTGTTAACTGGCTTATGCTGCCCTCTGCTGGCAGGAGAGGGTACTTGAGCAAGGGGAGCTGGAGCCTCCCAAAGAACTGCGTGGTGGCTTAACAGTGCGGTGGCTCACATCTGTAATCCCAGCACTTTGGGAGGCTGAGGCGGGTGAATCATTTGAGGTCAGGAGTTCGAGACCAGCCTGGGCAACACGGTAAAACCCTGTCTCTACTAAAAACAAACAAAAAAAAATTAGCTGGGCATGGTGGCGCGCGTCTATAGTCTCAGCTAGCGAGGCTGAGGTAGGAGAATTGCTTGAGCCGAGGAGGCAGAGGTTGCAGTGAGCCAAGATTGCGCCACTGCAGTCGAGATTGTGCCACTGCAGTCCAGCCTGGGTGACAGAGCAAGACACCATCTCAAAAAAAAAGAAAGAAAGAAAGAAAGAAAGAACAAAAGAACAAAAGAAACAACTCCAGGTGGAGACAGGGACGGGTGCCTCCACCCCACCCATCTTTGCCATCTCAGGTCCTGGCACGTCCATCATGCAGTAGGTCAGCTCAGAAACCCAGGACACAGTCTTCACACTTCCTCCTCCCTCACGTCCCATCAGGGAGTCCTTTTCATCCTATTTCCTAAACACAATCCTAAATTGGAAATATCCTAGATCTATCTTAATCCTGTCCACCTTTCTTTGTCTCCATTGCCCCCTACCCCGAGTCAAAGCCACCAACATCACTTCTTTAGTCTATTTATTCACTTTTACTCTCTTGTCCTGGCCAATCCATTTCCCACTTAGCAGCCGGAGTCCCTGTGGTGTCTTCTGATTCCAAGATCCTTTCTCCTCAGTGTTTGAGCAGGATGGGGAAATCCCTGAGAAATACATAGCACCACCCACCAGAGCACCCTGTCCATATAGAAAACTGTCCTGAAGATGCAAGACAACAGAGGTGCTCACATCAGAGCCCCACAAACAAGGTGCTTGGCCACCCTCCTACTGGGAATGTTTCCCCCTGTCTCTACCGGTGTCCCAGCCTCATGCCATCCATCTCACTGGTTCCTCTCCTTCCACATCCTCCCCTCCATTTATTTTCTTTTCTTTATTTTATTTTATTTTATTTTATTTTTTCTTTTTTGAGACAGGGTCTCCCTCTGTCCGACTGGGAGTGCAGTGATACAATCACAGCTCACCGCAGCCTCAACCTCCTGGGCTCAATGATCCTCCCACCTCAGCCTCTTGAGTAGCTACAGACATGTGCCACCACACTCGGTTAATTTTGTTTTTGGGGGGTTTTGTTTTTTCGGTAGAGACAGAGTCTGTGTTGCCCAGGCTGGTCTTGAAGTCCTGGCCTCAAGTGATCCTCCCTCCTCAGCTTCCCAAACTGCTGAGATTACAGGTATGGGCCACTGCACCCAGCCGCTGCTCCCTTATATTTCTGTCTGCCACTTCTCTGCCTCCCACAAATTCCTGCTCACTTCTAATGCAAAGCAGATTTGCCATTTCAGCCCTGCCAGCCAGGGTGCTTAGGGCTCACATTTTCCTCAAGCAGGTTGCCATGGTATCTTCCTGTAATGTACATATATATATATATATATATACAGTCCCCTCCCTAGGAAAAATACCAGTATCAAGACAATAACGTTTTCACCCAGATACACTGTGAGGCTAGCATTCATTCTATGACCCTGAGGTTCATCTCATGACATTCGATGTCTTTTTTTTTTTTTTAGACAGAGTTTCGCTCTTGTTGCCCAGGCTGGAGTGCAATGGCGCAATCTCGGCTCACCGCAACCTCTGCCTCCTGGGTTCAAGTGATTCTCCTGCCTCAGCCTCCTGAGTAGCTGGGATTACAGGCATGCACCACCACACCCGGCTAATTTTTTGTATTTTTAGTGGAGATGGGGTTTCACCAGGTTGGCCAGGCTGGTCTTGAACTCCTGACCTCAGGTGATCCATCCACCTTGGCCTCCCAGAGTGCTGGGATTACAGGTGTGAGCCACCGCACCCGGCCTGACATTCAACATCTTATGGCTTGGTCTGAGATTATGGAAATCCTCACTGACCTCAGATTCAGCCTGTGTAACAGAAGCCTCACCACCCACCCCAGAGGACTTTGAGAGTAGAATGAGACACCCTTCAAGGCTCCCCTGACCAACTTGAGCCAAGGAAGTTCACAGATCTGGGAGCTTCTAGGTTCCTGCAGCAAACCATAACATGTTAACCCAGTTCCCGAGGACCGCTGTTTGTAGAAAGCCTGGTTTTCTGTGAAAGAGAATGAAGACTAAGCAAATAAAAGCAGAAAGGAGATGCAGAGAGAGGATCCTGGCAGCATGGACATCCTGGCTTCCAGGGGTTAGTGAGGCCCAATTCCATCCCTGCCTGTCCTTGCAAGGGTTTGGTTATTCCCCTCTTCCTTGGAGTTCAAGAGGCCAGTGCATTCCAGCCTTTGCCTACAGGGCTTCAAACTGTGCTTCCAGCCCTTGCAAACCACAGAACCCTGATTCTGTCAGAGGTTCTCCCTCTGACACTTCCCATTCCCTTTGCAAATCCAGCCTCCATCCCCAACTCAACAAAGAACAAAGGGAACTCTGAAATGACAATTTTCTCTTAAAGTCTTCTATTTTCCTCTTTGTTTTCTATTTTGAAAGGAGCAGAGTGACAAGTTCATTATACTCATTCCTTCCTTATAGCTGATCATCACCATTTTCCACAAGGCCCCTGTTTTATTTTACTTCTCTACCTATTTTTTGTTGTTGTTGTTTTAATCTCAGTTGCCATTCTCATTCCCATCCCTCTATAGGCAACCATTCCAATGTGCTTGACGTGCATTCTTTAATATGTAAACAACCTTGTTAGATTTGCTATGTGGCCTTCTGATATATACGTTTGTCAGAGGTGCTTGAACCAGAGCAACTCCATCTTGAATAGGGGCTGGGTAAAGTAAGGCTGAGACCTACTGGGCTGCAGTCCCAGGCCGTTAGGCATTCTTAGTCACAGGATGAGATAGGAGGTCAGCACAAGATACAGGTCACAAAAACCTTGCTGATAAAACAGGATGCAGTAAAAAAGCTGGTCAAAACCCACCAAAACCAAGATGGCGACAAAAGTGACCGCTGGTCGTCCTCGCTGCTCGTTGAACACTAATTGTAATGCATTAGCATGCTAAAAGACACTCCCACTCATGCCATGATAGTTTACAAATGCCATGGCAATGTCCAGAAGTTATCCTTTATGGTCTAAAAAGGGGAGGAACCCTCAGCTCCAAGAATTGCCCACCTCTTTCCCAGAACACTCATGGATAATCTACTCCTTGTTTAATATACAATCCAGAAATAACTATACTCAGTCAACCAGCTCATGCCACTGTTCTGTCTATGGAGTAACCATTCTTTCATTCCTTTGCCTTTTTTTTTTTTTTTGATACGGTCTTACTTTGTCGCCCAGGCTGGAGTGCAGTGGCACGATCTCAGCTCACTGCAACCTCTGCTTCCCAGGTTCAGCTGATTCTCATGTCTCAGCCTCCCGAGTAGCTGGAATTACAGGCATGTGCCACCACGCCTGGCTAATTTTAATTACAGATGGGGTTTCGCCATGTTGCCCAGGCTGGTCTCAAACTCCTGACTTCGTGATCTGCCCACCTCGGCCTCCCAAAGTACCGGGATTACAGGCGTGAGCCACCACGCCCGGCCATACATTAGCTATTTAAAAAAATAAAACATAGAAAATAGAATCTCCTTTACCATTCAAGACTTGGTTCAAATGTCCACTCCACTGGGAGCCCTTCAATGGCAGAGACTGCTGTTGCCTCCTAACTTCCATTCTCCTCTTTCATTGTAAGAATACTCCTGCACTCTGCAGCTTGGCATACTTTTTTTTTAAAAAAGAATACTCCATTTTTATCTAGGCAATTGCAAGATTTCCAATAACTAGCTTAATGTTGTCCCACTAATAGAGCGCACACAGCCTCCCTTGTGGCTAAACATGGCCAGGTAATTATGGTCTGGCCAATTAAATGTAAGTAGAAGCATTATATAGAACTCCTGGAGTGATTGTCAAAGGGGAGGGGATGAAAGCTCTTTTGCCCTTTCCTCCTCTTTCCAGACTACAATTTGAACAAGGTGTCCAGAGCTATAGCACCCTTCTTAGAGTGCTAGGTGAGCACCCTTCTTAGATCATGAGGTGGCCTTGAGGATGGAAGTCCTATGCTAGGATGATGAATACAATAGACGGAAGGAGCTGGATCCCCAATAGCCATGGAGCTGCTGTACTGGCCCTGATCTGCCTGACTCCACATGTCTTTCAATTCATCTGTTTTAATTTCTTTCTTTTTTTTTTTTTTTGAGACAGAGTCTCACTCTGTCACCCAGGCTAGAGTGCAGTGACATGATCTCGGTTCACTACAGCCTCCTCCTCCTGGGTTCAAGCAATTCTCATGGTTCAGCTTCCACAGTAGCTGAGACTACAGGTACACACCACTACGCCTGGCTAGTTTTTGTATTTTTAGTAGAGACAGGGTTTCACCATTTTGGCCAGGCTGCTCTTGAACTCCCGACCTCAGGTGATCTGCCCACTTGGCCTCCCAAAGCGTTGGGATTACAGGCGTGAGCCACTGCACCCGGCCTCTTTAAGTTCATCTGTTTTAAATCGCTGTTACTTGAGGGTTTTCTGTTGCATGCAACCAGCCAAACCCAATCATAACTGACATGTTGTTCTGGTTATCTATTGCTGCATAAAGAGGAACTCACAAAACAACTATCTTGTCATACTCCCTAATTCTGGGGATCAGGAGTTTTAACAGGACTTTATGGGCATGGCTTGACTCTGCTCCATGTTCTCTGGAGCCCCAGCTGGGAAGACTTGATGGCTTAGTGTGACTCAAGCAGCTGGGGACTGGGATCATCTGGAGGACTCTTCACTCACATGTCTGGCACCTGGGCTGAGATAATGAAAAGACTGGACTCAGCTGGCATTGCTGACTGACGCATCTACACACGGCTTCTCCATGTGACTTGGGCTTCCTTACAACATGGCAGTCTCTGGGCAGTCAGACTTGTTAAAAGTGGCCTTGAGCAAGTATTCCACTGAACAAGGTGGAAGCTGTTTGGCTTCTTCCTTATCTCCTTTTTCTTTAATTTCCTCTACAGTATTTTACCTTCATGTTTGGTCTCTTCTGACCTCGCCTCCGAAGTCATGCAGCATCAACCTTGCCTGCACCTGCCCTGAGCCAGCAGTTCTCTACACTACCCAGTATCAGCATCAAGCAAGATGCACCCAGCAGGGTTGGAGCAGGCATGGGCAGAGCGGTGGTGGCCAGGCTTCAGCAGGGGTTGCTGCTTCTGGCACTGCTCCTACCAATGCAGACTTATACAGCTCAAACAACTGTTGTAACTTTTAAGTAACTTCGTCCAGAATAACGGCTGCCCCCAAGTCTAGCTAATGCTACCAATAAGGCATTGACAGTGTCCTGCAGTAAACAGCCAGTCTCCTCCCTCACTCCTCAGGGTCTCACTCTCTTCCTCTTCTCTGCTGTTAAAAAACTCAGGCCGGGCCAGGCAAGATGGCTCACGCCTGTAATTCCAGCACTCTGGGAGGGCGGGGCAGGTGGATCAGCTGAGGTCAGAGTTTAAGACCAACCTTACCAACATGGAGAAACCCCGTCTCTACTAAAAATACAAAACTAGCCAGACATGGTGGTGCATGCCTGTAATCCCAGCTACTGGGGAGGCTGAGGCAGGAGAATCACTTGAACCAGGGAGCTGGAGGTTGCAGTGGGCCAAGATCATGCCACTGCACTCCAGCCTGGTAACAGAGCTAGACTCTGTCTCAAAAAAAAAAAAAAAAAAGTGAAACTCCATCTCAAAAAAAAAAAAAAAAAAACGCCAGGCACGGTGGCTCATGCCTGTAATCCCAGCACTTTGGGAGACCGAGGTGGGTGGATCACAAGGTCAGGAATTCAAGACCAGCCTGACCAACATGGTGAAACCCCGTCTCTACTAAAGATACAAAAATTAGCCGGGTGTGGTGGCATGTGCCTGTAATCCCAGCTACTGGGGAGGCTGAGGCAGGAGAATTATTTGAAACCTGGAGGCGGAGGTTTCGGTGAGCCGAGATCGTTCCACTGCATTCCAGCCTGGGTGACAGGGCAAGACTCTGTCTCAAAAAAAAACAAAAAACAAAAAAAAAACAACTCAGGCCAAGACAGGTCTACACTTTCCCATCTTCTAAATTCAATTCAAAGGTCATTTAGAAGGCCAGTATGGCAAGGAAAAAACAAGTCTTCATCAAATCTAGTAGATCTAGATAAAATAAGATCCAGGCCGGGCGCAGTGACTCACGCCTGTAATCCCAGCACTTTGGGAGGCCGAGGCGGGTGAATCACGAGGGCAGGAGATGGAGACCATCCTAGCTAATACGGTGAAACCTCATCTCTACTAAAAATACCAAAAAAAAATTAGCCGGGCATGGTGGCGGACGCCTTGTAGTCCCAGCTACTCAAGAGGCTGAGGCAGGAGAATGGCATGAACCTGGGAGGTGGAGCTTGCAGTGAGCCGAGATAGCGCCACTGCACTCCAGCCTGGGTGACAGAGCAAGACTCTGTCTCAAAAAATAAATAAATAAATAAATAAGATCCACATCTTGGCTGTGCATGGGGCTCACGCCTGTAATCCCAGCACTTTGGGAAGCCAAGACGGGCAGATAACGAGGTCAGGAGTTTGAGACCAGCCTGACCAACATGGTGAAACCCCACCTCTACCAAAACCACAAAAATTAGCTGGGCGTGATGGCGGGTGCCTGCAGTCCCAACTACTTAGGAGGCTGAGGCAGGAGAATTACTTGAGCCCGGGACATGGAGGTTGCAGTGAGCCAAGATCACGCCACTGCATTCCAGCCTGGGTAACAAAGCGAAACACCATCTCAAAAAAAAAAAGATAAGATCCACATCTTATTTTATTGACACAGAAAATGTCAAGAACCCCAAATTTGGTTGGCTTGAAGAACATCTGAAGGGTTTGACTAGATGATGAATGCCAATATTAAATCAGCTGAAGTTTCATATACAAAATGAAGAGGAACAACATTCAAACTTAGTTAAGACATAATTTCTTTGATGGCCAGGCATGGTGGCTCACGCCTGTAATCCCAGCACTTTGGGAGGCCAAGGTGAGCAGATCGCTTTGAGCCTAGGAATTTCAGACCAGCCTGGGCAACATGGTGAAACCCCATCTCTACAAAAAATGGAAAAATTAGCGCTGGGCATGGTGGTGTACGTCTGTAGTTCCAGCTACTTGAGAGGCTGAAGTGGGAGGGTTGTTTGAGCCTGAGAGGTCAAGACTGCAGTGAGCTGTGATCATGCCATTGGATTCCAGCCTGGGTAACAGAGTGAAAGTGTCTTGAAATAAAATTTTCCCTTGAGTGTGGCTTAAGAAATATGGTCACTTAAAACTCTACTTTGAAAATAAATATAGATTTTATCTTATGTAGAGGTAGAGTGGGAAGTTTTCATTTGGTATATTAAATCTATAAGGCCATAAAACAGGTAATATAAAAAGCTTTCATAATTCAATGTATACATGACATTAGAAGGAACTTCCAGGTGTTACTATGCATCTTCTATGTATAGTTACAGTCAATATACTTTATGTAAGAGATAAATTTAATGCCAATATAATCTAGATAACATTTTACTTTGTTATGTTATCATTGTTCTCTTGGGAAATAATTCTTTTCCTCTGGGGCTCTAGATTTGACATTGAATTTTGTATGTACTAATTGACATGTGCCAGGGCAATGATGGACTGGAATCCACCCCCAAATCAAAACATCACGGTAAATCTTGCTTCTCCTTATAAAGTCAAATGATAGGCATTTCCTATCACCTATTTCTATTCAATAAGAGCACCAGATTCAGTTAGCTAATCTGCTTCCAAAGAGTAGAACTGCATTGAGCTCAACTAATTTCAAAATGCTGACTTTTATTTCAAGATATGTTCCTTTTTTTTTTTTTTTTTTAAAGATGCGATCTTGCTATGTTGCCCAGGCTGGTCTCACATGATCTGCCCACCTCGGCCTCCCAACGTGCTGGGATTACAGGCATGAACCACCACACCCGGCCTATTTCTGCATATGTTTAACATGTTTTACAATTTTAAAAATGAACTGTTTTGAAGGTAAAATTACAAATTTTGAAATTAAAAAAGCAAATGTATAAAGGAGCAAAAACTATAAATCAAGCATTTGAGAAGAGAAAACTGGAGGCTAACTTGTATTAAATTCACAAAAACTTCTATACTTTCTGTAAATACTTTTTTTAAAAAACTATAGATCAGAGGCTGGGCGCAGTGGCTTATGCCTGTAACCCTAGCACTTTGGGAGGCCGAGGCAGGTGGATCACCTGAGGTCGGGGGTTTGAGACCAGCCTGACCACATGGAGAAACTCCATCTCTACTAAAAATACAAAATTAGCTGGGCGTGGTGGCACATGCCTGTAATCCCAACTATTCGGGAGGTTGAGGCAGGAGAATCGCTTGAACCAGGGAGACAGAGGTTGCGGTGAGCCGAGATTGCACCATTGCACTCCAGCCTGGGCAACAAGAGCGAAACTCCATCTCAAAACAAGCAAACAGATAAACAAACAAAACTATAGATCAGAATAACCACCTTTAGAACACTTTCGGTTATCAGTCAATATTTTTAGATAGAAGCTGGTAGTAAGCCTAAAGTGGGCTTGATTCTGCGGTAAACAACTGCCTCAATATATAGAAACCTTTTCTAAAATAGGCACTCTTGTGGGACATGGCAGTTCATGCCTATAATCCCAGTACTTTGGGAGGCTGAAGTGGGCAGATTGCTTGAGCCCAGGAATTTGAGACTAGCCTGGGCAACATGCCGAAACCCCAGCTCTACTAAAAACACAAAAAGTTAGCCGGGCATTGTGGCACAAACCTATAGTCCCAGCTACTCGGGAGGCTGAGGTGGGAGAATCACCTAAGCCCAGGAGGTAGAGGCTGCAGTGAGCTGTGATTGCGCCACTGCACTCTAGCCTGGGCGACAGAGTGAGACCTTGTCTCAAAATAATAATAATAATAATAATAGGCACTATTTGAAGTTTTTTGTTTGCACAGTCACACACTGATGCTTAGATGTTCCAGTATATAACATAGCCACGGTAGGCTGCCAGCAGTGGCTCATACCAGCAATCCCAACACTTTAGGATGCTGAAGCAGGAGGATCACTTGAGCCCAGGAGTTTGAGACCAGCCTGGCCAACATGGCAAAATGCCATGTCTAAGAAAATATATTTTTTAACGTTTTAAACAATACAAAAAATAAGAATCACATAAATAAACAGATTCTTCCAATTCTGAAAAGAGCCACAAAGCTTTATAAATTGTACAGGGGCATGAACTGGTGAGGTATTATAATTGCCTGGCACATAGTAGGCACTCAATACATTTGCAAACTCCACACACACCCTACTTTCTTTTGCTTTTTCTCTATCTGTATTAACATGCTGTGTAACACATAACTATACATTCACATTTTACAAACTTTTTCTTTTTTTTCTGTTTTTCTTTTCTTTTCTTTTTTTTTTTTTTTTTTTGAGATGGAGTTTCGCTCTTGTTGCCCAGGCTGGAGTGCAATGATTCGATCTTGGCTCACTGCAACCTCCGCCTCCCGGGTTCAAGGGATTCTCCTGCCTCAGCCTCCCGAGTAACTGGGATTACAGGTGCACGCCACCACGCCCAGCTAATTGTTTGTATTTTTAGTAGAGACGGGGTTTCACCATATTGGCCAGGCTAGTCTCGAACTCCTGACGTCAGGTGATCCACCCGCCTCAGCCTCCTAGAGTGCTGGGATTACAGGCGTGAGTCACCGTTCCCGGCCCATTTTACAGCCTTTTATTTTGTTCAGTTTCTTTATTGTCTTCCCAACGTCCCCCCACACACACTGCACTAAAATGCAAGCTTCACGAAGGCAAGGACGAACTTTTGCCTGTATTGTTCACCTCAGTGTCCCCAGAGCCTAGGACAGGCGTTGGCATATTGAGGGACACTCAATAAATACTTAAGGAGTGAATAAACAACTGAATACCCGATAAATGCATGTATGAATAAACACATTCTTAGTTATTCGGAATATGAAGATTTGCGGAGAGTGGACAGCCTGGGATTGAGGAGACCGGCTGAGACTGGGAAATGGGCATTCGGGCCCACCGCAGTGGTCCAGAGCCCCTGTCTGGACCACTAACAAGTTGCTTAGCAACTCGCCGCCCGGCCCTCGGCCACCACTAGAGGGCGAGCGGGCGGGGAGACGTGCGCGCGCGTGCAAGCCTGTGTGCACGCGTGCGCGGCGCGGGCTTGGGAGGGAGCACGTCACTTCCTGTTACCTTAGGGGAACGTGGCTTTCCCTGCAGAGTCGTTGTTTCCGTCAGCGTCCCTGCTGCATCAACCGGAGCTGGAGTCGGATCGCGAGCGCACCCTCGCTATGGACTCGGCCCTCAGCGACCCGCATAACGGCAGCGCCGAGGCAGGCGGCCCCACCAACAGCACGACGCGGCCGCCTTCCACTCCCGAGGGCATCGCGCTGGCCTACGGCAGCCTCCTGCTTATGGCGCTGCTGCCCATCTTCTTCGGCGCCCTGCGCTCCGTACGCTGCGCCCGCGGCAAGGTAGGGTCAGCGGGAAAACCGGGTACTTTCCACCCCCATGCCGAACACGGCCGACATGAGCCCTTCCTAGGCGGGACAGACACCTCCTCTCCCCGGACACTGAGTCTTCCCAGCCCTAATCATCGCCGTTCCCTCTACCTCGGGCCCACATTCCAGAGCTGGCATTTCCTGCCGCGGGATCTGGGCACCGACCCCCGACCAGGGTATGACACCTTCCCCAATAGGAACTTGCTTCTGCTCCTGACTCAGACTCTGACACTTCCCTCCCTGTGCATCATGCCGCGGCTGGGAACGCTGTCAGCCGGTCCCCCACTGCGACTCGGGCACTGATTGTTCTGAGCCTGTTGGGCCCAGTCAGACCAGCCCCATCTATACCTGATGGATACTGGTCCTCACAACTTACTGAATGGTAGAATTTCATGTCATCCCCGGTTAGGAACTCTGCCTCGGCCCACCCCAGGGCCCTTTCTACCATTCAGACCCATCCCTAGAGTCTGACTCCTGTGTCACTGGAATCTAAGGCACCTTATGTGCTCTTAGTGCCCCCACACCTGGCCTTTGCCCCTGCCTCAAAAACAACGATCTCTCAGTCCCCAGTTTTTCACATCACTTTCTGGAACCATCCCAGTCAGCTAGCTCCTCAGAACCTGGCATCTTGATGCCTCTACTTTCCAACCAGGCATGGACGTTTTATTTTCCTGGTTTCCTCTCTCTAACTACCATCCAACCTTAGACATGGCCTAGTCAAAACCCAGACCTTGTTCCTAACCTGTAACCCTTTTCCTACCCAGCCTTTGACTCTACCTTAAAATAGCTTTTCTCCCTATACCTCCAAGACAATCCCCCCACCAAACTGGGCCTGCCTGCTGGGCCACTGTTGGCCCCTCTTGTGAGACTGGGCCAGACTCCATCCCTGGCCTTCCTCAACATCTGTCCCATTGGATACCTAGGAGGACTCCAGCACATTTCACCTTCTGCTTCCCCCTCCCCCTTCCCTGCGCCACTTCTTCCCTATATTAAGCCCTCTCTAGCCCGTTGTACCAATGGCTTCTCACTTCCTGGCACCCTCTCCCTTCCTCCACAACCTCTTAATCTGCACCTCCCAGATGCTCTTCCCCCACCCAGACCTGAAGATGGACCTAAGTGGAAGCTGTCTTGCCCAAAGAGGGCAGGCCCACAAAGCAGCTGCCACTTTTGAAACTGCTGAAGCTGAGGTTCTCAAAACACTACCCAACTTGAGCAGTAGCTGAGGCCTGCCACCTTCCTTCCCCAAAAGCAGAGAACTCACTACTGGCTCTGTATGTGATCAGATATAAAGAAAGTAGTTAGGTAGGGCTTAGGCTGAGAGACTCAAACATGACTCCATTTTCCTTTTTATTTGGCTTTTTCTAAGCAGAGTTCAGGTGATATTAAGCCTCTCTACTATGCCTGTCAGGTAGACACTTAGTGTAGAGAGAAGTTCTGAGATAAACCAGGACAGAGGAGGCAAAGGACAGCTGGCATAAGGCTAGGCAGCTTGATCTGAGCTGCTCTCCAAACTGAGTAATTTTCCCTGGCACCTCCTGTAGGTGGATCACTAATCTCTGCAGAAAACACCTTCCAGGCATCAGTATTTCCTGAACTTCCACCACTGTCAGGGGTAAGGGAGGATTGCTGCAAAGATGAGTAGGTCAGAGCCCTGTCACCAAGGAATTCGGTAGCCTGGGTGAAAGAATAATAACTAGATCTGTGATTATAATACAAACAGTGCTACAAGGTTTAGGGAGAAAAATTGAGCACATCTGGGACCGTACAGGGAGGCTTTGTGCTAGAGGTAGGCCTGAGCCTTGACGTAGAGATAGAATTTCAGCCAGGAGAAGGCATTCTAAGCAGAAGAAACCAGGTAAGCAGAGAGAGGCATGGAGGCAGGAGGCTACGAGGCAGTTCAGGAAATAGTGGAAGGTATGGTGTGGCTGGAACAGAGGGTATGGATAGGAGAAAGCCTTAGCCTCTGAATACCTCTCCCAAGCATCTCCTGCAGGGCAGCAGGGTGTGGAGGACTGTATGAATTTACAAACAGGACCTGACCATTAAGAGCCTGCCACCACCAATGACCCAGATGCTGTAAAACTTGCAAAACCTTTATGCCCTTTGATGCTCACAGCAACTGAGGTGGCAGGCAGAGCCAGTTTCATTATCCTCGTTGTACAGAAAAAGAAACTGAGAGTCAAAGAAATGACTTCTGAAGATCACTCTGCCATTTAGGGGCAGAACCAGGTATGCCTAGCCCTAGTCCAGGGCTCTCTCCTAATACAGGCACCCTTAAAGACAAGCAGCATTGACCTAAGGAAAGGACAGGCCAAATGACTTCCTTTCCACCCTGAGTCGTTTCCCTGGTCATGTGAAAAGGAGAGAGAAGAGTTAGTGTGGGGACCCAGTTTTGATTTCCCACTAGTGTTAGACCCCAAAACCAGTTGGGAGAGAGGGAATGTGAGGACAGAATTCTCCCCAGGGGTCAAGGTGTCCATAACAGGCAGGGAAAATTGTGAAGTCATGGAGAGAAGAAGGTAGAGCCTCCAGGAGTATGTTGTGAAGAAGTAGCCTTGGGAGGAGCAGTCTCAGAGCAGCACACATCACTGTCAGAGGCCTGTATCCCAGACAGAAGCGAATCTGGCCCAGGCAGTAGCTGCACATTGGTTTAATAGCTGCACAGTAAACATTGGTTGAAAGGGCCCTCAGTGAACAGGACTGGGTGCCTGCTCTGGGCTGGGTACCAGGAGTTCCGGGGCAAAGAAGGCCAAGCCCTGCCCTCGCTGAGCCCAGCCACCAAGGAGAAACAGACATGTGACTAGCCAAGTAAATAGAGTTCTCATAGGCCTCCTGGAGGGGGCAGCAGTTTTCTTTGCATGGATGGGGAGAGTCCAACAGGCAGAACAGGAGAAGGTGGAGTGGGGGACCACAAGATGTGTTCAGGGAGGCAGTGAGGAGTATGGTGTGAGCCCAGGAGAGGGGCTTGGATGTAGTGACAAGATGTTCAGGAAGCCTGTGGCCTTTCTAGGGAAGAGAATCCTGAAAGCAACGCAGCGGTTAATCATTATTGTTACAAAAATACTATACACTTGTTGAAAAAAAATCAAGCAGTGCAGAAGTATAAAGGAAAAGCCTCCTGGGCAGTATTCCTTGGAAGCAACCCAATTGGCTGTTGGGTATATAACCTTCAAGAATTTTTTCTATGTATACACAAACATTGTGTATGTGTCTGTATATATAGACATATGTAAATTTATTTTTATAAAAATTGGATTATATAATACATATTTCTCTGCAACCTAATTTTTTTTTTTTTTTTGGACGGAGTTTCACTCTTGTTGCCCAGGCTGGGTGCAATGGTGTGATCTTGGCTCATTGCAACCTCCACCTCCCAGGTTCAAACAGTTCTCCTGCCTCAGCCTTCCGAGTAGCTGGGATTACAGGTATGCACCACCATGCCTGGCTAATTTTGTATTTTTAGTAGAAACAGGATTTCTCCATGTTGGTCAGGCTGGTCTCAAACTCCCAACCTCATGTGATCCACCCTCCTCGGCCTCCCAAAGTGCTGGGATTACAGGCATGAGCCACCGCACCAAGCAATTTTGTTTCTTTAACAATATGTTGGCCAGGCGCGGTGGCTCATGCCTGTAATTCCAGCACTTTGGAGGCCGAGGCAGGTGGATCACTTGAAGTCAGGAGTTCAAGACCAGCCTGACCAACATGGTGAAGCCCTGTCTCCACTAAAAATACAAAAATTAGCTTTGCATGGTGGGGCACGCCTGTAATCCCAGCTACTCAGGAGGCTGAGGCACGAGGGGGTCTCGCTCTGTCACCCAGGCTGGAGTACAATGGCACAATCTCAGCTCACTGCACCCTTCACCTCCTGGGTTCAAGCAGTTCGTCCGTCCGCCTCAGCCTCCCGAATATCTGGGATTAAAGGTACCTGCCATCATGCCCGGCTAATTTTTGTATTTTTGCAGAGATGGGGTTTCACCAGGTTGGCCAGGCTGGTCTTGAACTCCTGACCTCAGGTGATCCACCTGCCTCGGCCTCCCAAAGTGCTGGGATTACAGGCGTGAGCCACCACACCCAGCCAGTACACTCTTCTCTGCACCTTGCTTTTTTCACCTAATATGTGTTACAGATCCGATCATGCCAGTACATAGGGTGTGGGTGTGTTCTTTCACAGATGTATGGTGTCCCACCTGTACCCCAGTTTGCTTAGAATGCTGGTTCTCTAGTATCTGGTCCCTGGGCCAGCAGTGTCAGCATCACCCCAGAACTTGTTAGAAATGCACATTCTGAATCACAAGCTTAAGGTGGGCCCAGCAATGTGTGTTTTAGCAAGCCCACCCAGTGATTCTGATGCATGCTCAAATTTGAGAATTTGAGTCCTGTCCCCCACTGGTCATTTAGGTTGTTTCAGTCTTTTGCTATTACAAACCATGCTGAAATTAATGTCTTTACACATTTTTATTTCACACTTGTCTGTGTATTTGTATATTTGTAGGATAAATTTCTCAAAATTGGTGGGTCAAAGGCTATGCACACTTTTTTTTTTTTTTTTTTTTTTGAGACAGTCTCACTCTGTCGCCCAGGCTGGAGTGTGAGTGTGGTGGCACCATCTCAGCTCACTGCAACCTCTGCCTCCTGGGTTCAAGCAATTCTCCCACCTCAGCTTCTTGAGTAGCTGGGATTACAGGCGCGCACCCACCACACCCAGCTAATTTTCATATTTTTAATACAGATGGGGTTTTACCATGTTGGCCAGGCTGGTCTCAAACTCCTGACCTCAGGTGATCTGCCAGCCTCAGCCTCCCAAAGTGCTGGGATGACAGGCGTGAGCCACTGTGCCCAGCCCACACTTTTTATTTAGATAGATTTTACCATATGATCCACTATAGAGGTTGTATCAGTTTACTTTCCCACAGCAGTGACCTCAATTCTTGTTTAATGATTGTTGTTTTTTTGGTTTTTTTGAGACAGAGTCTCACCCTTTGGCCAGGCTGGAGTGCAGTGGTGTGATCTTGGCTTATTGCAACCTCCGCCTTCCGGGTACAAACAATTCTCGTGCCTCAGCCTCCCAAGTAGCTGGAATTACAGGCGTGTGCCACTACACCCAGCTAATTTTTATATTTTCAGTAGTGACAGGGTTTCACCATGTTGGCCAGGCTGGTCTCAAACGCTTGACCACAAGTGATCCGCCCGCCTCGACCTCCCATAATGTGCTGGGATTGCAGGCATGAGCCACCGTGCCTGGCCTCTCCAGAGGTTTTTAAGCAGGTACATTATACAATCAGGTATGGGCTTTAGAAAGAGCTAGTGGCAGGGTGGGTGATAGGCAGGAGGGAAAAGTGTAATGTTGGTGCAGGGGTTGTGAAGACAGCAATGGGGGTCAAAGGATTGGGGTAGGAAGTTAGGTCAAGAAAGGTAACCTTGGAGAGCTGAGTGACTGGATGTTGTGGTAAGGAGTGGAGACCCTGGAGTCTCCAGCTGGGGCAACAGTAACAGAATGGCCCATGAATTCCAGATCATTTCCAGGGCATGGCATAGACGCAGTGCTCCGAGAGCTTGAGCCGTGCCACTGGCTTGAAGCAGGCATCTGTCCTCTCTTACAGCTTTTGTTTCCGCTCTGATAACAACATGCAGAATGTCACTGGAAGCTACATTTACTTCTGCTGTTTGTGTCAGGTTTTTCCCCCACTCTCTAATTGTGTTTCGTGTTGCAGGAGCTATTGTATTTACATATGCACATCTGGTTAAAAAATCCCAATTGGATTGGTAAAGAATCCTAACAACTTTTTAGTATTTTTGTAACTACAAAGATTAACTGTTCAGTTACCTTCAAGATTCTGTTCCTCAGAAAGGTTGCAGGCTTCCCAGGTATCTTCCTGTTACAACTTTCCAACAGAAATTTTCAGATAAGAAAGATAGAGGTCTTCTAGGAAACAGCTGCCAAGAGTTTAGGGTCTGGAACTGGACTGCCTCAGTTTGAATCCTAGCTCTGGCACTCACCAGCTGTGTGACACTAAGCAAATTACTTCACCTCTCTAGGCCTCCGCTTCCTCATCTGTAAAAGAACTATTAAAAGTACCTTTCCAGCTGGCTGCAGTAGCTCACACCTATAATCCCAGCACTTTAGGAGACCGAGGCAGGCAGATCACGAGGTCAGAAGATCGAGACCATCCTGGCTAACACGGTGAAACCCCGTCTCTACTAAAAATACAAAAAATTAGCTGGGCGTGGAGGGACATGCTTGTAGTCCCAGCTACTCGGGAGGCTGAGATAGGAGAATTGCTTGAACCCAGGAGGCAGAAGTTGCAGTGAGCCGAGATTGCACCACTGCATTCCAGCCTGGGCAACAGAGCGAGACTCTGGCTCAAAAAAAGAAAAAACACACAAAAAGTACCTGCTTTGTGGGGTTTTTGTGAGGATGAAAACATGTAAAGTACCTAGAACAGTGAAGTAATGTTATTGTTATTACTGTTATCGTCAGATTTCAGGTCTCCCCTTCTTTTTGTTTGTTTGTTTGTTCGTTTGTTTAATAGAGGCAGAGTTTCTTCACGTTACCCATGCAGGTCTCAAACTTCTGGGCTCAACCGATCTTCCCACCTTGACCTCCCAAAGTGCTGGGATTACTGTCTGGTCTCCCATTCTGACTCAACATTGCAGCATGGGATATTTATAAGTCACCCACAAAGGAGACCAGAGTCCTCTGTGTGGTGGAGAGGATCTGTCCAACCTTGGTTTGTCACTGAATAAGATTAGGCCTCTTCCCACCCAGGGTGCTGAGTTGAATTGAAAGGAATATGTGGAAATGAGCCATAATACTGGTTTGTAGGTGAAGCCACAGAGTCCTGTGTTTCCTTTGACAGCCCTGAGCCTCTCTCTGCATGTGCACATCTTTCTGCTTGATAAGTACTTCCTTTCCTTGTACACAAAGCAGACTCTTCCACCTGGGAGCGGTGGCTCACGCCTGTAATCCCAGCACTTTGGGAGGCCAAGGCGGGCAGATCATCTGAGGTCAGGACTTTGAGACCAGCCTGGCCAACATGGTGAAACCCCGTCTATACTAAAAATACAAAATTAGCCATGTGTGGTGGTGCATGCCTGTAATCCCAGCTATTTGGGAGGCTGAGGCAGGAGAATCACTTGATTTGTAGTGAACTGAGATTGTGCCATTACACTCCAGCTTGGGCAAAAGGAGCAAAACTCCACTAAAAAAAAAAAAAAAAAAAAAAAAAAGGCAGACTCCTCAACCCAGTCAGCATTTATCTGGCTCCAAACTACCAGACCCTGTGCTTGACCATCAGGGCCTTGCTTAAGTGGTACCTGCTCTTGCCACCTCTGACTCCTTTACTTCTCTGCAGAAATAGTGTCTTGTTGGCCTTCTCGTGATTCCCTTGTGCTTAATAATGATACAAATGGTGTATACAGTTTACGTGATGACTCAAGGCACAATGCTGAGTACTTCCAAAGCAGAAATCAGAATCCTCACAACTTATTTTACAGCTGAGGAAACCAAGGCTTAGGGGGGAAAAAATCACTTTCCCAAGGTCCCACAGCTAGGAAGAAGTAGAGCTGGGAGTCCAAATGGGCTTCCTGACCTCAGAGTCCCTTCATACCTGCTGATGTTCATACTGTGTGTCACACTGATAAATGTGTCTATTGCATCATGTGTCATACTGTGTTATAATAGCCTGTTTGGGGTTTTGTTTTGGGGGAGGCTTTGTGTGTGTGTGTGTGTGAGCCAGAGTCTCACTCTGTTGCCGAGGCTGGAGTTCAGTTGCACAATCACCGCTCACTACAGCCTCCACCTCCCGGGTTCAAGCAATTCTCCTGCCTCAGCCTCCTGAGTAGCTGGGACCACAGGCGCACAACATCACACCCGGCTAATTTTTGTATTTTTAGTAGAGACGGGGTTTCACCATGTTGGCCAGGCTGTTTATTTTTTTTTGAGACAGTCTCGCTCTGTCGCCTAGGCTGGAATGCAGTGGCTCAGTCTCGGCTCACTGCAACCTCTGCCTCCCAGGTTCAAGCTATTCTCCCGCCTCAGCCTCCTGAGTAGCTGGGATTACAGGTGCACACCACCATGCCCAGCTAATTTTTGTATTTTCAGTAGAGACGAGGTTTCACCATGTTGGCCAGGCTGGTCTCGAACTCCTGACCTCAGGTGATCCGCCCGCCTCCGTCTCCCAAAGTGCTGGGATTACAGGCGTGAGCCACCATACCCAACCAGTTTTGCTTTGCATTCCATAAAATAGAATATATGTTCTCTGTGATACGTATCATGTCACAGTATTAACCTACCTGCCTATGAGTGCGTCAAGATCAGGAACTCATTTTTGTATCCATACTACTGCTACACAGGAAATGTATTAAATGTGTGGAGGTACTCAGAGGGGATGAGGAACTTGCCCAAGTCCAACAGCACACTACTGGCAAAAGCAGAAGCCAAGGGTTGGGAGAGAATAGGGAAGGAAGGAAACCGGGCCTCTCATGTGGGTATTGCTCACCCACCCCGCTTCCACCTCCTGGCAAAGCCATCCAAGTGACTCACATGTAGCTACCTCCAGTGGCTCCAGAGGGGATGGTCTACCTTCCAGCCCAGTGCCTGGGCTGCCTCAGCCATGCATAGGCAAGGGTGTGGTTAGGGGCCTCCTTACTCACCTCTCCCTGATAGTCACAACCCCCAATACAAGCACAGTACTTTACAGTTTGCCAGGCTGTTTCGTATCCCATATCTCATTTGGTTTAAGACTCTTATGGGACTGGGTGTGGTGGGTCACGCCTATAATCTCAGCATTTTGGGAGGCCAAGGCAGGAGGATCACTTGATGCCAGGAGTTCAAGGCTGTAGTAAGCTATGCACTCCAGCTTGGGCAACAGAGCAAGACCCTGTCACTTTTTTTCTTTTCTTTTCTTTTCTTTTTTTTTTTTTTTAAAAAAAGAAGGCTCTTAGACCTTTTTTGAAGTGAGGCTAGAGATTATCCTCCTGTTTGACAGAGAAGTAAACCCAGTCACTCAGCATGCCATTAACAGGGCAAGGAATACCTTGGATACACTTTATGTGTAGCATTTTACTTATGTATGAACTATATCTGTAGGGAGAATTCCCACAGGTGGAATTGCTTGGTCAAAGGGTATGTGCATTTGTGATTTTTTATGTATTGCCTAGTTGCTTTCTACAGGAAGACAGATTGACTCCCATAGGCAGTGTGGGAGACTACCTCTTTCCCCCATAACCCCACCGACTCAGTATGTTACCCAGTGTGTGGATTCTTATCTTTCTGATAGACGAAAAACAGAATCTCAGTGTGCTTTAGTTTGAGCTCATTAGGAGTGAGAATAAACACTCTTTTTTTACTATTAAGAGCCATTTGTAGTTCTTGTTCTGTGGCTCTTCTTTTTGTATCTTTGGGCATGTGGAAATTTCAATTTAATGCATCCTGCCAAATTGCCCTCCCCAAAAGGCTGGACAGGTTTATACTCTAGGCCAGTGCTGTCTATGTACTTCCTTTAGCTGGGCACAGTGGCAAATGCCTGTATTCCCAGCTACTTGGGAGGCTGAAGCATGAGGATTACTTAAACGCAGGATTTCGAATCTAGCCCACACCTCCCTCTCCCAGTAGTCATTTTGTGGGCTTACTGCCCTCTGCCCCATCTCATTCCCTCTTTGTAACCTTCCACCTGGGACACTAGGGCCTCTCTGAGCCAGCCTTACCTTCTCCAGACACCCTCTCTCTTAGCAGGTTTTTTATTGTTGGTTTTTTTGAGCCAAAATATTTGTGAGTCTCCATAACTGAATGTGATCCCATCTTCTAGGGATGCTGGTGTTTTACTCACAGGACGGACATGGTGATGGTAGAATCTCAGGCACTGTAATGAGTCTGTGGCTACTATGGAAAGGACTTCGGCATGAGCAGAAGTCTAATCTGGCATTGTTAGGACTTTTGGTAGCCATGATATAAAACAGTTGTAGAGTAGGCTTGTCCCAGTGGGAAAATCTGGAAGGGCTTCATGGCAGTGACATTTACTAGGCCCTTGAGGACTGTGCGGATTTTGCCTAGCAGAGAGAGGGCAGGTAGAAAGCACTGTGATCCTGAAAGCTTTTGACCCTGTTTGGAATACAAATTTATACCAAAAAAAAAAAAAAAAAGAAAAGAAAGAAAATAAATTTATACCAGTACTATATTATCATTGATAAATTTTCATTAGAAACTTCTGGCCGGGTACAATGGCTCACGCCTGTAGTCCAGCACTTTTTGAGGCTAAGGCCAAGAGTTTGAGACCAGCCTGGCCAACATGACGAAACCCCCTCTCTACAAAAAATAACAAAAATTAGCCAGATATGTTGGCATGTACCTGTAGTCCAACTACTCAAGAGGCTGAGGCAGGAGAATTGATTGAACCAGGAGGCAGAGGTTGCAGTGAGCCAAGATTGTGCCACTGCACTCCAGCCTAGGTGACAGAGTGAAACTCCATCTCAAAAAAAAAAGAAAGTTCTTCCCCATAATTTTTTTTTTTTTTTTCCGAGACAGAGTCTCACTCTGTCGCCCAGGCTGGAATGCAGTGGTATGATCTCGGCTCACTGCACCCTCCGCCTCCTGGGTTCAAGTGATTCTCCTGCTTCAGCCTCCTATAGCTGGGATTACAGGCGTGTGCCAGCACACCCGGCTAATTTTTGTATTTTTAGTAGAGATGGGGTTTCACCATGTTGGCCAGGCTGGTCTTGAACTCCTGACCTCGTGATCCACCCACCTCAGCCTCCCAAAGTGCTGGCATTACAGGCATGAGCCACTGCGCCCAGCCTCCTTTGGCATGAATTCTATGAAGCTAATTTATTCCTACGTTGGTCTGTTACTCCATTTTTAATTCTTTTCATTTTTATAACACTGAAATTGTTTTTATTGCATTTAGTTCTTTTTCATGTAAATATTTATCCTTCATCAGTTCTTTACCCACATCACATTCTTGCCAACTGTAGCATCTGCTATTATAAATTTAATTGTGGCTTTTATTTTTACCATTTTCAAGTCTGCCAGTCAAATTTCTTAAATTTAAGTTTTGTCAAGATTTGCTTCTCCTCACACTTGGTGTCTCCCTATGTGCAGTTTCAGCCATTGTCTGTCTTGTTTGTTGTTAATTTCAACTCATAATATTAAGTACCTACTGGATGACAGAATAGTCATTTTTCCTTCTTAGCTGATCCATTAGAAAATTGAAAACAATTCTCTTCGAGAGGTCTGAAACTGCTGTAGCATCACTCGTGTCCAAGTTTTCTTCTTTCAGTTATTCCATATTGGAATGGCCTCTGCCATAGCCCTTCTCTCCAGATGTGTCACACACGCCCTGGGTTCTCCTTGGTCTCTTGATCAGGGTCCAGATCTCCTTATGGCAGAATGGCAGGATCAGCCAGGCGTGGTGGCTCACACCTGTAATCCCAGCACTTTGGGAGGCCAAGGCAGGTGGATCACTTAAGGTCAGTCCAAGACCTGCCTAGCCAACATGGTGAAACTCCATCTCTACTAAAAATACAAAAATTAGCTGTGCATGGTGGCACATGCCTATAGTCCCAGCTACTCAGGAGGCTGAGGCAGGAGAATCACTTGAACCCAGGAGGCGGAGGCTGCAGTGAGCCAAGATTGTGCTACTTCATTCCAGCCTGGGTGATAGAGCAAGACTCCGTCTCAAAAAAAAGTGGCAGGATCAGAGCATCCTGCCCCAGGATGAGGCAGGCAGCATTCCTAGCCAAGGGAACAGCATTTGAAGAGCCTTGCAGGAACACACGGGAACCAGCCATGCTGAGCCATTGCCATTCTTCTCTCCTCTAGAATGCTTCAGACATGCCTGAAACGATCACCAGCCGGGATGCTGCCCGCTTCCCCATCATCGCCAGCTGTACACTCTTGGGACTCTACCTCTTCTTCAAAGTAAGTCTTTTGCCACCTGTTGTGTCATTTGATCTAAATGACTTTATCTTATTTTGTTTTATTTTTCCCATCACAAGAGCCATGCATGTTCATTTATAGAAAATAAAGAAGAGAGAAAAATTAATAATTCACCCATAGACCTACCCAAAGACAACAACTGTTAGTGTTTGGGGCCCTTTCTCACTAGTCTGTATTTCTTTTTTCCATGTAGCTTTTTGTTTTGTTTGTGTGATATCAGTTTGGTTTCATTATGCTGTTTATGTTGGGATGGGGTATAGCTTGTGCCCAGACATACCTCTGCCATACTAATGGCCTTTTTTTTTTTTTTTTTTAATGTATCGAGGTTTATTTTCCCAATAAAAGTTACACAGGCTCAGTGTTGAAAACCTGGAAAACACAGAAAAGTAAAAAGGGAAAAACAGCAGTCATCCAAAACCCCACTACCAGAGACAGTCACAGTTGCCCTTCGGAGGTGTGTCCTTCCACTGTTTCTCCCTGTGCATGGTTTCTCCGTAGCTGTGACCACATGGTGTATTCAGTTTGTAGCTGCTTTTTTCACTTCACATTAATAACATCATAAACATTTTCTCATGTTACTGCAAACTCTCTTTAGTTGTACTATTTTCTGGATTATAAAAGTAATATATTCAGAAAAACTAAAGAAAGTATATCAATAGAGGAAAAAATTAATTCCACAACACAGAAGTAGTCATTAACAATTTGGCTGGCCGGGCGCGGTGGCTCAAGCCTGTAATCCCAGCACTTTGGGAGGCCGAGACGGGCGGATCACGAGGTCAGGAGATCAAGACCATCCTGGCTAACACGGTGAAACCCCGTCTCTACTAAAAAATACAAAAAACTAGCCGGGCGAGGTGGCAGGCACCTGTAGTCCAAGCTACTTGGGAGGCTGAGGCAGGAGAATGGCGTAAACCCAGGAGGCGGAGCTTGCAGTGAGCTGAGATCCGGCCACTGCACTCCAGCCTGGGCGACAGAGCAAGACTCCGTCTCAAAAAAAAAAAAAAAAAAAAAATTTGGCGTATCTCCTTTTGGGCTTTTTATTTATTTATTTTAGGACAGGGTCTCACTCTGTCCCCCAGGCTGGAGTGTAGTGGCGCCATCACAGTTTACTGCAGCCTCAACCTCTTAGGCTCAAGAGATCCTCCTGCCTCAGCCTCCCAAGTAGCTGGGACTACAGGCACGCACCACCACACCGGCTAATTTTTTCTTTTTTTTTTTTTTTTTTTTTTTTTTTTTGAGGCGGAGTCTCGCTCTGTCGCCCGGACTGGAGTGCAGTGGCCAGATCTCAGCTCACTGCAAGCTCCGCCTCCCGGGTTTCCGCCATTCTCCTGCCTCAGCCTCCCGAGTAGCTGGGACTACAGGCGCCCGCCACCTCGCCCGGCTAGTTTTTTTGTATTTTTAGTAGAGACGGGGTTTCACCGTATTAGCCAGGATGGTCTCGATCTCCCGACCTTGTGATCTGCCCGTCTCGGCCTCCCAAAGTGCTGGGATTACAGGCTTGAGCCACCGCGCCCGGCCACCCGGCTAATTTTTTCTTTTTTGAGACAGAGTCTTGCTCTGTCGCCCAGGCTGGAGTGCAGTGGCGCAATCTCGGCTCACTACAACATCCACCTCCTGGGTTCAAGTGATTCTCCTGCCTCAGCCGGCTGAGTAGCTGGGAGTAGACGCACACCACCACGCCCAGCTAATTTTTGTATTTTTAGTAGAGACAGGGTTTCACTGTGTTGGTCAGGCTGGTCTTGAACTCCTGACCTCATGATCCGCCCACCTCGGCCTTCCAAAGTGCTGGGATTATAGGTGTGAGCCACTGCACTCAGCCAATTTTTTCTTTTAGTAGAAACAAGATTTCGCTTTGTTGCCCGGTCTGGTCTCAAACTCCTGGGCTCAAGTAATCCTCCCACTTCTGCCTCCCAAAGTGCTGGTGTTACAGGCGTAAGCCACCGTGCCCGGCCTGTTTAGCATTATTCTAATCATAACTGTAGTGTTGGATCTTCTTTTTGTTGTTTATGTTAGGTTTTTCTTTGTTGATTGGTTTTTTTAGAGACAGGGTCTCACTCTTGCCCAGCCTGGAGTTCTCTGGCGCAATCATGGCTCACTGCAACCTCAACTCCTGGACTCAAGTGGAAAAAACTGGCTGATTTTATTTTATTCTATTTTTTTTTTAGAGATAGGGTTTCACTATGTTGCCCAGGCTGGTTACCAATTCCTTGGCCTGCTAAAGCACTAAGATTACAGATGTAAGCCACCATGCCAGGCCCTTGTTTTGTTTGTTTTGTTTTGTTTTTGAGACAGGGTCTTGCTCTGTCACCCAGGCTGGAGTGCAGTGGTGCAATCATGGCTCACTGCAGCCTTGACCTCCTGGGCTCAAGTGATCCTCCCACCTCTGCCTCCAGAGTAGCTGGGACTACAAGGCGTGTACCACCACACCTAGCTAATTTTCATGTTTTTAGTGGAGATGGGGTTTTGCATGTTGCCCAGGCTGGTCTCGAACTCCTGGGCTCAAGCTATCCACCTGCCTTGACCTTGTAAAGTGCTGGTATTACAGGCATGAACCACCACACCTGGCCCCTTCTTGTTCTTTTAATAGTACATCAAATTTTTTCCTGGTCATTGAAAATTCCTCAAGGATGACTTTAATTTACATCTTAAAATGTAGGCTGGGCACAGTGGCCCATACCTGTAATCCCAGCACTTTGGGAAGCCAAAGTGGGTGGTCAGGAATTCATCTGAGGTCAGGAATTCGAGACCAGCCTGGCCAACATGGTGAAACCCCATCTCTACAAAAACTACAAAAAATCCATCCTGGCCAACATGGTGAAACCCAGTCTCTACTAAAAATAACAAAAATTAGCTGGGGATGGTGGCGTGTGCCTGTAGTCCCAGCTACTTGGGAGGCTGAGGCAGGAGAATCACTTGAACGCAGGAGGCAGAGGTTGCAGTGAGCTGAGATCACACCACTGCACTCCAGCCTGGCGACAGAGCAAGACTCTGTCTCAATTAAAAACAAAAAAAGGCTCAATTAAAAAAAAAAAATACGTGTAGGCCTGGTGCAGTGGCTCACCTGTTATCCCAGCACTTTGGGAGGCTAAGGTGGGAGGATCACTTGAGCTCAGGAGTTACAGACCAGTGTGGGCAACATAGTGAGCCCCCATCTCATTCATAAGTAAATAAATAAACCGATTCATCAATAATGTACATCATTTTAAAAATTTGTTGCCAGCCTAGGCAACAGAGCAAGACTTCGTCTCAAAATTTAAAAAAAATTTTTTTTCAACCTAAAGTACAAATGAACCATAATCCTCTCCCCAGTAGTTTCCTGTGATTCTGTCATGCATAAAATCTATACTTATGTTAAATTATATATATTTATATATGTATCAAATACATGATTCTTACCACAGAGGTATTTTTATATCAACAAAGTCAACATTACCCCATTCTTTCATTCTTTTTTTTTTTTTTTGAGACAGAGTCTCGCTCTGTCACCAGGCTGGAGTGCAATGGAGCGATCTCAGCTCAGTGCAACCTCCGCCTCCATGGTTCAAGCGATTCTTCTGCCTCAGCCTCCCGAGTAGCTGGGACTACAGGTGCGTGCCAGCATGCCCAGCTGATTTTTGTATTTTTAGTAGAGATGGGGTTTCACCATGTTGGCCAGGATGGTCTTGATCTCTTGACCTTGTGATCCGCCCGCCTCAGCCTCCCAAAGTGCTGGGATTACAGGCATGAGCCACCGTGGCCAGCCTCTCTCATTCTTTTTAACAGCTGCTCATGGTTCTGTTTTACAGTGTACCCTGAGGGTGTTTAGATCTGTCCTGTGTTAGGGTTATCATAGCAGTATTGTCGTGAACACTTCATACACATAATTTGTGCACTTATTTTCTTCAAGTTTATCTGCAGTAGGTCTACCAGGTCCAGTGCATCTCCATTTGTAATTAGATAGTGCCAAATCACCCTCCAAAAAGATTGTATCATTTTACATTCCCACTGACAGTTACAAGCGTGCTGTCCTACCCAGGCGCTCACCTGCGTTGGATAGCACCAAAAGTTTTAGTTTTTTCCAGTCTGTGAGTGAATAAAAACCTTTTTTTTTTTTTTTTTTTTTTTTTGAGATGGAGTCTCACTCTGTTGCCCAGGCTGGGGTGCACTGGCACGTTCTTTGCTCACTGCAACCTCCACCTCCCAGGTTCAAACGATTCTCCTGCCTCAGCCTCTCCCAAGTAGCTAGGATTACAGGTGTATGCCACCATGCCCGGCTAATTTTTGTATTTTTAGTAGAGACAGGGTTTCACCTTGCTATAATCCTGGCCTCAGGTAATCCTCCTGCCTTGGCCTCCCAAAGAGCTGGGATTGCAGGTGTGAGCCACTGCGCCTGGCCAAAAACATAATTTTTTAACACCTGTTTCCTATTGCATAGCTCCCTCATTTTGGATCAGATTTTTTTTTTTTTTTTAGAGATGAGTTCTTGCTCTGTTGCCCAGGCTGGAGTGCAGTCACATAATCATAGCTTACTGAAGCCTTGTTCTCCCAGGCTCAGGTGATCCTCCCGTTTCAGCCTCCTGAGTATTTGGCACCAGAGATATATGTCATTACACCCAGCTATAAATCCTCTTTTTTTGTTGTTTTTTTTTATTGTTGTTTTGTTTTGTTTTGTTTTGTTTTTTGAGACAGAGTCTCTCTCTATCACCCAGGCTGGAGTGCAGTGGCATGATCTCGGCTCATTGCAATCTCTGCCTCCCAGGTTCAAGCGATTCTCCTGCCTGAGCCTCCTGAGAAATACTCTTTTTAATGGTTACAGGGTATCCCCACGAGCAACCAGCCTGGGCAACATAGCAAGACTGCATCTCTACACAACATTTAAAAATTAGCCAGACATGGTGGTGCAGGCTTATATTCCCAGCTACTCAGGAGGTTGAGGCTGAAGGATGACTTGAGCCTGGGAGTTCAAGGCTGTGGTGAGCTATGATCACGCCGCTGCACTCCAGCCTGGACATGAATGTTACCCTGACAAAGAAATATCCCTATAAGCAGATACAGCACAGTTGACTTAAAGCATCCCCCTCACTTTAAACAGAAAATGTCATTCTGATTTTTACTCTAAGAAATAAGAGTGCACTAAATAACATTGACTGTTCACAGATTTATTTTTCTTTTTTCCTGGACCTCGGGTAAAGAGCTGAATTTAGGCCAGGCGCAGTGGCTCACTCCTGTAATCCCAGCACTTTGGGAGGCCAAGGCAGGTGTATCATGAGGTCAGGAGATCGAGATCATCCTGGCCAACATGGTGAAACCCTATCTCTACTAAAAATACAAAAACTAGTGGGGCACGGTGGCGCACTCCTGCAATCCCAGCTACTTGGGAGGCCGAGTTAGGAGAATAGCTTGAACCAGGGAGTTGGAGGTTGCAGTGAGCCGAGATCGCGCCACTGCACTCCAGCCTGGTGACAGAGACTCCATCTCAAAACAAAACAAACAAAAAAACAGCTGAATTTATCAAGTGCCTTGGTTCATAGCATACCATTCTTGATCTATGCCAGGCCCCCCTACTTTGTTTTTTTTTTTCTCCCACTTCACTCCAATATCCACCTCCATTTCCCACCTTCATTTCTCCCTCTGCCAGAGGCAGCTGCTTTAATGCATTTGACTTCTGTCGTTAGATGTATATGTTTCTTATAAAATATATAGTGTTGGTGTATCTGTGTGTATGAGTGGGAATTGCATTTCCATAAATAGAACTGTGCATTGCATCTCCCTCTGTTTCCTTTTCCACTCTCTGTACCTTAAAATCTCTCTGTGGCTCTGTGTACATCCAGCCCATTGCTTCTGCCTTTGCTTTTGGCAGATATTTCTGAAGTCTTTTTTTTTTTTTTTTTTTTTTTTTTGAGACAGAGTTTCGCTCTGTCACCCAGGCTGGAGTGCAGTGGCCGGATCTCAGCTCACTGCAAGCTCCGCCTCCCAGGTTACGCCATTCTCCTGCCTCAGCCTCCCGAGTAGCTGGGACTACAGGCGCCCGCCACCACGCCCAGCTAGTTTTTTGTATTTTTTTTTTTTTTTTTTTTTTTTTTTTTGAGGCGGAGTCTCGCTCTGTCTCCCGGACTGGAGTGCAGTGGCCGGATCTCAGCTCACTGCAAGCTCCGCCTCCCGGGTTTACGCCATTCTCCTGCCTCAGCTCCCGAGTAGCTGGGACTACAGGCGCCCACCACCTCGCCCAGCTAGTTTTTTGTATTTTTAGTAGAGACGGGGTTTCACCGTGTTAGCCAGGATGGTCTCGATCTCCTGACCTCGTGATCCACCCGTCTCGGCCTCCCAAAGTGCTGGGATTACAGGCTTGAGCCACCGCGCCCGGCCGTTTTTTGTATTTTTTAGTAGAGACGGGGTTTCACCGTGTTCGCCAGGATGGTCTCGATCTCCTGACCTCGTGATCTGCCCGTCTCGGCCTCCCAAAGTACTAGGATTACAGGCTTGAGCCACTATGCCCAGCCTATTTCTGAAGTCTTGAGAGACCTTCTAACATTTTTAGTATTTAGGATTCTTTCCTTAGACCAGATGCTCCCAAAAGGAATTTCTGGCAGCAGTGGGTGTGAGCATTTTTATTTAAAGCACTGGCTTCCTATTGCTCAGCCTTTCCTCCTCTCTGGGCAGGTAAGCCTCAGTCTGCCTCGTGCCAGAAGCACAGAGTATACATACTCTTCCCCATGCCTTTAAAGTGTCCCCAGTAAGATTTCTGAAAGGCAGCTGCCTGGACAGCACAGCCACTGGGCTCCTCCTGGACTCCCCCCTGACGTCTGGCTGGTTGGTTTGCTTAACAGAAAAACAGCCCACCACAGCGGCTCTCCCTCAGCCCTTTTCCTCCCCTCTTCCTGATTGGGGCACTGGAGTTTGTAACTATATTGTATATTTTTAAAACTTCAGGGCCGGGTGCAGTGGCTCACGCCTGTAATCCCAACACTGGGAGGCCGAGGCGGGCAGATCACCTGAGGTCAGGAGTTCGAGACCAGCCTGGCCAACATGGTAAAACCCCATCTCTACTAAAAATACAAAAAAGTTGATTAACCGAGCGTGGTGGCCCATGCCTGTAATCTCAGCTACTGGGAGGCTGAGGCAGGAGAATCGCTTGAACCCAGGAGGCAGAGGTTGTGGTGAGCCGAGAACATGCCACTGCACTCCAGCCTAGGTGACAGAGTGAGACTTCGTCTCAAAAAAAGCAACAAAAAAACTTCATATTTTCCTGTTGCCTCAACGTCCCACCAACAGGCCATGAACACTTTGCCCATGTGAACAGGTACCTGTGATAAGGCTGGTCCCTGCCACAATTTCCCTTCTCGCCCTCCTCTACTATGACCTAGTGACATTCAGACATATCAGTGAGATCTCCTTTTGCTTGTGTCTTTCACCCTGAGCCCCAAGAAAGGCACTTGGCCATGGGTCTCCTTCTGTAGGACCTATGAGTATAATAAATCCTTTCATTTCATATACCTCTCTCTCAAGGACTTTCACCTTGAGTTTAGAATGATCCCATCCTCATCACCAATTGTGTTGTAAAAAGGAAGTTCCCCTTGTGAGGTTTTTTTTTTTCTTGTTTTTAGAGACAGAGTCTTACTCTTTCACCCAGGCTGCAGTGTAGTGGTGCGATCATAGTTCGCAATAACTTTAAACTCCTAGGCCCAGGTAATCCTCCCATCTCAGCCCCCTGAGTGGCTGGAACTACAGGCATGCACCACCATGCCCGCCTAATTTTTTTTTTATTTTTTGTAAAGTTGGGGTTTTGCCACATTGCCCATGCTGATCTTGAACTCCTGGCCTCACGCAATCCTCCCGCCTTGGTCTTCTAAAGTGCTGGGACAAGCCACTGCACTCAGCCCCCTTTATGAAGTCGTTAAGGATCACTCACACACAGCCACAGAAACTATGCTCAGAGAGGCTTATGAAATTACAGGATTTACTATACTCACATGTTCTAGAGAAGGAGGCATGCATGCCACACAGGCGGCCATATGGGAGGAGCTCCGAGGAAGCCACTCAACTAAGCAGGTGGGGAGAAAGGGGAGAGGACAGAGAGAAGGAAGGAGAGGGGAGGACCCCTGGGCAAGTGCCTTTGTTGGGGCTCAGGGTGGTACAAGCAAAGAGCATGAGGGGATTTACCAGTATGTTTGTATGGTATTAGGTCATAGAAGAAGAGGACCAGAGGCCGGGCGCCATGGCTCACACCTGTAATCCCACCACTTTGGGAGGCCAAGGCGGCAGATCATTTGAGCCCAGGAGTTCAAGATCAGCCTGGCCAACATGGTGAAACCTTGTCTCTACAAAAAATACAAAAATTAACCAGGTGTGATGGCACACACTTGTGTCCCCAACTACTTGGGGGCTGAGGCAGGAGGTTCACTTGAACCCTGGAGGTCGAGGCTGCAATGAGCCAAGATGGGGCCACTGCACTCCAGCCTGAGCAACAAAGTGAGACCCTGTCTTGAAAGAAAAAAAAAAGAAGAAATGGGCCGGGTGCAGTGGCTCACACCTGTAATCTTAGCACTTTGGGAGGCCGAGGCAGGCGGATCACAAGGTCAGGAGATCGAGACCATCCTGGTTAACACAGTGAAACCCCATCTCTACTAAACAAAATACAAAAATTAGCTGGGCTTGGTGGCGGGCGCCTGTAGTCCCAGCTACTCGGGAGGCTGAGACAGGAGAATGGCGTGAACCCAGGAGGCAGAGCTTGTAGTAAGCCAAGATCGTGCCGCTGCACTTCAGCCTGGGCGACAGAGCAAGACTCCGTCTCAAAAAAAAAAAAAAAAAAAAGAAGAAAAGGGCCAGAAGGAGAACCTGGGCAGAATGTTCATAGCCTATTTGTGGGAATGTTGAGGCATCATCTGTAAAATAGGTTTTTAAAATAAGTTTTAAATTTTTACAATACGGTAACATTTCACAAAATCATAGCATTTACTTTATCCTACCTTATTTGAAATTGATTCCTTTGAGGCAACTCAAAAAATTAAATCCAACAGCATAAGAAAAACAAAAGAAGAAATAGAGTTAAAGGAGAAAATTAGGCCGGGCGCAGTGGCTCACGCCTGTAATCCCAGCACTTTGGGAGGCCGAGGCGGGCGGATCAGGAGGTCAGGAGATCGAGACCATCCTGGCTAACACAGTGAAACCCCGTCTCTACTGAAAAAAAAAAAAAATACAAAAAATTAGCCGGGCGTGGTGGCAGGCGCCTGTAGTCCCAGCTACTTGGGAGGCTGAGGCAGGAGAATGGCGTGAACCCGGGAGGCGGAGCTTGTAGTGAGCCGAGATGGCGCCACTGCACTCCAGCCTGGGCGACATAGCGAGACTCCATCTCAAAAAAAAAATTTAAAAAAAAAAAAAAAGGAGAAAATTAAAATAAGATAAAACAATCCTTGGGTGAGGACCACACCCATACCCCATGCTCTAAAGCTTGTCCTCTTGCTAGAAATGGGCTTAGTTGTGGCTCTGGCTTTTTAGCAGCCAAAGCACAAAGGAAAGTGAGACGTGGTGCCCAATCCGCATGGGTCACAGTGAAACCACCCAGAAGCTCAGAGGTGTGGCCTGAGAGCATTTTGCCCCAAGGGCTCAGATTGAAAGAATGCAATGTGAGAGGTATGCCACATCTTCATAATAAAGCACAATTCATATGCCTACAAAGTCTGCTCATAGGTCTTTTTCTTGTAGCACTAACATTATGGACCACCGATTTGCCCTTCCATTCAGTCATTCTGCATTTATTGAGAGCCTGCGACATCAGGCCCTGGCTGGGTACTGGGGATACTGAAGTGAAAAAAAACAGCTGACCATCCCTGCCCTCAAGAAGCATCTTGTTAAGTGGTAGAGACAGACACCAATCACATAGATAGATGTGAAGTTACACCTGTACAAAGTGCTGTCAAGGCGAGGTCCATAGCACCAGGAAAGCATGGAAGAACCAGCTTCAGGGTGAAGGTTCTGCCCAAGCCCCTTACACACAACAGCACCTGCATTGACCTAGCTCCGCCGAAACCCCAGGAGTCATCCTCCCTGCCCCGCCAAGCCCTCATATCCAGCTCCTTCACACATCTTGCAGCTCCAATTCCAGAACAGATCTGGAGGCTGGGTGCAGTGGGTCACACCTGTAATCCCAGCACTTTTGGGAGGCCAAGGCGGGTGGATCACCTGAGGTCAGGAGTTCAAGACCAGCCTGACCAACATGGTGAAACCCCATCTCTACTGAAAATACAAAATTAGGCAGGCGTGGTTGTGCATGCCTGTAATCCCAGCCACTTGGGAGGCTAAGGCAGGAGAATCACTTGGACCCAGGAGGTGGAGGTTGCAGTGAGCCAAGATTGCACCATTGCACTCCAGCCTGGGCAACAAGAGTGAAACTCCATCTCGGGGAGGGCAGGAGTGGTGGGAGCAGAACAGATCTGGAATCCTTACACTGCTCATCACTTCCCCTCCATCCCCCCAAGCCAGGGCACCATCCCCCTCCTGCTCCCTGCTTCCACTCTTGCCCTGCAGGGTCTTCTATACAGCAGCAGAGGGGTCCTCTCATGCTGTCTAATCATGTCAAACCCTGCCCTCAGCACTCCAGTACCAGCCTGTCTCATGCAGGTGAATCTAAAGACTTTCCCATGGCACTGCAGGGTCTGGCTCCCTCTTCCCACCCAGCCTCCTTTCCCGACACTGTGCCTATGCTCCCTTAGCTCTAGGCTCGCAGGCCCTCTGTAGTCCCTGCATACATGAACATGCATCCACCTCAGGACCTTTGCACCTGTTCCCTTCATTTATGACTCGTCCTATGTCCTCTCCTCCAGAGCGTTCCCTGACCACCTGTCTAAAATAGCAGCTCTGCCCTTTCATTTTCTATCTCCCTGCCCTGGTTTGCTTTTCTTAGTGCCCATTACCACCTAACAATATATGTAACTGTTTCTTTTGAGATTCTTTCTCCCTCATTGGCCCATGAACTCTAGGAGAGCAGCAACTTTGCCTGATTCCTTGCTAATCACTGGTGTCTAGCACAATGCTCTGCACATAGTAGGCAATCAGTCAATATGGGCTGAATTACTGAGGGGTTGATTGTTGTCATGGGAACTATGTGAGCAAAGCTTCTCTGATCTGGGAGCTAAAGAAGGTTGAGTAGGGGTGGCCTCGGTGAAGAGAGAAGAGAGGAGAACATCTCATGCAGCAGGAGAGCTTGTACACGGCTGCCTGTGGGTGGGCATGTAGCACACACATCACACTGCAAAAAGGCCAGTGTGGCTGCAGTGTGTAGAGCAAGAGCATGTGTGAGCCAAGGCTCAGGAGACCTGTGGTGGCCACCACGAGGACAAGAGGCCAACAGGTGGATATGAGCTTTCAGCTTATGAGAGCAGAAGTTAGCTGCAGAGAGGCTTCCAGCAAGGGAGTGATATGATCTGACAGGTGTTCAGCAGATTCTAAAACAGCCCTGCTTGAGAGTGGCCAGGTTCCCTACACCTCACACAACAGCACATTATTCCCTCCAGGTTAGAGACCATCATAGTAATAAATTCAGCAGTGATGCAGCAAACATGGTGCACCATGGCATAGCCTTTCCAAAGTCCAGAATTAACACGTGACCATTGACTGGAGCATTGTGACAGAATATTTCTGAAGTTTCACCTAACGACAAAAAGACCAAGAAGCAGCTGTCAGGGATGCTGTCATAGCTTCAGCCATCACTGCAGGAGGAGTCATCAGAAAGCAGAATGTGGAAAATGGAGTGGGAAAGATGTATTGTAACTAGCATGCTTGGAGCCTGGGTGGCCACTCTGTAGGGGCTCCCTGGATGATTAAACAGGAAGAAGGAAGTGTGGAAGAGTGAGTTCTGAGGTTCCAGCAGCTCTCTTGGGGCTCTATACTGAAGACTCCCTTATCCCTTCAGAACCCCTGTGCAGCACTCTGAGCACAAACATAGTTGCCTCTCTCCAGATAATAGAGCCACTAAACGTAAACCTGCAGACCCCTTTGCGAGGTACATCTGGGGGCTTGAGGTTTCTCCCTTTCCCCCACAGTTGCAGAAACTAGAATGCCGCTAGTATTGTCTGAGACTCTTCCTGACGGTCCCCCAACTCAAGAAGGGTGAAACCAACCTCCAGAAGAGAAGCAGGGACTCTGGTTTCCTCACAGCCACTGGCAACCCTAACTTCCTGTTTCTCTTTGTATTTCTGCCTCAGATATTCTCCCAGGAGTACATCAACCTCTTGCTGTCCATGTATTTCTTCGTGCTGGGAATCCTGGCCCTATCCCACACCATCAGGTCAGAAGGCATCTCTCTGCAACATTTGAAGCAGCTTTCTCGGAAACCAGTACAGGGTCTTGGATGAGAACATGACTTTTGGCATCACTCAGAGCCAGGTTTGAATCCTGGCTGTAAAACTCAAGGGACTCTTTCCCCTGCACACTGTAGATGACTAGGACAAGAACAATGACCTCTCTGGGCCACAGTTTCCTTATAGAAATGATAAGGATCTCGGCCGGGCGCGGTGGCTCAAGCCTGTAATCCCAGCACTTTGGGAGGCCGAGACGGGCGGATCACGAGGTCAGGAGATCAAGACCATCCTGGCTAACACGGTGAAACCCCGTCTCTACTAAAAAAATACAAAAAACTAGCCGGGCGAGGTGGTGGGCGCCTGTAGTCCCAGCTACTCGGGAGGCTGAGGCTGGAGAATGGCGTGAACCCGGGAGGCAGAGCTTGCAGTGAGCTGAGATCCGGCCACTGCACTCCAGCCTGGGCAACAGAGTGAGACTCCGTCTCAAAAAAAAAAAGAAATGATAAGGATCTGGTGGGTGCTTCCACCACCACAGCTGTTGGGAAAGTGATTTGTGAGCAGTAATGTCATGTTAGTTGTGACAGTACTCAGGTGAGTAACACCAGTACCACCTGCCAGGTGTTGTGGCCTAGCTGTGTGCTAAGCGCCATGCTGGACTTCTCACACATGATCTTGTTTCATAAGGAGCCAGAGGCAGCATGGTAAAAAGTTAGGAGCGTGGGCTCTGGAATTTGACTACCTTTGAGTCCAGATCCTGCCACTTAATAGCTCTGTGATCTTGGGCAAGTTACTTAATCTCTCTGGCCTCAATTTCCTAGTGAATGTGGAGAAAAATAATAGTACCCTTCCCATGGGGTCATGTGGAAAGCTTTAGCACAGTATCTGGCGATATAAAGTGTTCAGTAACTATTAGCTGTCACTGTCATTATCTGTGTTAACCTGCCAGACAACCTCATATGGGTTGCTTTTGCTTTCACACCTGTATGATAGTCATGGAAGCTGAAGCCCAGAGAGGTTAAGAAATTTGCTAGGATCACACCGCTAATAAGCAACAGAGCCAGGATTCAAACCCAGGTGTGGTCCAGACCCCATCCTCTTCCCACTGCTACCCTAACTCAAACTGCCACATGCTCATGTCCTTTCAGTGGGGAGAGTGGTTCATTAGGGGGGTTGCTACTTGTGTTTTGGACAGGCCAGTTCTCCAGTCTGCAGGACTATCCCACACATTACAAACAATTGGCATCCTTGCCCTGCTCACCAAATGGGAGTTGCATACCCGTCTTCCCCAGCTTGTGACTACAAAGATGTCCCAGTATGTTTCTGTCTACCCCGTTGAAGAGGTGCAGCCTCAGGCTAAGAAACACTGATAGACCAAGAGGTGGCCAGGGTTCCCAGAAGGAAGGAACTCAACTTGAACTTAGCTTTCTTTGAAGGGTAGGAAACCTGGAAGACATACAAAGGAGGGAGAGTCAGGTGCTGGAAAGTTTGTGCACATTGAGGGCATAGGCAGAATCTGCTCCCAAAAGCACTGAAAGGCAATATGAGGCCAGGTGGTGGCTCACACCTGTAATCCCAGCACTTTGGGAGGCCAAGGCAGGCAGATCACGAGGTCAGGAGATCGAGACCATCCTGGCCAACATGGTGAAACCCCGTCTCTGGTAATAATACAAAAAAATTAGCTGGGCTTGGTGGCACATGCCTGTAGTCCCAGCTACTCAGGAGGCTGAGGCAGGAGAATCGCTTGAACCCGGGAGGCAGAGATTGCAGTGAGCCGAGATCGTGCCACTGCACTCCAGCCTGGTGACAGTGAGACTCCATCTCAAAAAAAAAAAGGCCAATATGAATGTGGCTTCATTCTTCTAGGCACACTGGCAGGACAGTGTGGTAGTCAGGAGCATGGGGTCAAGAGGCAGGCAGCCCTGGGACCAACACCTGGCGCTGCCAGCTCTAATTTGTGTAAGTTACTCAAGCTCTGAGCATCAGTTCTTCTACCTATAAAATGGAGAGACTGCAGGTACCTCCTCAGAGGTGTGGGGAGGGTCTAGTGAGCCCCAGGCTATAACATTCCTAGAGCACAGTGCCAAGCACACAGTGAGCCTAGTGGCTGGCCCAGGGTTACATAGCTGGGACTTCACCTCTCGTCTTCCAACTGAGGTCATTGTTGTCCTCACCTGCACTGATTCTTCACCCACAGAATTTTATTCTAGCTAGCTTGGGAGAATTCTAGTCCAGCCCTGCATCCTGAATAATGGAGGCCCAGGCAACCTGAGTGACTTGGACCCAACCAAGATAATGGCAGGCCCAGTCGCCCTTGCTCACAGGACATACCTGTCCTTTCGTGGTGGACCTGGGGTGGGGTGGGGGCAGTCACTTCCAGACATTGGGTGTCCTTTCCCATGCTGATTAGGATCCTCCCCAACTCTAGCCCATCCTACCCTAGCATCTGTGAGAGGCTTGAGACCCCCAGGTCTCCCCACAGCCCAGCCTCCACCTGAGAGAGAGCCCAGTGTGTTTTGAAAGCCACTATTAAGCTGTTTGCTGAGGAACTGATTATTTAACATTATTGCAACAACCCTACAATGAAGATCTTGTCTCTGCCCAGCTGCCCAGGCGCGGTATTGTGAACCTTTATCATCTCGACACCAAAGACTTTTTTTCCCTTTTAGAACAATAACTAAGGGACATTCTCCCAAATTTCTCATAGATGATTAATCTATGTCAAGAAATAATTGAGGCTGGGCATGGTGGCTCACACCTGTAATCCCAGCACTTTGGGAGGCCAAGGCAGGTGGATCACTCGGGTCAGGATTTCAAGACCAGCCCGGGCAACATGGTGAAACCTCATCTCTACTAAAAATATAAGAAAGTAGCCGGGTGTGATGGCATGCCCCTGTAATCCCAGCTACTCAGGAGGCTGAGGCAGGAGAATCCCTTGAACCCAGGAGGTAGAGGTCGCAATGAGCCAATATCGTACCACTGTACTCCAGCCTGGGTGACAGAGGGAGACCCCATCTCAAAGAAAAAAAAAAAAGAGAGGGAGGGAGGAGGGGGAGTGGGGGTGGGGGGAGAGAGAGAGAGAGAAAGAATGATTATCTTTTAGCCACTTCGTAATTTTTATAGATAGATATTATCAACAGAAAATTAAAAACCAACAGCAGCCAAAACTGCACATGGTAAAATGTATGAGTGACTAGAAACTAACAGAAGAATCATTTTCTTAATGAAATTTAGAGCAACAAAATTTGACCTGGAAAACCATACCTTTTAAAAATAATGGATCATCTGGGCATGGTGGTTCACACCTGTCATCCCAGCACTTTGGGAGGCCAAGGCAGGTGGATCACTCGGGTCAGGATTTCAAGACCAGCCCGGGCAACATGGTGAAACCTCATCTCTACTAAAAATATAAGAAAGTAGCCGGGTGTGATGGCATGCCCCTGTAATCCCAGCTACTCAGGAGGCTGAGGCAGGAGAATCCCTTGAACCCAGGAGGTAGAGGTCGCAATGAGCCAATATCGTACCACTGTACTCCAGCCTGGGTGACAGAGGGAGACCCCATCTCAAAGAAAAAAAAAAAAGAGAGGGAGGGAGGAGGGGGAGTGGGGGTGGGGGGAGAGAGAGAGAGAGAAAGAATTGATTATCTTTTAGCCACTTCGTAATTTTTATAGATAGATATTATCAACAGAAAATTAAAAACCAACAGCAGCCAAAACTGCACATGGTAAAATGTATGAGTGACTAGAAACTAACAGAAGAATCATTTTCTTAATGAAATTTAGAGCAACAAAATTTGACCTGGGAAAACCATACCTTTTAAAAATAATGGATCATCTGGGCATGGTGGTTCACACCTGTCATCCCAGCACTTTGGGAGCCCGAGGCCGGTGGATCACCTGAGCTCAGGAGTTCGAGACCAGCCTGGGCAACATGTTGAGACGCTGTCTCCACAAAAAATACAAAAATTAGCCAGGTATGGTGGTGTGTGCCTGTGGTCCCAACTACTCGGGAGGCTGAGGTGGGATGATCGCATGAGCCTGGGAGGCAGAGAGGCTGCAATGAGCTGTGATTGTGCCACTGCATTCCAGCATGGGTAACAGAGTGAGACCCCGTCTCAAAAATATAAAAATAAGAATAATGGATGGCTGTAGGCAGAAGGGATGCTCACCATACGGGGCTAAAAAATTTGATGGGGACCAAAAACTATCAGATGAAGGAAATCATTATTGTAAAATTAACATGGAAAAGAACTGAATCTGGTGAAAATAATTTTAGTAAGTAAGGGATTATTTGATCATACTTTTTAGAAAGTTGGTCCATTAATTACATTGATGTTTCCATTAAATTGAGTTTTCTTAAATAATTTCTCAAGGAAAGTCTACAGTGTTGTTAGAATTTTGATCAGCTGCCTGTATCCATAAACGTAGACCTTCCTCAGGATCCAAACAACAGATCCAAAGGTTTAAGACAGGGAAATTGGGCTTAGAGGGGTTATGTGACCACCAGGATTCACAGCTGGTAAGGGCAGAGTGAGATTTTGAGCTCAGGTCTGTGTGACTCCAAAACCCCTATTCTTTACAGTTTTGGCAAAAGTGAAGTCGGGGGAGCTTAAAGAGGGTGGGCTGGCCACCTCCTGTCATTGAGCCTGTGGTCTCCTGGGGACTGGCAGAGGAGAGGCCTGCTGAAAGGCTGTAGAGAGCTGCACCTGAGCTGTGTCAGCACAGGCTGAGGTTCTTAGGATCCCCTCCACCTCCACTACCACTTCCAAGCCCACATTAAGCCTCTTTGGGAACAAACCCCAGCTGGGGTATTGGAGGAAGGCAGAGGCCACAGCCTGCCTTACCTTGTGTAGTCACCAAGATTCAAACCCAAGACATCCTTCCTGCAAAGGGAACCTCGGCTTACTTCATCATCTGTGTCTGAGCTCGCCCCACCTAGCTGACCTTAGAGGGAAGAAAAGCCCAGAAGGTCCAGATCTGCCACCCCAGAGGAGGAAGCCACGTCACCAGTTTCACTGACCCTGCCTTCCACCCCCAGGGGAGAAGGGCACCAGGATGTGGCTTGTCAGTGGGAAGGAATGACCTTTACATTTGACATGAGCCATCAAGGGCCAGGAAGAATCTCTGCCTGCTACAAAAGTCTGCATTCAGAGTCATTCAGTAAGCATTTAGCAGATGTCTAGCAGGCACCAGGCATCTTCACCCCAGGGGAGGGTGAAGATGATGAGACAGGGCCTCTGTTCTCAAGTCCACAGACTCAATGCTAGCCTGGTCGCTTGACTCTTCCCCTGTGTAGTGTGGAGCAGCCTCTCTTTTCTCAGAATAACAGACACCAATCTGGAGACTTGCTACTTGAAATTGAAGCGGCAGTTAAGTTTGTAGGGTACCAAGTGCTCATTTAATCCTTTCAGTAGCCCTACAAGAAAGGTGTTATAGCATTCCAGATGAGGAACAGTTGCACAGAGCAGTTAAGTAACTTTCCCAAGATCAGACCACTAATAAGTGGCAGAGTTAGGATTTGAGCCCAGGAAGTCTGGCTCCAGAGTCCGTGTCTTTAACTATCACACTCTGCTGGTTGAGAAACTGAGCACCAAGCTCCTGAGGAAGAGGCCGGCTAAGATGGGCAAAGGGCTTAGCTCTTCAGCCTGCTTTTCTGCCTCTGTCCATACCTGCACTCACACTCTGACTTCAGACTCCCCCAAAACTGATTCAGCAAACTAATCTGAAAGTAGCTTCCAGTCACCCACCCAGCTTCTGCCTCCCACCGCCTCAAAACCCTGTTGTGGGAGCCCATTTCCAAGTCTGCCCTTACACCTGCTGCGCTTCTGTTCACAAAGCCCTCCCATCATTCACACCACAGCTCTACAGGCTGGGAGGGATCGGCTCTTTGAAAAGTGGAGAAATGGAGGCCCACAGATGGTTTTTTGTTTCTGTTTTTGGAGACAGAGTCTCGCTGTGCCACCCAGACTGGAGTGCAATGGCACAATCTCAGCTCACTGCAACCTCTGCCCCCGCCGGGTTCAAGCGATTCTCCTGCCTCAGGCTCCTGAGTAGCTGGGATTACAGGCTCCTGCCACCACGCTGGGCTAATTTTTGTATTTTTTTAGTAGAGATGAGGTTTTGCCATGTTGGCCAGGCTGGTCTCAAACTCCTGACCTCAGGTGATCCACCCACCTCAGCCTCCCAAATGTTGGGATTACAGGCGTGAGCCACTGCACCTGGCCAGAGAGGGTTCTTGAATCTACATCTTGCTCCATGCCACCAGGGTCTTTAGAAGAGAGTTCCCACCAAGCCTTCCGGGTGCGGTGGCTTATGCCTGTAATCCGAGCACTTTGGGGCACCGAGAAGGGTGGATCACAAGGTCAGGAGATGGATATCATCCTGGCTAACATGGTGAAACCCCATCTCTACTAAAAATACAAAAACAATTAGTCGGACATGGTGGCAGGTGCCTGTGGTCTCAGCTACTCGGGAGGCTGAGGCAGGAAAATGGCATGAACCCGAGAGGCAGAGCTTGCACCACTGCATTCCAGCCTGGGCGACAGAGCAAGACTCCGTCTCAAAAAAAAAAAAAGGGAGTTCCCTTTTCCCTCCCTTTTTCACTGTGATATGGGTACTTCCTGGCCTGCCTCATCCCTGCTAAAGACTCCATGCCAGGCAAAGCATTCGTTCTGCTTTTCATATCTTCATAGCAATGCTCTGAGACAGGTGGTATTGTTAGCCCTGTATACAGGTGAGAAAATTGAGGTCCAGGGAGACAGAGCCATTGAAATGGTCTCCCACAGCCACATGGCAGAGCAGGGCCTCAGGGCTGGGCCACCCAGGCTTGTAGCCACTCCACAGTACCGCCACGAGGCTGGGTTAAGAGGCCGTGGTTTGCTTATCTTGCTCTGAAAAAGGTCCAGAAAAGGTCTCTGCTTCCTGCCTGGCTGGGAGGTGGGGCATGCTGGGTAATCAGAGAGAATGCTTCTGGAGACAAGGCCAAGCTGGTCTTAAACAACTGAGGCCTTGTGGAAGGAGTGAATGTGATGGTCATCCTGCCCGGGGGCTATGATTCATCTGGCTGATTGATTCCAGCTGAGTCTGTAAAAATCTCAGGCCTGCTGTTGGAGAGCAGAATGTCAAGTCATGGAGTGGGGTGGGGGTGACTGTCAGGTCATCAACTTGATAGGCCTGGAAGGGAGTCCACAAATATGCTTCTTGACAAGGGACTCATATAGGTGGCATGTGGGCCAGACTTTGGGATCCTGTGCTCTCCCAAAAATGGTATTTTGCCTGAAAGTCTATCTGCTTCTGCTTTGCATTTCTTTGATGTTAACAAAAAGGCAGTACAGAAATCACTATGAGTGCAAAGACCTAGGTTTGAGTCTCAGCCGAGATATAGGACCCCTGTGTGACTATGGGCAAATCATTTACCTTTTGAGGGCCTTTGTTTTCACATCTGTAGAGTGGGAACAATAACACCTACCTATCAGGACAGCTGTAGGGGTGCCAGCTGTAAATGGGGCAGGGGAGTGTTAAGGCTGACTACCCATGGGGGCTCTGTTTGCCGACTTGCTTTGTCTTTCCTTCCAGCCCCTTCATGAATAAGTTTTTTCCGGCCACCTTTCCAAATCGACAGTACCAGCTGCTCTTCACACAGGGTTCTGGGGAAAACAAGGAAGGTCAGTGCTAACCACTTTCCTCTGTAGTGTCCCTTGAGTATCTTCCTCTGCCATTCCCTTTGTCTCTCCAATATTGGGGTTCTCCAATAGAGCGAATGATGGAAGAAGTGGGCTCTGGAATCTCATGGCCTGGATTCACATCCCAACTCTGCTACTACCTAGACATGGGACCCTGGGTGAATGCCTTACCTCTCTGAGCATTGGGTGTTTTGTTTTGTTTTGTTTTTTCCCATCTGTAAAATGAAAGTGTTAATCTGGGACCTCCACAGTCATGTTGTTAAGATGGCGAGTCAGTAAGTGGAAAGCATTCAGCATGCTGCCTGGCTCATAATAAGCACTCAGTCAAAGTTGGCCTTCGTGATTATTTTATTCATATATATTTTTAGTGTGATCAGTGCCTCACCTAAGGTTTGAAAAGGGGGTTCCACAGCTCTTTTTCAAAAATAAAAACTGACCAGAAACAGTGTCTCATGTCTGTAATCCCAGCACTTTGGGAGTCCAAGAGAGGATGATCACTTGAGGCCGGGAATTTGAAACCAGCCTAGGCAACATAGTGAGACCTCATCTCTACAAAAAAATTAATTAAAAAAAAAATGCAAACTATGAGGAAGTGTGGAGATCCTGGGATTTGCAGGTTAGGGTATGGATTCAAATACTGTAACAAGATTATCAATGGCTTGACCAAATAGCAGGTATTTCTTTTTTGTTGTTGTTTTTTGTTTTTTGAGACAGAGCCTTGTTCTGTCACCCAGGGTGGAGTGCAGTGGCGCCATCTCAGCTCACTGAAACCTCAGCCAACTGAGTAGTTGGGATTACAGGTGTGTGCCACCACGCCCAGCTAATTTTTTTGTATTTTTAGTAGAGATGGAGTTTTGCCATGCTGGCCAGGCTGGTCTCAAACTCCTGACTTCAAGTGATCTGCCCACCTCAGCCTCCCAAAGCGCTAGAATTATAGGCGTGAGTGAGCCACCACGCCCAGCAGGTATTTCTCTTGTGTAAAATACTGAGCATGTGAAATCTAGCACTTTTTTTTTTTTTTTTTTTTTGAAACAGGGTCTCACTCTGTTGCCCAGGCTGGAGTGCAGTGGCACAATCTTGGCTCACTGCAAGCTACACCTCCTGGGTTCACACCATTCTCCTGCCTCAGCCTCCCGAGTAGCTGGGACTACAGGCACACGCCACCACACCCAGCTAATTTTTTTGTACTTTTAGTAGAGATGGGATTTCACCGTGTTAGCCAGGATGGTCTCCATCTCCTGACCTCTTGATTCGCCCACCTCGGCCTCCCAAAGTGCTGGGATTACAGGCGTGAGCCACCGTGCCCGGCCATAGCACTCTCTCTTACTGGTGCCTAGCACATGCTGTCTTGTCCCTAATCGGCAGCAATTTTATGTGATTGCTTTGTGCATCTCTAAGGAATTTCTGTCAAAGAAACAATTGTTGATTTTTTTTTTTTTTTTTTTTTTTTTTTTTTTTTAAGGCTAAGCTTGGGCCAGGTGAGATGGTTCATGCCTCCCAGCACTTTGGGAGGCTGAGGTAGGTAGATGACTTGAGATCGGGAGTTCCAGACTAGCCTGGCCATCATGGCGAAACCCCGTCTCTACTAAAAATACAAAAAAAATTAGCCAGGCATGGTGGAGTGTACCTGAAATCCCAGCTACTTGGGAGGCTGAGGCAGGAGAATTGCTTGAACCTGGGAAGGCAGAGGTTGCAGTGAGCCTAAATCGCGCCACTGCACTCAAGCCCGGGCGACAGAGTGAGACCCTGTCTCAAAAAAAAAAAAAAAAAGACTAAGCTTGGCCAGGCGCGGTGACCCATGCCTGTAATCCCAACACTGAGCAGCTGATGCAGGAGGGTCGCTTGAGCCGTGGAGGTGGAGGCTGCTGTAAGCCACGGTCACACCACTGCACTCCAGCCTGGGCGACAGAGCAAGACCCTGTCTAAAAAAATAAATAAAATAGTAAAAAGGCTAAGCTTGTACCACAGAGCCTTCAAGATCCCAGACCCTATCTATCTCATGCTCCGTCATATACAGCGCTGGCCCTCGGGTCAGGGTGGTGTCATCACTCCACTGCCCAGCCAGAGGGAAGGAGAGGCATCCATATCCCGGGTCCATTTAGCTGTAAGAGAAGCTGGAAAATGGCCGTGAGTCGGGCTCGTGTCCAGTTAGACCTAACTCATCAGGGTGCGCAGCTCCAGTCCTCTCTTTCGGCAAGGAGAAAGCATTCGTATCACTTCTTGCTTCTCAAGCCCTACTGTTTCAGCGATTCTCATTGGAGAAGAACCAGCAGTCGAAAAAACAGCGGGCCAAGCGCAGTCGTGACGTGGCGTTCAGAGAGCGGAAGTTGTCAGATTTCACCGGGCCGTAAAGCGCGCTGGCTGTGTCATCTTCCGGTTAGCGACAACGGCTCTGACCGGCAGTCTGCGTGGCGCCCGCGCTAGCCTGCCTGCAGGGGGACTCTACCGGAGCTTTGCCAATTCCGTTTGTTTCCCTGTTGTCGCCCGCTTCACCCTGGATCATGTTCAAGAAGTTTGATGAAAAGGAAAGTGTGTCCAACTGCATCCAGTTGAAAACGTCAGTTATTAAGGGCATTAAGAGCCAACTGGTAGAGCAATTTCCAGGTATTGAACCATGGCTTAATCAAATCATGCCTAAGAAAGATCCTGTCAAAATAGTCCGATGCCACGAACATACAGAAATCCTTACCGTAAGTGGAGAATTACTGTTTTTTAGACAAAGAAAGGGGCCTTTTTGTCCAACTCTAAGATTGCTTCACAAATACCCTTTTATCCTGCCACACCAGCAGGTTGATAAAGGAGCTATCAAATTTGTACTCAGCGGCGCAAATATTATGTGTCCAGGTTTAACTTCTGCTGGAGCTAAGCTGTACCCTGCTGCGGTAGATACCATTGTAGCAGTCACAGCAGAAGGAAAACAGCATGCTCTGTGTGTTGGGGTCATGAAGATGTCTGCAGAAGATATTGAGAAAGTCAACAAAGGAATTGGCATTGAAAACATCCATTATTTAAATGATGGGCTGTGGCACATGAAGACATATAAATGAGCCTCAGAAGGAATGCATTTGGGGGGCTAAATGTAGATGTTGATTGTGTCGTACGTGTGTTTGTGTCTGTGTGTGACAGCGTGAAGGCAATGCCTCTGTGGTTATGCTAAATAAGTTTAGCAGATACTTTATAGAAAACAAATCAGGGTGCTCTTACCACAGAGGAAAAAACAAATTAGGGGACAAGCAGCAAGCAGTCGGCTGCACTCGGGAATGTGAAAGGAGTGGCTGGACTCTGTGACTCCCGGCAAACTCCACAGCCTCTAGTTGTCTTCTTAGGAAGCTTGGAAGCAATCAAGAATGGTCTAACATCAAGATGTCTGCCACAGGGCCCTCTACGAAAGCAGCCTCGGGGACTCTGGCCTTTCCTTGAGACCTGCATCTCTTCCCTTCTTCATCGCCTGCTAGTGAACTAAGGCTGCCGCTAACCTTCTTCATCCTTTGGTGGCAAAGAAGAAAGATTCCAGAATTAACTTAGACCTTTCTAAAGACCTGGGTTCAGTGGCAGCTGGCATTGACTGAGCACCCGCTATGTGCCAGGCACTGTGCTGGACGCATTGTAAGGACTGTCTTACTTATTCCTCACAGCAGCCCTCAGAGGGGATGCTGTTATCCCCTTTTTACAGATAAGAAAACGGAAGCTCAGAGAGGGAACTGCCTTCCCCAAGGTCACCCAGGTACAAGTAACAAAGCCTGTGCTTCTAACACCAAAGACCACTTCCCGCTGACCCTGTGCCAGGCTTGTGAGTTTCTCTGGGCCTCCATTCCCTCCTGTAGGAAATTGGAGGGGTTGGAGTGGCTCCAGTGAGCTCTCCCCTTCCTGAAACTCATACTAATCTGGGGCAGCCAAAGCTTAGCGCCCCCAGCCTGTGAACCTCTCACAGTGCCCATAGCCATGCCCTCCTCCATCCAGGGGCTGACAGGTGGGAGGGATAGCCCCGCCCCAGGGAGTGGACTTACCTGGCCTCTCTGCTCAGAGATCATCAATTATGAATTTGACACCAAGGACCTGGTGTGCCTGGGCCTGAGCAGCATCGTTGGCGTCTGGTACCTGCTGAGGAAGGTGAGTAGCCAGGACCTGGGCAGAAGGGGAGGATGGGGTTGACAGGGCAGGGTGGGGCACAGCAAGCTGGTCTCACTTCCCGCTTTCCTCAGCACTGGATTGCCAACAACCTTTTTGGCCTGGCCTTCTCCCTTAATGGAGTAGAGCTCCTGCACCTCAACAATGTCAGCACTGGCTGCATCCTGCTGGGCGGACTCTTCATCTACGATGTCTTCTGGGTGAGTCAGGCAGGGATGCCAAGGATGTCTGGCTCCAGGACCATCTTATCTTCCTGCTTTCCTGCCTCTCTGGCCCAAGTGGCAGTCATCTGATGGAGAAGAGCTGTTTTGGGCTGAAGTTCCAGACCCCAGAGCAAGTCCTCTCTGGGCCCATATGTGAGATGGAGCCAGAGAGCAGATTCCACCTCTTTTTGAGAGCACACTCATGCCCGGTGCCTTCCAACCACCTGCATATCTTCCTTGCCAGTAGGGGTGTTACCGAATCCCATGTCTCCTCAGCAAGGGAGTTGAGACTCAGAGAAGTTCAGGTAGGGGTGGAAGAATGTTGATGAATGGGCCCAGCAAGGGCATTTACCTGGGAGGACAGGCCATCTGTGCTCAGCTGCACACCAGCCCTGGCCTGTGATGCCTCTCACATTGACTCTGAGAGGCATCGCAGAGGGACTGAGGTCAGCTTGACTCAGGCATGCTTTTCCTGGCCCCAAGCAGCCTCTTCTCTTGAGTGGGTGGCGCTGGGGGATTTTATCACTTGGGAGGAACAGAACTGTGAACAAACATAGGCTGCCTGGCTTGGGCCATCAGAGGTCCTTTCTATACTCCCTCGAATTTCCCCTTTGTTGCCCAGAACCAGTATCAGTGGCCACCTCACCTCAACTTCAGATCTGCACCAGAGCCCTTCCCAGCTCCCCTCAGATTCCAGGCAACAGCACTTCTAGAAGCCTAGGGACAGCTATTCTTTCCCCACAGCCCCTTCCTTCCTTCATACTGCTCTTCTCTCCTTCTAGGTATTTGGCACCAATGTGATGGTGACAGTGGCCAAGTCCTTTGAGGCACCAATAAAACGTAAGTGACCACCCTGCCACAGGGAACCCCTCCCCTACCCCTGCCAGGCCATGCCCCCACAGCCCGTTTCAGTCAGTGCATCCTCCTATCTCTTCCCCATGTACCTCTTCCTCCTGTGGCTCTCCAGCCTGGTTTCCTTATTCTCATTGAGTCATCTGACTGTGTTCATCATGCCCAGGCCCCGGCCTCTGGCCACTTGGTCATGGTGCAGCATGGTGTGAAAGGAGGCAAAATGGGAGCAAGCGTAGAGGGAACTGTTTAACCCAACTTGGGGGGCACATGCAGGGGCTTTCCAGGAGAGAAAACCTCTAAGCCGAGACCTGTAGCACCCCTCACTGGGGTCCCCTTGGCACCTGAGTGTCAGGTGCTATCTATCCCGTGCCGCTGAAACTGCCTTGGTTTGGTTCTTCAGTGTATCCACTCTTTATAAGTAATAGAAAATCCACAGGCCGGGCGCGGTGGCTCAAGCCTGTAATCCCAGCACTTTGGGAGGCCGAGACGGGTGGATCACGAGGTCAGGAGATCGAGACCATCCTGGCTAACACGGTGAAACCCCGTCTCTACTAAAAATACAAAAAACTAGCCGGGCGATGTGGCGGGCGCCTGTAGTCCCAGCTACTCGGGAGGCTGAGGCAGGAGAATGGCGTGAACCCAGGAGGCGGAGCTTGCAGTGAGCTGAGATCCGGCCACTGCACCACTCCAGCCCGGGCGACAGAGCGAGACTCCGTCTCAAAAACAAAACAAAACAAAACAAAACAAAACAAAATCCACCTACAGGTTGAGCATCTCTAATCCGAAAATCTGAAATCCAGAATGCTCCAAGACCCAAAACTTTTTGAATACTGACATGACACCACAAGTGGAAAATTCCACACATAAGGACTTAACACAAACTGTTTCATGCAGAAAATAGCATTTTAAGTATTGTATAAAACTCTTTTTAGGAGGCTGAGGCGGGAGGATCACTTGAGGCTAGCAGTTCAAGACCAGCCTGGGTAACAGCAAAACCCTATCTCTACAAAAAATTAAAATATTAGCTAGATGTGGTGACACACACCTGTAGTCCTAGCTACTTGGGAGGATCTGAGGTAGGAGGATCACTTGAGCCTGGGAGATCCAGGCTGGAGTGAGCTATGATCATGTCCCTGCATTCCAGCCTGGATGATAGAATGAGACCCTGTCTCTAAAATTTATATATATATAAATATATGTATGTATATGTGTACATATATAAAACTACCTTCGGCCGGGCGCGGTGGCTCAAGCCTGTAATCCCAGCACTTTGAGAGGCCGAGACGGGCGGATCACGAGGTCAGGAGATCGAGACCATCCTGGCTAACACGGTGAAACCCCGTCTCTACTAAAAAATACAAAAAACTAGCTGGGCGAGATGGCGGGCGCCTGTAGTCCCAGCTACTCCGGAGGCTGAGGCAGGAGAATGGCGTAAACCCGGGAGGCGGAGCTTGCAGTGAGCTGAGATCCGGCCACTGCACTCCAGCCCAGGCGGGCGACAGATCAATACTCCGTCTCCAAAAAAAAAAAAAAAAAACTACCTTCGAGCTATATGTATAATGTGAATTTCATGTTTAAACTTAGGTTGTATCCCCAAAATATTTCATTATGTATATGCAAATATTCCAGAATTCAAAAAAAGTCTGAAACATTTCTGGTCAAACCATTTCAGATATGGGATACTCAACCTGTGTAACTGTCTTTAAACAGGGAGGAGTTTTGTCATCTCACACTACAGCCAGCCCAGGGGTAGCAGGCTCAGAGTGGGTTAATAACCCTCTCTTCACCAAGAGCCAAGTTTACTTCAGGAGCATTCTTAGCATGTCCACCTGTCCCTTAGGTCATCCCTTCATGGTCCCAAGATGGCTGCCGCAGCTCCCAGCATTGACTCCTCACATAGCCATGTCCAGAAAAAGAAAGGGGAAATGATGTCTCAGGGAGGGATGGTTTTCCCCAAATCTCCCGTGCAGCCTCCCTCATACTTTATTGGCCAAAACTGGGTCACAGGCCCAAGTCTAAACCATTCACCAGTGAGGGGGATAGGAAACATGATTGGCTTAGAGTTTAAGCTTTAGACTAGTGGAGAATCACCTCCTGGGATTACAAGACTCAAAGAAGGGAACAGAATCCGTCAGGCATGCTAGCAAGGAAGAGAGGAAGATGCTGCCGGGAGGGCAGGCAACAGTGAGCACGTGCCATGAAAGCACTGGCTCATGGCGACAGGCAGTAGTTGGGGGAGACTGGGGGAGATTCCACTCAGGGAATCAAGAAACAGCTATCTTTCTCATGACTCACTCCCCACCACTGTGGACAGCCTTTCTCCCTGCGTTGGGGAGAGCTTCATGGCCACAAACAGCTCCTGAATTCTGTGGTTCCAGCTTAGTGACCCCAGAGGAAAACAGGTTTCTCCCAGCTTTGGCGTGAATAAACCTACAAGGCCTGGCCTGACCCATGAGCCAGAAACTCCCACTGGAGAAATGGAGGATCGTGACGGACAGGCCAGTGTCACTGTCCTCTCCAGTGCCTGGGGGCAGAGTATTGGAATTGGCGGCCCCCCAGAACCAAGTGTACAAGGGGAGAGTAGTTCTCCAGAGCAAGGGAACAGATGCTGGGCCAGCTGGAGCAACAGCTATTCCATTCCTCACATGCCTTAATGTATGAGTCCAGAAGTGTGGAAGCCCAGAGAACCCAGCCAGAGTGTCAGGAAAATCTTTTCTGGGTCATGAAGGATGAATACACATTGCCCAACCATGCAGGGGCAGTATGGGCATTTGAAAGATAATGTACAGCTTCAGCAAAGGGCTGGAGGCAGGAAGGTGCATGGAGGGACCTGGGAGCAGAGAATCAGGGAGTGGGCGTAGCCGAGTTCAGGGAAAAGAGGCGGGAAAGAGGTAGGCAGAGGCCAGATTTGGGAAGCCAAAGATGCCTGTCCAGGGAGCTTGAACACTGCCCCGTAGGCCACTAGAAGGCTCCGAGCAGGGAAGTGGTACTGTCATATTTGGTTTCTGATACTTAGGGTCTGGTTTTCTGGGCTGGGGGAAGACCCACTGCCTTCTACTGCTAGGACTAGAGCTCAGTGGCAGAAAGGCAGAACAGTGAAGTGCACATATGCTGAAGTCAGGCTTCCTGGACTTGAATCTCAGCTCTGCCACTTGCTGACTGTGTGGCCTTGGGGAGAACACTTGTCCTCTCTGAGCCCTGGTTTCTAGAACTGTAAAATGGAGACTATAGTCTCTGCCACTCAGAATTGAATGGTACCAGGATTGAGAGAGAATCTGCCAAATCACTGTGCGTTGTACATACAAGGCAGGAAGAGGCAGGCAGGGCAAGGGTACCTATCCATGTATTAGGGAAGCACAAGCTTACACAAAAACCCTGTGTACCTCTGTGTACATATTGTTGGCCAGATGAAGGTTGCAGTGAGCCAAGATCACACCACTGCACTCCAGCTTGGGTGACAGAGTAAGACTCTGTCTCAAATATATATACATATATATATATATATGTATGTATGTATGTATAAAAAATAAAATTTTTTTTTAAATGGCCAGGTGTGGTGGTTCACACCTGTAATCCCAGCACTTTGGGAGGCTGAGGCAGGCAGATTACGAGGTCAGGAATTTGAGACCAACCTGGCCAACATGGTGAAACCCCATCTCTACTAAAAATACAAAAATTAGTCGGGTGTGTTGGCGCATGCCTGTAATTCCAGCTACTCAGGGGGGCTGAGACAGGAGAATCACTTGAACCCAGGAGGTGGAAGTTGCAGTGAGCCGAGATGGTGCCACTGCACTCCAGCCTGGGCGACAGAGCGAGACTCCATCTCAAAAAGAAAAAACAGGCCGGGCGCGGTGGCTCAAGCCTGTAATCCCAGCACTTTGGGAGGCCGAGACGGGCGGATCATGAGGTCAGGAGATCGAGACCATCCTGGCTAACACGGTGAAACCCCGTCTCTACTTAAAAATACAAAAAAACTAGCCGGGCGACGAGGCGGGCGCCTGTAGTCCCAGCTACTCGGGAGGCTGAGGCAGGAGAATGGCTTAAACCCGGGAGGCGGAGCTTGCAGTGAGCTGAGATCCGGCCACTGCCCTCCAGCCTGGGTGGCAGAGCAAGACTCCGTCTCAAAAAAAAAAGAAAAAAGAAAAAACATATTGTTGGTCAGAGCTGACCCCCTACCCGCAAGTAAGGAATTCAAGGAACAGGATTTTCCTGAGTGGCTTAGTCTTGCACCACACTTGACCTATCACCTGGAAAGGCTGCCTCACACAAAACCAGGACTGGATTAGTAAAGAAGGCATGGGGTAGCAGTTAACAGTGTGTACAAATCATCTAATCTTCACTACTATCCTGAGGGGTCAGTTCTGTTGTCTACCCATTTCACAGGTGAGAAAACTAAGGCAGGTAAGTAAACTGTGCAGAGCACAGAGCTAGGGCTCAGACCCACAGACCCACAAGTCAGACTTTAAAGCCCACTTGTAACTACTCTGCTTGCAAGGCCCTATGGATGAAATCCAGTTACAACCTCCTTTTGCTACAACTAGACACAGAGGGAGACATTTCTCCCTAATCTGTATTTATTCAAACAAGCTGTCCAGCAAGATTTCTGAGTGAGGGGCCTTAAGGAAGGAATCTGCGGGTGTGTGGCATTTTCTCCCTCAGCAAATACAGAAGGAGCTTGTAGCCCAGGCTCACCCTGCTTCAGAACAAGGGCCACCATCTGTCCATACCCCTGTTGTGAGATGGGAAACCTCGTAGATGTTGGCACTGTGTGGCTTTTGTCTTATATACTGGGCTTTAGTGTCAATCCCATTTAACCAAAGTGTTCTATAGCTATAAAAAGGCATTGAAATTGTGTGGTTATTTGAGTTATAGCTCAGTAAAGGCATTAAACCTTCAACCTAGATGACCCGATTCCTCCCCCCTCTAACCAGCTGTGACTCCGATGGAGACATTGCCCTGCAACCTCTCACTGCCTCATCCCCCACGTCCCACCCAGAAACACAAATGTGTGAGTTTCATACAACAAGAATGCGGGGTTAGGAGTCAAATTAAGCTGGGAATACAAAAATGGGGCGGGTGCCTATAATCCCAGATACTCAGGAGGCAGGAGAATCACTTGAGCCTAGGAGACAGAGGTTACAGTGAGCCAAGATCATGCTATTGCACTCCCGATTGCAATCCTCATTGCCCTTGGCAATAGAGCAAGCCCCTGTCTCAAAAAAAAAAAAAAAAACAAAGTAAACTGGGCTCCAGCTGACTCCTCACATCCCCACCTCCCCCTTCAGTGGTGTTTCCCCAGGATCTGCTGGAGAAAGGCCTCGAAGCAAACAACTTTGCCATGCTGGGACTTGGAGATGTCGTCATTCCAGGTGAGCCTGCTAGGGTGGGGCCATGTGAAAGGGGTGGAGAGAGTATTCCCTGGAGCAAGGGGATTACTGCTACACAGACAGGCTTACCAGCTGAGAAAGAGGAAAAGTAAGGCTGGATCAGGCCAGGGTTTGGTGAAGCGTTCCACCTTAACATCTATTTACAGAGTGCCAATCAGGTGCCATGCCCCAGGCTGGGCCCTGGTCAGGCGTCAGTGAACAAGACTGTCTTCACAGAGCCTCTGGTCTAGGTGAGCAGATGTTGCTCAAGAACTACAAAAGTAAAAGTCTAATGACAGACTGAGGTACACTCTGAAAAAGCACATTTCATGACAATCTTAATGGACTGAACCCCTCTCACACACACCCACACATACACATACCCCTTCCCAGTGTCTGCAAGCATCACAGATGTACCAGAATTGCCATAGCCCCCTTGCTCCTCCTCCCTGTGTCAAGATGTCTCCAGGGAGAACACACACATGGGCTCCTGTGCCTACTCAGCAGAGGAGCATGTGCATGCAAACTTGCTTGTCTGCAGAAACTGGCCTTTGAGTCCCTGGATCTGCGTGTGGGTTCTAGTCAGTGTGTCTGTGGGTATGGATACAGGGGCCCCATCCATGGTCCAAGCAGGAGAGCACATTCTGCACACCCACAGCCTGGCCTCACCTTGGGGCAGCAGCAGCTCAAACTACCAGTCAAGAAAGAGACTAATGGCAAAGCTGAGCTGCCACTCTGAAGGCAGCTGAAGTGACTGAGGCTCAGGTGTTGTGTGTCTGCTGATCTGGGCTCAGTAATGGGAGCAGTGAACCCAGGGGACGTACTTGTCTTCCTAGTCTCAGAGTCAGAGGGTTAGAAGCTTGCTTAGAAGAAGGTTTTAGTCCGGGCGTGGTGGCTCACGCCTGTAATCCCAGCACTTTGGGAGGCCGAGGCAGGCGGATCATGAGGTCAGGAGATCGAGACCATCCTGGCTAACACGGTGAAACCCTGTGTGTATAAAAAATTAGCCTGGCATGGTGGCGGGTGCCTGTAGTCCCAGCTACTAGGGAGGCTGAGGCAGGAGAATGGCGTGAACCCAGGAGGCAGAACTTGCAGTGAGCTGAGATCGTGCCACTGCACTCCAGCCTAGGCAACAAACAAGACTCCGTCTCAAAAAAAAAAAAGGTTTTATCTGGGCACAGTGGCTCACACCTGTAGTTCCAACACTTTGGAAGCCTGAGTGGGGAGGATCGCTTGATGCCAGGAGTTCAAGACCAGTCTGGACAACATAGCAAGACCTCATCTCTACCAAAAAAAAAATTAGCCAGTTTATGGTGGCTCATGCCTGTAGTCCCAGCTACTCTGGAGGCTGAGATAGGAGGATGGCTTGAGCCCAGGAGTTTAAGGTTGCAGTGAGACTATGATTGTGCCACTACACTTCAGCCTGGGTGACAGAGTGAGACTCTGTTAAGAAAGTCTGGGCAAATTGTGAGATTATATATATATATGTGTGTGTGTGTATGTGTATGTGTGTATACACTCCTGACCTCAGGTGATCTGCCCACCTCGGCCTCCTAAAGTGCTGAGATTACAGGCATGAGCCACCACGCCTGGCTGACCCCATCTATTTTTTTCAAAAGAAGAGGAATTCTTTTAAAGCAGCAGATTAAAGGCTGACTTACTTTTCAGGGCAGGATGCTATTAGCAATTCTGATCACCTAGGTTGATACAGGCACTTCTATTTGTGACAGTTGCATCTTGTGACACATGGAGGTGACACAGAGGCTTTCCCTGTTTTACCAGTGAGGAAACTGAAGCTCAGAAGTAAAGGGACTGATACAAATTCACACACTAGTAAGCAGCAAGGCCAGGACTCAGACCAGCGCTATCCGGCTGGAGGAAAGGCTACGCTGTCAGAACTGCTGTTACAGCAGCACTAGCGGTAATAAGATGGTAATCGCAACAGCTACCATTTATCAAGCACCTGTTGTGTACCAAGAATGGTGCTAGGTGCTTTTTATATGTTATCTTTACTTCTCCCAGCAGTCCAGTGAGATAGAGGGCATTTGCATTTTACAGATAAGGACACAGGTTTGACTTGCCGGAGGCCATGGGGGTGTGGGCTTGCACCCATGTGTCTTCATAATTTGCAGTGCTGTGAGGCAGGGAGACTTGCTTCCCCAGTAGAAGGCATCTCCGTCAGAAAGAAGAAATGGAGTCCTGTAAAGCATTTGACTCACTCTCCAGGGCACGGTCTGTCAGGCACCCACACAAACTTGCCCCGTGTCCTTGTCATAAGTTCTGGGCTTGAGACAAGCACAGGGTATCTCGGCATATTTGTCCTTCCCCCACCCTCTATATATATCCCAAGTAGTCCCGCAATCACAATAAATGTAAGTTGATAACAGAGTCTCAGTGGAGCGTTGCTTGGAAGGCCAGATGCACTTTAGGAGTGAGAGCCCCTGGCAGAGCTCTGACTCCTGGATTAGCTGGAGAACACTTGTAGAAATCAGCTGCCAGGGGACGCTGAGTTCCCAGTTTGTTTGCAGAATAACTGCAGTTGTCTGCTCTCTCCCCAACCAACTCCCTACTCCTACAGAGTATTCATCGAGAACTAAGTCATTTCCCTCTTTAAAATTAATCATATGTTGACAGGCAGTGCTTCTTTTTTTTTTTTTTTTTTTTTTTTTTTTGAGATGGAGTTTTGCTCTTGTTGCCCAGGCTGGCGTGCAGTGGCACAATCTAAGCTCACTGCAACCTCAGCCTCCTGCATAGCTGGGATTACAGGCATGTGCCACTACACCCAGCTAATTTTGTGTTTTTAGTAGAGACGGGGTTTCACCATGTTAGTCAGGCTGGTGTTGAACTCCTGGCCTCAGGTGATCTACCTGCCTCAGCCTCCCAGAGTGCTGAGATTGCAGGCGTGAGCCACTGTGCCCGCCCAGGCAGTGCTTCTTATCAACGCCTTCCTTCAAGTAAATGAGACTCAGAGCCCAGTGAGGGAGGCAGACACACAGGGTTTGTGTATAGCACAGGGGCAGGACTGCTTGGCTGTGTTTTGGGGATGCTTAGACTTCTGGGATGTCTCTTTCTCTTTTTTCTTTTTTAGCAGAACCATTGCTTATAATTGGCTTGGTTTTGAAGTTTCAGAGTGAGGTGGGTGGACCGAGGTAACCCTCTCCTGTGCTCCTGTGGAGCCTTCAAATGGCCCACTACTTGCCCCTCCTCCTTTCCCATCCAGCCACACAGCTGCCACAGGGGCCTTTTTCAAAATCTATTTAGGTGGTTCTGCTCAGAACTCCTCCAGGGCATCTCTTCACTGAGGATAAAGACCCGACTCCTCCCCATGATCCTCAGGGCCCTACAGGGCTGGTCCATCTCATCTCCTGCTGGTAGGCAAGCTGCCTTAGTGGCCCCTCAGTCCCTGCCACATCTCCTGAGCCCTCTTTCTCCAGGACCTTTGCACATGCTGTTCTCTCCTCCTGGCATGTGGCATTTCCAAGAAGCCTTCCTTCTTTCCCCTTCTTCGCCCCCGCCCAGCCTAGGTCTCATCCTGTTACACCTTCTCAAGACATGGGAAACACATTTCTGCCTCAGCCTCCCAAGTGGCTAGAATTACAGGCATGCACCGCCATGCCTGGCAGATTGGGGGAAGGGGGGTTGTTTGTTGTTTGTTGTTTGTTGTTTGTTCTGAGACGGAGTCTCACTCTATCACCCAGGCTGGAGTGCAGTGGTGTGATCTCAGCTCACTGCAACCTCAGCCTCCCAAGTAGCTGGGACTACAGGTGCCTGCCACCACACCTGGCTGTTTTTCAGTTTTTGTTTTGTTTTTTGAGACAGAGTCTTGCTCTGTCACCAGGCTGGAGTGCAGTGGTGCGATCTCGGCTCACTGCAGCCTCCACTTCCTGGGTTCTAGCAATTCTTGTGCCTTAGCCTCCTGAGTAGCTGGGACTACAGGTGCGTGCCACCATGCCTGGCTAATTTTTGTATTTTTGTAGAGACCAGGTTTCGCCATGTTGGCCAGGATGGTCTTGAACTCCTGACCTCGTGATCCACCCACCTCGGCCTTCCAAAGTGGAAGCGCTCTTTAACAGTTGCAGTCTCACGGTGATTACAATGACTATTTGAGGTATGTCATAGTGTGGCTACCCTGTCTCCCTGGATGAGCTCTGTGGGAGCAGTTATTTTGCCTACTCCTGCATTGCCCATAGCGTCTGGTACGTAGGCACTTGATAAGCATTTGGGCAGTCACAGTGTGACAGTATGGTGCAGTGAGGGGCTGGGTCATTGTAGTCCCAGGCCAAAGCAAAATCCTGGGCCACTCTCATTGTTGTAGGCAGAGAAATGGGACTTTCTGCTGGCACTTGAGAGTATTGGCCACACTCTTGGTCTCCAATGATTGCTCCAAGACGGAACACCAGGTTGGGGACCAGGACCCAGTCTCTTGTTAGGTCACTGCCCTGCTGCTTGCCTTTCACTCTCTAACCCCGGCTTTCTCCCACAGGGATCTTCATTGCCTTGCTGCTGCGCTTTGACATCAGGTGAGTGAGTAAGGGCCTGCCCCAGCATGGGGTTCTCCAGGGATTCTCCAGTGGCCTTCAGGAACCCAGAGAAGGTACCTCAGGGGACCAGACCCTCCACCCCACAGCAGCCAGAGCAATTCTGATTTTATCTGCATTTTGCATCTTGAAGTTCTAAGTGTTTGAAGAGCTTGTGGTCAAAAAAATGTTTTAAGAATCACAGGCCAAGAGTTTTAAACCCACAAGGGCCTGGTGGTACTCACAGTCCTTTTTCACTGTGTGACCTTGACAAGTGGCCTGACCTTCCTGAGCCTCCGGTTTCTCATCTTGAGTTAATAACAAGAGTTCCTACCATGAAAATCTGGAGAGAGTGCTGAGCACATACTGACCTCAGTAAGCTCTTGGTTGAATCCTGGTTGCAGTCATCGTCATCATCTTTTATCAGCCTAGGGTCAGGTCATCATGTCTCAGCTGCTCTAGCTGTTCCCTGCCCTCTCTTTACTCAGACATTTTTCAGTCTGTTGTAGACAGCACGAGAGAAGATGGGCCAACTTAGGTCAGCATTTAAAACACAGGAAAGGTCTTATCCGAGTTAATGCACCTGTGTGCAACAGGACTTGCCGTCAGCAGGGGGCGCCAGCAACAGCTCCATTCATTTTATGCTCCGCATCCCTGTGAGGGCTGGCAGTGTGTGCACTTAACTTTGGGGTGGTTTGTGAACTCTTGGTTTCCTCATGCCTGATAGTTGCAAAAGCAGTAATAACAGTGACAGTGATAATGAGAGACTTACTACCAGCATCACTGAAATCCAGTTTCCATGTGAAACTTAGGTTTTTCCCACTCACATACACCTGGGTTATTAGTGTAGTGCCACTTTGAACCTTAGGAGCATATGGGCTCACAGTCACCTTTGGAAGAGGCCTGGCCAGTCTGTAACTAGAGGGATGTCTATGCCAGCCGTGTCTACTCCTGGCTGTTCAGAGGTAATACAAAGTGAAACCCATCAGAAGCCCCCAGGCTATTTGCTGGAAACAGATTCGACTGCCAGCACCCTCAGAGACAGTCTCATTTCTAGCCTGGGCTCACAGCATAAGCAGCTCCTCAGCTGATTCCAGAATCAGTGCAACATTCCCAAAGGGAGTCACTTGTACCCAAGTTCTCACGATAGGCAAGTTCTCAATGTACTTGCAGCTGAAGGCTTAGAAGCACCCAGGACAAGGAGAGAAGGGCATCAGAAGCACTCATTCATTCCACAAATGTTAATTGAGTCCTTAGTACTACTGGCTGGGCACATCCCAGGCACTGGGGACATGCAGAGGTTATGGAGCTGGCATTGGAGAGGGAAGTCACGTAATGGCAATGTCGGGCTGCATGTGATTCATCTGTTCTGAAGCTGATCTTGGATGAATCACCTCCAGGAAGCCACTGGCATTTATTTATGCAGCCAGCATCTGTTAGTACCACAAATCGGCTACTGAACTATTAGGTCCACTGCACTTAAAAGTAGTAACTTACCTTTGCATTTTCTGTATCTGTGTTTCTCAAAGCATGATCCAACAGTATGAGATTCACCGCAGATGTTTTTTCAAAATGCAGATTCCTGGACCTTGCTCTAGAGCTATTAGATCTACTCCCTGGGGATGGGACCTTGAATCCTGCATTTTTTCACAAACTTTCCAGATGATTTTTATGCTGACTAAAATCTTATGGCCACTGTTCTAGGTTGTAGCATTTGACATTCATAACTACCAAGGAGATGAGCTCCTCATTTTCCCATTTTGCAGATGAGTAAACTGAGGCTAGGAGAAGGAAAGCAACTTGTCCAGAGACACATAGCTGGGGGCAGTATCAGCATGGACACCCACCTCCAGACTCCCACCCCCACAACCTCTAGGGTCTTCCCCAGCTCCCTCAGAAGGGGTGTTATATCTAACCTATATCTAACCCGCCTCTTTCTTCACACCTTCCCTGAAGCTTGAAGAAGAATACCCACACCTACTTCTACACCAGCTTTGCAGCCTACATCTTTGGCCTGGGCCTTACCATCTTCATCATGCACATCTTCAAGCATGCTCAGGTGAGCAGGATGGTATCAGAGTGTCAAGAACACCTCACTGCAAATAGAGGAACTTACAGAGGATTTATTTGCAAATGCAAGCAGTCCAGAGATAAGCACTCTCCACTGGTGTTGAAGCAGTCATGTCTGTGATTCTCTTGGCCTTTCATTTGTGGTTGCAAGATGGCTGCCACTGCGCCAAGTAGCATGGGCACGTTAGAGGCAAGAAGGAGGGAAAAGCATAACAGCCATGACTGCTTCCTTCATCAGGAAGGCAGGAACTTTCCCAGAACCCTCTCATGGGCCAGATTGGGGTCCTAAAGCAACCCTGGCTACAGGAGAGTCCAGGAAAGAGGGTTTGGCTTCTCAGCCTTGGTAGTGGGAAGCAGACAGAGAAGAACAGGATTGGAGTGGGTGTTGGGTATTGGGGCCTCCCTCCCCCTACTCCCAAGTAGCCCAGGCTCTGCCTCCTTCTCCCACCAAGATGAGGATGGAGTACTGAGCTGCCACAGAATGAGGCAACATAGCACAAGGACTGGGAGCCTTCATTGTGGCCTTGAGAGGGGAAGATTCAGGGGAAAGTGAGCAGACAGGATTGCCCTACTCTCCGCTGGAAATAATAAGAACTCCTGTTCGCTAAGCACTTCCACGTGCCAGGCTCTGCACCCATGAGGGTCCTTGTGAACAGGTGGGGAAACGAGTTGAGGTGCCACACTGCAAGTATGTGATAAAGCTGGGATTCAAACCTGGGTCAGCATAGAAACCACACCCAGGCTGTCAAGCCCTGGCCATGGGAAAGACAGCATGGAACAGGGGCTAAGGGAGCCCTGTTGTGAATCCCGGCACTACCCAGTAACCATGGAACTCTGGGCTTGCTGCTTCTGTCCCTTTTCCTCTTCCCCAGGGCCCAAATACAGACGAGTCATCTTTGAATTAATCACCAAAGCTGGGTTTTTTTGTTTGTTTGTTTGTTTGTTTTTGAGGCGGAGTCTCGCTCTGTCGCCCGGACTGGAGTGCAGTGGCCAGATCTCAGCTCACTGCAAGCTCCGCCTCCCGGGTTTACGCCATTCTCCTGCCTCAGCCTCCTGAGTAGCTGGGACTACAGGTGCCCGCCACCTCGCCCGGCTCGTTTTTGTATTTTTAGTAGAGATGGGGTTTCACCGTGTTAGCCAGGATGGTCTCGATCTCCTGACCTCGTGATCCGCCCATCTCGGCCTCCCAAAGTGCTGGGATTACAGGCTTGAGCCACTGCGCCCGGCCACTGGGGTTTTTTTTAAATCACTCTGTGCCAGGCAGTGTGCTGAACTCTTTTGCTAATGACTCATTTAGTCCTAGTATTACTTCATAGAAGGTCAAAAGCCCCTAGCCCATAAGTAGAAAAACCAAGAACCATTGTGGAACTGCCTCTCACTTCTGCTCAAGGGCTTCAAGCGCGTGTAAGCTGAGAGTAACATGCATATGGCAAGGGGTGGCAGAGAGTGACTGGACCTGGATTGGAGGACTAGTTAAGAGGCCTTTTGGAGGTCTCTGCAGCTCTCAGCCCCTTATTGGAGTCCAAGCCCAGAGCCAGTTCCCCCAGTGGCCACAAGGTGGCAACCTCGTGGACTGGGAAAAGGCTCCCATTCAGAGCTCTGTCACACAGGAGTCCGCCTTTATCGGGAAACTGCAGCCAGGCTGGGCCCTGGGTGGCTATCTGGACTCCGGACTAATGAACTCCTGAACCCTGGCCCAAGTCCTGATGACTAGGGAGAATGGCAGCAGCCCAGCCGTTCTCCCTGGTCATCCAAGTGGGCACCTCTAAAAATTCTTCTTGGAAAGGGGATCCAGGACGTGAGGGGACCGTGTTCCATGGGGTCTCCTGCTGTCCAACACACAGGTAGTCCCAGTGCTCTAGGTAAGGGACACCTCTGCCTTTGTGCTGTGGTGTGATCTCAGCTTGTTGGAACCTCCGCCTCCTGGGCTCAAGCAATTCTCCTGCCTCAGCCTCCCAAGTAGCTGGGGTTATAGGCATGCACCATCACTCCCAGCTGATTTTGTATTTTTAGTAGAAACAGGGTTTCACCACGTTGGCCAGGCTGGTTTCAAACTCCTGACCTCAGCTGATCTACCCACCTCAGCCTCCCAAAGTGCTGGGATTACAAGCATGAGCCACCACTCCCAGCCTACTTAGGGATTGTTAGATTCAATAATTTAATATACATAATACAGTATTGATCACAGCCCACCTATGGCAGATGGCAAGAAATAAGTCTGAATATTAGGATCAAGGGCATGTGGGAAAGATTTATTTGTTCTCTGGCCAAGGGCAGGCTTTACATTAAGAATTGAAGTCTCCAGCCAGGTTTGGTTGCAGTGAGCTGAGATCACACCATTGCACTCTAGCCTGGGCAACAAGAGCGACAATGTCTCAGAAAAAAAAAAAAATGAAGTCTTGTCACCCTCTTCAGGACAATCTCTTCACTTCATGAGCACCCATGAAGAAGCACCATGAAGGAGCCATTCATTGAGTATTTACCAGGCCCTAAAAATTAGCCAGGCATGGAGGCTCACACCTGTAGGCCCAGCAACTTGTGGGACTGAGGTGAAAGGATCACTTGAGCCCAGGAGGTCAAGGCTACAGTGAGCCATGTTCATATCGCTGCATTTCAGTCTGGGAGACAAAGTGAGATCCTGTCTCAAAAAAAAAAAAAAAAAAAAAATTTTTTTGCTGGGGAATGCTATGAGGGAAATTAGAGGGACTTACAGAGCATGTAGCAAGGGACTTGACTCCATGTGAAGGAACGCAAGTGCACCAGCCTGGCCAACATGGTGAAACCCCATCTCTACTGAAAAATACAAACATTAGCTGGGCATGGTGGTGCACACCTGTAATCCCAGATACTTGGGAGGCAGAGGTTGCAGTGTGCCAAGATCACACCATTGCACTCCAGTCTGGGAGATAGAGCAAGACTCTGTCTCAAAAAACAAACAAAAAAAGAAACTCGGCCGGGCACAGTGGCTCACACCTGTAATCCCAGCACTTTGGGAGGCCGAGGCAGGTGGATCATGAGGTCAGGAGATCAAGACCATCCTGGCTAACACAGTGAAACCCTGTCTCTACTAAAACTATAAAAACTTAGCCGGGCGTGGTGTTTCTAATTAAATGCACTGTCTTCCTCTCCCTACTTGTCATGTTTCTAGGTAGGTTTCTTAACAATAAAGAACTATGAATACAAAGTGGGGGGATTGGGGAGAAAGACAAGGGAGGGGAGAATGAGTACCAGGAAGTGGAGGAGAGCAAAAGAGGAAGAGAAGGAGTAAAAATAAAAAAAAAAATAGGCCGGGTGCGGTGGCTCATGTCTGTAATCCCAGCACTTGAGGAGGCCAAGACAGGCGGATCATGAGATCAGGAGATTAAGACCACCCTGGCTAACACGGTGAAACCCTGTCTCTACTAAAAATACAAATAAATAAATAAATAAATAAGCAAGCAAGCAAGCCAGGCGTGGTGGCATGTGCCTGTAGTCCCAGCTACTTGGGAGGCTGAGGCAGAAGAATGGCATGAACCCGGGAGGCAGAGCTTGCGGTGAGCCGAGATCACGCCACTGCACTCCAGCCTGGGTGACAGAGCAAGACTCCATCTCAAAAAAAATATTTGGGTCTCTGAGCCCTCTCCTTGTGAAGCATTGATCTTCCTCCTCTGCAAAAGGATAACCATCATGGGATGTGCCAGTGGGCTGACTATTCCTGGGAAGGCTAAGCTCAGTGCCTGTACAGTAGATGTTCATGATTGGGGTCTTAGTATAACTATCCTTTTCTCCAAACCCAGCTTTATCAGGAGTCTCGGCACAGACGTGCCAAATTGCTTGGATGTGAATCCTGGGGGAGCCAGTGACCAGCTAGGTCATCTTAATACAGGCTGCAACAAGTACTCATTACATAGCAGCTGTGGCGTCATCATCACTATAATAGCATCTGGAGCATTTGCTAAATGCAGGTGTGAGCCCCAGATGTCAGGAAGCAGAGTCTCTGGGAGTAGGACCAAACCAGGAAGTTGCATTTTGAACCTAGTGACCCAGGTGATTCAGATGCTGCCAGCCAAACCCCTGGGAACCCATGAAGCCCTGCCTGCTTGAGTTTCTTAGTTTTCTTGCATTCCCTCTCAGGAGGAGCAACCCTTGTCTGGGAGTTAGCCCTGGGTTCAGGCCCAGCCACTGATTTGCTGTGGTCCTGGACCAGTCACTGTCCTTCAGTTCAGCCCAGGAGGGGTTTGGGGTGCTGGGTGTGGCCCTGAAGCAGTGCTGTGCCCAGCATGGTCTCACTAGCCTGTGTCCTCTCATAGCCTGCCCTCCTCTACCTGGTTCCCGCCTGCATCGGTTTTCCTGTCCTGGTGGCGCTGGCCAAGGGAGAAGTGACAGAGATGTTCAGGTAAGGCAGAGTGGGGGGCAGATGTCCTCATGGGCACCAGTGCACCTGCTGGCAGTCAGTGGAACCTGCTGGTGGTGTCTGTACAACTCTCTGGGGGAACATTGTTCCTGCCAGCAGCCCCACCCTCGCCCTTTCCACCAGTAGTACATGGGTACCTGGCCTGTGGGTACCAGTAGGAACCTCCCCCTGAGCCAGGATCCAGGGGAGCACAAGGCATCAGGGCCCTCTAGGCATCCCCCCATCCAAATGCTAGCCAGATCTTAAGAATAGCTGTTGTGGGTTTTTCTCTGCCTACTGTCAGAAGCCCTGGTGACTCTGCCCCCAGGTGATTTCAGACATGTCTTCCCGTCTCATGGGCTCAGTTTTCACATGTGAGTAATAGAACAGGGGGCGTGTGGGATGCCCTAGTGTGGTAGAAAGTGCCCTGAGTAGAAGGCAGGTGTCAGTCCCTGTTCATTCACCTCTGTGGCTGTAACCCACAGCTCACTGCTTTCTCTTCATCTGTTTGTATCTCACACAGATACCCCTTCCCCAGGGCCATATCCACACCTGCCACATCCTGCACACAGCCCCACCCATACCCCAAGGCCTGCGTGACTCCAACAGCTGTCTGCCCCCAGCACTGCCGACCCTGCCTGCCAGGGACCTAGAAATAGCTGCCAGTTGCGATTAAAGCTGCCTACTCGGGTGCCTTCCGCCCAGTTCCACTTGCCTGGCCTCCAAGCTGTCCCTAGAGTGCTTGCCAGGGCCTCCTGTGCACCTGGCTGCCCGCAGGGGAGCCTGTGACTCACCCCTCCCCCGGACCTGCCTCTGCCCTCCCTGTCCTGCCTAGAATCCCCAGCCCGCAGCCTGCCTGCCCACATTGCCTCGCCCAGCAAAGCTCTGTGGTCTTAGGCAAGTGGGAGCTAGGGGTGAACTTGGGGACAGGTCTCGGGGAGCTTTGGGAGTGGGCATGGCACCTCATCCCTGAGCTTAGCACCCACCTCTCACCCTCCCTCTGCCTCCCATCCAGCCCAGGTTTCCCTGCCCTTCCCCTTGGGGTAACCTCCCAATGCTATTGTGCCCTCATCAGGCAAAGCTCTGAATACACAAGGCAGAGAGTGCCCGTGGCCTTTACCTGCTTGGTGCTAAATGTTCTGCCATACAGGTACCCTGCCCCCACTTTTTGTCCTCCACCCCTACCCTGGACATTCTTAGATTGGGGTGAAAAGCAAGTGATCTCTCTCTCTCTCTCTTTCTCTGTCTCTCCCTCTTTCCTCCCCATTTTCTCCCCTGATTCTCCACCTTTTGTTTTACTTTTCCCTTTTATTCCCCCCTTTTTTTAATTGATTTACTTATGTTTATATTGGTGCCACATTCACATAGTTAAAAATTCCAGAGCTGTAACAGAGAGAGCACCCTCATGCTCCAGCCACCCCACAGAGGCCAACAGTGTTACACATTCAGACACCTGTGCACTGAAATGCAGACGTGTGTATACATCATCTTGCACAGACGGTGGCATTGTTCGAGCATTCTGCACCTTGCGTTTCCACGGTATTTCTTAGAGGTGTTTCCACAGCAGCACATACACTTCTAGAGCATGCTTGTTCTTTTGCACAGTGGCCTGATGTCCCTTTGTCTAGGTACATCTTTTCTTTTTTCATTTTCCAAATATTCTTTCCATAAAATCTGGAAGTGCAGAAATAGGTAAAAACAAGATGGTTCTGCTCTCTGCTCCTTGGAAAGGAAGTCTCTGTCTTCCCTTAGTCTTTCCCTATCCATCTCTTTTTTCTGTCTCTTCTCTGTCTCTCACACAGCTACGAGTCCTCGGCGGAAATCCTGCCTCATACCCCGAGGCTCACCCACTTCCCCACAGTCTCGGGCTCCCCAGCCAGCCTGGCCGACTCCATGCAACAGAAGCTAGCTGGCCCTCGCCGCCGGCGCCCGCAGAATCCCAGCGCCATGTAATGCCCAGCGGGTGCCCACCTGCCCGCTTCCCCCTACTGCCCCGAGGCCCAAGGTAGGGCAGACACTGCAGCTCCACTGTACAGGGCAGGGAACATTACCAGGAGTAGGCCACAAGAGGCAGCTCCTCCACAACCACTGGGCAGTGGCTGCACCCGGCCATGGGGCTGGGAAGCAGGACAACGCCTAAGCTTCCTGCCCTCAACAGTAATGCGGGGCCCACATCATAGTGGATAGAAATGGCCCTTGTCATGCAGTAGTAAATACTGTTACCATTCAAGGAATATGTATAACCTTAGGCAAGTCACTTACTTTCTTCATCTGTAAGTGGGCACATTCCTGCCTTACGGGGTTGATCTGCTGAGGAAATATGTGTATTGTCCTTGGCATGAACTCAGTTGCTTGAAAAGTGAAGCCCATAGAAGGAGCTAAGCCAGGGTGTCTGTCTTCAAAGCAGCACCTTGCCACTTGCCCATACAGCAGTGCCCTCACCTCTGGGGTTGAGCTGTTTGATTGATGCTGTGTGCCCTGGAAGGCAGCCTATCTCCACCTCTTGTAGCCTTGTCATGGCCGCCCCTTTTTCCACGCTATAGCAGAAGGTTCAGGAAGCTTGAAGTCAGCCCACACAAGCCCAGGCCCAACCTCTCTTCCACTGGGTGCTGCCCTTACTGCCTCCTGGCACCCCCGGGCTCAGAGAAAGCAGAGCAGCCTGTCTGAGGAGGGCATGCGGTAGGGCTGGGGCCAGGTGCTGTTAGGTGCTGGGCAGTGGACACAGGGCTGACGCTCTGCACGTGACCAGGCGCTTTCCTAGAATGGGGGTGGGGGAAGGGGACAACCAAGGTTCTGCTCACCCTGTCGTCTAAATGAATTATTATTGTTTTGTTTTTGGTCAGTTATGAGGAGTCAAATCCTAAGGATCCAGCGGCAGTGACAGAATCCAAAGGAACAGAGGCATCAGCATCAAAGGGGCTGGAGAAGAAAGAGAAATGATGCGGCTGGTGCCCGGGCCTTTCAGGGCCAGACCAGACAGATGGGGGCTGGGCCCACACAGGCGTGCATGGGCAGAGGGCACAGGAGGCTGAGGGCAGCTCCAGGACAGGGCAGGGGGCAGCAGGATACCTCCAGCCAGGCCTCTGTGGCCTCTGTTTCCCTCTCCTTCTCCTGGCCCTCCTTTGCTCCTCCCCACACCCTGCAGGCAAAAGAAACCCCCAGCTTCCCCCCTCCCCCGGAGCCAAGTGGGAAAAGTGGGTGTGATTTTTAGATTTTGTATTGTGGACTGATTTTGCCTCACATTAAAAACTCATCCCATGGCCAGGGCGAGCCACTGTGCTCCCGGAAGGTTCTCTGCGTAAGCACCCAGTGTCTTGCCGTAGGTTTTCTAGGTCTCACCTGCCCACCCAGAATCTTTTCTGCAAGCCCCTTGAGGGTGCCCACCCCAGTGCCTGGCCAGCCCTGCACCCCAAAAACACCTTTTAGCCAGTAGAGGGGGCCCACGAGCCTTCTCTCTCACCAGCTGTCACTTTTCTCACCACCTTCCTGGAAACACTTGGGGGCAGCAAGGGTGCTGGCAGATGAGAGTCCCCCACTCACCGTGGTGAGAGCAGTGCGGAGTACCCAGGGCTGACCTGACTCACAAGGGAAGCAGTAACTGTAGAACCTGCCAACCTCCCTGGTCCCTGTGTCCATATGGCTTCGCCTGGTGAGGGCTTGGAGTCTAGGTTACCCTGAAGATCAAGGCTTTATCTCTCCCATTCTGCACATTCCTGGGTTTCTTCCCAAAATTGCTGTGGGGCCAGTCACAGCACAAGGCCAGGACAGGACCTCTAGAGAGGCTGGAGTGAGGAAGGATTGAGCCTAGTGATTGTCAGAGGCTTTCTGGGGCCTAAGAGCTGAAATCTTAGGGCCCAGGTTTCCCTAACGTTTGCTGAAGACAGCAGCCCTGGCCAGCAGGAGACCGATCCCGCACCACCCCAAACCAGGCAAACAGTGGCCACAACCCTCATCCACGCACCTGGTATGAGGTCACTGAGTGGGGAAACAGAAGAGGGTGCCCACTGGACTGACGGACCCAGGGCTCTTCTTCACCCAAAGCTTCAGGTTCAAAGGCTGAAAATAACAGTGGCTTCCAGTTTGGAAGTGACCGAAGGACAATCATGACCAGAGACTCAGGAGCGTGATTGTAGTACCCTCACTAGGTATTAACATGTACTAAGTACCTTGATAGAGGATTTCACTGCCTTCTGAGTCTTGGGCTGTGGGTGCTATTATTAGCTCCACTGTGCAGATGAGGGAATTGAGGCAGCTTGCCTATGGACATCAATTTGACCTTAGCCAAGCCAAACTGAATTCCAAGTTCCTAAGGACCGCAGCTCCTCCCTAGACCCCTGTGACCAAGTCACTGTGGCTGGTGTGCTAGGCATCCCTGAGGCCCAGCCACTCAACTTTACTGGCTCCAGGATTCTATAGGAAGGAAAAGGGGTAGAAAATCTCAAAAGGCTTCTTCCTTTCAGGGAGGGGGGTTCCCTCTCAGGGGCTTCTGGAATCTCTACCCACTCCAGCCGACTCTTGAGGCCATGTGGTCCTGGAACAAGGCCCCTCTGAGGGCGGCAGATGGGGCAGGCGGCCCAGGCACACAGCATGGTTGGCTCTGCGGCCCAGGGCCCACAAAAGCCTTATTGAGTCACCACCAGCCCCCGGCAGAGGCTGAGGTGGCAGTGGCGCCAAGCGCCTGCCACCTAATGACTGTCCTGGCCCAGCCAGATGTTCCGCAGACCTCCGGAGCAGTGGACCAGGGCCCGCCCGGCCAGCCGGCACCGCAGAGGCCACTCTAATTCCAATTAACCAGCTTCAGCTGAGCAAACAGCGGGCAGTGGTGGCCCAGCCCGGGCGGTAGGCCCGGCCCGCAGAGCCTGCGAGTCTAGACTCCAGATGTGAACCGCCACCGCCAGAGTCCCATGGAAAAATGGCACCAGGCCGGGCAAGGATTGGGCCTCCATGCTGGGGAGGGGGTGTGGGTGGTTGGGCAGGGCCCTGAGTGGGCTTGATGCCAGTCTCACCTGGTTTGGGGTGGATTCTTAGGAAACTGCTCTAGAACCCAAGTTCTACCCTGCTTCATTCGGTTCTGTTTCTGTGCCTCAGTATCCCAGGACGACGATAGGAGAGAGGGCTCCAAGGGGAAAACCAGCCCTGCTGAGACCCCAGTGTGCGCTTTGTGTTTCACATGTCACTAGCATTCTGCTAGTGCAACTGACCCTTGAAGAACACAGGGACTAGGGGCACTAACCTGCATGGTCGAAAATCTGTGTATAACTTTTGAGTCCCCCAAAACAAATAATAGCCAGCTGTTGACCAGAAGCCTTACCTGATAACATAATTCTGATAACATAAAACAGTCAAAACATTTTGTATGTTATATGTACTACAGTGTATTTGTATCATGGAGTAAGCTAGAGAAAATGTTACTAAGAAAAAAGAGCCAGGCGCGGTGGCTCACACCTGTAATCCCACCACTTTGGGAGGCTGAGATGGGCAGATCACAAGGTCAGGAGATCGAGACTATCCTGGCTAACACAGCGAAACCCTGTCTCTACTAAAAATACAAAAAATTAGCCGGGCGTGGTGGCAGGCGCCTGTAGTCCCCAGCTACTCAGGAGGCTGAGCCAGGAGAATGGCGTGAACCCAGGAGGCGGAGCTTGCAGTGAGCCAAGATGGCACCACTGCACTCCAGCCTGGGCAACGGAGCAAGACTCTGTCTAAAAAAAAAAAAATCGTAAGAAAGAGAAACATATTTAGTAGAGGGAATGCAAAAATAAATTTTAAAAATACATTATTCATTAAGTGGGCCGGGCACCATGGCTCACACCTGTAATCCCAGCACTTTGGGAGACTGAGGCAGGCGGATCACAAGGTCAGGAGTTCAAGACCAGCCTGGCCAATATGGTGAAACCCCGTCTCTACTAAAAATACAAAAATTAGCTGGGCGTGGTGGCAGGCTACTGTAGCCCCAGCTACTCGGGAGGCTGCGGCAGGAGAATCACTTGAACCCAGGAGGTGGAGGTTGCAGTGAGCCAAGATTACACCACTGCACTCCAACCTGGGGACAGAGCGAGATTCTGTCTCAAAAAATATATATATATATATTATTCAGTGAAAGTGGATCATCATACATAAAGGATTGGGCCTCCATGCTGGGGAGGGGGTGTGGGTGGTTGGGCAGGGCCCTGAGTGGGCTTGATGCCAGTCTCACCTGGTTTGGGGTGACCAGGTAAAGATCTTCATCCTGGTCTTTGTGTTGAGGAAGAGGAGGGGGTTGGTCTTGCTGTCTCAGGGGTGGCAGAGGTAAAAAAAAAAGTCCATGTATAAGTGCACCCGCACAGTTCAAACCCGTGTTCAAGTTTCAAATGTATCTTAGATTTACTTAATCGCTGTAACCACCCTTTGAGGTACCTACATCATTCTTACGATGGGGAAACTGAGGCAGAGACCGTAAGTAAGGGCCCAGGGGGCATGTGAACCCAGAGTGTCTGGCTTCCAAGACTCGTATTCACCGTGGTGCTGTTTGACATGATCAGGATACTGGATCCCTCGTTCCCTTTTTGCCGGGCAGCGATGGAGAAGGTTCGGCAACCTCGGAGTCTGTCTGACAGCAGGGCTGGCTCCTGCAGTGTGAATGGAGCGGTCTAGCCCACGCTGTCCTGTGCTCGACTGTGAAGCGGGGAAGGACCTGCTTCCCAGGGCAGGTCCAGCTTTCTGAGGGAAAGCCTTCAGAACCTCCATCAGGCCGGCACCAGGTACCAGTTAAGCACTGGGCAGGGAACAGAAGTGGTCAAACGCCGCTTGCCGCGACTTGAAACCGCTGAATAAATGGATAATGTCAAGCGCTATGGCTTACAGCAGTAGTGCCTACGGTTCCTACGATCGTGTCTGGGGTCCCTGAGGAGCAAGGTAAAAGTCAGCCATCCAGGAGGTCAGAGTTCAGCTGTTCTTGCACAAGCAAGGAAGCTGGGTCACCCCAAAACACGGTCAAGACTTGCGGTGGTATCAAATGGCTATCAGGGGCGGGGCCTCAGGGGCCTGCCCCGGCCTCCCCGCCCCGCGTTTGGATTCCCTCCAGGATTCCGGGCCAGAGCGCGGGAGGCGGAGGCCGAGGAGAGGACGGGAGGAGGCTGCATCCTGCCCTCGTGCGTCAGGAAGAGCCGAACGAGCGGGAAGGAAAGCACCACCCCCCACCCCCGCCGCGGCCACACCTGGGTTCTCCAGGCGGGCAGGGGGGCCCCCGGGCAGGCGCCTGGCTCCAGCAAGTCTGGGCCGCCTCCCCGCGCCGCCCCGCGGGGGCCGCCAGACGGGCTGCCCGCCCGCCCGCTCAGCGACGCAGGCAGGAAACGGCCCGCCGGGCTGCCAGGAACGCGCTCAGGGGAGGGGACGGGCCGGCCTGGCCACGCCCGCCGGGGGGAAAGGAGGGGCCAAACGCCGCCCGGCGGGGACTGGTGAGTTCCGAGAGCCTGCGATCCCTGTTCCTGCCTTTATTAGCTGGGTTTCCTTGGATAGGTCGTTTTACTTCTCTGTGCCTCAGTTTCCCTACCTGTAAAGCGGGGCTGCTTGTCTTCGCTCTTTTCCCTTTTTCCTTTTTTATTTGTGCAGCAGAGTGTCACTCTGTCGCCCAGGCCGAAGTGCAGTGGCCGTGATGACGGCCCACTGCAACCTCGACCTCCTGGGCTCAAGCGATCCTCACGCCTCAGGTGGGACTACAGATGTGTCCCACCACGCCTGGCTGTTTTGTTTGTTTGTTCGTTTGTTTGTTTTACTAGTTGAGACGGCGGTTCTCACTCTTGCTCAGGCTGGTCTCGAACTCGTGCTCCAGTAACCTTCCCACTTCGGCCTCCCAAAGTGCTGGAATTAGAGGCGTGAGCCACCGCGCCTAGCCTCAGCTATTTTCGTGTGACCTTAGGACAATTTCTTTCCCTTCTCTTCCTTGGTTTTCTTACCTGAAAAAATGGGGTGAACAATTGAACCTCCCTCAACCATGGGCTAAGCCTTTGTTTTCCTCCCCACCGTAGCCCCAACACTTGGCCCATTGCCTGAAACATGAAGGCACTCAGTATTTGTTATAGGAGTGAATATAAAGGTTTGGAACAATCCTGAGGACCTGGCTATGGCAGGCACTTCATAAATGGACACAAATTATCAAATTACCTTGAGTCTAATGTTTACCAACCTGCGGCTTCAGGCAAGTGACTTCCCATCTCTGAGCTTCACTTTCCTCGTCTGCTTCATGGCTGTGAGGATTAAGTAAAATAAATAATACATGGAAATCACACATAGTGTGTCCTCAATAGATATTTATGGAAGAGTCTCCAAGACATGAAAAAAAAAAGGGAAATACTATTTGAGTAAATTTGAGGGCAAGGAATATACAAAGGAGTTAGGTGGCTTGGAATATTTTTGCTATATATGTAAACTAAGCTGTGTGTGGATGGATGCGTATTTTGCTTGTTGGTTTGTTTTTGAGACAGGTTGTCACTGTAGTCCAGGCTGGAGTGCAGTGGAGCAGTCATAGCTCACTGTAACCTTAAACTCCTGGACTCAAGCCATCCTCCCACTTCAGCCTCCTGAGTAGTTAGGACTACAGGTGCGTGCTACCACACCCTGCTCATTTTGTGGTTTTTTTTTTTTTTTTTTTTTTTTTGAGCAGTCTCACTCTGTCACCCAGTGGCGGGATCTCAGCTCACTGCAAGCTCCGCCTCCCGGGTTCATGCCATTCTCCTGCCTAAACCTCCCAAGTAGCTGGGACTACAGGCGCCCACCACCAGGCCTGGCTAATTTTTTTTTTTTGTATTTTTAGTAGAGATGCGTTTCACCGTGTTAACAAGGATGGTCTTGATCTCCTGACCTCGTGATCCACCCATCTCAGCCTCCCAAAGTGCTGGGATTGCAGGCGTGAGCCACCGCACCCGGCCTCATTTTGTATTTTTAAACCTTTGGCCCGGGCACAGTGGCTCACCCCTGTAATCCCAGCACTTTGGGAGGCCGCAGCAGGCAGATCATGAGGTCAGGAGTTCGAGACCAGCCTGACCAACATGGTGAAACCCCGTCTGTATTAAAAAGAAATACGGCCAGGCGCAGTAGCTCACACCTGTAATCCCAACACTTTGGGAGGCCAAGGCGGACGGATCATTTGAGGTCAGGAGTTTGAGATCAACATGGCCAACATTGTGAAATCCTGTTTCTACTAAAAATTAAAAAAAAAAAAAATTAGCTGAGTGTGGTGGCACATGCCCATAGAACCGCTTGAACCCAGGAGGTGGAGGTTGCATTGAGCTGAGATTGTGCCGTTGCACTCCAGCCTGGGCAACAAGAGTGCAATTCCATCTCAAAAAAAAAAAAGTTTTTTAATTAGTCTGGACACGGCTCACACCTGTAATCCCAGCACTTTGGGACGCAGAAGCATGTGGAATGCTTGAAGCCAGGAGCTCAAGACCAGCCTGAGCAACATAGCAAGACTCCTCCCAATCTCTAAAAACAATTTCCTTGGCCAGGCGCGGTGGCTCATGCCTATAATCCCAGCACTTTGGGAGGCCAAGACAGGTGGATCACCTGAGGTCAGGAGTTTGAGACCAGCCTGACCAACATGGTGAAACCCCGTCTCTACTAAAAACTACCAAAATTAGCCAGGAATTGTGGCGGGAACCTGTGATCCCAGCTACTCAGGAGCCTGAGGCAGGAGAATCGCTTGAACCCGGGAGGTGGAGGTTGCAGTGAGCCGAGATTGTGCCATTGCACTTCAGCCTGGGCAACAGAGCAAGACTCCTTCTCAAAAAAAGAAAAAAAAAAAAGGCTGGGGACAGTGGCTTACACCTGTAATCCCAGTACTTTGGGAGGCCGAGGCGGGTGGATCACGAGGTCAGGAGTTTGAGATCAGACTGGCCAACATGGTGAAACCCCATCTCTACTAAAAAAAAAAATAACAAAAATTAGCCAGGTGCGGTGGTGGCCAGCTATAATCTCAGCTACTCAGGAGGCTGAGGCAGGAGATTGCTTGAACCTGGGCGGCAGAGGTTGCAGTGAGCTGAGATTGTACCACCGCACTCTAGCCTGGGCAACAGAAGGAGACTCTGTCTCAAAAAAAAAAATTAGGCTGGACACGGTAGCTCACATCTGTAATCCCAGCATTTTGGGATGCCAAGGCATGTGGATTGCTTGAGGCCAGGTGTTTGAAACCATCCTCAGCAACATAGCAAGACTCCATCTTTACAGAATTAAAATATTAGCCAGAAATGATGGCACACACCTGTAGCCTCAGCTACTCATGAGGCAGAGGCAGGAGGATTGTTTGAGCCAAGGAGGGCTGCTTGAGCTTGGGAGGTCAAGGCTGCTGTGAGCCATGATAGTGCCACCGCACTTCAGCCTGCGCAACACAGCGAGACTCAGTCTCGAAAAGACCGGGCACCACAGCTTAAGCCTATAATCCCAGCACTTTGGTAGGCCATGGCAGGTGGATCGCTTGAACCCAGAAGTTACAGACTGGCATGGACAACATGGCGAAACTATCTCTACAAAAAAATACAAAAATTAGCTGGTCTGGTGGCTCACACCTGAGGTCCCAGCTACTCAGGAGTCTGAAATGGGAGGATCACCTGAACCGCAGGTGAGCCATGATTGCACCACTGCACTCCAGCCTGGGTGACAGAGACCCTGTCTCAGAAAAAGAAAAGAAGAAAAGAAAATTAGAATAGATGTAAAAAACATTGAAAATAAAACAGCACATTCGGCCACCCATAGATTACTTTCAGATTTTTTTCTATGCTTATCATTTTTTTAACCCAAATCAGATCTAAATGAGGTATTTTTTCCATAGTTAACAACCTTCTTCCCATTTCAGTCAGTTGTCATCCCATCTTCCAACCTTTGTCATTTTAAGGCAGACAGGTGTGACAAACAAGGCTATCTTCATGTGAAGGCAGACCGCTGCAGAGGGTGCCTGGTGGAGTCTTCAATGGGCCCTCCCTACTGCCTTCCCAAAGCCATAGGTCCCAGCTCTGTGCCCCCTGGAATCAGCCCAGAGTTAGGGGTACCCAGAGAAGGTGCTGCTTCAAGACCCCCATGGGTTTGTCCACCTCAGACAGGTGCTTTCCTTTGCTGCCAGAAGCTGGGCACCCACCCCCTCTCAGGCTAGCCCAGGGCCCAGCTGGGCTCTGAACTAGGGGAGGGAAGGTGGAGGCACTGGTAACACTCAGATGGAGAGAAGGTAAGAGAAAACCCAGGGCACTGAGTCTGGAAAGCAGGATTCTTAGGTGTGGAGTTTGGGGGAGAAGCTGAGCCTCTTTCTGCCTGACTGGGGTCCTTTCTGCTTGACAGGTTCTCTGTGCAATTATGTGTGCCTGCTGGGGTGGGGGGTAGGTGTTTGAGACTGCCTGCTCTTGTAAGAATCTATTCTAATGGACTGGGTATGGTGGCTTATGCCAGTTATCCCAGCAATTTGGGAGGCCAAGGCAGGCAGATCACCTGTAGTCAGGAGTTCAAGACCAGCCTGGTCGACATGGTGAAACCCGTCTGCACTAAAAATACAAAAATTACTCTGGTGTGGTGACAGGCACCTATAGTCCCATCTACTTAGGAGGCTGAGACAGGAGAATCACTTGAACCTGGGAGGCAGAGGTTGCAGTGAACCGAGACTGCACCACTGCACTCTAGCCTGGGTGACAAAATGAGACAAACAAACAAACAAAAAAAGAATCTGGCCGGGCGCGGTGGCTCAAGCCTGTAATCCCAGCACTTTGGGAGGCCGAGACGGGTGGATCATGAGGTCAGGAGATCGAGACCATCCTGGTCTACACGGTGAAACCCCGTCTCTACTAAAAAATACAAAAAAACTAGCCGGGCGAGATGGCGGGCGCCTGTAGTCCCAGCTACTCGGGAGGCTGAGGCAGGAGAATGGCGTAAACCCGGGAGGCGGAGCTTGCAGTGAGCCGAGATCGCGCCACTGCACTCCAGCCTGGGCGACAGAGCTAGACTCCGTCTCAAAAAAAAAAAAATAGTCAGTGGTCCTTGTTATTATTCTGATTATTCTCTCTCTGCTACCTGCCCCCTTCCAAAACACCAGCCAGTCTTCTCTGCTCTGGCCAAATTGAGGACAGCTTTGTTTTTCAAGCCTAAAACCTTCTTCTTCCAATTTGCTCAGCAGCTATTTGCTAATCATCCAGAGTGAAGCCACTGGGGGAAAGTGCTCCTGGGAATGCTTCCACAGAGCTGCTGATTGTGCGCATGCTGTGAAAGGCTCAGAATTTTCTGTTCAGGCCCAAATGGGCAGCACAATCTGTGGGGAAGTTGCAACAGGGAAAGCCAAAAGAAAAAGAAAAACCACGAGGGTTTTTACTTCCTTAGTAAAATTGGTTTCGGTGCTGTCTTCGGCAGCACATATACTAAAATTGGAACTAGACAGAGATTGGCATTGCCCCAGAGCAAGAATGACACACAAATTCGTGACGCTTTCAATAAAAAGTAAAATACATTTTTTTTCCCCAGTCTGTGTCTCTTTTAAGCCCCACAGGATAGAAATGTCCTAAAATAAAACATTAAATGAGAGGGGAAGTCCATGATCTGTTCTGGTTTTTGGGTGGTGGTGGTGGTGGTGGTGGTGTTTAATGGGTCTCTCGGGATTCCACCAGACCCGCCCCCTTCCCAGCCGCTGTGTGGTCTGGGCCTGAGAACACCAAGCCCCCCGACCCGCGGCCCACGCCCACCCACCACCCAGCCTCGGCAGCGGTTTCCCAGGATTCACATGGTAATGAAGGCATCCATCTTCTCCCAGACACACACTGGGCCCTCCGACCCTCCCAGGGCCGGCACAATGGCCCACAGCGCCGCGGCCCCACCACCTGTTGGATTTTCCCAGGGAAGGGAGGGAGGCGGATGGAGGGGAAGAGCAGCCCGCCTCCTCCCAGCCCCCAGCCCCATTTGCGCCCTGGTTGCAAGAGTCAGTCAGCGAGGGCACCCATGTCCTCGGACTCCCAGTCCATCCTCAGCACCCTGTTTCCTCACCCTCAAACAGGGTGATTGGGAGGATTATAATGGGAATGGTAGTAAGGACACGCTCGGGAACTGGATTGCCAGAATAAAGCGGGAAAGGCCGGGCAGAGTGGCTCACGCCTGTAATCCCAGCACCCTGGGAGGCTCATGCCTTTACTAACCCAGCACTTTGGGAGGCCAAGGCGGGCGGATTTCTTGAGGTCGGGAGTTCGAGACCAGCCTGGGCAACATGATGTAACTCCATCTCTACTGAAAATACAAAAATTAGCTAGGTATGATGGTGGGTACCTGTAATCCCAGTTACTCAGGAGGCTGAGGCAGGAGAATCGCTTGAACCCAGGAGGCTGAGGTTTACAGGTGTAAGCCAGCATGGCTAGCTGGAATTATTATTTCTATTTGATTTGTACCCACCAGGAACTCAAATATTGGTGAAATAAATAACTCACCAAATAAATACACTATTCCACCTTGTGAGAAGTGACAGAGACTGGGGTGGCTGGGAGCAATCACAGCAGGCCTCTGGGAGGTGAGGATAATTATAGCAAGTAACAGAAAATCAGTATTATCTTTTTTTTTTTTTTTTTTTTTTTTGAGACAGGGTCTCCCTCTGTCTCCCAGGCTGGAGTGCAGTGGTGCAATCTCGGCTCACTGCAACCTCTGCCTCCCAGGTTCAAGTGATTCTCCTGCCTCAGCCTCCTGAGTAGCTGGGATTATAGGCATGTGCCACCACTCCTGGCTAATTTTTGTATTTTTAGTAGCAACAGGGTTTTGCCAAGTAAGTCAGCCTGGTCTTAAACTCAACCTTAAGTGATCTGCCCACCTTGGCCTCCCAAAGTGCTGGGATTACAGGTGTGAGCCACCACACCCATCCAAGTTGTACAATTTAAATGGGTGAATTTTATGGTATGTGAATCATCTCTCAATAAAGCTGTTAAAGAAAAAAAGGGGGCCAGGCGCGGTGGCTCACGCCTGTAATCCCAGCACTTTGGGAGGCCAAGGTGGGCAGATCACCTGAGGTCAGGAGTTCGAGACCAGACTGACCAAAATGGAGAAACCCCATCTCTACTAAAAATACAAAAAATTAGCCCGGGTGTGGTGGCTGACGCCTGTAGTACCAGCTACTCAGGAGACTAAGGCAGGAGAATGGCGAGAACCCAGGAGGCGGAGCTTGCAGTGAGCCGAGATCATGCCACTGCACTCCAGCCTGGGCGACAGGGTGAAACTCCATCTCAAAGAAAAAAAGGGCCCGGTGTGGTGGCTCACACCTGTAATCCTAGCACTTTGGGAGGCTGAGAGGGTCGATCCCTTGACTTCAGGGGTTCCAGACCAGCCTGGACAACATGGTGAAACACCATCTGTACAAATTATACAAAAATTAGCCGGATGTGGTGGCATGTGCCTGTAGTCCCAACTACTTGGGGGGCTGAGGCAGGAGGATCACTTGACCCCAGGAGGTGGAGGTTACAGTGAGCCAAGATCATGCCACTGTACTCCAGCCTGGCCGACAGAGTGAGACCCTGTCTCAAGAAAAAAGAAAAAAGGGGAGAAAAAGAAAATAAGTTACCACATCAAGAAAAAAAAAAAAGCCTGGTGCGGTGGCTCACACCTGTAATCCCAGCACTTTGGGAGGCCGAGGCGGGCGGATCACAAGTTCATGAGATCAAGACCATCCTGGCTAAAACGGTGAAACCCCGTCTCTACTAAAAATACAAAACATTAGCCGGGCATCGTGGTGCACGCCTGTAATCCCAGCTACTCGGGAGGCTGAGGCAGGAGAATCGCTTGAACCCGGGAAGCGGAGGTTGCAGTAAGCCGAGATTGTGCCACTGTACTCCAGCCCGGGCGACAATGCGAGATTCCATTTCAAAAAAAAAAAAAAAGGTAAATTCTAGAAATGTTCCTGTTTCTGGCCGGGCACCATGGCTCACGCCTGTAATCCCAGCACTTTGGGAGGCCAAGGGGGGCAGATCACGAGGTCAGGAGATCAAGACCATCCTGGCTAACACGGTGAAACCCCGTCTCTACTAAAAATACAAAAAATTAGCCAGGCGTGGTGGTGGGCGTCTGTAGTCCGAACTACTCGAGAAGCTGAGGCAAGAGAATGGCGTGAACCTGGGAGTTGTAGCTTGCAGTGAGCCAAGATCGCGCCACTGCACTCCAGCCTAGGCGACAGAGTGAGGCTCTGTCTCAAAAAAAAAAAAAAAAGAAATGCTCCTGTTTCTGAGCACCCAGCACAATGATAAGGCATTCACTACCTCCAAGGTCCCCACTTCCCACACCCCTCCCCCACTGCACACCCATCCCACTTCCAGGTGGCTATGACTGAGCAACTATTAGACCTAATCAATCATGGGTCCAGGTGAGTTTAACCCACTTGTTCACAGATGTCTCCAAACCACGCAATCTCAGAGTGGGTAAAAACCCCAGGGCCATAGAGCTTTTTCTTAATCTTTTCCAAATCCAGATCTCTCCCCTTTCTATTTTAATTTCATTTCATTTTTGAATAGGTAATACATGTTCCTGATACAACATTCAAAAAGGACAGATGTCTCCCTTCTTCCCCATTGGAGGCAGCCACAGTCATCAGTTTCCTAGTGAGATACAAGCAAATACATATATAATCTTTTTTTTTTTTTTTTTTTTAAAGAAACTGGGTCTAGGCTGGCCTAGAACTCCTGGGCTCAAGTGATCCTTGGCCTCAGCCTCCAAAGTAGCTGGAACTACAGGAGCATGCCACCATGCCCAGCTTCAGACACAAGTGGTGTTTCCATACAGGGTCAGTTAAAAAGAACAAAAAGCACTGGTGGTGATGAGACATGAACACTAATAGGTGGTCACAGGAGAAGGGAAAACTCCAGGCTAGGTGTGGTGGCTCACACCTGTAATCTCAACACTTTGGGAGGCCAAGGAAGGAGGACCGCTTGAGGCCAGTAGTCCAAGACCAGCCTGGGTAACATAGTGAAACCCCATCTCTACAAAAAAATACAAAAATTGGCCAGGCACAGTGGTTCACAACTATAATCCTAGCCCTTTGGGAGGCTGAGGTGGGCGGATCACTTGAGGTCAGGAGTTTGAGACTAGCCTGGCTAAAATGGTGAAACCCCGTCTCTACTAAAAATACAAAATTAGCCGGACGTTGTGGGGCACGCCTGTAATCCCAGCTACTTGGGAGGCTGAAGCAAGAGAATTGGTTGAACCCTGGAGGCGGAGGCTGCAGTGAGCTGAGATTGTGTCACTACACTCCAGCCTGGGCACAGAGCAAGACATCATCTCAAAAACAAAAAAAAAATTAGCCAAGTGCGATAGTACACGTCTGTAGTCCCAGTTCCTCAAGAGGCTGAGACGGGAGGATAAATTGAGCCCGGGAAGTCAGAAACCTCAACTTCCATTTCTGGATAGGAGAGGTAGCTAATTTTTTTTTTTTTTTTGTGACAGAGTCTGGCTCTGATGCCTAGGCTGGAGTGCAGTGGTATGGTCTCAGCTCACTGCTACCTCTGCCTCCTAGATTCAAGTGATTCTCCTGCCTTAGCCCCTGAGTAGCTGGGATTACAGGCGCCTGCCATCACACCCGGCTAATTTTTGTATTTTAGTAGAGACAGGGTTTCACCATGTTGGCCAGGCTGGTCTTGATCTCCCGACCTCAGGGGATCCGCCTGCCTCGGCCTCCCAAAGTGCTGGGATTACATGTGTGAGCCACCGCTCCCAGCGCCTAAGTTTTTATCACCAGATGAGATCATAGATACTGCACCTACTGTGTTGTGTCCCCCAGAATAAAAACCACACAAGACAGACTTCTGTCGATGCTGTTCACTATATACACGAGTAAAACCAAAAATAAAATTCTAAGGGCCCCCAACCATCTGAATGGACCCCTCCTCTCTGCCAAGAGCATTCCAAAATGAATCTGAAAAATGAGTTCAGGCCATGATGGAAGCAGGTGTTGGGGGAGCGTCGAACTTGTCTCATGACACCCTCCTTCCTTTTGGAATTCAGGAAACGCTGACTAGCATTAACATCAACACAGACCTTAAGTCTGATAAGAAACATTTACAATCTATTCTCACTTAAACCTGCCACCTGGAGGTTTCATCTGCATGATAAAACCTTGGTCGCCACAACCACTTATTGTAACCCAGACATTCCCTTCTACAACCTTGGGCACACTCCTGAGGCTGCATCATGGGCATGTCCTTAACCTTAGCAAAATAAAAGTTCTTTTTTTTTTTTTTTTCTTGACACGGAGTCTTGCTCTGTCGCCCAGGCTGGAGTGCAATCGTGCAATCTTGGCTTACTGCAACCTCCGCCTCCCGGGTTCAAATGATTCTCCTGCCCCAGATTCCCGAGTTGGTGGGATGACAGGTGCGAACCACCATGCCTAACTAACGTTTGTATTTGTAGTAGAGATGGGGTTTCACCATGTTGGCCAGGCTGGTCTCGAACTCCTGATGCCAGGTGATCTGCCCGCCTCGGTCTCCCAAAGTGCTGGGATTACAGGCCTGAGCCACCAAGCCCAGCCGTTTTTTTTCTTTTTTTTATGTAGAGACAGGGTCTCGCTGTGTTGCCCAGGCTGGTCTCGAATTCCTGGGCCCAAGCAATCCATCCACCTTGGCTTCCTAACGTGCTACTATTACAGGTGTGCCACTGTGCTGGGCCAAAATAAACTTTCTAAATTGATTGAGACCTGTTTCAGCTGCTTTTGGGTTCATACCAGTCCGATTAGTGCAACAATATTCTGCTTACTGTAATATGCCAGCGCTGGCCCACAGCCTGGCAAGCAAGAGGTGCTCCACAGCTCCCAGAATCCTAGACTCCAACCCCAGCTCTGCCTGGTACTCGCTGCCACCGTGGACAAGTTACTTATCACTCAGGAGCTCCCTGTTCACAATCCCTCACCTGAAAGGGATTTTTCTTTTTGAGATGGAGTCTCGCCCTGTCGCCCAGGCTGGAGTGCAATGGCGAGATCTAGGCTCACTGCAACCTCAGCCTCCCGGTTCAAAGGATTCTTCTGCCTCAGCCTCCCGAGTAGCTGGGATTACAGGTGCCCGCCACCACGCCCAGCTATGTTGTTGTTGCTGTTGTGAGACGGAGTCTCGCTGGGTCGCCCAGGCTGGAGTGCAGTGGCGCGATCTCGGCGCACTGCAAGCTCCACCTCCCGGGTTCACGCCATTCTCCTGCCTCAGCCTCCCGAGTAGCTCGGACTACAGGCGCCCACCACCACAACGCCCGGCTAATTTTTTGTATTTTTAGTAGCGACGGGGTTTCACCGTGTTAGCCAGGATGGTCCCGATCTCCTGACCTCGTGATCCGCCCGCATCGGCCTCCCAAAGTGCTGGGATTACAGGCGTGAGTCACTGCGCCGGCCTACGCCCAGCTATTTTTTTGTATTTTTACTAGTGACGGGGTTTTACCATGTTGGCCAGGCTGGTGTCGAACTGCTGATCCGCCCGCCTCGGCCTTCCAAAGTGCTGGCACTACAGGCATGAGCCACCGCGACCGGCGGATTTTTATTTTTATGATTATTATTATTTTAACTTTTTAATTCTGTCTCGGCTGCCTGAATCAGAATAGAGACGACCTTCAGCACAGAGTGGGTGTAAGAATTAAATAAGATAATGCTTTAAAGCCCTGGTAAGAGCTTTATAAATATCAGCGAGCACTGCTGCCACTATGCTGATGGTGTTGTGGCAGACAGCGGGGTGCAGAAGAAGAGGGGTGGGGGGAAGGCGGTCACATGGGGGAGGGGCGTTCAGACCAGATTCCTGAGATGTCATTTTTTTTAGTATTCTCCAGCAAGAAGGTGGGACAGCTGGTGTGGTGGAGGAGGCTAGAGGTACAAGCTTCACCTGAGAAGCCCTTAGACCCTGACCTCAGCTCCCACCTTCCTAGTGGCCCCGGGCGGCGGCCAAGCCAGCCGCACTTTCCACCGGCCCGCCCAGAGCTGCCGCTGGGGAAGGGCGGAGAGAAGGCAAGCTGGTTTTTCCCAGGGTCCCCCCGCTCCTGGAACATCTGGCCAAGAACATCTGTCCTTCGGCTTTGTCGCGCGGCCGCAGGCCGGCCTCGCACCCATCTGCCGCCTTCTCGGCTCCCGCCCCATCTGCGCGCCGCTCCCCTGAGGCGGTTCCCCGCGCCCTCGCCCCCGCCCGCCGGGCCCGGTTCCCACGGGCCGAGTGCGGGAAGCCAGGGCGGCCCATCTGCCGCGAGCGGCTGCCAGGCGCGGCGGGTCCAGCCCCCAGGCGTCCCAAAGGGCGGGACACGGCGCCCAGGAACGCCTTTCAGGCGGGTGCGACCCCGAACAAAGTCGGGGTGAATGGCCTCTCCCCGCGCGGCTGTACCCAAAGTCGCTGCCCGGGGCTGCTGGGTCCAAGGGCGGCCGCCGCCCCTCCTGCCTCTCCCCAGAAGGGCCCGCGTGCCCCCCTGGCCGAAGCCCCACACCCGCTCTTCCCCCGCACCGAACACTTCGGGCTCACTAAGGCGTCCTCTCCATCCTGAACCCCAAACCTCCAAAGTGCAGGAGATAACTGTCATGTCACCCTGCAAAAAACGCTAAAGTCTGATAAAATGCTGGTGAGGACGTGTGAAAATAAAAACTCCCAACTGCGGTGGCCCCTCACCCTGGAATACACCTTGTCCTCATTGCCTGCTTAACTCTTGATTTTGTGAAATATAAAAATTACCGAGAAATATAGCGATTTATGTTCCTAGTATCACATTCCCACCACCCAAGACTGACAACTGTCAGCTGTATTTGTGCCTATTTCTCTTTCTCCAAAGAACAAACCTTTACAGAGAGTGCTCCTGTCTTTTTGTGTTTTTTGTTTTGTTTTGTTTTGTTTTGAGACAGTCTCGCTCTGTCCCCAGGCTGGAGTGCAATGGTGCAGTCTCGGCTCACTGCAACCTCCATCTCCCAGGTTCAAAGGATTCCCCTGCCCTGTAGTCCTCCCCAGTAGCTGGGACTACAGGCGCATGCCACCACACCCAGCTAATTTTTGTATTTTTAGTAGAGACGGAGTTTCACCATGTTGTCCAGGATGGTTTCGATCTCTTGACCTCATGATCTGCCCACCTCGGCCTCCCAAAATGCCGGGATTACAGGCGAGTGGTGCGGTGGCGTGGTCACAGCTCACTGCAGCCTTGAACTCCAGGGCTCAAGGGATCTGCTCACTGCAGCCTCCACAGTAGCTGGGACTAGAGGTGCCCATCACCGGGAACGGCTAATTTTTGTTTTGGAGAAGCAGGTCTCACTGTGTTGCCCAGGCTGGCCTGGAAGTCCTGGGCTCAAGTGATCCTCCCACCTTGGCCTCCCAAAGTGCTGGGATTACAGGTATGAGCCAGCAAACCAAGCTACTAGCCTTCTTTGAACCAGAGCCGTCTTCCCTTTTCTCTAAGACTATTTGCCACCCCACCCACCATGCAATTCCCCAATTAATATTAATATAATGACTTGGGTATGTTTTCTTCCAGGTTATGTTTTTTGATACTTTTACTACATGTAAATATATTAGCATTGTATGTTTTTTAAAATTTATACTTCTAAAAAAACATTCTGCATTTTCCCTAAGCAACATTTTATTATGCAGGTATCTAGCAGAATACACACAGATGTAGCTCATTCCTGTTCAATACTGGGTACGATTCCATTGCCATTTCATTTCCCTGTTTTCTTGTCATTGGACAAGTAAGTAGTTTTCAATTTATTATTATTATTATTATTAAAATAGACATAGGGTCTCGCTATGTTGACCTGGCTAGTCTTGAACTCCTGGCCTTAACTGATCCTCTCATCTCGGCCTCCCAAAATGCTGGAGTTACAGGCATGAGCCGCTTGCGACTGGCCTAGTTTTCAATTTGTTGTTCTTGGAGAAATGGCTGTCACATTCTTGCCCACATCTGCTTTCTTGTGTGCAGGACTCCCAGGGTATGTCCGTGGGAGTGAATCACTGGCTCATAGGGTGTTTTCAAATGTTCACTTTTGGTGGATATTGCCAAATTGAGTTCCCAAGTAGTCATACCAGTTTACACACCCACCAGCACTGGATGAGCGTTATTTTCCCACATGCTCACCAACATTTTCTATATTATCAGACTTTAAACTTTTATTAATTTTTTTCTTTTGGAAGGCAAGCCTTTATTTTATTTTTATTTTATTTTTTTGAGACAGCATGTCGCTTTGTCACTTAGGCTGAAGTGCAGTGGCAGCGTCTCTGCTCACTGCAGCCTCAACCTCCCAGGCTCAAGTGATTCTCCTGCCTCAGCCTCCCCAGTAGCCAGTAGCTGGGACTACACACATGCCATCATGCCTAATTATTTCCTTAAAATATTTTTTCTTTTTTTTTTTTTTTTTGAGACGGAGTTTCGCTCTTATCACCCCAGCTGGAGTGCAATGGCGCAATCTCGGCTCACCACAACCTCCGCCTCCCGGGTTCAAGGGATTCTCCTGCCTCAGCCTCCCAAGTAGCTCACTGCAAGCTCCGCCTCCCGGGTTCACGCCATTCTCCTGCCTCAGCCTCCTGAGTAGCTGGGACTACAGGCACCTGCCACCGCGCCCGGCTAATTTTTTTTTTGTATTTTTAGTAGAGACGGGGTTTCACCATGGTCTCGATCTCCTGACCTTGTGATCCGCCCATCTCGGCCTCCCAAAGTACTGGGATTACAGGCGTGAGCCACCGCGCCCGGCCTAATTTTTGTATTTTTAGTAGAGACGGGGTTTCACTACGTTGGCCAGGCTGGTCTTGAACTCCTGACCTCAGGTGATCTGGTGATCCACCTGCCTCGGCCTCCCAAAGTGCTGGGATTACAGGTGTGAGCCATCACGCCCGGCCCTTTAAAATATTTTCTAGAGCTGGGAATGGGATCTCACTATATTGCCCAGTCTGGTCTCAAAATCCTGAGTTCAAGTCACCGTTCCACCTTGGCCTCCCAAAGTGCTGAAATTATTGATGTGAGCCACGTGCTAGGCCAGACTTTAATGTTTTTTGCAGGGTGACATGGCAGTTGTCTCCTGCTGACATCCCAGATATGCAAATGCTGGGGCTCAGGAGCATCTGCATAACGCTTCCTCACTTTGTCTGTCAGCTGGACTATCACCTCCTCATGCAGGAAGGCCTCTCGGATCTCCCTTAGCTGACTGGCAGCTTCCCATAACCTCGTGTGCTTTCCCATCACAGCACTGGGGACTTGAGGGGTGACTGTCTCATTATGGTCTGTCTTCCCCAGCGGACTATGAGCTCCCCAGGAAGAGGTCACATTTGCAGGGCCACTGAGCAGGCTGAAAGGAACACAAAGGTGCTACAAATAGTGCTTTTGTGGAAGGCTCCATCTACTTGAAGTAAGGGGTTCCTTTTTCTAATTCCTACAAAGCACACCCTTGGGATGGCAGTAGCTCACCTACCCACCGCACCTCTGTGTCCTCGGATGTGGATACAGCAGCAAGGAAGCAACCACATGACTGGTGGTGTTTATTCCCATTTGGGTACCCTCAACTAAATGTAGCTCTGAAGACCATGAGCCTAGGTCATGTTCTTTCCATGCTTTGCCTAACACAAAGCAAGTGCACACTAATCATTTATTATTTAATGATTCTAAAGCTGTGTATTTCAGTGGTGGAGGATATGCCCAATTAGAGGTATAGTCACTGTAATAATAACTAGTGCCTACTGAATGCTGACTGCCAGGAACCTGCGTGGCTTTTTTGTTTTTTTTTTTTCTTTTCCTTCTTCTTTTTTTTTTGAGACAGAGTCTCGCCCAGCCGCCCAGGTAGGAGTGCAGTGGTGCAATATCGGCTCACTGCAACCTCCGCCTTCCAGGTTCAAACAGTTCTCCTGCCTCAGCCTCCTGAGTAGCTGGACTACAGGTGTACGCCACCACGCCCAGCTACTTTTTGTATTTTTAGTAGAGAGAGGGTTTCATCATATTGGCCAGGTTGGTCTCGAACTCCTGACCTCGTGATACACCCACCTTGGCCTCCCAAAGTGCTAGGATTACAGGTGTGAGCCACTGCGCCCAGCCTTCTTTTCCTTCTAATTATTTGAGACAGGGTCTGACTGTCACCCTGGAGTGCAGTGGCACCATCATGCAGCCTTGACCTCCCGGGCTCAAGCAATCCTCCCACCTCAACCTCCCCAGTAGCTGGGACTACAGGCACATGCCACCCACACCAGCTTTTTTTTTTTTTCTTTTTGAGACAGAATTTCACCCAGGCTGGAGTACAATGGCACAATCTCAGTTCGCTGCAACCTACACCTCCTGGGTTCAAGCAATTCTCCTGCCTCAGTCTCTTGAGTAGCTGGGATTACAGACACCCTCCACCACACCTGGCTAATTTTTGTATTTTTAGCAGAGATGATTTCACCATGTTGGCTAGGCTGGTCTCAAACTCCTGACCTCAGGTGATCCGTCCTCCTCGGCCTCCCCAAGTGTTGAGATTACAGGCGTGAGCCACTGCACCAGCCCCGGCTTTTTAAAAAATTTTTTTGTACAGATAGGGTCTCGCTGTGTTGTCCAGGCTGGTCTTGAACTTCTGACCTCAAGTGATCCTCCTGCCTTGGCTTCCCAAAGTGCTGGGATTGCAGGTGTGAGCCACCTCACCCAGCCCATCCTTTTTTTTTTTCTTTTTTTTTTATAGGGTTTCCCTCTGTTGCCTAGGCAGGAGTGAATGGCAAGATGGGGTTCACTGCGGCATCAAACTCCTGGACTTAAAGAATCCTCTGATCTCAACCTCCCCAGTAGCTAGCACTACAGGCATGTGCCACCAGGCCCAGCTGATATTTTTTTAATTTTTATTTTTTATTATTAATTTATTTATAGAGAGTTCTTGCTATGTTGCCCAGGCTGGTCTTGAATTCCCGGCCTCAAGTCATCCTCCCACCTCAGCCTCTTCAAGTGTTGATATTACAGGCATTAGCCACTGCGCCCAGGCTTAAATCACATAAACTCTTTTTTTTTAGACCAAGTCTTGCTCTGTCGCCCAGGCTGGAGTGCGGTGACGCAATCTCAGTTCATTGCAACCTCCACCTTCCTGGTTCAAGCGATTCTCTTGCCTCAGCCTCCTGAGTAACTGGGACTACAGGCCACCACGCCAGGCTAATTTTTTTGTGTTTTTAGTAGAGACGGGATTTCACCATGTTAGCCAGGATGGTCTTGATCTCCTGACCTCATGATCCGCCTGCCTCAGCCTCCCAAAATGCTGGAATTACAGGCGTGAGCCACCGCGCCTGGCCTTTTTTTGTATTTTTAGTAGAGACGGAGTTTCACCATGTTGGCCAGGCTCATCTCAAACTCCTGACCTCAAGATCTGCCTTGGCCTCCCAAAACGCTGAGATTACAAGCGTAAGTCACCACACCCAGCCTTTAGCTTCCTTTTAAACAGCACATCATTGCTTTTGCATCAGCCAGAAAAAAAAAATACTTTTTAAAAGAAAACATACATTATCATGAGTCATAGTATTTGAGGAGTACAGCTCTGAATCGGCCCAAGGTGAGGGTGCAGCTGGAGGCGCCGCCCCCTGGTGACTGGGTACTCGGGGTTGGGTTGAGCCAGGAGGGTGGTGGTTGCCCCAGGCTCTGTGAGGTGGGCAGGGAGCTGGGCGGGGTCCTGAGACATTCAACCTCAGCTGGTTCCTTGGTTCCGGGCCCTGGAGCAGTGCGGGAAGCCAGTTATATGGGAGGCAGGTGAGTCAAAGGAGGGTCAGGTTGGGTGCCAGAGAGGAGGGCCACTGCTTCTGGGAGCGGGCCTCTGGGGCCTTCCGTCCCTCACCCAGTGGGCATATGGGGACACCACTGAGGCCCGGAGGCCTCTTGCCCAGTCTCTCCACTTTCACCTCAGAGGTCCTTGCAGCTAGGGGCAGTGGTCTCTGCTGAGCTTTGCCCAGGGTGTAGCCAGTTGGCCTCGGGGCACTCCTGACTGGTGGCTGATGCCTCCCAGGCTGCCAGGGTCAGGTCAGCTCCCACGCCTCCACGATGGGCAGGGCCAAGGTCTGCATTCATGGGTGCAAGAGGAGAGAGAGGCCTGGGCCCTGGATGGGTGTGGTTGTGTGTCCTTGGGGCTTATGCAGGATTTTATTTTATTTTATTTTATTTTATTTTATTTTGAGACGAAGTCTTGCTCTGTCGCCCAGGCTGGAGTGCAATGGCACGATCTCGTCTCACTGCAACCTCTATCTCCCGGGTTCAAGCAGTTCTCCTGCCTCAGCCTCCCAAATAGATGGAGTTACAGGTGCGCACCACCACGCCTGGCTAATTTTCGTCTTTTTAGTAGAGAGGGAGTTTCACCGTGTGGGCCAGGCTGGTCTCGAACTTCCGGTCTCATGTAATCTGCCTGCCTTGGCCTCCCAAAGTGCTGGGATTACAGGCATGAGCCACCACGCCCGGCCTTTATTCAGGATTCTGAATTGTGTATGTGTGGAGAGTAAGGGGACTGTGTACTCTAGAAAGGCTGTGGTGGGAGGTCTCTGACGTGGTGCAGGTGGGTGTTGGTTGGGTCTGCGCACGGTGGGGATGGGTGCCTGCAGGAAGCCAGTTGATCCTTTTGCAGGTGGTGGATTTCTCTAAGGCTGCAGGCATGTGTGTTGGCATCTTGGAGTCCCAGGTGTTTTGGCGTGAGCAGGACTGTATAGGTGTACGTGTTATGTTTGCAGTGTTGTAGTGTGGGTGCGCGTGTCTGTGTGTCCTGTTTGTTGAGGGGATTGATTGCATGTGGTTCTGTTAGGAGTGATAAGGGGCTGTTTTGAGACATTGCTTCCTTATTCTCTATTTTTTGGTGTGTTGGTTGTGCAGATTTGGTGTTTCGGTGGTGTGCGCTGAGGTCAGTGTGTTGGTTGTATATGATGGTGTACTGTTGTGCGTTGTGCATTCGGCAGGTTGTGTCTATGGGTGTGTGACTGTTGGGTTTGTCTGTTGTGTGAATCGTACATATAAGTGCCACGTTGGGCGTGTGGGTGTGTGCATTTGTATATTGCTCTGTGGGTGTGCGAAGCAGTGTGTTTGTGTAACCCTGCAGGTTTGGCCTGTGCTGAGTAACCTAAGATGGGAGCTCCCTGAGCCTTGGCTCTGCCCCTGCCTTTGGCTGCTGGAGAACCTGGGCAGCAGTGGCCCTTTGTCCAGCCACAGGAAGGCCCCACCCCCCTTCATCGGCAGGGGACCTGGGAGGGGCCCAGACTGGCAGGCTCCAGCCTCCCGTCCATTGTTCTGGGGCCTCTCTGGAAAACAGGATGGGAGGTGAAAGGTGGACACAGGCCTGGACCCCCACACTCCCTGAAACCACCCAGGGGCACAGCGCGGAATCCTTAGGAGGGAGGGCCTGGGGACAGTCCCCATTGTGTGGATGAGAAAACTGAGGGGTTTCATGCTTGTTAAAGGGGAGGGAGCCTGAATCCCCACACCCTTTATGTGCCCACTCACAGCCTCCCGCCGGGTTTGGGGGATGGAAAAATGACACCCCGGGATGGACACAGAACGGTCTCTTGTGGTTTCCATTTCTGAATGCTTACCATGTGCTAAGTGCCGAAGTGTCATAATTCTGCAGGTTAAGTTCATATTTTGTGCCCATTTTGCACAGGAGGACACTGAACCATAAGGCAACATTTTATTCTTCAACAGACACTACTCTAAACATTACTGTATTTCAAGTAGCATGCTGTGTGACCTTGAGCAAGTTGCTTAACTTCTCTGGGCCAGACCCTAGTTCAGCTCTGGGACACAGCAGTGACCAAAGGAGCCATGGTTCCTGCTCTTTTAGAGCGCATAGCCTGGGCAGGGAAGAGGAGGCAAGGAATGGAAAATACACAAGAAAACAAAGATCATTTCCTATAGTAATGAATTCAGTGAATAAGAGCAGGAGAATTTGAAAGAAAGTAGCTGAGGAGGGGTCTGAGAAGGCCTCTGGGGAGGTGACATTTGACCTGAGACTTGAAGAATGAGGAGTCTGGCAAAGACCTGGGGTTGATCAGTGTTCTAGGAACAAGGAACAGCAAGGGCAAGGGCGCTGAGGCAGGACGGAGCTATTAATAGTTTCAGGAGGGAGGCCTCGAGGCTGGTGACAGAAAGGGAAGGGGCCCAGCTGGGTAGTGGGCAGGGGAGGAGTTTGGATCTTATTCTCCATGCGATGTGCTGGGCTCACAGTCATGGTGGTAGTGGGGGGTGGGCCGTAGTCTCCTGTTACAAGGGTTGGGGGTGTGGGGACAGCCAGAGCCAAAGGTCTCTCCCCCGCAGCTCCGGCAGTCCCAGCCCAGAGGCGCCGGCCTGGCGGCTGGAAGACTGCACTGTGGGCACATCTGGGGAGCAGCTGCCGAACCAGGGCCAGAGTGGGTCACGTGGCACAGGGCAGCACCGCCCTGGAGCCTACAAGGCCAAGACTCCTAGGAGGGGCAGTGGAGAACACTCTGGACCAGAACGTGCGTCAACAACGAGGAACTGTGCACTGTAGACGTCCAGGCACATGGCCCTCTGCAGCCCCACACAGCCCCTGCCTCAGGAGAGAGTGCCTGGGTTCAATGCCACCTCCCAGCTTTGTAATCTGAAGCAAATCACGTAATCACGCAACCTCTCTAGGTCTCATGTCCTCAGCTGTGAAGGGGACATGATATTACTACCTGTTCCACAGGCTGTTCCTTTTTCTTTTTTTTTTTGAGACACAGTCTCACTCTGTTACCCAAGCTGGAGTGCAGTGGCACCATCTCAACTCACTGCAACCTCTGCCTCCAGGTTTCAAGCCATTCTCCTGCCTCAGCCTCCCTAGTAGCTGGGATTACAGGCGCCCGCCACCACGCCTGGCTAATTTTTTTGTATTTTTAGTGGAGACAGAGTTTCACCATGTTGGTCAGGCTGGTCTCGAACTCTTGACCTCAGGTGAATCACCCACCTCGGCCTCCCAAAGTGCTCCCAGGCTGTTTATTTCTAATTCAACAAATATTCATTGAGCACTTCCCACGTGCCAGGCGCTGCATGAGGCGCTGCCCGACAGCAGGGAACAGGACCCCCGTGGACCCTTCCCTTCTAAGCACACAATACTTTAGAACCAGGCCTGGCATTGAGGCAACTCTTAGTAAATGTGAGCCATTTGCCTGGAGCCCTGGAGGCCAGAGGAGGCACCCTGGAAGGCAGAGAGGAGGCGTGGTGACAGAAAAAATCCTAAGGAAAAGACACTCCCTTTTATCACCAGGTGCTGAGGTCAGCTCCTGGTATGGCTCATTTCACTCTCACAACCACCTTACGACCAGGGATGATGAGCATTAGCTCCAATTTATGGATAAGGAAACTGTGCCCCAGTTTGTCAATGGCACAGCCAGGACAGGAAGCAGTGAAGGGCTGGTCCCTTTTTCTCTCTGGGGCTCAACAGTCCCATCTGTGAAATGGGGCATTACAATAATACAGCTGCACCAGCTCCAGGGAGCAGTTGTGAAATCAGATGTGCCAGGTATGTGAAAAGGGCTTCCTCAGGGACTATGACCATGAATGTTGGGTTGGGAATATGGCGGTTCATTTAAGGAGCCCTCCAAACTTCCTGGCCACCAGAAGAAGTGTCTGTTTTCTTTTTTTTTTTTTTCTTTTTTTTTTTTTTTTTTGAGACGGAGTCTCGCTCTGTCGCCCAGGCTGGAGTGCAGTGGCCGGATCTCAGCTCACTGCAAGCTCTGCCTCCTGGGTTTATGCCATTCTCCTGCCTCAGCCTCCCCAATAGCTGGGACTACAGGCGCCCGCCACCTCGCCCGGCTAGTTTTTGTATTTTTTAGTAGAGACGGGGTTTCACCATGTTAGCCAGGATGGTCTCGATCTCCTGACCTCGTGATCCGCCCGTCTCGGCCTCCCAAAGTGCTGGGATTACAGGCTTGAGCCACCGCGCCCGGCAAGAAGTGTCTGTTTTCTTAAGGTGACTCAGAGAAGGAGTACTGGGAAGAAAACGCACACTCAATTCAAACTACCAACAAGACCAGAAGAATGCCCATCTGACAACAAGATAAGCGGGCAATCTTTATTTAAACTCCTTGTCAGGCCTTAAAAATGTAAAAGATAAGGCCAGGTGTGGTGGCTCATGCCTGTAAATCCCAGCACTTTGGGAGACCAAGGTGGAAGGATCACTTGAGTCCAGGAGTTCTAAACCAGCCTGGGGCAACATAGTAAGACCCCTTCTCTACAAAAAAATAAAAAATTAGCCAGGTGTGGTGGTACATGCCTGTAGTCCCAGATTCTTGGGAGGCTGAATAGGGATGATCGCTTGACCCAGGTCAAGGCTGTGGTGAGCTGTGATTGCACTACTGTACACAGCCTGGTGGACAGAGAAAGATCCTGTCTCCAAGAAAAAAAAAACATTACATAGAACTGAAAACACACAAAAACTAGTGCATATAAATCGGGCGAAAACTGAATTCCATGCCGTGTGCGGTGGTTCATGCCTGTAATCCCAGCACCTTGGGAGGCCAAGGCGGGTAGATCACCTAAAGTCAGGAGTTCGAGACCAGCCTGGCCAACATGGCAAAACCCCAGTTCTACTGAAAATACAAAAAAATTAACCAGGCGTGGTGGCATGTGCCTGTAATCCCAGCTACTCGGGAGGCTGAGACAGGACAATTGCTTGAATCTGAGAGGCGGAGGTGGCAGTGAGCCGAGATCGCACCACTGCACTCCAGTCTGGGTGACACAGCAAGACTCTGTCTCCAAAAAAAGGCCAGATGTAGTAGCTCACGCCTGTAATCCAGCACTTTGGGAGGCTGAGGCGGGTGGATCATCTGAGGTCAGGAGTTCGAGACCCTCCTGACCAACATGGTAAAACCCTCTCTCTACTAAATACAAAAAATTAGCCAGGCATGGTGATGCATGCCAGTAATCCCAGCTACTTGGGAGGCTGAGGCAGGAGAATTGCTTGAACCCGGGAGGCAGAGGTTGCAGTGAGCCAAGATTATGCCATTGCACTCAAGCCTGGGCAACAAGAGCGAAACTCCATCTCAAGAAAAAAGAGAAAAGAAAAGAAAACTGAATTTCACCTGAATTCTGCTTGCGATATTGTATTTTAGTTATGCGACATACCAACTGTTGGAGTGTTAGAAAGGATATGGAAGAACTGGACCTCTCCAATACTGTTGATAGGAATATAAAACGGTACAACCACCTTTGGAAAACAGTTTGGCTGGGTTTTTTTGTTTTGTTTGGAGGCAGGGTTTTACTCTGTTGCCCATGGTGGAGCGTAGTGGCACCATGATCTTGGCTTACTGTAGCCTCAACCTCCTGGGCTCAAGCAATCCTCCCACATCAGCCTCCCAAATAGCTGGGACTACAGGCATGCACCACCACATCTAGCTAATTTTTGTATTTTGTGTAGAGATGGGGTTTCACCATCTTGCCCATGCTGGTCTTGAACACCTGAGCTCAGGCATTCTGCCCACCTCAGCCACACAAGTTCATAGCAGTTTTATTTTACTAACCAGAAACTATGAGCAATCCAAATGCCCCTCCCAAGTGTCTGGATAAACAAGTGGTGGTATATCTATATAATGGAACACTACTTAGCAATAAGAAGGAATGACCGCTGGCCCGGTGGCTCACGCCTGTAATCCTAACACTTTGGGAGGCTGAGGCAGGTGGATCACCACCTGAGGTCAGGAGTTTGAGATGACCAGCCTGGCCAACGTGGCAAAACCCCATCTCTACTAAAAGTACAAAAAGTAACCATGTGTGGTGGCGGTCCCCTGTAATCCCAGCTACTCAGAAGGCTGACACAGGAGAATCACTTGAACCTGGAAGGCGGAGATTGCAGTGAGCTGAGATCGCGCCACTGTACTCTGGCCTGACAACAGCGCGAGACTCCGTCTCAAAAAAAAAAAAAAGAAAGAAAAAAAGAAAAAAGGCCGGGCTCAGTGGCTCATGCCTGTAATCCCAGCACTTTGGGAGGCTGAGGCAGGCAGATCACAAGGTCAGGAGATGGAGACCATCCTGGCTAACACGGTGAAACCCCATCTCTACTAAAAATACGAAAAATTAACCAGGCATGGTGGCAGGCGCCTGTAGTCCCAGCTACTCACTCGAGGCTGAGGCAGGAGAATGGCGTGAACCCGGAAGGCGGATGTTGCAGTGAGCCGAGATCCCGCCATTGCACTCCAGCCTGGGGGACAGAGAGAGACTCTGTCTCAAAAACAAAACCAAAAAAAAAAGGCCAGGCATGGTGGCTCATGCCTGCAAGCCTAGCACTTTGGAAGGCGGAGAAGGGCGGATCACCTGAGGTCAGGAGTTCGAGACCAGCCTGACTAATGTGGCGAAATCCTGTCTCTACTAAAAACACAAAAATTACTTGGGGGTGGTAGTGGGTGCCAGCTACTCGGGAGGCTGAGGCAGGAGAATCGCTTGAACCCGGGAGGTAGCGGTTGCAGTGAGCCAAGATCATGCCATTGCACTCCAGCTTGGGTGACAGAACAAAATTCCGTCTTAAAAAAAAAAAAAAGTGTATAGAAGGATATGCATAGGTTTCATACAAATACTATGTCATTTTATTTATTTTATGTATTTATTTTCTGAGACAGGGTCTTGCTCTGTCACCCAGGCTGGAGTGCAGTGGTGCGATCTTGGCTCACTGCAATCTCCAGTTCCTAGGTTCAAGAGATTCTCTTGCCTCAGCCCCCTGAGTAGCTGGGATTACAGGCATGTACCACCAGGCCCTGCTAATTTTTGTATTTTTAGTAGAGATGAGGTTTCATCATGTTGGCCAGATTGATCTCCAACTCCTGACCTCAGATTATCCACCTGGTTTATTTAGCCTCACAAACTGCTGGGATTACAGGCGTGAGCCACCGCGCCCGACCCTGAATTAATTTCTACAGCATAATTTTTTCTCTCATTTTTATTTATTTTTATGTTTTTGAATCAGAGTCTCACTCTGTCGCCCAGGCTGGAGTGCAGTGACTTGATCTTGGCTCTCTGCAACCTCCACCTCCTGGGTTCAAATGATTCTCCTGCCTCAGCCTCCCGAGTACTTGGGACTACAGGCGCCCACCACCACACCCAGCTAATTTTTGTACTTTTAGTAGAGACTGGGTTTCGCTATGTTGGCCAGGCTGGTTTCTCTGGAATTCATTGCAGTAAACAGGATTGCTGGTCAATTAATTCACAGTTGAAGGCCAGGCACCGTGGCTCATGCCTGTAATCCCAGCATTTTGGGAGGCTGAGGAGGAAAGATCACAAGGTCAGGAGTTTGAGACCAGCCTGGCCAACATAGTGAAACCCTGTCTCTACTAAAAACACAAAAAAATTAGCCTGGCATGGTGGCTGGCACCTGTAATCCCAGCTACTCGGGAGGCTGAAGCAGGAGAATCGCTTGAACCCAGGAAGCAGAGGTTGCAGTGAGCCGAGATTGCACCATTGCACTCCAGCCCGGGCAACAGTCTGAGACTCCACCTCAAAAGAAATAAATAGGCCGGGCACGGTGGCTCACGCCTGTAATCCCAGCACTTTGGGAGGCCGAGGCAGGCGGATCATGAGGTCAGGAGATCGAGACCATCCTGGCTAACACACGGTGAAACCCCATCTCTACTAAAAATAGAAAAAATTAGCTGGGCATGGTGGCGGGCGTCTGTAGTCCCAGCTACTCGGGAGGCTGAGGCAGGAGAATCACTTGAATCCAGGAGGCAGAGCTTGCAGTGAGCCGAGATCCCGCCACTGCACTCCAGGCTGTCACTCCAGCCTGGGTGACAGAGCGAGACTCCGTCTCAAAATAAATAAATAAATAAAATAAAATAAAAATAAATAAAACAGTTGGTGATGGCGGGCACAGTGGCTCATGCCTGTAATCCCAGCAGTTTGGGAGGCCAAGGCAGGCGGATCATCTGAGATCAGGAGTTTGAGACCACCCTAGCCAACATGGCGAAACCTCGTCTCTACTAAAAATACAAAAATTAGCTGGGCCTGGTGGTGGGTGCCTGTAATCCCAGCTACTGGGGAGCCTGAGGCAGGAGAATTGCTTGAACTCAGGAGGTGGTGGTTGCAGTGAACTAAGATCGCGCCACTGCACTCCAGTCTAGGCAACAGAGCGAGACTGTGTCTCAAAAATAAATAAATAAAAATAAACACTTGGTGATGAATTAATACTCTAATTTCCTCTGGTTGACCATTGTTCTTCCAATTTTTGGCAGTTCTTTTGAGCAGCAAACTATTCTCTCCCATCATTAATTTAGGATTACTAAACAAGGCATAGGGAGTTTAGAGAGTTTTGGTGTGTGTGGTAAGGGGATGAGGAGTCTAGCTAATTAATTGATGATGTCTCTCTCTTTTGAAGCTGGTCTCACTGATTGGTTTGGTTTTCCTGGTTTCCTGATGTGGAGACAGAAGGCTCCTTTACTGTTCCCTCCCCCCACAAACTTCTGTGGGAAAACGGAACCTGCTGATAACTCAAGTGAATTCATTGCTGCGGGGTAGTGGGTCGGAGGGGAGCAGGGAGGGACCATAATATCACCCTTCACTGGTGGGCACAGATTTTTACCCCTGCTAATGTTGTCTGGCTTTGGGTGACTAACCTGAGCTTCAGTTTCCCCACCTGTGGCATGTCCAGGACTCTGCAATCAGACTGCCTGCTCTCAGCAGGAAGCGATTGCACTGCAATACTGTACCCTCCTTATAATAACGCAACTATGATTATAACTCTCAGGAGTCTTCTGGAGCCTCAGTTTCCTCCTTTGTATAAAGACACCAAACAGCTCCTCTCCTTGGAGTTGTGAAACAGACTACAGAACTTGATCAAGCCGGGTGACAGAGTGAGACCCTGTATCATTATTATTTTGAGATGGAGTCTCGCTCTGTTGCCCAGGCTGTTGTGCAGTGGTGTGATCTCGGCTCACTCTAACCTCCGCCTCCTGGGCTCAAGCGAGTCTCCTGCCTCAGCCTCCTGAGTAGCTGGGGGATTACAGGCGCGCGCCACCACGCTCGGCTAATTTTTTATTTTCAGGCACGTGCCACCATGCCCAGCTAATTTTTTATTTTCAGTAGAGACGAAGCTTCACCATGTTGGTAAGGCTGGTCTCGAACTCGTGACCTAGTGATCTGCCCGCCTCGGCCTCCCAAAGTGCTGGGATTACAGGCGTGAGCCACTGCGCCCGGACCCCGGTATCTTTTTGTTTGTTTGTTTGTTTGAGACGAAGTCTTCTCTGTTGCCCAGGCTGGAGTGCAGTGGCGCACTCTCGGCTCACTGCAAGCTCCGCCTGATGGGTTCACGCCATTCTCGTGCCTCAGCCTCCCGAGTAGCTGGAACTACAGACGCCCGCCACGTCGCCCGGCTATTTTTTTCTATTTTTAGTAGAGACGGGGTTTCACAGTGTTAGCCAGGATGGTCTAGCTCTCCTGACCTCGTGATCCGCCCGCCTCAGCCTCCCAAAGTGCTGGGATTACAGGCTTGAGCCACCGCGCCCGGTTTTTTGTTTTTGTTTTTTTTTTTTTTGAGACGGAGTCTGGCTCTGTCGCCCAGGCTGGAGTGCGGTGGCCGGATCTCAGCTCACTGCAAGCTCCGCCTCCCGGGTTTACGCCATTCTTCTGCCTCCGCCTCCCAAGTAGCTGGGACTACAGGCGCCCGCCTCGTCGCCCGGCTAGTTTTTTGTATTCTTTAGTAGAGACGGGGTTTCACCGTATTAGCCAGGGTGGTCTCGATCTCCTGACCTTGTGATCCGCCCATCTCGGCCTCCCAAAGTGCTGGGATTACAGGCTTGAGCCACCGCGCCCGGCCTGGTTTTTTGTTTTTTGAGATGGAGTCTCACCCTGTGGCCAGGCTGGAGTGCAGTGGCTCTATCTCGGCTCCCTGCAACCTCCGCCTCCCAGGTTCAAGCAATTCTCCTGTCTTAGCCTCCCCAGTAGCTGGGATTACAGGCACACGCTACTATGCCGGGCTAATTTTTGTATTTTTAGTAGAGGTGGGGTTTCACCATATTGGTCAGGCTGGTCTTGAACTCATGACCTCAGGCAATCCACCCGCCTCAGCCTCCCAAAGTGCTGGGATTACAGGCGTGAGCCATCGCTCAGGCCTTCATTTTTTAATTTAAGAAATAAATGAAAAAAGATGATCAAGACAAACTCTTCACACAGTACCCAGTGTACAAAGTAATGGTCACGTTTGTGATTATTTAAATACCAGGCAAATATTAAATATTAGGGCTCAGAGAGGGCATGCGACCCGCCTGAATCCACCCAGCTCCAGAGCTGGAAAGGGAACTCAGGCCTTTTTCCCCACGCTGGAGCGGGTAGCTGGGGCGGGGAGGTGGGGGGACCAGTGAGGAAACCTCCCAAGCGGCCCAGGCTGTGCTGTGGTCTGGGTGGGGAGATCCGCAGGTGTGGGGCGGGGAGGTAAGGTGACCCTTGCTCAGCGACCGCGCCCGCGAGGAACGCATTCCCAGGCCTCCCGCCCGGGGTCTCCAGGTGACGGGCTGTGGGGAGCTAGGGAACTAGCTAGCTCAGTTTGTCGTCTCCATGGCGACCGCCCGCGCGGCGCCAGCCTGACAGTCCGTCCGGGTTTTATGAATGGGTGACGTCACAAGCCTGGCGTCTAACGGTCTGAGCCGCTTGTTCAGACGCTGACACAGACCGGCCCGGGAAGGAGAGGGGGGAGACTAGCTCCGCAGCTGCTGCGCCGTGGGAGGGAGACCCTGCTCTGAGGTCTTTGAGAAAAAAATTTTAAAATGTAGCCAAAAATGGGAAAAAACATTTAAAAATCACGAGTTGTTGCAGGTTTAGGAAATTTTTGCAAGGGGCTGCAAATTCAAGGTGGAATCGAATGCAGCCTCACTCCACTGCGCTCTATCTAGTTCACTTCCCAGCCACCCAGCCCCAAACTTACTAGACCTTCCCGAATTAATTGCTCCCACCCAGGAGGGATCTGGGTAGGCCCTCCGGGTCTCAGGAACACGAACAGCAACATTATCTAGAAATTGAAAAACCCCAGGGGAGCAGATGTAAAGGAGCGCCCGCTTTAAATTTCGGTCCTGATATTTGTAGATCAGGGTCCCACAGGTATCGTCCAAGAGGGTCCGGAAACCCAGGCTCTCTGGGCTATCCAGAGCCAGCCGCTTCTCCGTTCGGGCCTCAACTTCTCTCATCTGTGAAATGGAGCTGGAGAAGTGAGAAAGTGAATATGGGAAAAACTGATACCTGAGGTCTTTTCATTATAAGGCAATGCCGGCTTAGTTTCCTTGCCTCCTTCATGAGGAGCCCAGTGCAGCCCTCGCCTCCACCCGCTGCCCTGCCCGGTGCCTTGCCACCCACCCACCCTAGCTGTTTTTGAAACTCGGGTAGTTTTTCCAGATTGAGAGGGTGCACTAGAAGAGCATAAGGCGGGACCTAGGAGCGCGGGCCACGCCCCCATGCTGCCCATTGGCTGCTTTTGAACGTTCTGAGCCCGCCCCTCCGGGGGCCGTGGCATGTTTATGAAAGACCTGCGGTGGCTCCGAGTTTTCATTCCACGTTCTTAACTGCTCCGTTTTTTACCTCTGCTTCGGGCTCCCGCCTTCTGCGTTCGCTTTTCCCATTCCGTTTCAGCCAGTCGCCAGGAATCATGAAAGTAGCCAGTGGCAGCACCGCCGCCGCTGCAGGCCCCAGCTGCGCGCTGAAGGCCGGCAAGGCAGCGGGCGGCGCGGGCGAGGTGGTGCGCTGCCTGTCTGAGCAGAGCGTGGCCATCTCGCGCTGCGCCGGGGGCGCCGGGGCGCGCCTGCCTGCCCTGCCTGACGAGCAGCAGGTGAACGTGCTGCTCTACGACATGAACGGCTGCTACTCACGCCTCAAGGAGCTGGTGCCCACCCTGCCCCAGAACCGCAAGGTGAGCAAGGTGGAGATCCTCCAGCACGTCATCGACTACATCAGGGACCTGCAGTTGGAGCTGAATTCGGAATCCGAAGTCGGGACCCCCGGGGGCCGAGGGCTGCCGGTCCGCGCTCCACTAAGCACTCTCAACGGCGAGATCAGCGCCCTGACGGCCGAGGTGAGATCCAGATCCGACCACTAGATTATCCTTATACCTACGGAGAAACTGAGGCCAGAGAGGGCGTGGGCGCTTGCACCAGTTCCGTCCCATCTTTGCGAGTAGCTGGCTATGCGGGGGTGCCTAAGGAGCTTGGAAAAAGCGCTCCCCCGTCGTGTACTCCTGGGGAAGGGGGCGTCCGCTGCGCTCGGAGCGGCGTCCCCCCCCAACGCGCCCGTCTCACCTCTTTTCTCGTTTTCACAGGCGGCATGCGTTCCTACGGACGATCGCATCTTGTGTCGCTGAAGCGCATTCCCCAGGGATCGGCGCACCCCAGCCATCCAGGGGCAAGAGGAATTAAGTGCTCTGTGGTCTCTCCAACGCGCCTCGCCGGATCTGGGGGCAAACTAGACAGATCGGCGGCCACTGAGCCCTTACAGCATCCAGCCTAGGGCTGAGGGACTGGAGAGGAGAGGGCGACCCTTTCTCCACACCTACTAGTCACCGGAGACTTTAGGGGGTGGGATTCCACTCATGTGTTTCTATTTTTTGAAAAGCAGACATTTTTAAAAATGGTCACGTTTGGTGCTTCTCAGATTTCTGAGGAAATTGCTTTGTATTGTATATTACAATGATCACCGACTGAGAATATTGTTTTACAATAGTTATGTGGGGCTGTTTCTTTGTTATTAAACAAATAATTTAGATGGTGGTAAAGTTGCAGTGACTTTTTGGATTGAGGGGAGGGGCCTGGGCTGGGGGTTGACCCCTGACCCTCTTCACAGCTAGTTCTGGGAGGAGAACTGGAGGGCTACATCTGGACTGTTGCTCTTACCGGCCTGAATGAGTGTTTCCGGTGTCTTTAAAGTCTATTCTTCCCCCCACCATCCCCGGCCATTTCCCTGCTCCCTAGTGTTATAAAACTAAATACTCTAGACCTTTGGGGTTTCTCAAAGTGATCATTGGGCCATCTGGATCACCTGGGGAGGTTGTTAAAATGCAGATGAACCTGCCAGGGCCCCTCTGTGTTGGAGTATTGAGCAACCCATTTAAGTTGGAGAACCTGGCCGCTGGACCACCCACTTCCTTGCCAAGATGTGGATAAAGTGAGACCCAGTGGTAAAGCACTTGCTTAGGGCCATAGCTTGTGAGAGGCAGTGATTCTATCACTCCATTCCCCAGTAGGAGGTGCCTCCCCCAACAGCCTACCTCTGGGTTCCAGCAGGCCGCCCTGGGGCTCCTGGCTCATCCAAGTGGGTGAGCAAGTTGGCAGGGCCAGGTTGGGCACAGCTGCTGGCACACCTGCTCTAGGTCCAGACTCAGCCCCATCACCCTGGCCTGGCTCTGTTGGCAGCTCAAACAAATCTCCCCCCAACCCCAGGGCTCCTGCGTAGGATCTGAGGAGTGGAATCTCATTCCCTAGCTCCTGAGCAGGATAAATATGTCATTGGCAACGGCCTATCTGCCTGGACATGTATGTGGATTTCTACTCTGGGGAGCATGTATGGGTGTCTACTCCTGTGTATGTAACAGGAGTAAGCTGGTCTCCCCCTGCTACTCCACAGTGGGGATGGGCCAACTTCACATATAGGCCTGGGGGTGTAAGTAGGGGTATGCTCGGGGCTGTGTGCAGAAGGGCAAATAGAGCACATGTGTTCTGCAGATAAGTGTGGAACCTCCAGCTGTTTGGGCTTGTGTGTTCTGCCTAAATGCATTGTGGGCATCTCTGCATGGGTCTGGGATGATGGATGGGTTTGAATGTCTGGGGGCCACAGAACCACACTGTGGGTTTCTGTGTGTATAGTTGTTCTATAGATTGGTTGGCATTCCTGGGCCTCTGCGGATCTGGAGTGAAGGTGGGGACAGCTGTGTTTGGGCAAATCCTTCCTCAAAAGTTCACGTGGCAACTCCCTGGGCTATCATTAGGTCCTGGGGGCACCAACCCTCAAGAATAGATGCCAGGTAAATCCCCATGTATTACATACGGAGAAACTGAGTCCCAGGAATGGCAAATAACTTGTCCCAGAAAGGTAAAGGCTATTCATACATTTTGTCAATAAACGATAGAATCAAATAAATAGCCCGTAGCACCAGAACCCTGGCTCTGCTCAACTCAACCCTTTACAAAAACGATTTCACGGATCCCTGTGGGGCTTAAGGCAGGATTGTGGTCCCAGTTTTACAGCAGAAGGAACAAGCTCACAGACGAGATGAACAGAAAATCAAATGAAAGATTAGATTCCTTGAGCAGTAACGTTAAGCCAGTTACACCCCCTCCACAAGCAGTTTATGGCTTTTATCAAACACAGTATTTGCAGGCGATTTGTGTTCTTTACTACCCCCTCTCCACCGGCTGCTGTATCAATATTACTAACCTCACGGAAAGTAGTACAGAATAAATGAAAGCGGGTAAAACGTTTAGCACAATGCTTGGCACAATGTTGCACAATTATATATTATCATGATTAATTGTCGCCTGTGCATCCTTGGAGTGTCCTCGGAGGCACACGTGTGCACGCACTCCCTCTCACCTGTGGGCCCTCGCCTGCAAGCCCACCCACGGGAACGTAAGCAGGTTCCCCCTCGCGTACTCCGACATGCAGGGCCTTTCTTCCAGGGGAGGAAGGGGCTGCGGCAGGGGCCTGGGCCACCTCCCCCGCCATTCAGGCACACTCTGGATTCCACGTTCCCCTCTTTTCCCCTTTGGCCCAGGCCCAGCCCATCTGGAGGCCGGCTCGGCGGCGGCCTGGGAGCGTTTCCATCAGCTGGGCCCGAGGAATGCGGAGCTATTTAACCTGAGCATCCCCAGGTGTACGGAGGCGCCTGGCTGTCTGGGGCCCGCAGTCTTTGGCACGGCCGCGCTAGACAAACAGCGCGCCGCCCCCGCCCTGCCCCTGCGCCCGCAGCTGCAGCCTGGCCTGGGAACCGGCGGGCGCCGGCGGCTTGCATAAGAGGCTCCGGGCCTCGCAGAGAGAGGGAGGGAGGGGGACAGAGGCCACCGGTGTGTGTGCGTGTAGCACACAAAACCCTGCTCCTTTGGAAATCATTAACTCCTTAACCTCTCCTGGACAGGCCGCAGCCAGGAGCTGGGGTGGAAGATGCCGAGAAACCCCAGGACCAAGTTTCTTGAGCACTGAACTCTGCCTTTCCGGGGATGTAATGTTAATATTATTTAAGAAATAGGCCGGGCGCGGTGGCTCAAGCCTGTAATCCCAGCACTTTGGGAGGCCGAGACGGGCGGATCACGAGGTCAGGAGATCGAGACCATCCTGGCTAACACGGTGAAACCCCGTCTCTACTAAAAAAATACAAAAAATTAGCCGGGCGAGATGGCGGGCGCCTGTAGTCCCAGCTACTCGGGAGGCTGAGGCGAGAGAATGGCGTAAACCCGGGAGGCGGAGCTTGCAGTGAGCTGAGATCCGGCCACTGCACTCCAGCCTGGGCGACAGAGCGAGACTCCGTCTCAAAAAAAAAAAAAAAAAAAGAAAAGAAATATGGAGAGCTTATTATGTGCTAGGCACCATACTAAACTCTTTACAATATCAATTCATTTAATCGTCAGAACTTTAACGAGGCCAGTGCTATCATCATACGCTCATTTTAATAACAGTAACAACCACCACTACCACAAGAGTAGTAGGCTAACATTTTAGTAGGGAGGCAGGTAGAACCCAAGCCCAGAATCAGCCTTGATGCTCATCACTTCACCTTTCAGAGCCTCTTTTCGTTTTTGGAAAGTGGACTTCAGAACCTGGGCCTCAACGATTAATTGAACCAATGCACCTAAAAAGCACAGCACAGGCTCACAGTAGATACTTAGTGCATGTTGCAATAAAGTGTTTTGAGTGGATTGTCTCAACAGCCCTGCCAGGTGTGGGCCTACTGCTATATTCACTTTTTTTTGGGAGGGGGGTTTCTTGAGACAGAGTCTTCCTCTGTTCCCCAGGCTGGGGTGCAGTGGCACCATCTTGGCTCACTGCAGCCTCCACCTCCCAGGTTCAAGCGGTCCTCCTGCCTCAGCCTCCTGAGTCCCCGAGATTACAGGCACGTGCCAGCATGCCCAGCTAATTGTTGTATGTTTTTGTGGAAAATAGTTTTCACCATGTTGGCCAGGCTGGTCTCAAACTCCTGACCTCAAGGGATCTGCCCGCCTCAGCTTCCCAAAGAGCTGAGATTACAGAAGTGAGCCACCGTGCCCAGCCTATATTCACTTTTCAGATGAGAAAACGGAGGCATCAAAGAGGTGAGGTGACCTGCCCAAGGCCACATTGCACATTGACTTACAGGACTTTCCAGAAATCAGACTTGTCCAAATCAGGCTTCTGAGGGGCCTCATGTTCCCACAGTATTCCAGTTGATAAAGCCTTTCATCTTATTTCCAACTGAAATAATACCTGGTCATTATGTTTATTTGTTTTAAAAGCATAAATCAGATAAATGCAAGAAATACACACTTTTCACAACCTTTGCAACCCACACTGGGGAATGTCTTTTTTTTTTTTTTTTTTGAGACGGAGTCTCACTCTGTCGCCCAGGCTGGAGTGCAGTGGCCAGATCTCAGCTCACTGCAAGCTCCGCCTCCCGGGTTCACGCCATTCTCCTGCCTCAGCCTCCCAAGTAGCTGGGACTACAGGCGGCCGCCACCTCGCCCGGCTAGTTTTTTGTATTTTTTAGTAGAGACGGGGGTTTCACCGTGTTAGCCAGGATGGTCTCGATCTCCTGACCTCGTGATCCGCCCGTCTCGGCCTCCCAAAGTGCTGGGATTACAGGCTTGAGCCACCACACCCGGCCCTTTTTTTTTTTTTAGACAGAATTTTCCTCTTGTCACCCAGACTGGAGTGCAATGGGGCGATCTCGACTCATTGCAACCTCCACTTCCCAGTTGCAAGCAATTCTTCTGCCTCAGCTTCCCAAGAAGCTGGGATTACAAGCATCTGCCAACACACCCAGCTAATTTTTGTATTTTTAGTAGAGACGGGGTTTTACCATGTTGGCCAGGCTGCTCTCAAACTCCTGACCTCAGGTGATCCACCCGCCTCAGCCTCCCAAAGTACTGGGATTATAGGCATGAGCCACCGTTCCCGGCTTTTTTTTTTTTTTTTGAGACGGAGTCTCGCTGTGTCATCTAGGCTGGAGTGCAGTGGCGTGATCTTGGCTCACTGCAACCTCCGCCTCCCGAGTTCAAGCAATTCTCGTGCCTCAGCCTTCTGAGTAGCTGGGATTACAGAAGTGCACCACCACATCTGGCTAATTTTTGTATATTTAGTAGAGATGAGGTTTCACCATGTTGCCCAGGCCAGTCCCGAACTCCTGACCTCAGGTGATCCGCCCGCCTCAACCTCCCAAAGTACTGAGGTTACAGGCGTGAGCCATCACACCTGACCCATGCCAGTCACTCTTATTGAGCACCAGGAACTGCCAGCCAGAGAGAACTCCCTGCTGCCCAGGGTCACACACAGCAGGCCTTCCTGGTGGCAGGCAGGCCTCACATCCCAGCACAGCTGCCAGAAAGAAAGGAGGTGAGTCACAGGGCCAGGCCAGGAGCTGGGCGAGGCTAGGGCCAGGGTCCAGGCGGGCGCCACTTTCCAGGAAAGGGAAGGGAAGAGGAAACCAGAAGGCCAGGAGGAGCACAGGGAGGGGCGAGGGTGCCCTTATCTCCCTGGACCCGCCCTGGCTGGTGCTGCTTCCTGCTGCAACTCTTGCAAAACCTCCTTCCCAACGCTGTCCTCAAGCAGGGTGCCCCAGGCCAGTACCGGTTGCATCAAGGCCTTGTGCAAGGGTAGTTAAGTGGGGGACAGTGGCTGGGAGCAAAGGCAGGGTGAGAGGTAAGGCAAATGCGGGTTCTAGGCCCAGTGCCACTTCTGGTTGGGCACCTGCTTCACCTCCTGGGCTCTCAGGATCCCCAGCACTTTTTTTTTTTTTTTTTTGAGATGGAGTCTCACTCTGTTGCCAACCTCCGCCTCCTGGGTTCAAGCAATTTTTGGCGGGCATATTTTTTAGTAGAGACGGGGTTTCTACATGTTGGCCAGGTTGGTCTCGAACTACTGACTTCAGGTGATCCATGTGTCTCGGCCTCCCAAATTGTTGGGATTACAGGCATGAGCCACTGCACCCTGCCATCCCCAGGTTTTTTGTTTGTTTGTTTTGTTTTGTTTTTGAGACGGAGACTCCCTCTGTTGCTAGGCTGGAGTGCAGTGGCATGATCTCTGCTCACTGCAACCTCTGCCTCCCAGGTTCAAGCAATTCTCCTGCCTCAGCCTCCCAACTAGCTGGGATTACAGGTGTGCGCCACCACGCCCAGCTAATTTTTGTGTTTTTAGTAGAGACGGGGTTTCACCATGTTGCCCAGGATGGTCTCAACCTCCTGACCTCGTGCTCCGCCCACCTCGGCCTCCCAAAGTGCTGGGATTACAGGCGTGAGCCATCACGCCTGGCCTCATTCCCAGCTTTTAAATGAGTATTATACTCACTGTTTTGAGTTACAGTGATAGCATCCCAAACCTTTGCACTCCTCAAGCCTCAGGCTAGGCCATTGTACTTCTACCTGGAAAACTAATAGCCCCAACTGGTTCTTTCAACAAATAGTTTATAAAGCTTCTACAATATACTAGGAACAGGGTCCCAGGAATTAACAATTCAGATACAAATTTTTGCCGTCTTGGAACTTACATTCTTAGTGGGAGACATGCAGTAGATAAATATGCATATGTGTAATCAGAGGTGCATTTACCTGGAAATTACTGAAGCTTAAACTTCAAGCCTCCTCACCTGGAAAGAGTATCAGCCATGTGTTCACATGATTTCTGTGTTTTGCAAGATTTGCAATATGTTGTATTCTTTTCCTTAGAGGCTGTACAAACCTAGATCCTCTCCTTTAGAGGAGACAGAGCAGAGCCCAAGTTTGAAGATACAGCTGTAGAAGACAGGAAGAATCGTGTCTGTGGGTGCTGTTCGTTTCTTGGGTTTGTTATTTTATTATTTTATTTTATTGATTTATTTTTATTTATATATTTTTTGAGACGGAGTTTCCTTCTTGTCGCCCAGGCTGGAGTGCAATGGCGCCGTCTCAGCTCACTGCAACCCCCCCCTCCTGGGTTCAAGTGATTCTCCTGCCTCCGCCTCCCAAGTAGCTGGGGTTACAGGCGCCTGCCACCACGCCCAGCTAATTTTTTTTTCTGAGATGGAGTCTCGTTCTGCCGCCAGGCTGGAGTGCAGTGACACGATCTCGACTCACTGCAACCTCTGCCTCCTGGGTTCAAGCAATTCTCCTGCCCCAGCCTCCCGAGTAGCTGGAATTATGGCGTGCAACACCACGTCCAGCTAATTTTTTGTATTTTTAGTAGAGATGGGGTTTCATCATGTTGGCCAGGATGGTCTCCATTTGTTGACCTCGTAATCTGCCCACCTCGGCCTCCCAAAGTGCTGGGATTACAGGTGTGAGCCATCACAGCCTGCCTATTTTATTTTATTTTTTGAGACGGAGTTTTGCTCTTTCCCAAGCTGGAGTGCAATGGTGCGATCTCGGCTCGCTGCACCCTCTGCCTCCTGAGTAGCTGGGATTACAGGCACCTGCCACCACGCCTGGCTAATTTTTGAATTTTTAGTAGAGATGGGGTTTCACCATATTGGCCAACATGGTCTCCAACTCCTGACCTCAGGTGATCCACCCGCCTCGGCCTCCCAAAGTGCTGAGATTACAGGCATGAGCCACCGCGCCCGGCCTGTTATTGTTTTAATAGAGACAGGGTCTTGCATGGTTGCCTAGGCTGGCCTCAAAATCCTGGGCTCAAACAGTCCTCCCGCCTCGGCCTCCCGAAGCGCTGGGATTACAGGCGTGAGCCACCCTGTCCGGCCCGGCTTTTGGGTTTGAGACCCTAAAATATCTGGGCAGCAGAGAAGAGCTGGGAGGCAGGCCAGCGCTGTCCAGAGCAGCTGGTCTCATGCATGCAGCTGCAAACGCAGGCGCTGTGCCCGGCTCCTGTCTTCCTCTGGCCACCAGCGCCCCCTCCCGAGCAGAGCCCGGGCTGCGCCACCGTGGGCGAGAAAGGCGACCTGGTTGCTGCGAGAGGCGGAGGCTGATGCCTTGGTGACCTCTAGTGGACGTCTTGGGAACTGCAGCCAGAGTTGTAAGCATATTAGGAGAGAGAAGAGTTGTGCCCACAAGAAAGTTCAGCTCCCTCTCCCAGGGCCCCCTTCGCTACCGTTTCCCCCATTCTCATCCTCTTTCCTCTTCCTTTCTTGTGACAACCCCCTATAAGCCTCATTCCCTCCCTTTTAAAGGAGGGGAGCTTGGGTTAATCTTGGAAATGTCTTTTTTCTTTTTTTTTTTTTTGGTAGCCCAGGCTGGAGCGCAGCGGCTAATTGCAAACTCAGTCTCCTGGGCTCAAGCGATTCTCCTGCCTCAGCCTCCCGAGTAGTAGGATTACAGGCGCCCACCACCACGCCCTAATTTTGTATTTTTGGTAGAGACGGGTTTCTCCATGTTGGTCAGGCTGGTCTCGAACTCCCGACCTCAGGTGATCCGCCCACCTCGGCCTCCCAATGTGCAGGGATTACAGGCGTGAGCCACCGCGCCCACCCCACTTTGTAGTACTCTATTATGTGATTTATTGCCCCAAGCTCCTGTGATGGACCTTTGAATTGTTTCATGGGCTTACCTGTTATCATCAGTGCTGCTCTGAATGCCTTGGCACCTATCTCCAGTGAATATGTGTTAAAAGGAGGAGGATGGCTGCATCCTAGGTGATGCACAATTTAAACATTACTAGGTTGGATTTTTTGTTGTTGTTGAGACGGAGTCTTGCTCTGTCGCCCAGGCTGGAGTGCAGTGGTGCGTCTTTGCTCACTGCAAGCTCCACCTCCCAGGTTCATGCCATTCTCCTGCCTCTGTCTCCCAAGTAGCTGGGACTACAGGTGCCTGCCACCACGTCTGGATAATTTTTTGTATTTTTCGTTTTTTTTTTTTTTTTTTTTTTGAGACGGAGTCTCCCTGTCTCCCAGGCTGGAGTGCAGTGGCGCTATCTTGGCTCACTGCAAGCTCCGCCTCCCGGGTTCACGCCATTCTCCTGCCTCAGCCTCCCGAGTAGCTGGGACTACAGACGCCCGCCACCTCGCCCGGCTAGTTTCTTTTTTTGTATCTTTTAGTAGAGACGCGGTTTCACCGTGTTAGCCAGGATGGTCTCAATCTCCTGACCTCGTGATCCGCCCGTCTCGGCCTCCCAAAGTGCTGGGATTACAGGAATTTTTTGTATTTTTTTAGTAGAGACGGGGTTTCACCGTGTTAGCCAGGATGGTCTCGATTTTCTGACCTCGTGATCCGCCCACCTCAGCCTCCCAAAGTGCTGGGATTACAGGCATGAGCCACTGTGCCCGATCTGGAGTCTACTTTGATTAAACAGAATAATCAGAACTGGGCGGTCCCTTACATACAGCTTAACCCAGCGCACTCATTGTAGAGATAGGAAAAGGAAAGCCTAGAGTTCGGTGACTTGCCCAGAATCCCTCAGACCTGGCCTCTTGGGCTAAGGTCACAGCCTTGGAAGTGATTCTGGGAGTGAGGCGTGAGAATATATTTCCTTCTCATTTTGAAGATTAACAAGATATATTTTACTCTTAAAATTGTCTTCTAGGCTGGTTTTAGAATCTGGGCAGCTGGGCGCGCTGGCTCACGCCTGTCATCTCAGCACTTTGGGAGGCCGAGGTGGGTGATCACGAGGTCAGGAGTTCGAGCCTGACCAACATGGTGCCACCCTGTCTCTACTGAAAATACAAAAATTAGCTGGGCGTGGTGGTGCACGCCTGTAATCCCAGCTACTTGGGAGGCTGAGGCAGGAGAATTGCTTGAATCCAAGAGGCAGAAGAAAAAGAGAGAGAGAGAGAAAAGAAGAAGGAAGAAGAAGGAGGAAGAGGAGGAGGAAGAAGGAAGAAGGAGAAAAAAGAAGAAAAAACAGGGAGGGGGCATATTGAGATCTGGTCACTGCACTCCAGCCTTGGCAACAGAGCAAGACTCCGTCAAAAACAAAAAACAAACAAACAAATAAAACAAAAGAATCTGGGCAAACTAGAAGCCCAGGATGCTCTTTGAAAACCATCCCGCTGGGTGCAGTGGCTCACACCTGTAATCCCAGCACTTTGGGAGGCCAAGGCGGGCAGATCACGAGATCAGGAGATCGAGATCATCCTTTCTAACATGGTGAAACCCCGTCTCTACTAAAAATACAAAAAATTAGCCGGGTGTGGTGGTGGGCACCTGTAGTCCCAGCTACTGGGGAGGCTGAGGCAGGAGAATGGCGTGGACCTGAGAGGCGGAGCTTGTAGTGAGCCGAGATTGTGCCACTGCACTCCAGCCTGGGCGACAGAGTGAGACTACATCTCAAAAAAAAAAAAAAAAAAGAAAACCATCCCAAGACAAATACACATTCACACTCATTGCACCTCCAAGTCCTCCTGCCAACTCTAACTCTTTCCCTCCACCCCACCAAAGACAGTCTCACTCTGTGGCCCAGGCTGGAGTGCAGTGGTACAGTCTTGGCTCACTGCAACCTCTGTCTCCTGGGCTCAAGTGATCCTCCCACCTCAGCCTCCCAAGTATCTGAGACTACAGGTGTATACCACCACACCCGGCTAATTTTTGTATTTTTTGTTTCGTCATGTTGCCCAGGCTGGTCTCAATTTTTTTTTTTTTTTTTTTTTTTTTTGAGACGGAGTCTCGCTCTGTCGCCCAGGCTGGAGTGCAGTGGCCGGATCTCAGCTCACTGCAAGCTCCGCCTCCCGGGTTTACGCCATTCTCCTGCCTCAGCCTCCCGAGTAGCTGGGACTACAGGTGCCCGCCACCTCGCCCGGCTAGTTTTTTTTTTTTTGTATTTTTTTAGTAGAGACGGGGTTTCACTGGGTTAGCCAGGATGGTCTCGATCTCCTGACCTCGTGATCCGCCCGTCTTGGCCTCCCAAAGTGCTGGGATTACAGGCTTGAGCCACCTCGCCCGGCCTTGGTCTCAAATTTCTGGGCTCAACTGACCCACTTGCCTTGGCCTCCCAAAATGCTGAGATTATAGACGTCAGCCAGTGAACCTGGTCTTACCACTTTTTTTGAGACAGAGTCTTGCTCTGTTGCCCAGGCTAGAGTGTAGTGGCAGGATCTTGGCTCACTGCAACCTCCGCCTCCCAGGTTCAGGCAATTCTACTGCCTCAGGCTCCTGAGTAGCTGGGATTACAGGCATGTGCCACTACGCTCGGCTAGTTTTTTTGTTTTTAGTGGAGATGGGGTTTTACCATGTTGTCCAGGCTGGTCTCAAACTCCTGACCTCAGGTGATCCACCTGCCTCGGCCTCCCAAAGTGTTGGGATTACAGGCATGAGCCACTGTGCCCAGCCTTAACTTGTAAATATATCTGAAATTTATGCATTTCTGCCCTTCCCCTTAGCCATTACCCTGGTGCCCGTCATCTCACTGGGATACTGCAGTAGCCTCCTCAGTCACCCTGCTTCCATTTCCCCCTCATTCTCCACATGATAGTCAGAGGGATCCTTCTAAAAAATATAAGGATCATGTCACTTGCCCACTTAAATGCTCCCTGTAGCATTTATTACTCTTGGAATAAAATCCTAATTTGTTACCATAGCCTACAAGGCACAGTAAGGCCTGGTTCCTGCCTACATCCACCCACTTCCCCTAACTCTCCCTTTCCCACTCCCCTCCAGTCACTTTGGTTTCCTTTCAGTTGCTCTTTCCTAACTGGGGAGACTTTGCCTGTGCCTCAAATTCTACACCCTGCAAATCTTCATGTCCTTCAGCTTTCAGCGCAAAGGTTAGCTCAGAGGGTCTTCCCCGACCATCCCATCTCCTTCTTTTTTTTTTTTTTTGAGACAGGGTCTCAGTCTGTAGGCTGGAGTACTGTGGTGCCATCATGACTCACTTCAGCCTTGAACTCTTGGGCTGAAGTGATCCTCTCGCCTCAGCCTCCCATGTAGCTGGGACCAAGGTGTGTGCCATCATGCCTGGCTAATTTTTTTTTTTTTTTTGAGACGGAGTCTGGCTCTGTCGCCCAGGCTGGAGTGCGGTGGCCGGATCTCAGCTCACTGCAAGCTCCGCCTCCCAGGTTTACGCCATTCTCCTGCCTCCACCTCCCAAGTAGCTGGGACTACAGGCGCCCGCCTCATCGCCCGGCTAGTTTTTTGTATTCTTTAGTAGAGACAGGGTTTCACCGTATTAGCCAGGATGGTCTCGATCTCCTGACCTTGTGATCCACCCGTCTCGGCCTCCCAAAGTGCTGGGATTACAGGCTTGAGCCACCGCGCCCGGCCTTTTTTAAAAAAATTTTTGTAGAGACGGGGTCATACTTTGTTGTCCAGGCTCGTCTCGAACTCCTGGGCTCCAGCAGTCCTTCCAACTAGGGCCTCTCAAAGTGCTAAAGTGATCCTCCCACCTCAGCCTCCCAAGTAACTGGGACTACAGGTGTACATGCCCAGCTCATTTTTGTATTTTTTCTTTCACCATGTTGCCCAGGCTGGTCTCAAACTCCTGGGCTTAATTGATCCACCTGGCTCGGCTTCCCAAAGTGCTGGGATTACAGCATCATTTCTCTGTAATCTATTGGTTCAAGCAGTCACAGAAGCCCTCTCAGGTTCATGGGGAGTAGACATACACCCGCGTTTTGACAGGAAGTGTCAAAAATTTGAGGCCATTAAGAAATAAAATGGCCGGGTGCAGTGGCTCACACCTGTAATCCCAGCACTTTGGGAGGCCGAGGCAGGCGGATCACCTGAGGTTGGTGTCATGCGCATCTGTGTGAAGAGACCACCAAACAGGCTTTGTGTGAGCAACATGGCTGTTTATTTCACCTGGGTGCAGGAGGGCTGAGTCCCAAAAGAGAGACAGTGAAGGGAGATAAGGGTGGGGCCGTTTTATAGGATTTGGGTACAGTCAAAGGGGGGTTGTTCTCTGGCAGGCAGGAGTGGGGGGTCACAAGGTGCTCAGTGGGGGAGCTTTTTGAGCCAGGAAAAGGAATTTCACAAGATAATATCATCGCTTAAGGCAAGGACCGGCCATTTTCACTTATTTTGTGGTGGAATGTCATCGGTTAAGGCGAGGCAGGGCATTTGCACTTCTTTTGTGATTCTTCAGTTAGTTCAGGCCATCTGGGTGTATACGTGCAAGTCACAGGGGATGCGATGGCTTGGCTTGGGCTCAGAGGCCTGACAGTCGGGAGTTTGAGGCCAGCCTGAAGAAACCCCATCTCTACTAAAAAAAAATACAAAAAAATTAGCTGGGCGTGGTGGCACATGCCTATAATCCCAGCTACTCGGGAGGCTGAGGCAGGAGAATCGCTTGAACCCAGTGATTTGTTTTTCTAAGACCACCAGAGCGGGCACAAAAGCAGCAGCGACTAGGCAAGTGTAGGAGCAAAACTGCAAGTTTATTTTGGTCACCTAAGGTGTGGGGAAGAGGTCTGTCGGCCTCCGGCAAAGAAGGCCGACAGAGTCCCCCGGTGGGGCTCTCGGACGGAGTTCCCACAGTCCTGACATCCCGATAGGAGTGGGGCTGTGAGAAGGCCACGCGTGGCGTCCCTCCGGAGCGGCTTTTCTAGGAGTGGGAGGGCAATAGGCGGGGCACGGGCGTGTCGGGGGGCGTTCCGCAGGTGCGACCAGGTAAATCTTGGTCTCTTCGGATTGACATCACCTGGCGCATGCCTAGTTGGTCTGCACCTGCCTGGGTCGCCGGCTGCATTTTCGCGCGCGCGGGAAAAGTTGGTGAAGAAGAACCCGGAAGTGCACCATCTTGCCTCCGTTCGTCCAAACATTCCAACCTTTTATTGGTAATAGTGATAAGGGGCGCCGTGGTCTGTCTGGCTACTTCCTGCTGTTAAGGGGCGTCGTTAAGGTCGGGGCCCATGGTTGGCATTTGGACGCACGGATGAAAAATAAAATAAGGCACAGTATTAGTATAGGAATGAGGAATGGAAGCATTTGTTGGAATAGGGGCAAAACCCAGAAGGAAGGTCCCAGCAAGGTTGAGGAGTATGAGATAGTTAAGAAAATTTAGTAAGTTTGAGGCGAGTGGGGGAAAGCCAAACTGATGTCCACTGATTGCTTTCGGTAGGGGCCCTTTTTAGCTGGGAATGAGGAACGAGTGTGCAGAGTAGTTGTTGGCCAGGCAGCAATTAAGGAGTGGAGTTTTTGTGGGTGGATGGCTTTCCGCTTACTCCTACTACAGAGATATTGGATGGAAGGCTAGGTCCAGAGAAGGACGGCAAAACAGAATAGGTAGCCTCGCTGTTGATTAAAAAATTGATTGTCTTACCCGCTACCAGGAGAGTTACCGCGGCTCTGCGAGGGTGATGGGGGTCCCCGAGTCTCGGCACCTTCAGTTGTCGTCGTCGTCCAGATGTAGGAACTGGAAGGAGCTCCCAGGATCCTGGGAAAGGGGGTCACGTGGAGACGCAGCACCTGTTCTCAGGGTGGGGCAATCAGACTTCCAGTGTCCTCCCTGCTAGCAAGCAGGGCAGGAGTTGCTAGTGGACGAGGGTTAGGACATTCACTGGCCCAATGTCCTGATGCCTTGCACTTATAGCAAGGCTGCGTTGGGGCTCGGGGACCTTGCGGACACCTGTTGGCATAGTGTCCTGCCTTGCCGCACTTATAGCAGCTCCTTTCGTAGCCTTGGAGTCTGCGGAGTGTGTACTCTCTGGCCTGGGGTTACGACTGGGCTGTAAAGCCGCTGCTAGGAGCTGTAACTTCTGTTTGAGGTGAGCCTGCCGTCTCCTCTCTGGAGTTATAGACCTTAAAGGCTAATTTAACCAGGTCTTGTATTGGTGTCTGAGGACCATCCTCTACCTTTTGAAGTTTTTTACGAATGTCAGGAGCTGATTGAGAAATGAAATAAGACGCCAAAATGGTGGCCCCTGTGAGGGAGGCCGGATCTAAGCGGGTGTACTGGGTTAGAACCTCAGTCAGTTTAGGGTAGAGGTTAGGATAACCTGGAGGTTATGCCAAGTTAAGTCATAGGCCTGACAAAGGTATCTAAATTCCTTTATGTATACGGTAGGATTAGCTGAGAAATCCCCTAAACGCTTCTCAATTTTGGAAAGATCGGCCAATGAAAAAGGGACATGTACTCTGACTACCCCCTCCGCCCCAGCCACCTCTCGCAAAGGCGCTAACACTGTAGGAGGTTGTGGGCAGAGATAGGGGACTCAAGACAGCCAGTTGGGGGCCCCGAAGGAGGCACGGGACCGAGTGGATTACTAGTAGGTAGGAAGAGGAAGGAGGAGTCTGGATGGGGGGAGGAGGAGGAGTCTGGGCAGGAAGGGAGGGTTGGAGAGAGCGGGGAGAGGAGGAGGAGTATAGGGCAGGTCGGGACGAGAGCGTAAGGCCCAAAAGCCTTGAATGTAATTAATTTCAGACCACTTGCCTAGCCACTGGCAGAAATTGCTGAGGTCGATCATGCCACAGTGGAAAGGAAAATTACCGCTTCCTCCTAAGGTCTTGTTCGAGCTGTAAGGTTTTTAAATTGGCTAGGAGGCACCCTAAGGGGGTGCTCTTTGGAAATTTAGACTGGGGAGTTTCCCGTTTGTTTCCTCTTTACTGACACAATGGACACAATAGAAATGGAAATGGATCCCTGCCTGTCTTCAAAGCGTCCTTTGGAACCAGCAGAGACAGACTGGAGGCTCATGGAGCCAAAGTGGAGATTACCTTCAGGCGGACGTCTCCGTCCTGAACGGGTCTCCCGAGCCACTTGGTGGCTCCAAATGGACCTCGGACCTGCGCAGGATTTTGGCCGAGGGAGGTAAAGAGGAGACAAGGGCACTTACCCCAGAGAGGCCGTGAGAGTGAGGGAAGCGGGTCTCAGGTCCTGGTCCGTCTGCGGCGTGGAACGAGGAGGAGGAGGAGGCTCCCCAGACCCTGGGGGCCCTGAGGAGGGGTCTCCTCCCGGGTTCGGCACCAACTGATTTGTTTTTCTAAGACCACCAGAGCGGGCACAAAAGAACCAGCGACTAGGCAAGTGTAGGAGCAAAACTGCAAGTTTATTTTGGTCACCTAAGGTGTGGGGAAGAGGTCTGTCGGCCTCCGGCAAAGAAGGCCGACAGAGTCCCCCGGTGGGGCTCTCGGACGGAGTTCCCACAGTCCTGACATACCGATAGGAGTGGGGCTGTGAGAAGGCCGCGTGTGGCGTCCCTCCGGAGCGGCTTTTCTAGGAGTGGGAGGGCAATAGGCGGGGCACGGGCGTGTCGGGGGGCGTTCCGCAGGTGCGACCAGGTAAATCTTGGTCTCTTCGGATTGACATCACCTGGCGCATGCCTAGTTGGTCTGCACCTGCCCGGGTCGCCGGCTGCATTTTCGCGCGCGCGGGAAAAGTTGGTGAAGAAGAACCCGGAAGTGCACCATCTTGCCTCCGTTCGTCCAAACACCCAGGAGGCAGAGGTTTTGGTGAGCTAAGATGGCACCATTGCACTCCAGCCTGGGCAACAAGAACCAAACTTGGTCTCAAAAAAAAAAAGAGAAAGAAAGAAAGAACAATAAAAGAAAAAGAAAGAAAATAAGGCTGGACGCAGTGGCTCAGGCTTGTAATCCCAGCACTTTGAGAGACTGAGGTGGGCGCATCATTTGAGGACAGGAGTTCGAGACTAGCCCGGCCAACGTGGTGAAACCCCATCTCTACTGAAAATACAAAAGTTTGCCAGGCATGGTGGCGCACACCTGTAATTCCAGCTACTCAGGAGGCTAAGGCACGGGAATTGCTTCAACCCGGGAGGTGGAGAGTTCAGTCAGCGTGATCGTCCCACCGCACTCCAGCCTGGGTGACAGAGCAAGACCCCGTCTCAAAAAAAGAAAGAAAGAAACAAAAGAAAAGAAACTGAGCCAGGGGTGCCAGTGTGCATTTGTAGTCCCAGCTACTTTGGAGGCTGAGGCGAGAGGATCACTTGAGCCCAGGAGTGGGTAACATAATGAGACCTTGTCGCTAATTATAAAAACAAACAAACAAAAACTGTCATGAGGACAATAAGCTATTCTAAGTGCAGTATGTTCAGAGAGGTTCAGTTCCTTGCCCGGAGAACAATTACAGATGTGAATGGTGATAACAACAACAAAAACCAGGTTGAAAGGAGATGGGGGCCGGGCGTGGTGGCTCACGCCTTTAATAGCAGCACTTTGGGAAGCTGAGGTGGGTGGAACACCTGAGGTCAGGAGTTGGAGACCAGCCTGGTCAACATGGTGAAACCCCATCTCTACTAAAAATACAAAAAAACTTAGCTGGCTGGGCACGTGGCTCTCACCTGTAAAAATACAAAAAAATTGCCGGGCGCGGTGGCTCAAGCCTGTAATCCCAGCACTTTGGGAGGCCGAGACGGGCGGATCACGAGGTCAGGAGATCGAGACCATCCTGGCGAACACAGTGAAACCCCGTCTCTACTAAAAATACAAAAAACTAGCCGGGCGAGATGGCGGGCGCCTGTAGTCCCAGCTACTCGGGAGGCTGAGGCAGGAGAATGGCGTAAACCCGGGAGGCGGAGCTTGCAGTGAGCTGAGATCCGGCCACTGCACTCCAGCCTGGGCGACAGAGCAAGACTCCGTCTCAACAAAAAAAAAAAAAAAAAAAAAAAAAAAAAAAAAAAAATACAAAAAAATTAGCCGGGCATGGTAGCAGACATCTGTAATCCCAGCTACCTACTCAGGAGGCTGAGGCAGGAGAATTGCTGGAACCTGGGAAGGGGCGGTTGCAGTGAGTCGAGATCGTGCCACTGCACTGCAGCCTGGGTGACAAGAGCAAAACTCCGTCTAAAAAAGAAAAAAAAAATTAGCCAGGCATGTTGGTGCATGCCTGTAATCCCAGCTAATTGGGAGGCTGAGGTAGGAGAATTGCTTGAACTCAGGAAGGTGAAGCTTGCAGTGAGCCAAGATCATGCCACTGCACTCCATCTTGGGCTACAGAGTGAGACTCTAACTCAAAAAAAAAAACAAAAACAAAACAGAAACAAAAACAGGGAACAGAAGAATTATTCAACTATGATCCACCTTAATCCCTGACTCACAGAATCTGTGAGATATAGTAAAATGGTTGTTGTTTTAAGCCACTAAGTTTTGGGGTAATTTGTTATGGAGCATTTGTTATGGTAATTTGTTGTAGCCAGAGCCATCATGTTTATTTGATTGCTTACCATGTTTTCTGCCTCTAGAATGGGTGCTCCATGAACTGCTTTGTTCCCTGCCATGTGCTCACTGTCCAGCCCAGAGCCTGGCACATAGCTGGTGCTTAATAAATATTTGCTGAATAAATGAGAGAGTGGATGAATAGATGTATGCCCACCACACTTGGGTTCAACTCCGTTCATCCAGCTGGGTAGCGTTTCTGGGATAATCCTGCATATGTCTTGGCATTGGGAAGAGGGGCACTCAGGCACCTGCCATCCCCTGGCAGCCTAGTCCCCAGTCCTGGAAGGGGGTACTGAGAGTGGCTTTGGTCACCAAAACCTATTGTTGCATGAGGGCTCAGTTAATGCCTACCTCTCTTTTCTGTTCCAACCTCCAGACTTTGCACAAATGACTTCTGGTGATGTCTTCCAAGCCTCGTTTGTCTGAATTCACCTCCTCCAGAAAGCTGGTCTAGTTTGGAAACTCTCTCAGGCTCCCTTCCTGACATCCAGAGACAACCTTCCTCCCGCTTGTTGACTACAGACAGTTGCAGGGATTGCTTTAGGATCATTCCCACCCAGAGCCCCCAGGTGCCCCATACGGCCACCTCCCACCCTGCACAATTCAGTCCCCTAGCAATGACATTCCCTACCCAAAATACCTGCTATGTGTCAAATCCTGTGCTGGGTGTTTTGCTGCCAGTATCTCAGTTCAACACACTTCCACAACTCAGTGAGGTCAGATCCATGATTGTCCCATTTTATGAATGAAAAAGGTGAGGCTCCAAGAGGAAACACTAGTTCCAGGTACCTGGCTGGCAGGTGCTCTTCTGGGATCCAGTTCATCATTATCATCATCGTCATCATCACCATTATCATCATCATGACTGTAATTTACTAAGCACTGACTGTGACGATAATGATCTACCAAAGGATGCCCAATTCAAGGGGTTAAACTTCAAGCAGAAAAAGGATATTTTCATAGTTTCAAAGTATCTCCCTAAGTATATTTAATAACTACACAGAGTAAAATAATAATTTTTTTTGAGATGGATTCTCTCTTTATCACCCAGGATGGAGTGCAGTGGCGCAGTCTCGGCTCACCACAACCTCCACCTCCCGGGTTCAAGCAATTCTCCTGCGTCAGCCTTCCAAGTAGCTGGGAGTATGGATGCACACCACCATGCCCGGCTAATTTTTGTATTTTTTTGTTTGTTTGTTTGTTTGTTTTGTTTTGTTTTTTTGAGACAGAGTCTTGCTCTGTCGCCCAGGCTGGAGTGCAGTGGCACTATCTCGGCTCACTGCAAGCTCCGCCTCCCGGGCCCATGCCATTCTCTTGCCTCAGCCTCCCGAGTAGCTGGGACCACAGGCGCCCGCCACCGCGCCCGGCTAATTTTTTTTTTTTGTATTTTTAGTAGAGACGGGGTTTCACCGTGTTAGCCAGGATGGTCTCGATCTCCTGACCTTGTGATCCGCCCGCCTCAGCCTCCCAAAGTGCTGGGATTACAGGCGTGAGCCACTGCACCCGGCCAATTTTTGTATTTTTAGTAGAGACGAGGTTTCACCATGTTGGCCAGGTTCGTTTTGAACTCCTGACCTCGTGATCCACCCGCCTCGGCCTCCCAAAGTACTGGGATTACAGGCGTGAGCCATTGCGCCCAGCCTAAGATAATAATTTTACAGTGGAGAAGTCCAGTAGATACTGCCCTAGATAACTGATCAAGGTTAATGTCGTTGGTCATACATGTCAACATCAGGTGCTTCTGCAAGGATGCACTGAGGAAGGCATGACACCACTTCTGTGACATTTTCCCCATAATTCATGACTTCAATTTGATCCCAAGAAAATTTCGGACAAATCCAACTTGAAAGACATTCTACTAAGCAGCTGAATAGGACTCTTCAAAAGTGTCAAGGTCACAAAAAAGAAGGAAAGACTGAGGAACTGTCACAGATTGAAAAAGACTGCTGGTGCCAGGTGTGGTGGCTCACACCTGTAATCCCAGCACTTTGAGAGCCTGAGCAGGGGAGGATTACTTGAGTGTAGGAGTTTGAGACCAGTCTGGGCAACATGGTGAAACCATCTCTGCAAAAAAATACAAGACGTTAGCTGGGTGTGGTGGGCTCACACCTGTAGTCCCGGTTACTCAGAAGGCTGAGGTGGGAGGATCGCTGGAGCCTCAGGGGCGGAGGTTGCAATGAGCTGAGATCACGCCACTGCACTCCAGCCTGGGCCATAGAGTGAGACTCTGTCTGAAAAGAAAAAACAAACAAACAAAAAAACCTGGTTTAGGCCGGGCTCGGTGGCTCACGCCTGTGATCCCAGCACTTTGGGAGACCAAGGTGGGCAGATCGCGGGGTCAGGAGATGGAGACCATCCTGGCTAATATGGTGAAACCTCGTCTCTACTAAAAATAAAAATATTAGCCAGGCGTGGTTGCTTGAACGCAGGAGGTTGAGGCTGCAGTGAGTCGAGATCACACCACTGCACTCCTGTCTGGGTGATCATAAGAGACCCTGTTTTTTTTTAAAAAAAAAAAAAAAAGAGGCCGGGCGCGGTGGCTCAAGCCTGTAATCGTAGCACTTTGGGAGGCCGAGACGGGCAGATCATGAGGTCAGGAGATCGAGACCATCCTGGCTAACATGGTGAAACCCCCGTCTCTACTAAAAAAAAAAAAAAAAAAAACAAAAAAAAAAAGAAAAAAAGAAAAGAGATCTAAACTGCATAGGGATCTTAGGGAAAGTCTCTCTGAGAGGACATTTGAGCTGCAAATTGAAGGACAATGGTTGGGGTTTGGGTGTCAATATATAACAACCTCTTCTTTGCCCAAGTTCTGACACAACAGACAGCCAGATGAGTAATCAGGTATATTGAAATCAAAATAACACTTCCTTATTCTTCCAGTCACTGTTCCTGCATGACAGGCCACCTGGTGTTTAGTGCGTAAAATAACTGATGCTGATGGTTTCTGTGGGCCAGGAAGTCAGAGAGGGCATGGCAGGGATGACTCGTCTCTGCCCTGTGAAGTCTGGGGCCTCAGCAGGAAAGACTCAATGGCTACGAGGGCCTTGATGGCTGGGGCTGGAATCATCTGGAGTTGTACACGTCTGGAAGTGGATGCTGGCTGTAGGCTGGCACCTCAGCAGCGCCCTGAGCCAGCACATCTACACATGACCTCTCCATATGGTCTCTCCACCTGGGCGGGCTTGGCTCCCTCATAGCATGATGGCTGGGTTCCCGGGGAGAGTGTCCCAACCACGTGGCTTTTTTTTTCTTTTCTTTTCTTTTCTTTTTTTTTTTTTTGAGATGGAGTCATGTTCTGTCGCCCAGGCTGGAGTGCAGTGACACAATCTCAGCTCACTGCAACCTCCGCCTCCCGGGTTCAAGCAATTCTCTGCCTCAGCCTCCCAAGTAGCTGGGATTACAGGCGCCTGCCACCATGCCTGGCTAATTTTTTTTTTTTTTTGAGACGGAGTCTCGCTCTGTCGCCCAAGTTGGAGTGCACTGGCCGGATCTCAGCTCACTGCAAGCTCCGCCTCCCGGGTTCACGCCATTCTCCTGCCTCAGCCTCCCGAGTAGCTGGGACTACAGGCACCCGCCACATCGCCCGGCTAGTTTTTTGTATTTTTAGTAGAGACGGGGTTTCACCGTGTTAGCCAGGATGGTCTCGATCTCCTGACCTTGTGATCCTCCCGCCTCGGCCTCCCAAAGTGCTGGGATTACAGGCTTGAGCCACCACGCCCGGCTTTTTTTTTTTTTTTTTTTGAGACAGAGTCTTTTTTTTTTTTTTTTTTTAGAGACGGAGTCTCGCTCTGTCACCCGGGCTGGAGTGCAGTGGCCGGATCTCAGCTCACTGCAAGCTCCGCCTCCTGGGTTCACGCCATTCTCCTGCCTCAGCCTCCCGAGTAGCTGGGACTACAGGCGCCCACCACCTCACCCGGCTAGTTTTTTGTATTTTTTAGTAGAGACGGAGTTTCACCATGTTAGCCAGGATGGTCTTGATCTCCTGACCTCGTGATCCGCCTGTCTCGGCCTCCCAAAGTGCTGGGATTACAGGCTTGAGCCACCGCGCCCGGCCGAGACAGAGTCTTGCTTGTCGCCCAGGCTGGAGTGCAGTGGTGCGATCTCGGCTCTGCCTCCCGGGTTCAAGCAATTTTCCTGCCTCAGGCTCCTGAGTAGCTGAGGTTAAAGGCGCCCACCACCACGCCGGGCTAATTTTTGTATTTTTAGCAGAGACAGGGTTTCATCATGTTGGTCAGGCTGGTCTCAAACTCCTGACCTCAGGTGATCCACCTGCCTCGGCCTCCCAAAGTGCTGGGATTATAGGAATGAGCCACGGCGTCGAGCCTATTTTTTTTGTATTTTTAGTAGCGATGGGGTTTCACCATTTTGGCCAGGCTGGTCTTGAACTCCTAATCTCATGATCCACCCACCTCAGCCTCCCAAAGTGCTAGGATTACAGGCGTGAGCCACCGCACCTGGGCCCACATGGCATTTTTATGATCCAGAAGTCACATAGCAACTTTCACCATATTCTGCTGTTTAATGCGGTCACAAAGGTACATCCTGGCTGAAGGAAGAGGGACATAGATCCCACCACTCCAGGGCAGGAGTGTCAAGGTCACAATGGTCCAATGAGCATGTGGAATTGGAGATACTGATGAGGGTATCTTCTTTGAAAATACAATTTGCCACAATTCCTGATAAACTACTTAGCAAAGCATAGCTTTGGTCTGTGAGTGAGAGGCCAGGTGTGTTGCTCCAGTAGAGCTTTCTCAGATGGAAACAGGTGAGTGGGAATAAGACTTGCCCTTGAGAGAAGAGCATTTTAGCAGAGGGAAGAGCAATTACAAAGGCCCTGCCATGGGCAAGGTTGGGTGTGTTCTAGGAACTGAAGTCCAGTGTGGCTGGGGCGTGGTGGGAGAGCAGGAGAGGCTGATGAAGCAGCTGTGTTTGGAAGGTTTGGTAGTGGGGACCTTGAACGTCAGGCTAAGGAGTTTATTGGGAAGCCAGCGGTGCCAAGAAAGGCTCAAGGATGCCATGAGGCTGTCCCCACATAGGCTGTCCCCACATCTGGGGGCCAAATACCCATGCCCATGTGCAGGCCAATTGTGTCTCAGCGAAGACAGAGGCCCTGGCCTCCAGGATGTGAAGGGACTAGTGCCTACCCTAGGGCACTCCCAGATCTCACCACCTCAGCCCCTTTGCCAGGTTGGATCCCTCCCTCAGCCCCCCTCCTCTAGTGTGTCTGCCCTGGTCGGGAGGAGGAAACAGGAATAGTATGAAGAGATCTGACCTGCCCCCAGGAGGTTTCCATCTCTAGGCCACCTGTCATGTCCTGTCCCAGTGAAATCTAGCTAAGGGCATTCATCTACCCCGATCATGCTATGGGCTCTGTGGCAGGCCAGGAAACCTGCCATTAGTGGCCATCCACCCCTATGGCAGTCCCAGCTCAACGTCAGTTTCTGTTGTTGTTGTTTTTGAGACGGAGTCTCACTCTGTCACCCAGGCTGGAGTGCAGTGGTGCGATCTAGGCTCACTGCAAGCTCCGCCTCCTGGGTTCACACCATTCTCCTGCCTCGGCCTCCCGAGTAGGTGAGATTACAGGTGCCCGCCACCACACCCGGCTAATTTTTTTGTATTTTTAGTAGAGACAGAGTTTCACCATGTTAGCCAGGATGGTCTCAATCTCCTAACCTCGTGATCTGCCCACCTCAGCCTCCCAAAGTGCTGGCATTACAGGCGTGAGTCACCACACCTGGCAGTTTGTTTTTTTGAGATAGGATCTTGCTCTGTTGCCCAAGCTGGAATGTAGTGGTGCAATCACAGCTCACTGCAGCCTCGCGCTCCTGGGCTCATGCAATCCTCCCACCTCAGCCTCCTTAGTTGGGACTGCAGGTGTGTGCCACCACATCCTGCTAATTTTTTTCTTTATTTTTTGTAGAGGCAAGGTCTCGCCATTTTGCCCAGGCTGGTCTTGAACTACTGATCTCAAGCAATCCTCCCTCCTCAGCCTCCCAAAGTGCTGGGATTACAGGGGCGAGCCACCACGCCCAGCTCTCAGTGTCAGTTCTGACCTGGCGTGCCTGTCCAGGGTTTTAGAAGCACTTGCTTGACGGGCCACCAGAGCTGCGGGTCTTCCCGCGACATCCTCCCGCGACATCCTCCGAGCCCGAGCTGCTGCCGGGACACTCTCATTGTTCAGCGATTCCCACGGCTCCGCAGAGCCTCCGCTCTCACAGGTGAGCTGGGTGGGCCTTGCTCTCTGCTCCTGGCCACAGCCCTCGGCTCACTGACCACGCCCATCAGCTCGCTGGCCCTGCCCCCTGGGCTCCTGGTTTCCTTGCTGTACCCTGGCCTCGCTCCTCGTGGTTAGCTCTGCCCATTCCCTCCTCTCTCTGCTCCTTCTGTACTAGACCTCCTCCTTGGGTTCAAGGGGCCCTCGGGTCTCCCGAAGGGCTGGGAGTCCAGGTCTGTGACGTTTTGTCCAGCACCTCTTCCTATTTTTACCTTAGGGTCCTGTGTGAGGCCTAGCTCTTCCACAGTATCCCCTCTAGGCTGGCAGGCCGGAGGTGGGTCCTCTGTGAAACCTAGAGCCTGGGTGGGGATCTTGTTGGCAGGGGGATGCTGAGGCTGTGGCTCAGGTCTTAGCGTCTGGGCAGAATCTGGGGGGCTCCCTGGAGCCGACCAAGTGAGTGTGAGCTGCCATCCCTCCCGTTGGTAGGTCTTAACCTGTCCCAGAGCTCTCGGCATGTTGGCCCTGTTGTGGCAAGTGGCCTGAATGCCCTCTCCGGAGCCCTCTCCACCCTTGGACCCACCAGGGTTCCAGAAGACCCATATTCTTTGGCTCTGGGACCCCGAGTGGCCTGCCTTAAGGGACAGTCCGTCTCTTCCCAGGTTCAGGACCTCGAAAGGAGGCTCCGCAATCGTCCTGCAGGCTATATTCACTGTGAGCTGCTCAGGGCCTGCCTCCACCCCATGGCTCTCAGCCCAAGGGTGGGCTTCCCCCACAGATGTTCCTTATCACAGCATCACTCAACTTCTGGAACCTGATGTTCCCACAGAGACTGGGGCGGAAGAGCGCAGGGAAGAACAGAGGGACGCCTTTCCCAAATGCCTTCCCTTGGGAGACCCTGTGAAACTGAGGAGAGGAGGGGAAAATTAGACCCAGAAATGGTGCCGCTTGGCCACTCAGAGTGGCTGTAGTAGAGCCATGCATAGACACAGGCCACTCACTCCAGTGCAGCCACCAGCCTCCCAGCCACCCTGAAAAAGGTCTGGCAAGACTCATCACCTTCTGCCTGGCGTAGTGGCTCACGCCTATAATCCCAAGCACTTTGGAAGACCAAGGCAGGAGGATCCCTTGAGCTCAGGAGTTCAAGACTAGCCTGGGCAACATAACAAGACCCTGTCTCTACAAAGCTTTTAAAAAAAAAAAAAAGCCATGCTTTCCTCCAGATTCTTGAAGAAGCGTCTTCCCCTGTCCTCTGTCCATAGGACTACTCTATGGAACACCCTGCTCAGCAACCAAGAGGTAAGGGGTGGTCTTTTTTTGTTTTCTTTTGGAAAGGGAGTCTCACTCTGTGGGCCAGGCTGCAGTGCAGTGGTGCGATCTCGGCTCACTGCCACCTCCGCCTCCTGGGTTCAAGCGATTCTCCTGCCTCAGCCTCCCAAGTAGCTGGGATTACAGGTGCCCCCCACCACGCCTGGCTAATTTTTGTCTTTTTAGTAGAGATGGGGTTTCGCCATGTTGGCCAGGCTGGTCTCGAGCTCCTGACCTCAGATGATCCACCCTCCTCGGTCTCTCAAAGTGCTGGGAGTACAGGCATGAACCACCACGCCCAGCCAAGATGGTCCTTTTGGGGGTCTCTCACATTTGGAATTACCTTGGTTGGGGGAGGGAAGGAGCAGCTCCCAGAGTGACCAGCAGTGGGCCCAACCTGGCCAGTTCTGGGAGCTGGACATCTCTTGGAACTCGGGAAGACTCCCAAGCTGCCTTCTCGAAGATTTGTCTCTGGCACCATCCAGAATGGAGGTGATGTGCACTCTAGGGTCTCTCTAACACCTTCCCTTCTAGGCTTATCTGCCCCCAGGACTAAGCCCCCCCATTTATTTATTTATTTATTTATTTATTTATTTATTTATTGAGACGGAGTCTCGCTCTGTCGCCTAGGCTGCAGTGCAGTGGTGCAATCTCGGGTCACTGCGACCTCCACCTCAGCCTCCCTAGTAGCTGGGACTACAGGCATATGCCATGATGCTTGGCAAATTTTTGTATTTTTAGTAGAGATAGGTTTTATTTCATTTTATATATATATATATATATATATATATATATATATATATATTTTTTGAGACGGACTCTCCCTCTGTCGCCCGGGCTAGAGTGCAGTGGCGGATCTTAGCTCACTGCAAGCTCCGCCTTCTGGGTTTATGCCATTCTCCTGCCTCAGCCTCCCGAGTAGCTGGGACTACAGGCGCCCGCCACCTCGCCCGGCTAGATTTTTGTATTTTTTAGTAGAGACGAGGTTTCACCGTGTTAGCCAGGATGGTCTCGATCTCCTGACCTCGTGATCCGCCCGTCTCGGCCTTATTTTATATATTTATTTATTTATTTATTTTTGAGACGGAGTCTTGCTCTGTCGCCCAGGCTGGAGTGCGGTGGCTCGATCTCAGCTCACTGCAACCTCTGCCTCCCAGGTTCACGTCATTCTCCGGCCTCAGCCTCCCAAGTAGCTGGGAGTACAGGTGCCCACCACCATGCCCCACTAATTTTTTATGTTTTTTGTAGAGACGGAGTTTCACCATGTTAGCCAGGATGGTCTTGATCTCCTGACCTTGTGTGTGATCCGCCCGCCTCAGCCTCCCAAAGTGCTGGGATTACAGGCATGAGCCACCGCACCCAGCAAGATAGGTTTTCTTCATGTTGGCCAGGCTAGTCTCGAACTTCTGACCTCAAGTGATCTGCCCGCCTCGGCCTCCCAAAGTGCTGAGATTACAGGCGTGAGCCACCACACCTGGCCAGTCTTTAGAGACTGTCTGGAGCAGGCCGCTATGGCCTCGTTAGGGTACAGGAACCCTGATGGAAGGCATGGAGGCTGGGCATACCTCAGGGACCTAGAGCAGGGAGATCTGAAAAGCTCTTGTCTCCAGGCCACCGAGGGGACCCCCAGCCCTCGCCCATTCATCCGCCATCCGTATACTGACAGTCCCGGGACACATTTACTGAACTCGTGCTCTGCTTCATTCGAACACATCACTCCTCTTCTTAACTTTGGTTGCCTCCCACCTTCTTTTTGTTTAATTTAATTTAATTTAATTTAATTAATTCATTTATTTATTTATTGAGACAGGGTCTCATTCTGTTGCCCAGGTTGGAGAGCAGTGGTGTGATCTCAGCTCACTGCAACCTCCACCTCCCACCCCAGCCTCCTGAGTAGCTGGGACTACACAGGTATGCCACCACGCCAGTTTAATCACCTTCTTTCCACCTTCTTTTTTTTTTTTTTTTTGGAGACGGAGTCTCGCTCTGCCGCCCAGGCTGGAGTGCAGTGGCCGGATCTCAGCTCACTGCAAGCTCCGCCTCCCGGTTCACGCCATTCTCCTGCCTCAGCCTCCGAGTAGCTGGGACTACAGGCGCCCGCCACGTCGCCCGGCTAGTTTTTTGTATTTTTAGTAGAGACGAGGTTTCACCATGTTAGCCAGGATGGTCTCGATCTCCTGACCTCGTGATCTGCCCATCTAGGCCTCCCAAAGTGCTGGGATTACAGGCTTGAGCCACCGCACCCGGCCAATCACCTTCTTTAAATAAAATCCAAGCTCCTCACCATGACCTACAGGACCTTCTTGGTGGTCCAGCCCACCTCTCCCTCAATCCAGCCTCCCCTTTAACCATGACACTCTGGCCAAGATGACTTCTCTTCTTTTGTTGTTGTTTTTGTTGTTGTTTTGAGATGGAGTTTTGCTCTTGTTGTCTAGGCTGGAGTGCAATGGTGGGATCTCGGCTCAATGCAACCTCTGCCTCCCAGGTTCGAGTGATTCTCCTGCCTCAGCCTCCCGAGTAGCTGGGACTACAGGCGCATGCCACCACATCCGGCTAATTTTTGTATTTTTAGTAGAGATGGGGTTTTGCCACGTTGGCCAGCGTGGTCTCGAACTCCTGACCTTAGATGATCCGCCCGCCTCGGCCTCCCAAAGTGCTGGGATTACAGGCGTGAGCCACAGCGCTTGGCCTAAAAGATGTTTCTGGAGTAGGAGGCTTTGGGCCTAGCTGGAAGGTTTGCGTCTTCAAAGGCCTGAAGAGAACATCCCAGGTGGGAGAAACAGCAAGGAGGGAACGTGTGGAGGAGGCAGGGAGACCCTGCTCTTGGGACTACTGTCTGCAGAGGGTGTCCAGAGGCAGGACCCCAGGGGTAGGGACACTGATGCAGGAGTCGCTCTGCAGCCCCTCCCCCGAAGCTGTGGGCCGGGGTGCCCCCAGGGACGCGGGCTGTGCGCTCCCACGCCCAGCTGAAGCAGGACGTTCCCACGCGGGGGCGGCCCTGAAAGGCTGTGGGGCGGGCCGGGGGCGGGCGCCCGCGCTCAGGTCCCTCCGCAGCGGGTTCTCAGTTGCTCTCTGGGCAGACCCAGGTCGCGCTCCCGCTGCCGAGCCCGCGAGGTGAGTGAGTTGGCGGAGGACCCTGCAACCCAAGCCCGCGCGCGTCAGGGGCGCGGCTCGGTCTCCTGCCTTCGCCGCTGGGTCACGCCCCGAGTGGTCCCTGTCTTAGAGGGTTGGGGGGCTTCATGCAGGTTAGAGTTGAGGGTTCCTGGAGAGTCCTCCGTCTGCATATGTATGCCATCTTTTTCCCCAAATACAGATTACACCCTCCCTCTCTGGATATGTGGAGCTCTCCCACCCACTAATCATAATCACTGGCCGGAGCCCCTCTTTTCCAGAAGTGCGGGCCGCCCCCTCCCACTTATCACCTGTAATGTACCCCCTCCCTCACTCTATTTGTTGGGTGTCCCTCTCTCTCTCCCTAGATGTGGGATCCCCTTCTTTTCCCCAGATGTGTGTCTCCCTCCCTCTGACCCAGTTAAGTCCCTATCCTCTAAAGCCCCTCCCCACCCCCATGGATGCCAAACCCCCAGGCTTCCCTGGGGGTGGGGGACTGGGCTTAGCCGGTCTGGCTGAACCCAGTCCCTTAGCCCCGACCAGATCCAGCAGAGCAGGCGTGTGTGCACGTAGGCGGCCAATTACGGGGGAAGGGGTGGGGGCCAGACGGTCTGTCTGTTCTGCCTGTGCAGTGCAGGGAAGAGAGCCTCAGGACCTGCTCCCTCTCAGCCTGGACCCCCACCCAGCTTCCTCTGGGGAGCAAACAACTGAGCAGAGTTCTCCAGTCTGGCCAGACTGAGCTGGGACTGGCACCAGAACCCAAGCCCTCAGCCTCAAACTCTTCAGACCTTGGCCCAACACTTAGGCCTCCTCCCACTTCTCAGATGGTGAATTGAGGTCCCAAGAAGGGGCTCCAAAGGTCTAGGACCCCCATTGCCCCCCCTCCCAGGGATATCAGACAAAATTAGAAGGGTCAAGGGCCTGAGGGCGACCTTGAAACTCTGGGATCCCTACCACTACCGTACCAGTGGAAAAGGGTTTCTCCATCTGGCCCTAAGGTTTGGGGGCAGAGGGTGATGTGGGGTCAGAACTCATCTATACCTTCATGCCCCCAGATGCTGCCCAAAGCTGCCTGGAGTTTGTTGCTGAGGAAAGGTGGACGCGGAAGACGAGGGATGCATAGCTCAGAAGGCACCGGTGAGACCTGGAGTCCTTCCTCCCAGCCTAACTCCAGAGATGGGGCCAGGGGTCCCCTCTGCCCTTCCATGCCACACTGGGCCTGTTCCTACCACACTTCCTATGATCCCACTCCTTGGTCCCAGGCCAAGTTTCTCCAGGAAATGGAGTCCGCGGGGTGAGCAGACAGTGGCCATCTCCATTCCAGGCTTCCTTAGGAGCCAGCCCCCAAGCCTCAGGTCCCTAGGTCTTTTGTGCTGAGGTGGAGGATGCTGACAGAACCTTGGACCCTGATTCCTCCTTTCCAGACCCTAGTTTGAATGCTAGTAAGAAGAAAGAGACCTAAAGCAGAAGAGACTTCAGCCAGATAGAAAAGGGCCTTGCTGACCCATGGAGAATAACAAAGAAACATTTATTGAGCCCTTGCTAGTACCCCAAGCTATTATAAACCTTTTTTTTTTTTTTTTGAGACAGAGTCTTGCTCTGTCGCCGAGGCTAGAGCGTTCAGTGGCGTGATCTCAGCTCACTTCAATCTCCGCCTCCTGGGTTCAAACGATTCTTCTGACTCAGCCTCCCGAGTAGTTGGGATTATAGGCGCCCACCACTGTGCCCGGCTAATTTTTGTATTTTTAGTAGAGGCGGGGTTTCACCATCTTGGCCAGGCTGATCTCGAACTCCTGACCTTGCAATCCACCCGCCTCGGCCTCCCAAAGTGCTGGGATTACAGGCATGAGCCACCAAGCCAGGCCACTTTCTTTATTAATATAGTTAGAGATAGGGTATCCAAGGGGCAGCCTGGACTCAGCTCCCTCCATTGTGTCTACAGCCCGTGGTGGGGGGAAGACGCCCCCCTACACCAACTGCTATGCCCAGCGCCACTACCCCATGCCAGAAGAGCCCTTCTGCACAGAACTGAACGCTGAGCAGCAGGCCCTGAAGGAGAAGGAGAAGGGAAGCTGGACCCTGCTGACCCACGCCGAAAAGGTGGCCCGTAGGTGTCAGGGTGGGGATGGCTGGAGAGAGTGGGTTGGGGCCTGGCTTTGGAAAGAAGGGCCTGTCAGGGATCAGAGGGCAGAGAGAAGCCCCCAGACAACCAGAAACCTCCAAACACCTGAGGGGTGAAGTTTATGCCTTTGTTTGCTTGTTGATTCACTCACCTATTTGTGCATAGCCTGATGTTAGGCAATGCTGGGGACAAGAGGTGAATCACCTGGATAGTCCCTGTCCCCATGGTGCTCCCAGTCCCGTGGGAAAAACCAGTACAGACCCCAATAATTGTAATACAGAATATGTGACTAGGGTGAGGTGTGTTCAAGGACTGTGAGATGAAATCTTGGTGGACCTCCCAGAGGAGGGCACTTTCCAGCTGGCCTTTAAGGGTGAAGAGGAGGGCACTGCCAGGGAGTGGGAAGTGCATGGGGAAGGGTGTCAGAGCAGGAGACTGTGGAGGCTCCTGGAATTGAGTGATGTGGGGGAGATGGAACAGAGAGAGGCAGGTGAGGCGGTTGGGGAGGAGCCCTCTGACCCTGGGAGACTGGAGGGATGTGTGGTCCCTTGTCATGTCCACCAGAGCACCCCTGAGCTGACCCTTTGATATTTTTAGCACCTTATTCTCATTCCATGAATGGGAACACTCAGCCTGACCTCCAAGATTTCAAGGGATTCCTAGTGGGGAAAGGTTCGTGCTTCTCAAATTCATTCATTCAGTCAACATCTTATTGAGCACCTACTGCAATACCATGCACTGGGAATGCAGCTGTGAGCCAGCCAGGCTCCCTTTCTGCCTGTGAGCTTGCATTTCCAGCCCTCTCTCAACACCTTTCCTCTCTCCTCTCTCTCTCTCTCTCTCTCTCTCTCTCTCACACACACACACACACACACACACACATATACATATCTTGGTTTTCTCTTCATTTCAGAAATTGACCCTCTTTATCTGAGCGTGGTGGCACATGCCTGTGGTCCCAGCTATTCGGGAGGCTGAGGCAGGAGGATTGCTTGAGCCCAGGGGAGTTGAGGCTGCAGTGAGCTGTGATTGTGCCACTGCATTGCACTCCAGCCTGGGTAACAAAGTGAGACCCTGTCTGGGGGAAAAAAAGAAAAAAGAAAAAAAAGAAAGAGAGAGAGAGAGAAATAAATGACGGACATTCGCCAAGCAAGATGGTCATGAGCACCACCCCTAATGTGTACCGTACGCTTACAGGTAGCAGGCACCGCTGTGGAGGTAGGTGCTCTCATTAGCTCACATTCGAGAGCCTCAGCTCAGTAAAGTGCAGTCACTTGCAATGGTCGCATGGCTAGAGAGTGGTGGAGGCAAGATTTGAAACCACACAGACAGGCACCAGGGGTTTCACCCTTAGCTGCTATACCACATTAGCTACACTGAAGGTTTGGTGGGATGCTTGGTGCATTGCAGTGTAGCCTCACAGATCAGTTAAACAACTTTTTTTCTTTTTTTTTTGAGACAGGGCCTCTGTCACCCAGGCTGGAGTGCAGTGGCCCCATGTCGGCTCACTGCAACCTCTGCCTCCTGGGTTCAAGTGATCCTCCTGCTTTGGCCTCCTAAATAGCTGAGACTACAGGCGGGCACCACCACACCTGGCTATTTTTTTGGTATTATTTTATTTTTTTATTTTTTATTTATTTTTATTTTATTTATTTATTTATTTATTTATTTTTTTGAGATGGAGTCTCGCTCTATCGCCCAGGCTGGAGTGCAGTGGCCGGATCTCAGCTCACTGCAAGCTCCGCCTCCCGGGTTCACGCCATTCTCCTGCCTCAGCCTCCCGAGTAGCTGGGACTACAGGCGCCCGCCACCTCACTCGGCTAGTTTTTTGTATTTTTTAGTAGAGACGGGGTTTCACGGTGTTAGCCAGGATGGTCTCGATCTCCTGACCTTGTGATCCTCCCGTCTCGGCCTCCCAAAGTGCTGGGATTACAGGCTTGAGCCACCGCGCCCAGCCTTTTTTTGTATTTTTTGTAGAGACAGGGTTTCACCATGTTGGCCAGACTGGTCTCGAACTCCTGATCTCATGATCCACCTGCCTCAGCCTAAAGTGCTGGGATTACAGGTGTGAGCTACCACGCTGGCTATTTGTTTATTAATTTATTTATATTTCTGTAGAGACAGAGCAGTCTCACTATGGTTGCTCAGGCTGCTCTTGAACTCCTGGGCTCAAGCAATTCTCCTGCCTCGGCCTCCCAAAGCACTGGGATTACAAGCATGAGCCATCATGCCAGGCCAAATGCTTTGAGTCTTGTCAGACCTCTTCCAGGGCAGGCGGGCATGGCAGCACTGGAGTGCATGGCCTGTGTCTATGCATGGCTCTACTACAGCCATGCTGAGTGGCCTCCACTGGTTGATTTCACTGTCTCAGCCTAAACCGCCCACCCAGGTGTCTTCCCAAAACCTAAGATGGTTCCCTTTCCCCAAGGAATTCTGCTGCCAGCTTTGATTTTCCTTTGGATGTTTGTTTTCATATTTACTTAATGTACTGAGAAAGGATTATACACGTAGGGTAATTTTTTTTTTTTTTTTTTTTTGTGAGACAGAGACTCTCTCTGTCGCCCAGGCTGGAGTGCAGTGGTGTGATCTCGGCTCACTGCAACCTCCGCCTCCCGGATTCACGCCATTCTCCTGCCTCAGTCTCCTGAGTAGCTGGGACTACAGGCACCCACCACCACGCCTGGCTAATTTTTTATATTTTAGTAGAGACGGAGTTTCACTGTGTTAGCCAGGATGGTCTCGATCTCCTGATCTCATGATCCGCCCGCCTTGGCCTCCCAAAGTGCTGGGATTACAGGTGTGAGCCACCGTGCCCAGCCGAATGTACCAATTCTTTTATTTTATTTATTTATTTAGAAACAGGGTCTCGGCTTGGTGTGGTGGCTTATGCCTGTAATCCCAGCACTTTGGGAGGCCGAGGTGGGCGGATCATTTGAAGGTTAGGTGTTGGAGACCAGCCTGGCCAAAGTGGTGTAACCCTGTCTCTACTAAAAATACAAAAAATTAGCCGACCGTGGTGGCAGGTGGCTGTAATCCCAGCTACTCGGGAGGCTGAGGCAGGAGAATTGCTTGAATCCGGAAGGCAGAGGCTGTAGTGAGCTGAGATCACATACTCCAACCTCAGCAGCAGAGTAAGACTCTGTCTCAAAAAAGAAAAAAGAAACGGTCTCACCCTGTTGTCCTGGCTAAGAGAGCACTGTATGGGATCCTTGCTTACTGTAGCCTCAAACTCCTAAGGTCAAGTAGTCCTTCTGCCTCAGCCTCTCGAGTGGCTGGGACCACAGGCACATGCCACTGTACCTGGAGAATTTTTTATTATTTATTTATTTTATTATTATTATTTTTTTGAGACGGAGTCTGGCTCTGTCTCCCAGGCTGGAGTGCAGTGGTGCAATCTCGGCTCACTGCAAACTCCGCCTCCCGGGTTCACGCCATTCTCCTGCCTCTGCCTCCCGAGGAGCTGGGATTACAGGTGCCCGCCACTATGCCTGGTTAATTTTTTGTATTTTTAGTAGAGATGGGGTTTCACCATGTTAGCCAGGATGGTCTCGATCTCCTGACCTCGTGATCCACGCGCCTCGGCCTCCCAAAGTGCTGGGATTACAGGCGTGAGCCACTGCGCCCAGCCTTATCTGGCTAATTTTAAAATTTTTTGTAGGGACGGGGTCTCGCTATATTGCCTAGGATTGTCTCGAACTCGTAGACTCAAGCAGTCCACCTGTCTTGGTCTCCCAAAATTCTGGGATTACAGGCATGAGCCACTATGCCTGGCCCCCTCCCTAATTCTGTTGAAATGAAATCCAGATTCTTCTCCATGGATTCTGACAAGGTCCTGTGTGAACCGGCTCTGGCCAGCCTCTCATTTCCTAAATTCTCTCTCTTTTGCTCATTTCACTCCAGCCACAGTGGTCCTCACTTCACTCTTTCCCTACCTGCTCCCTGCTTCTGGGTCTTTGCACTTCTTCCAGTTCTCACCAACTTTCTCCCATTGATTTTTCAAATCTCAGTTCCAATGTCACCTCCTCTGAGACACCTTCCCTGGCCACCCAACTGTTTCCCTGAAGCATTTGCCACGGTCTCCCCTCTTAACTCCACAAGGGCAGGGATTTTCATCTGGCTTACTTACTGCTGTTACCAGTTCTTGGTCATGCTGTGTATATAGTACATGCTCCGTAAGAATTTGCTGAATGAACAGCATCTGTTGCAGGGAGGGGGAAGCCAGGGATCACTTAGAGTGGACGTACCTGAGGCCTTTCTCCCCTCCCCGCCAATTGCCTCCAGTGTACCGGCTCCAGTTCAATGAGACCTTTGCGGAGATGAACCGTCGCTCCAATGAGTGGAAGACAGTGATGGGTTATGTATTCTTCTTCTTTGGATTCGCAGCTCTGGTGATTTGGTGGCAGCGGGTCTACAGTGAGTAGCAACACCTCATCTAAGATGCAGTCCTGGGCCATGACCTTGTGGTCACGGCCACCAGATGGTTTCTTAAAGGAACCATGCTGGCACTCATCTGAAGAGTTGAAAATTTCTGAAGAGGTGTAGTGTGAAGGGCAGAGCATGGCTGTCTAGGTTTGAATGTAGGAACTTTACCTCTCTGGGCCTCAGTTTCCTCATCTGTAAAATGGAAATAGTAATGTTCCATTTCAGGGTACTTAAGAGGATTTTAATGAGAGAGGGCTATAGGCCAGTATTTGGCTCATAGTCATGAATGGTGTTGTAACTGATTGTTGTGTATGAACTATATGTTTTTCAGTGTATATATATATATATATATATATACATACACAGAACCTCTGCCTCCACAGTTCAAGTGATTCCCCTGCCTCAGCCTCCCGAGTAGCTGGGACTACAGGAGTGTGCCACCACGCCTGACTAATTTTTGTATTTTTAGTAGAGACAGGGTTCGCCATGTTGGCCAGGCTGGTCTCAAACTCCTGGCCTCAAGTGATCTGCCTGCTTCGAACTCCCAAAGTGCTAGGATTACAAGCATGAGCCACCACGCCTGGCCTATTTTTCAGTATATTGCTTCAGCTACTGTAACAGAGAGTCCCCAACTTACAAGAGCTTAAATTAGATAATGGTTTATTCCTTTCTCACAACAAGGGCAGAGAAGCAATCCAGACAAATGTGGGGACTCCACAATGCAGGCTCCTTCTGTCTTGTTGCTCTGCATCCTTGACATGCAAGATGGCTGCTCCAGCTCCTGCCATCAAGCCTACATTCCAGCCAAGGAAAAAAGGGAAAGGAAAATAGGCTCCTCTTTGAGGCCTAGAAGTTGCTCAAACCACTTCTCCTCACATGATATAGGCTGAGAAATGATCACGTGACCATCTGGCTACAAGGGAAGCTGGGAAATATAGTCTTTAGCTGGGTAGTCACATGTACAGCTGAGCTTTTATTACCTCTGAAGAGTGGTTCTCAAAAGTGTTCTCTGTGTACCAATAGCACCACCTACAAACTTGCTAGAAATGCATATTCTCAGCTCCACTGGTCAGATACTCTGGGGGTAGACCCCAACCCCAACAATTTTTTTTTTTTTTTTGAGAGAGAGTTTTGTTCTTTAGTAGTGCAATCTCGGCTCACTGCAATCTCCGCCTTCTGGTTTCAAGCGATTCTCCTGCCTCAGCCTACCAAGTAGCTGGGATTACAGGTGCCCGCCACCATGCCCAGCTAATTTTTGTATTTTCAGTAGAGATGGGGTTTCACCACGTTGGCCAGACTGGTCTCCAATTTCTGACCTTGTGATCCACCTGCCTTGGCCTCCCAAAGTGCTGGGGTTATAGGCATGAGCCACCGTACCTGGCCTGACTCCAACAATTATTTAATTAAATTAATTAATTTATTTGAGATGGAGTCTTGCTCTGTCACCCAGGCTAGAATGCAGTGGCGTGATCCCAACTCACTGCAACCTCTGCCTCCTGGGTTCAAGCGATTCTTCTGCCTCAGCCTCCTGAGCAGCTGGGACTACAGGTGCATGCCACCACGCCCAGCTAATTTTTATATTTTTAGTAGGGATGGGGTTTCACCATATTGGCCAGGCTGGTCTTGAACTCCTGACCTTGTGATCCACCCACTTTGGCCTCCCAAAGTGCTGGGATTACAGGCGTGAGCCACCACACCGGCCCAACAATTTTTATTTTAACTGCCCATCCCTCTGGTAGACCAGTGGAAGGCTCAGCACCACCCGTGCATCCTGGAAGGGCCAGTCTAGCCTAGTGCTTGGCACATAGTCGATGCTCATAAGGGTTGTTCTCTTCTACTCTGCTCCTGGGATAGAATGTACCAGGGATGGAGATCAGGAAGGCTGAGTCAGCCTCAGGGCCAGGTGGACCAGAAAGTAAGGTATGAGAGCTGTTGGGAGCTCAGGCCTCCAGGCCTTTCCTGTCCCGATCCACACATCAAGGTGCCTAAAATGCCTCTATGAGCGCTTTCAGCTTTTAGATTAAGTATTGCCTCTCCCACCAGATTTTTTTCTTTTTTTTTTTAAAAAAGAGACAGGAGTTTTTCTGTGTTGCCCAGGCTGGACTAGAATTCCTCGGTTTAAGTAATCCTCCCATCTTGGCCTCCTGAGTAACTGAGACCATAGGCACATGCCATTGCACCTGGCTCTCCCCATTTTTTTTTTTCTTCTTTTTTTTTTGAGACGGAGTCTCGCTCTGTCGCCTAGGCTGGAGTGCAGTGGCCGGATCTCAGCTCACTGCAAGCTCCGCCTCCCGGGTTCACGCCATTCTCCTGCCTCAGCCTCCCGAGTAGCTGGGACTACAGGCGCTCGCCACCTCACCCGGCTAGTTTTTTGTATATATATATATTTTTTAGTAGAGACGGGGTTTCACCGTGTTAGCCAGGATGGTCTTGGTCTACTGACCTCGTGATCTGCCCGTCTCGGCCTCCCAAAGTGCTGGGATTACAGGCTTGAGCCACTGCGCCTGGCCTTTTTTTTTTTTAGAAAGAGTCTTGCTCTGCCAGCCAGGCTGGAGTGTAGTGACATGATCTTGGCTCAGTGCAACCTGTGCCTCCCAGACTAAACCAATTATCCTGCCTGAGCCTCCTGAGCAGCTGGGATAACGGGGATACACTACTACACTCAGCTAATTTTTTGTATTTTTAGTAGAGACAGGGTTTGACTAGGCCAGGCTAGTCTCGAACTCCTGACCTCAAGTGATCTGCCCACCTCGGCCTGGGCGTGATTACAGGCGTGAGCCACCGCACCCTGCTACCTGTCCCCATATTTTTAAAGTGAACACTCTTACCTACTTCCTACTCTCAACCCCCTTAGAAAGTAAAAGGAATTATTTCATCCTGGACCCTGCCCAGCAAGTGGGAACAAACTCAGTAATTACATAATTATAGTAGATAACATGTATCAGGTGCTTAATATTTGTCTAACGTTGTGCCAACAGCTTTGGAAATACTCAGTTCCCACAATCCTAGTGGATAGGACCTGCTTTTGACAGGTAAGGAAATTGAGGCTCAGAGAGGTGAAGTGACTTGTTGAAGGTCACAGGGCAAGGGAGTGGTGGAGCTGGGATTTGGATTCAGGCAGTCTTCAAATCAGTGCTCTTATTACCACAGGCCACAGAGGTAGGTAAGGCGACTGAGTTGGGAAGGACCTTGGCCTGGCTCCCACGGTCCTTGGAGTCTAAGGCAAAGCTGGGATCGGAACGGAGAGGTGCCTGGGGCGATGCTTTAGGAGAAAGTCTGGGGTGCTGGGCTAGACAGGGTGGAGGGAGCGCCTCAGTGCAGGATACCCCAACCCCGGAGTAACTTGTACCGTCAGCCTTGGGAGTAGCTGGGAGGCTACAGGGTGGCTGGAGACCCTGGCTGGTGGAGGAAGACTGGCCGGATCCTGAGCCACCCCATGCACTCCCTGCAGTGTTTCCTCCAAAGCCCATCACCTTGACGGACGAATGGAAAGCCAAGCAGCTGCAGCGCATGCTGGACATGAAGGTCAATCCTGTGCAGGGCCTGGCCTCCCGCTGGGACTATGAGAAGAAACAGTGGAAGAAGTGACTTGCATCCCCAGCTGTCTCCCTGCGGCTCCACCCTGGCTGGGAGCCTCTGCGGGCCCCTCCCCTCCCCTGCCCTTAACCCCAATAAAGCTGATTGGTTCTCTTCTGCCTCTCACCTCCACTTCAGACTTTACTTGGCACCTAAAATTAGGCATTTTACCAGGCGAAGTGCAAGAAGGGCTCAGAACTCATCTGGTCAGTGAGGGCTTCCTGGAGGAGTGGGGGCTGGAGCCAAGGCTTAGGTGGGATTAGGAAAGGCAAGAAGGGAAGGCATCAGGGGTGGAGCAAGTGGCTTAATCAAAGGTGAGGACACTCTTTTATTCAGCTAATTAACAAATACTTGGCCGGGCACGATGGCTCACACCTGTAATCCCAGCACTTTGGGAGGCCATGGAGGGCGGATCACTTGAGGTCAGGAGTTCAAGACCAGCCTGGCCAATATGGTGAAACCCCGTCTCTACTAAAAATACAAAAATTAGCCTGGTGTGGTGGTGCATGCCTGTAGTCCCAGTTGGTCAGGAGCCTGAAGCAGGAGAATCGCTTGAACTCAGGAGGCAGAGGTTGCAGTGAGCCGAGGTCATACCATTGCACTACAGCCTGGGCGACAGAGAGAGACTCCATCTCAAAAAACAAAACAAAACAAAAAACAAATACTTACTGAGCACCTACTATGTGCCAGGTTCTAATCCAGGCCCTGGGGATGCAGCAGTGAACAAGCAGGCAAAGACCTTGCCTCACGGAGGAGACATTCCTCTATGCAGGGAGATAGAAAAATGAAAAAATAATGCAATAACTTGTAAGTTACATGGTAATAAGCGCCATGAAGAAACGCAACAAAGCAGCATGAGGGGACAGGATAAAGGGGATTGGGGGTTGGTAGTGAAGGCCTTTAGGAAGAGGTGGTCTTTCATTTCTTTTTTTTTGGTAGGGTCTCATTCTGTCACCCAGGCTGGAGTGCAGTGGCCTGATCATGGCTCACTGCATCCTTGAATTCTTGAGCTCATGTGATACTCCCACCTCAGCCTCCCAAGTAGTGGTACAGGTATACAGCACCATGTCCAGCTAATTTTTTTTTTTTTTTGAGACGGAGTTTCACTCTTGTTGCCCAGGCTGGAGTGCAATCTCAGCTTACCGCAACTTCTGCCTCCTGGGTTCAGCCAATTCTCCTGCCTGCCTCAGCCTCGCTGGTAGCTGGGATTACAAGCATGTGCCACCATGCCCAGCTAATTTTGTATTTTTAGTAGAGATGGAGTTTCTCCATGTTGGTCAGGGTGGTCTCGAACTCCCGACCTCGGGTGATCCACCTCCCTTTGCCTCCCAAAGTGCTGGGATTACAGGCGTGAGCCACCGCACGTGGCCATTGGTTTTTTATTTTATTTTATTTTATTTTATTTTATTTTTTGGAGATGGAGTCTCGCTCTGTCGCCCAGGCTGGAGTGCAGTGGCACAATCTCTGCTCACTGCAAGCTCTGCCCTCTGGGTTCACGCCATTCTCCTGCCTCAGCCTCCCGAGTAGCTGCAACTACAGGCATCCGCCCCCACGCCCGGCTAATTTTTTCTATTTTTAGTAGAGACAGGGTTTCACCATGCTGGCCAGGCTCGTCTCGAACTCCTGACCTCATGATCTGCCCACCTTGGCCTCCCAAAGTGCTGGGATCACAGGCATGAGCCACCACACTCGGCTTTTTTTTTTTTGGTAGAGACAGGGCTCCACAATGTTGCCCAGGCTGGTCTCGAACTCCTGGCCTCAAGTGATCCTGCCTCAGCCTCTCAAAGCACTGGGGGATTTTATTCTAAGTGCAATGGGAAGCTGTGTCCATTTGGGTTCTTTGCGAAGCAAATGCCAAGAAGGAATTAACCATGTGAAGAGATTTACTATGGGTAATGCCTGTGAGAGATAAAGGAGAGAGGAAGCAGGAGTAGGTTGGGAGAATCTTCAGACTGCGGTGCAGATCTGACACCTGTGGAAGAAGAGAAGGGAAGAAAGGAGAATTGCATAGGAACAGCCTCAGACTTCAGGGCCTCTGGATCATTCTGAGTCCCATCAGGAGACAAAAACCACAAAGCAATTTAAACAGGGGTTGTTTAATATGAAAAAATTATTAATCTTACCCAGGAGAGTAACCATAAAGATGCAAAGGCCGGTTGCATCTATGTGGTGGCTCATTCCTGTAATCCCAGCACTTTGGGAGGCTGAGGTGGGCAAATCACCTGAGATCAGGAGTTGAAGACCAGCCTGGCCAACATGGAAACCCCGTCTCTACTAAAAATACAAAAATTAGCCAGGCGTGCTAGTGCACGCTTGTAATCCCAGCTACTCGGGAGGCTGAGGCAGGAGAATCGCTTGAACCTGGGAGGTGGAGGTTGCAGTGAGCCAAGATCACGACATAGCACTCCAGCGTGGGCAACAAGAAGGAGACTCCGTCTCAAAAAAAAAAAAAAAAAAAAGATTTTTAAAAGATATCTAAGGAGGCCGGGCGCGGTGGCTCAAGCCTGTAATCCCAGCACTTTGGGAGGCCGAGACGGGCGGATCACGAGATCAGGAGATCGAGACCATCCTGGCTAACACGGTGAAACCCCGTCTCTACTAAAAAAAATACAAAAAGCTAGCCGGGCAAGGTGGCGGGCGTCTGTAGTCCCAGCTACTCAGGAGGCTGAGGCAGGAGAATGGCCTAAACCCGGAAGGCGGAGCCTGCAGTGAGCTGAGATCCGGCCACTGCACTCCAGCCCGGGCGACAGAGCGAGACTCCGTCTCAAAAAAAAAAAAAGATATCTAAGGAGAGTCCCCAAGGAAAGATAAACTTGGAAGGGGGTGCCCTCCCCAAGTGAGGTTCAGACCTCACTGGAGAAGGTGTGGTTGGTTGCAGCCCACTGGATGGCAAGAAGTTGGGTGGGTTGCCTACGGCCACAGCTGGTCCATAGTCCCCTGGGTAAGCAGGAATAACCCTCAGAGGCCTAAGGGAGCTGAGACTGGTGGGCGGGTGGAATTGGGGCACATTTGCAGATGTGAGGCCTAAAGCTTGAAGCGTCTGCATCAGGAGGTTTGCTGGAAGATGGTCCCCGGGCCTGAGGGCTGCAGTGTTGCTATAGGCTATGCACACTGGGCTCATGGCTGGGGCAGATCACCACTAAATGTCCTCACACACACTGCTAAGCAACCAAAAAACAGGAGCAAGAACAGCGCGCACACAGAAACCTTCTCTCCTCCTGAAAGTCTCTTCTAGCACTGACTACTTGCAAAGCTCAGCATCTCACTGTAAAGGAGTTCAGTTCATCTCCATTGTGCAGAGCAGAGTGAATTTGGAGCTGAGCGGTAATACATTGATAACTGGCCCAGCATCTTTTTTTTTTTTTTTTTTTTTTTTTTTTTGAGACGGAGTCTCGCTCTGTCGCCCGGGCTGGAGTGCAGTGGCCGGATCTCAGCTCACTGCAAGCTCCGCCTCCCGGGTTCACGCCATTCTCCTGCCTCAGCCTCCGAGTAGCTGGGACCACAGGCGCCGCCACCTCGCCTGGCTAGTTTTTTGTATTTTTAGTAGAGACGGGGTTTCACCGTGTTAGCCAGGATGGTCTCGATCTCCTGACCTCGTGATCCGCCCGTCTCGGCCTCCCAAAGTGCTGGGATTACAGGCTTGAGCCACCGCACCCGGCCGGCCCAGCATCTTTCAGAAAGTCTTGGCTAGGCCAGTGGGAAGTCCCAGAGCAAGTAATGCCCACTAGTGGAGTCCTGTATTGGGCAAAATTAATGCATCCCTAGTGTATTAGTCAGGGTTCTCTAGAGAGATAGGACCAATAGGATAGATGTATATATGAAAGGGAGTTCATTAAGGAGAATTGACTCACATGATCACAAGGGGAAGGAAGTTCCACAATAGGCCATCTGCAAGCTGAGGAGAAGCCAGCCTGAGTCCCAAAACCTCAAAAGTAGGGAAAACAATAGTGCAGCCTTTAGTCTGTGGCTGAAGGCCTGAGAGCCCCTGGCAAAATCATTGGTGTAAGTCTAAGATTCCAAAAGCTGAAAAACAAACTTGGAGTCTGATGTTCGAGGGCAGGAAGCACCCAGCACAGAAGAAAGATGAGGCCAGAAGACTCAGCCAGTCTAGTATTTCCACTTTCTTCTGTCTTATTTATTTATTTATTTGAGTTGGAGTCGCTCTCTGTCTCCCAGGCTGGAGTGCAGTGGTGTTAGCTCGCTGCAACCTCTGCCCCCCAGGTTCAAGCAATTCTCCTGTCTCAGTCTCCTGAGTAGCTAGGATTACAGGTATGGGCCACCACACCTGGCTAAGTTTTGTGTTTTTAATAGAGATGAGGTTTCACCATGCTGGCCAGGCTGGTCTTGAACTCCTGACCTAGGGTGATCTGCCCATCTTGGCCTCCTAAAGCCACCACACCTGGCCCCTCTGTCTACTTTCTTTCTTTCTTTTTTTAATTTTTTATTTTTATTTTTTATTTTATTTTATTTTTTTTTTGAGACGGAGTCTAGCTCTGTCGCTCAAGCTGGAGTGCAGTGGCCAGATCTCAGCTCACTGCAAGCGCCGCCTCCCGGGTTCACGCCATTCTCCTGCCTCAGCCTCCCGAGTAGCTGGGACTACAGGCGCCCGCCACCTCGCCCGGCTAGTTTTTTGTACTTTTTAGTAGAGACGAGGTTTCACCGTGTTAGCCAGGATGGTCTCGATCTCTTGATTTCGTGATCCGCCTGCCTTGGCCTCCCAAAGTGCTGGGATTACAGGCATGAGCCACTGCGCCCAGCCCCCTCTGTCTACTTTTAACCTAGCTGTACTGGCAGCTGATTAGATGGTACCCACCCAGCTTGAGGGTGGGTCTGCCTCTCCCAGTCCACTGACTCAAATGTTAATCTCCTTTGGCAACACCCTCGAAGACACACCCAGGAATAGTACTTTGCATCCTTCAATCCAATCAAGTTGTTAACCATCACACCTACTAACCCCATTGTGCCTCAGTCCCTGGTTGGGAGCGGCCCAGAAAGATCATGGCCTCGGCATGAACACTACAGCAGGTCTGAAAGTGTGGCAGCTGGAGGTGGTCGTACATCTACCTTCTTCATAGCAGGTTCTCTTGAAGAGTCTGAGTAGCACATCTCCATAGATACCGTAGGTGGCAAGGGAAGAATTTAGCAGAGCAGTTGCGACAACAGTCATTCAACCAACAAATATTTATTGTGCATTTTAACTTAATCACCTTATTTGTTTGTTTATTTATTTATTTATTTATTTGAGATGGAGTTTCTCTCTTGTTGCCCAGGCTAGAGTGCAATGGCGCGATCTCCGCTCACTGCAAGTTCTGCCCCCCGGGTTCAAGCGGTGCTCCTGCCTCAGCCTCCTGAGTAGCTGGGATTACAGGTGCTCACCACCACACCTGACTAATTTTTTGTATGTTTAGTAGAGACAGGATTTCACTATGTTGACCAGGCTAGTCTTGAACTGACCTCATGATCCACCCGCCTCGGCCTCCCAAAGTGCTGGGATTACAGGCGTGAGCCACCGTGCCTGGCTTAATCACCTCTTTTTTTTTTTTTGAGATGGAGTCTCGCTCTGTCACCCAGGCTGAAGTGCAGTGACTGGATCTCAGCTCACTGCAAGCTCCGCCTCCCGGGTTTACACCATTCTCCTGCCTCAGCCTCCCGAGTAGCTGGGACTACAGGCGCCCGCCACCTTGCCCCACTAGTTTTTTTTTTGTATTTTTTAGTAGAGACGGGGTTTCACCGTGTAGGCCAGGATGGTCTCGATCTCCTGACCTCGTGATCCGCCCGTCTCGGCCTCCCAAAGTGCTGGGATTACAGGCTTGAGCCACCGCGTCCGGCTTAATCACTTCTTTTAAAAGGTCTTATCTCCAAATGCAGTCCCATTCTGAGGTGCTGGGGGTTAGAAGATCCACATATGAATTTGGGGGAGACACAATTGAGACCGTAATAGTTGGGCTCAGGGCTGGGCATGGTGGCTTAGGCTTGTAATCCCGGGACTTGGGAGGCTGGGGGGGGCAGATCACTTGAGGCCAGGAGTTCGAGACCAGCCCGGCCAACATGGTGAAACCCTGTCTCTACTAAAAATACAAAAATTAGCTGGATGTGTTGGTGCACGCTTGTAATCCCAGCTACTTGGGAGGCTGAGACACAAGAATCAGTTCAACCGGGAAGTGGATGTTGCAGTAAGCAGAGATTGTGCCACTCCACTCCAGCCTGGGCAACAGAGCAAGACTCTGTTTCAGGAAAAAAAAAAAAGTTGGACTGAGGTTTATTCTGGTGTCTCTTTGTTCTGGGACCAGTGGACACCTAGGGCATGTTCTTCTCATGGCAGAAGTCTGAGACGTCAGCAGGGCAGAGGAATGGGTGGGAACACTCTTAAAGTCCAGGCCCAAAACAAGCACACACAAAACTGCACCACATTCCACCGGCCAAGGTGTTCCAATTATGATTGCTGCATTAGAAACCAACCTGAAACTGAGTGGCATAAAACAATTATTTTATTATGCTCAGAGACCCTGTGGGTCAGGGATTCGGGTCAGGTGTGGTGGAAACCACTTGCCTGTGCTCCAGAACATCTGGGGCCTCAGCTGGAAGCATTCAAGGGCTGTGGCCAGGATTGGCTGGAGGTGTTTTCACTCATATATGTAGTACTTGATGCTGGGACCACAGTTGGACCTGAGATCAACCGGAACATCACTTTGTGGCCTCCCTCCAAGGTCCATCTGTGTAGACTAGTTTGTTCTCCCTTAAAACATGGTGACTAGAGGCCAGGCGTGGTGGCTCACGCCTGGAATCCCAGCACTTTGAAGAGGCCAGGTAGGCAGATCATGAGGTCAATAGATGGAGACCATCCTGGCCAACACGGTGAAACCCCATCTCTACTAAAAATACAAACATTAGCTGGGCATGGTGGCAAGCACTTGTAGTCCCAGCTACTCGGGAGGCTGAGGCAGGAGAATCGCTTGAACCCGAGAGGCGGAGGTTGTAGTGAGTCGAGATTACACCACTGCACTCCAGCCTGGAGACCCAGCAAGACTCTGTCTCCAAAACAAAAACAAAAATATAGTGGCTGGGTCCCAAGAGAGCGGTGGGGAAGTGCTTTGTCTTTTTTTGTGAGACAGAGTCTTGCTCTGTCACCCAGGCTGGAGTGCAATGGCACGATCTCAGCTCACTGCAACCTCTGCCTCCTGGGTTCAAGCGATTCTTGTGCCTCAGCCACTCAAGTGGCTGGGATTAGAGGTGTGCACCAGCACACCTGGCTTTTTTGTATTTTTAGTAGAGATGGGGTTTCACCATATTGACCAGGCTGGTCTCGAACTCCTGACCTCAGGTGATCTGCCCGCCTTGGCCTCCCAAAATGCTGGGATTACTGATGTGAACTACCGCGCCTGGCCTGCATGGTCTTTTTATGATTCAACTTCAGAAGACAAAAAGCATTACCTCTGCTGGAGCCCAGTGGTCAAGTCACTACCAAAGGTACACCCAAGTTCAAGAGGGAGAGCACATGGACTCCACCACTCAGGAGGAGGTCATTGTAAAATGTGGGGTGCATGTGAGAAGGGAAATTTCTTCTTTTTTTCTTTTAAATTTTTTTTACTTTAAGTTCCAGGATACATGTGCAAAACGTGCAGGTTTGTTACATAGGTAAACGTGTGCCACGGTGGTCTGTTATACCTATCAACTCATCACCTAGGTATTAAGCCCCACATGCATTAGCTATTTGTCCTAATGCTCTCTCTCCCCTCGCCCCCACAGACCCCAGTGTATGTTGTTCCCTCCCTGTGTCCATGTGTTCTCACTGTTCAGCTCCCACTTATGAGTGAGAACATGCGATGTTTGGTTTTCTGTTCCTGTGTTAGTTTGCTGAGGATGATAGCTTTCAGCTTCATCCATGTTCCTACAAAGGATATGATCTCATTCCTCTCTTTTTGAGACCAAGTCTCACTCTGTCACTCAGGCTGGAGTGCAGTGGAACGATCCTAGCTCACTGCAGACTCAAATTCCTGGGCTCAAGCAATCCTCCCGCCTCAGCCTCCCAAAGTGCTGGGATTACAGGCATGAGCCACTTCATCTGGCCAAGAGGGAAAATTTTTGAGATCACTTTTCAAAAATACAGTCTACCACCCAAGGTCAAGCCCAATGTTGATGGAGAGAGAAATATCCTTTTTTTTGAGACAGAGTCTTGCTCTGTGGCCGGGGCTGGAGTGCAGTGGCCAGATCTCAGCTCACTGCAAGCTCCGCCTCCCGGGTTCACGCCATTCTCCTGCCTCCACCTCCCGAGTAGCTGGGACAACAGGCGCCCGCCACCTCGCCCGGCTAGTTTTTTTTTTTTTGTATTTTTTAGTAGAGACGGGGTTTCACCGTGTTAGCCAGGATGGTCTCGATCTCCTGACCTCGTGATCCGCCCGTCTCGGCCTCCCAAAGTGCTGGGATTACAGGCTTGAGCCACCGCGCCCGGCCGGAGAGAGAAATATCCTACAGCCAGGGTGTGCATGGAGGCATGAGGAGAGAAGGCAGAATTGTGAGCAGATAATAAATATTCTACGGATGTGGAGAAACGACCAACACAAAATCAAGTTGAAGGCCAGGTGTGGTGGCTCACACCTGAAGTCCCAACACTTTTGGAGGTTGAGGCAGGAGGATAGCTTGAGGCCAGGAGTTTGAGATTAGCCTGGGCAACATAATCAGACCTGTCTCATTATGGGTTTTGTGTTTTGTTTTGTTTTGTTTGAGATGGAGTCTTGCTCTGTAGCCCAGGCTGGAATTCAGTGGCGCAATCTCAGCTCACTGACTCTTCTGCCTCCTGGGTTGAAGCGATTCTCCTACCTCAGCCTCCTGAGTAGCTGGGATTACAGGCATGCGCCACCACACCCAGCTAATTTTTGTATTTATAGTAGAGACAGGGTTTCACCATGTTGGCCGGGATGGTTTCCATCTCTTGACTTTATAATCCCCCCTCCTTGTTCTCCCAAAGTGCTGGGATTACAGGCATGAGCCACTACACCTGGCCATGTCTCAGGTCTTAAGGTCCCTAGCTGGTCAGCCTTCTTTCCACTTTTCAGAGTTTTCTTTTCTTTTTTCTTTCTTTTTTTTTTTTTTGAGATGGAGTCTCACTCTGTCACCCAGACTGGAGTGCAATGGCATGATCTCGGCTCACTGCAACCTCTACCTCCTGGGTTCAAGCAATTCTCGTGCCTCAGCCTCCTGAGCAGCTGGGATCACAGGCATGAGCCACCATGCCTGGCTAATTTTTGCATTTTTGGTAGATACAGGTTTTGTCATGTTGGGCAGGATGGTCTCAAACTCCTGGCCTCAAGTGATCCATCTGCTTCAGCCTCCCAAAGTGCTGGGATTACAGGCATGAGCCACGGCGCCTAGCCTGAGTTTTCTTATTCTTATTTTATATACAGTGTCAAAGGTTCTTAGTTTTACTTAGCAGGAGAAATAGGGAAAAGTACTTCTGCTCTATCTTCCTAGATGTGGAAGTCCTGTGGTTCATCCTACTATATATTAAAATCTCTTTTAATATATAATCTCTCTGTTTCTCCCTACCCCTCCTTCCCCTTCCATTTCATTTGTTGAAAAAAATGGAGTCATTTGTCCTGAGGATTTCCCCCAGTCTGTATTTTGGTAATTGCAATCCATGTGTCACTTATTATGCCCCTCTGTCCCTTGTGTTTTCTATAAATGGTGATTACATTTAGAAGCTTGGTCAGACTCACGCTTGATGTTTTTGGCAAGAATATTTGATGGGTGTGCTGTGTTCTCTTGGCAGGCAGCACATGACGCCTGGTTGTCTCTGTGTACCATTAGCAGCTTTCATTGGTCATTGTGTAGATTCATTAACGTATTAGGAGTACAGATGGCTTTCAAATACATGAAAAGATGCCAACCTCAATTAGATTTTTAAAAATGAAATTTTAAAGTATGAGTACTATTTTTTCATCTACCAGATTGACAAGGATCAGAGTGTTAACATGAATGTTGGCAAGAGTGCAGAGGACAGGCAACTTCACAGGCTGCCTGATTTAACTGTATCCATCAAAATGACAAATGTATACACCCTTTGGCCCAGCAGTTCTACTTTTAGGAATGTACCCTGTGGATACACGGGCACATATGCAAAATGATGGATTGCAGTATTGTTTGGATTAGCAGGAGTTGAAGCCTGGGCAATACAGTGAGACCTTGTCTCTATTAAAAATAAAAAAAAAAAGTAGCCAGGCATGGTGGTGCATGCCTGTGGTCCCAGCTACTTGGGAGGCTGAGGTGGGAGGATCCTCAAATTTGGGTGGTCAAGGCTGCAATGAGTCGTGATCACGCCACTGCACTCCAGCCGGGGCAATAGAACAGACCCCATCTCCAAAAACAAAAACAAAAACAGTAACAACAAAAGTTGAGAACTACCAAATTGTTCCACCTGGAGTGCTACAAAGTTATCACAACTTGAGGCAGACCCTGTGGGCAATGTGCCTGCAGGGTGCTCTCCGAAGCTTTGGTAGACAGTTCTCATTAAAGGGAACAGTCACCTGTGTGTTTTTGACCAAGCATGGGGTAGGCAGGAAATGCCAAATGTCAAGGAGAAAATCTTGAAGCAGCCCTCAGCCAATGAGGGATGAGTTGGTAGATAAACACCTTGGTGTTCTTGTCCCTCAGTGACAGAACTTTGAGCAGTGTTCCATGGGTTTTTCAAAGGATGTCCTGTGGAGGAGCCCCATTGCCTGGAGTGGCAGCTTACTCAGCATCACACCCTATATTGGCTCCCTGTCCTTCCTTCCCCACTTAAACCATTTGCCCCTGAATCTTTATTCTAGGCTTTGCTTTTGGGGGAAATCTACACTAAGGCAGAGCTTGGTGGTGATTTGGCAGCACAGTCTGATACAATTGATAGTAGTTACTATAAAAAATAGTACTTACAGGCCGGGCGCGGTGGCTCAAGCCTGTAATCCCAGCACTTTGGGAGGCCGAGGCGGGCGGATCACGAGGTCAGGAGATCGAGACCATCCTGGCTAACACGGTGAAACCCCGTCTCTACCAAAAAATACAAAAAACTAGCCGGGCGAGGTGGCGGGCGCCTGTAGTCCCAGCTACTTGGAGGCTGAGGCAGGAGAATGGCGGTAAACCCGGGAGGCGGAGCTTGCAGTGAGCTGAGATCCGGCCACTGCACTCCAGCCTGGGCGACAGAGCGAGACTCCGTCTCAAAAAAAAAAAAAAAAAAAAAAAAATAGTACTTACAGTGCCAGACACCATCCTTAAGCACTTCACAAGCATTAAATCTGTGTAACTACCCCATGAAGTAGGCATGATTAGCACCCCTATTTTTCAGGCAAAGAAACTCAGGCACAGAGAGGTTAAGTCACTTGTCCAAGGGCACCTACCTCCCCTGGGCAGTCTTGTTTCACCGTCCTGCTCCAAACCACCACACTATCCTTTCTCTGGTCCCTTGCTGCTTCACCAGCATGAGCTGAGCTTGGCCAAGGTTGGCCTCTTCCCTTCTGGACATCTACTGTAGTGGTCAGCTGTGGAGAGTGGCCATCCACCTACACTCTACAGTTGGTTTTCCAGGTGCCCAGAGAGCTTGGCACAAAGTCCAGGTAAGATTGATATACCCTTTAGGGACAGCCAACCAGCTGCAGAGGGATGTTGCACTTCATAAATGGTTTGTAACCTACAACCCTATCATTATTTTATTATTATTTTTACAATGCAATCATAACAGTTATTTCTGGGGGAGGTTTGTTTGTTTTTTAAGTTGTTGTTGTTTTTTTTTTTCTGTAGAGATGGAGTCTTGCTGTGTTGCCCAGGCTTGTCTCAAACTCCCAGGCTGAAGCAATCCTCCTGTGTCACTCTCCCAAAGTGGGATTATAGGCGTGAGCCACCACGTCCAGCTTTTTGTTTGTTTGTTTGTTTGTTTTGAGACGGAGTTTCGCTCTTGTTGCCCAGGCTGGAGTACAGTGGTGTGATCTTGGCTCACCGCAAACTCCACCTCCTGGGTTCAAGTGATTCTCGTGCCTCAGCCTCCCGAGTAGCTGGGACTACAGGCACCCGCCACCACGCCTGGCTAATTTTTGTATTTTTAGTAGAGACGGGGTTTCACCATGTTGGCCAGGCTGGTCTGAAACTCCTCACCTCAGGTGATCCGCCCACCTTGGCCTCCAAAAGTGCTGGGATTACAGGCATGAGCCTCCATGCCTGGCTTGTTTTTTACATCAGTGCAATTAGAGCCTGACGTGGGTACTTGCTGACATGAGTACTGGTCATTTCCTATTCAGCAACAAGTTTACAAACCATCTCATTGGCCAGGCCACTATGTTATATTTATATTATTTTCTATTGTATATTCAGAAAAACTTTTTCTTGCTTTATGTCCACATTCTTGGTATCTTAGTGTTTTATTATTTTAAAAAATTATTTATTTATTTATTTATTTATTTATTGAGACGGAGTCTCACTCTGTCTCCCAGGCTGGAGCACAGTGGTGCGATCTTGGCTCACTGCAAGTTCCGCCTCCCGGGTTCACGCCATTCTCCTGCCTCAGCCTCCTGAGTAGCTGGGACTACAGGCACCCACCACCGCGCCTGGCTAATTTTTTGTATTTTTAGTAGAGACAGGGTTTCACCGTGGTCTTGATCTCCTGACCTTGTGATCCGCCTGCCTCGGCCTCCCAAAGTGCTGGGATTACAGGCATGAGCCACTGCACTTGGCAATATCTTAGTGTTTTTTTTTTTTTTTGAGACGGAGTCTTCCTCTGTCACCCAGACTGGAGTACAGTGACACAATCTTGGCTCACTACAACCTCCGCCTCCTAGGTTCAAGCCATTCTCCTGTCTCAGCCTCCCCAGTAGCTGGGATTACAGGCATGCACCACCACGCCCAGCTAATTTTTGTATTTTCAGTAGAGACAGGGTTTCACCATTTTGACCAGGCTGGTCTCGAACTCCTGACCTCGTGATCCGCCCGCCTCGGCCTCCCAAAGTGCTGGGATTACAGGTGTGAGTCATCGTGCCTGGCCTATCTTAGTGTTTTAAAAATGACTTCCTCAAATTTTAACATTGACATGTTAACAGTTCATAATATGGCCATTTAAATTTCATTTAAGAACTTCAAGCATTCACAAGACTCTCTATAATGAAATTATTAAAACCAATTATTTATATGTGAATTTATTGAAATGAGATGGCTTAAATAATTTAGGAGAGAATACTCAACGTGGTCAGAATTCTCACATGAGTGTATGCATATTAATTAAAAATCAGGGTGGGGCTGGGCGTGGCGGCTCACGCCTGTAATCCCAGCACTTTGGTAGGCCGAGGTGGGTGGATCACGAGGTCAGGAGATCTAGACCATCCTGGCTAACACTGTGAAACCCCGTCTCTACTAAAAATACAAAAAATTAGCTGGGCGAGGTGGTGGACGCCTGTAGTTCCAGCTACTCGGAAGGCTGAGGCAGGAGAATGGTGTGAACCTGGGAGGTGGGGCTTGCAGTGAGCCAAGATCGCGCCACTGCACTCCACCCTGGGCGACAGAGCGAGACTCTGTCTCAAAAAAAAAAAAAAAAAAAATCAGGCTGGGTGCAGTGGCTCACGCTTGTAATACCAGCACTTTGGTAGGCCACGGCTGGCAGATTGCCTGAGGTCAGGAGTTTGAGACCAGCCTGGCCAATATGGTGAAACCCTGTCTCTAATAAAAATACAAATTTAGCTGGGCATGGTGGTAGGCACCTGTAGTCCCAGCTACTTGGGAGGCTGAGGAAGGAGAATCACTTGAATCCAGGGGAGAGAGGTTGCAGTGAGCCGAGATGGCACCACTGCACTCCAGCCTGGGTGACAGAGCGAGACTCTGTCTCAGAAAAAAAAGAAAGAAAGAAATGAACATATATGATCTATATAAATGTATGTCTTCTTTGATTTTTATTTATTTATTATTTTTTTTTTTTCGAGATGGAGTTTCACTCTTGTTGCCCAGGCTGGAGTGCAATGGCATGATCTCTGCTCACTGCAACCTCCACCTCCCGGGTTCGAGCGATTCTCCTGCCTCAGCCTTCCGAGTAGCTGGGATTACAGGCATGCGCCACCATGCCTGGCTAATTTTGTATTTTTAGTAGAGACGAGGTTTCTCCATGTTGGTTAGGCTGGTCTCGAACTCCTGACCTCAGGTGATCCGCCCACCTCAGCCTCCCAAAGTGCTGGGATCACAGGCATGAGCCACCGCACTTGGCTGTGCCCAGCCATTTCTATTATTTTCTTTTTCTTTTTTTGAGATGGAGTTTTGCTATTGTTGCCCAGGCTGGAGGGCAATGGTGCCATCTCAGCTCACTGCAACCTCTGCCTCCCAGGTTCAAGTGATTCTCCTGCCTCAGCCTCCTGAGTAGCTGGGATTACAGATGCCCGCCACCATGCCCAGCTAATTTTTTTGTATTTTTAGCAGAGATGGGGTTTTACCATGTTGCCATGTTGGCCAGGCTGGTCTTGAACTCTTGACCTCGGGTGATCTGCCCGCCTCGGCCTCCCAAAGAGCTGGGATTACAGGCGCGAGCCAGCACGCATGGCCCATTTCTATTATTTTCAATATATTAAGAAATAGTTATTGTTATTTTTGCCTCATGACAAAGACTATGATGGTAGAGATAGAAAAATAGAAAGCTGGGCATTATGTAATAAATTATTTTATTTTATTGTTCTTTTCTGTCTTTCTTTCTTTTTTTTTTTTTTTTGAGACAGCCTCTTGCTCCATCACCCAGGCTGGAATACAATGGTGTGATCTCAGCTCACTGCAACCTCCACCTCCTGGGTTCAAGCAATTCTCCTGCCTCAGCCTCCAGAGCAGCTGGGATTATAGGTGCGCACCACCACACCTAGCTAAAATTTTTTTGTATTTTTAGTAGAAATGGGGTTTCACCATGTTGGCCAGGCTGGTCTCAAACTCCTGACCTCAAGTGATCTGCCCGCCTCAGCCTCTCAAAGTGCTGGAATTACAGGTGAGAGCCACCGCAGCCAGCCCATTTTATTTTATTTTCTGAGTCAGGGTCTTGCTCTGTCGTCCAGGCTGGAGTTCAGTGGTGTGATCACAGCTCACTGCAGCCTCAACCTTCTGGGCTTAAGTGACTATCCCACCTCAGACTCCCTATTAGTGGGGAATACAGGCACGTGCCACCAAGCCCAGCTAATTTTTGTATTTTTTTTGTAAAGATGGGGTTTTGCCATGTTGCCCAGGTTGGTCTGGAACTCCTGGGTTCAAGCAATCTGCCCACCTCAGCCTCCCAAACTGCTGGAATTACAGGTGTGAGCCACCACACCTGGCCTATGTAATAAATTTAATCATGACATAAATTGCCGGGTTTTCTTTTTTTTTTTTTTTTTTTTTGAGACGGAGTCTCGCTATCACCAGGCTGGAGTGCAGTGGCCGGATCTCAGCTCACTGCAAGCTCCGCCTCCCGGGTTCACGCCATTCTCCTGCCTCAGCCTCCCAAGTAGCTGGGACTACAGGCGCCCACCACGTCGCCCGGCTAGGTTTTTGTATTTTTTAGTAGAGACGGGGTTTCACCATGTTAGCCAGGATGGTCTCGATCGCCTGACCTCGTGATCCACCCGTCTCAGCCTCCCAAAGTGCTGGGATTACAGGCTTGAGCCACCGCGCCCGGCAATTGCCGGGTTTTCTGCATGATTTGTTAATTTTTAAAAATTGCACAAGTGAGCCAGGCATGGTAGTTCACATCTGTAATCCCTGCACTTTGGAGGGGTCGAGGCAGGAGGATCACTTGAGCCCAGGAGTTCCAGACCAGCCTGGGCAACATAAGGAAACCATGTCTCCATTAAAAAAAAAAATTGCACAAGCAATATACAAAATTATTATCTTAAACTTCTACAGAACTCAGAAGACTACAAAGAAGTGAAAGCTGGCGGCCGGGCGCGGTGGCTCAAGCCTGTAATCCCAGCACTTTGGGAGGCCGAGACGGGCGGATCACAAGGTCAGGAGATCGAGACCATCCTGGCTAATACGGTGAAACCCCGTCTCTACTAAAGAATACAAAAAACGAGGCGGGCGCCTGTAGTCCCAGCTACTTGGGAGGCGGAGGCAGGAGAATGGCGTAAACCGGGAGGCGGAGCTTGCAGTGAGCTGAGATCCGGCCACCGCACTCCAGCCTGGGCGACAGAGCCAGACTCTGTCTCAAAAAAAAAAAAAAAAAAAGAAGTGAAAGCTGGCTAAAAACCTTTTTTTTTTTTAAAATAATTTAATAAATCACAAACAGGTGTTGGCTGGGCACCGTGGCTCATGCCTGTAACCCCAGCACTTTGGGAGGCTGAGGCGGGCAGATCACCTGAGGTCAGGAGTTTAAGACCAGCCTTGCCAACATAGCGAAACCCCATTGCTACTAAAAATACAAAAATTAGCTGGACATGGTGGCAGGCACCTGTAATCCCAGCTACTCAGGAGGCTGAGGCAGGAGAATTGCTTGAACCCGGGAGGTGGAGGCTGTGGCAAGCCGAGATGGCATCATTGTACTCCAGCCTGGGCAAGAGACCGAGACTCCATCTCAAACAAAACAAAACAAAACAAAACCATGAACAGGTGCTGAATTTTAGAAAATACTATTTTCATATCTCCTGAACTAATCATAAGCATTTTCTTTGTTAATTTTTCAACACAATAAATTACATAGATAAATTTCCTGGCTGGGTGCGGTGGCTCATGTCTGCAATTCCAGCACTTTGGGAGGCCAAGGCAGGCAGATCACTTGAGGTCAAGAGTCCAAGACCAGCCTGGCCAACATGGTGAAACCCTGTCTCTATTAAAAATACAAAAATTAGCCTGGCATGGTGGTGCATGCTTGCAATTCCAGCTACTTGGGAGGCTGAGGCAGGAAAATCACTTGAACTTTGGAGGCGGAGGTTGCAGTGATCTGAGATGGTGCCACTGCACTCCGTCTCAAAAAAAAAAAAAAAAGAAAGAAAGAAAAAAGAAAAAATTCCTATATGTAGTCCATCTTGTTTACCTGGAATAAACCCTACTAACTTGTGATATATTATTATTTTAATATGTTGTTAGGTTTGATTTGTTAATATTATAACTTTGGCATACATGTTCATAAGTAATAGCGACCTATTAATTCCCTTTCTTTTCCTTCCTTTCTTCCTTCTTTCCTTCTGTGTTTCCCTCCCTCCCTCCCTCCCTCCCTCCCTTCTTTTCTTCCTTCCTCTCTCTTTCTTGGTGTTGTACAGCCTTGCCCAGTTTTTTCTTTTTCTTTTTTTTTTTTTGAGACGGAGTCTGGCTCTGTCACCCAGGCTGGAGTGCAGTGGCATGATCTTGGCTCACTGCAAGCTCCATCTCCCAGGTTCATGCCATTCTACTGCCTCAGCCTCCTGAGTAGCTGGGACTACAGGCGCCTGCCACCAGGCTCGGCTAATTTTTTTTGTATTTTTAGTAGAGATGGGGTTTCACCATGTTAGCCAGGATGGTCTCGATCTCCTGACCTTGTGATCTGCCCATCTCAGCTTCCCAAAGTGCTGGGATTACAGGCGTGAGCCACCTCGCCTGGCAGCCTTGCCTAGTTTTTTTTTTTTTTGAGACGGAGTCTCGCTCTGTCACCCAGGCTGGAGTGCTGTGGCCGGATCTCAACTCACTGCAAGCTCCGCCTCCCGGGTTCACGCCATTCTCCTGCCTCAGCCTCCCGGGTAGCTGGGACTACAGGCGCCCCCACGTCACCCGGCTAGTTTTTTGTAGTTTTTTTAGTAGAGACGGGGTTTCACCATGTTAGCCAGGATGGTCTCGATCTCCTGACCTCGTGATCCGCCCGTCTCGGCCTCCCAAAGTGCTGGGATTACAGGCTTGAGCCACCGCGCCCGGCCGCCTAGTTTTAATAACAGTTATAATGGTAAAGAAAGAAAGAAGAGTTTGAAAGATTTATATCTTTTCCTGTGTTCTGAACTCATTATTTTAAAATATTCAAAACGAAAACATACATTTGGATTGATTTCAAATCCAACTGAATACAAGAAATATTAACATTAATTTGTCAATTAAAGAAAGGAAGAGCTATTAGAATGTTTAAATATAATTTCAATAGTAAGCTTTGGAATGGTTTACATTTTTCTTTTATTTCCTACTTGAAATTACGAAGTCTCTCTCTTTTTTTTTTTTTTTTTGAGATAGAGTCTTGCTCTGTGACTTAGGCTGGAGTGCAGTGGTATAATCTCAGCTCACTGCAACCTCTGCTTCCCCGGTTTCAAGTATTTCTCCTGCCTCAGCCTCTCGAGTAGCTGGGACTACAGATGTGGGCCACCACGCACAGCTAATTTTTGTATTTTTAGTAGAGACAGGGTTTCACCCATCCCGAAGTGCTGGGATTATAGGCATGAGCCACCATGCTGAGCTCTGTGTGAGCCCTTCCATCCTTCCTTCCTTCCTTATGAGCCACCATACTGAGCTCTGTGTGAGTCCAGTCCTCCCCTCCCCTCCCCTCCCCTCTCCTTCCTCCCTTCCTTTTTTTTTTTTGACGGAGTTGCGCTCTGTCACCCAGGCTGGAGTGCAGTGGTGCGATCTCAGCTCACTGCAACCTCCGCCTCCTGGGTTCAAGCTATTCTCCTGCCTCAGCCTCCAGAGTAGCTGGGATTACAGGCACATGCCACTATTCCCGTCTAATTTTTTGTATTTTTTTTTTTTTTTTTAATAGAGACAGGGTTTCACCATGCTGGCCAGGATGGTCTCAAACTCCTGATCTCATGATCCGCTCACCTCAGCCTCCCAAAGTGCTGGGATTACAGGCGTGAGCCACTGTTCCCGGCCGAGCCATTTCAATAATAAAACCTCATATAAAAGTTGCATTTACAGGACCAAAGTCAAGTTTTTGTTGTTGTTGTTGTTTTTTTTTTTTTTTTTTTGAGACGGAGTCTCGCTCTGTCGCCCAGGCTGGAGTGCAGTGGCCGGATCTCAGCTCACTGCAAGCTCCGCCTCCCGGGTTCCCGCCATTCTCCTGCCTCAGGCTCCGGAGTAGCTGGGACTACAGGCGCCCGCCACCGCGCCCGGCTAGTTTTTTGTATTTTTTTAGTAGAAATGGGGTTTCACCGTATTAGCCAGGATGGTCTCTATCTCCTGACCTCGTGATCTGCCCGTCTCGGCCTCCCAAAGTGCTGGGATTACAGGCTTGAGCCACCGCGCCCGGCCCAAAGTCAAGTTTTTAAAGAAAAAAATTTAAAATATCTCATGTATTTAGATGTTTTAATCAAAGTTAATACTTCATATTTTCTCTATGAAATATATTGTATTTCATTTCTTTCATCATAAATATGTACTATATGGAAATTGAATGAGTTTTTCCCCAGGAACCACATAGAAAGTCCCAAATCCCCTCCAGCTTTCCGTCTGTGCAATTCCAAGCATGTTCCATGGCAATATATAAAGTTGGGAATCACGGAGAGGTCTGGTTAAAAACTTGTGGAATACCGCACAGCTAGAAAAAAAGAATAAAGGTGACATCAGTTGGTAATTGTTGAAACTGCCTGGTGAGTACATGGGGATTCACGTCTGAATATGGAAACGTCTACAGGGCCGGTCTAGGTGGCTCAAGCCTGTAATCCCAGCACTTTGGGAGGCTGACGTGGGCGGATCACCTGAGGTCAGGAGTTTGAGACTAGCCTGACCAATATGGTGAAACCCCGTGTCTACTACAATCACAAAAATCAGCTGGGCGTGGTGGTGTGCGCCTGTATTCCCAGTTACTTGGGAGGCTGAGACAGGAGAATTGCTTGTACCCAGATGGCGGAGATTGCAATTCTCGAACCTGGAAGGTGGAGGTTGTAGTGAGCCGAGATCATGCCACTGCACTTTCCGCTTGGGCAACAGAACGAGACTCCGTCTCAAAGGAAAAAAAAGAAAAAAAAGAAAAAAAAGAAACCTCTACAAGATACAGTATGCAGGTGGAAAAAGCAAGGGAAAGTGTGTTTAGTATGTTACCATTTGTGTAAAAAATTAGTGGAGGATCAAAATATATTTATATCTGTGCCAATATGTGAAAAGATGTTTCTGGGCTGGGCGCAGAGGCTCATGCCTGTAATGCCAACACTTTGGGAGGCTGGGGCCAAGTGATGGCTTGAGACCAGGAGTTCGAGACCAGCCTGGGCAACATGGCAAAACCCTGTCTCTACAGAAAATCCAAAAAAATTAGCTAGGTATGGTGGCCTGCTCCTGTAGTCGCGGCTACCTGGGAGGCTGAGGTGGGAGGATCACCTGAGCCCAGGAAGTCGAGGCTTCAGTGAGCTATGATCACACTACTGCACTCCAGCCTGTGCAACAGAGTGGGAACCACTCTCAAAAAAAAAAAAAAAAAAAGACGAGTGAAGACATTTCTGGAAGCACATGGAGAATCTGAAGAAGGGACTTCAACGGCTATGGCTAGGGGCAGGAGCTGGGGACACATCGTGGGGGAGGGGTGAGTGGGAGCTGGAGGCTTTGGTCTTGAACCAAACAAGATGGCGATTCTGAGCCCCAGAGAGCCCATACAAGCTCTGAATCCAGTACTAAGGTTTGGAAGTATAGCTGTCTTTCTGGTGAGTAGGGTAGAGGGTGGAAGGTACTGGGGAAATGTGGCCCAGCGAGTGAGGTCGTGCACACTGAGCCGGAGCAGTTTGGGCTGGGGCTGGCTCTCAGGTCGCATCCTGTGGCCACCAGGGGGCAGTCAAGCCCATTCCGAAAAGCGGGCGGGGCGGGGCGGGGCGGGGAGGGGTGGGGCGCCCAGGGCAGGTCCCACCTCCAGGGCCGCCCTCCGGCTGGAGCTCCTGACCGCTTTTCCCAGATCCCTCCTGGACCGCCGGCCGCGGTCACGCGGGACTCCGAGAGTGCAGCACCTCCTCTCTTCTCCTGGAGAGCCCAGGGGGATGCCGAGTCCATCTCTGCGGTCACCCTCGACATCCAGTCCTCCTCCACCGCTTCTGGGTTATCGCATTCAATTGCCCATCACACCCATTTTGTAGAGGGGAAAGCTGGGTCACAGAGAGACTACGTAACTCGCTGGAAGCCACGGCTCAAGGAATGACGACCTGGGACACAAATCTGGCTGTCCATCCTCAAAACCGGAGCATTCATGAAACCATGGCTTCCTCACTGATCTCCGTGTTTCCACTCTGCTCCCCACTCCGGAACCTTCTCCACCCATCAGCCAGCGTTTTGGGGGCTCTCGGGCTGTATCACTCCCCAACTTACCACCTTTCTCTGGCTCTCACTGCCATTAGGATCAAGTTCAGTCCCCTCACTCCACCCTCTGTCATCATCTGAAACCCAGGAGCGTCCTCTCTCTTAGCTCTGGACACACCAACTTCCAACTTTTCTTCAGCCTGAAGACAATGCCTGCTCATCTGGTGCATTTACTGCTTCCTCCCTAGGCCCACTCTCCTGCTTCCCCACTTAATTTTAAGTTAACCGTGATGCACTCTTCAGGCCCTGGCTCTCATGTTACTTTCTCCAGGGAGCCCTCCCTGACTCCCAGACAAGCTCAGATCAAACTTACTATGAGTCTCTAGGGTTGCACTGGCTTCTGACGTGCACTTCATTTTTGTATCTATAATGGCACCGCTATTCTAAAAATCCATCATCCTTGAGTCTCTCTGAAGCTATCTCTACTCCACCTGAAATCCTGTGGGATCTACCTTAAAAATCTCAAGTCTGACCCCTTCTTACCTGCTTCCCTGCTAAGTACTTCATGTCTTGGTAGAAGACCAAACGGCTTCCTCATGGTTGTTGCTTTTCCTCCTTTGCCCTTATTGGGGCTTAGAAAACAATACCCCCAAGTATGGCACTTTGGCATGCTGAATACTTTGAACTAAAGGAGGCTGGAAGGCCTCAGAAACAAGATCTGTCTCCTGGCTTGCTGTCTCCCATTTCTCTTTCTCCCCTGAAGCAAGTAACAGAAACTAGCATTCATTCCTCTTCCCCAAGGTGGGTTATAGAAACTAGAACTCCTCTCCCCAAAGCAACTCATAAAACACAGAAATAGTACTGTAACCTTCCTCTGCTCTACTATGTACAAGCTGGCCACAAATTATTGGCTGGGCGTGGGGATCACTGGAGGCCAGGTGTTTGAGACCAGCCTGGGCAACATAACAAGATGCCCATCTCAACAAAAAAAAAATTTGAAAATTGGCCAGGCTTGGTGGCACCCACATGTAATTTCAGCTGCTCAGGAGACTGAGGCAGGAGGATTGCTTGAGCCCAGAATTTGAAGCTGCAGTGATCTATGACACCACTGCATTCCAGCCTGGGTGACAGGATGAGACCTTCTTAAAAAATAAATACTCTTGACCTATGTCTTGTCTCCTGTACCGGGGAGGAAGGAATGCTACACAGAGGCCAAGAAGAATCTGGACTGGCCTTGCTGGGTTGGCTAATTTAAAATTTTTTTTTGTAGAGACAGGGTCTCACTTTGTTGCCCAGGCTGATCTTGAACTCCTGACCTTAAGCAACCCATCCTCCACCTGCAAAGTATTGAGATTACAGGGTGTGAACTGCCACTTTGTTTTTCTTTTGTTATAGGAATGTCAGTCATAGAATCTTCTGATGGGTGAGGAAAGGCATCACACCTTTCCCCGACACCCTACAGCAGCCAGAGCCGTGCTTGTGTCTGTCTCCTCCACTAGAATTAATGCTATGTAAAGGCAAAGATTTTGTTTGAAGAAGTCCCCAGTGTCCAGGACTATGTCTGTGTAGAGCAGAGCTCAGTAAACACTTGCCAAGTGGCTGTCTCCCACTAGAATGTCAGCTCCTGAGGGCAGAGACTCTCTGTCCCATTCACATGCAGCCCCAGTGCCCAGCACACAGCATGTGCTAAGTAAAACCACAGGCCCAGAAGGAAGGAAGGACTTGTCCAAGGCCCTCCCCTGCGGGTGGCAGAGCCAGGACCAGTACCCAGCTCTCCAGTGGCCCCTCCTTTCCCCATCCCAGAGCACACAAGAGCCCAGGCTCTTTGTTCACTGAGTAAACACAGTTTATTACTGAACTGCACTTTCACCTTCACACAGACTATTTCAAAGAGCTGGAACAAGTGTGGGGTGGGGGTTGGGGGAGGGGCAGGTGCCCCTCAGGAGCCAGGACCCTCGGCCAGCTTCCCTGGACCAGGGCAGGGGAGGGAGCATCAGGCCGTCCAATCTCCGGGCACCAGCTCTCCACGTGCACGCGCACTGCAAGCCAGCAGCTCCTCACACATAAATACAGACACGCTTAACAAAAATAGTATATCATCTTCACAAGGAATAAAAACTAGTCTCGAATATGTACAGCAGAGCGCCCGGGGTGGCTGGGACCCCTGGGGATGAGACAGGCCAAGGGTGGAGAAAAGAGAGGGAGGCCTGAAGAGCTCCTGGCCAGGCCACTCTGACCTTGGTAGCTTGGCTCCCCAGGCTGGACAGGCGTGGGGCACAGATCTGCCTGGCCAGGCAGGACTGGCCCTTCTAGTCAGCCCTACCCCACCCCATGCAGCAGGCTCTCCTTCCTGCCCTTCCTGCCTGAGGTAGGGAAGACCCTGGGGCTCATAGCTGTTCCTGATAGCTTCCTTTCACCTCAGGGCTGAGTCCCCTGAACCCGCCATGAGGAGCAGCCCAAGCCTGTGGTGCCACAGGCTGCTCTTGTAGGAAGTGAGGCAGCTGAGGCCATCAACAGCTCTGGGGCACCTGTCTTGGGCCCAGTTGGTCCCTCAGTCATGGTCATGGGAGCCAGGGAGGGGAAGGGACTAGGGTGGTGCTGAACTGCAAGGGCCACCCTAGCATTGGCATGGGGTGCTTCCTGCAGCTATAGCCCCCTCCCTCCTGGGTGGGGCTGGCCTCTAGCCAGAGGCTTCTGGAGGACATGTGGACTGGGAGTGAGGACTCTAGCCTAGCCAGTCCAGAGGTGAGGAGGGAGTCCTGGTCCTTGCATCTTTATCCCAAGCAGCCTGAATCCCTAGTCAAAAGTGGCCCCTAAATGGCTCTTAGGGGGTAGGGATGGAAGGAAAGGGAACCCAGGTTAGTGTGGGGAGAGAGGGAAGGAAAATGATCAATTCTGAGGCCACAAACATCAAAACAAAGGCAATCTAGTCTCCTTTCTGGGGAAGAGGTTCTGAAAACTTTCAAGCTCCCTGGCAGAAAAACATTTTCAGGGAGGCTAAAGGGTAAGGGTTGCACCAATCAGGTAGGGCCCTCCTGCCCCCAGCCACAAACCCTTCCATACCTGCCAGCCTCCTTGGGACAGATTTTGTGGAAATTTTATGAATTCTGAGGCCAAGGGAACTGAGGTGTGGGAGTCTCAGAGAAGTGTGATAAATTCTAGAAAACTAACTGCAGGGAACCAGATCTGGGCCCAACCCTGTGGTGGGTAGGTGGGCATGGCCTGCATATAGTGGTTCTCCTGGTGGCAATGGCAGCTGGACGGAGGATGTGGTGGGGCAGAGGGTGGGAGGGTAGAGTGGATAGTCAGTGTCTGGTCATTTCCGACTGAAGAGTGAGCCCAGCAGAACCACGCCGGCCACAGTCATGCCCGTCAGGAACCAGCGGTTGAAGCGCTCCTGGCCCTTTCGGCTCTCGGCTGCTGCATTGTTCCCATAGAGTTCCACAAAAGTGTCCTGCAGGGAGAGAGAAGGAAGGTGCAGTGTGAATCTCAGAGTAATGTAGGTGGGTGGGGAAAGGGGCCATCTGCATGCTATGGCCTTGGTGACATGAAAAACTGTAGCCATCTGTGCCCACTCTGGGCCAGGTAAAGGGCTAAGGGTGGTCCTCTTTCTTGACCCTCAGTTGGTGATAACCAAACCACGTTACTGCTCAGAAAACAGGCAGAGAGGAGGAAAGTGCCCTGAGGTCAGTAAGTAGCACCTTCTCCAGAATCCAAGGTGGGAACGAGATGGGCAGGGTCAGGGAACTGATGGAAGCCAGGTGGCTGGAGCAGAGTGCAGGAGAAGAGGGCATGGGGGAGATGATGGTGCAGGGGTGAGCAGGAGCCAGACCATGTGTGGCCTGGAAGCCGCGAGGAGCCTGGAGTTGAGTCTGAGGGTAGTGTGGAGTGTGGAGACACTAGGCCTCAGACTTTCTACTGCTGCACCAGAGGGAGGGACAAGGAAGCCCAGGGCTAAATCCCCAGGGTGATTTGGGGCCAATTCAGGGGTAGATTGGGTCCTGGGACTTCAGCCAGAGGCTCCTCCCTCTGGAGGGAGTCTCTGGTGGGCAGGTTGGTGATGAGAAGAGCAAGGCAGAGAAGATAGGGTAACAATGACGCAGGACTGAGAGGCCTCCATGATGGGGTCTGTGAGGCCTTGTCCCTGTCCTCTATTGCAGGGGGTGTGACTCTGGGCCCAGGAGGTTGTGATCAACAGCCCTCTGCCCGGAATCTAAGTCAGAAGGGAAGCACATGATAGGGGGAAGGAGGAGCTGTGGGCTAAACTACCCAGCCCAGGGTGCAGCAGCCTGTGGGGCAGGGAGAGGGACACTTAGAACATACTTTTATAAGTAAGCGTTGTACCCAATTTGTCCTTTAATCCTCCCAACAATTCTGCAATGCAGGCTGTCTCTCCCCATTTACAGGCCAAGAAGCTGTGCCCAAGGGCCAAGGACCCAAGGACCCAGGGACTAGATCAAGGTCACCCATCTGTGTCAGTGGTGGAGCCAGAATCCAAAACTGGTGTCTGGCACCTAGAAATATGTAAGAAAGAAGTTCCAGGCTGGGTGTGGTGGCTCATGCCTATAATCCCAGCACTTTGGGAGGCTGAGGCGGGTGGATCACCTGAGGTCAGGAGTTCAAGACCAGCCTGGCCAACATGGTGAAACCCCGTCTCTACTAAAAATACAAAAATTAGCCAGGTGTGGTGGCACGCACCTGTAATCCCAGTTACTCAGGAGGCTGAGGCACGAGAATTGTTTGAACCCGGGAGGCAGAGGTTGCAGTGAGCAGAAATCATACCACTGCACTCCAGCCTGGGTGACAGAGACTCTGTCTCAACAACAACAACAACAACAACAAAAGTAAGTTCCGTGTGTGTGTGTGTAAAACGAATGAGTTACTGGCTGATTCTTACCTCTCTACCAAGACCTCTGCCACACTGGGCCTACATTTCCAACTGGTCCCAAATGGGCGAGTGGCTGCTCCGTCAGGGCATGCCATCTCCAGTTGGCCTCAGGTCTCACCTACCAATTTGCTCACTTGTGACCCCTGCCTGGGCCCACTTCCAGTCTTGACAACCCCCAGTCTATGCTCCACAGAGACTTCTAAAAACACAGGTCAGATCATAGCACACCTATGCTTGAAGCCCTCCAGCAGCTTTCTCCTACACTTAGAAGGCCAGCATCATTTATTTTTGTATACCTGGTACCTAGCAAAATGCCATGTGCACTGAGGTGCTAACTTGACTGAAGGAATCCTCAACACTAAGCCAGTAGAGAGCAGTGACCCATGAATCTCAGCCCTCGCACAAGCACACTCCATTCAGTCACTCCAAGTTCTCAACCTTCCCAGGGCTTCCATCACACCTGAAACAAAGTCCCCACTCCTTACCCTGGTCAGCAAGGTCTAGTGGGATCTGGCTCTAACACTTTCTGGCCTCCTCCCCACCCCTGTCCCCTGCACACTTCACTCCAGTCTCACTGGCCTCCTTGCTGTTCCTCCAATGTCTCCTGCCACAGGAGTCTGCTGTTCCCACTTGCGTGGAGCACCTGATCCCAGGTCAGCGCCTGCCTCACTCCATCATTTCACAACCATGACTCCCCTCAAATGTCACCTCCTAGGGGAGGCCTTCCCTGACTGCCTTGTCTAAAACAGTATATACCACCCCCATCTCTCTCTGCCTGTCCTCCCCTTACCTTCCTTGATTTTTCTTCTTAGTTGTTTCTTTTTTTCTTTTTTTAGACACAGTTTTTCTCTGTCCCCCAGGTTGGAGTGTGATGGCACAATCTGGGCTCAGAGCAACCTCCGCTTCCCGGGTACAAGCGATTCTCCTGAGTAGCTGGGATCACAGGCATGTGCCACCATGCCCAGCTAATTTTTGTATTTTTAGTAGAGACAGGGTTTTGCCATATTGGCCAGGCTGGTCTTGAACTCCTGACCTCAAGTGATCCGCCCGCCTCGGCCTCCCAAAGTGCTGGGATTACAGGTGTGAGCCACCAATCATATCTGGCCTCCCCCCAACCGCCTTTTTTTTTTGAGATGGAGTTTCGCTCTTGTTGCCCAGGCTGGAGTACAGTGGCGCAGTCTCGGCTCACCGTGACCTCTGCCTTCCAGGTTCAAGCAATTCTCTTGCCTCAGCTTCCAGAGTAGCTGGGATTACAGGCGCATGCCACCACGCCCGGCTAATTTTTTATTTTTAGTAGAGACAGGGTTTCTCCACGTTGGTCAGGCTGGTTTCAAACTCCCGACCTCAGGTGATCCTCTCACCTCGGCCTCCCAAAGTGCTGGGATTACAGGCATGAGCCACCACACATGGCCACCATTTTTTTTTCTTGTTTTTAAAAGATGTACCCAGACTGACTTTGAACTCCTGGACTCAAGCAATCTTCCTGCCTCAGCCTCCTGATCACAGGAACTACACTACACAGAATGACCACCGTGCCAGCTTTTCTTCTCGGCGCTTCATTTTTTTATTTTTAAATTTTTGTGACAGGGTCTCACTCTGTTACCCAGACTGTAGCGGCACAATCATGGCTCACTGCAGTCTTGACCTCCTGGGCTCAAGCGATCCTCCTGCCTCAGCCTCCTGAATAGCTGCCACTACAGGCACACACCACAATGCCTGGCTAAATTTCTAAATTTTCTGTAGAGACAGGGTCTCACTTTGTTGCCTAGGCTGGTCTCAAACTCCTAGGCTCAAGGGATCCTTCTGCCCCAGCCTCCCAAGTGCTGGGATTACAGGTGTGAGCCACCATGCCTGGCCTCACCACCTCACCACTATTTTCCCCTCTTAAGCTGCACCCACTCCTAGCACTTTTCACGACTAGATTCTGTACTTTGTTTTTGTTGTGATGTGTCTTCCATACTAGATGTGTCTTTTTTTTTTTTTTTAAGACAAAGACTTGCTCTATCACCCAGGCTGGAGTACAGTGGTGCAATCTTGGCTCACTGCAGCCTCCACCTCCCGGGTTCAAGCCATTCTCCTGCCTCAGCCTCCTGAGTAGTACCCACCACCACGCCTAGCTAATTTTTGTATTTTTAGTAGAGACAGGATTTTACCATGTTAACCAGGCTGGTCTCAAACTCCTGACCTCAAGTGATCTGCCTGCCTCAGCCCCAAAGTGCTGGGATTATAGGCGTGAGCCACTACCCTCGGCCTATACTAGATATATCTTGATAAGAGCAGAGGTCCTGTCTTGTTCCTATACACCCAGTGCTCAGAACAGTGTCTTGCACATAACTGGTACTCAGTAAATACATGAGTTAACAAATGTATTGCACGTTTACTACATGTCAGACATTGGTATCCCACTTCACCTTCATCAGAATCCTGCGATGTAGATTTGAGCCACATTTCACAAATAAGATGCCTGAGGTTTAAAGCAGGGAACACTCAGCAGACAGCAGAGTCGGGATCGAACTGCAAGACTGCCTATCCTACCCTATGGCAGGATACTTCCCTGAAGTCGGAGGCTGGAGGGACGTGTCCTGTCAGTAGTGCTGAAAGCATTTCCAGGAGAAGGAATGTGGGAATAGGGTTGAGGTGGAGGATCTGGGGAGAGGAGGGCAGTAGGGCCGTGGCTATGCTTCCCTGTCTCCCACTCCATCCTAGCCAGTCTCTGTGGGTCTTGGCAGAGAAAAATACTCTTACAGGAGGTTTGATTTTGTTGCTCCCACGTATGCCCAGGTGGAGTCAAAACAGGATTATCTGTGATGAGGGAAATTTCCAGACTATGAAGAGCATGGGAGAAGGCCCTGGTTATCCCAAGAGGCCAAATGTCTCTCAAGAAGGGACACTGGGGTTGCAGCCAAAATGGGAGAGGCCTGGCTCCCTTGATGGGAACTCTCCTGAAGTAGAGGGCTGGCAGCCACAGGAAATTTTCAGCTCTGGGGCTGGGTTGGAGTAAACAGGCGCTGTCCCCACAAGGGCACAAAGCATTCACTGTCCAGGAACAGTCATTCCTGGGTGGAGGGAACATTCTCATTTCAGTGCCATAGAAACATTCTCATTTCACCTGCCCCAGCTTCCACTCATGCGTTCCTGGTCATGACAACCTTCATCTCCACTTCAGTTTCTTTTCCTGGGGAAAGGGAGTAGGATTTCCAAGGGGTGTGGATTCTAAGGATTGCTTTTGCAGAGGGAGAAAGAGCAAAATGGGGCGTGCTGTTCCAGGGCGGGTGCTGAAGAGGCGGTGGCGTGGGTATATTTAGCCCATGGTTCACACGACACACTTGGAAATAAACAGAGCCATTTTCTCAGCGGGCGGCTGCTCTGGATAAATAAACAGGATTGTAGAGCAGCCCTGGTCTGGAAAAGCAGAGATAAGCCCCGACTACTCCTTGGGTAGCTCCCACTGGTTTTAGCCAGGCTGGCATGGTAGGCAGGGGATGAGGTTTAAGAGTGGGTTGCAGGGAGGTCTCTGATGTCACAAAGGTTTCTAGGAGACCCAGGCCCAAGGGCCTATCTGCATCCTCTGCTTGAGTTAGAGGAAAGTGGGGAAAGTTTCTCTTTGCAGCTGACTTCCCTGTGGGGGTTTGTAGGGCCACTGGGGACAGACAATGGCAAATGACCTCCACAGGAGAGTCATGGATTCCTAGCCAGGTAGACCCACGAAGTCAGCAAGGCCAACCCACCTGCCCATTCTACGTTTCCACTGCTGGTTTGTAGTAGAGCCTACACTAGAAAACTGGGTCTCCTGACTTGGCCCCTAGGAGATGCCCAGGCTAGTACCACTTTCAAGGTCCTTCTTCCAATACTTCAGAGGCTTCAACAGTCCTGGCCACCCACTTGGAGTAGCCCTACACTACATACTCCTAAGTGCTTCAGGCCCTGGTGCCTTTGCCAACACTGTCCTTTAACTGGTCATTCCATATCTTCCTCAGTTAACCAACTCCTACTAGGCCTATAGGACTCCATTTTGGAGTCCCTTCTTCCCTGCTCATCCCTCCCCAGCCTCTGGGATGAATGTCTCCTTTCTGCTCCCAGGGTCCCTGAACTTCTGTTTATACCAGGGGTATGCATTGAGGCTGGCACTGGAGACTCAGCCGTGAGCAAGGCTTCCATGGAACTTATGTTCTAGCCCATTCTCAATGGTAGTAAGATCACCTCCAATGGCATGAAGTGAAGCATTCTTAGACATTACAGTGATTTGTGGCTCTCCACAGGGCCACAGCACATAAAGAGATATACAGTACATATAGTATAGTATTCAAATTTCATGGGAGAGCAATTAGGACAAAAAAGTCTGAAAAAGACTCCTTGCAGGGGTGGGTGATTAAAAAAAAAAAAAAAGTTGAGAAACCTTGTCTTACTGGGAAGCAGAGCGGATAACAAGAAAATAAAAAGATAATTTTCGAGATGATAGGGTTTTAAGTCCTGGGGAGGTGATAGAGAATATCCGGGGGAGCTGGGCACAGTGGCTCATACTTGTAATCCCAGCACTTTGGGAGGCTGAGGCGGAGGTCAGGAGTTTAAGACCAGCCTGACCAACATGGCGAAACCCTGTCTCTACTAAAAATACAAAATTAGCTGGGTATGGTGGCGGGCACCTGTAATCCCAGCTACTTGGAAAGCTGAGTCAGGAGGATTGCTTGAACCCAGGAGATGGAGGTTGCAGTGAGTCGAGATCACACTATTGTACTCCAGTCTGGGCAACAAGAGCAAAACTCCGTCTCAAAAAAAAAAAAAAAAAAAAGCATGTTTTAGCAGAGGTAATAAATGCAAAGGCCCTGAGGTGGGAGGGAGGGGAGGGATGTTCCTGGGTTGATGGCGTCTGTGTGCCTGGTTTCCCCCAACAGTCTGGGGGTTCAGTGCAGATAGGGACCAAGTCTGGCCCAGGACCTACTCAGACAGGCACAGACTGACTTCAGCTAGATCTCTGCCCAGAGTCAGCCAACTGAATGATGCAGGTCACCTTGTAGGTGCCTGTGACCCTGCAGAAGTCAGGTGAAAAGGTTGGCATGATGCCCTGAGGAAAGGGGCCCAAGTGCCAGGGGACCAGCCAGAGGCCGAAGTATAGTCTCTACTTGAATCTGATCTTTCAGTTCCCATCCTGGTTTCACTGCCCACATTTCCTTCTTTTTTTTTTTCTTGTAAATTTTTAGAGAGATGGAGTCTCACTACATTACCCAGGGTGGTTTCAAACTCCTGGCCTAATCCTCCTACCTTGGTCTTCCAAAGTACTGGGATTATAGGCATGAGCAACTGTGCCTGCCCTTCCCACTTCTTCCAAGTAGTGTGACTTTGAGCAGGTTACTTCACCTCTCTGGCCCATGGTATCCTTGTTTTTTTTTGTTTTGTTTTGTTTTAAGACAGTCTCTCGTTCTGTTGCCCAGGCTGGAGTGCAGTGGCATGATCTCGGCTCACTGCAACCTCTGCCTCCCAGGTTCAAGTAATTCTTCTGCCTTAGTCTCCCAAGTTACCTGGGATTACAGGTGCCCGCCACCACACCTGGCTAAGTTTTTGTATTTTTAGTAGATGTGGGGTTCCACCATGTTGGCCAGGCTGGTCTGGAACTCCTGACCTCAGGTGATCCACCTGCCTTGGCCTCCCAAAGTGCTAGGATTAAAGGCATGAGCCACCGCACCCAGCCCTTACTTGTTAACAGTAATAAAATACTTTAGGAGCTGAGGCAGGAGGATTGCTTGAGTCCAGGAGTCTGAGACCAGCCTGGGCAACATAGGAGGACCCTGTCTCTACAAAAAAAATTAAAAAAAAGAAAAAAAAAAATTAGCTGGGTGTGGTGGTATGCATCTATGGTCCCAGCTACTGGGGAGGCTGAGGAGGATCTCTTGAGCCTGGGAGGTCAGGGCTGCAGAGAATTGTGTTTGGGCCACTGCACTCCAGCCTGGGCAACAGAGAGAGACTCTGTTTCAAAAAAACAAAAGATAAACAAACAAAAAACTATTATTATGACAGCTGACCATTACCAAACATTTCAGTGTTTTACCTGTGCTGGGCACTGAGCTGAAGCACTCTATGCACACTAGGCCATATTTCCCAATTACATGTATAATTATCATATTCACTTGAGAGATTATTTTTTGTTCTGTCTCCCCCACTTCACTGTGTGTGGCTTTGTCACCTGTATCTCTAGAACCTGGTGCTATACTTGGAACATAACAGATGCCATTTTAAGTGAAACTTTTAGAAGAACAAATGAATGCTTTCATTTGATCCTCATAACATTTATCAATAGCCCCATTTTGCAGATGTGAAAATGGAGGCTCCAGAGTTTACCCAAGATCCCTATCTAGGAAGTGGCAAGAGTGGGATCTGTCTGAGTTCTGGCCTCACAACATTCTTTTTTTTTTTTCTTTTAATCTACCCAAGATAGTACTTCATTCACACTCATTCCGACGCCCAATCTTGCCATCTTAGACCCTGCTATCTCTACCCACAGAAAACCTGACTTCCTTAGTGACTGCAGCAGCGCACACTTCCTGAGCACATACCCTGTAAGGTACTCTTCTTGGTTTTTTTGTAGACTAGTTCATTAGTTGTCTCTACACTCTGTCAGTGGGTACTACCATTAACCCATATAGCTGATGGACATGTGGCCCAGATGATTTGTGAATTGCTCAAGGCCATGTAGTGAGCTGATGACCTAACTGGGATGTCTACACCAGCGATCTGGTTCCAGTGCCTTTACTCCTAACGTTGATGCAGCACTCTGCTCAGTTTCTAAAGGATGATCATGGGCCAGGTCCATGTACTTCTGTGGCTGAAGAAGGCCTTCATTCTAAGTCCAGGTAATCCGAGGCTCAGAGATACTGAGACCTAGCTAAAGTAGATAAGTGGCAGCCAGGTGTGGTGGCTCACACTTGTAATCCCAGTATCTTTGAGAGGTCAAGGTGGGCAGACTGCTTGAGCTCAGGAGTTCGAGACCAGCCTGGGCAACATGGTGAGACTCCATCTCTATAAGAAAAATCTTAGAAATTTAGCTAAGTGCGTTGGCATGCACCTATAGCCCCAGCTACTCAGGAGACTGAAGTGGGAGAATTGAGGCTGGGAGGTTGAAACTGCAGTAAGCTGTGATCACACCACTGCACTCCAGCCAGGATGACAGAATGAGACCCCGTCTCAAAAAAAAAAAAAGGAGGGAAGCCATTTTTAAGCCCCAGTATGTTTGGCAGCAAACCCCATATTCTGGGCCAGCGCCATGGCCCTGGGTCTGTCAAGGAGGGTAAAGTAGCCCGAGGCCATCAGCTGAATGAATAAGCACTGGCTCCCGCCAGCTGAGGGGAACTGGTGCCACAGGAAAAGGATGTGACGAAGACCAGGAGGGAAAGTGAAACCCTTCCGTCCTGGCTTCAGTGAGGAACAAGCATGCCTGTGCCAGACGAACCCTTCCTTCCTCTTGGGTGACTCTGGAGGGCCCAGGCCCACTGCTTCCTTCCTGCTTGGTTATTTCAGGAAAGAGGTAGGTGGAGAAGAGGAAGGGGCTACTCTACTAGCAGCCAGGGAAAGTGCCAGGGACACCAGGACTGTACCTTGTCCTGTCCTCCTCATGTCCCTGCATTGGCAGGCTGTGAGTCACCTACAGAGTCACCTTCTGCTCCTGGCCTCAGTTTGCCTGAGGGAGAGACTGATAAATGCGTACTGAATAGACAAACATGGCCTTGCTAGATCGCTGGGAGATGGTAGGAAGCGGGCAGGGCAAATGGAGAGGCCTTATCACTCTCTTGGCAGGGAGTTGCAGGCGGAGACTCGGAAGAAGTGAGGTTTGTGGTTGGAATCCACTTCCTCTGGTTTTCCCAGGGGAGATGTTGGCTCCCGAGATGTGAGAAGAACATGGCCTTTCTCCTCTCCCCAACGGAAACATAGGCCTGGAGGTAGGCAACTTGGAGAAGCAGCTCGGTGGAGGCAGTGGCAAAGAGAGGGGTGGCAAGACTGTGTTGGGGTCAACACCTCAGTCCAGCTGGCCCAGCTATGGGTGTCACAGCAAGCCTTTGGCATCTGAGCCTCAGTTTCTCCTGCCTTGACCTCCCTAGCAGTAGTGGTGAGATCAGGGGGTGTCATAGAGGGCTCAAGCCATCTGGACTATAGGGAATATTTGGTGCTTTCCTCACAACAAACTTCATGTTTCTCTTCCTCCAACTCTGACCCGTTCAGTTCAGCTGCCAGCCTCTCCTCCTCCACCTCCTCCCCCACCATTAGTTCTAAGAAGCTGTGCCTGACTGATGCACTTGCATTTCTCAGAAAAGGAAGCGGTTGTGCCGGGAGGAGATAACACCTCCGCTGGGGAATCGAGAAAGCTATCAGGCCCAGCAGCGTTGAGTGTGGGCTCTCCATCTCTCTAGCTCAGAACCAGGGTGATGAGCTTGAGGGTAAAGAGAGAGAATTCAGAAAAGCATTTATTGGGGGCATAGATGCTCATTTGGGGGCTCACAACCTCCTTCCCTTGAAGTGACGGTGATAAAACAGCTGATGTTTACTAAGTACCAGGCATGGTGCTAAGTGCTTCGTCTGTAAGAATTTGCTTAATCCTCACAATAATCCCAGTGAGTACATGCTGTTATTACTCTCCAGCTTACAGATGAGGAAACAGAGGCAGAGAGGACAAGTCACCCTCCCAAGGTCATAGAGGCCACAAGTGGGAGAGCTGGGATTTGAACACACGCAGTCTGTCTCCAGAGTCCAAACATTTAACCGTTTCTCGGTGGCTGCTATGTGCTCATATGGGTTCATCCCCTGGGATTCTGATGCCTCCCCTCATCTCAACTCTTTCATTTCAACCCTGGTGACTCCCTATTCTTTTGTAAGTAGATGGCCACAGCCCTCCATTCTTCTCCCAGTGTCCAGGGTGAGAAAGACAAATAGTCATCCTTGGAACAGAGTCGGAGACTCCAGTGACCTTACAGCATGCCCATCCAACCTTCCATGTAATACTCAAGCTCACCATGAACACCCCCATTTCAAAGATGGGGTTCAGAAGGGTGGAGTGCTGCAGTCCCACAGTGGGTCTGTTTCATCCTGATGGTCCACACGCATGGGATTTGGTAGTCATCTCTAGGGCATTCTCTCCCTATGCACTTATGGAGAGCTCCCTCCTTCCTGGGTGGGGCATTTCATCTTCGGACAGCCCCATTGGAAAACTCTTCCCTGTCAGGGAGCTGATGCTCGTCTCCCTCTGTCTCCCTTGGTTCTGCTCTCTCTCCTCTACTGCTCTCCTCCAAGTATCAGTGTCCTCATTTGTGAAATGGAGGTGCTATCTGGATGAAGGCAATTAATTTTGACTTCTCTACCAAGTTGGGCTGCCAGAGCACAGAGCAGGCAGAGAACCAATAAATCTTGCAAACTAGATTAAAATATTTTGCTTTTGACCTCATCTGTAAAACTGGGATCAAAAATGTCCTTATTTCTTCCTTTTTCTTTTTTTTCGAGACAGTCTTACTCTGTCGACCAGGCTGGAGTACAGTGGCACAATCTTGGCTCACTGCAACCTCTGCCTCCCATGTTCAAGTGATTCTCCCACCTCAGCCTCCCAAGTAGTTGGGACTACAGGCATGCGCCACCATGCCTGGCTAATTTTTTTGTATTTTTAGTACAGACTGGGTTTCACCATGTTGGTCAGGCTGGTCTCGAACTCCTGACCTCAAATGATCCACCCACCTCGGCGCCCCAAAGCGCTGAGATTACAGGCATGAGCCACTGCGCCTTGCCCAAAATGACCTTATTTCAAAAGAATACCATGAGGATTCAAATAATACATGTAAAGGTCTTAGAACTGTGTGTGGCACATAGTTAACTTTGAGTAAATGTCTGGTTTATTGTTCTTACTAGTAGACCATGGCTCAGCTTGTGTCTCAGAGCCTTCTCTATGGCCTAACAAGGGCCTGCAGGGTTTTCTCAGCTTCACCTAGGGCCAGGCTGCTTCATTCCTCACATGCCATGTTCTGTTCAGACTCAGGACCTTTGCCCACACTGGTGCTTCCGCCAAGCTCTGTCCCACTCATCTCTGAGGTCTTAATCCACAGGTTACTTTCTCAAGGAGCCTAGCTGCTCACTTCCTCCCCCATCTGACCATGGGCTCTGTCCCCTAGGCCTTGCCCAGTGCTGGGTCCAGAGAAGGTGCTGAAGAGTATGGCTGAGTGGAGGACAGAGAGGAGGGAAGAGGAAAAATGCCAGTTCCCACTTTCTTCATTCCTTTCCTCACTGCCTGGTAAAACTAGAAAGAGGCCCCAATATACCAGGTGATTAGGCAGGGTGTCCAGTATTCTCCAGACACTTTCTCTCAGGATAAGAAAGGGGGACAGGAAGCTTATGGGAAAGTTCTAGAAAAGGCATCTTCTACACTGTGCTGAGGCAATGGGCAGGAATGGGGTAGCAATCTCCAAAGACTAGGACTTCTTTCTGAGGTCTTTGACCCCCAGTGCTCCATGGTCCAAAGCAGCTTCTCCTTCCTCCTCTCCATCCAAAGCTATGGCAACTACTTTGTCTGGTACAGATTAGTGCTGGATGCTGCGGGGAAGAGAGTACTGGGCTGACAGTCAGTGGATGTGGGTTTTGTTTCCCAGGTCCATCACTGATTTGCAGGTGAGTCCTTTCCCCTGTCTGAGACTCTGGGAAAGTCTGGGACTTTCCCCAACTGTCAAATGAAGTGGGAATCATCTCAAAGGGCTCCGTCTAGGGCTGCAGCATAAGGAGAAAGAAAGTAACTCATGCAGACAAATGAGTGACTACCGGGGTTCTCTCTCTCAGGGGTATCCAAAAGATCCAGTAATTAGTGTGTAAACTGAGAAGCAACATTCTGAAGTAAGAGGACTTGTTGCCACAAAAAAGTCTGATTCTTCTCCACCTCAAAGCCTGCTGGGCATTGGTCTGAAACCTGCAGGATTCCAGGGGAAGAGAGCAATAGGCACATCTATGACCCAGGGCAGACTCCTGGGCAAGGCTAGATCTTTCCACGCTCCAGCTCCTGTGGCCTCGACCTCTTCACCCCAGCACCGCCTCCAACTAGTCCAGACAAGTCCCGAGTATTTTCAGCCACCTTTATCTGATCGGAAATGTTTGGAATTCCACAGCAGAAGGCAACAGCTCTGGAGGATTTGGGGAAGGGAGCAAATCCCTGCAACACCCTTCCCTTCCGCCTCAGCCTCCCAAGTAGTTCGGACTACTTGTACATTCCCACCGTACAGATGAATGCTCACACCCCATGTAACCAAACACTCAGGGCTGAAGGCACCCACGGGGTTACATTTCCTTCTGTTCTGTGATGTGATGGAACTGGGAAACAAAACCCACATCCACTGACTGTCAGCCTCATACTCTTCTCCACAGCATCCAGCACTGATCTGCACCAGACAAGGGAGTGGGTTCCTTCTAGTTTTCTGCCCTATTCATTTCTGCCCCAGTTCATTACCCCTTTAAGGTGCAGAAGAGTAAGATGCCTGAGATGGTGAGAAGAGGGCTAAGGTACTTTGCCTGATGTCGAGGGAGGGGGCACCCAGAGGTGTGCTGTTCACAGTCAATACCCAAAGCACCACCACCAGGAGGCCCGGAAGCAATGTGGCCTGTGGACCACTCAGAAATTTCAGAGCGTCACAGAGCTGTGTGGTTCAACCCTCAGCAGGTAAGAAACTGAGGCCCAGAGGAACTGAAGGGATGCCTCCAAGTCTTCATACAGGGACAGAGCAGAGCCTGGCCTCAGGCCTCCTTACCCTGGAGTGAGACAGTGTGGCTTCCAACCCTAGTTCTATGACTACCTGGCTGCAGGACCTGTAGCAAGACACTTTACCCCTCCAAGCCTGGTGTTCGGCTGCAAAATGAAAACAGCTGTACCTACTTCACAGGCCTAGCAGCAGAGTTAAATGGTCCATGGTAAGCGTTCTGTAAATGTTAGTTGCTGCTGTTGTTGTTATTATCGTTATTATTTAAGACGAAGTCTCACTCTGTCTCTGTCGCCCAGGCTGGAGTGCAGTGGTGTGATCTCTGCTCACTGCAACCTCTGCCTCCTGGGTTCAGGCGATTTTCAAGTCTCAGCCTCCCGAGTAGCTAGGATTATAGGCATGTGCCACCACACAAATTTTTGTACTTTTTTTTTTTTTTTTTTGAGACGGAGTCTCACTGTGTCGCCCAGGTTGGAGTGCAGTGGCGCGATCTCGGCTCACTGCAAGCTCCGCCTCCCGGTTCCAGCCATTCTCCCGCCTCAGCCTCCGAGTAGCTGGGACTACAGGCGCCCGCCACCGCGCCCGGCTAGTTTTTTTTTGTATTTTTAGTAGAGACGGGGTTTCACCGTGTTAGCCAGGAGGGTCTCGATCTCCTGACCTCATGATCCGCCCGCCTCGGCCTCCCAAAGTGCTGGGATTACAGGCTTGAGCCACCGTGCCCGGCCAAATTTTTGTACTTTTGTAGGCTAATTTTTGTATTTCAGTGGAGACAGGGTTTTGCTATGTTGGCCAGGATGGTCTTGTACTCCCGGCCTCAAGTGATCCACCTGCCTCAGCCTCCCAAAGTGCTGGGATTATAGGCATAAGCCACTGCACCAGGCCTTTTTTTTTATTGCTGAAAAATGAGTGGCTCCATTTATGCTTCTCATAGTGTCTCTCTTATTTGTAGCTATAAACAAACAAAAAGTAACAGCTAGTATTTGCTGAACTAATATTTACTGTTTGAATTCTCAAAATCTTGCAAGTAGGTGCTGTTCCCATTTTACCAATGAGGAAACTAAAATTCAGAGAGGTGATGAGACTTTGCCTGAGGTCCCTGGTTACTAGTGAGGGCATTCAACTTCACAGCATGCTAAATTTACCAGTGCAACATGATACATGAAAAGATTTTACTAAGACCTTCTTTCCTTCACCCTTTCACCTACCCAATATTTACTGAGAATTTGCTATTCCTAGGCCTTGGGAGTCAGAGATGACTTTAAGCACATGTAAGTAGCATTCCCCCAGGTTCCCTGGGTGCCTCGAGGGGTGAGACAGGGAAGAGTGTGCTGAGGCTACTCAGTGACGAACTCACTTTCCCCCAAGCCAGCTCTGCAAGGACAGTATTTGCAGAGAGTTCCTCCCTCTGTCTGATCTTTATCTTGGAAACAAAAGTGATGCCATGTAGCTTTGGTGAAGCTATTAGATGAGTTTTCTAAGACGGGACATGGTCTATTTGTAAGCAAGGCTGACCTATGGAGTTGTAGGAAGGCTACCTAGCTCTGGACACTCATTCATTCACCAAATCTTCATTAAGTGCCCACTAAGATTCAGGCACTGTGCTAAGCGCTGGGGATAAAGCAGTGACTAAATAGAATGAAAATTCGTACCTGTATGTGTTTACAATCAAACGGGAAGAGACAGGCAATAAACATGTCAGATGGTGATGCATTAAGAAAGAATAAATGTGAGAAAGGGGGTACAGAGAAACACAGAAGAAAGTAAGATTAGAATCCTTGGTCAGGGAAAACTTCTTGAGGAAGTGAATTTGATTAGAGACCTGAGTGAAGTGAGGGAGCAGGCATTGCAAAGATCTGAGAAAAGGCCGTGGGAACAAGTGCCAAGGCCCAGAGGCGGGAACAAGGCAAAAAAAAAAAAAAAAAAAAAAAGGCCCAGAGGCAGGAACATGCTTGAGGTGTTCCAGGAACAGGAAAAATGCCAGTGTGGCTGAAGTCCAGTGAATGTGAGGAGACCGGTAGTGATGAGATCTGGAGGTAGCCAAGGGCCCTATTGTGTAGGGCCTGGTAGGCCATTTGAAGACTTGGGCTTATCCTGGGAAAGCACTGCAGGGTTTTGAGCAGGGGAAGGACATGACCTGACCTTGGTGTTCAATAGTGTCCCTCTGGCTGCTGGGTGGAGATCTCCAGGAGTCTGGTGAGATAATCAGGAAAATATGACAGTGGCTTAGCCACACTGGTGCCAGAGAAGTTGGTGAGAAGCAGTCAGTCTCAGAATTTATTTTTTAAAGTAAAGCTGGGCCAGGTGCAGTGGTTCATGTCTACAATCGCAGCACTTTGGGAGGCCGAGGTGAGAGAACTGCTTGAGTCCAAATGTTTCAGACCAGTCTGGGCAACATGGGAAAATCCTATTTTTACAAAAAAATAACACAGAGTAGCTGGGCGTGATGGCATGTTCCAGCTATTCTGGAGGCTGAGATGGGAGGACTGCTGGAGCCCCAGAGGCTGAGGCTGCGGTGAGCCATGACTGTGCCACTGCACTTCAGCCTGGGTGACACAGCAAGACCCTGTTCTCAATCAATCAATCAATAAAAGTAGAACTGAAAGGATTTGCTGATGAATTAGATGTGGACTGTGGGAGTTGCCTGCCCCTTTGGCCCTCTGTTTCCCATCTATAAAAGACAGGAGAAGAGGTCCTTGGCGATTTCTTTCCAGCTTGATAACTATGAAGACCTATATGAAGAAAGAGATAAAGCAACTATTTCTGTGCTCTCATGGAAGCAACATCACTTGCTCACCAGGCCTCAAAGTGTGGATGGCAATAAGATGAGAAAGGCAGAGGATGGACAGAGACAGTGCAGTGAAGGGAGGGCAGGGCTCTGCCTAGGCTGTGGCTATCCCACTTTCAGCACACACATCACTGCCAGGCATATGCCAGGCCACAGAGTAGACAGGCTCCAGTGGGAGTGGGGGTCGGGGTAGCTTGCTTTATATTAGGAGGGAAGAGGCATCAGAGCTGTCGTTGTCCAGGGCCTACTAGGCAGAAGGTGCTCAGTGACTGACTGACTGAATGAATGAATGAATAAATAAATAAGGTAATGCCAGAAGGCCAGTATATGTGCAAGAACTTCCCAAGTCCTTCCAAATTAACAAGAGGTAGGCCTGGTCCAAAGGATTGCTGTCCTGTCACTTTATCTGCTTATTCTAGGCTGAGCTTCAAGTTCTTGTTCTCTGTGAATGGGAGACTATGTGGTCTGAATCACTGAAGCAGGATTTTAGAGCTGTAAGGAAGCACAGACACATTTGGTTCACTCTATCCACAATTTCAGCCATCACTGTTTTGACCTTATCTGTGATTCTGTTACTATTTACTTAACATTTTTCTTTTCTTGTCAAGACAGGGTCTCACTCTGTTGCCCAGGGTGGAGTGCAGTGGTGTGATCAAGGCTCACTAAGGCCTCAACCTCCCAGGCTCAAGCAATCCCCCCACCTCAGTCTCCCGACTAGGTGGGACTACAGGTGTGCATCACCATGCCTGGCTAATTTATTTTTATTTTTCTTTTTTGTAGAGATAAGGTCTCACTATGTTGCTCAGTCTGGTCCCTGAACTACTGAGCTCAAGCTATCCTCTCGCTTTGGCCTCCCAAAGTGCTGGGATTATAGCTGTGAGCCACTGTGCCTGGCCTACTTAACATTATTCTATCAATTTAGTTACTTTTTATAAATTTAAATAAATGTACTGAAAATCCTTAATTTCTTCCCAAACCTGTTCTTTCTGCATCTTTCTCATCCTTAAATCCCCTCTAGCACTCATCTGTCAATATATCTTGATGGATCTGTATTCTAAATTTATCTAGAGTTCCACCACTTCCCACCATCTCCACTGCTATCATTTGGTCCAAGCCAGTATCATTTCTTGCCTGTATTGTCCTAACAGCCTCCTTACTGGTCTCCCAGCTTCTGATCGACCCCATGGTTCCTTCACTATATGGCAGCCAGAGGGGTCAGCAAAGTCAGTTTCCTGTCTGCTCAAAACCCTCCACTGCCTTCCCATCTCACCCAGAGGAGAACCAAAGTGTCTCACCACTGCTCACACAAACCTTCCTTTCCAACCACTTCTCCTCTGCTTACTCTGTTCTAGCCACACTCATCTCCTGTGTTCTTCCTCAAACATGCCAGGCACACCATTCCCACCCTTTGGCCTCTGCACTTGTTCTTTACGTTTGGAATGTTTTTTTTCCATAGACTGTTACATGGTTTCCTCCCTCAGATCATGCAGATCTCTGCTCATATGCCTCCTCCTCAGAGGCCTTCCTTAATTATCCTTTATTAAAAAGGCAAACACATACCAAAAGCTGCCTACTACAGGCCCCCCAATCACTCTCTGTCCTCTTAGAATGTAAACTTCATGACGGCTGGGCGCGGTCGCTCACGCCTGTAATCCCAGCACTTTGGGAGATCAAGGTGGGTGGATCACCTGAGGTCAGGAGTACGAGACTAGCCTGGCCAACATAGTGAAACCCCGTCTTTACTAAAAATACAAAAATTAGCTGGGTGTGGTGGCGGGCACCTGTAATCCCAGCTACTCAGGAGGCTGAGGCAAAAGAATCACTTGAACCTGTGAGTCAGAGGTTGCAGTGAGCCGAGGCTGCGCCGCTGCACTCCAGCCTGGGCAACAAGAGTGAAATGAAACTCCATCTCAAAAAAAAAAAAAAAAAAAAAAAGAATGTGAACTTCATGAAGGCAGGTATCCCCAGTAGCTAGAATAGTGGTTGGCAGATAGTAGACACTCAGTAAATATTTGCTAAATAAATAAATGCAATGAAAGGGCAACTTATTATTCTTACTATAAACAGTATCATTTGCCCCAGATGGAAATCAACATAAAATACACTATTAAAACAGACAATGTCCATCTGCATATCACCTCTAAGTTACCTTGACGATCTTGGTCTAACACTTTTACAGAGGAGATATTTGAGACCCAGGGCAGAGTCAGCCAGCTGACTGGGAGCCAGTCCAGAATGGCCCACAGGTACCCCCCAACATGCCTTGGAACCACAGCCTTGTCCCCCAGGGTGTGGACAAAGAGACTGAATCTCAGGAAAGGTAGAGCTAGGTTGGACCAATAGAACCTATCTGAGAGGCCAGGAAAGCCCTCCCTAGCAAGGCACAGAGCTAGCAGTTTTGCTGAAGAGAACAAAGGCCAAAGAGGCATGAGTGTGCCAGGCTGGAAGAGCCTCATGGGGCTGCATCGTGGGCGACAGGCACGTACAAATCTGTAAGTGAGGTCCACAGAGACCAGACAGCTGAGAGCAGAAATGAAAACAGGATAGGTCCCAAAGGGTGACAGCTTCAATCCCGTAAACATCAGACAGGCGTGGGGTTCAGGTGTAGGTCTGGGGACCCAGCTGAGCCCAGGGGAAGGATGGGACCTCCCCAGTCTCCTCCGTCAGTGATGATGACTCTAAGCTGAGCTGAGCAGAAGCACCACCAATCCAGCTATAGTCACGCCAGACATCAGACATTAAGGAGGGAAGAGCCAGAGCCACCCTTCTCATCTCCACATTCCGGATGGTCTGTCTCCTCCCAAACCCACTCCAGTCCCAGCCAGCTCCACCCATATGAGCCCTTGGGGATACAAACCTATTTAGAAGGCACCATCCATTTTCCATCTTTGTGGGGCTTAGTGAACATGGCTACAGGTGCAGGGGTGAAGCTAGAGCTGTTGTAACTGCCAGGCCAGCAATGCCTGACCTACATCTCCACGGTTGGTTGCATGCAAAGAAAAATACCAGGGATTTCCGTTGGTGTTCACCACATGCAGCTGCCAAGGGAAGGCTGGGCCTTCTGAAGGCCTGTTGTGAATAGGCCAAGACAAGTGATAAGCTGGCTAGGATAGGCAAGAAGGCTGGCCTCTTAAATTATTTACTGGCTCAGGGGACCGCCCTAGATTTTAGAGACTGTATATAATTTTTACCTGCTTTCTACCAAGGTCCTCCATTAAAGCTTTGTTTTTCTTCTTCCAGTGTATTTTTATTAAGAATTGAGAAAGACAGCTGGGCGTGGTGGCTCACGCCTATAATCCCAGCACTTTGGGAGGCCGAGGTGGGTGAATCACGAGGTCAGGAGATGGAGACCCTCCTGGCTAACATGGTGAAACCCTGTCTCTACTAAAAATACAAAAAAATTAGCTGGGCGTGGTGGTGGAAGCCTGTAGTCCCAGCTACTCGGGAGGCTGAGGCAGGAGAATGGCGTGAACCTGGGAGGCGGAGCTTGCAGTGAGCCGAGATCGTGCCACTGCACTCTAGCCTGGGTGACAGAGCAAGACTCCATCTCAAAAAAAAAAAAAAAAAAATTGAGAAAGAGAGAAAGAAGATTCTATCTGGAATAAAGTTCCCCAAACTAAACAGTTGTTCTTATTGTAAACCATTGGCATTTGCAGTGAGGCTCTAGTTCCCCACAGAAAAGAGGCAATTTGAAAGTTCCACATGGTCAGGTTCAAGAAACATGAGCTTACTCCTGCTTTGTGGTGGCTCTATTTGGCTATGGTCCTGTCAATTAAGCACTATGGGCCTCACTTTTCTCATCTGACAAGTGTGGAGGATGGATCAGATGATCTCTAAGGCTTTCTCTCCAGCTCCAAAGCACTAAGACCCTATCCCCTGGCCTTTTTTTTCCCCTCAAGGGAGCAGTGGATTGTAAGGGAAAAGTAAGCTTTTTTGGCAGACAAAAGACTGAGTTCTAATCTCAGCAATGACATTTATTAACTTACTGTGTAACAATGGCAACTCACTTCCCCTCTGGGGGCACCTTATTTTCTTCATATATGAGCCAAAGACCCAAAAGTGCAGTGAAACAGGCACTCTAGCAGGCCTTTGGCATTATTTTTATGCCTCCGTTACATTGTTCATCCATTAGCATATCCTGGCCTCACAAAGAACCTGTTCTTTACTTGTTGCTCTGACTTGCAAAACCCTGTCCTTGAAAATTAACAGGTTCCAAGAGCTATGCCATAGGAGCCAGAACAGCCTCTGGGTCCCCAACCCCCTTCTGATGTCAGTAAAAAGATCACTGCTGGCCGGGCGCAGTGGCTCAAGCCTGTAATCCCAGCACTTTGGGAGGCCGAGACGGGTGGATCACGAGGTCAGGAGATCGAGACTATCCTGGCTAACACGGTGAAACCCCGTCTCTACTAAAAAATACAAAAAACTAGCCGGGCGTGGTGGCGGGCGCCTGTAGTCCCAGCTACTCGGGAGGCTGAGGCAGGAGAATGGTGTGAATCCGGGAGGCGGAGCTTGCAGTGAGCTGAAGTGAGCTGAGATCCGGCCACTGCACTCCAGTCCGGGCGGCAGAGCGAGACTCTATCTCAAAAAAAAAAAAAAAAAAAAAAAAAAAGGATCACTGCTATTTATTCAATGTTTTGTATATGCCAGGCCCTCATGTGTGTTTAAAACTCTTATTTTATGAAGACATGGACGTTAATGATCCTACGCTATTATTTTATGACTCCAGCCTGGGTTTCACCATATTTGAAAAAAGAGTGGAAGTAGCAAGCTGTAATATCTTAGAGATGTTACAGCCCCACTTCTTTTTTTTTTTTTTTTGTGAGACAGAGTCTTGCTCTGTCACCCGGGCTGGAGTGCAGTGGCCGGATCTCAGCTCACTGAAACCTCTGCCTCCCGGGTTTACGCCATTCTCCTGCCTCAGCCTCCTAAGTGACTGGGACTACAGGCGCCCGCCACCACGCCCGGCTGATTTTTTGTATTTTTTAGTAGAGACAGGGTTTCACCGTGTTAGCCAGGATGGTCTCGATCTCCTGACCTCGTGATCCGCCCGTCTCGGCCTCCCAAAGTGCTGGGATTACAGGCTTGAGCCACCGCGCCCGGCAGCCCCACTTCTTTGTCTTTTTGTTCTTTTGTTCACATCTGGTCCATCCTTCTAGGTTCCCGTTACTTGGAACCTCCAGGCCACCCAGCACGATACCCACAGTGCTCTCCCTGAAAGGCCATGGAGTAGAGGGGTTCAGAGTCCCAACTTTATCACTTATTTGTTGTGCACCTCTGGGATGATGACTTAAACTCTTGAGTCTCAGGATCCATGTTTATAAAATGGACAGAAGACCTATCTCATAATGCTCAATGCATGTTTGCTAGCTATTTAAATTATGTTATGCCCCCTTTCTCCTCTGAATTTCTCTAACCCTTATAGTCTTTTCCATTTACTTTGACACTTTCAGTTTCATAATTTAAGTTGTTGAGAGCCAGGCTTGTACTTTAGACTTCTCTCCCACTGCTACAGTGAGCACATGACAGGTATTCGAAGAGCATCTATTATATGTGTGGGAAATGGGTCCTTTTTGAAGTGGTAACAGTGTGGGCCATATCCGATAATCAGTCACCAATCTTCAGGCATCATGTGGCTGCCCACTCTTTGGCTACTCTGTGCTAAGTACTAGGAGTACAGGTAGGCAGTAAGAGGTAAATGGAAACCACAAGTCTTCTTTAAAACAGTGTGAAGTAGACAATCCAGACTTACCTTCAGGAAAGGGCCTCAAGCCGGGCGCGGTGGCTCACGCCTGTAATCCCAGCTCTCAGGGAGGCAGAGGCGGGAGGATAGCTTGAGCCCAGGAGTTCGAGACCTGCCTGGGTAATACAGCGAGACCCCGTTCTCCACAAAAAGGAAAAAAAAAAAAAAAAAAAAGACAGAAAGGGCCTCAAACAATAAGGAAAAGTAAAAAAAGGCAGAGAGAGCCAAGGGAAGCCCATGGAGACCATAGTTAAGTGAGAGCTTTTGAGTCCAATATATTGGATTTGTATTCTGTCCTTATTATCATTCGACCTTAGGACTATAATTTAACTTACTTTACACTCAGTTTTCTAATCTGGACAATGAGGACAATAACATGTTTCCCAAGAAGGATTATTGTGAAGATGAAAAATACAGGCCGGGAGCGGTGGCTCAAGCCTGTAATCCCAGCACTTTGGGAGGCCGAGACGGGTGGATCACGAGATCAGGAGATCGAGACCATCCTGGCTAACACGGTGAAACCCCGTCTCTACTAAAAAAATACAAAAATCTAGCCGGGCGAGGTGGCGGGCGCCTGTAGTCCCAGCTACTCCGGAGGCTGAGGCAGGAGAATGGCGTAAACCCGGGAGGCGGAGCTTGCAGTGAGCTGAGATCCGGCCACTGCACTCCAGCCTGGGCGACAGAGCGAGACTCCGTCTCAAAAAAAAAAAAAAAGAAAAGAAAAATACTACATTGGCCAAGTGTGGTGGCTCACACCTGTAATCCCAGAACTTTGGGAGGCCCAGGAGGGAGGATCATTTGAAGCCAGGAATTTGAGACCAACCTGGTCAAGACAATAAGATCTCCGTCTCTACAAAAACAAAACAAAACAAAACAAACGACAGTGTACCTTACAGCATCAACACATGGCAGGCACTCAATAAATAGCAGCAACTATACTGTCATTAGTAGATTAAGCACAGATGGGTTACCCCTAAAGGACCCTCTGATGGCCAGTAGATGCACACTGAGAACCAGTGACTTGAGGCTCTCTATAGCAAGTGAAGCTCTGAATGGAGAAAATCTTGGCTGGGCGCGGTGGCTCATGCTTGTAATCCCAGAACTTTGGGAGGCCAAGGCAGACGGATCATGAGGTCAGGAGATTAAGACCATCCTGGCCAACACGGTGAAACCTTGTCTGCACTAAAAATACAAAAAAATTAGCTGTGTGTGGTGGCACGTGCCTGTAATCCCAGCTACTCGAGAGGCTGAGGCAGGAGAATTGCTTGAACCTGGGAGTCGGAGGTTAGAGTGAGCCATGATCACCACTGCACTCCAGCTTGGCGACAGAATGAGACTCCATCTCAAAAGAAAAGAAAAGAAGAAAATTCTCAAACTCTTTCCCTGGGAGGGAGGCAGGTAGCTCAGTGTAGACCAGAGGCCTCCGATCAGACATATGTGGGTTCCTCATAGCTTCCACGCTGGGTGTTTTGTGGCCAGTTACCCTCTCTGAGCCTGATTCCTGTATTAGACAATAAGACCGTATGTTTTTCCTCCTGAGAGGCAGGTAAGGGTGTACCATAAGAGCACAGGCGTCAGAGGATTGAAACCTGGGCTTAATCCTAGCTCTGCCACTTAATAGCTGGACCATGACCATGGCACCCTGTTTAACCCTTCTGAGCTTCACTTTTCTCATCTAAAAGCCTTCCTCTTTGAGTGGTTATGAGAATTATCAGATAATGTGCCTGTGCCTGGCAAACAGTAACAATTTCACTTGATACATGAAAGTGTTTACCTTATATCCAGTGCCAGGTACAGGAAGGCATTCAAGAAATGTGCTGATGGCTGGCGTGGTGGCTCACACCTGTAAATCCCAGCAATTTGACAGGCTGAGGTGGGCGTATCACCTGAGGTCTGGAGTTTGAGACCAGCCTGGCCAACATAGTGAAACCCCGTCTCTACTAAAAATACAAAAATTAGCCCGGCAAGGTGGTGGGCACCTATAGTCCCAGCTACTTGGGAGGCTGAGGCAGGAGAACTGCCTAAACCCAAGAGGTAGAGGTTGCAGTGAGCCAAGATTGTGCCACTGCACTCCAGCCTGGGTGACAGAGCGAGTCTCTGTCTCCAAAAAAGAAAAAAAGAAAAAGAAAAAGAAAAAGAAACGTGCTGAACCAAACTCTATACTTGGGTGGAAGGGTGTTCAGAAAAAAGATACTCCTGTAAACTGGTACCCACTGCTATGGGCCCAGGCTAACTATCCCTATTAAAATCCCAAGTACACATACCCTTTGCCCCAGTAATTCCACTTTTAGGGATTCATCTCCCCCAGATATACTGTATTCATATATGGGCCAAATGACAAATATACAGGGCTATTCATTGAGTGTCACTATTATAACTGCAAAAGACTGGGGAAAAAAATGTGTCTACCAATCGGAACTGGTTAAATAAAGTATAGAATAGTGCCCTGTGTAGAATACCATGCAGCATTAAAAAGACTGAGAAAGCTTTTATGTACTGACACAGAAAGATCTTAAGAGATACAACTCTGATATTTGCATCCTATGACAACAAAATAACACTACTATTTGTAATCGACCACACTAGGGTTGCTGCCATCTCTGACCCTTTGTCTTTGGATGCTGTTAAGCTAAAAGCGGACCAGGATCCATGATGAGGTTCCTCTATCCTCTGGGTTAAGTCTGTCCAGGTAAAATAATAGGGAAAGAAGAATACCATTAAAATAAAAATTGGCTGGGCACAGTGGCTCATACCTGTAATCTCAGCACTTTGGGAGGCCGAGGCAGGAGGACTGCTTGAGGCCAGGAGTTCAGGACTAGCCTGGGCAACACAGCAAGACCCTGTCTCTAAAATTAAAGAAGAAAAGCAAAGGAAGAAAGGGGAAGGGAAGGGAAGGGGAGGGGAGGGGAAGAGAAGGGAGAGGGGAGGAGAGGGGAGGGGAGGGGAGGGGAGGGGAGAGGGAGGGAGCGGGAGGGAAGTGGAGGGAAGAGGGAGAAAGGAAGGAAGAAAACTGGGTGCAGTGGCTCATGCCTGTAACCCTACTAACACTTTAGGAGGCTGAGGCGGGTGGACTGCTTGAGCCTAGGAGTTCAAAACCAGCCTGGGAGACATAGTGAGATCCTGTCTCTACAAAAAAAAAAAAAAAAAAAAAAAAAAAAAAAAAAAAAAAAGAAAGAAAGAAAAATAAAAATTATCCCATGGTGGTCCTGGAAGAAAAAAGGGAAGGTAGGAAACTTAATCCTAGAGGAAGTAGTAGTAGTCAGGCTCTAGGAGAAGGGCTGGCAACGGCCTGAAAATCCCCTCCCCAGTCTTTCCTTACCACTCCCTCTCTTGTTCTATTTAAAATCAGTCTCTTCCATGCCTGCTAAGACTACTTTATCAGGAACTCCTGAAAGTAGACAGAGACTAAATTGGCTCTGAAAGAATACAAATGGCTAATAACACGTTAAGAAAAGATGTTCTACCTCACAAGTAACCCTGGAAATATTCCTTGGATATTTTTAACTTTTTATTTATTTATTTTTATTATTATACTTTAAGTTCTAGGGTGCATGTGCATAACGTGCAGGTTTGTTACATATGTATACTTGTGCTATGTTGGTGTGCTGCACCCATCAACTCGTCAGCACCCATCAACTCGTCATTTACATCAGGTATAACTCCCAATGCAATCCCTCCCCCCTCCCCCCTCCCCGGATATTTTTAACTTTTTCCTCCCCCCCGTGACAGGGTCTCACTCTGTCATCCAGGCTGGAGTGCAGTGGCACAATCATGACTCACTGCAGCTTCAACCTCCCGGACTCAAGAGATTCTCCCATTTTAGCTTCCCAAGTAGGTAGGACTACAGATGTGTAGCACCACAAACGACTAATTTTTTTTGTTGTTGTTTTTTTTGAGAGAGACAGGGTCTCACTATGTTGTCCAGGCTGGTCTCAAACTCCTGGGCTCAAGCAATCATTCCACCTCAGCCTCCCAAACTGCTAGGATTACAAGTGTGAGTCACTGTGCCTGGCCAATTTTAAACTTATTCTTATGAGAATATTTAATCATGTACAAAAGTAGACAGAATAAAACGAACCCATCATTCAACTTCAACAAGTATCAACTTGGTGCCAATCTGATTTCATCTGTTCCCCAACCACTACCTCTCTCACTTGGGTATTATTTTGAAGCAAATCCCACACACAGGTCAGTATGAAGTTCTCTGTGTTTTTAGACAGAGTCTCTCTCTGCTGCCCAGGCTGGAGTGCAATGGTATGAAGTATGATCTCAGCTCACTGCAACCTCCATCTCCTGAGTTCAAGCAATTCTCATGTCTCAGCCTCCCAAGAAGCTGGGATTACAGGCGTGCGCCACCACGCCTGGCTAAGATTTGATAAACTCTCTCCCACATGCTGGCTTTGAGAATTGATTGAAAAGTTAAAAAAGAAAAAAGGAAAAAAACCCCCAACTTTTTCCCAAAGAGGGCACCTTCGTTCATTATGAAATATCAATACGGTAGGCCGGGCATGATGGCTCACGCCTGTAATCCCAGCACTTTGGGAGGCCGAGGCGGGTGGATCACCTGAGGTCAGGAGTTCGAGACCAGCCTGGCCAACATGGTGAAACCCTGTCTCTACTAAAAATACAAAAATTAGCTGGGTGTGGTGGTGCATGCCTGTAATTCCAGCTTCTCGAAAGGCTGAGGCAGGAGAATCATCTGAACCCGGGAGGTGGAGGTTGCAGTGAGCCAAGACGGTGCCACTGTACTCCAGCCTGGGCGACGAGACTCTGTTTCAAAATAAAAAATAAAATAAAATAAAATAAACAGGCCAGGTGCAGTGATGCCCGGCGAACAAATTAATCCCAGCTACTCAAGAGGCTGAGGTAGGAGAACTGAAAGACTATATTTGTAACATGCAGAGACAAAGTATTAGTATTCAAAATATATTTTAAAAGCCTACATACCCTAAGAAAAAGTCAAATCAAAAGGAAATGGAGCAAGGACTTGAACATTTTACAAAGAGGAAACATGAATGGCCAACAGATGTAAGAAAAGATTCACAAGCCCCACTTGTAATCTGAGAAAAGCAAATTAAAACCACAAGATACCATCTCACACCCACCAGCTCCATAAAAATTTAAGTCTGATCATATCAAGTATTAACAAAGAGGTAAAGTAATGGAAAACCCATATGCTGTTAGTGGCTGTGTAAATTCATACAAACACAGGAAAACAATCTGCCATTACTTTCTGATCAAGCAATTCCACTCCTGTGTAAACCCTACAACAAGGATTCTCAGTGAGGTCCCAGGACCAAGAGCGGCAGCATCAGCTCAGAAGTTGTTAGAATTGCAAATTCTGAGGGTCCCAACCCTGACATACATAATCAAACACTTTGGGGGTGGAGCCCAGCAATCTGAGGTTTAACAAACCTTCCAGGTGATTCTGATGGGCAGCTAAAGTTTGGGAACCACCGCCTGGGAGAAACTCTTTTTTTTTTTTTTTTTTTTTTGAGACGGAGTCTTGCTCTTTCGTCTGGGCTGGAGTGCAGTGGCCGGATCTCAGCTCACTGCAAGCTCCGCCTCCCGGGTTTTACGCCATTCTCCTGCCTCAGCCTCCGGAGTAGCTGGGACTACAGGCGCCCGCCACCTCGCCCGGCTAGTTTTTTGTATTTTTAGTAGAGACGGGGTTTCACCGTGTTAGCCAGGATGGTCTCGATCTCCTGACCTCGTGATCCGCCCGTCTCGGCCTCCCAAAGTGCTGGGATTACAGGCTTGAGCCACCGCGCCCGGCCAAGGGAGAAACTCTTGAACATGTGCATGTGCAGGAGACACAAACAGTTTTCATAACAGCATTGTCTGAAATAGCAAAAACAAGCTATTTGTTATTTGGTTATTTGGGAACAACCCAAATACCACTGACAGCAGAATGGATACACAGCTTGAGATATAATCATAAAAAAGGGATATGAAAATGAACAGATTATGCTATGCAAGTAACATGGATCTCAACCTTGGATGAAAAAAGGAAGACTGCAGACCATAAACAGAATAATACCTAAATGAAGTTTAAAAGTATGCAAAGGGGCCGGGCGCGGTGGCTCAAGCCTGTAATCCCAGCACTTTGGGAGGCCGAGACGGGCGGATCACGAGGTCAGGAGATCGAGACCATCCTGGCTAACACGGTGAAACCCTGTCTCTACTAAAAATACAAAAAACTAGCCAGGCGAGGTGGCAGGCACCTGTAGTCCCAGCTACTCGGGAGGCTGAGGCAGGAGAATGGTGTAAAAGATCCGGCCACTGCACTCCAGCCTGGGAGACAGAGCCAGACTCCGTCTCAAAAAAAAAAAAAAAAGTATGCAAAGGCTGGGCGCAGTGGCTCACGCCTGTAATCTCAGCACTTTGGGAGGCTCCGGCAGGCGGATCACGAGGTCAGGAGTTTGAGACCAGCCTTGCCAATGCGGTGAAACCCCATCTCTATTAATAATAAAAAACTTAGGGCTGGACGTGGTGGCTCATGGCTGTAATCCCAGCACTTTGGGAGGCTGAGGCTGGTGGATCACGAAGTCAGGAGTTCAACACCAGCCTGGCCGAGATGGTGAAACCCCATCTCTACTAAAACTACAAAAATTAGCCAGGCATGGTGGCAGACACCTATAATCCCAGCTACTCGGGAATCTGAGGCAGGAGAATCGCTTGAACCTGGGCTGCAGAGGTTGCAGTAAGCCGAGATAGTGCCACTGCACTACAGCCTGGGCGACAGAGTGAGATTCCATCTCAAAAAAAAAAAAAAAAAAATTAGTCAGGCGTGGTGGCGTGCACCTGTAGTCCCAGCTACTTGGGAGACTGAGGCAGAAGAATCGCTTGAACCCGGGAGGCGGAGGTTGCAGTGAGCTGAGATCGTACCACTGCACTCCAGCCTGGGCAAGAAAGCAAGACTGTCTCAAAAACAAAAACAAAAAAAACCACGTAGAAGAATATACTATATTGTTCAGAAATATATACCTACATATATATAGTAAAACTTAAAAAAAAAAAAAAAAAAAAAGGCAGCCAGGTGTGGTGGCTCACACCTGTAATCCCAGTGCTTTGAAAGGCTGAGGTAGGAGGATCGCTTGAAGCCAGGAGTTCTAGACCAGCCCAGGCAACATAGTCAGACCCCCATCTCTAAAAAAAAAAAAAAGAAAAAAAAATACATTCAAAAATGAGCTACTTGGGAGGCTGAGGCAGGAGGATCACTTGAGCCCAAGGGTTTGAGGCTGAAGTGAGGTATGATCATGCTACTGCACTCTAGCCTGGTTGACATGGTGAGATATCACAAAACAAAACACAACTCAGGAGTATGGATGATGGGGTAGCTGTGACTGGGGAGGGGTACACAAGGGGCTCTAAGGTACTCATGTTTATTTTTGTTTGTTTTTAGAGATGAGGTCTCCCTCTGTTGCCCACACTGGAGTACAGTGGCACGATCATAGCTTACTGCAGCCTTAAACTCCTGGGCTCAGGTGATCCCCAACTCAACCTTCTGAGTAGCTGGAGTTATAGGTGTGCACCACCATGCCTAGCTATTTTTTAATTTTAGTTTTTGTAGAGACGGTGGTCTCACTATGGTGCCCAGGCTGGTCTCAAACTTCTGGCCTCAAGCAATCCTCCTATCTCCGCCTCCCAAGTGCTGGGATTACAGGCATAAGCCATCATGTAAGGCAGACATATGTTTGATTATTAATTAAACCGGGTGATGAGTTTACAGGTGATGATTTTCCTGTTTTTGAAATTGCACATATGCATTAGATATTCTGTTGTATTTATGATAAATTTCTTAAAAAAAAAAAAGTATACTGAAACAGTGCAATACTCTGAGCCAGAACTGTAACCACTAACTTAACATGCGCAGTGTCCGAAGGGTTAAGCCTGTTTCTCTGCCTGTGGGTGGGAGGGCAGGCAGCAGCTGGGGCACAGTGGGAGTTCCTGGCTCCAGCTGGCTCCAGCCTGGATCGAGCACCACACCCAGGAACTGGCACCTGTAGGGGGGGCTTCTGGACAGGTGGCACCTGTAGCCCTTGGTGACCTGATACGTGTGAGAGGCTGGGCCCAGTCAGATGGGTGGTGGGCTCCTGTCAGAGCCCCTCCATCTGGTAAGGAAGTTTGCTGGTGGCAGCTTGGAGCTGGTGAGAAGGGGAAGAGGGTCTAGGACACAGGATGGGGGTGGGGAAGGCAGTGGGTGAGCTGGGCTCAGATACCAAGGGAGGGTGGTGGGATTAGCACCTGCTGAGAATGAGATTAAGTTTCTTGGGAAGGGCTCATCTATCTAATGCTCCCCGAAAGCTGTCTCTCTGTGGCTTTTCTCTGCTGGACAGATGGTGTCTGAGCTGCCTCTTGGAGGGTGGGCTCCTTGAAGGGGTGGTGGAGGTGGAGCGCGACCTGCTGCTTGCTTTCCAGAGGACCTTGAGGCCCTGGGACTTCTTGCTTTCCAACAATAGTAATAAGGATTAGAGCTAACTCTTACTGAAGGTTTACCATATGCCAGGCATTGTCCTAACCCCTTCACACAAATTACCCCCATTTAGTTTTCACAGCACCCAACTGCCTATCATCTAGACGGTAGGTTTACATTGAAGGAAACTAAGGCTTGGTAAAGTTAAACACTTACCCAAAGTCAAACAGTAAGCAGGGCCTGGTGGTGCACCTATAATCCCAGGAAGATTGAGGTGGGAGGATCACTTGAGCCCAGGAGTTTGAGACAATGAGGCAACATAATGAGACCTCATCTCAAAACAACAACAAAAACAAAACAGTAAGCAAACTAGGACTTGAATGCAGGCAGATCAACTCCACAGCCCTCGCAGGAAATCACTATTAGTCAAGGCATCTTTCCTTATTAAATGGCAGTAAGGACTTTCTAGTTTCTTTTTTTTTTTTTTTTTTTTTTTTTTGAGACGGAGTCTCGCTCTGCTGCCCAGGCTGGAGTGCAGTGGCCGGATCTCGGCTCACTGCAAGCTCCGCCTCCCAGGTTTACGCCATTCTCCTGCCTCAGCCTCCCGAGTAGCTGGGACTACAGGCGCCCGCCACCTCGCCCGGCTAGTTTTTTGTATTTTTTTAGTAGAGACGGGGTTTCACCTTGTTAGCCAGGATGGTCTCGATCTCCTGACCTCGTGATCCGCCCGTCTCGGCCTCCCAAAGTGCTGGGATTACAGGCTTGAGCCACCGCACCCGGCCAGACTTTCTAGTTTCTTAAGCCAAAAACCTGGACTCTTCTCTCTCTCTTATCTCTTATCCAGCAATCATCAGCAAATCCAGTTGGTCCAACCTTCAAATTATATCCAAGCTCTGACCACTGCTTGCCACTTCCACCACCTCTCCACCCTGGTATAAACTGCTGTTATCACCCACCTGGCTTCTCACTGGTTTCCTGCTCCCGCTCTTACCCATAGAGTTTGTCCTCCACACCAGAAAGATCCTTCTAAAACCTGTCACTTCTTTGCTTAAAAATCCATGCCTTTCCACTGCCCTTAAAGCAAGGTCCCATGTGGCCCTACAAGACTTGGCCCCTGGTGACATCTCAGACCTGATTCCTACCACTGGCTTACTCTACTCTGGTCACACTGGCCATCTTGCTGTACTTTAATATGTTGGAGAGTCTTTTTCTGTACTTGCTTTTTAAATTTTTTTGAAACAGGGTCTTGCTCTGTCACCCAGACTAGAGTAGAGTGACAGGATCATAGCTCACTGCAGCCTCAAACTCCTGGATTTAAGCCATCTTCCTGCCTCAGTGTCCAGAGTAGCTAGGACTGCAGACATGCACCACGATGCCCAGCTAAACTCTGGCTTTGTCACTCTGGCTGATCTCAAACTCTCAGCATCAAGTGATCCTCCCACCTTGGCCTCCCAAAGTGTTGGGATTACAGGCGTGAGTCGCTGCACCTGGTTTTTTGTTTTACGACTTGCTATTCTCTACGCCTACAACACTATTCCCCCAAATATCTGCACAGATCATGCCCTCACTGCATTCAGATCCAATGTCATTTTATCAGAGAAGCCTTCCTAACTACCCTACCCTTCCTTTTCCCATCCCTAATCCCTTTTCCCTGCTTTACTTTTTCCTATAGCACTAAATACTACCTCACATGTTATTTATTTTTTAGAGGTGGGGCATCACTATGTTGCCCAGGTTGGTCTCGAACTCCTGGGCTCAAGCAATACTCCCACCTCAGCTTCCCAAAGTGCTAGAATTACAGGCAAGAGCCACCATGCCTAGCCCTGACATGTTAATTTACTTAGAATCTGTCACCCACATTGGAATGTCCAATGGGTGAGAACAGGGACTTTGGTTTATTCAGACTGTATGTCCAACCTTTAGCTCAGTCCCTGATATATGGCAGGAACTCCATAAATACTTGTTAATGAACAAATGAATGAATGACTACTATTCCTCAGGAAATGACTCAGACTCAAAGGGGAGCAAGGCTGCCTGCGTGTCCTTGGCTTTCTCAGCCCTGATGACCTTTGGTACCCCATGGCAGTGGTCAACATCCTTTCCTATTATGAAATGTCCTGGGTGCATAGCATCACCACTGTGTCATCTACTTGTGCATGTACCCATGCACACACAGGGACACAAAGCTGGAACAGGGCTGGTTTTGAGAAGGAGTAAGCCCGGGCAGTTGAAACCCAGGTTCAGTGAACTCTGGGGCATTTATTTCTAGGTGACTGTGCTTGCCACTGCTGGCCTACCAAGGTCTTCCAGTCGTCTGCCCATGCACTGTATACATTCTGGCATTTATTCTCATGAATAAAGTGTCATTAGAGGCCAGGCACTGCTGGCTAATGCCTGTAATCGCAGCACTTTGGGACGTCAAGGTGGGAGCACTGCTTGAGCCCAGGAGTTCAAGACCAGCCTGGACAACACAGTGAGACCTTGTCTCTACTAAAAATTAAAATAAGCTAGTCGGCCAGGCACGGTGGCTCACACCTGTAATCCCAGCACTTTGGGAAGCAGAGGCAGGTAGATTATTTGAGGTCAGGAGTTTGAGACCAGCCTGGCCAATGTGGTCAAACCCCGTTTCTACCAAAAATACAAAAACTAGCTGGGCATGGTGGCGAGTGCCTGTAATCCTAGCTACTCGGGAGGCTGAGGCAGGAGAATCACTTGAACCCAGAAGGCGGAGGCTGCAGTGAGCTGAGATCACACCACTGCATTCCAGCCTGGGCAACAGAGCAAGACTCTATCTCAAACAACAATAACAACAACAAAAAACTTAGCTAGGCATGATGGCACATGCGTATCTTTTAGCTTCACTATTTTCACATGTAAAACGGATGTCACAGGGTATATGGCTCCTTGGAATATTACATGAGATGACATATTTAAATCATTCAGCAGTACACTTAGCATCCATGGAGTGCTCAATGGATGGTAGCTCTGTAGATCAGTTCTCAATAGAGGGACAGGCCATTAGATAAGCTTGGGGAAGGCTTCCTGGAAAAGACTGGCTTGGTACTGGACTTTGGAGCCTGGATAGGACATACATGAATGTTGGGTGGAAGGAGCCTATTCAAATGGAAGAGGGAAGAGGACAGGCTTTGGATGCTGGCAGTTAGCTGTGTAATCTTTTAACAGGTGACTTTTTTTTTTTTTTTTTTTTTAAGACGGAGTCTTGCTCTGTCATCCAGGCTGGAGTGCAGTGGCCTGCACAATCTCGGCTCACTGCAACCTCCGCCTCCCGGGTTCACGCCATTCTCCTGCCTCAGCCTCCCAAGTAGCTGGGACTACAGGTGCCCGCCACCACGCCTGGCTAATTTTTTTGTATTTTTAGTAGAGACGGGGTTTCACCGTGTTAGCCAGGATGGTCTCAAACTCCTGACCTCATGATCCACTCGCCTCAGCCTCCCAAAATGCTGGAATTACAAGTGTGAGCCACCGCACCCGGCCTAACAGGTGACTTTACCTCTCAAAGTCTCAGTTTTCTTCTCTGTAAAATGTAGATACCACTAGAGCATACCTCAACAAACTGTTGGGAGGACTAATGAGGTGCTATACTGGTAAGTGGAAACCACTGAACAGAATCCCCAGCATGTGCTGTTGCTGTTTCTTATTTGGCAGGAGAAATTGCCTGGGCAAAGGCTGGGAAGTAGGATGTAAGAGAGAACAGCTATTACTCATTCCCTCTCTCACATCTGCCATCATCTCTCACCTAGACAACAGTAACAGCCTCCTTCCTGAGCTCCCTGCTTTTGCCCTTGCCCTCCTCTAATCTGTTATCTATCTAGTTACTGGTGATCCTTATTTATTTGTTTGTTTATTTATTTTGAGATGGAGTCTTACTCTGTTGCCCAGGCTGGAGTGCAGTGGCACAGTCTCATCTCACTGCAACCTTCACCTCCCAGGCTTAAGCAGTTTTCCTACCTCAGCCTCCCGAGTAACTGGGATGACAGGCACACGTCACCATGCCTGGCTAATTTTTGTATTTTTAGTAGAGATGGGGTTTCACCATGTTGGCCAGGCTAGTCTTAAACTTCTGACCTCAAGTAATTCGCCTGCCTTGGCCTCCCAAAGTGCTGGGATTACAGGCGTGAACCATTGTGCCCAGCCTGGTGATCCTTTAAAAATGTATGTCGGACAGTCATTTTTGGTTCAAAACCCTCCAATGACTCTTTTTTCTGAGACAGGATTTCGCTCTGTCACCCAGGTTGGAGTTCTGTGAGATGTGTTCATAGCTCACTGCAACCACGAACTCCCAGGCTCAAGTGATCCTCCCACCTTAGCCTCCTGAGTAGCCAGGATTATAGGCATGTACCACCGTGCCTGACAAATTTTTTATAGAGATGGAGGTCACACTGTACTGCTCAGGCTGATGTTGAATTCCTGGGCTCAAGTGATCCTCCCACCTCAGACTCCCAGTGTTGGGATTACAGGCATGAGCTACTGTAACCAGCCGATTTTCTTTTTTTTTTTTTTGAAGACGGTCTCACTTTGTCACCTAGGCTGGAGTATAGTGGCATGAACATGGATCACTGCAACCTTGACCTGGACTCAAGTGTTTCTCCCATCTTAGCCTCCCGAGTAGCTGGGAATATAGGTGTGCACCACCACACCTGGCTAATTTTTGTATTTTTTTTTTGTAGAGACAGGGTTTTGCTATGTTGCCCAGGCTGGTCTCAAACTCCTGAGCTCAAGCAATCTGCCTGCCTCAGCCTCCTAAAGTGCTCAGATTACAGGCATGAACCACCACACCTGCCCTTTTTTGCTTTTCAATTAGTGAGTCAAGGGGAGATCTCCAATAGATCTCCAATAGTGTGGTGGCTCGTCTGCTCTGAAATGTAAGCAGTTTTTTTGTCCCCTTGACCAGATTCTAAAAGTCTTAAGGTCAAAAAGTTCACAAATAACATTTTGTTTACCCATCCTGCAGTGCTGGGCCTAAGCCTCAGACTTAGGCAAAGGAGATCAGAAGGGTCACATGGCTAAAAGTAGGTGGACGGGAGGGAGTCGGGGAGGGCCTTCCTGTGAATCCTCCTGCCTCTCAAGGACAGTCTGTTCCCTTAGCTTGAGAAGACTTGAAGAAAGCTTCTTCCATGAGCAAGCTTTTAAAAACCTTTTAGCTCTTTAAAAGCAGCAAGCACTGTTCCAGCCATGACCCTGCAGACAGGTGGAACACCCATACTCCAGCCTCATTCTGAAGAGACTTGCAGAGCAGGAAGGAAGGGGTAATGACTTTCAGTTCCAGTAATGTATCTAGAAGCAGCAGCTGATTCAGCTAGATGATGTCACCTTCCCAAACCTCCTGACCAGCAGCTGAGATGGTAAAAGCAGGAAACAGGGGATACTCAGCTGGCTAAGTCCGAACATGCCTCTGGCAAAGGCCTACAGTAACCCTAGGCTCTGGAGGCAACCTCCTGAAGATGAGAAGAAAGAGTCCTCTCAGTTGGGAGGACCAGTAGGTATCCTCCAACACCCTCAAATCAACATGCTTCTCCAACTATCCTTTTGCTAGGCAGCTTTCTGCACATCCAACCAACAATCCTTCATTTATTCCAAGGGTGGAACAGTGGAAAGAAGCCTGCCTTCAGAGCCAGCCCGATCTAGGTTCAAATCCAGGGTTCACCATATAAAGCTGCAGGACTCTGGCATACAACTTCACCTCTCTAAACCTTAGTTTCTTTACTGGAAAAGAAAGTAGGGCTAATGGATCATTTACCACACAGTCTAGGTGAGGGGATTAAATGAGAAAATGCATGTAGAGTACCTGACATGGGCTAGGTGCTCAATAAATGGTAGTCACCATTATCCCATTGGATCTCTGCAGAGGAGATTTGAAAGATCACCTCCATCTATAACACAAAAGGAAACAAAGGTACCAACTAGACCCAATGGTGTCAAAGCTGAGTATCTGAGTGGGCCCATGCAGAGAGTTGTTTCCCTAGATATTCCATTACTCATCTTCATTTTCTGTACAGCAATTAGTCCACTCTCTGAAATAATCGTATTTGTTTCTTGGGCTAGCTGTCTCTCTCATTAAAGTAAGAGTTCTATAAGAGCAATGTCCTTGACCTTGTCTTGTTTATCTTAGCATCTTCAGCACGTAGCACAGGGCCTGGCACATAGGTGGTGCTCAATAAACATCTGCCGAATCACCAAATGAACAGCAGCACCTGGGATGGCCAAAAGCTAAACTGACAATGGCCCCACACTTACTCCTCTCCTCACTATTAGTTGAAGGCTCTGGCTCCCATTTCAGAAGGTGCCATTGTCACCTGGGAATCAGCAGCCCAACCAGTGGCCAGGATCGGCATTAGTCCTTAGGCATGATCTATCTATTGGGATACCAAGGCTGCCAAGTAGGGTCCTGAATCCTCCCCCTGGCACTTGAAGATCCTACAAACCTGGCTCTAGCTGACCTTTTTGGATTTATTACCTAATAAAAGAGTCTCCTCCACATATGCCTAAAACTTGACTGCCACTGCTCACAGGTCTCTTCTTGAGAGTTGGTCTCAGCCTGCAAATCTTAGCTCACGTCGACTCTCCTACTGGAAGTTACAGCCCCTCTGTTCCCTGCTTTGTGGTAAGGCTCTGTGCAAACCTCACCTCTTCTGTGAAGTCCTTCCCTCATTTGGCATTTATTGTTGGCTTCCACAAGATCTCTTTTCATGTATATTATGTCTTTTCTCTCTAATTCAATTGGAAGTATCTTGAGAGCAGAACTGGGCTTCCAATGGCAGTATCTCAATTAATAAACCTTCAACGGAAAAGACTCCTTGAAACAAAGTTAGCTAGGTCCGGAGAGGACTGGAGAGGGGTCTAGGCTCCTCCCCGCTGGACCAGCCCCTTTGGCAAAAACAGGAGATCATGCTGCCTCAATCCAGGAGACCAGCTGATGAGGCAGGAAGGGAGCCAGCAAATCCTAGACTATAATGTGCAGTTTGGGACAATCCCAAGGTCATCTATGTAATTAGATTTTTTTTTTTGGAGACGGAGTCTTGCTCTATTGTCAGGCTGGAGTGCAGTGGCGCGATCTCAGCTCACTGAAACCTCCACCTCCTGAGTTCAAACGATTCTCCTGCCTCAGCCTCCTGAGTAGCTGGGATTACAAGCACATGCAACCATGCCCGGCTAATTTTTTGTATTTTAGTAGAGACAGGGTTTCACCATGTTGGCCAAGACGGTCTCGATCTCCTGACCTCGTGATCTGCCTGCCTTGGCCTCCCAAAGTGCTGGGGTTACAGGCGTGAACCACCACGCCCAGCCTGTAATTAAATTTTTTAAAAACCATCATTTTAAATGAATCTGGGCAATATTTAGTTATAAAGAATGGCAGAAAAACTGCTCAGTTCAAAGGACTTTTGTAACATACATTTGTGTGAACTAATTTTAGTTTTGGCTCTTGTCTTCTTACCCATATTTTCCTTTCACCTGACTCCCTTAGCTACATTATCCTTTTGGTTGTATGAATTTTCCTAAGTTGCTTCCAACTCTTTGTAAAACGGAGCAAGGTTCCAATAAAAAATAAGAGTTGGTCCAGTGGTACTCTTTTTCTAAGTGGTACAGTGGTATATATAAAAAATGATTTTCCAAACAACTCATTATAACAATTAAGAATAAGTGGCAAAGGCCGGGCGCGGTGGCTCAAGCCTGTAATCGCAGCACTTTGGGAGGCCGAGGCGGGTGGATCACGAGGTCAGGAGATCGAGACCATCCTGGCTAACATGGTGAAACCCCGTCTCTACTAAAAATACAAAAAACTAGCCGGGCGTGGTGGCGGGCGCCTGTAGTCCCAGCTACTAGGAGGCTGAGGCGGGAGAATGGCGTGAACCCGGGAGGCGGAGCTTGCAGTGAGCAGAGATCGCGCCACTGCACTCCAGCCTGGGCGACACAGGGACTCCGTCTCAAAAAAAAAAAAAAAGAATAAGTGGCAAAAATAATGCATGTAAATCACTGAATACAGTGCTTGGCACTTAATGAGCATTCAAAAGTAGGATGAAAGAACACTATTAATTCTCATTAGCTTCTCTTCTCTGGGCCTCAGTTTTTTCATGTCTTAGGTTTTCTTCATTTGTTTAATCATTTATTCAAAAACTTTTTTTTTTTTGAGACGGAGTCTCGCTCTGTCGCCCAGGCTGGAGTGCAGTGGCCGGATCTCAGCTCACTGCAAGCTCCGCCCCCCGGGTTTACGCCATTCTCCGGCCTCAGCCTCCGGAGTAGCTGGGACTACAGGCGCCCGCCACCTCGCCCGGCTCGTTTTTTGTATTTTTTAGTAGAGACAGGGTTTCACCGTGTTAGCCAGGATGGTCTGGATCTCCTGACCTCGTGATCCGCCCGTCTCGGCCTCCCAAAGTGCTGGGATTACAGGCTTGAGCCACCGCGCCCGGTCATTCAAAAACTATTCACTGAATGTTTACTACCTGCAAAGAACAGGTGCAGACACTGGAGATACAACGATGAACAAGCCGAACTCCCTATAATCATGGGGTTTATATTCTAATAGAAGAGACAGACAAAAACAAGTAAACAAACAAAAAGAAAATTCCAGGTAGAGGTTGTTACTATGACAAAACTACAAGAGACTGGAGAGGAATTTAGAAGTAGCATGACTACTTTAAACTGAAGGCCAAGGAAAGTCTCTCAGAGGAGGTGACCAGCAAGCTGAACCCAATGTAGGACTCAGAAAGGAAATACCAGGGGCAGAACATTCCAGGCAGAGTGAAGAGCAACTACAAAGGCCCTTGGGCAGGAAGAAGTTACGCCAGGATCCAGGAGCAGCAAGGAACTCATATGGTTTGAGTGGAGTAAGGGAGAGACGGAATGATGGAGGGGCAGCCAGGACCAGATCACACAGGCCTCAGAGGATGGTAAGAAGTCTGGGTTTTGCTGAGTGCAGTGGATCACAGCTGTAATCCCAACACTTTGGAAGGCTGAGGCGGGCAGATCACGAGGTCAGGAGTTTGAAACCAGCCTGGACATCATGGTGAAACCCTGTCTCTACTAAAAATACAAAAATTAGCTGGGCGTGATGGCAGGTGCCTTTATTTTTTTATTTTTATTTTTTATTCTTTGAGATGGAGTTTTGCTCTTGTTGCCCAGGCTGGAGTGCAATTGTATGATCTCAGTTCATTGCAACCTCCGCCTCCCAGGTTCAAGCGATTCTCCTGCCTCAGCCTCCTGAGTAGCTGAGATTACAGGCATGTGCTACCAAGCCCGGCTAATTTTGTATTTTTAGTAGAGACGGGTTTCTCCATGTTGGTGAGGCTGGTCTCGAACTCCCAACCTCAGGTGATTTGCCCGCCTCAGCCTCCCAAAGTGCTGAGATTACAGAGGTGAGCCATTATGCCAGGCCAGTGGGCACCTTTAATCCCAGCTACTCAGGAGGTGGAGGCAGGAGAATCGCTTGAACCCGGGGGGTGGAGGTTGCAGTGAGCCGAAATGACGCCACTACACTCCAGCCTGGGGCGACAGGGCGAGACTCCATCTCAAAAAAAAAAAATGTCTGGGTTTTATTCTAACTACAGTAGAAGACCACTTGGAGGGTTGTAAGCAAAAGTGCAGTAAGATCTGAACTTGGTTTTTATTTTATTAAATTTTTTGAGACAGAGTTTCACTCTTGTTGCCCAGGCTGGAGTGCAATGGTGCAATCTTGGCTCACTGCAACCTCCACCTCCTGGGTTCAAGTGATTCTTCTGCCTCAGCCTCCCAGGTAGCTGGGATCACAGGCATGCGCCATCATGCCCGGCTAAATTTGTATTTTTAGTAGAGATGGGGTTTCACCATGTTGGTCAGGCTGGTCTGGAACTCGTTACCTCAGGTGATCACCCGCCTTGGCCTCCCGATACGCTGGGATTACAGGTGTGAGCCACTGCTCCTGGCTAATTTTTTGTATTTTTAGTAGAGATAAGAGTTGCATCATGTTGGCCAGGCTGGTCTTGAACTCATTACCTCAGGTGATCCATCTGCCTTGGCCTCCCAAAGTGCTGGGATTACAGGCGAGAGCCATCATGCCTGGCCTGAGCTTGGTTTTCTTTTTATTTTATTTTATTTTCATTTTTGAGACAAGAGTCTCACTCTGTTGCCCAGGCTGGCGTGCAGTGGTGCAATCTCGACTCACTGCAACCTCCGCCTCCTGGGTTCAAGTGATACTCCTGCCTCAGCCTCCAGAGTAGCTGAGATCACAGGCATGCACCACCACACCCGGCTAATTTTTTATTTTTATTTTTAGTAGAGACGGGGCTTCACCGTGTTGGCCAGGCTGGTCTCGAACTCCTGATCTCAGGTGATTTCACCTGTCTTGGCCTCCCAAAGTGCTGGAATTATAGGCATGAGCCATTGAGCCCGGCCCTGAATTTTTTTTTTTTTTTTTTTTTTTTAGGCAGAGTCTCGCTCTGTCGCCCGGGCTGGAGTGCAGTGGCGCAATCTCGGCTCACTGCAAGCTCCGCCTCCCGGGTTCACGCCATTCTCCTGCCTCAGCCTCCCGAGTAGCTGGGACTACAGGCGCCCGCCACCTCGCCCGGCTAGTTTTTTGTATTTTTAGTAGAGACGGGGTTTCACCATGTTAGCCAGGATGGTCTCGATCTCCTGACCTCGTGATCCGCCCGTCTCGGCCTCCCAAAGTGCTGGGATTACAGGCTTGAGCCACCGCGCCCGGCCCCTTTTTTTTTTTTTTAAGACGAGTCTTGCTCTGTCACCCAGGCTGGAGTGCAGTAGTGTGATCTCAGCTCATTGCAACCTCTGCCTCCCAGGTTCAAGCGATTCTCCTGCCTCGGTCTCCAAGTAGCTGGGTTCTACAGCATTTACAGGCCCACGCCACCATACCTGGCTAAATTTTGTAATTTTAGTAGAGACGGGGTTTCACCATATTGGTCAGGCTGGTCTTGAACTCCTGACCTCAGGTGATCCACCCAGCTCAGCCTCCCACTGCACCCGGCCCTAAACTTTTTTTTCCTCTGTCACCCAGGCTGGAGCGCAGTGGCCCGATCTCAGCTCACTGCAACCTACGCCTCCCAAGTTCAAGCGATTCTTCTGCTTCAGCCTCCCGAGTAGCTGGGATTACAGGCATGCACCATACCCGGCTAATTTTTGTATTTTTGGCAGAGACAGGGTTTCACCATCTTGGCCAGGCTGGTCTTGAACTCCCGACCTCATGATCCACCCACCTCGGCCTCCCAAAGTGCTGAGATTATAGGCATGAGCCACCACGCCCGGCCTGAAGTTGCTTTTTAGAAGACCACTTTGGCTGGAGTATTGGGCAAGAATGATTTTCTTTTTTTTTTTTTTTTTTTTTTTTTGAGACGGAGTCTTGCTCTGTCGCCCAGGCTGGAGTGCAGTGGCCCCATCTCAGCTCACTGCAAGCTCTGCCTCCCGGGTTCACGCCATTCTCCTGCCTCAGCCTCCGAGTAGCTGGGACTACAGGCGCCCGCCACCTCGCCCGGCTAGTTTTTTGTATTTTTAGTAGAGACGGGGTTTCACTGTGTTAGCCAGGATGGTCTTGATCTCCTGACCTCGTGATCCGCCCGTCTCGGCCTCCCAAAGTGCTGGGATTACAGGCTTGAGCCACCGCGCCCGGCCCTAAGAATGATTTTCTAAGGTCCCTTCCCAGCTCCAATCTTCTGACTTTTCCCCTGTCATTCTAGGTTCCCATGAACTGGTTGCCTGAGCAATAAAGACACAGATTCTGGATTAGAGTGACTAAAGAGCTTAGAGTGGTTCCTTACCCTTGGCCAGAATAGGGAATCTGTGTCACCTTGTTCTGCAGGAGATGGAGGAAGTGACTCCCTCAGGGAGGGGTGGGAATCCCTTCTTGGAAAACATCCTCAAACCACCTGCATTGTTTCTGCCTCCTGTGTGGAAGTTTCTGCCAATGACACAGTGCTCTCTGGAATGCACTCCCCACCCCCAACGCACACACCCAATCTTCGGTTTACAAAGGCATAGCTGTACTTTGCATTTCTCCTAGGATTTAGTTCAAAGCTAGCCTACAGGAAATGGTTGATAAAGAGTTACTGATTGATTACTAAAGAGAATATTCTCAGTCATTAAGCAAATATTAATGAGTTATATGAGTATTAATGAGTTTTATGTTGGTCTCTAGGGGTGCAAGGTGATTAAATGGGCTTCTGGTCTTCACGGAGCTCAGAATTCAGTGGATAGACCAAAAACCAGAGACGACTACAATGCTGGATACAACAGTTATAACAGCAACATTTACTAGGGCCTTCCTTATCCAGAGGTAGGACAAGTTGGCTTTGGAGCCAGACTACCTGGGTTCAAATCATGGTTTTACCACTTACTGGCTGTGCATCTTTGAACAACTTCCTTAACTTCTCTATAGGAATAATAAGAGAGTGCCGGGCGTGGTGGCTCAAGCCTGTAATCCCAGCACTTTGGGAGGCCGAGACGGGCGGATCACGAGGTCAGGAGATCGAGACCATCTTGGCTAACACGGTGAAACCCCGTCTCTACTAAAAATACAAAAAACTAGCCGGGCGAGGTGGCGGGCATCTGTAGTCCCAGCTACTCTGGAGGCTGAGGCAGGAGAATGGCGTAAACCCGGGAGGCGGAGCTTGCAGTGAGGTGAGATCTGGCCACTGTACTTCAGCCTGGGTGACAGAGCAAGACTCCGTCTCAAAAAAAAAAAAAAAAAAAAGGAATAATAAGAGAACCTACCTGAGTGGTACTATTTTGAGAATTCAACGAACTATCTCATATAAAACGCTTAAGTGCAAGTGCTCCATAATGTTAACTCTTACTAAAATTACCTTAATATCTGTACTGTATGAGCTTACATACATCCTTACAAAAGGTTCTTAAATCCTTACAAAAACCCTATGAAGTATTATTATTATCCCCATTTTTCAGATAGGGGGACTGAGACTCAGAAATGGAAAGGAATGCACCCAAGATCTAACAGCTGATACGGAATAGAGACCAGATTCAAACTCAACTCTGTCTGATTCCAGAGCCCATACTTCCAATAACAAAATGATCCCCTTTTCATAAAGACCCCCAGCACAGTGCCTAACACACAGCAGAGACTTTATAAAGGGAGCTATGGTTATGATGTCATTGTCCCTGGAGTTTCCAGCTGTAGATGCCGTAGAACCCAGAGGAGGCCTCTCTTTCACCTTAAAGGGATCTGAGAAGGGTTTAAAGGTGCTGGGAGTTCCATAGGTTTCCCTCACTGGGGCCTGGGATACTAATATGGAACCTACACTAGCACCACTAAATCAGACCCAGAAAGTTTCCCCAGGTGTCCAAACACCTGCATGAACAGGCAGGCAGTTTCCTCTAGGCTGACTTCTTGTCTGGTCCTACACATCTCTCAGTTTCATCACTCAGCCACCAGCCACAGGGCCTCATGTGTGCACCTGCTGCTTGACCCAGTCCCAGGAGACACTGAGCCTTAGAATTGGGCTCCCTCTCTGGACCTTGCCCCAGAGGGCTATTGCTGAGTGACTCCCTGGGACTTCCCTGACATGGTAACCCCTAGGGCTCCAATTGAACGTGGGTGCTGTGAGCAAAGGGAAATTCTTTGGAGTAGCAGATGGAGAGTGGGTAGAACAAGAGGCAGTTGTTCTGGATCAGAGATAAGCATGGGTCATCAGAGATATACTATGGGTCTGGATTTTATGTTTAAGCAGCACTGATCCTGGATAGTTCAGAACTCCCACACTGAAGTCCAGCCTAGGCAGGTAAGGACCTCCTGGAGCTAGGCGTTAATACTCATTTCTACTTCTCATCTGAGTCATATTCAGAGTCTGGCCTTGCCTGGTAATTTGACTGCAGAAGGCAACCCATGGCTGCATCAAGGCACCTCAAGCCTCATAGAGAGAGAAAAGGGAAAGACTCAGCATTTGGTGAGCTTTTGCTCTGTACCAGGCACTGTGTAAGTGCACTTTACATATACCATTAATTATTAGGAATGTTTATTAACCCAGTCACTAAACACTCAGCCACCAAGTACTAGGCCCAGCAGTAGCTGTTAAGAGTGAATAAGACACAGTTTTTATCCTCAATAAGCTCAGAGCACCTCATTTAGTCTTTCTCCCAACAACCCTCTGAAATGAGTATTACTTCCATTTTATAGATCTTCAGGTTTACAGAGGGAAAGTAACTTGTTCAAATTCATGAAGCCAGTTAAGTGATAAGATATTGCTTCCACTCAAAAAATCCTTGTTGACTGAATGAATGACACAGCTATGGCTGTGACTTTAGTCAAGGAGTAGCAACAAGACCAAATATTTATAGTTCTCAAAGTGCTTTTTCATCTATCATCTCTTTGGGCCTCCCTGCTAGCCCATGAGGGAGGCAAGGCGGGTGTTATCTTTCTTCAACATGTGAGGCAACAGGCAGAGCTTGGGCAAGAGGCTTGAGGCCATAGAGCAAACAAGGAGTGAGTGGGGCCATCCTGGAAAAACTCCAGAGTTCCCACAATGCTATGTTTTATCATTCAAACATGTGTCAAACACCTACTGTGTGCCAGGCATGCTCCTACACGCTTTAAATATTTAACTCATTAAGTCTTCTACTAAGTCAACAAGTAAGGAGGTCCCTGGGAAGATAAAACAAAATATGCCCCATTGCCAAATGCCTAGTCAACAACACTAGCCAAACCTCTACTGTGTACAAGGTATGATTTGGGATCCTTGTAGAGAAGGTAGGGGACAAGGTTGTGAGCCAAGGCCCCAAGCTTCAGGTACCTTAAAATCTCTAAACACTTGGTCCAAAGATATTCACATATTCTGTCAGCCTGAAAGTTCACTCTTGGACAATAGCAATGACAACAATTTGCTTACCAGTGATTGCAATGTGACAATAACAGTAATAATAGTAGCTTGTTATACTAAGTAATTACTATACGCTGGGCTCCTTGGTAAGTGCTCCATGTATCTTTTCAACTGTTTCATGCTCTTAAGAGTGTTTCAAGAAAAACACTGTAGGCTGGGTGTGGAGGCTCACGCCTGTAATCCCAACACTTTGGGAGGCTGAGGCAGAAGGATCACCTGAGGTCAGGAGTTAAAGATCAGCCTGATCAACAAGGAGAAACCCTGTCTCTACTAAAAATACAAAATTAGCTGGGCGTGGTGGCCTGTAATCCCAGCTACTCGGGAGGCTGAGGCAGGAGAATGGCTTGAACCTGGGAGGCAAAGGTTGTGGTGAGCCGAGGAGGTCACACCATTGCACTCCAGCCTAGGCAACAAGAGCGAAACTGTCTCAAAAAAAAAAAAAAAAAAAAAAGAAAGAAAGAAAAGCACTGTATATTGTTACCTCTTTTTCATACATGAGGAAACTAAGGCTGGGAAAGATTAAGTATTTGCCAAAGATAACTATTAAGCAAGTGAGACTCACCAACTCAACACTGGTTTGTCAAATTTCATACCTGACTCTTAACAACGATGACATTTCTCCCAAGGAGGCAAGGCAGACACCAGGAATACCAGGAGCAGCTGCTGCCTGAGAGAGTGGGGGGCCTCCAGAGCCCCCAGAAGAGTTTTCCTAACCCCTTTCCATCAGGTTTTAACATCACACTGAGATGGGGAGGTAAGGAAAGAATGGTTAGGTGTGCTCAATCTATCCTCAGGGCAACAAGGGTCTGGCCCTCTTTGTTGACCCTCAAGGGAAGAAGTTTATGACCTTCTATTTGTCACTCACTAACCCTCTAGAGAGAAACGGAAGGGGGCAAGGGCATGGGAGTATTTTATCCCTGGGGTTGGGGGGCACACGCAAGGGAAGAAGCAGCAGCCTTACTGGCTCTTTCCTCCTCTGGGCAAGAAGCCTGTACATGTGATACGGTGTGTGTCATTCACATGGAACCCCCTTGGGGAAATGCCAAGGCACCTTTTGGACCCAAGAAGCCTCAGAGAGGAGAGACTGGCAAAGCCCTGAACTGCAAGCTAAGCTGACAATTTCTAAGCATTGTAACTAGGTCATCAGGTTCTTGGAGAAGCCAGCTGTGGCTGGGGGATGGGGAGGAAAATTTTGCAGCCTACCAAGATCCCTACTTCCCTTTAGGCCCCACCCTCCCTGAAATCTGCACCTGCTCCCAAACTGACCCCTCCCCCAAGCTGAGCGCAGCTGTCAACGGCTCCCAATGCCCCGCCCTTGCCTTCTTTGGGCCAGAACCATGGGGGCCTCTTGGGTAGGAGGTACCTGATTGCCACCTGAGCTTTTCAGAGAAGGAGCTGTGGGGCAGGGAAGGATTGGCCTCTACTGGAAGATATTTCTCGCTCCACCAGGGCAGCAAGAAAGTTAGGCCCCTTTGGGCCTACCTAGGGTACCCTTCCTGGCACTGTCACTGCAGGTGGCAGGAGACAGGTGATGTTTACCCTGCTGAGGGCAAAGTTGCCAAAAGGCTTCAATCAATCCTTTGAATCTGCACCTGGCCCTGAGTCCCAAAATAACAACCAGGGCAGCTTACCTGATCTGCAGGTTGCAGGTGCCTCTGGCTTTTCTCTCCCTGCAGCTCTGCCTGCTGAACCCTGGCTGGCAAGAAATTCTTTTTCCCAGGGGTTACTGGAGACCTGACTGCATCCCACAGATGCTCTGGGCCTCTCCCCATTGGGCCCACCTCTACCATCAACTATCCCCATCCCTCTGTCCAGAGGCCTCTGTCATCAGCCACCTGCTTTTTTCCCTGACCAGCTTTTTTGCTGACACAGACTGTCTTCGGCTCTAGCCAGTTTGCCTCCTCATCATCTCCCAAATGCTTCATACATACTCCACCCTGGGTGTTCTGTCTGGGTGGTTCTTACCTGTCTGGCCTGCTCGTGTGTGTGTGTGTGTGTGACTAGCCTGATCTTTTGTGTGTGTGTGTGTGTGTGTGGCAGTCTCCCTCTGTCACCCAAGCTGGAGTGCAATGGCATGATCTCAGCTCACTGCAACCTCCACCTCCCAGCCTCAAGTGATTCTCCTGCCTCAGCCTCCCAAATAGCTGGGATTATGGGCGCCCGCCACCACGCCCTGCTAATTTTTGTATTTTTAGAAGAGATGAGGCGGGCGCGGTGGCTCACGCCTATAATCCCAGCACTTTGGGAGGCCAAGGTGGGTGGATCACGAGGTCAGGAGATCGAGACCATCCTGGCTAACATAGTGAAAAACCGTCTCTACTAAAAATACAAAAAAAATTAGCCGGGTGCGGAGGCGGGCACTTATAGTCCCAGCTACTTGGGAGGCTGAGTTAGGAGAATGGTGTGAAACCGGGAGGCAGAGCTTGCAGTGAGCCGAGATTGTGCCACTGCACTCCGGACTGCGGGACTGAGCAAGAGCAAGACTCCGTCTCAGAAAAAAAAAAAAAAAAAGTAAAAGAAAAAGAAAAAAAGAAGAGACAAGGTTTTGTCATATTGGCCGGGCTAGGCTTGAACTCCTGATCTCAAGTGATCTACCTGCCTCAGTTTCTCAAAGTGCTGAGGTTACAGGTGTGAGCCACCATGCCCAACCATAGCCTGCTCTTGTTACATTCTTTTCATCTATTTAAACCCATCATGGTCCACATCTTCCTAAGACATAGCAATGCCTAACATTGACTGAGTATGTCAGACACTGTGTGAGGTGGTCTACACAGTCACTTACTCATTCAACAAATATTTGCTGAATGCCTCCTATGTACCAAGCACTCTGCTAGATGCTGGGGATGAAAGACAGGATAAAACCCCTGTACTCTGAGAGCTTATGTTTTACTACAGGAAACAGATGGTAAACGTGTAAACATGGTGGCCTCTAGGGAGGTGATACCTGAGTTGATACCTCAATGATAAAGAGAGAGCCCTGATCAGATCTATAGGATGAGTGATACAGGCAGAGGAAAAACAGCAAGCCTATAAGGAAGAGATTACTATCATCTTCATTAAGAGATTAGAATTATCCCCATTTTACAGACCAGGAAACTGAGGCCTCAGTGGGAACTGTACAAAGCTTGGTGCTGAGAAAGCTATGATTATTCAAGCCGCCAGTGACCTCTCTCCTTCCTAACCCTTTCCACTGTTGGTGCAGGAGAGAGTCTGGATTGGCAATGCAGTTGGCTAGGGAAAGGGTGCAGAGTGATGATATAGGCTGAGGGTAGAGGCCTCTGGGCCCAGTAATCAACTGAGTAGTTGATGGTGGAAGTGGGCCCATTTGGCAAAGGCCCAGGGCCCAGCAATGCAGTCAGGTGGACTTAACCTCTTCTGCTTTTGGAGTTTACTCCACAGGTTTGGCACAGTTTGCCTCAAGCCATTCACCAAGTGTTTGGGGTCTATTCCTACTGCTTCAAATGAGTTTGCTTCCTTAGGGGCAGAAACTTTTTTTGTAGCCTAACCTGTATCTAATAATAACAACCCTTCATGTTCATTGAGCAGGCCCTGGCCAAGTCCCCACCCAACCGCAGGCCCTGAGCCAGGTAGTCAGGGTAAAATAAGCCAGTCTGGGCTTGCAAGAAGCAATGACGCTTATAGGCTTTTGCATCAGACACATCTGAGCGTAAGACCCAGCTCTGCCTCTTATAAGATCTGTTACTGTGGACACATTAGGGAGCCTCTCTGAACCCTAGATTCTCCATCTTCACAGGACAGCATTTGTGAGAACCAAGTAAGATGATTATATCAAGGGCACAAACACAGCACTTGGCACAAAGCAAGTAACTACTCAACACATAGTACCTGTTATTATTACCAAAAAACACACTTACATTTCACTTTCTCATTCATGCCTCACTTACTCTGGTGGCTTGGCATTATTCTTTCAGGCTTATGGATGAGAATTTGAAGCTGATTTGCTTTGTGTTATGCCACCAGCAAGGAGTCAAGCTGTCTCAAATGTGAGGCCAGAGTTTTGTCTGTGTATGTGTTGAAGGTGATTAATACATATCAACTATAATGAATCTTGCCTGGTGTGTCAGGGAGCTGAGGAGAAGGATGGATGGCGCATGTAGAGTGATTCAGATGGCGGAGGACCACCAGCAAGACCCAAGGTGTGGAGTATGGGAACAGACCATTGAGGGGTGGGACTCAGTTCCAGTTACCACAATATCCACAGTATCACTAGCATTTAGCACATTACAAAGCATTTGTCAGTATTTGCTGATTTAACAAAAGAAATGAAACTCCAAGGACAGCTCCAAGCCATACATCCAGCTTTAGGAGAGGCAGACAGTATCGATAATACTGTGTTAAAAGCCAGAACATGAATTCTAAGCCTGATGCTGCTATTTACTGTGGGACAAGAGCCCTTATCTTAGTTTCCTCTCTAGAAACAGTGCTGAACATACCCACCTCACCTACTTCACTGGGAAATAACTTATAAAAGGAGTTTGGTAAATTAAAAGTATTATCATGCACATAAAAAGAAAAATCATGACAATACAGACTACTAAGGCAATAGAGTGTGAATCCCAGCTCTTCTTGGTACTAGCCTCTGAAGCTCTGGGCACAGCACTTTTCTCCGAGCCTCAATTTTCTCAACCATAAAATGAAGGTAACAACACCTACTTTGCAAGATTTGTAAGGATTGGAGATAAAAGGGACAGGCTTTAGAGTAAGAGAGACCTGGTTTCAAATCCTGACTCTGCCTCTGGCTAACTATAAGCCCTCCCAAATCTCAGTGTCCTATAATGATAAGGTTGTTGGGATAGTAACGGAGATGATGTTAGTAAAGGCTGTCATATAGTGAGCACTGGATGAATGCCAGCAGTCATCTAGACAATAGTGAACTGGATGAGGGAACACAGTGGAGTGTTTAAAAGGGGGAGGTCGAAAGCTACTCTCCCAGGCTTTGCCACTTACTAACTCTGCTACTTTGCATAAGTTGCTTAACCTCTGTGTACCTCAGTTTCCTCACACGTGAAACAGAGATAATAGAACCTACTTCAGAGTGCTACTGTGAAAATGAAATCTATTAATACATGTAAAGCACTTTGAACAATGGCTGGCATAGAGTAAGCACTCAATAAGTGTTAGATACTATTAATAGTAACGTTAACAATAATATTAATCACCAACTGGAATAAGAGGGAGGGACTATTTATCCTGGGACATGGGTATCCCATGAAATAATTACAGAGAAGTCTCAGCTGTTTGTAGGCAAGTTCTTAGCCTCCGAGACTCTATGGAAAGGACATAAGGCTGGGGGTTCCTGAGCAAATATCCCAGTCTCACTGACCAGGAGACCAGTCTCTAGGGAAGCGAGTCAGGCTCCTTGGAAGGGACACTGTGTTCCTATCCCTGACTGACTCGAAGGAACAAAGGCACGTGTGTATGTGTGTGTGTGGCCAGGGAGGAGGGAGGGGAATGTTTCCCTTTCAAGAGAAGAACAAAGGATCTGAGGCATAGTTGAGTGCGTTCCAATCCCCTCCCAGGCCAGCTCCCATTCCTCAGATGATTGTCCAACAAGGTTTTCAACCTTCTAGCTTCCTCCTCAAAGGTGACTGGGGGGAGGGGAAGGCAGGCTCGGTTTCACTCCACCCTCTATCATCAATTTCCAAGAGGCAGGATTTATATGTGCCAAACCTCGAGATATCTCTTAAGAATCCCATCCTATGCAGGGGTGGGGTGGAAACGCCTATGGGAACTCAGGGTTAATGGATGACACAGGGCACTGCAAGCAACAGGTTTAATACACCTCCAGGGGAAGTCCAGGACTGAAACTGCTAATGGGTGATGGAGCCAAGGAGAGAACCCAGGAATTCTAACTGACCTCCCTCACAGCCTAGCCTAGGGTAGGGGGAAATGGCCTTGCAGAACCAAGTAGAAAGGCATTTTCTAAATCTTGAAGGGATGATCACAGCTGGAGGGAGAAGCCGGGTGAAGGAGGAAAGGGTAGGGAGCAAAGAAAGTAATTGACAAGAGGAAAGGTAGGGACATGTCCAAAAAAAGTAGTTTTCAGGAGGCGGACCTCTAGGGACATTGCTTCCAGTTTCCACACTCTTGCCGACAGGGCTGGGACAGGAAGCAGTCCATGGAAGTCATCGCAATGGCATTTCCTGAAGAGCTGGAGAAAAACCTCCAGTTCCGAGGGGAGCACTGGAGGCTACCCAAAAAGCTGTGTGGCTCAGAGTTTGCTCTAAGGCTCAAACTTGGCCCGAGAGTCTCATCAGGGATGAAACCAAATAGCAGACGGTCCCAAAGGTAGTTTCTTCACACAAAAACACAATTTCAAAAATCAATATGTAATAAAAGAGAGGCCAGATGATGTGAGTGAAGAGCCCTAGGATGACATGAAAGCCTTAAGGCATGAATTAATTCACGCAGTCTTCAGAAAAAGGTGCCATTATTATAGCCATTTACAAGTTAAAAGACTTGCCCAAGGTCAAACAGCAAGCTAGTAGTCAACTTCCAATTTGAAAGTCCAAAAACTGCCTCTTCCTCCTGATGTAACCTTGGGCAAGTCAATTCATCTTTCTCACCTGATTTCTCTCCTTTGAAACGGAGATGGCATCCTTCCTGCTCAACTCTCTGGGTGGTTATAAGGATAAAAAAGGCAAGGTCGCCGGGCGCGGTGGCTCAAGCCTGTAATCCCAGCACTTTGGGAGGCCGAGATGGGAGGATCACGAGGTCAGGAGATCGAGACCATCCTGGCTAACACGGTGAAACCCCGTCTCTACTAAAAAATACAAAAAACTAGCCGGGCGAGATGGCGGACGCCTGTAGTCCCAGCTACTCGGGAGGCTGAGGCAGGAGAATGGAGTAAACCCGGGAGGCGGAGCTTGCAGTGAGCTGAGATCCGGCCACTGCACTCCAGCCTGGGTGACAGAGCGAGACTCCGTCTCAAAAAAAAAAAAAAAAAAGGCAAGGTTGATCTGAAAGTGCTTTGGAAGCTGTAAGGTGTTACAGAAATATAGGGTATCACTATTGTGGGCTCAGTGATAAACTAGCCTACCTTGACACTGGGTTTAGTTAAAGTGCTGACATACCTGTCAACAGGAGAGAGACATTTTAAAATATAACTAATGTGAAATATGCCATAATGGTGGAATCCGCCACAAGGCCTAAGGATAGAGAGAACCAGCATTCCTATATTGTTTACTTCAAACCTTCCATCTTGCATAAAGGGAAACTGGGGACTGGGGGTGAAGTGACTTGGCCAAGGTGAGACTGAGAGTAGAACTGGGTTTCCAACTCTAAGACCAGTGCTTATACCACCATCGCACACAAACACTATGGAGCTCCCACTACCACAGAAATGCTAGAAGGGCCTGCTCTGAGATGTGCCCATGGGTCACTATGGTGTTTAGAAAAAGGAGAGTGGATGCTCAAGATTCTGTGAATGGGTCTCTGACATGCGTTCTGTGGTAAAGATAATAAGAATAATGATACCAACATGGCTCCAGGCTCTATGCATCTCAGGTAGACCTCATTGTGTCTTTACCATCACCACCTGTGAGGCAGGTATTATTATTTGTCCCAAGAGTCAGAGAGGTAAAAGGAGCTTGCATAGGTAGACATGGATGAGTTGGGAACTGAACTCAGACAAATTGCATTTACTCAGACAGAAATACTGTTGAAGTAGAAGAGGACCATTAATCAGGATATCACATTTGGAGAGAACTATTCCCCAAGAACATCTAGCTTACTTAACTCTGATTCTAGGACCTCCAAGTAGTTGAAAAATATGGTTTCCAGGGTGGCTGGACCCATCAATACACCATGTGCAAGCCTGGTCTTATTCTCCAGTACCCCTCTCGCTACACTTCTATCTCTAGGTCCAAGCCACCATTCTTTTTCACCTGGCAATTGCACCAGCCTCTTCACTGGGCTCCCTGTTGCCACCCTTAAGAATACAGACCATATCACCCCCACTCCAAATCTTTTGGCCTCTCATTCCACCAAAGCCAAATCCTCATCATGGTCTGTATTGTTCTACACAATCTGGTCCCCACCTGCCTCTCCACCCTCCTCCTCAACCATTCCCTCCCCACCTTCTACCCTTTTCCCCTTTGCTGTTTCTTCTCCAGCCACATTGACCTTCTTGCTCATCCTTGAAAATGTCAAGCATGCTCCCTCCTGAGTCCATTCACTCTGCTTTAAACACCCTTTGCTGTAGGGTACCTACATCATCCACCGCCTCACCTCATTCAGCTCTTGGCTCAAATATCACCTTTAGGTAATACTTTTGTTGGGACTCAGGACATACTATCCCAAAATATGACTGTAGGAAAACAGAATATGCCACCCCAAAAATATACTTCTTCGGCATATCTTGAGCTGGTTATTCTGAGAAACTGCAGACATAAGAGTAGCTCCGAAAAGCTGTCCTTTTGTAAAGGAAATTCACATCTAAAAAGGAAATCTACACTAGTAAAAGTATCTGTATTAGGAAGAGGATTGCTCCAGACAAATTTTATTACCAGATAGACTTTTTATTTATTTATTTATTTTTTGAGACAGGGTCTTGCTCTGTCACCCAGGCTGGAGTGCAGTGGCGTGATCTCGGCTCACTGCAACCTCCGCCTCCCAGGCTCAAGTGATCTTCCCACTTCAGTACACCCCCTCAACAGTAGCTGGGACCACACCACCACCAACTCTTTCCCTTACCCTGCCATAACTTGGGTTACTGCCACTCAAGCCCCTAACAGAAGTCCCAAGCCCCACATTCTTTCCTGTAGCTATATAAGCCTCAATTATCTGACCCTTCTTTAAGCCTCATGTTTTGCAGGACTCCCGTGTATACCCATGTAATTAAATTTTTTTTCCTCCAGCTAATCTATGTCAATTTAATTCTCAGCCCAGCCAAAGGACCTAGAAGGGTAGAGGAAAGCCGTTTTTTCTCCCTTATACCTTCTTTGATCAGTCTTTTTTTTTTTTTGAGATGGAGTCTCGCTTTGTTGCCCAGGCTGGAGTGCAGTGGCGAGATCTCGGCTCACTGCAAGCTCCGCCTCCCGGGTTCACGCCATTCTCCTGCCTCAGCCTCCAAGTAGCTGGGACTACAGGCATGCACCACCACGCCCGGCTAATTTTTTGTATTTTTTTAGTAGAGACAGGGTTTCACCGTGTTGTTAGCCAGGATGGTCTTGATCTCCTGACCTCGTGATCTGCCCGTCTCGGCCTCCCAAAGTGCTGGGATTACAGGCGTGAGCCGCCGCGCCCGGCCTGATCACTCTTTTAAAACTGCAGCCCCACCCTCCCTTGCTAGACATGCCCTATGTCTCAACCTGCTTTATTTTCTTCATAGCATGTACAATCATCTGATATAAACATGTAATTATATATTCATTGCTTGTCACTCATCATTGGAATGTGAGCTCCATGAGGACAGAAACTTAGTTTTGTTTACTGCCATACTCCCAGTATCTTAAGACTACCTGGTACACAGTAGGAGTCAGTAAACAGTTTGACTCAATGAATGAATTATTAGGTAAATAGCCACTCCCATGATTGTTACTCTGGCTTGATAACGGTCTGTTTTTTTCAGAAATTTACTAAGTTTCTCTTTCATTCGGTATCTGCTATGCCCAAGGCCTCTGCTCAGAGCTGAGGAAACAAGCATGGCCATGATGTGGCCTCCACCCTGAGGAGCTCCTAAATATAGGAGAGAGTAAATCTGTTAGAAATGTCTTCTCTGCACATAATTTAAGCTCTACCAACTGTTAACTTCTTTTCATTTATCCAAGTTTTGCCAGGTACCACACCAATAAAAAAAGGACTCAGTCCTGGGGCTGGGCACAGTGGTTCACGCCTGTAATTCCAGCAATTTGGGAGGCCAAGGCGGGCGGATCAGGAGGTCAGGAGATCCACACCATCCTGGCTAACATGGTGAAACCCTGCTTCTACTAAAAAAAAAAATACAAAAAAAAAAAAAAAATCAGCCAGGCGCAGTGGTGGGCGCCTGTAGTCCCAGCTACTTGGGAGGCTGAGGCAGGAGAATGGCATGAACCCAGGAGGTGGAGCTTGCAGTGAGCCGAGATTGCGCCACTGAACTCTAGCCTGGGCAACACAGCAAGACTCCGTCTCAAAAAAAAAATTAAAAAAGACTCAGTCCTTCTTCCCTCAGATATCTGAAGCTGGTGATCATATTCTCCTGGGTCTTCTCTTCCCAGGCTAAACAAAAAGACCCAGTGAGATTGTCTGACTCAGGTCTGCCAACTGGGAACAAGGAAGACAGACTGCTGGATAGAGGAGCAGAAGAGAAGAAGATCCAGGAGCAGAGTGACTCCTTTGAAGAAAAAAGAGGGAGTCCTTAGGGAGGACTCTGTGGAATTAGGTTGGAGATTGGGATGGGGACAGGGCCCCTGCTTAATTAAGGCAGTAGGAGATTATGCTTCTGTAGAAAAGCAGTACACTGGGAATTACCCCTATGTCTATCCACATTAAACTCAGGCAAAACCACAGTTGCTTAAAGAAAGCCCCACGATGGAAGGTTGAGGTCCCTGGCAAAATCAGGGAGGTCGGACACAGAGGAGGACTCTCAAGCCCACTGGCCTCAGGACAGATATCTGCTGAGGGAAGGGACAGAGATAACAACTGCTGCTTCGTGCAGCCCAAACAAATCTGGGGACACCCATACAAAAATCAAGAAAACTCTCCAGGTTCCATTGGAGCCCCCTGAAAAAATACCCGGGTAATTTTCGACAGAAGCTAAAGGGCTCTGTGGGGCTACTGGGGAAATTATTCCTAGGAAGTCTGGAAAACCCTGTGATGGTAACAGAATTTTAAGAGCAACCTCAAATGTACACTCAGAAGAAGTAGGTGTTTCAAGGGGGAGCCCCTGAGACACTTCTACTTCATTTTGGGACCCAAATGAGATTACTAAAAATTTCCACATTTGGGGTTTCTAATGGGGTTTCCCCAAGAAAACCGCAGAACTGCCACTATCTGCAAAGGGCTGAGGTGCTTCAACTAAGCATACATCCATCTGAAGAAGCCAGATGAGGCAATAAGAGATCTACAGAAACTCAGACTACTGAGCCACACAGCTTTAAAAAGACCAAGTTATGTTTTCTGCCCCGCTACACTGTTCATTGCTCCCAACAATGACGTTTCTATCAGGCTAAAGGATTTCTTCAGGAACAGCAATCCCAAAGTAGCCAGGCCCACCTGGGTCCCTTCCCACATTCCCATTGGAAAGCACCAGAAACACTTGTGAACCTTTGGGGAAGGTCATGTATACAACATTCCAGGTGAGTATCACAGGGACTTTGTTTCTTAAGGAGAAACTCTAGGGGGAAGAGTCAGTTCTCTGAGGGAAGCTGCCCATTCATTAAAGGGTTTCCACCCTACAATTATGGCAGGGGAAGGGCTTTTGTGCTAGTTCCTTTACTAGAGTCAAGCTATGGAAACTGGCTATCATTATTCCATTTTACAGGCGGAGGAGACAGATGGACAAGAGAGCCGAACAGGTTCAGCATTTCATCAGGTGACTCCAGGCAGGCAATAATCTGGCTAAGGGTCTATACTTTCAGTCCCTGAAGCATCACTCCACCATTAAGTAGAGATACCTGGGGCAGGCCACCTTCTCCCCACACACACACCGCTGTCATCTATTGGCAGGGCCTGAGAGGGTTTTAACAATGAAAAAAGTGGCCGGGGCCAAGCAAGGTGGTTCATGCCTATAATCCCGGCACTTTGGGAGGCTGAGGCAGGCGGATCACCTGAGGTCAGGAGTTTGAGACCAGCTTGACCAACATGGAGAAACCCCCGTCTCTACTAAAAATACAAAATTAGTCAGATGTGGTGGCGCACACCTGTAATCCCAGCTGCTTGGGAGGCTGAGGCAGGAGAATCACTTGAATCGGGGAGGCGGAAGCTGCAGTGAGCCGAGATCGCGCCACTGCACTCCAGCCTAGGCAACAAGAGTGAAACTCTGTCTCAAAAAAATTAAAAAAAAGAAAAGAAAAAGAAAAAATTGGCCTGGCGTGGTGGCTCAAGCCTGTAATCCCAGCACTTTGAGAAGCCAAGGCAGGCGGATCACCTGAGGTCAGGAGTTTGAGACCAGCCTGGCCAACATGGTGAAACCCCCGTCTCTACTAAAATACAAAAAATAAGCCAGGCATGATGGCACGTGCCTGTAGTGCCAGCTACTGGGGAGGCTGATACAGGGGAATCGCTTGAACCTGGGAGGCGGAGATTGCAGTGAGCCGAGATGGCGCCACTGCACTCCAGCCTGGCGACAGAGCAAGACTCCGTCTCAAAAAAAAAGCAATGAAAAAATTAATAAGCAGCTCACTCTGGGCAAAACCCTGATGCCCACTTGAAACCTGCCATGTCTGAGTTTTTGCAGTGCCAGAATCTGAGGCTACCAACACGCCTCTGGGAACCTGTTCCTGCCAACTATCCTTCCCATAACTACCTGAACAAAGCCAGTTATCAGTCCAGAGTGAGCACCTTGACAGGCATGGTTTGCTTGGCCCAATAGCATCTCTGGCTTTCTGGGTCAGCCTGTCTGGGTCACTTTATTACTCCCTGGACAACTTGATAGGATGAAAAGTGTTTAGGCTTTAGAGTTATGCCAACCTCTATGCCGGGCGCGGTGGCTCAAGCCTGTAATCCCAGCACTTTGGGAGGCTGAGGCGGGCGGATCACGAGGTCAGGAGATCGAGACCATCCTGGCGAACACAGTGAAACCCTGTCTCTACTAAAAATACAAAAAACTAGCCAGGCGAGGTGGCGGGCGCCTGTGGTCCCAGCTACTCGGGAGGCTGAGGCAGGAGAATGGCGTTAACCCGGGAGGCGGAGCTTGCAGTGAGCTGAGATCCGGCCACTACACTCCAGCCTGGGCGACAGAGCAAGACTCCTTCTCAAAAAAAAAAAAAAAAAAAGAGTTATGCCAACCTCGGTGTAAATTCTCATTCAGACACTTAACTGGCTGAGGAATACCTGGGGTCAGTCACTTAGCCACAAAGAGCTTCACTGGGAATGAACTTGCCTACCTTGGAAGGTTACTGTAGAATATATGAATATATATGTAGCATGCCATTTCCATGAAGGAAGGTACCATGTGTGGCTTAGAAGGTACCATGTGTGGCTTATGGCCGGCACCTAGAACACTGCCAGCTTCACAGTAGATGCTCAAGAAATACTGGTTGCATAAGTAGAGGACCTAACACAGTGCCTAGTACTTAACAGGTACTCAATAAAGACTAATTTCCTTCCCCTTTCCTGTAGGGATGCTAAATTTAGAACACAGCCCTGAGTAGAATAGCCCATAACTCCTACCCCCAAGGATCTCCCAGCTGCAGCCTCCAGGATAATTACCCAATGCCACCACAGTAGCCAGGTGGTGCAGCTTGGAACAGGACAGTACCTGAGAGGAGGACGGGTACCTTCTACCCAGGCTCAAAGGATCCTGAGTCAAATGTTCTTTACTCCCTGGCCTCAGGGAGAGAATGCATGCTCAGAAATGGTTCTGACATAACTAGCTCTTCCACACACATCCCCTCTGTTCACCAAGAGGAAGTGACATGTGGTATGTTGTCCAACGGGCTCTGATAATTCTTAAGCAAAGAGATGGAAGATGGAATTTCAATCCAATGGAGATCTAATAAACTTGCCCAGAACTGCTGTGTCTAAGACCTCTTTCATATACACCACTGGGCAGCTGGCAATTCTCTGGTAGGTGTAGCCCTCTGCAGAGGCTGGCTAGCAGACCAGGCACCTCTCCCAGACTGCCTTTTGTTTATAGCTGGCAACAACCCACCTGGTATTAGGACCACTGGCCAAAGACAACAGTCAGGCAAAGTGGGTAAATGGCCTCAATCCCCACTTGGAGATGCCTCAGAGGGTGTGTCTGCAGTACTGGAATCCTGTCCCTCCTGTAATCAACTGAACAAATATTTGCCCCAAAAGAGAATTCAAAGCAGGAGGGAACAGGAGAGGTCACTGCACAAACCAACAGGAACTATTTAATCATTTATCCCCCCAGGGAGTTCATTTACAGAATGGCTTTCAAGTCTAGTCAGCCTTAGCTCAAGAGAACCCACCACCTTTACCTCCCCTGACCCCACCCCAGTTATCTGACCTCTATTGACTTGACCCCCTTGCCTTTTAGAAGAGCTGGCACAGAAGAGTTGAAGTTGCAAAGAAATGGGAAATGAGGAGGTGGGGTCCCAGGGCAAATTCTGGTCTCCTGCTCAGTGGTAAAGTGAAGTGCCTGCCACGCCCTAGGCCCAGCCTATAGACAGTTGCATTCTTGACATTCCTGAGTCCATGGTGCATGTCCCCTTCCACCTCAGCTCCTTCAATGGATGACTTATTTTCCACAGCTTGTTGCTTTTCTGCATATTCTGAAGGGATAGAATACCTCTCATAAACCTTGCACCTCCCCTAGGTAGGGAAATAAGCAAGAAAACAGGACTGAGTTCACTGAAGAGCAAAACTTGCCCACAGTGACCACTGGTAAAGAAGCTTTCACCACCACCTCACCCTGGCTCAGTGATGAGCAGGAGAACTCTCCCTCCCTGGAAAAGGAATTTGCTGGTGTTGGTCACTGTGCTCACATTATTGCCAAGATTTACAATACTCTGTAAGGCAAGGAGAGCTTGCCACATTTTTTAGTGGAAGAAACTAAGCCTTGAGAAAGTAACCCAGCCTGTCCAAAGTCACACAGCTAGTTATATGACGGAACTAGATACATGACAGTTATAAGACAGGGACTTATACCTGCATCTGAAGTCTGTTACTAAATCTCAATGTCCCACAGAGCCCCAAAAAATTGGGTTCTTGCTTTGCCAGCAAACAGTGCTTGGTGAAGAGGCCCCAGGGCTCTGGCCGGAAAGTAACAGGCAGAGCAGCTGGAGCTCCCCAACCGACCCCAGGCAACGAGGTGCAAAGTCCCCGGGCTTAATGTGTGACACAGCAAGTGCTCCACAAACAAGGCAACCATGCAGAAAGTCGCACACTTTGGGGGAAATGAACTTAGGGGGCGCAGTGCAAACACAATCTGCACAGCCTACACTGCCCCAAAATCTGACAATTCTCAGCCATTCAACCCAGTGGGAACTCCTGCCTGTGGCCATGCCCTAGTCTGAGAGAAGAGTGCCTTACACGGAAACTTTGAAATAAAGGGAACTTGATTTGGAGAAGAGAAGCCCAGGATAGGACTGAGATCCCTTGGGGGGAACAGATGGAGAGGTCTGTGGGTCACTGATACTCATCACCCTTTTGTGTGTGAACCATTGTATACGGTAAGAGAAACACCGAACTAACTTCCTACTCTCACAGGTTTGGGACTTAATGAACACATAGGCTACAGTTTTCTTTGCTGAGAAACTGGAACACAAGTATGGAATAGTGGAGTCAGGGGGGTGACCAGGGTAAAAGATGCCTGATCTCTGAAGCACAGGGTCATTTGTATTTCCAAGGAGTTAACCTCTTGTCGTCAAATGAGGTCAGGTTTCCTCAACTATCAATGTCTCCAACAATCACCCAACCTAACAGAAAGAGATACAGAAGAAGGGCAGTTGGGGATCTCTGACTAAAGACCAAAGAAAAGGGACACACAAGGGGCTTGGTTCTTACCCAGCCGCCGTTCTCCTGGATCCAAGGCTCTAGGTGGTCATTCAGATAAGTGGCCATCCAAGCTGCGATCCGACTCACCAATACCTGCATCTCCTTGTCTACGCTTTCCACGCACAGTGCCCCGCCGAAGGAGAAAAAGGCCACAATGCGACCCCAGTTTACCCCATCCCGGAAGAGTTCATTCACTACCTGTTCAAAGCTCTGATATGCTGTCCCTGGGGTGATGTGGAGCTGGGATGTCAGGTCACTGAACGCCCGCCGGTACCGCAGTTCAAACTCGTCGCCTGCCTCCCTCAGCGCTTGCTTTACTGCTGCCATGGGGATCACCTCCCGGGCATCCAAACTGCTGCTGTGGCCAGTGGCTCCATTCACCGCGGGGCTGTCCACCAGGTGCCAGGATGGGTTGCCATTGATGGCACTGGGGGTCTCCATCTCCGATTCAGTCCCTTCTGGGGCCTCAGTCCTGTTCTCTTCCACATCACTAAACTGACTCCAGCTGTATCCTTTCTGGGAAAGCTTGTAGGAGAGAAAGTCAACCACCAGCTCCCGGTTGCTCTGAGACATTTTTATAATAGGGATGGGCTCAACCAGTCCATTGTCCAAAACACCTGCTCACTCACTGAGTCTGGTCTCTGGTTAGTGATTCTCTTCTAAGATCCAAAGCCAAGATAAGATTCTGAAGGGAGAGAAAGAGCTTTAGGAAAAAAAAAAATTAATATGCATGCCACTTACCCTAAACATCCCATTCCCCCCCTCCAGGTACCAGAACTGGTTTCTTTGTGGGTCTTACGAAGGTCTGGGTCTAGGTTCCAAGATACTTCAATTAAGTCAAATCGAAAGCACCAATGGATTCTGAATCTCCCACCAGCCTTTTCTATCCCCCTCTTCTCCGAAATGCCTTCCTCGGAAAGTCATCCCTTGGGCAGTCCCCCCCCTCACTCCCCCTCCCCCGCACCACCTACATTCAAATCCGCCTTAGGCAAAGGCAGGCAGGTGCAGCCCCCGGAAGATCTTTTGTATCACAGGTCGGGAGAGGAGGTGGCTGCGGGGATGCCGGTAACTCAGCCGGCCTCGCGGCGGCTGGCAAAAAAACCAGCTCCGGCCGGAGGGATCATGCGACCTGGCAGGCTGGGAGCCCAGAAGGCGACACAGGAATTGCGAAGCTCAGGAACCAGCCCCCTCGCTTGCTTCCTCCTCCATCGCCCGGATCGAGGGCGGCCGCTCCGCAGCCGCGGCCTCCTGCCACCCGGGAGCCCAGCCCCCTCGCTCTTGCACGCCCCTTGGCTCTCCGCCTCCTACTGGGAGCCAGGAGAACTCTCCCGGAGGTGGCTGGTATGGATTTAGGTGTTTTTTTTCCTTTCTTTTTTCTATTTAAGTACCAGCCCAGGGTGAGGCGCAGGCGTCCGAAACCCTGAAGGGACTTCTCAATGGGGTTCAAGGTTTCGGTGAGGGACGCAGGGAGGGGGAAACTGCCTCGGATCTGCGATCTGACTTTGGGAAGACCACCCCCAGGCCTGTCTGGGAGGTTGAAGGCCGGAGACCCCCCACAAATGCCGCTGGTTTTCTTTGAATTCCCCAAAGGCCCTGAACGTGGCGGTGGGGGATTGCCGGGTCCTCCATTCCCCGCCCGGACACAATGGCCGCCGGCGCCCTGCACAAAGACTGGGTGAGGGTGAGGCGCTGGGCCTCTCCTCAGGTCAGGAAGAGGGGTCGAGGCCTGCTCGACGGCCCCATAGCTAAGACCACGTTTTCCTGGGGACAGGCCCAAAGTGGCTTCCTGGCGCCCCCGGGAGGGCTCCGGGGCCGGGGGCTGCACCTCTCCGGAGCCCAGGGTGGGCCGGCTGCGGCCTCGCGGCTTCTCGCGCTCACTAGGCCGGGTACCCGCCGAGCCACCGCCCCGTTGCTAAGCAACCGCCCTCCCCCGGGGGCGCCCCCTAGACCTTTCTAGGAGGCGGGGCCTCGCCCCCTGCGGTCCTCCCCAGCGCCGCCAATCAGCGAGCCTAGCCGGCACGGAAGCGGGACGGCGAAGGCTCCTATTGGGCGCAGCGGCTGTCAGGCACAGGGGAGGCGGCGCTCTCACCTGTGAGCCCCGCGAGCCGTGGGGGGCCACATCCCCCTTCATCGGCCCGGTAGCTTCCAGACGCAAGAGCTCTTCGCGGCCGAGTTCCGCGCCGCGGACCCGGGCCGGCCTACCTGGCTGCCGGCCTACCTGGCTGACTGCTCGCGCCGTCTCTCCCGAACAAGCCGGCCTCAGTTTCCCCTGAAGAGACGGGGGAACTTGCAAGCTCAGTCACTTCCGGTGCTGCGGCAACGCGCGCGAGCCCGAGACGCAAAGGGAGTGCGCGCCTTGAGTGACTGGCATCAGGACCGGGGAGAGATCGCCCCCTCGCGGTAGATCCGGGGAATCGGAAGGCGCAAAAAATCAACATTTATAATCACATTTCCATGTATTCATTCATTCATTCAGTCAGTCAGTCAATCATTAGTCAGTCAGCCTATTTCATCCGCCCGTCAGTTTATATATAGAAGAAGCATCGCCTTGTGGTTAAGCACTTTGTCTGGATTCTAACTCTGCTAGTTAGGCAAGTTTCTCAACTGCTCTGTGCTTCAATGTCCTCAATTGTAAAATGGGTAATAGTACCAACCTCTCTCGTTGAGCTATTGTGATGATTTCAAAAGTTATTAATTGTAAAGTCCATAGGACAGGCCGGGCGTGGTGACTCAAGCCTGTAATCCCAGCACTTTGGGAGGCCGAGGCGGGCGGATCACCTGAGGTCAGGAATTCAAGACCAGCCTGGCCAACATGGTGAAACCCCGTCTCTACTAAAAATACAAAAAATTAGCTGGGCCTGGTGGCGCATGCTTGTAATCCCAGCTACTCGGGAGGCTGAGGCAGGAGAATCGTTTACAGGAGAATCACAGGCGTGAGCCACCGCGCCCGGCCAATTTCCTTACCTCCTGAACCACACGGTGTGTTATCAAATGTTTTATCTTTGCCAATTAGATGGATAAAAACCTAAGGCACTTTCATATTTCTTTTTTTATTATGAATGAAGTTGAGCAATTTGTCATATTTTTTAGTCTTTCTTTGGAGGATGGATCTTGTATTGGTGAATTCTCTTCATATTGTTTACCCCCTTTTCAGGTGGTCTTTCTGTTGAAGTTTTTCCTCATTTTTTTTTTTTTGTTGTTGTTGTTGTTTGAGACAGAGTCTTGCTCTGTTGCCCAGGCTGGAGTGCAGTGGTGCTATCTTGGCTGACTGTAAACTCTGCCCCCCAGGTTCAAGTGATTGTCCTGCCTCAGCCTCCCTAGTATCTGGGACTACAGGTGCACACCACCTGTAGTCCCAGATGTAGCCCGGGTGTGGACCCGGCTAATTTTTGTATTTTTAGTAGAGACAGGGTTTCACCATTTTGGCCAGGCTGGTCTCAAACTGCTGACCTCAGGCGATCTGCCTGCCTCAGCCTCCCAAAGTGCTGGGATTACAGGCCTAAGCCACCCTGCCTGGCCTTTTTTTTTTTTTTTTTTTTTGAGACAGGGTCTGTCTGTCACTCAGCCTGCAGTGCAATGGTGTGATCTCAGCTCACAGCAGCCTTGACCTCCCCATCCCAGGTAATCCTCCCACCTCAGCCTCCCCAGTAGCTGTGAATACAGGCTCGCACTTCCACGCCCAGCTAATTTTTGTATTTTCTGTAAAGAATGGAGTTTCCCCATGTTGCCCAGGTTGGTCTCAAACCCCTGGGCTCAAGTGATCTGTCTGTGTCAGCCTCCCAAAGTGCTGGGATTACAGGCATTAGCCACACCTAGCCCTGATTTACTTTTTTTTTTTTTTTTTGAGACAGAGTCTTGCTCTGTCACCCAAGCTGGAGTGCAGTGGCCGGATCTCAGCTCACTGCAAGCTCCACCTCCCGGGTTTACGCCATTCTCCTGCCTCAGCCTCCCGAGTAGCTGGGACTACAGGCACCCGCCACCACACCTGGCTAATTTTTGTATTTTTAGTAGAGACAGGGTTTCACCAGTTGGTCAGGCTGGTCTTGAACTCCTGACCTCGTGATCCACCCACCTCGGCCTCCCAAAGTGCTGGGATTACAGGTGTGAGCCACCGCACCTGGTCTGATTTACATTTTTGGACCTATGGTGTCACAATTATTTCAATATGAAAAGTATCATTATGGAAGCCTCAGTGTGCTTTGGGAGCCTAGCAGAGGGCAGATAAACTCTGTCCACAGATAGGGGCTTTACTGAACTGGCCCTGAAAAGAAGAATCAAATTTTGCTTGGGAGAGAAAGGATGTAGGAGCATTTTAAGCAGAAGATATTGCTTGAGCGAAGGCTTGGCAACCCAGCGTGAGAGCCCATGGTGTCCTGGAAATAAATTGGGATGACTGAGGAGAGTGGTAGAGAGGAGATGGAATATAAATGTGTATCCATGCGAGCAGCACATCAAATAGCACCAGAGGAGCCAGCAAAGCTTTTTTAAACCAGAAAGAACATGAAGAAATTTATATTTTGGAAAGATGGATACAGTATTTTGGAAAAGGAATTTTGCAAGTCTTGAAAATGGCTCTCAAATGGTCTTTGACTGGATTCTAATTTAAAGAAAATAAGTTACATTTAAATCTAAAGAAAGAAAGTTTTCTTTTTTATACTTCTCTGTATTGTCTACGCATAACTTTGTAATTTTTTTCTTTTCTCTCTTTTTTTTTTTTTTGAGACAGAGTCTTGCTCTGTTGCCCAGGCTGGAGTGCAGTGGCATGATCTTGGCTCACTGCAACCCCTGCCTCCTGGATTCAAGCAATTCTCTGGCCTCAGCCTCCCTCTTTTTTTCTTTTCTTTTCTTTTTTTTGATATGGAGTCTCGTTCTATCGCCCAGGCTGGAGTGCAGTGGCACAATCTCAGCTTACTGCAACCTCTGCCTCCCGGGTTCAAGTGATTCTCCTGCCTCACCATGTTGGTCAGGCTGGTCTCAAACTCCTGACTTTGTGCTCCGCCTGCCTCGGCCTTTCAAAGTGCTGGAATTACAGGCATGAGCCACCACACCCAGCTATTATTTTATTTATTTTATTTTATTTGTTGAGATGGAGTCTCACTCTGTCGCCCCAGCTGGAGTGCAGTGGCGCAATGATCTCAGCTCACTGCAAGCTCCACCGCCTCCCAGGTTCACGCCATTCTCCTGCCTCAGCCCGCCACCACGCCCGGCTATTTTTTTTTTTTGTTTGTTTTTATTTATTTTATTTTTTTTTTTTTTTTGAGACGGAGTCTCGCTCTGCCCGGGCTGGAGTGCAGTGGCCGGATCAGCTCACTGCAAGCTCCGCCTCCGGGTTTACGCCATTCTCCTGCCTCAGCCTCCGGAGTAGCTGGGACTACAGGCGCCCGCCACCTCGCCCGGCTAGTTTTTTGTATTTTTTAGTAGAGACGGGTTTACCGTGTTAGCCAGGATGGTCTGATCTCCTGACCTCATGATCCGCCCGTCTCGGCCTCCCAAAGTGCTGGGATTACAGGCTTGAGCCACCGCGCCCGGCCTTTTTTTTGTATTTTAGTAGAGATGGGGTTTCACCGTGTTCACCAGGATGGTCTCAATCTCCTGACCTCGTGATCCGCCCGCCTCGGCCTCCCAAAGTGCTGGCATTACAGGTGTGAGCCACCGTGCCCGGCCTATTTTTAATTATATAACACTATTTAAAAGCATGCCAACTTTGGCCGGGCATGGTGGCTCATGTACCACCCCTTTGGGAGGCCAAGGTGGGTGGATCACGAGATCAGGGGTTCAAGACCAGCCTGGCCAACATGGTGAAACTTCGTCTCTACTAAAAATGCAAAAATTAGCCAGGCATGGTGGCAGGTGCCTGTAATCCTAGCTACTCAGGAGGCTGAGGCAGGAGAATCACTTGAACCCAGGAGACAGAGGTTACAGGGAGCCGAAAGCATGCCACCACACTCCAGCCTGGGCGACACAGCGAGAATCTGTCCCCTCCCCCCAAAAAAAGAAGAATCTCAGAAACAGACCAGCCATGGTGGCTCACACTTGTAATCCCACCACTTTGGGAGTCCGAGGCGGAAAGATGCTTGAGCTCAAGCCAGGAGTTCAATACCAGCCTGAGCAACATAGTGAGACCTCTTCTCTACAAAACAAAACAAACAAAAACAATTCGCCAGGCCTGGTGGCATAACACCTGTAGTCCCTAGCAACTCAGCAGATTGAGGCGGGAGAATCGCTTAAGCCTGGGAGGTCGAGGCTACAGTGAGATGTGATCATACCATTGTACTCCAGCGACAGAGTGAGACACCCTTTCAAAAAAAAAAAAAGAATTTCAGAAACATATTGAATGGAAAAAAATTGCAAAAGAAAGAATAATGTAGGAAGAATCTACTTACACGCAGTTTAGAAATAAGCAAAACTATACAATTTAGAGTTTGTAGTATCTAGCTTCCTCCAAGATGGCACCTGAATATCCCTGCCTCTTCGTATTCACGCTCTTGTGTGTTTTCCTCCCACACTGAACCACAGTTGTTCTGTGTGACTAATGACAAATTGCAGTGATGGAATGTTTCTTTCCCTCCCTTCTTTTTTCTCTCTCTTTTTTTCTTTTCTTGACAGGGACTTGCTGTTGCCAAGGCTGTGGCGCAGTGACACAGTCACGGCTCACTGCAGCCTTGACCTCCTCGGCCCAAGCAATCCTCCCCCACTCAGCCTCCCTAGTGTCTGGGACCACAGGTGTGTGCCACCACACCTGGCTAATTTTTGTATTTTTTGTAGAGACGGTGTTTTGCCATATTGCCCAAACTGAGGATATGTCACTTCAAGACTTGGTGACAAAAGATTGTGGCTTCAGCCGGGCGTGGTGGCTCACATCTGTAATTCCAGCACTTGGGGAGGCTGAGGCGGGTGGATCATGAGGTCAGGAGATCCAGACCATCCTGGCTAACACAGTGTAACCCCATCTCTACTAAAAATACAAAAAAAAATTAGCTGGGCGTGGTGGCGGGCGCCTGTAGTCCCAGCTACTCGGGAGGCTGAGGCAGGAGAATGGTGTGAACCTGGGAGGCAGAGCTTGCAGTGAGTGATCCGAGATCCCGCCACTGCACTCCAGCCTGGGCGACAGAGGGAGAGTCCATTTCAAAAAAAAAAAAAAAGATTGTAGCTTCTGTCTTTGTGTTTGTGGTCTCTCTCTCACTCTAGGGGAAGTCAGCTGCCATGTTGGGAGCAGCCCTATGGAGAGGTCGATAGTCATGTGAGGGTCCTCCTGGCCCAGTCAAGCCTTCAGGTGATGATAATCTTATTAGAGACCTTGAACCAGAACCACTCCATTAAGCTGAATTCCTCAGAATTGTATTCCTCAGACACTCAGAAATTGTATGAAATAATAAATTATTGTAATTTGAAGCTGCTAAGTTTGGGGGTGGCTGGGCGCGGTGGCTCAAGCCTGTAATCCCAGCACTTTGGGAGGCTGAGACGGGCGGATCACGAGGTCAGGAGATCGAGACCATCCTGGCTAATACGGTGAAACCCCGTCTCTACTAAAAAATACAAAAAACTAGCCGGGCGAGGTGGCGGGCCCCTGTAGTCCCAGCTGCTCGGGAGGCTGAGGCAGGAGAATGGCGTGAACCCGGGAGGCGGAGCTTGCAGTGAGCTGAGATCCGGCCACTGCTCTCCAGCCTGGGCGACAGAGCGAGACTCTGTCTCAAAAAAAAAAAAAAAGAAAAAGGTTGGGGGTAATTTGTTCTCCAATAGTAGATAACTTGTATATATACAAGTTATATGTATATATACACACCTTATATGTCTATGTGATAAGAGAATGACAAACAGAAAAGTCATGATAGGCTGGGCGCAGTGGCTCATGCTGTAATCCCCGCACTTTGGGAGGCCAAGGCGGGCAGATCACTTGACGTCAGGAGTTTGAGACCAGTCTGGCCAACATGGCAAAATACCATTTCTACTAAAAATATGCTGGGTGTGGTGGCATGCACCTGAAGTCACGGATACTCTGGAGGCAGAAGCATGAGAGTTGCTTGAATCCAAGAGGTAGAGGTTGCAGGGAGCTGAGATCCTGCTACTGCCCTCCAGCCTGGGCAACAGAGAGAGCCTCTCTCTCAAAAAAAGAAAAAAAAAAGTCATTATAGCTATTGGACATTAACAGGAAGAGGGTACTGAATTGACCTAGGGAACAAGATGAAATTGGAAGCTTCAAAAATAATGATCTATATCTGAAACAGAATAGTAGTAAACAATTTAAATAAAAAGGAACAAGGCCGGGTGTGGTGGCTCATGCCTGTAATCCCAGCACTTTGGGAGGCCAAGGCGGGCAGATCACAAGGTCAAGAAATCGAGACCAGCCTGGCCAACATAGTGAAACCCCCCTCTCTACTAAAAATACAAAAAAATTAGCTGGGCATGGTGGCGGGTGCCTGTAATCTCAGCTACTCAGGAAGCTGAGGCAGGAGAATCGCTTGAATCCAGGAGGTGGAGGTTGCAGTGAGCCAAGATTGCGCCACTGCACTCCAGCCCGGGCAACAGTGCAAGACTCTGTCTCAAAAAAAAAAAAAAGAAAGAAACAAAAAATAGAAAAAAAAAGGTTAACGAAAATGGTTTTCTTGTTGAATTATATACATAGGTACAGAGACTTTTTTTGCTTCATTATTCTTTATACCTTTCATACATTGCATATATGTATTTGTATCTACTGTATTAACAAAATCAATGTTTAAAAGACAAGAGGAAATATACTAAAATGCTAATAGTAGAGGTAGTGCCACTAAAGGCTAGATTATAGTTATTTTTCTTTATTCTTTATTTTCAGTATTTTTTCATATATACAATTTTAAAAAACTCCAATAGCTTTAGGGGTACAAGTGGTTTTGGGTTACATAGTAGATGAATTATACAGTTAGTGAAGTCTGGACTTTTAATGTACCCATCACTTAAAAAGTATACATTGTAATCAATAGGTGATATTTAATCCCTTACCCTCCTTGTATTTTCCAAATATTAAAATAAGAAAGCATTACTTTTGGCCTGGTGTGTTGGCTCATGCCTATAATCCTAGCACTTTGGAAGGTCGAGGTGGGCAGATCACTTGAGGTCAGGAGTTCAAAACCAGTCTGGCCAATACGGTGAAACCCAGTCTCTACTAAAAATACAAAAAATTAGCTGGGTGTGCTAGCGGTCGCTTGTAATCACAGCTACTCAGGAGGCTGAGGCAAGAGAATCACTTGAACCTGGGAGGTGGAGGTTGCTGTGAGCCGAGATTGTGCACTCTAGCCTGGGTGACAGATGAGACTCTGTCTCAAAAAAAAAAAAAAAAGAAAGCATTACTTTTTTTTTTTTTTTTTTTTTTTTTGATACGGAGTCTCGCTCTGTCGCCCAGGCTGGAGTGCAGTGGCCGGATCTCAGCTCACTGCAAGCTCCGCCTCCCGGGTTTACGCCATTCTCCTGCCTCAGCCTCCCAAGTAGCTGGGACTACAGGCGCCAGCCACCTCGCCCGGCTAGCTTTTTTTGTATTTTTTAGTAGAGACAGGGTGTCACCGTGTTAGCCAGGATGGTCTCGAACTCCTGACCTCGTGATCCGCCCGTCTCGGCCTCCCAAAGTGCTGGGATTACAGGCTTGAGCCACCGCGCCCGGCCAGCATTACTTTTTAAATGAAAAATTTGAACAACATATGAACACACATAGACATTATATATATATAAATGTATGTGTGTATAGCTATAGATATATGAGGTATCTGTATTTGCATTCAAACGTCTTTGAATCACTCTTTTTTTTTTTTTTGTAATTGAGATAGGATCTCCCTCTGTTGCCCAGGCCGGAGTATGGTGGCACAATCATAGTTCACTGCCGCCTCAAACTCCCAGGCTCAAACGATCCTCCCACTTCAGCCTCCTGAATTGCTGGGACTGCAGGTGTGTACTACACCTAGCTTTTTTTTTTTTTTTAATGTTTTATTTTTATTTTTATTTTTTATAGAGATGGGGCCTCACTATGTTGCGTAAGCTGGTCTCAGACTGCTACCACCAATCTTTTTTTTTTGAGACGGAGTCTCGCCCTGTCGCCCAGGCTGGAGTGCAGTGGCCAGATCTCAGCTCACTGCAAGCTCCACCTCCCAGGTTTACGCCAGTCTCCTGCCTCAGCCTCCCGAGTAGCTGGGACTACAGGTGCCTGCCACCTCGCCTGGCTAGTTTTTTGTATTTTTTAGTAGAGACGGGGTTTCACCGGGTTAGCCAGGATGGTCTCGATCTCCTGACCTCGTGATCCGCCCGTCTCGGCCTCCCAAAGTGCTGGGATTACAGGCTTGAGCCACCGCGCCCGGCCACTACCACCAATCTTACACGTGCCGAGATCGCACCACTGCACTCCAGCCTGGGAGACAGAGCGAGACTCCATCTCAAAAAAAAAAAAAAAAAAAAAAAGTTGTTTTGGAACAGTCTCTGGAAGAACAGACAATAGCCTGTCTGGATGTGGTGGTTACTTTTAATCTCCTCTCTGGTGACTAATCTTCCCTGGTTGTTTGATGAGATTCCTAGGAAGAGAGTTTAAGACAATTGCGTTTAGCACAATTGGAAGAACTTCCCTCAGTCATATAAGGGAAAGAACTTCAGCAATGGCTCCCTCCTGCTCTTTGGAAGGGAATGATGGGGACAGGGTCAGAGAGAGACCTTGTTTCTGAGGCTTATTTCTGAGGCCTTTCAATCTCCTTTGTTCAAAGCACCCAGCATGCCAAAGCACCACTTTTTTTTTTTTTTTTTTTTTTTTGAGACGGAGTCTGGCTCTGTCTCCCAGGCTGGAGTGCACTGGCCGGATCTCAGCTCACTGCAAGCTCCGCCTCCCGGGTTTACACCATTCTCCTGCCTCAGCCTCCCGAGTAGCTGGGACTACAGGCGCCCGCCACCTCGCCTGGCTAGTTTTTTGTATTTTTAGTAGAGACGGGGTTTCACTGTGTTAGCCAGGATGGTCTCGATCTCCTGACCTCGTGATCCGCCCGTCTCAGCCTCCCAAAGTGCTGGGATTACAGGCTTGAGCCACCGTGCCCAGCCAGCACCATGTTTTAGAGTATCATTTTCTGAGCTCCAACACTTGGTTGGACGGAAGATTGGAAGAAAAAATGGAAAAAAAAAAAAAAAACCCCAAAAAAAAACAGAGCCACAGTGCTGACTTTTCTGGGGAACCTTTTTTTGTTTGTTTATTTTCCGATACAGGGTATGACTGTTGCCCAGGCTGGAGTGCAGCAGTGTAATCACAGCTCACTGCCGCCTTGACCTCCTGAGTCCAAGCGATCCTGGGGATCCTTCTGACAGCTGTCATCAATGATTTATACCTGCAGCCTTCTCCAGAGGAGCGTCTTTGGGTGATTGAAGTCACCTCGCTTGGAGGTGTCTGGAAGTTAAGTCATCACCCAGAGCCAATGAAGTAGGAGGCCTCCATTGAGCTGGAAGGCAGATCCAGATTTCTGGCGTAGTGACCACTAGTTAGATGGTGGAGGGACTAAGAGACATAGAGTGGAGGATCAGATTGGTTAGGGGCAGCAGTGGAGGCTGGTTCGTTCTTTCTCTCTTATTATTATTTTTCAAGACAGGATCTCATTCTCTCACCCAAGCTGGAGTGAGGTGGCATGATCACAGCACACTGCAGCCTCAACCTCCTGGGTTCAAGCAATCCTCCCGTCTCAGCATCCAGAGTAGGTAGGACTGCAGGCATGTGCCACTACACCCAGTTAATCTCTCACTTTTTCAAAACAGAGTTTGAAGAGCTTAAATAACTTTCTACCTCACTGGCTCCTCCTTCTCTCTCCTTTGCAGTTTTACTGTTACAAAAAAAAAAATAGGCCAGGTGCAATGGCTCACGCCTGTAATCCCAGCATTTTGGGAGGCCAAGGCAGGTGGATGACCTGAGGTTGGGAGTTCAAGACCAGCCTTACCAACATGGAGAAACCCCGTCTCTACTAAAAATAGAAAATTAGCCAGGCATGGTGGCGCATGCCTGTAATCCCAGCTACTCGGGAGGCTGAGGCAGGAGAATCACTTGAACCTGGGAGGCGAAGGTTGCAGTGAACCGAGATGGCGCCATTGCACTCCAGCCTGGGCAACAAGAGTGAAACTCCATCTCCAAAAAAAAAAAAGAAAGAAAGAAAAAAGGAAAAAAAAAAAATGGCCGGGCATGGTGGCTCACACCTATAATCCAACACTTTGGGAGGCCAAGGTGGGTGGATCACGAGGTCAGGAGATCGAGACCATCCTGACTTCCTGGCTAACATGGTGAAAACCCGTCTCTACTAAAAATACAAAAATGTGGCCGAGCATGGTGGCACATGTAATCCCAGATACTCAGGAGGCTGAGGCAGGAGAATTGCTTGAACCCAGGGGGGTGAGGTTCAGTGAGCCGAGATCACACCATTGCACTCCAGCCTGGGCGACACAGCGAGACCCCGTCTCAAAAATAAATAAATAAATAAAATAATTAAGTAAATAAAAAGAATGTTGCTGTGTATTATTTGGTTGATTTGAGTTTATTTATTTATTTATTATTATTATTTTGAGATGCAGTTTCGCTCTTGTTGCCCAGGCTGGAGTGCAGTTGTGCAATCTCGGCTCACCACAACCTCCGCCTCCCAGATTCAAGCAATTCTGCCTCAGCCTCCCAAGTAGCTGGAATTACAGGCTCCTGCCACCACCTAGCTAATTTTTTTATTTTTAGTAGAGACGGGGTTTCGTCATGTTGTCCAGGCTGGTCTCAAACTCCTGACCTCAGGTGATCCACCTACCTTGGCCTCCTAAAGTGCTGGGATTACAAGCGTGAGTCACTGTGCCTGGCTAACATTTCTTCCTTTTTTTTTTTTTTTTTTTTTGAGACGGAGTCTTGCTCTATCACCCAGGCTGGAGTGCAGTGGCTGGATCTCAGCTCACTGCAAGCTCCGCCTCCCAGGTTCACGCCATTCTCCTGCCTCAGCCTCCCGAGTAGCTGGGACTTACAGGCGCCCGCCACCTCGCCCGACTAGTTTTTTTGTATTTTTTAGTAGAGACGGGGTTTCACCGTGTTAGCCAAGATGATCTCGATCTCCTGACCTCGTGATCCGCCTGTCTCGGCCTCTCAAGGTGCTGGGATTACAGGCTTGAGCCACTGCGCCCAGCCTTTTTTTTTTTTTTTAAATTAAAGACTCAAGTTATCTATCCTTTCTCTGTGTAAGTCCAGTTTGACTTCTCCCCTCTGAATTTCCCATTCTTTTTAGTTTGTTACGAATTCTTCCATAACTTTCTCTGTCTATATACATCCACGTGGGAGCGGCAGTCCAGGGCAATGGTTAGGGGTTGGTCTCTGGAGTAGGCCTTCCTGGCCTCAAATCCTGATTTTGTCGCACAAAAGCTGTATGATCTCAGAGAAATTGTCTAATCTTTCTAAGCCTCAGTTTCTACAATCTATAAAATGGGTGTGGTAACATTAACTATCTCATAGGGTTATTGTTAGGATATATGAGTTAATACATGTAAAATACTTCTAATAGTGGTTGGCATGTGGTAAGTACTAATGGTTACTTATACATACCCATGGGAAAAGTGGAACGTTATTTTGAGTATTTTAAAAACATAATGATGTCATAATGAATTTATGTCAATCAGCAATTCATTTTTTTGAGACGGAATTTCAGTCATGTTGCCCAGGCTGGAGTGCAGTGGCACGAGCTTGGCTCACTGCAACCTCCACCTCCCAGGTCGAAGTGATTCTCCTGCCTCAGCCTCCTGAGTGGCAGGATTACAGGCGCCCACCACCACGCCTGGCTAATTTTGTATTTTTAGTAGAGATGGGGTTTCACCATGTTGGCCAGGTTGGTCCCGAACTCTTGACCTCAGGTGATCCACCTGCCTCGGCCTCCCAAAGTTCTGGGATTACAGGCATGAGTCACCGTGCCCAGTCATGCTATTCATTTTTTTTTTTTTTTGACTCAAAAATGTATCTTAAAGATCCCCTCCTGTCAGTCCAGATCCATGGAACTTTTTTAAACTGCTGCTTAGTGTTCCATTCTGTAGGCAGTTGGTTGAAATATTCCCCTATTTGTGAAATTTTAGGTGGTTTCCAATTTCTCACAACTACATTGAAATGAGCTACTAATTGATTTCCCTGTTTCCACTCTTGTCCCCTTCCCTCAGTGATAACTGAAATTGTGGACAGAGTGGACCAGATGTGTCTGTCCTTCCAGCTCTGAAATTCTGCTTCAGTGATTCAGACCACATAGTCTGCCATTCACAGAGAACGAGAACTTGAAGCTCAGCCTAACATGAGCAGATAAAATGACAGGAGAGGAAACTGTTGGACCAGGTTTACCTCCTGTTCATTTGGAAGGAACTGAGAAGCTCTTGCACACATCCTGGCCTCCTTGCATTGCCTCATTCATTCGTTTATTCATTTGGTCAGTTACCTTCTGCCTAGTAGTCCCTAGACAACGACAGTTCTGATGCCTCTTCCTTCCTAATATAAGGCAAACTACCTTCACCCCGATCTTGACCCGAGCCTGTCTACTCCATGGTTGGCAGGCACATGCCTGGTTGTTGGGTGATGTGGGTGCTGAAAGTGGGACAGTCACAGCCCAGGCAGACCCGTGCCCTCCCTTTGCCCCACTGTCTATCCAGCTCCTGCCTTTCTCCTTGTATTGCCATCCACACTTCAGGGCCTCGTGAGCAAACGGTTTTGCATTTATCACCTGCTAATACACTAGATCATTTACTTATTTCGATCGTCTAGCATCTGTCTTCTCCCCTAGAACGACAGTTCCACGAGGACAGGAATTTCGTCTGTCTTTTTACTGCTGTATCCCCACACTTAGTATATGGTGACTTGGCACATAGCAGGTGCTCAATAAATGCTGCAGCAACTGGGCCTTTGTGTGACTGGATGAGTCTTATCTCTTGGAATGAAACCTAGAAATGGAAGTCCTACATCACAAGGCATACTTGTTTGACATTTTAATAGTTGTTAATAGGTCGAGTGCAGTGGCTCACACCTGTAATCCCTGCATTTTGGGAGGCAGGTGAATCACCTGTGGTCAGGAGTTCCAAACCAGCCTGGCCAACATGGTGAAACCCCGTCGCTGCTAAAAATTAAAAAATGAGCTGGGCTTCGTGGTGGGTGCCTGTAATCCCAGCTACTCGGGAGGCTGAGGCAGGAGAATCACTTGATCCCAGGAGGGGGAGGTTTAGTGAGCCCAGATCATGCCATTGCACTCCAGCCTGGGTGAAAGAGCAAAATTTTGTCTCCAAAAAAAAAAAAAAAAAAAAAAAAAATGGCCGGGTGTGGTGGTTCAAGCCTGTAATCCCAGCACTTTGGGAGGCCGAGACGGGCGGATCACAAAGTCAGGAGATCAAGACCATCCTGGCTAACACGGTGAAACCCTGTCTCTACTAACAAATACAAAAAAACTAGCCGGGTGAGGTGGCGGGCGCCGGTAGTCCCAGCTACTCGGGAGGCTGAGGCAGGAGAATGGCATGAACCTGGGAGGCGGAGCTTGCAGTGAGCTGAGATCCGGCCACTGCACTCCAGCCTGGGCGACAGAGTGAGACTCCGTCTCAAAAAAAAAAAAAAAAATTAAAAAACTAGCCGGGCATGGTATCAGATGCCTGTAATCCCAGCTACTCAGGGAGGCTGAGGCACGAGAATTGCTTGAACCCAGGAGGCAGAAGTTGCAGTGAGCTGAGATTGTGCCCACTACGCTCCAGCCTGAGCGACAGAGTGAGACTCTGTCTCAAAAAAAAAAAAGCCATCAATGGTTGTCCGCACCCATCTATACTCCTACCTGGTGAGTTAAACCTTACAAATTTCTGATACTATCAAACTTTTAATTTTGGTTAATCTGATGAGTGAAAAATGGAACTTTCTTGTTTAAATTTCCCTTATAGTGAGGCTGAGCACCTTCATGTGTTTGATGGCCAGTTTTGTTTCTTCTTTTTAGTAGGTGTTTGGGGGACAGGATCTTGCTCTGTCTCCTAGGCTGGAGTGTAGTGCTGTGATCTCAGCTCACTGCAACCTCTGCCACCCAGGTTCAGATGATTTTCCCACCTCAGCCTCTGGAGTAGCTGGGACAACAGGTGAGTACCACCATGCTCAGCTAATTTTTGTGTTTGTTTGTTTTTGAGACAGAGTCTCACTCTGTCACTCAGGCTGGAGTGCAATGGCATGGTCTCAGCTCACTGCAACCTCTGCCTCCCGGGTTCAAGTGATTCTCCTGCCTCTGCCTCCCAAGTAGCTGGGACTACAGGTGCGTGCCACCATACCTGGCTAATTTTTGTATTTTTTGTAGAGACGGGGTTTCACTATGTTGGCCAGGCTGGTCTCAAACTCCTGACCTCATGATCTGCCCGCCTCAGCCTCCCAAAGTGCTGGGATTACAGGTGTAAGCCACCGTGCCAGGCCTATTAAGTTTTGTATTTTTTGTAGAGAAGGGGTTTTGCCATGTTGCCCAGGCTGGTCTCGAACTCCTGACCTCAAGTGATCTGCCCCTGCCCAGCCTCCTGAAGTGCTGAGATTACAGGTGTGCCACTGTGCCTGGCCTACTAGATTCTGATATACGTGAGTTCTGGATTTTGTTTTTGTTTTTAGAGATAGGATCCAGCTCTGTTGCCCAGGCTGGAGAATCATGGCTTGCTGCAGCCTTGACCTCCCAAGCTCAAGTGATCCTCATACCTCAGCCTCTTGAGTAGCTGGGACTACAGGTACGTGCCACCACACCTGGCTAATATTAAGGTTTTTTTGTATCTTGCCATGTTGTCCGGGCTGATTTCAAACTCCTGGCTCAAGCAGTCTTCCTGCCTCTGCTTTCCAAAGTGCTAAGATTACAGGCATAAGCCACTGTAACTGGCTGAGTGTGTTTCTGGACTCTTAAACTCTTCCACTGATTTCCCCCACTTTTAACTTCTATGACAATACCATACTTAAAAATACCTCTATTTATTTATTTATTTATTTTTGAGATGGAGTTTCACTCTTGTTGCCCAGGCTAGAGTGCAATGGCGTGATCCTGGCTCACCACAACCTCCACCTCCCCGGTTCAAGCGATTCTCCTGCCTCAGACTCCGGAGTAGCTGGAAATACAGATGCCCGCCACCACGCCCGGCTAATTTTCTATTTTTAGTAGAGACGGAGTTTCTCCATGTTGGTCAGGCTGGTCTCGAACTCCCAACCTCAGGTGATCTGGCCGCCTTGGCCTCCCAAAGTGCTGGGATTACAGGCGTGAGTCACTGTGCCCAGCAAAAATATCTCTTTTTAGACAAGGTGCGGTGGCTTATGCCTGTAATCCCAGAACTTTGGGAGGCTGAGGTGGGAAGATCACTTGAATCTGGGAGATTGGGGTTAGAGTGAGCTGTGATCCTGCCACTGCACTCCAGCCTGGGTGACAGCAAGACCCTATCTCAAAACAACAAAACAACCACCACAACAACAACCACTACTCCCCATCCCCCCCCCTTTTTTTTTTGAGATAGAGTCTTGCTTTGTCACCCAGGCTGGACTGCAATGGCGTGATCTCGGCTCACTGCAACCTCTGCCTCCCGGATTCAAGTGATTCTCCTGCCTCAGCTTTCCAAGTAGCTGGATTACAGGCACCCGCCACCATGCCTGGCTAATTTTTTGTATTTTTAGTAGAGACAGGTTTTCACTATGTTGTCCAAGCTGGTCTCAAACTCCTGACCTCAAATCATCCACCCGCCTTGGCCTCCCAAAGTGCTGGGATTACAGGTGTGAGCCACTGCACCAGGCAACCACCTCATTTTAACTGTGGAAAATTTCAAACTCATACAAGAGTATATGTATGTATTTATGTATCATGAACCCATCAGCAGGTTCAACAATTATCAGTTTGTAGCTAATCTTGTTTCAACTAAATCCCCACCTACTTACTTTCACTGCCTACTCCCAATTATTTGGAAGCAGGTGCCAGAGTAATTTCATCCCTACCATATCTCTATGTATCTCTACAACACAAGGACTCTTAAAAAAGAAAACAAAAGGTGTGGTGGCTCACGCCTGTAGTCCCAGCACTTGGGAGGGTGAGGCAGGGGGATCACCCGAGGTTAAGAGTTCGAGACCAGCCTGGCCAACATGGTGAAACCCCGTCTCTACCAAAAAATATAAAAAATTAGCCAGGTGTGGTAGTGTGTGCCTATAATCCCAGCTACTTGGGAGGCTGAGGCAGGAGAAACCGGGAGCCTGAGCTTGCAGTGAGCCGAGATCGCACCGTTGCACTCCAGCCTAGGCTACAATAATGAAACTCCGTCTCAAAAAACAAAACAAAACAAGACAAAACAACAACAACGAAAAGAAAACAAAACCAAACTCTGGCAGTTTATGTTTTGAATAAACTAAATCATTTGTCCTGTGGTTTTCCTGTCTGGATTTTGCTGATTGCCCCCTGTGCGTGTGAATTAATTGAACCATACTTTAAAAATTACTATAATTTCATGTTAATATGTACAAAATCTGGTATGTCAATTTCCCCAATCTTTTTCAAAATTCAAGATGCCACTACTTGTGCTTTTGCTCTTCCATAGGAACTTTAGAATTAACTTGGCAAATTACAGAACAGAACCCACTGGGACTTTCATTGGAATTGCCTCGACCTTTTTTTTTGTTTTGTTTTGAGAAGAGTCTTGCTCTGTCGCCCAGGCTGGAGTGCAGTGGTGCAATCTTGGCTCATTGCAACCTCCACCTCCCGGGTTCAAGTGATTCTCCTGCCTCAGTCTCCCAAGTAGCTGTGATTACAGGCCCACGCCAGCACGCCCGGCTAATTTTTGTACTTTTAGTAGAGATGGGGGTTTCAACATTTTGGCCAGGCTGGTCTCGAACTCGTCGCCTCAAATGATCTGCCTATCTCGGCCTCCCAAAGTGCTGGGATTACATGCGTGAGCCACCGCACCCAGCCTAGGGCTAAAGTTTTGAATCTTTAGCTTTTGCTGGTATTATGAAGGGCGTTGTTTTGTTGTGCTTGTTGCTTCTATTTTCTAATTGATTAAAAAAAATTAAGATGGTGGGGGTGGTCTCGTTATGATATCTACGCTGTCCTGGAACTCTTGGTCTCAAGGGATCCTTCTGCTTTAGCCTCCTGAGTAGCTGGGATTACAGGTGAGCGCCACGAAGCCTGGCCTCTAATTATCGGTGATGTATAAAAAGAACAGACCTTCTTCATTCGAATCCCGTCTTCTCCATCTATTATGTGATTTTGGACATGTTTGTTCAACTTCTCCGAGCCTTTGTTTTCTTTTTACCACATGGGGATCATAAAGCCGGGATGCAGTTGGGAATAAAACCGGATAAAGCACCCAACGAACAAGATTAGGGCAGGGCCTGAGTAAAAGGTTTGAAAGACACATGCACGATTGGGAAGGACGCTGCGGGCGAGTCTATGTTGCATGAAGGAGACTCCATGTTAAGACGAGTGAACTCCTCTGAACCTTTAAGGGATAATGCACAACCATAACGAGAATAATTTTTAAAAATAAAGTTTTCTTCCCTGAAAGCTTGGGGATGTCCAGGATGCGCGCCATTCTGTGATCTAAGTCGACTTTCCACCTCTTCAGTTGGTACCACCTTTCCCAAAGAGTTTGGAGCAGAGCACTCTGGTCTTCGTAGTAATTTACTCCTAAGGGCTGTTCCAGTGGACTCACGCAGGCGCAGGAGACTACACTTCCCAGGAACTCCCGGCCTCGTTGTTCGCTGGTACCGCCTTCTGACTTCCGGTATTGCTGCGCTCTGTAGGGCCAATCGGGAGCCTGAAATTGCTTTCCCGGAGTTCTGATTGGTGCATTCGACTAGGCTGCCTGGGTTCAAAATTTCAACGATACTGAATGAGTCCCGCGGCGGGTTGGCTGGCGCTTCGTTGTCAGAACTGAGGAGAGGCTAGGTGAGCCGTGGGAAGAAAAGAGGAAGCAGCTGGGGCGCGGGTCTCCCTCCTCCCGGAGTTTAGAACGGCTGAAGTTTACCTTCCAGCTCCCAACGCCGTTCGCGCGGGTAGGCCTGGCTTCTGAGGCGGTTGCGGTGCTCGGTCGCCGCCTAGGCGGGGCAGGGTGCGAGCAGGGGCTTCGGGCCACCCTTCTCTTGGCGACAGGATTTTGCTGTGAAGTCCGTCCGGGAAACGGGGGGAAAAAGGGGTTGCGGGAGGCTATCGGCTAATAAAGGTAACGATAATTATTATTACCATGCTAACAGGTTATAAACATTGACTGAACTAAGTACCCTGCGTGCCCGTTCTCATTTAATTTCCTCGCCAAGCCAATGTAGTTGGTGCTATTCTTGGTCCCTCTTGACGGAAACGGAGGAAGGAGGAAGGAGGAGGAAACTGAGGGCCAGAATCTAGATAAATTTCGAGAAATGGGTGATACAGTAGCCCTGCCCTCAGGAAGTGTGGCGTTTGATGGAGGAAAACGGGTAGTCAGTCACAAATAAGGACATTTCAAAACTGTTGTCTAAAACAGAAAGATGATTAGATGGTGTGAGAACATAATTGAGGGAGAGTTTAAGGCCATTTGGTGTTGTCTTCTATTTGGGATTTAAAATTCATTATATGTTATCCATATTTGTCCAGCTCTCTCTTTTTGTATGGAATCACCAGATATTATTCCCTTTCTCATTTCCTTTCTCAACATTTATAGATTGGAAGGGGGAAGGAAAACCAAACCAGGTTATAATATTGTAGAATTGGTTTACCCCCTATTTTCTTGACATATAACGTCTTGTTTTCCACATATAATTTTCTGGTAGTTCAGTAACATGGACTTCCCCAAATCAGGCCTGCTTAGGATAGAAAAGGATTTTTGACTCCTAGATTTTGCTTTAAGACCAGCTCTTGGTTTACTTCCTGGTTCACCCTTACCTTTTCTTGACATCCTATGGCCTCTCTTTGAACTTCTCTCACTCATCAAATGTTGTCAAAAATAGGACTATTTGCTGCTGTAGTAAGGATGTTCTTGTGTTGTGGCCTTAGTGTATTACACCACCCCCACGTCAGACTTAAGTCCGTCCCCCTGGTTGGTTTGGATGAGTCAGTTCAGTATTAAGATGGCATTCTTGGATCAAAATTATGTGGCTCTCAGGTAACTCAACCATTTAGTTGTCCTTTGAGGGTACTGCGTGCTCAGATTGGCATGAGATATACAGATGTGTGATGTACTCAAAGGTTTTTTGGTATGTTTGGGGACAAAAACATGGTTTGAAATGGGCAAGTGAGAATCAGAACAAGACAGGACACCATCTGAGTACTCTACTGTTTTGTATTCTAAGTGTCCGGACAATTTAGAGGTGAGGGAGATCAAGAGCCAGTTTGTGTTTCTGTGCTTCAAAAAACCACTCTTGCCTAATTCTTGATAAGCAAGAGTTTGGTTAGACAGGGACTGAAACAATCCTGGTACGTAGGAATCACCCACTAAATACCTGTTGAATTGAGTAGGCAGGAAGGCATTATCTGAATTGACTACAAAATTGCAGGTATGAAAAACTGGATTGTACTCAACTAGGTTGGTAATTTTGTTTAGACTTTCAAATTATCTGAATAGGGTTTATTTGGCCAACCTTATGCTTAAATCTGTGTATTTCAACCTTGATAAAATTAATTTATTGCAGTTAAGTTTGTCCAGGATTATGTGAGAGAGCCCTTCATTTCTTGTTTAGGTACCAGGAGATGTTCAGAGTTTGTCTACATCTCTTGGTTAATTTTCCTTCAGCTTTTTCTGGGTCTCTTCCCTAATTCTCTTTGAATTTCTGGGAGAAAGAGGAGGGAGATTTAAATGCCCTTTGACATACTTAATTTTCTTTGCTATGGGTAAAGTTAGGAAGCAAAATTGACTATATATAGAGTTTTTTTTGTTGTTGTTTTTTTTTTTGAGATTTCAGCTCACTGCAACTTCTGCCTCCCCTGTTCAAGCAATTCTCCTACCTCAGCCTCTCGAGTAGTTGGGATTATAGGGACCTGCCACCACACCTGGCTAATTTTTGTTTTTGTTTTTTTTTTTTTTGAGATGGTGTCTCGCTCTGTTGCCTAGGCTGGAGTGCAATGGTGTGGTCTTGGCTCACTGCAACCACTGCCTCTCAGGTTCAAGCAATTCTCCTGCCTCAGCCTCCCGAGTAGCTGGGACTACAGGCGCGTGCCACCACACCCAGCTAATTTTTTTGTATGTTTAGTAGCGACGGAGTTTCACCGTGTTAGCCAGGATGGTCTTGATCTCCTGACCTCGTGATCTGCCTGTCTTGGCCTCCCAAAGTGCTAGGATTACAGGCGTGAGCCACCGCGCCCAGCCTAATTTTTGTATTTTTAGTAGAGATGGCGTTTCACCATGTTGGCCAGGCTGGTCTTGAACTCCTGACCTCAAGTGATCCACATGCCTTGGGCTCCCAAAGTGCTGGGATTATAGGCGTGAGCCACTGCTCCTGGCCTGTTAACCCTTTTTATTTTATTACAGAGAACTTGGAAACTGTTTCATCACTTTTCTACTTCTTCCAGGTTCTTGATACATATTTGCCAGACTTCAAGATTTAAGAAAAGGGGTGAAAGAGAAGATTGCAACTTTCAGTCAGGCCTCTAGGCCTGATAGACTGATTAAACCACAGGTAAGGCAGTGACCATAGGAAGAAGGAACATTAATATATCAACTTCGTAAGTGTTTAAATGACTTTAATTTTATAAAGTAACACATATTTTGGAAGGAAATTTATTTATTATGAAAAAGAAAATAAAATCACCCACTATCCCACCTCTCAGATAAACCGTGGTTAGCATTTTGATAGATTTCTTTATAATTTTTTTCCGTGTCTGTATAGTCATCCCTTGATATCCATCGGGAATTGGTTCTAGGACCTTCCCAGGATATCAAAATTCTCATATGCGGCTGGGTACGGTGGCTCATGCCTGTAATCCCAACACTTTGGGAGGCTGAGGCAGGCGGATCACCTGAGGTCAAGAGTTTGAGACCGGTTGGCCAACATGGCAAAATCCCATCTCTACTAAAAATACAAAAATTAGCTGGGTGTGGTGGTGTGCGCCTGTAATCTCACCTACTTGGGAGACTGAGGTAGGAGAATCCCTTGAACCTGGTAGACAGAGGCTGCAGTGAGCCAAGATCTCATCATTGCACCCCAGCCCGGGCAACTGAACAAGACTCTTGTCTCAAAACAAACAAAACAAAATTCTCAGATGCTCAAGCCCTGATACAAAATGATGTGTAGTATTTGCATATAGCTTATGTACATACTCCCATATACTTTAAATTATCTCTAGATTACTTATAATACCTAATACAATGTTAATACTATGTAAATAGTTGTTATACTGTATTGTTTAGGGAATAATGACAAGAAAAAATGTCTAGGCTGGGCATAGTGGCTCAGGCCTGTAATCCCACCACTTTGGGAGTCTTAAATAGGAGGATTGCTTGAGGCCAGGAGTTTGAGACCAGTCTGGGCAACATAGTGGCATCCTGTCGCTACAAAAAAAAAAAACCATAAAAAAATTTTGCTAGGCATGGTGGCACCTACTTGTAGTCCCAGCTACTCGGGGGGCCGAGGTGGAGGGTCACTTAAGCCAAGAAGTTTGAGGTTACAGTGAGCTGAGGGTGCCACTACACTCCAGCCTGGGTGGCAGAACGAGACCCTGTCTCAAAAAAAGTCTACATATGCAGTACAGATGCAGTTTTATTTTTTTTTTTTTCTGAGACGGAGTTTCGCTCTTGTTGCCCAGGCTGGAGTGCAATGGCGTGATCTCAGCTCACCACAACCTCCACCTCCCGGGTTCAAGCGATTCTCCAGTCTCAGCCTCCCAAGTAGCTGGGATTACAGGCATGTGCCACCATACCCGGCTAATTTTGTATTTTTAATAGAGATAGGGTTTCTCCAGGTTTGTTAGGCTGGTCACCAACCCCCGACTTCAGGTTATCTGCCCACCTCTGCCTCCCAAAGTGCTGGGATTATAGGCATGAGCCACCATGCCTGGCCTTGCAGTTTTTTAATTTCCCCAAATATTTTTGATCTGCAGTTGATTGAATCCACAGACATGGAACCCATAGATACAGAGAGCCCACTGTCTTTAATTTTTTTAAAAAATCATACACTAAAATCTTTTGTTAATTTTTTCAACTTTTTTTTTTTTGAGTCGGTGTCTTACTCTGTCTCCCAGGTTGGAGTGCAGTGGCGCGATGTCTGGCTCAATGCAACCTCTGCCTCCCGGGTTCAAGCAATTCTTCTGCTTCAGCCTCCCGAGTAACTGTGATTACAGGCACCCGCCACCTTGCCCGGCTATTTTTGTGTTTTTATTTTATTTTATTTTTTTTTTTGAGACGGAGTCTTGCTCTGTCGCCCGGGCTGGAGTGCAGTGGCCGGATCTTAGCTCACTGCAAGCTCTGCCTCCCAGGTTTACGCCATTCTCCTGCCTCAGCCTCCAGAGTAGCTGGGACTACAGGCGCCCGCCACCTCGCCCAGCTAGTTTTTTTGTATTTTTTGTAGAGACGGGGTTTCACCGTGTTAGCCAGGATGGTCTCGATCTCCTGACCTCGTGATCCGCCCGTCTCGGCCTCCCAAAGTGCTGGGATTACAGGCTTGAGCCACCGCGCCCGGCTATTTTTGTGTTTTTAATAGAGACAGGGTTTCACCATATTGGCCAGGCTGGTCTCAAACTCCTGACCTTGTGATCCGCCTGCCTTGGCCTTCCAAAGTGCTGGGATTACAGGCTTGAGCCGCTGCGCCAGGCCTCTAATTTTTTTGACTTAATAATCAGGCTATGAATATTTTCCCGTGTCATTAATAAATTTTCTTCTCTTTTCTTTTTTGTTTTTTTGAGACAGAGTCTTGCTCTGTCACCCAGGCTAGAGTGTGCACTTAAGTGGCGTGATCACAGCTCACTACAGCCTCCATCTCCTGGGCTCAGGTGATCTTCCTGCCTCAGCCTCTCGCGTTGCTGAAACTACAGGTGCATGCCACTATACCTGGCCAAATTTTTCTGCAACATAATTTTTTTTTTTTTTTTGAGATGGAGTCTCGCATTGTCACCCAGGCTGGAGTGCAGTGGCACGATCCCGGCTCACTACAACCTCTGCCTCCCGTGTTCAAGCAATTCTCCTGCCTCAGCCTCCTGAGTAGCTGAGATTACAGGTGCCCGCCACCACACCCAGCTAATTTTTTGTATTTTTGGTAGAGATGGGGTTTCACCATCTTAGCCAGAATGGTCTCGATCTCCTCACCTCGTGATCTGCCCGCTTTGGCCTCCCAAAGTGCTGGGATTACAGGCGGGAGCCACCGCGCCCGGCTCTGCAACATAATTTTAATGGCTATATGGTATTCCATTATTTGGTTCTTTATATTATTTTACCCAGTGAAATTGCTGGTCTAAAAGAATGCGTATTTTTGCCCGGGCGTGGTGGCTCATGCCTGTAATCGCAGCACTTTCAGAGGCTGAGGCGGGCAGATCACCTGAGGTCAGGAATTCAAGACCAGCTTGGCTAACATGGTGAAACCCTGTCTTTACTAAAAATACACAAATTAGCCAGGCTTGATGGTGAGTACCTGTAATCCCACTTACTTGGGAGGCTGAGGCGGAAGAATCACTTGAACCTGGAAGGTGGAGGTTGCAGTGAGCAGAGGTCATGCCATTGCACTACTGCAGCCTAGGCAACAGAGCGACGAGACTCTATCTCAAAAAACAAACAAACAAAAACAGAAACAAAAAACATTTTTAAAACTTTTGACATGTAACACCAAATTGCCTTATAGGAAGATTATGCTGATTTACCTAAAACAGTATATATTCACGTAGGCATAAATGTATAATTTAAAATAGGTAATATATTTGCATGGTGCAAAAATCAAAAGAATACAAAAAGCTTCATGGTTTAAAATCTTCCTCCGGCCGGGCGCGGTGGCTCAAGCCTGTAATCCCAGCACTTTGGGAGGCCGAGACGGGCGGATCACAAGGTCAGGAGATCGAGACCATCCTGGCTAACATGGTGAAACCCCGTCTCTACTAAAAAATACAAAAAACTAGCTGGGCGAGGTGGCGGGCGCCTGTAGTCCCAGCTACTCGGGAGGCTGAGGCGGGAGAATGGCGTGAACCCGGGAGGCGGAGTTTGCCGTGAGCTGAGATCCGGCCACTGCACTCCAGCCTGGGCGACAGAGCGAGACTCCGTCTCAAAAAAAAAAAAAAAAAAAAAAATCTTCCTCCAACCTTGTAACTTTCTTCTTCACTCTCACCATCCATAGGTAAACACTTTTTTTTTTTTTTGGAGACAGTCTCACTCTGTCGACCAGGCTGGAATACAGTGGCACAATCTCAGCTTACTGCAACCTCTGCCTCCCTGGTTCAAGTGATTCTCCTGCCTCAGCCTCCCAAGTAGCTAGGATTACCGGTGTGTCACCACACCTGGCTAATTTTTGTATTTTTAGTAGAGATGGGGTTTTGCCATGTTGGCCAGGCTGATCTTGAACTCCTGACCTCAGGTGATCCATCTGCCTCAGCCTCCCAAAGTGCTGGGATTACAGGCATAAGCCATCTAATAAATACTTTTATTAGGTTCTTGGGTTTGGGTGTTTGTGTGTATTCCCCAAACCAGATACTTTTTGAAGGGTATAAATCTCTATAAAATGAAATGACTGCCATTTGACTAGGATTGTAATCTGCAGCCCCACTGTCAACCATTACACACTTTTCAGCTTCATACTCTTGGAATATCAGATCACTTTGTGGTTCTGCTAAGATTTCCTTTTAGTATTTTACAAAGCTCTGTGTCATTATTTGTCCTAGTAATAAACAGCATCACTGATTTCTACTAGGTCCTATTAGTCATAGGTGGTTTGTTGAGTTCTATGGATAAATTAAAGCAAAACTGAGTTTGTAACCCTTATAAAAGGGCAGTATGAAACAAGTTTGGGAGAGAAATGATAGGAAATATATTTGCTTGAAGCTTCTGGACAGTGATGAATTAGAACAAGTGTCCATGTGTCCTGTGCTGACTTCTGAGTGTTGGACAGTGAGGGATTGTCTTTGGATTTTTTTTTTTTTTTTGAGACAGAGTCTCGCTGTGTCGCCCAGGCTGGAGTGCAGTGGCCGGATCTCAGCTCACTGCACGCTCCGCCTCCCGGGTTCACGCCATTCTCCTGCCTCAGCCTCCCAAGTAGCTGGGACTACAGGCGCCTGCCACCTCGCCCGGCTAGTTTTTTGTATATTTTAGTAGAGACGGGGTTTCACCGTATTAGCCAGGATGGTCTCGATCTCCTGACCTCGTGATCCGCCCGTCTCGGCCTCCCAAAGTGCTGGGATTACAGGCTTGAGCCACCGCGCCCGGCTTGTCTTTGGATTTTAAATTGACCCAATTTTGGAAGCTTCATAGATCTGTTTCTGTAAACAGATCCAATTTCAACATAGAAGTTAGCAAACATAAATGTGGAAACACAAAGTCCATTAAACTTCCTTCAGACTTAGTTTGTGACTTTGATTAACAGTTAAAAATTGCATGCTGGATTATATTGCCATTTACTGACTGCTGCTAATCCCTTATATACAAGAAAAAAAATGTATGTGTTTTCTCCCTGGGTAAGATGAAAATAACTCCACTCTATTTTACTTGTGGTAATGTAATAGGATCTCTTATCCCTTGTGAAAGTAGGAGAGGATGTCCCTGGAGAAATGGCACTGCCTGGGATGGGACCATCTTAACTAACTATACTTCTAATGAAGTCTTGTCTTATTCTGTTTATTCTATTACATTACCAGTTTAACTCATGACTTTCTCTTTAACAGAAATAGGCAAGTCATATCTCACTGGCTGGATAGCAAGGTGTTTGAGAGCATCTGTCACACCAAAGTCTTTGTTTTGCTTAGGAGCTGGTAGTCCACTATTTTACCCTGCTTAGAATGCACCCTCTTGCAGCTTTCCCCCACCCGATCTGAACCTGCACCTTTTGATTTATAGAGCTTGTCAAGACTGGTTATTTTTGGTTTGAGAGTGAAGAAAGATGGGAGGCAATGGGAGGTTAATTTCAGATGAATGTGGGAACAGGTTACATTGCTTTGTGTACAGTCTTCCTAATTTGTGTTTGTCTTCCCCTTCCATTTATCTCTTACCCTAGAAAAAGTCAACGTTCATTCTTAGCTTGTAGAACTCTGCAGGTCTGTCTGTGTCTTTTTAGTATTACTTATATCAGGAAACCTTCTCTGATCCTCTTCTACCCTGTTGTCCTTCTCTGCACTTTCAGAGCGCTCTCTGTTTATGCCCTCTTGCAGCAAGGATAGCCCTATATTGTAATCGTTTGCATTCCCCCATTCAACTGTGTGTTCTTGGAGGGAAGAGATTTTTTTTGTTGTTGTTTGAGAGGGAGTCTCGCTGTGTCCCCGGCTGGAGTGCAGTGGCGCAATCTCAGCTCACTGCAACCTCAGCCTCCCGAGTAGCTGGGATTAAAGGCACGTCTCCACCACGCCCGGCTAATTTACTCAACTAAAGTAGAGACGGGTTTTACCTTGTTGGCCTGACTGATCTCGAATTCCTGACCTTGTGATCCACCCGCCCTGGCCTCCCAAAGTACTGGGGTTACAGGCCTAAGTCACTGTGCCTGGCCAAGAGATTTTACAGCTATATCTCTGTCTGTCTGTCTGTCTGTCTGTCTATCTATCTATCTATCTATCTATCTATCCTTTTAGTCTTCGCTTTTTGGAAACAAAAATGGGCTATAAGACATGATGGATGACATTGAATAGGCAGTTTTTAGAGGAACCTAATTGGTTCATAGCATACAGGATAGGCTTTTTCCTTGGGTCTTTGTAGGAATATTGGTCATTAATTGGTCATTAATATTGGTCATACAACAGAGTCTTTCTAGTTTTGCAAGAATTTGAAACTGTGATCGATTCAGATAATTTTGAAATGTGAAGCTAATTCTCTTGCTTGGCAGCTTGATTTGCTTGGTGGAATGTGGTTGACGCATGTGCTTTTTTTTTTTTGTGAGACCTGTTGACAGAAATTCAATCTTGATTAAGGGGCGCAGGAAGGCATCCAGTTCCCACCATGCCTGGGGCTCTCTCATTTAAACAGCTGCCTTTGGCTCTGGCCTGTTCCATTTCCCACTAGGCCCTGTGGACTTTAATTTTGATAGGTTTCACATCCTAATGTTTATTATTTCTGGGGGAGGTAGTGTCGTGAAACCGAAATGACCCAGTAGATAACTTTTGGTTTTCTTGATGTACTTGTGCTATCAGCCTTCATTGAAGAGAGTCAGACTTCTCAATGGATATGTATTTATTTATTCTGTTTTTCCAGGGAGAGGGGATGGTCTCCTGAGTTGGCCATTCTAGACCAAAATATAGCTTAAAAGAAGCTTTTTAAAAAAATAGATCATGTTAGGAAAATAATATTTTGTTTTTAAAATTTCACTTAAACATTAAGTGTACTTAGGTTTGCACCCCTCGCCTTTTGTCCACCACTAATCAAATGTAGTCTTAGACCTCAGAGGACACCTTTCTTCTGCTGCTTGAACCCTCTTCATAGTCTCTTTACTCTAGAATATCACTGAAGTTTTATCTAACCTCCATCTTATATAGAGGAAAAACTTTATTTGCAAAAGTACACTTAGAAAAAAAGGAATAAAGGGATTTAAAAAAAATTTTATGGGAAGATTCAGATCAGAGCTTTCCAAATAAATTTAGAACAAGATTTGTAATTTGCTCAAGTTTTCTTTATGAGCATTTCAGGGAAGCTTAGGTTTCGAAAAGAGCAGTTTGTCTTTGTTGAACAGGATCATACGATTTGTTTACATTCCTCCTTTTTGAAGCAATGTTTATAGGAAAACTTGTGCATTAGAGAGACCTCAGATTTTGGAATCCTACAGACCTGGTCTTTTAAAACTCGACACTGCTATGTATTAGTTTGATGATCTTGGAATAGCGTAACTTCTCTGAGCTTGTTTCCTTGTTCATAAAATGGTGATGGTAGCATCTATTTATAAAGACATCGATCTATCGTCTATATTGTTAATGCAGTTTAAATGAGATGATTTATGTGAAGTGTCTGGTAAGGTGCCTTGCCTACAGTAGACAGTATTTGGAAGTTATTGTCTCTTGCTCCATGACATTTGTTATTTATCTATTTAAATGTCCATTTTTAAATAAATATGACAGGTAGTGGATAAGAACACCACCTTCAGGGTCTATTCCGTTTGGAATCCTGGCTTTACTGCTTCTTAGCTGCATGACTACGAATAAGTAGTAAATCTCTCTGTGCCTCAAGTCCCTCATTATAGAATGAAAATAATAATAGTACCTACTTTATAGGATTATTGTGAGGATTTAGTGAGTTAGTACATTTAAGATACTGTCATCAGTGTCTGGCATGTTGTAAGTGCTCATTAAGTAATAGCTGTTGGCCAGGCGTGGTGGCTTATGCCTGTAATCCCAGCACTTTGGGAGGCTGAGGTGGGTGGATCACTTGAGGTCAGGAGTTCAAGACCAGCCTGGCCAAGTTGGTGAAACCCCCTCTCTACTAAAAATACAAAAAGTTAGTTGGGCGTGGTGGCGGGTGCCTGTGATCCCAGCTACTCAGGAGGCTGAGGCAGGAGAATCGCATGAACCCAGGAGGCAGAGGTTGAAGTGAGCCGAGATTGTGCCACTGCACTCCAGCCTGGGCAACAAGAATGAAACTCTGTCTCAAAAAAAAAAAAAAAAGAAAAAAGTTAATAGCTGTTTTTATTTTTAACTTTTTCAAATTTATATACCCTTTTATTTTTATTATTTTATTTTATTTTATTTTTTGAGACGGAGTCTCGCTCTGTCGCCCGGGCTGGAGTGCAGTGGCCAGATCTCAGCTCACTGCAAGCTCCGCCTCCCGGGTTTACACCATTCTCCTGCGTCAGCCTCCCAAGTAGCTGGGACTACAGGCGCCCGCCACCTCGCCCGGCTAGCTTTTTGTATTTTTTAGTAGAGACGGGTTTCACCGTGTTAGCCAGGATGGTCTGGAACTCCTGACCTCGTGATCCGCCCGTCTCGGCCTCCCAAAGTGCTGGGATTACAGGCTTGAGCCACCGCGCCCAGCCGATATACCCTTTTATTAAGTCAATGCCCCAGGAATCATTTTTAGTTCTATATAGAAATATTATTTGTTTATTTATTTTTAATTTTTTTAATTAATTTTTTTTTGAGACGGAGTCTCACTTCGTCGCCAGGCTGGAGTGCAATGGCACAATCTTCCCTCACTGGAACCTCCGCCTCTCGAGTTCAAGCAATTCTCCTGCCTCAGCCTCCCAAGTAGCTGGGACTACAGGTGCACACCATGACGCCCAGTTAATATTTGTATTTTTAGTAGAGATGGGGTTTCACCACGTTGGCCAGGATGGTCTCGATTTCTTGACCTTGTGATCCGCCCGCCTTGGCCTCCCAAAGTGCTGGGATTACAGGCGTGAGCCACTGTGCCCGGCTATTTATTTATTTATTTATTTATTTTTGAGACGGAGTCTCACTCTACCGCCCAGGCTGGAGTGCAGTGGCATGATCTTGGCTCACTGCAACCTCTGCCTCCTGCATTCAACGATTCTCCTAGCTTAGCCTCCCAAGTAGCTGGGATTACAGGCATGTGCCACCACACTCAGCTAATTTTTGTATTTTTAGTAGAAAGATGGGGTTTCACCATGTTGGCCAGGCTGATAATTCTATATAGAAATATTAGAAAGAGAATATGTAACTTTGGCTAATAGTCAATTTATAGGCCACATAAATGGGAAGGATTATTTCCTCAAATCAAGAGATTAGACAATTATTGCTTGTCACGAATATTTAATAAAAATTCCAGAAAGCTCACTTTCTTTTGGGCTGCAAACATAGATCTAGGGAAATAAATACTGCTTAACTATTTTGTTGTTGTTGTTGTTGTCTTTTTTTTTTTTTTTTTTGAGACGGAGTCTTGCTCTGTCGCCCAGGCTGGAGTGCAGTGGCCGGATCTCAGCTCACTGCAAGCTCCGCCTCCTGGGTTTATGCCATTCTCCTGCCTCAGCCTCCTGAGTAGCTGGGACTACAGGCGCCCGCCACCACGCCCGGCTAGTTTTTTTGTATTTTTTTTAGTAGAGACGGGGTTTCACCGTGTTAGCCAGGATGGTCTCGATCTCCTGACCTTGTGATCCGCCCGTCTCGGCCTCCCAAAGTGCTGGGATTACAGGCTTGAGCCACCGCGCCCGGCCTGTTGTTGTCTTTTGAGAGACAGAATCTCACTCTGTTGCTCAGGCTGGAGTGCAGTGGTGCAATCATGGGTCACTGTGGCCTCGAACTCCTGGACTCAAATGATCCTCCCACCTCAGCCTCCTGACTAGATGGGACTACAGACACACACCACCATGCCCAGCTACTTAGGAGGTTGAGGAGGGAGGATCCTTTGGGCCCAGGAGTTCGAGTCTAGTCTGAGCAACATAGCAAGACCCTATGTCTTTAAAAAACAGAGATGAAAAAGAAAGAAAAAAGGATGTGAAGGGTTACATTTGAACACTTTACAGGTAGTTTTCAGCATCATGCTTTGGTGGAATCATGGTTTTGTGGCTAAGTGGGGTTGCTGCATATTACATTCCTGCCTCTTCCTTCCCCCAGCTTTAGTCGTCTTCATTACATTCATGCCTGGGAAGTGTTCCCAGTGACCTGAGTTAGGCATTAAGATCATGGGAATCCAAGATTTTCCCATGTCTTCTAGCATATTTGTTCACAAGAAAAGGAAAATTTCCTCCTTGCAGCAAGGCGTTTTTAAAACAGTCAGTCACTGTGGAATCTTTCACTGAAAAATCCTTTGAATAGAAATGTGGTCAAGGAGAGGAAAGGTATCAGCAGTGATACTACCTTACGATAGTGTATTTCATAGCACTTGAAGTACCTTCTTATTTGGTTATGCTAAGAAGGTAGGCAGAGAGTTAGTGACTTGCCTATTGTAACATACATGTGGTAAATGCCAGAGAGGGCATTCTGGACTTCTGTTAGTTGGGATTGCTTTTGACTACAGGTGACAGAAAATGTGACTATAATGGTTTATTCAAAAATTATTATTTTCTGAGATGAAGTCTTACTCTTGTCGCCCAGGCTGGAGTGCAATGGCGTGATCTCAGCTCACTGCAACCTTCGCCTCCTGGGTTCAAACGATTCTCCTGCCTCAGCCTCCTGAGTATCTGGGATTACAGGCACCTGCCACCATACCCAGCTAATTTTTGTATTTTTATTAGAGACAGGGTTTCACTATGTTGGCGAGGCTCGTCTCGAACTCCTGATCTCAGGTGATCCGCCTGCCCTTGGCCTCCCAAAGTGCTGGGATTACAGGCATGAGCCACTGTGCCTGGCCTATTTTTTTTATTATAAGAAATCTGTTTAGCAGGACATGGAAAATTGAAAAAAACACCAGAAGCCTAGAGGTATATAGTAGCTGATATTTGATCTTTAATAGTCATTAGCTCATTGATATTAAGGCTTATGTTTATTATTCTCTTGGCCATCTACTCATGTATACTAGATGACTGCCATAGCTCCAGCTTGCCTTCAAGGCAAGAAGAAGGATGAAGGGAAAGGGAAGGAATAGGGCTATAGCTGTTTTCAGGAAAGAAAAAATTTTCCTAGGAATCCCTCAGCAGATTTTTTTTTTTTTTTTTTTTTTTTTTTTTTTTTTTTTTGAGACGGAGTCTCGCTCTGTCGCCCAGGCTGGAGTGCAGTGGCGCGATCTCGGCTCACTGCAAGCTCCGCCTCCCGGGTTCACGCCATTCTCCTGCCTCAGCCTCCTGAGTAGCTGGGACTACAGGCGCCCGCCACCGTGCCCGGCTAATTTTTTGTGTTTTTAGTAGAGACGGGGTTTCACCGTGGTCTTGATCTCCTGACCTTGTGATCCGCCCGCCTCAGCCTCCCAAAGTGCTGGGATTACAGGCGTGAGCCACCGTGCCCGGCCTCAGATTCTTAACTTAGTTCTCATTGGCCAGAACTGCCCCATGGCTACCCCAAGCTTGGAAAGTGGCTATCAAGGAGGTAACTTCCATTTTAATGTACTTACTACTGTTTTGGTCATGGTCAATGAAAAATATTTAATCATACCTTGACTTCAGCCATGTTAATTTTTAATTCTCTATACTTAGAGTTCATACTGTATAATTTATTTTATTTTATTTTATTTTTGAGACGGAGTCTCGCTGTGTCGCCCAGGCTGGAGTGCAGTGGCCGGATCTCAGCTCACTGCAAGCTCCGCCTCCCGGGTTCACGCCATTCTCCTGCCTCAGCCTCCGGAGTAGCTGGGACTACAGGCGCCCGCTACCTCGCCCGGCTAGTTTTTGTATTTTTTAGTAGAGACGGGGTTTCACCGTGTTAGCCAGGATGGTCTCGATCTCCTGACCTCGTGATCCGCCCGTCTCGGCCTCCCAAAGTGCTGGGATTACAGGCTTGAGCCACCGCGCCCGGCCTCATACTGTATAATTTAAACAAACTGTCTTATTTATTGTGTATGATAGGACTTTAGTGTCTATGTAGATGTTAAGTTCCTTTGTGTCCAGGACTACATATACTTATTTTCTTATTTTTTTTTTTGAGACAGAGTCTCTCACTGCCTCCCAGGCTGGAGTGCAGTGGCGCGATCTTGGCTCGCTGCAAGCTCTGCCTCCCAGGTTCACACTATTCTCCCGCCTCAGCCTCCTGAGTAGCTGGGACTACAGGCGCCTGCTAGTTTTTTGTATTACCTCGCCTGGCTAGTTTTTTGTATTTTTTAGTAGAGACGGGGTTTCACCGTGTTAGCCAGGATGGTCTCAATCTCCTGACCTCGTGATCCACCTGTCTCAGCCTCCCAAAGTGCCGGGGTTACAGGTGTGAACCACCGCACCTGGCTGCTTACATTTACTTTTTGTGTGAGGATATAGAGTGTCATACTTGAATGTTACTGAGAAAGGAACCCAGGTATCTTTAAGCCTACAGCTTATGGCCCCTAGCAAATACACACTGTTGTGAATCACTGGCAAAAAGCTTATTGAGTTAAGCTGAATAATGAAAGTAGAAATGGAAGTGAGAGGAAAATTCAGAATGGGGATACTAAAGAACCCCTATTCCAGACAGAAGACTGTGGAGAATGGATTTACTTGGAAATAAATACATATTCTTTTCTATGCAAATAGAGAGCTTAACTTCACGAACACACTTCTTTAATTCACAAGGTAAGAGGGCAGAAGGGTGTAGAAAGAACATTGTGTTGAAGTCAGGAGCCTGAGGTCTAGATCTGGCTCTGTTTTTTTGTAACTGTGTGATACTGGGCAAGTCATTTAATCTTTCTGATCTTTTAGGATGGGAATAATTGCTGCTTTACAGGATTGTTCTGATTATCAGAAAGAATACATATTTAGTACATCATGGCACCTGGCATGTAATGAACACCTCTGGTAACTGTTTTTACCATGATCCTTAGGATTTTTGTTGTGTGATCATGGAGAATCCCTTTTTGCTTTAAATTAATATCTTATAGCCTGCAAAGATTAGGTGTCAATCAAAGTTTCTTCCCAATTCTAAAATATCATGTTTCTATGCTAAGTACCTCAATTAGAGCATTGTTACAAAGATACTTGTGGAATTCTGGCTTCGGTGAACATAGGAGAGACCATGGGAAGATGACATTCTCTGGGGTCTAGATTGATATCACTGAATAAACGAAATATTTGTTATAACAAATGTTTCTGGCTGGGTGCAGTTGCTTATACCTGTAATCCCAGCACTTTGGGAGGCCGAGGCGGGCAGATCACCTGAGGTCAGGAATTCGAGACCAGCCTGGCCAACATGGTGAAACCCCATCTCTACTAAAAATACAAAAATTAGCTGGGCGTGGTGGCACACGCCTGTAACCCCAGCTACTCGGGAGGCTGAGGGAAGAAAATTGCTTGAACCCAGGAGGTGGAGGTTGCAGTGAGCCAAGATCGTGCCACCACACTCTAGCCTGGGCGACAGAGCAAGACACCGTCTCCAAACAAAACAAAACAAAAACAAAAAACAAAGGCCGGGCGCGGTGGCTCACGCCTGTAGTCCCAGCACTTTGGGAGGCCGAGGCAGGCAGATCACGAGCTGACACTGAGAAATCCTGTCTCTACTAAAAATACAAAAAATTAGCCGGGCGTGGTGGCAGGCACCTGTAGTCAGTCGGGAGGCTGAGGCAGGAGAATGTCATGAACCCAGGAGGCGGAGCTTGCAGTGAGCCTAGATGGCGCAATTGTACTCCAGCCTGGGTAATAGAGGAGACTCCGTCACAAAAAAGAGAAACAAAACACAACAAAAAAAACCAACAACAACAGATATTTCTGAGACACTATAAGGACCAGAATTACATTATTTTTATTGATTTATTTTATTTTATTTTATTTTATTTTTTTGAGACAGAGTCTGGCTCTGGCCCCCAGGGTGGAGTGCAGTGGTGCGATCTGGGCTCACTGCGGCCTCCCAGGTTGAAGTGATTCTCACCAAGTAGCTGGAACTACAGGTGCAGCCACCACCCCTGGTTAATTTTTGTATTTTTAGTAGAGACGGGGTTTCACCTTGTTGGCTGGGCTGTTCTCAGATTCCTGACCTCAGGTAATCCACCCGCCTTGTCCTCCCAAAGTGCTGGGATTACAGGCATGAGCCACCATGCCTGGCGCCCAGAAGTACTTTCTGAATTGCCCTAGTCCACTGAGAGAAGCTGTGAAATGCTGGCCAAACCACTGAGTGGCTATGTAGGTTGGGGGTAACTAATCTAATGATTTATCTCAGTGGATAGCTTATGTGGTATAGTTTAGAGAAAATGAGCACTGCAGTGCCCAGAGTTGGGGAGGGTTTGGGGAACTGGCACACTCCTGGTAATGTAAGTGGGTGGTTTTCTTCTGAGGGACATTTTCACAGTATGTGTCAAGAGCTTTGACCCAGCAGTTCCACCTCTTAAGATTTATCTTAAGGGAAGAATTATGGATGTGTACAGAAATTTAGCTACGAGGATGATGCTTTAGCAATATCTAAAGTGAAAATATTGGAAAAAGGGTGAAAATCAAGGATAAGTAATTATGGAACAGCTACAGCCATTAATTGATATGTCTATATTTATTGACATGCAAGAATATTCATAATATTTGAAGCAGATTCAAACTGTTAATCATTCATTTAAAAAATAATAGTTTATATATAAGAGGGAGAAGACATCTGGAATAGTGTAGCATTATAGGTTTATTTATTTATTATTTATTTATTTTTGAGCCAGAGTTTCGCTCTTGTCGCCCAGGCTGGAGTGCAGTGCTTACTGCAACCTCCGCCGCCTGCGTTCAAGGGATTCCTATGCCTCAGCCTCCCAAGTGGCTGGGGTTACAGGTACCTGCTACCATGCCAAGCTAATTTTTGTATCTTTAGTAGAGACAGGGTTTCACCTTGTTGGCCAGTCTGGTCTCTGAACTCCTGACCTCAGGAGATCCACCTGCATAGGCCTCCCAAAGTGTTGGGATTATAGGCGTGAGCCATCGTGTCTGGCCTATTTTTTTTTCCCCCAGCCTATTTTTTTTTAAAATAACAGCTTTTTGTCCTTTTTTTTTTTTAATGAGCATGCATTTGTATAATAAGGGTTTAAAGAAAGGTGTTAATTAACTTTTTTTTTTTTTTTGAGACAGAGTGTCGCCCTGTCACCCAGGCTGGAGTGTAGTGGCACGATCTCGGCTCACTGCAGCCTCTGCCCTCCCGGGTTCAAGAGATTCTCCTGTTTCAACCTCCCAAGTAGCTGGGATTACAGGCACGTGCCACCATGCCCGGCTAATTTTTTTGTGTTTTTAGTAGAGATGGGTTTCACCATGTTGGCCAGGCTGGTCTCAAACTCCTGACCTCAGGTGATCCATCTGCCCTGGCCTCTCAAACTGCTGGGATTACAGGCGTGAGCCACTGCACCCCACTAGAAAGGTATTAATTTAAATAAACATTTATTCAGGTGATTACTGGCATCTACCTCCCTTCTAAGGTACAGATACTTTTGAGTACATGTTGTTTCCTAGATAAAAACAAATGGCTGTCCAGGCGCAGTGGCCCACACTTGGGAGGCTGAGGCGGGTGGATCATTTGAGGTCAGGAGTTTGAGACCAGCCTGGCCAACATGGTGAAATCCTGTCTCTACTAAAAACAAAAAATTAGCCAGGTGTGGCTATGGGTGCCTGTAATTCCAGCTACTCAGGAGACTGAGGCAGGAGAATTGCTTGAACCCAGAAGGCGAAAGTTGTGGTGAGCCAGGATCATGCCACTGCACTCCAGCCTGGGCGACAGAGTGAGACTCCGTCTCAAAAAAAAAAGAAGACAAATGGCTCATTGGGTTTCATCGGCAAATTATTGGCCAGTGAGTGTGGCCTTTAGGCTATTTATCAGATTACTTTCAGCTATTTTATTAATTAACTAGATTGGGCTTGACTAGGATCGGCTTGTAACCCTACACAGGTTTCCCCAGGATAGAGTGCAAAACTTCGTACGCAGGAGTAGGGAGGGGCCTATTTAACTTGTTTCTTTATCCTTGCTTCTGTTCCTATGCTGCATGTTGTGACTCTTATGTGTGTTTCAAAGTCGTCTTCTTTATACTCAGAAATAGTATTTTTTGAAAATATTTCTAAGAAAAGACCACTTATATTTGGCAAAACTGTATTGAGCTCTTACTATGTATAATGCACTGTGTTAAGTACCTTGATGGATGGATGGATGGATGAGATATACACAAGTAAATAAAATCTATCTTTGTTTTTAGGAACTTCGAGTATACTGGGAGAGACATTTACACATTTGACATAAAATTGCATGATAAGTGTTACAGCGGAGATGTAAACAAAGCACGATTGGCTTTGGAGAGGCAACAATTTTGTATGATAGGTGGAATTTGGGAAAGAGTTCACAGAGATTTGAACTGGACTTTGAATGATGGATAAGCTGTTGGTTGGTAGGCATAAAAATTAGTGGTGTATTTTAGAAATTGGGTTATTCAGGGCAGAGAGAGAATAAATTGGGCTAGAGAAGGCTAGAAATGAGAAAATGGTAAATTGAGGGAAAATAATGACATGGTGAATGGAAAACACCTAGCACAGTGTAAGTACTTATCAGACTTTGCCTCTTCCTTTTAAAAAACATTTTTAAGGCTGGGCGCGGTGGCTCACGCCTGTAATCCTAGCACTTTGGGAGGCCGAGGCGGGTGGATCCCAGGTCAGGAGATCAAGACCATCCTGGCCAACACTGTGAAACCCCGTCTCTACTAAAAAAAATACAAAAAATTAGCTGGGCGTGGTGGCGGGCGCCTGTAGTCCCAGCTACTCGGGAGGTTGAGGCAGGAGAATGGCGTGAACCCGGGAGGTGGAGCGAGACTCCATCTCAAAAAAAAAAATCGTTTTTAAGATTTATTTTATTTTTATTTATTATTATTATTTTTTGTGACGGAGTTTTGCCCTTGTTGCCCGGGCTAGAGTGCAATGGCGTGATCTCAGCTCACTGCAACCTTCGTCTCCCAGGTTCAAGCAATTCTCCTGCCTTACCCTCCCGAGTAGCTGGAATTATAGGCTCCTGCCACCACGCCCAGCTAATGTTTTGTATTTTTTAAGTAAAGATGAGGTTTTGCCATGTTGGCCAGGCTGGTCTTGAACCCCTGACCTCAGGTGATCCACCCGCCTCGGCCTCCTGAAGTGCTGGGATTACAGGCGTGAGCCACCGTGCCCAGCCTAAATTTAATTTTTAATTTTAATTTTTTCTTTTTGGTTTTTCTTTATATTTGCTGATTACTTACAGATAATTTTTATTTTTTTAGAGATAGTGTCAACTACTTAGAGACAATTTTTATCTTTTTAGAGACAGGGTCAACTGTTATATTTACAGATAATTTTTATTTATTTAGAGACAGGTTCTCTCTATGTTTTGTAGGCTGGACTTGGACTCCTGGTCTCATGTGGTCCTCCTGCCTCCCAAAGTGCTGGGATTACAGACATGAGCCACTGTGTCTGGCCCACTTCTTTCTAATTCCAAACATATTTACCTCAAGGAGTATCTTTAAGTTACCTGAAAAACTAAATTTTAGGTTGATTGGACAAAGTAAGGCTATTTTCAGTAAATTCTAGGTGGTTTGTAAAATTACCACCGTGATAGTAAAACCAAAGTAATGATGGGAATTTACTTAGATTTATGTGCAAACATTTCTTTCCTCAGTAATGATGGGAATTTACTTAGATTTATGTGCAATCATTTCTTTCCTCAGAAGGTGACCTGCTGAGAAAAGTGGTACAAATACTGGGAAAAACCTGCTCTTCTGCGCTAAGTGGGAGACAATGTCACAAGTTAAAAGCTCTTATTCCTATGATGCCCCCTCGGACTTCATCAATTTTTCATCCTTGGATGATGAAGGAGATAATCAAAACGTAGATTCATGGTTTGGTAAGTGCCTGCTTTCTCTGGCTTTTTTTTTTTTTTTTGAGACGGAGTCTTGCTCTGTCGCCCAGGCTGGAGTGCAGTGGCCGGATCTCAGCTCACTGCAAGCTCTGCCTCCCGGGTTTACGCCATTCTCCTGCCTCAGCCTCCGGAGTAGCTGGGACTACAGGCGCCCGCCACCTCGCCCGGCTAGTTTTTTGTATTTTTTAGTAGAGACAGGGTTTCACCATGTTAGCCAGGATGGTCTCGATCTCCAGACCTCGTGATTTGCCCATCTTGGCCTCCCAAAGTGCTGGGATTACAGGCTTGAGCCACCACGCCCGGCCTTCTCTGGCTGTTTTAAGGATTAATGGCTTGCTTTGTGCTGAAGACCTTCAATAATAGAAGGGGTTGCAAGAAAAGAACTAAAATATCAACTCCTTTCTGCACCAAGAAAATAACTAAAATATCAGCTCCTTTCTGCACCAAGACCTTCTGTCATCCATGATATTGTGGGAATAGTTGAAATGCCCAGTATTTGGGGAATGGATTGTAAACACAAATTATATGTTGTTTTGTAGTTCAGAATGGCAGATTTAAGCTTTAGGGACATACGGGAAAGTTCAGATGAACCAGTGTTCAGCAAAACTCTATGCTCAAATATGTCTGTAGTGATGGCAGCCACATAAAAACTTTCTCTGCTATCATTAGGCACAGATTATATCACAGCTAGAATGTTGACATTCATGCAATCTACCAGTTTTACTCAGATTTCTCCAGTTTCACTTGTATGTGTATTAAGTTCTCTGTAGTTTTATCACCTGTGTTGGTTAATGTGTCTACCACCACAGTCAAGATATTGAACAGTTCTGGTATCACAAGTAACTCTTGTATTGCTCTTTTATAACTACCCTCACCTCCCTCCTGCCACCCCTCCCTCAATTCATTTTTTTTTTTCGAGACTGGAGTCTCACTCTGTTGCCCAGGCTGGAGTGCAGTGGTACAGTCTCGGCTCACTGCAACCTCCACCACCTGTGTTCAAGTGATTCTGCCTCAGCCGCCCAAGTAGCTGGGATTACAAGCGCCCACCAGCTCACCCGGCTAATTTTTGTATTTTTAGTAGAGACACGGTGTTTTGCCATGTTGGCCAGGCTCTCCTTGAACCCCTGACCTCAGGTGATCCACCCACCTCGGTCTCCCAAAGTGCTGGGATTACAGGCGTGAGCCACTTCCCTGGCCCTCAATTCGTTTTTAAATGGAAGGATTATGCTACTAAGAACCCAATCCCAGAAACAGTTTTGCTTGGCCAACAGTAAATAAGAATGTAGTTACATTTTTATATTACTTTGAAATAATATCTGAGACTAGTTGTTGAGGCCCCTTTGATTCTTTCTCTCATGTCTCCATCCTCCTTATCAGGAGAAATCACTATCAATACGTGGTGGGGAACAGAAGTGAGTCCATTGCAGCTGTACTTATCCGTATAATGCACTGTCCAAATGTGATGGCAGGTGCCATTCCTTTGGAAAAGGACTTTAATGGCATCTAGTGGGGATCCTGAGAGGAGTAGTCCGTTGCAAGTGGTGGGGGAGGAAGGGTAACTACAAGGGCAAGCTGTCCTGCGGGGATCTTCCCCATGCCCTTGCTTCACTGGAACCTTAAGGAAATGGCTGGGCTGTCTGAGGATTTCTTTTTCTAAGCTTTTCTTTAAAATAAAAAAGAAAAGATTAGCATAAGAATGCTGTTAAATACAATTTGAAAGAAAAAAAATGACCCCACTATTTTTCCAAAACTACCTTAGTTTAAAAAATTATTTATTTTTTTGTTTTTGCCAGAGTTCTTTTGGCTAACAAAACTACCTCTATTTTAATATATTACTTTCCAATTTTTTTCTCAAATAAATAGTCACGTCTTTTTACACAGTTGCAGTCAGAGTGTACATGCACAGGGTAGTTATTGCTGTGTCTCACTGCATTCCTGAAACTTATCAGTGGGCTGTTGGTAGAACAGACCCTTCACTGCTTTGTACTGACTTCTGGGCACAGTCGAATCTAAGATAAAATTTCTTGAGAAAACATAGCTCAGCTCTATCTTCACACACCCCTTATTCCTCCCACCACCCCAGTGAGGAGGAAACTGTAAGACTATACAATGTCTCTTGTAAGCCCTAGAGTTTTTGATGATTACTATTTTCTTTTTCTTTTTTTTGAGATGGAGTCTTGCTCTGTCGCCAGGCTGTAATGCAGTGGCTCGATCTCAGCTCACCACAACCTCCGCCTCCCAGTTTCAAGCGATTCCCTTGTCTCAGCTTCCCAAGTAGCTGGGATTACGGGCACGTGCCACCATGCCCAGCTAATTTTTTGTGTTTTAGTAGAGACGGAGTTTCACCATGTTGACCAAGATGGTCTCGATCTCCTGACCCTGTGACCCGCCCACCTTGGCCTCCCAAAGTGCTGGGATTACAGGCGAGAGCCACCACGCCCAGCTGGTTACGGTTTTGTTTAAGAGGAACATGATGTATTTAGGGGGTAGATAAAGCTAATTCATGTTTGTATGACCCTAAATGGGTACCAAACAAAGATAAGGAGTTACTCACAATGCAGAATCTGTACTTTTTCTTTTTTATCATACATCGTTTAATGTTGCCAGTTTTTTAGTGATTGTTTTTATAGTCTATGTCTGATGTGTAATGTATACTTTTTCTTTTGATTGCTAGAACTTTGCTTGTACTTGCCACATGAGTTGGAAGTGTACTGGTACGGAGCTGTAGTTTGCATTTTAAGTGCGTGATAGTGATTTGTTTTGCTTCCTTGCTGATTGTTTGCACAGTGATGATCTTCCCTTTTCACAGAGGAGAAGGCCAATTTGGAGAATAAGTTACTGGGGAAGAATGGAACTGGAGGGCTTTTTCAGGGCAAAACTCCTTTGAGAAAGGCTAATCTTCAGCAAGCTATTGTCACACCTTTGAAACCAGGTAAGAAAACATCTTAGAAAAAAGCTCTTTGACAGAATGGTGGGACAGTGTCTTAGAAGCCTGAGGATCTGGGAAAACTACCTAAATGTTCTCTTTATTATTGGTGAAATGGGCTAATTCATTTCATGATGAATGTAAAACTAACAATGTGCTACACTTAAAAAAAATTCTCTTGGAGCTTAAGCTAACAGAATTTTTTTTTTTTTTTTTAAAGGTGGGGTCTGATTCTGTCACCCAGGCTGGAGTACAGTGCCACAGTCATAGCTCACTGTAGCCTCAAACTCCTGAGCTCTTAGTAGCTGGGACTACAGGTGCTCACCACCATGCCTGGCTGATTTTTAAAAAATTTTAGTAGAGGCCGGGCGCGGTGGCTCAAGCCTGTAATCCCAGCACTTTGGGAGGCCGAGACGGGTGGATCACGAGGTCAGGAGATCGAGACCATCCTGGCTAACACGGTGAAACCCCGTCTCTACTAAAAATACAAAAACTAGCTGGGCGAGGTGGCGGGCGCCTGTAGTCCCAGCTACTCGGGAGGCTGAGGCAGGAGAATGGCGTAAACCCGGGAGGCGGAGCTTGCAGTGAGCTGAGATCCGGCCACTGCACTCCAGTCCGGGAGACAGAGCGAGACTCTGCCTCAAAAAAAAAAAAAAAAAAAAAAAAAAAAAAAACTTTAGTAGAGAAGGAGTCTTTGCTAGCCAAGCTGATCTTGACCTCTGGGCTTCAAGTGATCTTCCTTCCTCAGCTTCCCAAAGTGCTAGGATTACAGGTGTGAGCTACTGTGCCCGGAGGCTAACAGAATTTTATTGCCCGATACATAACCGTTTTCTTTTTATGACAAGATTTAATGTAACCTAACCTGGGTCTGGGTGGGAAATAAAATAGCGAAAAAGAAGACTGTACTGCTTGCCATTGTACAAGAATTATCTGAGTTATGTATCTGATTTTTTTTTTTTTTTTTTTTTGAGATGGAGTCTTGCTTTGCTGCCCAGGCTGGAGTGCAGTGGCACGATCTTGGCTCATTGCAAGCTCCTTCTCCTGGGTTCACACCATTCTTCTGCCTCAGCCTCGCGAGTAGCTGAGACTACAGGTGCCGGCCACCACGCCTGGCTAATTTTTTGTATTTTTAGTAGAGACGGGGTTTCACTGTGTTAGCCAGGATGGTCTGGATCTCCTGACCTCATGATCTGCCTGCCTCGGCCTCCCAAAGTGCTGGGATTACAGGCGTGAGCCACGGCGCCCGGTCGATATTTATCTTTCTATGCCTACTTATTTCACTTAATGTAATGTCCTTCAGGTTCATCCATGTTGCTGTGAATGACAGAATTTCATTCTTTTTTATGGCTAAATAGTATTCATTGTATGTATATGCTACATTTTATCTGTTCATCTGATGGATACTTCAGTTGATTCCATATCTTGACTATTGTGAATAGTGCTGTAATAAACATAGGACTGCAGATAGATATCTCTTCGATGTACTGATTTCCTTCTTCTTAGATATATAACCAGTAATGGGATTGCTGGATCATATGGTAATTATATTTTTAATTTTTTGAGGAGCCTCCATACTGTTTTCCGTAATACCTGTACGAATTGACTTTACTACTAACAATATATAAGAGTTCCCCTTTCTCTGCATCCTCAGAGATGCAGAGAAATTTTAACATTTTTCATAGTATCCATTCTAACTGGGATGAAAGGCTATCTCATTGTGATTTTTAATTTGCATTTCCCTGATGATTAGTGTTGTTGAGCATTTTTTCATATACCTGTTTGCCATTTGTATGTGTTCTTTTGAGAGATGTCTATTCAGCTCATTTGTCCAGCTGTTGAGTTAGAGTTCCTTGTGTATTCTGGATATTACTCCCTTCTTTAATGAATAGTTAACAAATATTTTCTCCCATTCTTTAGTTGTCTCTTCACTCTGTTGATTGTTTACCCTGCTGTGCAGAAAGTTTTAAATTTAATATAATCCCATTTGTCTACTTTTGCTTTTGTTGCCTATGCTTTTGAGGTCATGTTCATAGAATCTTTTCCCAGAACCATGTCCTAAAGTATTTCACCTGTTTTTATTTTATTACTTTATTTATTTTATTTTTGAGACAGTCTCACTCTGTCACCCAGACTGGAGTACAGTAGTACTATCTCAGCTCACTGCAACCTCCACCTCCCAGATGCCCCAGCCTCCCGAGTAGCTGGGACTACAGGTGCGCACCACCACACCCAGCTAATTTTAGTATTTTTAGTAGAGATGGGTTTTCGCCATGTTGGCCAGGCTGGTCTCGAACTCTTGACCTCAAGTGATCCACCCACCTCAGCCTCCCAAAGTGCTAGGATCAGAGTCGTGAACCACCGCGCTCGGCCTCCCCGATGTTTTTAGTTGTTGCATAGTTTAAGGTCTTACATATCAGTCTTTAATCCATTTTGAGTTGATTTTTTTTTTTTTTTTTTTGAGACGGAGTCTTGCTCTGTTGCCGGGGCTGGAGTGCAGTGGCCAGATCTCAGCTCACTGCAAGCTCCGCCTCCCGGGTTCACGCCATTCTCCTGCCTCAGCCTCCCGAGTAGCTGGGACTACAGGCGCCCACCACCTCGCCCGGCTAGTTTTTTGTATTTTTTTTTTTTAGTAGAGATGGGGTTTCACCGTGTTAGCCAGGATGGTCTCGATCTCCTGACCTCGTGATCCGCCCGTCTCGGCCTTCCAAAGTGCTGGGATTACAGGCTTGAGCCACCGCGCCCGGCCGTTTTTTTTTTTTTTTTTTTTTTTTTGAGATGGAGTCTCGCTTTGTCCCCCAGGCTGGAGTGCAGTTGCACGATCTTGGCTCACTGCAAGCTCCACCTCCCGGGTTCAAGCCATTCTCCTGCCGTAGCCTCCTGAGTAGCTGGGACTACAGGTGCCCGCCACCGCGCCCAGCTAATTTTTTGTATTTTAGTAGAGGTGGGATTTCACTATGGTCTCGATCTCCTGATCTTGTGATCCGCCTGTCTCTGCCTCCCAAAGTGCTGGGATTACAGGTGTGAGCCACCACGCCTGGCCTTGAGTTGATTTTTGTATATGGTAAGAAATAGGTGTCTGGTTTCATTTTTCTACATTTAAATATCTAGTTTGATCAGCACCATTTATTGATTTTTCAAATTTAAATTTTATTTTAGAGATGAGGTCTCACTCTATTGCCCAGACTTGTCTCAGAATTCCTGGGCTTAAACAGTCCTACCACCTCAGCCTCCCAAAGCTAGCACCATTTATTGAAAAGACTGTTCCTTCCCCAAGGAATGTTCTTGATGCTGTTGTCAAAAATCAGTTGGCTATAAATATGTGGATTCATTCCTGGGTTCTCTATCTATTCCATTTATCTGTGTGTCTGTTTTTATGATAGTACCATGCTATTATGGTTACTTTAGCTTTGTAATGTATTTTGAAGGCTGGTAGTTTGATGCCTCCAGCTTTGTTCTCTTCGCATAGGATTAGTTGGCTACATGGGGTCTTTTGTGGTTCCATGTGAATTTTAGGATTTTCTTTCTTTCTTCCTTTCTTCTTTTTTTTTTTCTTGAGACAGAGTCTTGGTCTTGTTGCCCAGGCTGGAGTGCAGTGGCGCGATCTTGGCTCACTACAACCTCTGCCACCCGGGTTCAAGCGATTGTCCTGCCTCAACCTCTGGAGTAGCTGGGATTACAGGCATCTGCCACGACCCCCAGCTACTTTTTGTATTTTTAGTAGAGATGAGGTTTCACCATTTTGGCCAGGCTGGTCTTGAACTCCTGACCTCAGGTAATCTACCGGCCTCAGCCTCTGAAAGTGATGGGATTGCATGCATGAGCCACCGTGCCTAGCCTGTTTATACATTATTTATGGCTGTTGTATTCTTACTAATTTTTCTTTCCATTTGTTTCATCAATTAGAGAGAGAGGTAGTGAAATCTCAGACTGTATGGATTTGTCTTTTTATAATTTTTGCTTCATGTAGTTTGAAGCTACTATTAGATGCGTAAATGTTTAGGATTGTTATGTCATCTTGATGAACTGGCCACTTTTATATATATATAATTTTTTTTTTTTTGGTTGGACGTGATGCCTCACACCTGTAATCCCAGCACTTTGGGAGGCTGAGACGGGCGGATCACAAGGTCAGGAGTTCGAGACCAGACTGGCCAATATGGTGAAAACTCATCTCTACTAAAAAATTCAAAAAATTAGCCGGGTGTGGTGGTGCACACCTGTAGTCCCAGCTACTCGGGTGGCTGAGGTGGGAGAATCGCTGAAACCTGGGAGGCGGAGGTTGCAGTGAGCCAAGATCATGCCACTGCACTCTAGCCTGGGCTATAGAGCAAGACTCCATCTCAAAAACAAACAAACAAAATATACATATATACACACACACATATATACACAAGCATATATATATGTGTATATATATGTATATATACATATATATGTGTGTATTTTTTGAGACAGGGTCTCACTCTGTTACCCAGGCTGGACTGCAGTAGAGCAATCACACCTCACCGCAGCCTCTACCTCCTGGGCACAGGTGATCCTCTTACCTCAGCCTCTTGAGTAGCTAGGACCACAGATGCCACTACCATGCCCAGCTAGTTTTTGTATTTTTTGTAGAGACAGGATTTTGCCATGTTGCCTAGGCTGGTTTTGAACGCCTGGGCTCAAGTGCTCCATCCACCTCAGCCTTCCAAAGTTCTGGGATTACAGGTTGAGCCACCGTGCCTGGCCCCACTTTAACAGTTTGAAATGATCTTCTTTATCCCCACTGAAGTTCTTTGCTCTGAAACCTACTTTGCCTGATATTAATATAGTCACTCCAGTTTTCTTTTGATTGGTATTAGCATGGTGTGTCTATATTTAAAGTGCATTTTTTATAGGCAGCATATAATTGGATCTTGCTTTATTATTTAATATTATTGTCACTGCATTTTAATTGGAATAAGTGCATCTATTTTAGCTTTGACATGCTATGCTATTATTTTGTGTGTGTGTGTGAGTCTCTCCACCCCAAAAATATTTTTTTAGGAGATGAGCCAAATGATTGTTCTCTGAAATGAATAATGCTTGAACTATGTTTTCATGGCCTATCTTTTCTTCCCTGTCATCTTGTTGCAGTTTAATTCCTTTATCAGGGGTCAGTTTATATGCTATGTGATTAAGTGCTGTTTCTTCCATGAAGCCTTTACTTGATTGTTTCTTTCTTACTCTGTTTTGGTTTTTTTGTTTTTGTTTTTTTTGTGCAGACAGGGTCTCACTGTGTCACCCCATCTATAGAGCAGTGGCATGATCACAGCTCCCTGCAGCCTTGATCTCCTGGGCTCAGGTGATCCTCTTGCCTCAGCCTCCTGAGTAACTGGTACTACAGGCACATTCCACCATGCCTGGCTAACTTTCTCAGTGTTCCCATAACACTTTTTTCTATTTCCTTAAAAATGTTTATCAAGGCTGGGCTGGTAGTTCATGCCTGTAATCCCAGTACTTTGGGAGACCAAGATGAGAGGATTGCTTTAGCCCAGCAGTTTGAGACCGACCTGGGCAATATAGTGAGACCCCCATCTCTATATAATATTGAAAAGCAAAAAAAAAAAAAAAAAAAAAAGTTTATCAAAGTAAAACATGGCCACAGTAACATCACAATACTTAGAGTTTATGTTAAAATAACCCCTTCCTCTTCTCATCCCTATCCCCTGTCCTTTTTCTCAAACTCTTATTGGTTTTATTGTTGTTATTTATTTATTTATTTTTTGAGACTTTGAGTCTCACTCTGTCCCCCAGGCTGGAGTGCAGTGGCGCGACCTCGGCTCACTGCAAGCTCTGCTTCCCGGGTTCACGCCATTCTCCTGCCTCAGCCTCCTGAGTAGCTGGGGCTACGGGCGCCCGCCACCACACCCGGCTAATTTTTTGTATTTTTAGTAGAGATGGGGTTTCACTGTGGTCTCGATCTCCTGACCTCGTGATCCACCTGCCTCAGCCTCCCAAAATGCTGGGATTACAGGCGTGAGCCACCGTGCCCAGCCTGTTGTTTTTATATTTTGTTTTACAAGTGGGATCTCACTGTGTTGCCCAAGCTGGTCTCAAACTCCTGGGCTCAAGTGATCTTCCTGACTCTGTCTTCCCAGTAGCTGTTTTAACCCACTATTTTAACTTGTGCGGTTACATTCATAATGCCTGATAGTATGATTATATCAGCAGTATTTACAATGTTATGATTATGTAAATATTGTTCAATGCCAAGTCAGTAACTGTGATGCAGTTGCATCCCTTCTTGGCTCTCTTTGGCTGTGTTTGGTTGTATTGTCATAACTGCTGAGCCACATAAAGATGATTCTGACATCAAGAGATCAGTGGATTTACTTTTCTTTAAACTTTATCAATTTCTTAAATTTCTGCCACATTTTATCTTGCTTCATATTGGACAATGACCCTTGGAAGTTATTACTGCTTTTTTGGGAGAGCATTATTATTTTTACTGTCTTTTCTGCCTTGTTTCCTGAACCTTATATCTTTCTTCTGGATATACTCCTTCATTATGCAGGAGTGCATCCTGAGGAAACTTTCTTAAATTAGTACAGGAGAGGAAAACTTTGAGTTCTTATATATTTGAAAATGGCATTGTTCCACTTTCATATACAATTGAAAGTTTATCTTAATACAGTATTATAGATTGCAAATTTTTTTTTTTTTTTTTTTTTTGAGACGGAGTCTCGCTCTGTCGCCCAGGCTGGAGTGCAGTGGCCGGATCTCAGCTCGCTGCAAGCTCCGCCTTCCGGGTTTACGCCATTCTCTCGCCTCAGCCTCCCCGAGTAGCTGGGACTACAGGCACCCACCACCTCGCCCGGCTAATTTTTGGTATTTTTTTAGTAGAGACGGGGTTTCACCGTGTTAGCCAGGATGGTCTTGATCTCCTGACCTCGTGATCCGCCTGTCTCGGCCTCCCAAAGTGCTGGGATTACAGGCTTGAGCCACCGCGCCCGGCCGCAAATTATTTTTTATCACTACTCTAAAGACATTGTTCCTTTAACTCCTATTTTTTTGTATTGCTGATGAAAAATTCGGTGCTTATCTAATTTTCCTTACTTCGTAAGTGATTTTTTTTCTTCTTTATGGAAGCTTTCAGAACTTTATCAGTGTCCTGAAATGTCATGAGATTGTGTGTGGGATGCTTTTTTTAAAGGTAGTACCTTAGGCTGGCGAATAGGTAAGCCCCGGATACATCATTTCTGTTTCAACCAAAGTAGCTTTTATAAACTGGTTCTTCTTATAAGATTTAACTGGAACTAAGGATTCTGTGGCTTAGACGGGGTGTGTGTGTGTGGCTCATCTCCAATTATTTTCCTTGGGATTTGAGTGCTGACTAGCTTTTGGTCTCCCACAGTTGACAACACTTACTACAAAGAGGCAGAAAAAGAAAATCTTGTGGAACAATCCATTCTGTCAAACGCTTGTTCTTCCCTGGAAGTTGAGGCAGCCATATCAAGAAAAACTCCTGCCCAGCCTCAGAGGTAAGACTGTTTAGAATCTCAAAATGGTAGTTATGATAATAATGTTCAAAGGATAGTTACTGGACAGAGCATCTGTTATGTGTCCATACTGTGTTTATGGACACATTTGTGTTACTTTTTTTTTTTTTTGAGACGGAGTTTCGCTCTTTTGCCCAGGCTGTAGCGAAGTGGTGTGATCTCAGCTCACTGCAACCTCCGCCCCACCATGTTCAAGCAATTCTCCTGCCTCAGCCTCCTGAGTAGCTGGGATTATAGGCACCTGCCACCACACCCGGCTAATTTTTGTATTTTTAGTAGAGACGGGGCTTTGCCATGTGGCCAGGCTGGTCTCAAACTCCTGACCTCAGGTGATCCACCCGCCTCAGCCTCCCAAAGTGCTAGGATTATAGGCGTGAGCAACTGCGCCTGGCTATGTTAGCTTTTAAAATCCTCATAATATGGGTTTGTGTGGGCCGGGCGCGGTGGCTCAAGCCTGTAATCCCAGCACTTTGGGAGGCCGAGACGGGTGGATCACGAGGTCAGGAGATCGAGACCATCCTGGCTAACACGGTGAAACCCCATCTCTACTAAAAAAAAAAAAATACAAAAAAACTAGCTGGGCGCGGTGGCGGGCGCCTGTAGTCCCAGCTACTCGGGAGGCTGAGGCAGGAGAATGGCATGAACCTGGGAGGCGGAGCTTGCAGTGAGCGGAGATGGTGCCACCGCACTCCAGCCTGAGCCACAGAGCCAGACTCCGTCTCAAAAAATAAAAAATAAAAAAATAAAATGGGTTTGTGTGATTGGTATAAATTAAAAAAATCCGTATAACATTTATGAGTTGTAGGTAATATGCTTAATTAATTTATAGATAAGGGCTCAGAGATACTAAGTTGCTTGCTTAAGGCAAGTTTATTTCAGAGCCAAGATTCAAACCCTTATCAATCTGTTTCCAAAGGCCTTGTATGGATATAGTTGTTATATCTTCCTGATGTCAGATATCTTTGTTCTTCTGTATTACTTTAGCTTTTTTTTTTTTTTGAGACAGGGTCTTGTTCTGTCACCCAGGCTGGATCTGGAGTGCAGTGGTGGCACATAGTTCACTGCAGACTCGAACTCCTGGGCTCAAGTGATCCTCCTGCCTCAGCCTCACAAAGTGCTGAGACCGTATAGGCATGAACCACTGCATCCAGCCAAAACACAAATTTTTATTTTATTTATTTTTGAGACAGAGTCTTACTCAGTTGCCCAGGCTGGAGTGCAGTGGCATGATCATGTCTCACTGTAGCCACAACCTCCTGAGCTCAAGCAGTCTTCCCACCTCAGTCTCCTGAGTAGCTGGGACTACAGGCACAAGCCACTGTGCTCAGCTAATATTTTTGTATTTCTTGTTCAGAAAAAGTTTTACCATGTTGTCTAGGCTGGTCACGAACTCCTGAGCTCAGTGAACCCACCCACCTCTGCCTCCCAAAGTGTTAGGATTACAGGCGTGAGCCACTGCACCCAGGCCAGAGTATGAATTTATTTTTTAGTTTTTATTTATTTATTATTTATTTATTTATTATTTTTTTTGAGGCAGAGTCTCGCTCTGTCCCCCAGGCTGGAGTGCAGTGGCCGGATCTCAGCTCACTGCAAGCTCCGCCTCCTGGGTTTACCCCATTCTCCTGCCTCAGCCTCCCGAGTAGCTGGGACTACAGGCGCCCGCCACCTCGCCCGGCTAGTTTTTTTGTATTTTTAGTAGAGACGGGGTTTCACCGTGTTAGCCAGGATGGTCTCGATCTCCTGACCTCATGATCCACCTGTCTCAGCCTCCCAAAGTGCTGGGATTACAGGCTTGAGCCACCGCGCCCGGCTAGTTTTTATTTTTTTGAGACGGAGTCTCACTCTGTCACCCAGGCTAGGGTGCAGTGGCCGGATCTCAGCTCACTGCAAGCTCCGCCTTCCGGGTTTATGCCATTCTCCTGCCTCAGCCTCCCGAGTAGCTGGAACTACAGGCGCCCGCCACCACGCCTGGCTAGTTTTTTGTATTTTTTTAGTAGAGACGGGGTTTCACCATGTTAGCCAAGATAGTTTCGATCTCCTGACCTCGTGATCCGCCTGTCTCGGCCTCCCAAAGTGCTAGGATTACAGACTTGAGCCACCGTGCCCGCCTCAGAGTATGAGTTTATAATCAGGGTTTAGTGTTTACCCTCTCTGTGGTTCTCTTGCTTCTGAAATTTTGCCTCAAAAATTTGATTTTTTTTTTTTTTTGAGACAGGGTCTTGCTCTCTTGCCCATGCTGGTGTGCAATGGCATGATCTTGGCTCACTGCAGCCTTGATCCCTCAGGCGTAAGCAATCCTCCTGCCTTAGCCTCCCAAGTAGCGGAGGCTACAGGTGCAGGGCACCACGCTCAGCTAATTTTCGTATTTTTTGTAGAGATAGTCTTGCTATGTTGTCCAGGCTGGTCTTGATCTCCTGAATTCAAGTGATCTGCCCACCTATGCCTCCCAGAGTGCCAAGATTACAGGCGTGACCCACCATGCCTGGCACGTGCCATCTTTTTTTTTTTTTTTCCCCAGACGGAGTCTTGCTGTGTCACCCAGGCTGGAAGAATGCAGTGGCGCAATCTCGGCTCACTGCCACCTCCGCCTCCTGGGTTCCAGTGATTCTCTTGCCTCAGCCTCCCAAGTAGCTGGGACTACAGGCGCCCATCACTACGCCCGACTGATTTTTTTTTTTTGCATTTTTAGTAGAGATGGGGTTTCATCGTGTTAGCCAGGATAGTCTCTATCTCCTGACCTTGTGATCTTCCCGCCTTGGCCTCCCAAAGTGCTGGGATTATAGGCGTGAGCCACCGCAGCTGGCACAGTAGGGAAAGCTTTCTTTTTTTTTTTTTTTGTTTTTTGAGGCGGAGTCTCGCTCTGTGGCCCAGGCGGGAGTACAGTGGCCGGATCTCAGCTCACTGCAAGCTCCGCCTCCCGGGTTCACGCCATTCTCCTGCCTCAGCCTCCAGAGTAGCTGGGACTACAGGCGCCCGCCACCTCGCTGGGCTAATTTTTTTTTGTATTTTTAGTAGAGATGGGTTTTCACCATGTTAGCCAGGATGGTCTCGATCTCCTGACCTCTTGATCCGCCCGTCTCGGCCTCCCAAAGTGCTGGGATTACAGGCTTGAGCCACCGCGCCCGGCCGGGAAAGCTTTCTTAAACAGGACACACACAGAAAAGCACTGACCATAATGGGGGGGCAGAGGTTGATAAATTCAAGCACATTTACCTAATTAAAAGGTAAAGAGATGAAAATCCAACCCCTAGAGTGGGAGAAGCTATTTGTAACACATGAATCCTACAAAGGGTTTATATCCAGAGTATACAAAGAATTACAAATCAATTAGTAAAGAATTGACAAGCCAGTAGAAAACAGGCAAACGACTTGAACTAGCACTTATGAAAAGGACAAACAAATGGCCGATAAACATGTGAAAATGTACTCAGTTTCACTGATCATCAGAGAAAAACACATTAATTTCATAAGACCCACCAATCTTATTTTTTTTAATAATAGCTAAAATGAGGAGATAACTCATCAACAATAGACTGAATAAATAGTGGCATATCCCTAAGATGAATATTATACAGCAATGAAAGTCAATGAATTAGAGCTGTGTTAATTGATGTGGTTGAATCTCACAAACATAAAGTTGAGTGAGATAAGCCAGAAAAAGAATACTTGTAGTAGTCTAGTTACATTATACAAAATTTTTTGTTTTTCTTCAAAACTAGCATACCATGTTTATGTAATACATGCTTATTTGGTAAAGCAATAAGGAAATTATCTAATGATCACACTTGATGTGAAGATAGCAGTGGTTGTCAGCGTTCTGTATCTTGGCCTAGTTGGTGATTTCATAAGGTCTTCCACTTGGTAGTCATTTAACTATTTTTATTTTGGGCACTTTTTGGTATGTATTAGATCTGTCATTATGCTCTTTGTTTTGTATTCATCTTATTGATTTATTTGTTTTTAGACAGAGTCTTACTGTGTTGCCCAGGCTGGCATGCAGTGGCACGATCATGGCTTATTGCAGCCTTGACCTCCTGGACTCAAGTGATTCTTCTGCCCCAGCTTCCTAAGGATTTAGCACCACAGATGCGCACCACCACTTGGGACTAATTTTTTAAAAATTTTTTGTAGAGACAGGGTCTTGATATGTTGCCCATGCTTGTTTGAACTCCTAGCCTCAAGCAATTCTCCTGCCTCAGCTTTCCAGAGTGCTGGGATGACAGGCATGAGCCACCATGCCCAGCCAAGTTTTTCTTTTTAATCACTTTACTGAGGTCACATTTATAGACACCAATGTATTTGAGAACTAAAATGTTATGGTTGAATTTAAAAAACTATCAACAAGAGAGATCAGATTTTTAGAGTGGAGAGAATAGCACTCCATTTTATTGCCCTTTGTAGTTTGACATCCTTTCACATTTCTGAGGAACATTTAGATATCTGTAGTGTATATGTTTATTATATATTTTGTCAATTTCTCTACCATAGAAGATCTCTTAGGCTTTCTGCTCAGAAGGATTTGGAACAGAAAGAAAAGCATCATGTAAAAATGAAAGCCAAGAGATGTGCCACTCCCGTGATCATCGATGAAATTCTACCCTCTAAGAAAATGAAAGTGTGAGTAGCCACAACTTCTTACTGCCAAGCGTAGACATATTGTACCTTGTATACCACTTGTAAGTTTCTTTTCTGAGTTTACACTTTAGATTGAATAGGATAAAATTAAAAATGGTACATCTGCAATATGTTTGGTGCACCTCAAGCTTGAGAAATGCCTAAAACTGTGACCATGGTGAGGTGAATTGTTACATGTGTCCTGGAGGGCACTCACATCTTAGCTGGCATAGGTTTTACCTCTTTTTGTTTTTATGGTTAATAAGCAGCATACATGATGTTTGTTCATATTTTTATTAGTTAAGAATATATTTTGCTGCAAGTAATAGTCTATTCAACTGGAGTGGTTTAAAGAATAATGAATTATTTGTTCACAGAGGTCTAAAGTGGTTAGCTGCTGGCTTTGGTTCAGTGGCTGATTTTTAGCTTTTTTTTTCATACTTGCTCTTCAAGATGCTGCTCTGTATTTCTTAGCTTTTTTCTTTTGCTTGTTGTCTCATTGGCACAAGATGGCTGGTATATCTCTAGGTGTTATATTTATGTTTAAGAGAAGAAGAGAACAGTAAAGGAAAAAGGGCAGCATCTATACCAGGAAACTTAAGTCTTTCCCAGCAAACCTTAAATTTCCTTTCATTTGCCTAGACTTGTGTCACTTGGATTCCCTAGTTGCAGTAGAGGCTGCTGAAGCAAGTACAATACTTACTTGTAGTTTAGTGCGTTGATGCTCCTCCTGAAATTGGGGTTTTATTAATAAGAGAATAGATATCGGGATGGTAATTAACTCTGCCATTTGATCGTTTGATGGTGAGCAGTTAGAGTCCCTCCTTACTCTTCTGAACCACCACTAGGTAACTCTTATCTTGATAGAGGTTGGCTTTCTCAAAGTTTACTCATTGAAGCCATAAGTATATATGATGTAATGATACTATTGGAAGAATCGTGGTCAAAGCATGCTTGTTATCCTATAGAATGAGAAAAGTTAATCCATATGCAGTAGATTTGGGGAGGAGGGTACAGGCTATGCTTCAGGGAATTGAAAACATATTTTTTGTTCTTTTGAACTCAAGTTCTAACAACAAAAAGAAGCCAGAGGAAGAAGGCAGTGCTCAAGATACTTCTGAAAAGAATGAATCTTCCCCAGAGAAAGCCAAGGGTAGACATACTGTGCCTTGTATGCCACCCATAAAGTAAGTTTCTTTCCTGAATTTAAACTTTAGAATGAATGGTGTAAAATTACAGACTTACATCTCCAGTCTGTTTGGTGTACCTGGAGGTTGGGAAACTCCTGAAGCTTTGACCATGGTGCAGTGAGTTGTTACATGTGTCCTGAAGAGTGCTCAGATTTTTAAATTTTTATTTAATTAATTAATTTTAAAGACAGGGCCTCATTCTGTTGCCTAGGTTGGTGTGCAGTGGTGCAATCATGGGTCACTGCATCCTTGACCTCCTGGGCTTACCTGATCCTCCCACCTCAGCCTTCCAAGTAACTGGGACCATAGGCATGTACTATCATGCCTGGCTAACCTTTTTTTTTTTTGGCGACATAGGCTCACTCTGTTTCCCAGGCTGGAGTGCAGTGGCACGATCTTGGCTTACTGCAACCTCTGCCTCCCAGGTTCAAACAATTCTCCTGCCTCAGACTCCTGAGGAGCTGGGATTACAGGTGTGCACCACCACACCTGGCTAATTTTTGTATTTTTAGTAGAGATGGGGTTTCACCATGTTGGCCAGGCTAGCCTCAAATTCCTGACCTCAAGTGATCTGCCCACCTTGGCCTCCCACAGTGCTGGGATTAGAGGTGTGAGCCACCATGCCCAGCCTACCTTTTACATGTTTTTGTAGAGATGGGGTTTCACTGTTTGCCTAGGCTCTCAAACTCCTGGCCTCAAGCAATCCTCCTGCCTTGCTCTCTCAATGTGCTGGGATTACAGGTGTGAGCCACAGTGCCTAGCTGGTGCTCAGATCTTGAACAGTCAGAAAAATATACTGTTGAAGCAAATTTAAAAGAAATATAAAAGGAAAAAGTTAGCAATGGTTCTTACCATGTAAATTGAACATTTCTTATTTTTCCAACCTCCCTGCTGGGTTTTACCCAAGCCAGCATACATATTTTCACAATCAGTTAATATAAAACCTTGGGTTCTGCTTTATGGACTTGCCATGAGACTATTTCAGATTTTGTTTCTGTGCTGCTACAAAATCTTCACATTTATCCTTTTTTGATAGATTAATATTCTATCAAATTATATTTAATTATTTTCTGTTGAAAATGTAGTTTCCAGCTTTTCATGATTATAAGTAATCAGTCAACAACTTTATAGGCAGAGCCATTTCTTTGAGTGATCTCCTCAGAATAAGGAAGGAGAAATTCCCCACAGTGAATGACCAGTTTTGTCAGTGTTGATATTTATTGCCAATTTTACTTCTGAAGTGGAAGTACCAATTTATAGTACCATCGACTTTTCTTTTTTTTTTTTGAGATGGAGTCTCACTCTGTCACCCAGGTTGGAATGCAGTGGCATAATCTTTGCTCGCTGCAACCTCCGCCTCCTGGGTTCAAGTGATTCTCCTACCTCAGCCTCCTGAGTAGCTGGGATTGTAGGCATGCATCGTTACACCCAGCTAATTTTTTTGTGTGTGTGTGAGATGGAGTCTCGCTCTGTCGCCCAGACCAGAATGCAGTGGCGCGATTTCGGCTCACTGCAACCTTCTCCTCCCACGTTCAAGCAATTCTCCTGCCTCAGTCTCCCATGTGGCTGGGATTACAGGCACCTGCCACCACACCTGGCTCATTTTTTAGTTTTAGTAGAGACGGAGTTTCACCATGTTGGCCAGGCTGGTCTTGAACTCCTGACCTCAAGGGATCCGTCCCCCTCAGCCTCCCAAAGTGCTGGGATTATAGGCGTGAGCCACCATGCCCGGCCCCAGCTAATTTTTGTATTTTTAGTAGAGATGGGGTTTCACAATGTTAGCCACGCTGGTCTCAAACTCCTGATCTCAAGTGATCTGCCCGCCTCAGCCTCCCAAACTGCTGGGTACAGGTGTGAGCCACCATGCCTGGCCTGAAGTGCCATTGGCTTTGAATTAATATTTGTATTTTCTTTTTTTTTTTTTTATTTTATTTTTTTTAATATTTGTATTTTCTTACTATCTCTTCTGCATTGTTTATTAACTTTTAAAATTGTTTCGGTTTTTTAAATTCATATAATATGGCATCAAATTATTATTTAAAAAATTTAGTTGTAAATTGATAATTTATAGTTGTATATATGTATGCAGTACAAAGTGATGTTATGATTCATGACTACAATTTGGAATAATTAAATCTAATTAATTAACATATCTGTCACCTCAAATACCACTTTTTATAATGAGAACATTTGGGGTTTTTTTTTTTTTTTTTTTTGAGACGGAGTCTTGCTCTGTCCCCGGGCTGGAGTGCAGTGGCCGGATCTCAGCTCACTGCAAGCTCCGCCTCCCGGGTTCACGCCATTCTCCTGCCTCAGCCTCCCGAGTAGCTGGGACTACAGGCGCCCGCCACCTCGCCCGGCTAGTTTTTTGTATTTTTAGTAGAGACGGGGTTTCACCGTGTTAGCCAGGATGGTCTCGATCTCCTGACCTCGTGATCCACCCGTCTCGGCCTCCCAAAGTGCTGGGATTACAGGCTTGAGCCACCGTGCCCGGCCTTTTTTTTTTTTTTTGAGATGGAGTTTCTCTCTTGTTGCTGGGGCTGGAGTGCAGTGGCGAGATCTCAGCTTACTGTAACTTCCACCTCCTGTGTTCAAGTGATTCTCCTGCTTCAGCTTCCTGAGTAGCTGGGATTACCGGCACTTGCCACCATACCCAGCTAATTTTTGTATTTTTAGTAGAGATGGGGTTTTACCATGTTGGCCAGGCTGGTCTCATACTCCTGACATGTGATCCACCTGCCTCAGCCTCCCAAAGTGCTGGGATTACAGGCATGAGCCACTGTGTCTGGCTGGTATTTATTCTTTTAGTGTATTACTATTATTAATGATATCCTTCACCCTGTGCAGTAGGTCAAAAGAAAAATCTTTTTCCTCTTGTCTGAGATTTGTTGTACTCTTTAACCATCATCTTCCCATTTCCCCCAACCCCCAGCATCAAATTATTTTAGTTTTTGTGTATTTGCTGACAAGATTGTATTACTGCTACTGTTGTAAACATTTTTTCCATATTTTCTCTTGGGTGAATTATCTGTTTCCTTTTTATTTTTTTCTTATTGGTAACCTTGTTTGTCTGTAAATGTCCTGGTGATATTTTCCTTACTAAGAATGGCTACTCTGTATTGAACATTACCATGTGTCAAGCACTTCAGAGATATCATCTGATTGAACAGTCACAAATAGGATGTAAGCAAGAGTATTTACACTCTCATTTCACAGTGGAGAAAACTGAGGTTCAGGAAAGTTAAATAGTTCTCTCAAGATCATTATAGGCAGCAAATGAAATGACAGGGTTGGGATTTAGTCTGCTTTACTTCTGAGTTTCTTTCTTCTGTTACATGTATTTTATGTATATTAACCCTTCGTTGTAGATACTTTCCTCATTCTACTGGTCTTTTTTGTTTTTGTTTTTGAGACAGGGCCTTGCTGTGTTGCCTTAGCTGGTCTTGAACTCTTGGGCTCAAGCAATCTTTTCGCCTCAGCCTTCCAAGGCTGGGATTACAAGTGCATGCCACTGCACCAGGCTTCTACTGGTCTTTTAGTTTTTCTTGTGGCGTACAACCTAACCTTTTTTGTCATTGTTGCTGTTGTTGTTTTTGGAGATGAAGTCTCACTCTGTTGCCCAGGCTGGAGTACAGTGCCGCGATCTTAGCTTACTGCAACCTCTACCTCCCGGGTTCTAGCAATTCTCCTGCCTCAGCCTCCTGAGTAGCTGGGATTACAGGTGCCCACCACTACATGTAGCTAATTTTTGTGTTTTTAGTAAGATGGGGTTTCACCATGTTGGCCGGGATGATCTCGAACTCCTGACCTCAGGTGATCCACTTGCCTCAGCCTCCCAAAGTGCTGGGATTACAGGCATGAGCCACAGCACCCAGCCCAATCTAATCATTTATGATAATATTTGTGGATATTTTGTAATATATTCTAATCTATTTTAGTGATTTTCTTCTGAATTTTTTTCAATATTTTGGTATAAAGTGTGCCTTTTCTTTTCTTTTTTTTTTTTTTTTGAGACGGAGTCTCGCTCTGTCCCCCGGGCTGGAGTGCAGTGGCCGGATCTCAGCTCACTGCAAGCTCCGCCTCCCAGGTTCCCGCCATTCTCCTGCCTCAGCCTCCCGAGTAGCTGGGACTACAGGCACCCGCCACCTCGCCCGGCTAGCTTTTTGTATTTTTTAGTAGAGATGGGGTTTCACCGTGTTAGCCAGGATGGTCTCGATCTCCTGACCTCGTGATCCGCCCGTCTCGGCCTCCCAAAGTGCTGGGATTACAGGCTTGAGCCACCGCGCCCGGCAAAGTGTGCCCTTTCTTTTCTTTCTTTCTTTCTTTATTTTTTGAGACAGAGTCTTGCTCTGTGGCCAGGCTGGAGTGCATGGCGCGATCTCGGCTCCCTGCAACCTCCACCTCCCAGGTTCAAGCGATTCTCCTGCCTCAGCCCCCCGAGTAGCTAGAATTACAGGCGTGTGCCACCACACCTGGCTAATTTTTGTATTTGTAGTAGAGGCGGGGTTTCACCGTGTTGGCCAGGATGGTCTCAAACTCCTGACCTCAGGTGATCTCCCCCCCTCGGCCTCCCAAAATGCTGGGATTACAGACATGAGCCACCACGCCCGGCCAAAGTGTGAGTTTTTATTTATTTTCATGGTGTTATCTAGTTAAGTTAACATCTATTTATTAGATGATATTTTTTGGTTTTGATGATTATTTTATCACAGGTTAAAAATATTATATAATGCCTGTAGATTCTTTTGAGTCACTGAGCACCTTTCTCCTCTACTCTCTTCTCATTTACTGATTTTCTCTTTAGGCAGAAGGTTCTAAAAAGTACTGAGGAGCAAGAGCTGGAGAAGAGTATGAAAATGCAGCAAGAGGTGGTGGAAATGCGGAAAAAGAATGAAGAATTCAAGAAACTTGCTCTGGCTGGAATAGGTGAGCTTGGCTATGGTTGACTGATTCATGAGGGGTGGTTCTTACACTCTTGGTAGGTGTTTTTGAAGTCTTTAAAGCAAATAAAAAGGCTTTCTCTTTCTCATTTAGTAGTCAGCATAAAAAAGATGTGTTTATTCCTTAGCACTTTTTACATATATTGGTACTTCTTTTTTTTTTGAGACAGAGTTTTGCTCTTCTTGCCCAGGCTGGAGTGCAGTGGCGTGATCTCGGCTCAACGCAACCTCCACCTCCTGGGTTCAAGCAATTCTCCTGCTTCAGCCTCCCGAGTAGCCAGGAGTACAGGGGTCCACCACCACGTCCCGCTAATTCTTTGTATTTTTAGTAGAGATGGGATTTCATCATGTTGACCAGGCTGTTCTCGAACTCCTGCCCTCATGTGATCCGCCTGCCTCAACCTCCCAAAGTGCTGGGATTACAGGCATGAGCGACCATGCCTGGCCCACTGGTACTTTCTTAAAGTCTGTTCTTGGTCTTAGGGAAAAAAGGAACTTGGATTGAGACAGAAGATAAAGTAATTGGGCAGGCCAGTTTGTTGTTGTTTTCCTATTTTTTTCCAAAGGCAGAGGAAAAGAAAATTGAGTCAAATGCAATTCACCTATAGAGGAAAAATATGACTGAGAAAGCTGAAGGGGTCACAGTTCTGCTTTGCTCGGGCATAGAGTTGTTATTGGTCGAGTCATAACTATAAAGTTCTCCTTACTGGATTGAAAAAGCATCCCTGGAGTTTATAGGATTTTCCTCTTAGAGATGCTGAGGTAACTGTGCTTTCAAAGTCAATCCATAGCTTTTCCTATCAAAAGTATTCCAGTTATTCTTTTTCTCCATAGCCATGACCACACCCGGGAGATGGGATTCTTCTTCCCTGTGCTCCTTTTTTTTTTTTTTTGGGAGACGGAGTCTCGCTCTGTCGCCCAGGCTGGAGTGCAGTGGCTGGATCTCAGCTCACTGCAAGCTCCGCCTCCCGGGTTCACACCATTCTCCTGCCTCAGCCTCCTGAGTAGCTGGGACTACAGGCGCCCGCCACCACGCCTGACTAATTTTTTGTATTTTTTAGTAGAGACGGGGTTTCACCGTGTTAGCCAGGATGGTCTTGATCTCCTGACCTTGTGATCCGCCTGCCTCGGCCTCCCAAAGTGCTGGGATTACAGACTTGAGCCACCGTGCCCGGCCTACTACTTTTTTTTTTAGTTTGCATCTGACTGAAAGGCCTCAAACCCAATAGTACTCAATGAATATGACACATATATTAGTGTCCCTGAGGACTACTTCAAGTTTTGGGTTACATGTAGATAGTGAACAAAGTTAGATCCGTGGTAACAGAAATAGCAAAAGGACTGGAGTAAAGGGGATTTACTAGTGTTTCTTATCTTAATGTTATCTGTGTGTTTTACTGTGTTCCTCACTTAGGGCAACCTGTGAAGAAATCAGTGAGCCAGGTCACCAAATCAGTTGACTTCCACTTCCGCACAGATGAGCGAATCAAACAACATCCTAAGAACCAGGAGGAGTATAAGGAAGTGAACTTTACATCTGAACTACGAAAGCATCCTTCATCTCCTGTAAGTTGATAGACTAAATGAGCATTTCTTTCTTTTTTTTTTGAGACGGAGTTTCACTGTTGTTGCCCAGGCTGGAGTGCAGTGGCACAATCTTGGCTCACTGCAACCTCCGCCTCCCAGGTTCAGGCAATTCTCCTGCCTCAGCCTCCCTAGTAGCTGGGATTATAGGCATGTGCCACCATGCCCGGCCAATTTTGTATTTTTAGTGAAGACAGGGTTTCTCCATGTTGGACAGGCTGGTCTTGGACTCCCGACCTCAGGTGAACTGCCCACCTTGGCCTCCCAAAGTGCTGGGATTACAGGCGTGAGCCACCATGCCTGGCCAAGTGAGCATTTCTGTTACTAATGTTCGTTTAGGATTTTACGTGTAGCATCACTGTTTATGATAGTATAATTGAGAAAAAAACCTTGTGTCTATAAAGTTGTGTAAAATATAACAGATCTGTCTTTTTTTGAAATGGAGTTTCACTTTTGTTGCTCAGGCTGGAGTACAATGGCGCGATTTCGGCTCACTGCAACTTCTGCCTCCCGGGTTCAAGTGATTCTCCCGCCTCAGCCTCCCAAGTAGCTGGGATTACAGGCGCCTACCACCACGCCCAGCTAATTTTTGTATTTTTAGTAGAGACAAGGTATCCCCATGTTAGCCAGGCTGATCTCAAACTCCTGACCTCAGGCAATCCACCTGCCTCAGCCTTCCGAAGTGCTGGGATTACAAGCGTGAGCCGTCATGCCTGTTATATTAACAGATCTTATAGGAGAAATAGGGTTGGGGCAGACCAGTCAAATCTCAAAGTCAGTAACAATCGTAAGTAAAAATTCTAGTACTAGTAATCTCCACTTGCGTTTGTAGTCAGTATCATCATTTTTTGAAATTAGTTATTTGCATTCTTAAACCCTGAGGTTATGCTTCTTTCTTTGAGATACAGGTCCTTGAAGGGTTTTGCTTCCAATTAGAGACCAGTTTTATCAAAATTACTGGTCCAAGGAATAGGAATTGGCTTCTTCATCAGTCACTTAGGGGATGTATGGAGAGATTCCACTGATTCAGGAAGCTGCCTGACCTGATGCAGACCCAGAGGCCCAATCAATTTTTTTTTTTTTTTTTAAATGGAGTTGAGGGTGAGATTCCTTTGTACAGCACATTTTGTCTTCAATTCTAAGATAGCTTACTCTGGATTCCTTCAAAACATTGACATGGTTGAGGAAAAATTACCTATGTAATATTCCAGAACATAAGATTTGTTACGTGCTAGATCCTTCCTTCCTTTTTTTTTCTTTTTTTTCTTTTTAATGAGAATAGACTAGTTATAACCCTTGCTCAAGGACAGACAAACTTCAGAATAATAATCTTGGTTTTACACAGGCCTTTTTTATTGATCCTCTGTGCCGACTATGTGGCTTATGGTAGATGTGAGCTCTTCCATGACACTTCATTTGAGGAACAACTTTTCTTTTTACAGGCCCGAGTGACTAAAGGATGTACCATTGTTAAGCCTTTCAACCTGTCCCAAGGAAAGAAAAGAACATATGATGAAACAGTTTCTACATATGTGCCCCTTGCACAGCAGGTTGAAGACTTCCATAAACGAACCCCTAACAGATATCATTTGAGGAGCAAGAAGGATGATATTAGTAAGTTTCCTACCAATAATCACAGTTGGATGGAACCTCTCCTATATTCCCTCTGCTTACATCTTAAGCACAGATTTGTCTGTAGCTGAAATCCTAGTTTTTCAATTAAAGTATGACATGTGACTATGCAGACAACAAATGTATCCTTCAGAATTTTTCAAGCCACCCAGCTATCTGTCTTATACCCATCAACCATCTTGATCCTCCTCATCAATAATTGGCCAAGGGGAATGAATTAAGGCAACCTGAGATGTCATTACACATCCTTAATGGACATTTTTGCCATGTGTCAAAGTGTCACATTGCATTTAGTTACCTATAGAAAATGAAGGCATTTCATTCATTCATTCAAGGCTATGTGCTTTTTATTCAGTGGTCCACCAAAATTTTTACTACTACTAACCAGGCACATTGTGTTAGGTGTATAGAGGTAAATAAAATGGACTTGGTGCTACTCAACATAAAGTTTCTAATTCAAGTTTCAAAACTCGACATCAAGTTTCTGACATCAAGTTTCAAAAGCCCTTACCATAATTTGTAGCGACCTATTTATCTCTGTCATTAGAGATAAATTAACTAGTTCTTTGCATTCTTTTTTTTTTTTTTGAGACGGAGTCTCGCTCTGCCGCCCAGGCTGGAGTGCAGTGGCCGGATCTCAGCTCACTGCAAGCTCCGCCTCCTGGGTTCACGCCATTCTCCTGCCTCAGCCTCCCACGTAGCTGGGACTACAGGCGCCCGCCACATTGCCCGACTAGTTTTTTGTATTTTTTAGTAGAGACGGGGTTTCACCGTGTTAGCCAGGATGGACTCGATCTCCTGACCTCGTGATCCGCCCATCTCGGCCTCCCAAAGTGCTGGGATTACAGGCTTGAGCCACTGCGCCCGGCCTCTTTGCATTCTTAAACTGTCATTAGAGATAAATAGGTCACTAATGGTGAGCTATTTGTGGTAAGAGCTTTTGAGGAGGTAAGAGCTTTTGAGGAGGAGGGAGATGCAAAAGTCAAAGGAGGTGGGAGATAGAGAGAGCATGTCTGAATGTTGAGAAGTCTCGTCTGAGATAAAGAGGCTGAAGGTAAGAGAGAGAGGAGATAACTAATGGATTAAGTCCCTGAACAGGCAGGTATTGGAGGGATACTTAGCACAGGTGGAGTGAGTGTTCTTTAAAAGGAGGATAGAAGAGTGGGAGGAATGGGTGCAAATACTGGGGGAGTTTATAGATTTGGTGGTGAGCAGATGAGTGGATTCTAATTTAATAGTTTCTGTCTTTATGGAAATAATTTCTACAAGAAGGAAGATGAAATCTGAAGGGTGGAGGTGGTATAAAATAGTTGTTGGGAGTATAGGGATAGTATTCTGGGTAAAGCAGAATGTGGTTGTTTTACCTTTGAGGATCTCTAAATTTTTTATACCCTTGCATAAGCATTTTTTTTGAGACAGAGTCTCGTTCTGGCTGTCATCACCCAGGCTGGAGTGCAGTGATACAATCTCAGCTCACTGCAATGTCCATCTCTTGGGTTCAAGCGATTCTCGTGCCTCAGCTTCCTGAGTAGCTGGGATTACAGGTGTGTGTCACCATGCCCAGCTACTTTTTGTATTTTAAGTAGAGACCAAGTTTTGCTGCATTGGCCAGGCTGGTCTTGAACTCCTGGCCTCAAGTGATCCACCTGCCTCGACCTCCCAAAGTGCTGTGATTACAGGTGTGAGTCACTGTGCCTGGTCAAGTGCAGCATTTTTTAATATTGTTATTATGTTCTAGTAGCCAAAATGATTTTGTTAGATTTTATAGTATGAAAATAATGAGGCCGGGCGCGGTGGCTCAAGCCTGTAATCCCAGCACTTTGGGAGGCCGAGACGGGCGGATCACGAGGTCAGGAGATCGAGTCCATCCTGGCTAACACGAGGAAACCCCGTCTCTACTAAAAAATACAAAAAACTAGCCAGGCGATGTGGCGGGTGCCTGTAGTCCCAGCTACGTGGGAGGCTGAGGCAGGAGAATGGCGTAAACCCAGGAGGCGGAGCTTGCAGTAAGCTGAGATCCGGCCACTGCACTCCAGCCTGGGCGGCAGAGCGAGACTTCGTCTCAAAAAAAAATAAAAAATAAAAAAAGAAAATAATGAAATATTCTTCTTTATTCTAATGGAAATTTAAATATTAAGCATAACTTTTCAAATAATATATGACTCAGAGTCTGATATGTCATGCTTTTAGAATACTAGTCTTGGCAAATGGAAAGAGAAATTATACTATGCAATTTTTATTTAAAACTTTGTACAGTTACAGCTAAATAATGGTTACATGTATCTTTGAAACATGGCTTATTTCTAAAATAGATTTGGTTTTGATCTACCACTGTTACGTGACAAGACCTAAATTGAAAGATTCATTCTATATTAGTTATGAAAATTGACAAGGTTTCGCTGGCCAGGTAAATTAGTATTTTCAGTGAGTGGTGGTGATGTCTTAATATTGATGCTTTAACTTAGTTTTTAACTTTCTCCATTTGATTTTCTCTAAGAGGCGGTCTTTTTTTTTTTTTTTTTTTTTTGAGACGAAGTCTCACTCTGTCGCTCAGGCTGGAGTGCAGTGGCCGGATCTCAGCTCACCGCAAGCTCCGCCTCCCGGGTTCACGCCATTCTCCTGCCTCAGCCTCCCGAGTAGCTGGGACTACCGGCGCCTGCTACCTCGCCCGGCTAGTTTTTTTTTTTTTTTTTTTTTTTTTTGAGAGGGAGTCTCGCTCTGCCGCCCAGGCTGGAGTGCAGTGGCCGGATCTCAGCTCACTGCAAGCTCCGCCTCGTGGGTTTACGCCATTCTCCTGCCTCAGCCTCCCGAGTAGCTGGGACTACAGGCGCCCGCCACCTCGCCTGGCTAGTTTTTTGTATTTTTTAGTAGAGACGGGGTTTCACCGTGTTAGCCAGGATGGTCTCGATCTCCTGACCTCGTGATCCGCCGTCTCGGCCTCCCAAAGTGCTGGGATTACAGGCTTGAGCCACCGCGCCCGGCCCCGGCTAGGTTTTTGTATTTTTTAGTAGAGACGGGGTTTCACCTGTTAGCCAGGATGGTCTCGATCTCCTGACCTCGTGATCCGCCGTCTCGGCCTCCCAAAGTGCTGGGATTACAGGCTTGAGCCACCGCGCCCGGCCTAAGAGGTGGTCTTGATGCTTTTATATTGATTTCATAAAATTGGGAGTTTTCACTTGGTCTTTTTTTGTTTTGATTTTTATTTATTTATTTATTATTTTCCTTCTTGTTTTGCTTTTTAGAGACAGGGTCTTGCTCTGTCACCCAGGCTGGAGTGCAGTGGCATGATCATGGCTCACTTCAGTGTCCAACTCCTGGGCTCAAGTGATCCTCCTGCCTTAGCCTTCCGAGTAATTGGGACTATAGGTACATGCCACCATGCTCACCTAATTTTTATATTTTCTTAAGAGACCAGGGTCTCATTATGTTGCCCAGGCTGGTCTTCAGCACCTGGCCTCAAGCAGTCCTTCTGCTTTGGCCTTCTAAATTGCTAGAATTACAGGTTTGAGCCATTCTATTCAGGCTTTACTTGGTCTTTAGGAAGGCCTTATATCTTTTTTTTTTTTTTTTTTTTGAGACTGAGTCTTGCTCTGTCGCCCAGGCTGGAGTGTAGTGGCACAGTCTCGGCTTACTGCAAGCTCCACCTCCCGGGTTCACACTGTTCTCCTGCCTCAGCCTTCTGAGTAGCTGGGACTACAGGTGCCCACCACCATGCCTGGTTAATTTTTTGTATTTTTAGCAGAGACGGGGTTTCACCGTGTTAGCCAGGATGGTCTCGATCTCCTGACCTCGTGATCCACCCGCCTCAGCTTCCCAAAGTGCTGGGATTACAGGCGTGAGCCACCGCGCCCGACCAGGAAGGTCTTATATCTTAAAGCTGGAATAAGCAAAAATTTTTTGTGTTAATAACAAGCAAAATAATTGGCATTGTCAATAGAAAGTATAGGCCTGGCCAGGCACAGTGGCTTAACACCTATAATCCCAGCAATCTGGGAGGCTGAGATGGGTGTATTGCTTGAGCCCAGTAGTTCAAGACCAGCCTAGGGGCCGGGCGCGGTGGCTCAAGCCTGTAATCCCAGCACTTTGGGAGGCCGAGACGGGCGGATCACGAGGTCAGGAGGTCGAGACCATCCTGGCTAATACGGTGAAACCCCGTCTCTACTAAAAAAATACAAAAAACTAGCCGGGCGCGTTGGTGGGCGCCTGTAGTCCCAGCTACTTGGGAGGCTGAGGCAGGAGAATGGCGGGAACCCGGGAGGCGGAGCGTGCAGTGAGCTGAGATCCGGCCACTGCACTCCAGCCTGGGCGACAGAGCGAGACTCCGTCTCAAAAAAAAAAAAAAAAAAAAAGACCAGCCTAGGCAACATAGTGAAACCCTGTCTCTACAAAGAATATAAAAATTATCTGGGCATGGTGGTGCATGTCTGTAGTCCCAGCTGCTTAGGAGGCTGAGGTGGGAGGATCACCTGAGTCCAGAGAGGTTGAATTTGTAGTGAGCCATTATGGCCCTGCACTCTAGCCTGGGCAACAGAGTGAGACCCTGTCTCAAAAAAAATGAAAGTCAGTCTAGGCCCTTGCAGTGATAAGGAACCCTATCAGACCAGACATGGATGGATTTTCAGTTGAGAAGGTGACAGTAGAGTTTACCCAAAGGCTACCTTAATCATACCCCTCAATAAAAGAGGAATAGGGGAGAAGTAACTGAATGTTGGTTGGTTTTACCAATGTAAGCTGAGCTGAGGGTTGTGGGCCCGCCACTTTGTGGTTGGTTTATCCCTCTCTGGGCTACATAGGTGAATCAGCACTTAAAAGTAAACTGGGTCTTGCGAAGCTAGATGAGTGTCTATCGTCTCTGTTTACAGACCTGTTACCCTCCAAATCTGTGACCAAGATTTGCAGAGACCCACAGACTCCTGTACTGCAAACCAAACACCGTGCACGGCCTGTGACCTGCAAAAGTGCAGCAGAGTTGGAGGCTGAGGAGTTCGAGAAACTGCAACAGTAAGTCCCACTGGCAGTATATGAGGAAGAGTTCCAAGAATCTGCCTACTTTATTTTCAATTCTGTAAGGATGACAGTTGCTATTTTTCTTTCCGTGAAAATTTATGGCATTTGAGCAGTACGCTCTGCAGGCTACATCCCTGCCTTTATGATTTAAGGACTGTAGTGGGAATATGGAGATATCCTGGAGTATAAAGTGGTAAAAATTGAATCCAGGCTGGGTATGGTGGCTCACACCTGTAATCCCAGTACTTTGGGAGGCCAAGGCAGGAGGATCACTTGAATCCAGGAGTTTGAGACCAGCCTGGGGCAACATGGTGAAACCACGTCTCTACAAAAAATACAAAAAAAATTAGCTGGGCATGGTGGCACACGTCTGTAGTCCCACGTACTACAGGGCAGCCTGAACCCAGGAGGTCAGTGCTTCAGTGAGCCAAGATCACCCCACTACACTCTAGCCTGGATGACAAAGCGAGACTGACACACACACCCACCCCCACAAAATAGAATCCAGAGGTTGGAGTAGAAGAATTTACTTAGGATTTCAATTAAGGAGTACCCTCTAAGGTTAGGTTAGGTAGATCCCACCGTTTTGTGACTCCCCAAGGTATTGTTACAGCTGTTACTAGTGGAGGGAAATGGAAACTTAGTGTGGTTCATAGCATTGGAGTTTATTTCCTATATCCTTCTTCCTTTCCTTTTTGTGCTTCTTTTGAGGAGGGGAGCTTTTGTGAAGTGAAGCCTCAATTCTTAAGTAGTAGGGATGTTAGGACTGTCTCATTTATTCTTTCTTCTAGAGGTAAAGATAGTGTTGTGGAGAGTTGAAATTTTACTGTGTGTGATGGGTAATCATTTTTTCTTTTATTCTTTTATTATTATTTATTTGTTTATTTATTTTGAGATGAAGTTTTGCTCTTGTTGCCCAGGCTGGAGTTCAGTGGTGCTTCTTAGCTCACTGTAACCTCTGCCTCCTGAGTTCAAGAGATTCTCCTGCCTCAGCCTCCCTAGTACCTGGGATTACAGGTGTGCGTCACCATGCCCGGCTAATTTTTGTATTTTTGGTAGAGATGGGGTTTCACTATGTTGGCCAGGCTGGTCTTGAACTCCTGATCTCAAGTTATCCGTCCGCCTTGGCTTCCCAAAGTGCTGGGATTACAGGCATGAGCCACTGTGCCTGGCCAATTGTTTTTCATTTCTATTTATTTTATTCTGTTGTCCAGTCAATGGGAGCATAATTTTAATGATTACTTTTCTTTGTGGTTGGCTCACTTTGTTTGTGAAGTTTTTATTTTATTAAATTTTTTTTGTGGTTATTTAAATTTTTACCTTACAGATACAAATTCAAAGCACGTGAACTTGATCCCAGAATACTTGAAGGTGGGCCCATCTTGCCCAAGAAACCACCTGTGAAACCACCCACTGAGCCTATTGGCTTTGATTTGGAAATTGAGAAAAGAATCCAGGAGCGAGAATCAAAGAAGAAATCAGAGGATGAACACTTTGAATTTCATTCCAGACCTTGCCCTACTAAGATTTTGGAAGATGTTGTGGTAAGGTTGAGGCTATGCATGTTGGCAGAAGTGTCCTGCTCATGACCAAATATCCACCCATTCACCCATTCACACAAAAGTTTGGGTTGATATTATAAGCAGGGCATCATATTAGGAACTGCAGGTGATGAGACTTATCAGAGGTGGATTTTGCTCTTAGTTAACTCAAAGTCTGGTATGGGAGATAATATATGTGTGAATAATAGAAAATGGACAGAAGTGTTCTGAGAGAGATGACAGTTAAAATAGGAATTCAGAGGAGAAAATGGTTTCTTCCAGATAGAAAGTTCAGGGTGTGCTTTGTAGAGAGGCACCATTTGACCTGAGCCTTGACAATATGTAGTAGTAGTTATTGTCATTGGGTTGCTATTGTTATCATAATAGCTGACAGTTTTACTATGTGCCAGGACTGCTGTAAGCCCTTTTCATATATTAGCCCGTTAGTTTTGACAACAACCCCTTTCAGTGGGTTACTTTATCACCTGTTTCAGAGGAGGTAACCGAGGCACACAGAGGTTATGTAATATTCCTAGAGCGCTCAGCTGGTACATGGTGGAGCAAGTAAGAGTTCAGACACTCTAGCTACAGAGTCTGTGATCCTAATACTTCCTTATATTGCCTCTCCATTATAGATAGAATTTCAACTTGCAGAAATGCAAATGGACTGGATTGGCAGAACATTCCAGGCAGTAGGAATTACATGATAAAAAGCCTGATGGTGGGAAACATGAAGCTTCTACTGGGAGCTGTTAGTGGGTCAGTTAAGCTGGAGAAAAGTTTATCAAGAGCCACTGGAAACTGTTTCAGAGAAGTGGGTTGTAGTTTGATAATACACTCACAACCACAATTTTAGAGAAAATGTGCAATCAGGAAGCAAGGCTACAGTCACAGAATAAGCAATGGAGTTAGGCACCTGCATAAATGCAAAAGCGGCTTTTAGTTACATTTCAGTGCAGATGGGGACCTCACCCACCGCCACTGGTTTGGGTTGCTTGGATTGATGCAGGTCCGGGATAACTCTGGAAGCACTCTGTTTTCCTATCTTCTTTCTTTTTGCTTGTTTTAGAGTCACCATGCTTTTAGGGGAAACTGCACCAGTGTATTACCTTTGACTGAGTACCTAGTTTTGTTTATTGTATTTTCTTAGCACTAAATCAGAAGCAACTTGAAGTTATATTTTCCAGGCTTTACAAAAGTCATGATTAGGCTTAGAAATGGTTCTCCTCCCTGATACCTACTTTTGATTGAGAGCTTTTTGCATGAGATCTCTCTTCTGTTCACAATGCTTTTTTTTCCCTGCCATGAAGTACATGTACTATATGCCAAACTCTGTTACAATAAACTTTTAAGAAATCTTCCCCCACCCAAGTAATTAATCTCCAAATTACAATAAACTTTTAAGAAATCTTCCCCCACCCAAGTAATTAATCTCCAAGGGCTGTGCCTTCTTTGTCTTTACCCATTGAGGAAACAGTGTTGTGAATACAACAAGGGAAAAGTAGGTTATATGCAAACCTCAGAGTTCTAGAGCCAGAAGGTCTCAACGTTTAATTTTACATACAAGAAAATGGAGGCCCAGATAAGAGAAATTATTTCTTCAGGGTTTTTATAACACTTTTTTGGCATCTTGCTTTTGGTTTTTTGTTTTGTTTTTTTGAGGTGGAGTTTAGCTCTTGTTGTCGAGGCTGGAGTGCAATGGTGTGATCTTGGCTCACGGTAACCTCTGCCTCCTGGGTTTAAGCGATTCTCCTGCCTTAGCCTCCCAAGTAGTTGGGATTACAGGCGCACGCCACCACGCCTGGCTAATTTTTGTATTTATAGTAGAGATGGGGTTTCACCATGTTAGCCAGGCGGATCTCTAACTCCTGACCTCAGGTGATCCACCTGCCTTGGCTTCCCACAGTGCTGAGATTACAGGCGTGAGCCACTGTTCCTGGCCAGCACCTTGCTTTTAATAACATATTTTCCTCCAAGCTCCTAGCTTTTCCCCCTACCTAAGTTTTTGTTTTTATTTATGTACCACTCTCAATTTGTCCTATATCCTTGTACGTACATACCAATATTATTATTTTAAAAATCAACTCACTTTGTGACCTAACGTAAATTTAAAGGGAACTTTTAAATAAATATGTAAATGGAAAACCAGTATGCCACAAATAACACAGCAATAATAGCTAATACTTATATAACGCTTATTATATGCCAGGTCTTTATTCTAAGCTCTTTACATTTATATAATAATGCACTTAATTCTCACAACAACCCTATGAGGTAAGCACTGTAGGTACTTTATCAATCCATTTTACAGTTAGGAAACGTAGAGGTTAAATAACTTGCTCAAGATCACAAACTAGTGAGCAGCAGAGCTAGCATATGAATCTTAGGTGATATGATTCCAGAGCCCATGCTGTTATATAAAAATAGAGGTTACCTTTTAAAATAGAAGGTTCTTAGGAAACATGTGCTTATTTAAAAATAAAGTCTACACCTCACCTAAGATCCTTTCTCATAGCATCAGTCACACCTGAACTACTGTTTTTTGTTTTTTTTTTGAGACAGTGTCACTGTGTTGCCCAGGCTAGAGTACAGAAGTGTAGTGATGTAATCTCGGCTCACTGCAACCTCTGCTTCCCAGGTTCAAGCAATTCTCATGCCTCAGCCGCCCGAGTAACTGGAACTACAGGCACACCACCACTTTTGATTTGGGGTCCCAAGATTTATTTTCCTTTCACAGGGGAATGTAGCTTGCCCATGGAAACATTTAAAAAAAACATTTAAAAGAGAGTAAGTCGACCAGACGTGGTGGCTCACACCTGTAGTCCCATGCTTTGGGAGGCCAAGGTGGGCTGATCACCTGAGGTCAGGAGTTGGAGACTACCCTGTCTAACATGGTGAAACCCTGTCTCTATTAAAAATACAAAAAAATTAACCAGGGCGTGGTGGTGGGCGCCTGTACTCCTAGCTACTCGGGAGGCTGAGGCAGGAGAATTGCATGAACCCAGCAGGTGGAGGTTGCAGTGAGCTGAGATTGCACCGCTGCGCTTCAGCCTGGGCAACAGAGTGAGACTCTGTCTCAGAAAAAAAAAAAAAGAGAGTTTTTGAACTTCTAGTCTTGAACTTTTACAGCAGAATTTAAGAGCCCACTTTCCAGAGCCTGATGCAGCTTATCTGTCTGATGCTGTTGTTCCCCATCCATGTCCCCCCAGTGCTGAAGCTGTTTCGTGTGTCCTTACAGTGTTTCCTGTGCACTTCCACTTGTGGTTGATAAGTGGCAAGGGGACAATAAATAGGGTTGATGAAAGATGGGCTTGGGCAGCAGTGGGCCCAAGTGAGGCAGAAATGAGAAAACGGCTCCTGGGGCAGAGGTGGAGTGACAAAGCCTTGAGCACGAGGGTGTGAAATGTGAACTTAGTACTGACTATTGGGCAGCCGGGGCACCACGGAGGTGGATGTGGTGTCAGTGAGGCCAGTGAGTAATTTTAGCAGAGATACTTCAGGGATGACTTGGGGAGGCCAGCAGTCTTTTTTTAAACATATATACTTCCCAAAATAACATTGCTTCAGAGTAGTTTCCTAACTGCCCTGAGACAGGCCTGAGATCCTGTCCCAGGGTGCCTGGGGGGCATATCCTGTCTTAGGGAGAAGTATTCACCTCAATATACCCATCCCCAGTCCTGGCTGCTTTTCCTGAATGCATCATCTGTCCACCAACATTGCCCCATTCTAACCACATATCACCTCTTTAGAGAGACCTTCTCCTTCATTGAGGGAGCATCCCTCTAATAACCATTAGCTCCATATTCTGCTGGGTTTCTTTAGAGCACTTATGAAAATTTGAAAGTATCTGATTTGTTACTTCTTCATTGTCTCTTTCCTCCATTAGAATGTGAGCTCCCTGAGAACAGGGACCGTGTATATCTGTATTATTCACTCTGTATCCCCAGTCCCTAGCATAGTGACCACCACAGCACAAGCACTCTGATATCAGATAACTGAGTGAGTAATAGTACAAGCTGACATGCACCAGCCTGTGTTTCTAATTTGTGTTAGACACTAGTAATTCAAAGATGATACAAAACACTGCCCTTGTCCTCAAAGCTTTCATAGTCTGGTAGAGCAGATAGATGTGTAAATGAGTAAATATGGTAATATTAACCAACATATGTTCATTGAACAGATACTACTGGGTCTTCTAGTAGGTGATATGGGAAGACAAAAGAATGCAAATGACAATATTTCAGTCCTCAAGGAGCTTATAGTTTAAAAAACTTAAAATAGCAATAAAAAAAAAAGGAAAGAAACCTGTTTCTGGAAACCCAGTTTTCTTTTCATTATTTCTAATTGAACCCCTAGTTAACTTTGATGTGAGGGGGGATGGGGTGTGAGTGGATAGTTGCTGCAAAGACAATTTTCATAACTCATCTTTTCCCTTCCCCCACCTAATTAAGAGATTGAGGTCACTCTTAAATATCTCCTTCATGGCCTACTTTTTAGAGGTTTCCATTGCTTCTCTTTAAAATGCAGACATTTCTGTTGGGTGAATGCAGAGAGAGGGAATTATTTTAGAACTAAATGAATCCTCAATTACTTATTTCAATTACTTTATTTTAGTAAAAAACCCTGAGGCCTAGAAGTGTATCTGATGTGTTCAAGGTTATACAGATTGGAAGCAGAGCTGGGCTGGAATAGACAGACCTGTGGCTCCTTGCTCACTGTTTGTCTCTCTTCCACTTGCCCCTGGTGCATTCAAGCAAGATGCTAGTGTCCACATGTCTATAGAAGAGCAGATTTTTTTGTTGTTGCTGTTTTATGGTAAACATCATTTGACAACCCATTTCTTGGAGTTTTGTCACTCTGAATACAAGAGCTACTCTACTGGATTTCACTATGCTAATGATTCTAGTGATTTTCTAAAGAATCACTATGCTAATGATTCTTTAGAAAACAAGAAATTTCACAGCAGAATGAGCATTCCTAGTGGTCACCTTGAAAGACTGTAAATCCCTTCTTTTTTTTTGAGACAGAGTCTGGCTCTGTCTCCCAGGCTGGAGTGCAGTGGCCGGATCTCAGCTCACTGCAAGCTCCGCCTCCCGGGTTCACACCATTCTCCTGCCTCAGCCTCCCGAGTAGCTGGGACTACAGGCGCCTGCCACCTCGCCCGGCTAGTTTTTTGTATTTTTAGTAGAGACGGGGTTTCACCGTGTTAGCCAGGATGGTCTCGATCTCCTGACCTCGTGATCCACCCGTCTCGGCCTCCCAAAGTGCTGGGATTACAGGCTTGAGCCACCGCGCCCGGCCCCCTTCTGATGATTGTGATACTGCACAAAGCATTTTGGAAAAGCCATGCATCTTGAATCCTGAGATGAGCCTTTTGGATCCCTCCCAGGGTGACAAATCTTCACTTGTATTTGAAACTTTATTTTGCTTTTAGAATCTAGTCTAAGGTTATTTGGAACTAAAACTTCTGAGTAGTCCAAGATAATAGAGGTGGAAACTATTTGTTAAATGAATAGTAAAGATTGAGCAACTGTCTTGCATGGTCCAGAAAGTGCCTTTGAAAGCCACTCCAAGAAAGACATTCCAAACATGTTTCGAACGGTTGCAGCATTGTTGGGATTAAGGAGAAGGCTCCCAAGGTATCCTCCTAGAGTCCAAGGTATAAATTCCATTACTCATGTGTTCATTCATTCTTATGCATTCATTCAACAAACATTTACTGAATGCTTTATACTTGCCAAGGTCTATGTTAGGTACTTGGGACTGATGGAGTAAAATAGTCTCCATCCTCGAAGCACTCAGGCTAGCAGGGGGAAATGAACATCTAAATAAATAAGTGCAATTAAGTTTTGTATGGACTGTGATGAAACCATATACAGTGGGATAAAGGGGTCAGTTCTGTAGGTCCTGGGAGTGGAGAGATCTATTGAAAGGCTTTATAAAAGAGGAAAGGCTTTATAAAAGTGGAGGCTTGAAAAGATGAGTTGGGTGCTTTCAAGCAGCTGGTGCATTTCAGACAGAGAAAGCACAAGCAAAGGTAATGAGATAGGAACCGTTTGGGGAGAGACCAGTAGTTCTTTGTGGTTGGAACGTGTTGTGTAAGGAGGGGTGAGAGGTAAGGCAGGAGAGTCAGGAGGGTACCAGATTAATGCTACTACTAAGGAGGCCATGAAGGAGATATTTATGAGTGAGATTCAAGCAAGTACCTTGTGTTTCATGGCAAGGAATTTGTTATGCTGTTGTAGGTAGGCAATAGGAGCCATTAAAGAATTAATGTTTGTTTGTTTGTTTTGAGACAGAGTCTCGCTGTGTCCCCCAGGCTGGAGTGCAGTGGCACGATCTTGGCTCACTGCAAGCTCTGTCTCCTGGGTCAATGCCATTCTCCTGCCTCAGCCTCCTGAGTAGCTGGGACTACAGGCACCCGCCACCACACCTGGCTAATTTTTTTGTATTTTTAGTAGAGACGGGGTTTCACTGTGTTAGCCAGGATGGCCTTGATCTCCTGACCTCGTGATCCACCCGCCTCGGCCTCCCAAAGTGCTGGGATTACAGACGTGAGCCACCACGCCTGGCCCAAAGAATTTTAAGTCAGGAAGTGATGTGATCAAATATGTTTTAGAGTAATAATTTGGACTATATGTAGACAATGAATTGGAGGAATGAGTTGCGGAACTGAAAGACTATTAGGAGACTAGCAGAATGGCACAGGCAATAGTTGATGTGGGTCTGGCAGTGAAACTTTAGGGAAGAGCAGAATAGAGAGCTGATGAGGGCAGGATGTGAACATGAGTGTAAGAAATTACTGAGGTTTTGTTTTGTTCTTAATCGATCTGGCCATACACTTCATTCAAAACAGCAGCCAAGAGATACCATTTTGCAGTTAGGATTAATTGCCAGATTTGTGATAGAATATCAATTCTGAGCAAATTAAAAAATGCTATGGAACAACTCTCTAAAATGTATTAGTTTTAAATTATGCACGCAATAGGATACATGTCATTTATTCCACAACGATTTGAAGTGTTAGCAGTGTTTTAAAATCATTAAGGAAAAATCTTCAGAGTAGTTGAATGTGTTGGAATTACGAGATATAAGGCTGAGTACAGTGGTTCACATCTGTAATCCTCACACTTTGGGAGGCCAAGGCGGGAGATTGCTTGAGGCCAGGAATTTGAGACCCATCTCTACAAAATATAATTAGCTGGGCATAGTGGTGAGCACCTGTAGTCCCAGCTACTCAGAGGCTGAGATGGGAGGATCGCTTGAGCCCAGGAGGCAGAAGTTACAGTGAACCGAGATTGCCCCATTGCACTCCAGCCTGGGCAACAGGGTGAGACTCTGTCTCAAAACAAACAAACAAACAAAAGGATTATGAGATGTAGAAAATTAAATTTCTCTCTTAATTCACCCTCAAAGAGATATGAGAGTTGACAATTTGGTGTTCTTTCCAGTTTCGTGTTCTTTTATTTTCTGTGCTTAGATTAATTACATTTTAAAAACTCAAAAATATCATTCTAGGCCAGGTGCAGTGGCTCACACCTATAATCCCAGTGCTTTGCAAGGCCAAGGCAGGAAGACTGCCTGAGCCCAGGAGTTTGAGACCTGCCTGGGCAACATCGTGAGACCCTGTCTCTACCCAAAGGGGGAAAAAAGGATTTAATCTTCTCTTACAGCTTAGTGGAGATCGTTTTGTGATATCTAATTGAGTTGCTTACTGCTTTCAGGGTGTTCCTGAAAAGAGGGTACTTCCAATCACCGTCCCCAAGTCACCAGCCTTTGCATTGAAGAACAGAATTCGAATGCCCCCCAAAGAAGATGAGGTGATTCCCTGGGAGCAGGGGGGTTCTTTTTCCTTCTATATAGTCAGTCAGTCTAAGCCTTATCATTTATTAATCTTAATGGAGTTCAAAGGCATCCGTTTTTTCTGGACTTGTCTTTAAGAATGGATATGAACATTTGTTCATTTTTTTTGTTCCTCCAAGAACAAAGTAATTGGTAAGGGTATGAATTTTCTGCTCTTAGTGATAACTAGTTATAATTTATGGAAACAGTAAGGAGCAGTTAAGCATTGGAGGCTTGTCTGCTGTAGCACTGAAAATCAGCTGCTCTTTGTAACGTGGATCAAAAGTTGCACTTTATTTTGCCTTAGATTGTCACTATTCAGTGAGGGACTTTGAAAATTCATACTAAGCAATTACATCCACCTTGTCCTATCTCCACTAACCCAGGAGTTGCAAATGTGACCATGGTGATGGTTTATGGAATTGTAATATATAAACTGTCATTGATCGGGCCAGTTTCTTGTTACAGCTCCATTTTATCTATAAATATCCAGAGTTAGGGTAATTTTATAGCAGATTGCAAGCATAAGCCTTTTTATAGGTTCATTTGAAACTAAAATACGCAGTAATCTTGTGTTACCAGCTTGAACCCAAACAACGTGGTCCTATTCTGGGTTTGGCAACCATTAAGTCCCAGTCACATGTTTTAATGAAGTCTAGAGGCTGGGTCAAAGAGACTAAGGTATATGCCGATCTTCTGACGTTCATTTTATCCATAATGTTAGATCTTATTTAGTTTTTACCACATTCCTGTGGAAAACTACATCTTTTAAGAGTAATTGTGTTAGTACTTGGTGGTAGATGACTTGCCTAAGTCATCATCCTTCTTGGATAGAAAAGGAAGCTAAGACACCTAAGAGGCTGAGTGATTTGTTTTAATTAATGCCACATGTTAATATAATGTCTTCTGACTCCACATTCCAGGGAAGTTAGAGAGAGTGAGGAGTCTTATTTCTAAACTGCAATTTTTTCCTTAGGAAGAGGATGAACCAGTCTTGATAAAAGCTCAACCTGTGCCACATTATGGGGTGCCTTTTAAGCCCCAAATCCCAGAGGCAAGAACTGTGGAAATATGCCCTTTCTCCTTTGATTCTCGAGACAAAGAGCGTCAGTTACAGAAGGAGAAGAAAATAAAAGAACTGCAGAAAGGGGAGGTAGGTGTTTCCATTTCTGCAAGTAATATAATACTGTTCTTTGATCCCTCAAAGATAGTTTTTTCTATACTACTTTTAACTATAAAATCACTGACTTTTGATCTTTCTAAGAACCCTATAAAATATAAATGGGACAAGTAATTTAAATAATCCTTCTGGCACAAGGAGGTTAAGTGACTTGCCTGTGATCACACTGCTGGTTATAGGCAATATTAGGAGGAAAGCCTAGATTTCCTTTTGAACCCATTATTCTTTTTTCCTAGACCATGCTGCTTTGAAAACTGATTGTCCTTCCCTATTTTTCAGATTCATCCAGGTATTCTGGAGCAGCTATTGCTTTCCAGCTAGTCTTTATCTTAAATCTCATGTTTTCTTTTCTGTTAGGTGCCCAAGTTCAAGGCACTTCCCTTGCCTCATTTTGACACCATTAATCTGCCAGAGAAGAAGGTAAAGAATGTGACCCAGATTGAACCGTTCTGCTTGGAGACTGACAGAAGAGGTGCTCTGAAGGCACAAACTTGGAAGCACCAGGTAGGGGTTGGAGAGAGCAGCCAAAATGTTAATTGCTTGGTTGGTTGATTGGACAGGCAGGCCTACCACACTGAAATCACCTGGGTTGACATACTAGATTGTTTCAGGGGCTCTCACTGTAAATCAAGGGTCAGTACATTATTTCTGTAAAGGGCCAGATAGGAAATATTTTAGGTTTTGTAGGTTACATATGGGCTCTCATGTAATATGTGTGTGTGTATGCACACATTTTTGTTGTTGTTTTTTGAGACAGAGTCTTGCTCTGTTGCCCAGGCTGGAGTACAGTGGCATGATCTAGGCTCACTGCAAGCTCCACCTCCTGGGTTCACGCCAGTCTCCTGCCTCAGCCTCCTGAGTAGCTGGGACTACAGGCACCCACCACCACGCCTGGCTAATTTTTTTGTATTTTGTATTTTTTTTTTTTTGAGATGGAGTCTCGCTCTGTCATCCAGGCTGGAGTGCAGTGGCCAGATCTCAGCTCACTGCAAGCTCCGCCTCCCGGGTTCACGCCATTCTCCTGCCTCAGCCTCCTGAGTAGCTGGGACTATAGGCGCCCGCCACCTCACCCGGCTAGTTTTTTTTTTATTTTTTAGTAGAGACGGGGTTTCACCATGTTAGCCAGGATAGTCTCCATCTCCTGACCTCGTGATCCGCCCGTCTCGGCCTCCCAAAGTGCTGGGATTACAGGCTTGAGCCACCGCGCCTGGCCATTTTTTTGTATTTTTAGTAGAGATGGGGTTTCACCGTGTTAGCCAGGATGGTCTCAATTTCCTGACCTCGTGATCTACCTGCCTTGGCCTCCCAAAGTGCTGGGATTCCAGTTGTGAGCCACCACGCCAGCCACGTGTTTTCAACTCTTTTTTTTATTTGTTTTGAGACAGTCTCGTTCTGTCACCCAGGCTGGAGTGCAGTGGTGCGATCTCAGCTCACTGCAACCTCCGTCTCCCAGGTTCAAGTGATTCTGCCACCTCAGCCTCCCAAGTAGCTGGGATTACAGGTGTGCGCCACCACACCTGGTTAATTTTTGTATTTTTAGTAGAGACAGGGTTTTGCCATGTTGACCAGGCTGGTCTCCAACTCCGGATCTCAAGTGATCTCCCCGCCTTGGCCTCTCAAAGTGCTGAGAGTACAAGCGTGAGCCACTGTGCCCAGCCAACTCTTTAAAAATGTAAAAAAACATTCTTAGCTCAAGGGCTGTCCTAAAACAGGTTGCGAGCTACAGGCCAGAGTTTGCTGACCCCTGCTCCAAGTGATCACCCGGGGAATGGGGGAACCGACAGGCTTTTCTGGAGTTGGGAGTCTCTTTAAGATCTTGTCTATTTCATCTATTAGACTCATTCATTGTGTTTATTCCTTTCTGTTGATGCACTGGTAAGAAACAGTAAGGGAGGCCGGGCGCGGTGGCTCAAGCCTGTAATCCCAGCACTTTGGGAGGCCGAGACGGGCGGATCACGAGGTCAGGAGATCGAGACCATCCTGGCTAATACGGTGAAACCCTGTCTCTACTTAAAAATACAAAAAACTAGCCGGGCGACGAGGCGGGCGCTTGTAGTCCCAGCTACTCGGGAGGCTGAGGCAGGAGAATGGCATAAACCCGGGAGGCGGAGCTTGCAGTGAGCTGAGATCCGGCCACTGCACTCCAGCCTGGGTGGCAGAGCAAGACTCCGTCTCAAAAAAAAAAAAAAAAAAAAAAAAGAAACAGTAAGGGAGAATAGTTGTCAATGTACAATGCTGTTTTCTCAGCATGATATGCTGTTTGCTCTTTATAAATGACAGGTGATTTAAAACAATTAATTGGTTATTTGCTGATTTAATTGGGATCTAATTCTACCCGGCTGGAAAAAATTTCCCTTAATTTCTAAGTTTATTGGGATTTTTATGTCATCATTAATCCTGGACTCTTTCCAAAAGGAGCTCTAGGCTATGGTTGGTTTGTAGGAATTACTCCCCTGAAGCCCGAGAGATGTAATGGCTTACATGACTGAATGTTGGTCCCCTGTTGGTGTGGTTCTCTAGGAAACCTTAGGACTGTTGCCGTGGAAATAGTGAATTTCCCCTTCTCAGTGACCAAGACATAGAATGTTTGTGTAGGGCATTTTCTGCAAATAACAACACAAACTATTGTTTTAAAAAGCCTTTCAGAAATATAAAAGTAGAGTGAATAGTATAATGAATATTCATGAACCCATCACCTGGTTCTATAATGATCAAAACATGAGAAGTCTTATTTCATCCCTACTTCTACCCACTTATCCCTATGCTGGATACTTCTACCTATATAAGATTACTTTGAAACAAATTCTTTTTTTTTTTTTTTGAGACGGAGTCTTGCTCTGTCGCCGGGGCTGGAGTGCAGTGGCCGGATCTCAGCTCACTGCAAGCTCCGACTCCCGGGTTCACGCCATTCTCCTGCCTCAGCCTCCCGAGTAGCTGGGACTACAGACGCCCGCCACCTCGCCCGGCTAGTTTTTTTTGTATTTTTTAGTAGAGACGGGGTTTCACAGTGTTCGCCAGGATGGTCTCGATCTCCTGACCTCGTGATCCGCCCGTCTCGGCCTCCCAAAGTGCTGGGATTACAGGCTTGAGCCACCGCGCCCGGCCACTTTGAAACAAATTCTATGGAACATCCCTTTTCATCCAAAAACACTTCAGTGTGTATATTTAAAATATAAGGACTTATAACCACAATAATATTCTCACATTTAAAAAGATTAAAAGTAATCAAATATCTGCACATTTCTCATTATTTTTTAAACAGTTGAATTGTTAAAATCAATATCCATATATAGGTCTACATAGTGCCTTTGTTTGCTAAATCTCTGAATCTTCTTTCAATCTATAGGCTCCTCTCTTTGCATTTTTTTTTTTTTTTTTTTTTGAGATGGAGTCTCACTCTGTCGCCCAGGCTAGATGCAGTGGCGTGATCTCGGCTCACTGCAAGCTCCGCCTCCTGGGTTCACACCATTCTCCTGCCTCAGCCTCCCGAGTAGCTGGGACTACAGGCACCCGCCACCACGCCCGGCTAATTTTTTTTGTATTTTTACTAGAGATGGGGTTTCACCATGTTAGCCAGGAAGGTCTCGATCTCCTGACCTCGTGATCCACCCATCTTGGCCTCCCAAAGTGCTGGGATTACAGGCGTGAGCCACTGCGCCCGGCTATCTCTTTGCATTTTATTTGTTGAATAAACTGGATTGTTTCTACTGTAGATTTTCCACAATCTGGATTTTGCTGATTTCATTCCCACACAGTTGTTTAACATGTTCCTCTGTTGCTTGTATTTCTTATAAATGAGTAGTAAGATCTAGAGGCTTGATTCAATTCTGGTTAGATTTTTTTTTTGAGGTGGGAAGAATACGTTATAGGTGATACTGTATAGTTCCTAGTGAATCATGTGTGAAGGCAGAAAATGTCTAGTTGTTTATTTTCTTTTCTTTTTTTTTTTTTCTTTTTTTGAGACGGAGTTTCGCTCTGTCGCCCAGCCTGGAGTGCAGTGGCCGGATCTCAGCTCACTGCAAGCTCTGCCTCCCGGGTTTACGCCATTCTCCTGCCTCAGCCTCCCGAGTAGCTGGGACTACAGGCGCCTGCCACCTCACCCGGCTAGTTTTTTGTATTTTTTAGTAGAGATGGGGTTTCACCGGGTTAGCCAGGATGGTCTTGATCTCCTGACCTCGTGATCCACCCATCTTGGCCTCCAAAGTGCTGGGATTACAGGCTTGAGCCACCGCGCCCGGCCTAGTTGTTTATTTTCATGATGTTAAGATAGGTCTTAACAGTAACTTTAAAACTTTTTGTTGTTTTAATTGACAAATAATAGTTGTACATATTCTTGGGGTACATAGGGATGTTTCAATACATATAATGTGTAGTGATCTGATCAGGGTTATTAGCATATCAAGAATCTCAAACATTTATCATTTCTTTGTGTTGGGAATCTTTTTTTTTTTAATTTAAAAGTAAACTTTAATGTCGAAAATGCAAACTTGGGAATCTTAAAAGTATCTTTTTTTTTTTTTTTTTTTTTTTTGAGGCGGAGTCTCGCTCTGTCGCCCGGACTGGAGTGCAGTGGCCGGATTTCAGCTCACTGCAAGCTCCGCCTCCCGGGTTTCCGCCATTCTCCTGCCTCAGCCTCCCGAGTAGCTGGGACTACAGGCGCCCGCCACCTCGCCCGGCTAGTTTTTTGTATTTTTTAGTAGAGATGGGGTTTCACCGGGTTAGCCAGGATGGTCTTGATCTCCTGACCTCGTGATCCGCCCGTCTTGGCCTCCCAAAGTGCTGGGATTACAGGCTTGAGCCACCGCGCCCGGCCTAGTTGTTTATTTTCATGATGTTAAGATAGGTCTTAACAGTAACTTTAAAACTTTTTGTTGTTTTAATTGACAAATAATAGTTGTACATATTCTTGGGGTACATAGGGATGTTTCAATACATATAATGTGTAGTGATCTGATCAGGGTTATTAGCATATCAAGAATCTCAAACATTTATCATTTCTTTGTGTTGGGAATCTTTTTTTTTTTAATTTAAAAGTAAACTTTAATGTCGAAAATGCAAACTTGGGAATCTTAAAAGTATCTTTTTTTTTTTTTTTTTTTTTTTGAGGCGGAGTCTCGCTCTGTCGCCCGGACTGGAGTGCAGTGGCCGGATTTCAGCTCACTGCAAGCTCCGCCTCCCGGGTTTCCGCCATTCTCCTGCCTCAGCCTCCCGAGTAGCTGGGACTACAGGCGCCCGCCACCTCGCCGGCTAGTTTTTTGTATTTTTTTTAGTAGAGACGGGGTTTCACTGTGTTAGCCAGGATGGTCTCGATCTCCTGACCTCGTGATCCGCCCGTCTCGGCCTCCCAAAGTGCTGGGATTAACAGGCTTGAGCCACCGCGCCCGGCCGAACTAGAAAGTATTTTTAAGATACTTTTAAGAGGCCGGGCACGGTGGCTCAAGCCTGTAATCCCAGCACTTTGGGAGGCCGAGATGGGCGGATCACGAGGTCAGGAGATCGAGACCATCCTGGCTAACACGGTGAACCCCGTCTCTACCAAAAAATACAAAAAGCTAGCCGGGCGAGGTGGCGGACGCCTGTAGTCCCAGCTACTCGGGAGGCTGAGGCAGGAGAATGGCGTAAACCTGGGAGGCGGAGCTTGCAGTGAGCTGAGATTGGGCCACTGCACTCCAGCCCGGGCGACAGAGCGAGACTCCGTCTCCAAAAAAAAAAAAAAACTTTCTAGTTCTCAGTGAGTTGAAATGTTGTCAGACTGATCTGTTCATTATAAAATTTGTGTGAGAGATTTTTACTAGGGTTTATATTAAATCTGTTTTTATTGATGAAACAGTTCAGACATTAGAACTTAAGTTATTGAGGTAGTGGTCATAGAAAGTTGAGGCATTGCTCATCTGACCGACTTTCTCTCTAATAGCTGGAAGAAGAACTGAGACAGCAGAAAGAAGCAGCTTGCTTCAAGGCTCGTCCAAACACCGTCATCTCTCAGGAGCCCTTTGTTCCCAAAAAAGAGAAGAAATCAGTTGCTGGTAGTATTATATGTACTCTGATGGGATTGGGGCAGAATTGTCTGACTTCCCAGTGGGATGCTGGGATTCAGTGTGTCAGTACAATGCTGTGTCAACTAGAAGCATTTGACTTTAGCAGATGGTAGCTTTTCTTCCCCTAGACCCAGTTTTTTGCCTTTATTGAACCCAGCAGCTATGTTGAGTTGCAGGATGTGTTAGGGCCAGATTCATTTAACATGAACCTTGGCAGAAGCAGCTGGCATTTCAACAACAATGATAGGTTTTCCCCACCCATAGAGAAACAAGTAAATGAGGGAGGGAGAGCCAGTATGGCTTTCTGGAATTCACCCTGAAGCCAATTTTAGATATAAAACATTTGATTCCTTAAACACTGGGCAGTGTGCTAGAATATTGGGATTCCACCGGGTGTGGTGGCTCATGCCTGTAGTCCCAGCACTTTGGGAGGCCCAGGCGGGAGGATCACTTGAGCCCAGGGATTTGAGACCAGCATGGGCAACATAGCAGGACCCCATCTCTTTTTCAAAAAAATCTTTGCAAAAAGGGAAAAAAAGAATATTGGGATCTTTCTCCTATGTCTGCCTCAAAATCAATCACTATGTAGTTTTGTGCAAGTTACTTTATCTCTTTGCTTTTTTCCCAATTACACTAGATGATTTCCAGGGGGCCCTTTGAAGTCTTAAAATTCTAAAACTTTTTGTATGTGGTTTGCTCTACCTTTCTCCCAATGGGGCTTGTTTAGAGCAGCACAGTCTTCTTGTTAGTGTGCATGTCTATGCCACTTGCTCATTCCAGGGGGCGTAGGTTTATGCAAGTCCTGCTTGTGCACCAATATTTTTTCTGTTTCTGTACTTAGAGGGCCTTTCTGGTTCTCTAGTTCAGGAACCTTTTCAGCTGGCTACTGAGAAGAGAGCCAAGGAGCGGCAGGAGCTGGAGAAGAGAATGGCTGAGGTAGAAGCCCAGAAAGCCCAGCAGTTGGAGGAGGCCAGACAACAGGAGGAAGAGCAGAAAAAGGAGGAGCTGGCCAGGCTACGGAGAGAACTGGTAACTGGGAGCGTGAGCACTGACAAATACAGACATGCCTCTGTTTTATTTTACCTGTACCTTACCTTGTTCCAGACAGAATCTAAGGTAGCCCACAAGGCTGTACCAAAGACAATGAGTGAAAGGGGGAATTGCACAAACTGAGGGTAATGATGAAGTTGAGTTGTGAATGAAGCTAACATAGGAGCTGTAATTTTGGCCCTTTTTAGGAACTAACCTGTCAGTTACAAAACTCACAGTGTTCATGAGATGTAAGACAATTGTTCAAAAAATACATTTATCCCTTTGATAGTGAATTTTTAGACAGAATTTCTTCCAGAAGTTTTCATAAGGAGGACAACATGTGGTATAACATGTACAGTAATGCCTTTCCTAGGACTGCTTTTTATTTATTTGTTTATTTTATTTATGTAACTTATAATTTCCTCTGGGGTTAAGAAGCAGCACTGAGTTTTGTAATTAGACAAGAATACGTAGGGAAGGACATGGGAATTAAATGGCAACTGTATTTTTGTTTTAATACTTGGCCCAAACTCCTCGGAGTTATAGTGTTCATCGCTCCAGGTAGTCCTCCACTAACATAATTATTTAGATATTGGTTGTCCAAAAAGAAGCCTGAACTCCACATTAAGGACGACTCTGTTAGGAGGGCAGCAAGTTGTGTTAACTGTGTTAATGAGGAAGCAGAGAGTTTTAGATGGAACTTCATATGATAAATAAAAAAAGAAAGGGTCATGGGGAGATGTTGGTAAAAGGTTACTTAGTTACAGTTAGATGGGAGGAATAAATTTCAAGAGAGCTATCATATAACAAGGTGACTGTAATTAATGATATATTGTATTCTTGAAAAATGTAAAGAAAGTGGATGTTGTGTGCTCACACTACAATGTTAATTAGCATCTTGCTAATTAACAAATGCATTATCTCACATAGTAACCATTCCATAATGTATGTCTACTTAAAAACATCAGCAGTACACAATAAAAATATACAGTGTTATCTGTCAATTAAAAAGAAAGAAGGCCAGGAATGGTGGCTCACACCTGTAATCCCAGCACTTTGGGAGGCCCAGGCGGGTGGATCACTTGAGGTCAGGAGTTGGAGACCAGCCTGGCCAACATGGCGAAACTCGGACTCTACTAAAAATACAAAAATTAGCCTGGCGTGGTGGCACGCACCTGTAATCCCAGCTCCTTGGGAGGCTGAGGCAGGAGAATTGCTTGAACCTTGGAGGTGGAGGTTGCAGTAAGCCAGTCGTGCCACTGCAGTCCAGCCTGGGGGCAACAGAGTGAGACTGTCTCAAAAAAAAAAGAAAAGAAAAAAAGAAATGTGTAAGTTGTTGAGGTTTAGTCTAAAAGTGTTACACTACGGCTGGGTGTGGCAGCTTACACCTGTAATTCTTACACTCTGGGGGGCCAAGGTGGGAGGATTGCATGAGCCCAGGAGTTCAAGAAAAGCTTGGGCAACATAGCAAGGTCCCATCTCTATTTTAAATAAATAAATAAAATGCTAGGCTAGCAGTTGAAACAGCTATTGGCATAGGTGATTATGCCCAAAGGAAGGTTCCATGGACACACTATTCAGGAGACTAGCCTCTTGGCAAAATCTAGACTACCATTTGCTGAGTGAATGAGAAAATAGTATAATCCCCACTCTATATACACTCATACAATCAGCTTTTTTTTTTCTGGCCTCAACTTTGATTTTTCTTTAGCACTTGCTACCTGCCTCTTGTGTTTGTCCCCATTATAGAACTGTTTCTTGCAGCAATTCTCAGCATAGTGGATGGCAACATTCTAAAGCACGATTCAGTCAACACTGGTTAACTCTATACTAATCTGGCTTGATTTAGGATTAATTTTAGACTACCCTAAAGGATGGATGGGACCATGCCTTCTGTAGCCACCCTTCCTGGTATGGATGTTGTGTTTTATTTTGTTTTTTTCCCCATGATTCAGGCTTTTGGTGAATATTTATAGTCTGTAAACTTAAGACTGTACTCTGGGAAATTCTTAGCTTGTAACTTCTCTGCTATACTTGAGTACAGCCCTATTATACCCTAGTAGATCACACAGGACATAGGTTTGACATTATTTAGTAAAAGCTGAGGGACTTGAGGAGACTGCATGGCCTAAAGGAAAGCTGGGGAACCCTATGGAGACCTGAATAGAAACTGGGCTCCAGAGCACATGCACTTTTCCTTCATACTGTGGTGCCCCCCAGGCCCCACTCCCCACACCTTAAACTAGTGACTGGGATCTATACAACTCTGCAATATTTTCTCAAAAAGAAAAAAATAAAAGCAATTATAAGAATAGTTCTCTGGCCGGGCGCGGTGGCTCAAGCCTGTAATCCCAGCACTTTGGGAGGCTGAGACGAGCGGATCACGAGGTCAGGAGATCGAGACCATCCTGGCGAACACGGTGAAACCCCGTCTCTACTAAAAAATACAAAAAACTAGCCGGGCGAGGTGGCGGGCACCTGTGGTCCCAGCTACTCGGGAGGCTGAGGCAGGAGAATGGCGTAAACCCGGGAGGCGGAGCTTGCAGTGAGCTGAGATCCGGCCACTGCACTCCAGCCTGGGCGACAGAGCAAGACTCCTTCTCAAAAAAAAAAAAAAAAAAAAAAAAAGAATAGTTCTCTGACATCCCTCTCACTGGTAACTTTATTAACTTTATTTTCCTTACTTTGCAGGTGCATAAGGCAAATCCAATACGCAAGTACCAGGGTCTGGAGATAAAGTCAAGTGACCAGCCTCTGACTGTGCCTGTATCTCCCAAATTCTCCACTCGATTCCACTGCTGAACTCAGCTGTGAGCTGCGGACACTGCCTGACAATGGGACCTGCTCTTAATGTCAAACCTGAGACCGTCTTGCTTTGTTACTGGGCATGGAGAGAACCCATTTCTCCAGACTTTTAGCTACCCATGCCTGAGAAAGCATACTTGATAACTGTGGACTCCAGTTTTGTTGAGAATTGTTTTCTTATATTACTAAGGCTAATGAGACATAACTCATGTATGTCTCAATTAGACTCCATGTAGTTACTTTCTTTAAACCATCAGCTGGCCCTTTATATGGGTCTTCACTCTGATTAGAATTTAGTCTCTGTGTCAGCACAGTGTAATCTCTATTGCTGTTGTCCCTTACCACTCTCCCCCTCCCCCCACTTTTTTTTTTTTTTTGTTTAATTTTAACCAGAAAATAAAGATAGTTAAATCCTAAGATAGGGATTAAGTCATGGTTTAGATGAGGAACAATCAATACATCAGATTCTGTCCTCTTCCCTGCATACAGTGAATTTATAGTTAAGGATCCCTTTGCTGTGAGGGTAGAAAACCTCACCAACTGCACCAGTGAGGAAGAAGACTGCATGGACTCATGGGGAGCCTCACAGCAGCCATGCAGCAGGCTCTGGGTGGGGCTGCTGTTAAGGCACGTTCTCTCCTTATTGGTGCTGATAAGAACAGGGAACAGTATAGTGTGCATTTTAAGACCTGGCCTGGAATAAATGTTTTGTCTTTCCCTCCCTGATTGTGTTATTTGATCTTTTTAAATCTGTTGAGCCCCTTTGGAGGTCACATCTTTTTTGGGAAGTGGGTAGTTTGAGAAGTGGGTCCAGGAACTTTTTTAAAAAGCACAGGCTATGTCCTTAAAGGAAAGTACTTTGTAGTTTTTTTCTATCTTATGTCAGAATATCTCCATATTCTGTTAACTCTGTCTCAGTTACCACTTAATCATGTATGTTATGCCTTCGCACAGACTGTACCTTCTTCCCTAAATACTCAGCTCAAGTTAAATTTTTTTTTTTTTTTTTTTGAGATGGAGTCTCGCTCTGTCTCCCACGCTGGAGTGCAGTGGTGCGATCTCTGCTCACTGCAGCCTGCTGGCTCCCAGGTTCAAACGATTCTCCTGCCTCAGCCTCCAGGCGTGTGCCACCATGTCTGGCTAATTTTTCCATTTTCAGTAGAGACGGGGCTTCACCGTGTTGACTAGGCTGGTCTCCAACTCCTGACCTCAAGTGATCCACCCACCTTGGCCTCTCAAAGTGCTGGGATTACGGTGTGAGCCACCGTGCCCAGCCTAAGTTAAATCTTTTTTAGAAATCTTTCCTTGACCCTCTGACCTCTTCAGGTAAAGATGTTCACTTCCTTCTTTGTGACTCCCAAATGTTTCTTGCATACATCTTGAGTAGAGCAAGTTATACTATGTCTGTGTTACTTGAACTTGTTCACAAATTAATAGAGATACAGATATGTAAGTTTTTGAAGAATTGCCATAGCCATCTCTGTGTTTCTTGTGGCTGGCACAGAATTGGCTTAGGTCCTTGTTAAACAATATATTTTCTTTTAGAATTCACATCATTTTTGAGTATCAGTTCTATCATTCATCATGTGTGCTAGGAGATACAAAAGCATCTGGGTTCTGCCCAGGCTAGTCCTAGGTACCAAATATGACCTGAAACTTATTTTATATTCACTTTTTTATTCAGTGAGCATTTATGAATCTCTTATATACAAGTCACTCTAGTCCCAGCATTAGTTGACAAAGCAAGATGATGTTTCTCACAGTATGATTTGCAGATCCTGGTCCTCCTGAACGCCTATAAACTGATGTGTGAAGAGTGGAGAATGAAGGGGTGTTCTGGAACCAATTCTCCACAGATACTGAGGGATGATTGTGTATACCTTGGCACTGTTCAGGTCTCTGGGAGTAAGGCAATGAACAAAATAAGAAGACCTTGCCTTCATGGAGCTCACATTTTAGTAGGAGAGATAGACAATAAGCAAATAATTTAAGCTCTTGTGTCAGGTGACAGATGTGCTGAATGCTATGTGAATAGATGGGTTGAGAGTCAGGGGCATGTGAAATTGTAATTGGGAAGGTGAGGAGGATCTCTGCTATTGTCCAGGTGAGAGCTGACAGTGACTTGGGTTAGGGTGGTAGCAGTGGCAGAGAAGAGAAGTGGTTGGGTCCTGAATGTGTTTTAAAGTTGTAACTAACAAGACTTCCTAACAGATTGGATTTGGAGAGTGAAAGAAAGGTGGGCACCCAGGTGTCAGCCCCAAACAGAGACAGGGTCCATTCCTCGTACTGTGAGAAATCCAGTTCTACCCTAGTCCTTTTATTTCTTGTGGGTTCACAGCAGCATTCATTTTTTTTCTGGTTACCTCTTGTTTTGTTTTTTCTCATCTCTTGATCTCTGTGTCTGTTCTATGTAGATTTTCTGTCTACTGGTATCAGCATTTCTCCTCTATCACTGTCATTCATGTATTTCCATCTGGAATCATTTTTTTTCATATATCTTGTCTGGTTTTGTTCCTTGTTGTTTCAGGCAGGGGAATAAATCCGGCCCTCAGATTGAGGGTTTTGAGAGTGTTACTGAGAATTAACGATGTGAGGGATCCTTCTGCCCCATTTGCTCCATTCTGGATAATCCTCTGTGCAAACTCATGTCAGTGGTAATAAGTGACAGTCTGTTAGAGGCCACAAAGAGGAGTTACATTACTTTAGAGAAAGTATCTTAACATTGAGACATCAACATTCAGTGCCTCTTGCTTCCCAGAATTTCTGTTTCCCAGGGACAATCTGTTTCTCTACCACATGGTCTCTTACCTAGTACTGAGCCCTCTTATTCTGGACCACCTCACATCACCTTCATTTTTCTAGCACACTCCCATTTTTCCCGGAAACTCAAACTTTCTGCTTGCATTTTACAGAAAAATTACTTTTTTAATCCCTTCAGGCCATGTACTAATAGGAGCATCATCTTTCTACACTCATAGGTCACTCAGGAATTTTCCTAAATAAAGAACATGTCCTGATACGAATTTACTGAATTTTAAGAATTTGGCTGCTACTTTTTTTTTTTTTTTTTTTTTTGGGAGATTTCGCTCTGTCACCCAGGCTGGAGTGCAGTGGCGTGATCTCGGCTCACCATAACCTCCACCTCCCAAGTTCAAATGATTCTCCTGCCTCAGCCTCTCAAGTAGCTGGGATTATAGGCATACACCTGGCTAATTTTTTGTTTTTAGTAGAGACGGGGTTTCTTCATGTTGGTCAGGCTGGTCTTGAACTCCTGACATCAGGTGATCTGCGTGCCTCAGCCTCCCAAAGTGCAGTGCTTACAGGCATGAGCCGTCGCACCCGGCGATAATTCTTATTAATGGATGTATAAGATTACTGCTCACTCTTAACTTTGCTTGATTGTTTTGTCCTGTGTAATTGCTTGGTTACCATTTTGATTGTTTTATTCCTTACCAGGTCTTTTGTGTAGAGTCTTGTCCCTGGGAAGTGGAACCAGCATGGTAGACAGACTGTGGTTGCAGTTGCTCCAGCATTTAACAGAGATGAGACCTGGACATGAATAGTCGTAACACAAGATGGGATGTGATTCAGTAGTGTGAGACAGAGTGCTGTGGGAGTTTAGGGATTGTTTTTGAAAGTGAGGTTGCAGTTTGTAAAGGTTTTTTTTTTTTTTTTTTTTAAAGTAAAATTTGCAAAAGTAGTACTGCCTTTTGGAAACAAGTAAAATGCTACTAACTGTGAAATAAAACATGAAAGTCTCCTTCCTTCCCCTACTCCCATGTCCCAATGTAACCCATGGTTCACAACAGGATTCTTCCAGAACGTTTTCTATGAGCACACACATTTATAGAGCATTTTTTAAATAAATAAGATAGTAGCATTCTGCATTTTTTAAAATTTTAATTTGTTCTTTAAAATGTTATACATTCACATAGTTCTGAATTGAAAAGATACAAACATGAAGTATTCCTCCTACCTTTTCCTCCCAGCTGCTCAGCTCCCCTCCCCAGAGATAGTGCTGCCAGCTTCTTAAGTTCCCTTGCAGAGATGGTTTCCTCCTATACATCCTCCTACCTACCCTTCTCCTCTTATTTTTTTAACACAAATAGCTTCATACTTTACACTCTGTACTTCGGTTTTTTCATACGTGTTGTGCATTTAAAAGATGTAGTTCAGGTGCTACCTCAGGCATGTCCTGGCTTCCTTCCTGACTGAAGTATGAAGCCTCTTACGACAATGCAGACCTCTGCATGATGTCCTGGGTTTGTGACCTGAGGTCCCAAGGACTAGAGGCAAGACAGCAGCATCTGGTCCTCATCTCCTCCTGGCTTAATTGAGCTTTGGGGGCTTGCGTATTGTCTTGAGTGTTTGGTTGAACCTGGGTATCCTGTTGAATCAATCTTGATATTGCTTCCTTTTCAGTTCTCTCGATGAAGGCCGTCTTACTGAATCTTGTCTGCTGGGGAAGTTCCTCATTGCTGAGAGTAGCAGTTAAAAAAGCTGTTAGCCACGTGGCTGGGCTCCTATTTCTGCACAGGCAGGCTGAGTTACAGCTTGATGGTGTGGATCCAGGTAGGAATTGGTCAACATTCTGAATCCTGAGCTGCCATCTGCCTTGTAGCCTGCTGGGATGCTCAGTTTAGACAACATATAAAGTTTCCTGGATACGGGACAAACCCAGGCCTATGGAAAGAGCAGGAAGGTTAAAGTGTGTGGTACTTTGGGCAATGACGAAGGCGTAACCAGGGAGCTGACATGTTTGCTCCAAAGCCAAGAATTCCAGGACAATTTGTTATCCAGCTGAAGCCAGTGTGGTTGCTACAAAAAAGCCTGGGGACAAAAACATGCTTTTTACTTGTTTCCCTATCTTCTTGCACACCTACTCTGTTTTCTAATGCTGTAGTAAAGGTTGCTGACATTGGAAATGTCTGATGATTTTTGCTCTTCTCCTTGTAAATGAAGAAGAGTCTGAGCTCAGGCCAAACCATGGCTCTTATGTGTTGAAAGTATCAGCTTCCTGAAACAGCTTCACAAATGCTGACATTTCACTCAGACCAGGAGGGTCAAGGGAAAGGCTTAAGCAAATACTAGGTTTTGTCATGAAAGAATGATTTCAACAGACTGAACCTGGTCTGATGGCATCAAATGCCCTTCCCCCACCTTTTTTTTGGGCGGGGCACTGTGGCTCACACTTGTAATCCCAGCACTTTGGGAGGGCTAGGCTGAGGTCAGGAGTTCGAGACCAGCCTGACCAACATGGTAAAACCCTGTCTCTACTAAAAATACAAAAATTAGCTGGGTGTGGTGGCATGCACCTGTAATCCCAGCTACTCAGGAGGCTGAAGCAGGATAATCGCTTGAACATGGGAGATGGAGGTTACTGTAAACTGAGACTGTGCCATTCCGCACTCCAGCCTGGGCAACAAGAGCGAAACTCCTCAAAAAAAAAAAAAAAAAGCTTTATTGGTCAAAGAGGAAATAGAAACCTGGGCTGTCAGATCTGAAGAGACCCGTGTAGCATGGGCCTGGTGTCCCAGAACATTGCAGGTGTGTGAATGTGTGAAGAGTTGCATCCAAGTGCTATTGCCCAGCTTGTTTGGGCACTGATGGTCTCAGGTGTTCTTTCAGGAGCAAGGGTGGGAGAAATTTCCAGTGGGTCAAGATACTAGTCAGTGGTAGTAACTTGTAATGTGAAAAGCAGTTTGGGGCAGCCTTATTTAAGCTTGCTTAGTGGTAAAGAGAGAGGAGAAGGCTTTAGCCTTGCACTGACACACCTCTATCACCGTACTCAGGGACACTCTGTCACACAGATAAGTGGGTTTTTTTTCCTTGTGTAAAACTTTGGTTTTATACATAGTAGAGCGCTTTCTCTCTCTCTCTCTCTCTCTCTCTCTCTCTATCTATCTATATATATATATTTGGTATTTTCTTTTTCTTTTTTTTTTTTTGAGACAGAGTTTCCCTCTATCGTCCAGGCTGGAGTGCAGTGGCATGATCTCAGCTCACTGCAAACTCCGCCTTCCGGGTTCAAGCGATTCTCCTGCCTCAGCCTCCTGAGAAGCTGAGATTACAGGCACACGCCACCACTTCTGGCTAATCTTTGTATTTTGAGTAGAGACGAGATTTCACCATGTTGGTCAGGCTGGTCTTGAACTCCTGACATTGTGATCCATCCACCTCGGCCTCCCGAAGTGCTGGATTACAGGCGTGAGCCACCATGCCCCACTGGTATTATTTTTCATTTAGCATAATAGTAACTCATTTTTCCTATATTATTGCATACTTTGTAAATACCAATTTTAACAGCAGGATGCTATTCCATTGTTCTGAATTTGCTTCTCCACATTGAAAGTGCTTGTTTTGCAAAGGATTTTTCTTAGCTCCATTTACAGGACAGAATTGTCTGTATTTGCTTCCCCCTAACACATCATGTTTGTCTCTAAACTTTATTATTATTATTGTTTACTAGTCATCTTTTATTTTGAGATTTATTTTCTTTTTGTTGTTGTTGAGATGGAGTCTCGCTTTGTCGCCCAGGCTGGAGTGCAGTGGCCGGATCTCAGCTCACTGCAAGCTCCGCCTCCCGGGTTCACGCCATTCTCCTGCCTCAGCCTCCTGAGTAGCTGGGACTACAGGCGCCCGCCACCTCGCCCGGCTAGCTTTTTTGTATTTTTTTAGTAGAGACGGGGTTTCACTGTTAGCCAGGATGGTCTCAATCTCCTGACCTCGTGATCCGCCCGTCCCGGCCTCCCAAAGTGCTGGGATTACAGGCTTGAGCCACCGCGCCCGGCCTTGGAGGTTTATTTTCATTTGGATATAAAAGATTCAGCAATGATCACATTCCTCATGGAGGGGTTCTGGGCCAAGGAGGTCATGGTCAGGAGTGAGGAGTGTGCTCTCCACACTGGCCCCTCCTCAGTGGTACTTATGTTTGAGCTCCTTATAAGAAAGGCAGTGGTCAAAAGGCATATAAGCTGCCAGCACCATGGAAACCCTGGCGACACTCCCCTTTTTCATGTTGTCATGCTTGTATTTAATAGTGTCTGTGGTAACCTCTTTGAAATGCTTCAACAATGCCTTTGGTGGTAAAATCAGTATCCAGCTTGGCAGCTCCCCTAATTTGACATCCATGAGTTTCTTTTTTTTGAGACGGAGTCTTGCTCTGTCGCCCGGGCTGGAGTGCAGTGGCCGGATCTCAGCTCACTGCAAGCTCTGCCTCCCCGGTTTACGCCATTCTCCTGCCTCAGCCTCCCGAGTAGCTGGGACTACAGGCGCCAGCCACCTCGCCCGGCTAGCTTTTTGTATTTTTTTAGTAGAGACGGGGTTTCACTGTGTTAGCCAGGATGGTCTCAAACTCCTGACCTCGTGATCCGCCCGTCTCGGCCTCCCAAAGTGCTGGGATTACAGGCTTGAGCCACCGCGCCCGGCGACATCCATGAGTTTCTTCTTCACTGGTATGACTGATGCCATTGTGGAGTCCTGGTGTCTGCTGTCTCTAAACTTTAAATGATTGCTCTCAAACCACTTACCAGTCTATGTTTATAATTAAAATACAAGCTTGAAAGTGAATAGAAGCCCTTCCCAAAAGCATAGTTAATGACATTACCCTGGCTTGCACGTTTGCTGAATGGAAAGCTCTTTTAGGCTGATGTGATGTCAACGTTACTGACACCCATGTCCAGAGATGACGTTCATTGGCATTTAGTGAAGTCTTTCTGGAGATAATTCTAGTTATGTTCTTTAAAGTCTTGGGATGCCACATTTTCAAGTAGATTTGTTGTCTCTACTTTAGATCAGATTTGAAAGGAGAAAGCTCTTGGTCTTTCTTAACTCTACCGGGAGGTTTCTGTGTGGTGGCTCACGCCTGTAATCCCAGCACTTTGGGAGACCGAGGCAGGTGGATCACAAAGTCAGGAGTTTGAGATCAGCCTGACCAACATGGTGAAACCCCTTCTGTACTAAAAATACAAAAATTAGCCAGGCGTGGTGACAGGCACCTGTAATCCCAGCTACTCAGGAGGCTACGGCAGGAGAATCGCTTGAACCTGGGAAGCGGAGGTTGCAGTGAGCCGAGATCATGCCACTGCACTCCAGCCTGGGCGACAGAGCAAGACTCTGTCTAGAAAAACAAAGCAAAGCAAAACAAAACAAAACAAAGACTCTACCTGGAGCTGTGATGTGTCTTTTGGGAAGAAGGGTAGAATTATAATCTCACTCCGGTTAGTGAAATGATGGGTGACCTTTAACAAGTTATTCCTCTTTTGGGGGCTTCAATTCCCACATCTGTCAAATAAGATTGAGTTGGAACAATTAATAAGGCTCCTTTCAGCTTAAATATTTTTAGATTTTTTTCTAGGCAGGTTTTTAAGCCAAACCAGCCCTACTTTTGTATTTATATGTCTTCTATAGCCAGTTGTTCAATCCCTGCAAGAGAGCAAGCTCTCCTGTCCCTGGGTTTCCATGTGAACAAAGTATGTTGGAGACCAGTGTTCTATCTTGTTGAGGACTTTCCAAGGGTTGTTCTGGAAATGGAAATCTAGCCCAGATCACTCCAGGGGACTAATCCCTGAATAATGTTGTCCCTTGACACGCACACATATTTTCTGATGTTTTTCTTGACCTTGGAACTGGTTAAAGACTGCACAGAATGTTCAATGAATTCTTGCAGACTGCCACAAAGAAGTCCTTCCCATCCAATATATGATTTCCCCCCCAAGACTGAGATTATTTTGGAAGCAATCCTTCTATTGTTGGAGGCAGTTTAAGGATGTCACCATAAAACAGACTTCACCTTGTTCCTTTTCTGTTTCTCTCCATTGCGATTCAGGTTTTACGTGTTCATGGTCAAGGAGACCTGGGTTATTTTTGGATAACTGGCACAGGGTTCAAGAGAAATACAGAATTATTTCATGGAATAAACCCTAGATTGGGAACTGGGAGAGCTGTTCTTGCTTTCTGACATGTTGTTTATATTCTCTGGGTCTCAGTCTCCTTATAAAAGTTAGAATGATATTGCTAGAAAGGACCCTTCCTCCAGCTCAGTGGAGGGAGATTTCTCTCCTGCTTTAACATGCCCCAAAGGCACTCTGGGCAGCAATGGTGCTGTTACCCACCCAGCTAGCCAGTGTGACTCAGTGTGGCCATGCTTGAGTCACATATTCAGTGTTTTCAGTGGCTGTGTCACCAGGGATTACCAGAAGCCTTTGCTGTTTACCCACAGCTAACAACCTGACAGGATAGGGTCAGCAGCTTCTAGTTAACAGCTGGCCAAAAGAAGTAGGGAGACGTCTCTGCAGGGGAGGAGGTTCATGGGAGTTTGTGCAAGCAAGAGAGCCTTTTTCTCTCTCGTGGTAGTTTGTTACTGCAGCAATAGGAAACAACATAGCACGCATTCACTCGGGAGCTGGGAGGGGTTGCCAGTGTGCCTCCCCTTCACGAAATCGCTTCACTTTTTTTATTTTGAGATAGAGCCTCGCTCTGTTGCCCAGGCTGGAGTGCAGTGGCATCATCTCGGCTCACTGCAACCTCCACCACTCCGGTTCAAGCAATTCTCCTGCCTCAGCTTCCTGAATGGCTGGGATTACAGGTGCCCATCACCACACCCGGCTCATTTTTTTTTTTTTGTATTTTTAGTAGAGACGGGGTTTCACCATGTCGGCCAGGCTGGTTTCGAACTCCCAAAGTTCTGGGATTACAGGCATGAGCCAGGCCAGAGCTTCACTTTGCATCTGTCTCTCCTTGGAACATTTGCTGTACTGATGACTGGGTCTCAGTGTTCTGTGTTTCCCCACATACCACAACACTACTCTTGTGAGCTACTCAGAGGCCTAAGCATCTTGGCCTGTGGGACTTTTACTCTCTAAGACAGTGGTCCTCAGAGTGTGATGTGTGGCCCAGCAGCAGCAGCATCATCAGGGACTAGAAATGCAAATTCTCTATTCCCACACTGGACCTACTGAGTCAGGCACGCTGAGGGTGGGGCCCAGCAATGTATATTTTAACAAGCGCTCCAGGGGACAGTGATGCATGTCTAAGTGTGAGGACCACTGTGCCAGGAGAGGGACCTGCAAATCCTGGCAGACAACAGGTCTCCTAATGCAGGTACCCATGGGCCAAGGAGCCGGCAGCCATTCTCTCCTGTGACCTTAGTGCCCAGCCAGTCAAGAGCCTATCTCAGGCTGAGAATACCTTCCTCCCTTCCACAGCCCCTTGCAGGCGTCACCTTTGTACAGTCTGACTGAGTTAGACACGGGAGAGCTGCTGAGCTTATTGAGTGGATGTTTATCTCCTTAGCCAAGACTCCATTCCCAGAATGAAGACGGAGGGAAGAATGCTTTTCCATATGTTCTTCCAACAAGTCATATGACAGATGAGGAAACCAAGGCTCAGAGTTTAAGTTACTCATCCAAAGTCACACTGCTAATAAATGGCAGGGTCAGAATTTGGACCCAGGTCCATCTGCCCTCAGGTGTCCTTTCTACCACAGCATCTTGCATCCCTTGACCAGAGCCAGCTCTAGGAGGATAGGGTCTGGCTCTTTCTGGATTTGAGCTGGAGCCCTCACTGAACTCTTGACCTTGCTGTGGGAACCTCCAGCTAAGCTTCTCAGACACTGGGAGGCAGGTCCTCTCCTCACTTTCACCCTGTCAGCAGAGCAGGCATCTCGGACCGTGCTGGATCCTGTCAGAGATGTGGCAGCTGCCAGTCAGTTAAGTCACAAGCCTCAGCAGGCCTGAATGATAGCCAAGGTGGTCACTATGCCAAGTGGACTGCAGCCAGGAGGTGCCTTGCCCAGCCCACCCCTCATCCTTTATTTGGAGGCCCCTCACTATCTCAGGCAGGGTCTTCTTCCCCCAGCAGCTGCTCAGAGCTTGCCATGCACCCCCTGATTCTTATGGTAGCCCAGTTTAGCAAACGGACCTGAAGTTTTATAAATAGCGCAATGGCAGGCTGGGAAGCTGTCCTGTGCAAGAGGACAGAACATGCATGCTCTGCTTCTGGAGCCATTTCCTGGGATCGGGTGATGGGAGCAACTTCTAGTGCAGATAAAGTCGAACTACTCATCTTCTGGGTCTATGCTTCGCACTTGGTCTTGCTTCTACTCTTTGGTATGTCTGTGGTTTTCCCCCCACTGCCTCTGCCTTTATGTGGTGGTGCTTCCAAGTCTGCTCCTGGGACGTTTCCTGTTCTTGGAACAGCTGCACCAGCCTGGGGTACCCTCCTGCTACCTGATCCGATAGGGAGGTGTCCAGTGGCTGTGGGCAATTTTCAGATGACCTTGTTCCCCTGACGTCATTAGATCACTATTTTTGGCTTTGCTGTTTATGCTGCAGAAGTTGGGCTGGGATGGGAGAGGAGGAATGAAGGAGGGGCTGCTCTTGGCCTCCCATTGTTCCAGGGTCCTAACAAGTAGGTGCATTTATTCTTCAACATTTACAGAGCACCTACTGAATGTCAGGCCCTAGGGCAACCAAACTGATTCTTCACTCACTTGTAAATTTATTTTTCAATGGGCATTGCTTTGTGGTACGGAGTAGTAATTAAATGTGAGGGCTCTGGAGCGAGACAGTTTGGGTTTAAATTCCAGCCGGCCATTTACTACCTCTGAAACTCCTCTGTGCCTCAGTTTCCTTTTGGAAATGGGAGTGATTATAGTATCTGCCTCATAAGGTTGCTCTGAAGATTAAAAGAGTTAGTATTTCTGTCTGACACATTGTAAATACACAATGAATGCTAGTGGCTATTACTACTAACCACAACAGCACCATGTATTGTACTAGGTACTTGGGATACAAAATTGAATGTGATGTAGTCTGCGTCTGTTTTGCACTGGCATCTGGACTCCAAGGGTCTCAGATATTGGGATGGGGTACCTAGTCAACACCAGTCAGAAAGAATACCTGCTGTGTGTACTACTATTTCCTACCTTGTGATGGAGGGCATTCAAGGGAAATAGAAACTGAAGTTTCTGGCTGGGCGTGGTGGCTCACGCCTATAATCCCAGCACTTTGGGATTATAGGGAGGCCAAGGAGGGTGGATTGCTTGAGGTCAGGAGTTCGAGAGTAGCCTGACCAAAATGAGGAAATCCTGTTTCTACTAAAAATGCAAAAAATTAGCTGAACATGGTAGTGTACACCTGTAATCTCAGCTACTCAGGAGGTTGAGGCAGAAGAATCACTTGAACCCAGGAGGCAGAGGTTGCAGTGAGCAGATATTGCGCCACTACTCCAGCCTTGGTGAAAGAGCGAGACTTCGGCTCAAAAAAACAGAAACAAAAAAGAAAATGAAGTTCCTGTCCTAGGAAAGCCTCAGAGCAGTGGCTCTTCACCCTGCCACACATCAGAATCTTTTGGGGAGATTTTAAAAAATACCAGCATTCTGGGCCCCACTCCAAATGTTCTGATTTAATTGGTCTGAGCTCGGAAGGGGCTCAGACTCGAGAGTTATAGAAACTCTCCAGGTGTTTTCATTGTGCATCAGGGTTGAGAAGTGTGGCCCCAGGTTATAGGGACATGAATCCTGGAAGCTGTGCATTGACTGCACCAGGGTGACTGTCAGGACAGTGCCTCAAAGCTGTTTCTTCTTCCAAGGCTCTCAGGATGCTTTCTAGAGAGCTGGCTCTCTGACCTGGCAGTTCTTGAACTTGGATGTGCATGAAAAATCACCTGAAATGCTGGTTTATAGACATTTCTGGGGCCTTATTCCAAGGAGGCTTCATTTTATTTTTTATCTTATTTTTATTTTTGAGACTGAGTCTTGCTCTATTGCCCAGGCTGGAGTGCAGTGGTGCAATCTCAGCTCACTGCAACCTCTGCCTCCTGGGTTCAAGCGATTCTCATGCCTCAGCCTCCCAAGTAGCTGGGATTATAGGTGCTCACCACCACGCCCGGCTAATTTTTATATTTTTAGTAGAGATGGCATTTCATCATGTTGGCCAGGCTGGTATTGGAACTCCTAACCTCAAGTGATCCGCCTGCCTTGTCCTCCCAAAGTGCTGAGATTACAGGCGTGAGCCACTTCGCCCATCCAGGAGGCTTCATTTTAAGCCAACTCTGGGGCTTAGGCACTGAGAAAACCCTGCAGTAGCTGAATTGCGAGTTCTCTGAGGCCCTGAGCCAAGAAGTCCTTCCATGGTGTTTTATAGCTCTTACCATTTTCTCTGTGAAGATATCTGTGTCCACGATATATTTGGAATTATTTATTGATCTGATTAAGAGTTACAAGAGTCATTTCCAAAAAAATTGGAAAATCTAGATGAATAAAGAATAAAAATAATCTCTCTTCGTACGCCTGTTAATATGTCCCTTTATATCCCTCCAGACATCTTCTTTGTAAATATTTTGAACAAAAAGGATCCCACTCCATGGCTGATTTTTATTTAATTAATTTATTTATTGAGATAGGGTCCCACCCTGTCACCCAGGCCATAGTGCAGTGACACAATCATGGCTCACTGCAGCTTCAAGCTCCTGGGGTCAAGCAATCCTTCTACGTCAGCCTCCTGAGTAGCTGGGACCACAGGTGTGCACTGCCATGCCTGGAGAATTTTTAAATTTTTTTGCAGAGATGGGGTCTCACTATGTTGGCCCAGGCTGGTCTTGAATTCCTGGGCTCAAGTGATCCTCCGGCCTCGGCCTCTTAACATGCTAGGTTACAGGCATGGTTGATTTTTATAGTCTTTTTTCACCTCAAATGTAACATGCCATGATTCTATAGCTCTCCCCCAATTTCATCTCTGTGTCCCCAGAGTGACCAGTTTAGTCCTTGTCACAGTAGAGCCTCCAGTAAATAATCTTAGCAATAAGATTCTACAATTGTGGGATGGAACAGTGTGTCAATTGCGTTTTCAGAGAAATCTATATCCAGTTCGCACACAGAATGCCCACAGATCTCTGCTTACTAACTTGGCTGGAAGGACAAGGTTTGCTATAAGGACAGCGATCTTACCCAGGGCTTTTCCAGAGACCTGAGAGGTCCTGCCAAGGCCCTGGGCTCAGGGGTCCAAGGTGGGAGAGGGCAAGAGAAAACAACGTGCTAATGCAGTCTTGAGTGGCTCTCAAACAGGAGCAGAGGGAAGACTGTGAGGGGAATTGGCTGCTCTCTTTGGAGTCAGAAAGGTTATTGCTCAACTCTTTGGATTTTCCATCACAGCTGAGCAGGGAGAGGGTCAGACTGGGCATGTCTTCTCTGAACAGGTCCTTTTAAAGCCTCTTGGCTGGACTGATTTCCTCTCCAGAGCCAAGGAAGCAGTGCCAGGGTGGAGTTAACCCCTTCACCCCCAACACATTCTTCCAGAGCTAGGTGAGCCTAGAAGCCTAGGCTCCTGGAAGGCAGAGCTACGCAGGGCAAGAGGCCTAAGGAGCCGTGAACTCTGGCTGGAGAAACCTTCCCTCTGGCCTTGTTAAATCCAACAGGCATAATTGCATCCTGCTGACCTTAATTCCACTGGCGGGTTTAATTGGTCTTGGCATTGCCCCACTTCCTGTCCTGCCTGTGTAGAGGCAGAGAGGGTGTCTGCACAGCTGGTGCAGGGTGGGGAAGCCCCTTCTTAAGGGTGGGCAGGGGTTCTGGCAGCCCCTAGGTGGGTGGAGGAAGTTTCCCCATGCCCCACCCCTGTGCCTCCAAGGGAGTGCTGAGAAACTTGGGGACTCCCAGGGAGCAGCTGGCTGGAGCAGGCAATTCTGTAGATTCGGAACCAGGCCAGGCTCTCATCCCAGTGAGAGGCACTGCAGGGGAGCTGGCGGGAACAGCTGAACCCTCTACCTGGGGTGTCCACAACATTATCGGGCCCCCACAGTGCTGTAGGTCCTGTGCCATTGGGCACTTTTTACATATGTGCTGGCTAAATGCTCCCAGCCATACTGTGAGAGGGAGGCAATGGGGCAGAGCAGTTATGAGCAGAGCCTTGGGTTAGATGGGTCCAATCCTAACTCTGTGACTTTGTCCTGTGACTCAGTTTTCCTGTTACTTCTGTGAAATGGGAATGAAAGAGCTGACATTTATACAGCACTCACTATGCTCACACACTCTGTTCTAATGCTTTGTCTACCTCCTGGGAGACAGGTGCTCTCCTTAAGGATGAGGAAACAAGTGAAGGCATTGTTCCAAGCTCACAGTTACTGGTCGCAGCGCTTCATTGACAGATCTCCTAATCACTGCATGGTAGGGAGTTGTAAAAATTGAAGGAAGGATACTCATGAAGCTGCTTACCCCAGGGCCTGGTCCATTTTAGGAAGAATTCAATAAGAGTTATTATTCGAGAATAATAATTGTAACAAAAGTAGCACTAATGCCCCTGAAGTTGTCCCAGCCTGGATTTTGGTGTCATTGGGAGGTGGCTCTGGATTTGAATTTGAAGCCACTCACTAGCTGAGTGACTGTGGGGACAAGCCACTTCCCTCTCTGAGCATCAGTTTTCACACCTTTAAATGGTCTAACACTTGGCCCCTACAGTCCCTTCTGAGGATCCAGGGAGCTGGATCTTTGGCATAGTCAGGCCTGGCCCTTGGTGGGCACTCAATAAATGACTGGAATTGATAACCACAATAATAACAAGGAGATGCCAGCAAGGTCCAGCATAGGGAAGTAACCCCACAAACACCAGTCTAGAGCTTTCTGGTCAATCAGTTATTTACTCATCAGACACTTATGGGCAAGACTCTGTGCTGGGGATGTGTTTAGCCCCTGGCCTTGAGGGGGCTCCCAGACAGTGTCAACCAATGGTGGGATCAGCTGGGGCACTGCGGGGAGGCGAGAAGCAGGGGACCCAACATTCCAAATTAAACTAGAACATGCTCTGGGCCAGATAGAGGGCCTGGAGTTCCTGATGATTGGCATGGACAGGAAACATTTCCACCTTTTGAATGCTGCAAGATCCACAAAGGGGTTACTCAGCAGGGAGAAGGGGTCGAGGCACAGGCTGGGATGTTTTAGGAAAGAAAGAGGACTTTGGAGTTTTTGAAGAAGACATTCCAAGCTCAACTCCTGTCCTTGCTGATTCCTTTAACTCTCCTCGTCCTCATCCAGAAAATGGGATGAGCGCTCCCCACAGAGTTATCATCAAGATGATGCTTAAAGGCAAGATGGCTAAAACGAATGACAGGTGCTCAGCACGTGAGAGCTCCCTTTCTGCAGGGGACCTGGGTTCAGAGCTCAGTTCAGCCCCTTCCAAGCTGTGTGACTTTGAGTAAATTACATAACCTCTCCATGCCTTAGTTTCCCCATCTCTCTAGTACCTACCACACTGGGTTCTTCTGAGGACTACTTGGGTGAATCAACATGAGAGCATGCAGAGCGAGGCCAGGCACGTGGTCAGTGCTGTATAGGCATCAGCTGTTACTTTTGCTTCCTGGAAGAGGCAGACTGTTGACCTTAAAGAAGAGAAATGGAGGAGAGGAGGACTGGGCCTGGAGAGGAGGGCCAGGCAGAGCAGAAGTAGTCAAGACTGAGGAAGGAGCTCCAACTATGGTTTTTACCAGCTTATACCAAAAACCCTTGACATTTGCTCACAAAACAAAACAACCCACTCATTTTGAATAGTAACCTGTTCACACAGTTCATGGTTCAAACAGAAAAGTAAAAGTATATACAGTGATGTCTCCTTCCCACCCTTGCGCCCCAGTTCCTTGCTTATCCTACTAAATAAATTCTTACGTGTATAAAGTGAAATATTATATATTATTCATCCCCCGCTTTTTGTTTTTTGCACAAACAATAGCACACTCTACATGCTACTTTGCACCTTGCTTTTTTTATTCCCCCCACTTTGGTGGTCGCTTTTTGTCAGTTCATTAACAGCTTCCTCAGTCTTTTTTTATAGGTCCCTATTTCCCCACTGCTTAGGGGGGCTGCATTCTCCCTCCCTTCTCTCATCAAGCGTTTTTCCATTGGCTTCCCATATGATAGAGGAGCCGAGGCCATGGAGTGAAGTGACTGGTTTGCTGTAGTCGGGACCTGCACCTGGATAACCACTCTACAGCTACTTCATTTTATTTTACTTTTTAAAGTATAAAGACCAGGTCTTGTTATATTGCCCAGGCCAGTCTCCAACTCCTGGCCTTGAGTGATCTTCCTGCCTCAGCTTCCCAAAGTGTTGGGATTACAGGTGTGAACCACTGCATCCGGCCTCTAGAGCTACTTCTAATGCACCCAGGTCTGGCCAGTTCTCAAGGGCCCCCTCTGAGAAAGGCTCTGGGTGATGGAAGGCTCCTTGGATCAGAGCTGTCCCCATCCCATCTTGAACACTTTAGTGGAGGATCCTTGAAAAGACTCTCTGCCAGCCCCGTTCTTCCATGTGGGTCATGGGTGAGAACTGGATGAGCTCGGGGGAGGGGCACAGAGCACTCTCCATCTCCCATGGCTATTCAGGGCAGCCTCCGTGTCCCTAGGAGCCCAAGAAAAGGACAGTTTCAAAAGAAACAGCTTCCAGGCCTAAGGACGTGTTGAGCAAGTGCCCCTGAGACAATTTCTTACCCAAAGATGATCCAAGCAGGTCCAGATGTTGGGGCACAGAGCTGGGCACTAGGGTCAGGGAGATCATCCCTGGGACTTCGTGGCTTTAGCCAGGTTCTGGGGAGCCCCAGGAAATGTAGCACACAGGTGGGCAGGCCAGGGCTCAGCCTGGGGACACTCTTGCCCTTCAGGCCTACCTGAGTACTCCCCTTCTTCCAAGCCCCCTCTGATCCTGTCCAAGTCAGGGATACTGAGCAAGGCCTGGGGAAAGGGCTGCTCCCCCAGCGCCCCAGATACCCCTCCCTTTTCTCTTCTCGCTTGTTCCAACATCATTCTCCCCCCAGTCGGGCCATGGGAAGAATGCCGTGTCCTCTGAACAGGGGCCAAGAGTGACAGGTGGTGGCAGCCCTAGCTGCATGGCCCCTGGTGTAAGAGATCCTCTCCTCCGTCCCCGCCTCCACTGCCCACACCCCTGCCTCCGCCTCTGCCCACCAGGTCCAATCCCTTACAACTGCCCAGGACTGCTCCTGAGCAGCCGCTGGGAGACAGACGGCCACCAGGTTGCCCCTCTCTACTCCAGGTACCGCTCTCCCCTCAGTTAGCAGGCCTCAGTTTCCTGTCTCACTGCAGCCAGACGAGAGGGGAAATTGGACAGCCTGACACACCCCGCTCTTGTTTCTGCAGCTAGAAAGACTTGAGTTAGACAAGCAGCAGCACACGCCTCCCTATCTCATGGCGACAGAAAATGGAGCAGTTGAGCTGGGAATTCAGAACCCGTCAACAGGTGCCAAGCTGGGGCAGGAGATGGAGGGAGGAGCTTGGGAAGGGGGGTTTTGAATCCAGGGCTGGGCAGGTTCCTCAGTGGGAGTTCTGTGCCCCAGCCTTCTTTGCATGGTGCATGGGGGACCCAGAAACAGAGGAATCTCTGGCTAGGGTTGGGCTGGGTCCAGGGCCTGTATGAAGCCCTTACTGGAGAGACCAGGAAAATGTGAAGCCACCAGGGATGGCTACTGGGGATGCACCTAAACAGTCAGGGCATGGATGATGGGGGCCACCAAGGCCCACCCAAAGGGCCGGAAGCCTCCCACAGAGGCCCTCCAAGGTTGCAGCAGCTCATCTCTAGGGGCCATCAAGTGGCCCCAGAGACTCAGTGGGACAAGCATTTGCAAGTTGTTGCCTGGGTGGGAACCTGGGCCCAGAGCTGGTCTCTGCCCAGCCTGGGTGGGGAGGGAGGGAAAGGAGGGTGGATCCTGATGGGTATCTCACCTCCTTTGCAGACAAGGCACCTAAAGGTCCTGCAGGTGAAGGACCCCTGGGTACAGGGAAAGACCCTGGCCCCTCAGACCCAAAGAAAGCTCCCGATCCACCCACCCTGAAGAAAGATGCCAAAGCCCCTGCCCCAGAGAAAGGGGATGGTACCCTGGCCCAACCCTCAACTAGCAGCCAAGGCCCCGAGGGAGAGGGTGACAGGGGCGGGGGGCCTGCGGAGGGCAGTGCTGGGCCCCCGGCAGCCCTGCCCCAGCAGACTGCAACGCCGGAGACCACTGTCAAGAAGCCCAAGGCTGAAGAGGGAGCCTCAGGCAGCCAGGATCCTGGAGAGCCCAGGGTGGGCAAGAAGGCAGCAGAGGGTCAAGCAGCAGCCAGGAGGGGCTCACCTGCCTTTCTGCATAGCCCCAGCTGTCCCGCCATCATCTCCAGGTGAATATCCCCTCCTGGGAGTGGGGAGGGGTCCTGTGGCTCCTACCCGAGGGTTCCTGCTTAATTCCCTTGTCTTAGGCATGGTCGTCATCATATTCGGTGCTGGGAATGGTAGTTCTGACATTCAGTTTCCTCTGTCCTGAGCACTGCATCTACCACCTTGTCCCTTGCAGAAACCAGAACCTTGCCATAATTCGTAGAAGGCTGGAATAAGAGAGACCCTCAAAGACCGTCTAGGTTGAACATATCTTCTCTAGGCTTCTGGGATCCAGAGTTCCCCTTACTCCATGGGCTTAGGTCTAGCCAAGGGCAGGATTGAGATGTCAGGCAGAAAGGCTAAAGGTGTCAGGCAAAAGGCTGTGTATTTCCTAGGACATCCAGCGTTTTCCTGTTCTTAATATAATTATTGGTAAGATATGAAAAGATGACTAATAACCAGATAGGAGGATCACTGACAATATTTTCATAACCATAATATAGCACATCTGTGATGCAGTCAGTTATACTTACCTGAATGCTAACGAGGTCATTAATGATATATTGTAAGCCACAATAATAACACCATATCAATTTGGTAATTATGTATTAATTATGTCACAACAGATTTTATGAATCAAGAGCTACATAACTCCCTAGTTGTATCCACATGATGATTAACCATATCAACAATCCTATTAATAGTTATTAATGATTTATTAGTGTGTTGGTAGTCAAGATAATGACCACAGTCATGAACATCCCTTGATTTTGTACCAAGTGAATTTAGCTGTATTACAACATGCATTTGGGATGGGGTTGGATTAGCTCTGCAGATTGCATTGAGACTTGCCTGAGGCCACAGGCTGTGGCCACTGAGGGCTTCACCTCTGTGTTCTCACCTTCTAGTTCTGAGAAGCTGCTGGCCAAGAAGCCCCCAAGTGAGGCATCAGAGCTCACCTTTGAAGGGGTGCCCATGACCCACGGCCCCACGGATCCCAGGCCAGCCAAGGCAGAAGGAAAGAGCATCCTGGCAGAGAGCCAGAAGGAAGTGGGAGAGAAAACTCCAGGCCAGGCTGGCCAGGCTGAGGTGCAAGGGGACACCTCAAGGGGGATCGAGTTCCAGGCTGTTCCCTCAGAGAAATCCGAGGTGGGGCAGGCCCTCTGCCTCACAGCCAGGGAGGAGGACTGCTTCCAGATTTTGGGTAGGCTGCTTCCAGATTTGGGGGCAGGTGGGGGCTGGGGCTGTCCTGGGGCCATGGGGAGGGAAGGGGGCTGTCAGTCCCAAGTCTCCTGTTCGGCGGTCTGAACTTCCCTGAGCCATACCTTACCCAGGCCCATTCATCTAAGGGTCACACAACTCCAGAAAGTATTTCCTTTTTAATGAATACTTATTCATTTGTTTGTTTTAAAAGATAGGATCTTGCTATGTTGCCCAGGCTGGCTTCAAACTCCCAGCCTCAAGTGATCCTCCTGCCTTGGCCTACTGAGTAGCTGGGACTATAGGCATGTACAACCATGCCTGGCTTTTTTCAATCTTATTTTTTAAAATTTATTTTTACTTTTAAATTTGGTATTCCCTTTTGATAGGTGGGGAAAGGAAGGCTCAGAAATGGGAAAATAAAGTGCCCAAAAATATCCAGTGACGACAAGATTTGAACCTGTCAGGCCACCCAGACTCCAGAACCCACTTTTGACTTTTTTCCACTTTGACTAAAATGGGGTTAAAAAAAAAGAAAAATCAGGCAGATTATTGGAGCAACATAAACTCTCTGGTCTATGGAATTTGGAGTCAATCTGTAGAAGGGCTCAAATGCCAGGCTTACTAGCTAAACTGCACAGTGGGGTGGGGTCATGGGAGCTATAGAGGGCTCATGAGCTGAGGAGTAGTGCCTGTGTGTGGGAGCAGTGACCAAGGAAGCTGGAATGTGCAATGGGGCAGTACTGTGGAGTGGCCTTCATTGATGATTAAACAAGCAGCCCGTGGCTTATTCGTGGGCCGCAGAGAGCTCTGAGCCTGAGTGAGCTTGGCTAGCAGGTGAATAGGGAAAGGGCCTGGGCAGGGGTGCGGCAGGGCTGGGGGTGGGGTGAGATGGGGTCAGGAGAGCCCAGAGTGTCCTGATACCCCCCTGCCTCCAGACTGAAGTGCCCTGGGAGACCCGCCAGCCTGACTGGTGAGCGGCACCGTGCCACCCAGACAGGGTGGGAGGACCTGGCGGCTGGGCGGCAGCCAGGAGCCCTGCCTCCGCCCCTAGCAGCCGCAGAGACCTCCGCCCCGCCCCGAAATTGCATCCTAGGGTGACGGGATCTGAACCAGCTCCAAAGGCCGTCTGATTTATCACCAGCCCGGCTTCCCTGCTGCCTCTTGCTATTTATAAAGAGGTTTCATTTCCCGAGGACAGCCTGCCGACCTGCCAGCCTTCAGGGCGAGCGGTTCCCCACACTTGTCGCTAGGTGGCGACCTCTCCCCACCAAACAGCCCAGTCCCTGGTCCCGCCCCGCCATAGGCGGTCTGGCCAGCTTATGGTGTTACTGGAATGGCGGGTGGGCAGGTCCCACCACCTACCCCGTCATTCAGATATAGCAACCCCACTGCCCGGCATTCCGCTGTATAGCTGCTGTGTTTGATTGTTTTTGGTGGAAATGCAGAGATAGCTCGGGATGGAGTCCTCATGCCTTATAATGCAGAGGGTTCAAAAAAGCCAAGCTCCCATCCCGTTTGTTCTGCCAGGAGAATCTGGGTCCTCTCTGATAGGGGGTGTTGTGTTGGTGGCAGAACTGACGTTGGAAACTGGGCCCCATAGCCCCTATCCTGGTGCTAGGTGTCTCCCAGGTATCACTTGGTGAACTTAACTTCCCCGGTGGGGCCCAGGCCAGCAGGAGGGGGTGGTGCCAAGGGGAATCCTCAGCAGCCCCTGGCGCTGACCATGAGGGCTGTGATCTGTCCCCTAGATGATTGCCCGCCACCCCCGGCCCCCTTCCCTCACCGCATGGTGGAGCTGAGGACTGGAAATGTCAACAGTGAATTCAGTATGAACTCCAAGGAGGCGCTCGGAGGGTGAGATCTGGGACCCCAGCTGGGCACTCATGGACAGAGAGCGCGCCAGGCTCCTGTGGCTTCACATTTCCCCTGTGCAAGGCCCAGACACGCACCCTGCTTAGACATGGCCACGTGGACACATTCACCTCTATGTGGGACACACACTGTGTGCAGCTGTCACATGCTGATGTGCACTCAGTGTTGCTGTCACTTACTCAGACACACTGTCAGCCATTCAGTGCTTCCGTAGGAAATACACAACATTTTCCTGTCTGTCTCAGCTCCAGGCACCACACTGACCCCCTCATGGTGATTCCTGCTTTGTAAAAAGCCCTGACTCAGTCTTGTACCTCTGCAGATCCTCCCTCTGCCTGAAGGTGCCCTCCCCCAGGGCCCAGGGCCTGCCTGCCCTAAACCTCTAAGGGTCGCATCCCAGGGCCATCCTCCCTACATGCCTGCCCTTCCTGTGCACGTGGTTTGTGTGGTTCAAAGAACCTGCTTCAGCCATTGTCCTGGCAGAACAGCTCACAGCTTCAGGAGGGAGTCAGGGCTGGCTGGGGTGAGTGTTCCCGTCTCACCAAAGGGGATCCAGAGGCACCACTGGGTCTGGGACCAAGTTAGGAACAGAGCAAAGGATGCCACTGACCCTGGTGGGCTCTGCGGTCCCCTTACAGCCTCTTCTCTTTCCAGTGGCAAGTTTGGGGCAGTCTGTACCTGCAAGGAGAAAGCCACAGGCCTCAAGCTGGCAGCCAAGGTCATCAAGAAACAGACTCCCAAAGACAAGGTAGTGAGGTGGGGGGATGGTATCTGCCCAGGATGGGGAGGGGATCCTTGGAGTGGGCACCTCTCGCCTCCCTCCACCGGTGCTGCTGAACCCACGGCCTGTTATGGGAGTTTGTTGCAGTGAAAATACTACACAGATAGATGGATGGACAGCCCTGCAGGAGGGGCCTGAGGACCCTATCCATAACCAGATACTTCAGTTACTGAACTTATCTGGGGACTTCCCCTTTTAGGCATGGGATATTCATGCCCTCTGGTTCAATTCAACAAACACTGATGAGTGTGGGCTCTGGACCAGGCCATGTGCTGGGCACTGGGGGTCCCGGAGTGAAGTGGGTGTGGTCCCTACCCTCAGGGAACTGATGCCAAGGTAAACAAGTCTGGCCTAGAGCTTTGCCTCTAGCACCCACAGCCTGGGCTAGGTTCAGAGGAGGCCACGAGCAGCATTTGTTCAAGGAATGAAAGAATGCAGGCAGGTAGAGTGAGGGAGTCTGCTATGTGAGGAGGTAATAGCAACCTCGTATGACCAGAGCTGTCACTCAGGGAAACTGGGGGTAGCATGTGGGAGTTCAAGAGAGCTTCTGGTTCAGGCTGAGGGGTCAGGGAAGCTTCCTGGACCAGCTGCCTTTTGAGTGAGGGCTTTGAGGAATGAGGAGACGTTCCAGTAGAGAAGGCAGGGGCAGAGTTTCAGGCAGAGGGGACTACGGGAGGAAAGGCTTGAGGGCCAGAGATAGCAGGAGGTGCCGGGGAGTGAGGGTCTGGGCATCCCAGACAGAAACTGCAGTGTGGGCACAGGCCTGCTCCCAGTGAGAGCATGAGAAGCAGCTCTAGTCGCTCTAGCCCTGGGTCCCATTATGGCTCTAAGCACACTGGAAGGAGTGCATTTTCTATGTGATAATGTCCTTCTTTGTCTGTTCCACTCACAGGGCCTGGATCTGTATTATTGACTCCTGGGTCCCAGGCCTCTATCACAGGCTCTGGCTCAGCGTAGATGCTCAGCACCTACCTGTGGCTCAATTAACTGGAGTCAGTTATCAGTTGATAACTATTGAGCACTTTTCCTTACCATCTACTGGGTCAGGGGCTGGGGAAATGCTAGTGAAATAAAAACACCCCCGCCCTCATGGGCTGACATGTTAGAGTGGACGGAAAGACAATTAAAACAGAAAGCAAAAGAAAAAAAAGAGAGAGAGAGAAGAGAAAAAAAAGGCGTGGCATCAGGTGCTGAGAAGCGCTAGGAGGGAAAAGAAAGCCAGGTAGGGTAGAGGGGTACAGGGCTGATGAGTGCCCTTTTACATAGGGAGGTGAGATCAGTCCTCTCTGAGAAAGAGGTATGTGAGGTGAGACCTGAATGAAGGAGTGGGTAAAGGCAGAAGGGGAGCCATTCTGGCAGTGAAACAAGGGTTAGTGTTTAACCATTGGATCTGGGTAGGGCAGGTGTGGAGAGAGGCCCGATTTACAGCATTTGCCATTTCCCATGGTGTAAGTATTCCTATTATAGCTGATATATCAGCCTACTGATGTGACAGCTGGCTTACAACTTTCTGAAAGTGACAAATAATGGTGTCTTAAACTAGGAAGGCGGTGGTGGAGGAGGTGAGAATGATTGGATGTATAATCTAGCTTGAAGGTAGACGATGTTGAAGAGTTGGGTTGGAGGTGGGGTGTGAGGGTGTGAGAGTAAGGGAAGAACTTAGGATGGCTCGTAACTTTTTGTCCTGCACCCTTGGGCGAAGCGTGGGAGTACTTTTGCTGCCAGGCAAGCTGAGAACAACTCAATTATGGGGAAGGGACGATGTCTAGGGTCTAATTTTGGACACGATAGATTTGAGATGTCTATTAGATAATGAAGGTAAGTAGACAGATATTGGAGTCTAGAATTCAATGGAGTGCTCAGAGGTTGAGATATGTATTTGGAAATTGATGACTTTGGATAAAATGTAAAGTCATGAGACTTGATGCAGATGCCCAGGGAGAGAGCAGAAAGAGGGAAGTGGTGAGGGGGGAGGATGGAGCCCTCGGCATGCTAGTACTCAGGAGAAGAGCCAGCGGAAGGAAGATGTCTCAGCAGGCATGACTTGGAGTGGTGAGGACCACAGATGTGGGGCTGGGGGAGAGAGGAGAGGTGAGGAGGAGGCTGAGCAGTGATCCGGGCAAGGCTAGCAGGCCTGGTCAAGGGTGTGGGTATGGAGGGTGGGTGGCAGGGAGTGATGGTGTCCAACTGGTACCCTTGACTTCCCTGGTCCCCAGGAAATGGTGTTGCTGGAGATCGAGGTCATGAACCAGCTGAACCACCGCAATCTGATCCAGCTGTATGCAGCCATCGAGACTCCGCATGAGATCGTCCTGTTCATGGAGTAGTGAGTGCCTGAAGTTGGGGTAGGGGCTGGGTGAGGGTACCAGCGGGCACGGAGCAAGCCGTGGAGGGGTCTCTGCACACAGCATCGAGGGTGGAGAGCTCTTCGAGAGGATTGTGGATGAGGACTACCATCTGACCGAGGTGGACACCATGGTGTTTGTCAGGCAGATCTGTGATGGGATCCTCTTCATGCACAAGATGAGGGTTTTGCATCTGGACCTCAAGGTACTGGACTGGGGCCTCCTGGGAAGGGTCAGGGGCAGCGTCCAACCCCCTGAGATCAGTGCTGTCACCAGCCATCCCTCTGCCCTCCCATCTCTCCCTTTCTTCCTTCATCCATCCTTCCCTTCATAGATTCAGAAAGGGTTTATGGAATACTTACCAATGCCAGGAGCCAGGGACACAGCCAAGGGAAGGGGTTGGGGGGAAGACATGGTACCAGCTTTCATGGAACTTCTAGTCTAGTACTAAGTATTTGTTGAAAGGGCCTTTTGCAGTCCTGTGAGCCCCAAGCTCAGTGTGTTACACAGACCAGTGACTAGTAAGTGTTGCAATAGCACCTGCCTCAGTGTTGGCCCATGACAGGTACTATGAGTGTCTGATCATTTATTCAAAATCAACAAATATTTCTTGAAGTCTTACTTTATGCCAGGCAATGCTCTAGGTGGTGGAGATCCTGTGGTGAACCAAACATAAAAATCCCTTCATTCTTGGAGCTCTCAAATAAGTATAACATCAGTGCAGCAATGTGCATGAGGTAGGGGCTAACAAAAATGTTTCATGAAAGAATATTGATATCCCTTTTCTTTTTTTTTGAGATGGAGTCTCACTCTCTTGCCCAAGCTGGAGTGCAGTGGCGTGATCTTGGCTCACTGCAACCTCCACCTCCTGGGTTCAAGCGATTCTCCTGCCTCAGCCTCCCAAGTAGCTAGGATTACAGGCACCTGCCACCACACCAGGCTAATTTTTGTATTTTTAGTAGAGACAGGGTTTCACCATGTTGGCCGGACTGATCTCGAACTCCAGACCTCAAGTGATCTACCCACCTCAGCCTCCGTAAGTGCTAGGATTACGGCCATGCGCCACTGTTCCCGGCCTGATATCCCTGTTCTGACCTTGCTCACTACCGTGCACATAGTAGGTCAGGAAGAGCAGATAGGCTTTTTTTTTTTTTTGAGACGGAGTCTTACTCTGTCGCCCAGGCTGGAGTGCAGTGGCCGGATCTCAGCTCACTGCAAGCTCCGCCTCCCGGGTTCACGCCATTCTCCTGCCTCAGCCTCCTGAGTAGCTGGGACTATAGGCGCCCGCCACCTCGCGCAGCTAGTTTTTTTGTATTTTTTAGTAGAGACGGAGTTTCACCATGTTAGCCAGGATGGTCTCAATCTCCTGACCTCGTGATCTGCCCGTCTCGGCTTCCCAAAGTGCTGGGATTATAGGCTTGAGCCACCGTGCCTGGCCGATGTTTTTTTTGTTTGTTTGTTTCTGTTTTTGAGACAGAGTCTTGATCTGTGGGCCAGGCTGGAGTGCAGTGGTGCGATCTTGGCTCACTGCAACCTCTGTCTTCTGGGCTCAAGCAATTATTTTGCCTCAGCCTCCCACGTAGCTGGGATTACAGGCATGTGCCACCACACCTGGCTAATTTTTGTATTTTTAGTAGAGACAGGATTTCACCAGGTTTGCCAGGCTGGTCTCGAACTCCTGACCTCAGGTGATCTGCCTGCCTTGGCCTCCCAAAGTGCTGGGATTACAGGTGTGAGCCACCGTGCCTGGCCGCAGATAGGTTTTATACATTGCAGCAACTCCAGTCAGTTGTCAGTAGCTGTCCAGAGCTCAGTGTGGAGCTCTGGGTGTGGAGCAGGCAAGGGCAGCAGGAGTGCAGGGGGTTGGCAGTCCTGATGGCAGGTATTAATGCTGTGGGTTAAGTGGCAGGACATGGAATCTTAATGTGTAGGCGTGTGAGCACCCATCAGCAAAGTGGATGGTAGTTTCATTCACTCATTCCATAAGCACATGCTGGCTATTTTCTTTAATTCATTCGTTAAGCACGTGCTGGGTACCTGCTCCTGGAAGGCCTGGTGCTAGGCATAGGGACTATGAAGGAAATGGTCCCTGTCTCATGGAGCCTCCAGGGGAAACAGACATTCATAAAACAGTGACTAACTAAATAGGTCACTTTAAGCAATGAAAAGTGTACGAGAAAATACGCAAGAGTAATGAGGAATCGCACTGGGTGAAGTTGAAGTTGGCACAGCTCTGAAGCAGACGGGGAGATGCTGTTGCTGCCTCTAACACCTGTCCCAGTTTTGCTCTGTGACTGATGCTGTCTGAGTGAGGGTGCCATCTTCCCAACAGTTCCCTGGGTTAGGCGTGTTAGTATCACTGCCACTGACAGAGGAGGACACAAACAGTGAGGAGGTGGGTTTCAGTGGGGCCAGAGTGGATGCAGGGAATTTAGATGCTGATAGAGTACGTAAGCCAGGAGAGAGATGCTGGGGTCTTGAGCCAGAGTGTCAGTTGGGGAGGGGAGGGAAAGGGACCAGATGGAGGATACATTTTGGACATAGAGCCAATCTGATGTGCTGAGGGTTTGCATGTGTGAGGGTTAGGAAAAGAAAGGATCAAGTGTGAGTCCTGAGTTACTGGACAGATGGTGGCCCCTTCACTGAGCCAGGGGCAGTTGGTGCCTGCATGATGACTTTGGAAGCCTGCCTTTCGCTTGTGAAGGCTAATTGCTTTGGGGTAGAATAGGGTCCCCCAATTAAAATGCAGTGCTCTGGGAAGAAGCTCAGTCGTGAGCCTCTATATCTAAAACGTGTTTTTTTTTTCAGGATAACTATACATTTTTCATCAAAAAAGTGTTTCACAGCCAAGTAGGTTGAGTGCCCTCCAGCCCACAGGCCATGTCCTGGGTCTCTGAGGGCCTTCCATGTGTAGACGGATCTGAGGGCCTTCCATGTGTAGACGGATCTGAGGGCCTTCCATGTGTACACGGAGAATCTCTGAAAGGAGATTTAAGTCTGCTTCATTTCTCCAAGTGCTTGTACCCTGGGACCCTTCTTTTCTTTCCTGTTTTGTGGGACACCAGGCCAAGCTATTAAAATCATTCTACTCTGAGTTAATCTATCAGTTGTAAAAGTGCCTTCAGAAAGTGTCTCATTAGGGGACTTGAGTCAAATGCCCACAGAGCCCAGACAAATAACAACAGCATGTTGAATGGGAGGATCGGGGGGTGGTGGCGGCCACGGGAGAGCTGGAGGACGTTTGTCCCATCTCAGGCTGTCAGTGGCAACTTGCTCCAAGGCATGTGGCCCATGTGGCCAGGGCTTCCGGTATTTCAGGAGGTGCTGGAATTCAGGGTTTTTGTGCAAAATCTCCTGCCTTTGAACCATTGTTAACTTAAAAATGTTTATACCCTGCAACCTCAGATTAGTCCTGTGTCCTTGTGTGATAGGAAGAGGAAACGGAGGCCCAGAGTAGAGAGGAACTGGGCTTATAGTAACGTCATCCATGTGTTCACTTGTGCATGGGACACAGGTTTCCCCTGAGCCTTGGCTGAGCCCCTACTGGGTGCCTTTGTTAGACCCTGAGGGTGGGACCCAGGAGGCCAGGAGAAGATGGTCCCTGGCCTGGAAGAGCCAGCCCTGTAGTGGTATCAGAACATCACAAGGCCAGTGCTGGAGTCAGTCCCGCGTTCATTTCCTGGCTCTGTCGCTTACTTGCTGGGCAACTATGACCTAGTCACTTCTGTGCCTGAGCCTCAGCTTTCTCAGCTGTCAAATGGGAATGGATGGTAATAGTATCTCAGTGTCACAGTTTCATCTCAAGGTAACAGTGTGTGCCTCCTAGATCTTTGGGAAGGACTGGGGAGCTAAAGTGAGAAAGTGAGTGGACTGGGCCTTACGTTTTGTAGCTCGTCATCATCACTAACTGGGGTGACAAGAGTAGGTCATCTTCCGGCAACCCTGGAGTGGTTTGAAGCCCCATGTTCCCGAGAGGAAGACTCTCCGGAACTGAGCTGGCATCCTTCTTTCTCGCCTCTCTGGAGCTTCATGTATCTGGTGGTGGCCCTGCACTGGCCCCCCAGCCCGGGGCAGGGAGTAGCAGGCTATCATGCCTCCTCTCCACAGGCTTCTGTTTCCCCATCCTCAGAACTGCTAGAATGTGGTAGTTCTTTCATGGCCTTAGACGGAGGGGATCCCACCTGACCCCATCACGGCAGGTCCTGTGCTTCAAGGCCTCGCAGAAGCCCCTCTTGGGGGACTTGCCTCAAGATCTCTCTGTAGTCGGGCGCGGTGGCTCACCCCTGTAATCCCAGCACTTTGGGAGGCCGAGGTGGGCGGATCATGAGGTCAGGAGATCGAGACCATCCTGGCTAACACAGTGAAACCCTATCTCTACTAAAAGTACAAAACAATTAGCCAGGCGTAGTGGCGGGTGCCTGTAGTCCCAGCTACTCGGGAGGCTGAGGCAGGAGAATGGCATGAACCCAGGAGGCGGAGCTTGCAGCAAACCGAGATGGCACCACTGCACTCCAGCCAGGGGGCAGAGCGAGACTCCGTCTCAAAAAAAAAAAAAAAAAGATCTCTCTGTGCCCAGAGCAGGCAGGGCTGGAGGGTCTCTGGCAGCTGCCCACTCTGGCAGCTTAGACCTCTGCCTCAGGGAGCCTGGGGCTTGCATGGGCCTGGTGGGAGAGGGAGGGTAAGCTGGTCAGAGGCCAACCCAGGCCACCCCCTTTCTCCTCAGCCAGAGAACATCCTGTGTGTCAACACCACGGGGCATTTGGTGAAGATCATTGACTTCGGCCTGGCACGGAGGTACCACCCGGGTGGGTGGGGAGGGTAAAACAAGACTCTGAGGTTGGCAGGGGATGGGGGTGGGGTGGAGGGGGCATGGGTACAGGCCGGGAGCTGTGCTCTGAGCCCTTGGTCTCTCCTCCAGGTATAACCCCAACGAGAAGCTGAAGGTGAACTTTGGGACCCCAGAGTTCCTGTCACCTGAGGTGGTGAATTATGACCAAATCTCCGATAAGACAGACATGTGGAGTATGGGGGTGATCACCTACATGCTGTGAGCTCCGAGGCGGGTCGTGTTTATGGGGTTGGTGGGGCATGGGGGCAAGCGGCTGAGGCCAAGATTGGCCCGGGGGTCCTGGTAAGGTGGTTCCACCTCCCCTATCCCTCAGTCAGAGGTCTGCTGGGGTTGGGGGTGCTAGGGAGAACAGGAAAGGGGAACGTGGTACCCATTTTATAGATGGAAAAACCAAGGTCCCTATAAAGGCATCTGGACAGCAGGTTTCGGATGACCTGGGGTGGGCAGAGGGCCAGTGGACATTTCCTATGTTTTCACCACATACCTTGCACTCGTCATTCCTCATCTTCACTGTCACCTGGGAAGCTGGGATGATTATGCCCATTTTACAGATGAGAAGAGTGAGGCTCAGAGAGGGGAGGTGACTTACCCAAAGTCACCCAGCCAGATTCAAACCCAGGTCTGTCCCATGAGAGGCTGGGGGTCTTTTCAGCACATGGCGCTGCCTCCTAGGATCTGCCCCTGTTCCCTACCCTCCTGAAGGTGACTCAGCACCTGCAATCTCACCTCCCTGCCCCCTGCTATCCCCTCCCTCTAGGCTGAGCGGCCTCTCCCCCTTCCTGGGAGATGATGACACAGAGACCCTAAACAACGTTCTATCTGGCAACTGGTACTTTGATGAAGAGACCTTTGAGGCTGTATCAGACGAGGCCAAAGACTTTGTCTCCAACCTCATCGTCAAGGACCAGAGGTGAGGCTCACCCCAGAACCTGAACTGTATGTGTGCAACCTTAGTGTGTCTGAGTGCTGGCAGGGCAGGAGCCGGGTAGAGAGGCCAGCTCAGCCCATGGGGCCTCATGAGCATGCAGCCCACCCTCACCATGCTGCCTCTCCCCCAGGGGCCGGATGAGCGCAGCCCAGTGTCTCGCCCACCCCTGGCTCAACAACCTGGCAGAGAAAGCCAAGCGCTGTAACCGACGCCTTAAGTCTCAGATCTTGCTTAAGAAATACCTCATGAAGAGGCGCTGGAAGGTACTGCTGGATTCGGGGTGGGGAGGAGGGAGGACTCTGGAGTAGGAAGGGCTCCTGGCGCCAGATCCCAGCCTCCACCATCCCTGCCTTGGCAGGTTCTGTTGACCAGGCCGGGCTCTGTATGGAAGACAGGGTTTACTTTTCTGTTTTTGCCCTGGACTGGCTCCTGTCCTGGAGTGGAGACCTCCACCCAGCCTTCCACTCAGCCCCACCCAACTGGGGCTCTGGCTTCCTTCCTTCATTTTTCAAATATTTCTTGAGCATCTGCTACTTCTAGGCATTGGGATATAGGAGTGGACAAAAGAGACAAAGATCTGTCTTTGTGGACTTACTTTTGGTGGGAGGTGGGGCATTTTCTGTCTTTTTTTTTTTCTTTCAATACAGAGTATTACTCTGTCACCCAGGCTGGAGTACAGTGGCGTGGCGTGATCTTGGCTCACTGCAACCTCCACCTCCCGGGTTCAAGCAATTCTCCTGCCTCAGCCTCCCAAGTAGCTGGGATTACAGGTGCCTACCACCACACCTGGCTAATTTTTGTATTTTTAGTGGAGACAGGGTTTCACCATGTTGACCAGGCTGGTCTTGAACTCCTAACCTTGTGATCCGCCCTCCTCGGCCTCCCAAAGTGCTGGGATTACAGGTGTGAGCCACTGCGCTCGGCTGAGTTGGGGCATTTTCTAGAGCCCTGGGGAAATAGGGTTAAAGAAGGGTTTTAGAAAAAATAAGGGCCATCTGCCAGGAGAGAGGTTGCACTTTTATTATTATTATTTTTTTTAGAGACAGGGTCTCACTCTGCCTCACTGGCTGGAGCACAGTGGTGCCATCATGGCTCACTGCAGTCTTGACCTTCTGGGCTCAAGTGATCCTCTCCTTTGGCCTCCTGAGTAGCTGGGACCACAGACACATGCCACCATGTCCAGTTAATATTTTAAAAATATTTTTGTGGAGATGAGGTCTCACCATGTTGCTCAGGCAAGCAATCCTCCTGCCTCGGCCTCTCAAAGTGCCCAGCCTGCACTTCTAAATAGGGGGGTCAGGAAGGGTTCACTGAGAAGCATGTGAACAAAGACCTGAAGGTGGGGAGGGGTGAGCCATGCCAATACTGAGAGAAGAGTATTCCAGGCAGAGGGACGAGCCAGTACAAAGACTCTGAGGCAGAGGTGCAGTTGGTGAGTTTGAGGAACAGGTAGGAGGCCAGTATGGATGGAGTGGAGTGAGCAAGGAGGTAAGGAATGAAGTCAGAGAGGAAGAGGGGGACAGGAGGTGGAGGGACTCATCAGCTATGGCAAGGGGTTTATGTTTTACATGGAGCAAAACTGGAGCCATGGGAGTGTTTGGAGCAGAGCCATCCTCGGTTCAGGTCTGGCTGACCTATCCATTGAGTGAGGGAAGGACTCCTGGACAATGTCGTGTCATGGCGCCTCCTGTGGCCGTTTTGGGCACTGCGCCTTCCCTAGCCTGTGACCCTCCTGGACTGCAGGGGACTTAGAGGATGCTCAGACACCCTGCAGCTGCCCCCCTGTCCTGGTGTTAACTGGGACTCCCTGTCTTCTATTCTCTAGAAAAACTTCATTGCTGTCAGCGCTGCCAACCGCTTCAAGAAGATCAGCAGCTCGGGGGCACTGATGGCTCTGGGGGTCTGAGCCCTGGGCGCAGCTGAGGCCTGGACGCAGCCACACTGTGGCCGGGGCTGAGGCCACACAGCCCAGAAGGCCAGAGAAGGCAGCCAGATCCCCAGGGCAGGCTTGCCAGGACAAGGCTGTGCCAGGCTGGGAGGCTCGGGGCTCCCCACGCCCCCATGCAGTGACCGCTTCCCCGATGTGAGCCGCCTCAGAGTGTGGCCTCCCCAGACAGGGCTCCAGCCATTCGGCCACACCCCAGACTCCAGGCCCCTATTGAAGCCGCTCCCGGTTCCCTCCCCAGCTCCCCATCTTTGAACTGCCGCCGTGGTGACCCCTGCTTTTCCCCACTGGGAGCATCCTCAGCCTGGGCCTGCTCCTAGCTGGGGTGCCATGGCTGGGGGCTCTCAGCATGTAGGGCTTCTATGGTTGTGGATGGGAGGCTCCTGGCGGGGCAGGAAGGCCGCAACGCCGATTCCTAAGGCCCAGCTGCCAGGGGAGACAGAGCAGGCTTTGTGAGAGAGGACCTCTATGCCCCCGCCACCTCCCCACTCCCAGCAGATAAGGCCGAGCCCACACCATCTGGCCCAGGCTGGCCCCCACCCACCTTCCTTGCGACCACCAACACACAGGAACTCTGTGTGAGAAAGAGGGCGCCCAGCCCAGGCCTGGTGGATGGGGAGGGGAGAAGCCAGGGGACACAGGAGACCACCCCCGAGCTTGCCTCAGGGCCAAGCCAGCCCAACCCAACCACTGGGGGTCCCCATCTCGGGGATCACCCATGGCCTTAGATGATGGGGTCAGCAGGCCCAGGAGAAGTAGGAAGGCCATGGGGCAGCCCCCAACCTGCTCTCAGCTTGTGCCTTGTAAATAAATGTACAGGTTGGATGTGGCCTCCTTCCCTCTGTGTATGCCTGCAGTGGTGTGAGGTCGCCGATGACCACAGTTCACTGAGCACCTACTGTATGCCGGACACTTTAGCAACATCCGTCAGCTCATAGCGCAGTGGTTCATGCAGGCTCAGGTGCCAGACTTCGCAGCATATGATGTGGGCAGGTGGCTTCTGCATGTTGTGCCTCAGTATCCTCACCTGTGAGAGAGCAGTCAGAGCAACAGCCGACACTGGGTGTGTGATTACTGTGTGCCCAGCTTTACTTAAAGCACCTGTGCGTGTGTTAACTCATTTACTCCTCACAGCAAGGTTAAGGGCAGGTTTTATTTGTTTGTTTGTTTGTTTGTTTGTTTATTTAGATGAAGTCTCACTCTGTCGCCCAGGCTGAAGTGCAGTGGTGTGATCTTGGTTCACTGCATGCAACCTCCGCCTCCCGGCTTCAGGTGATTCTCACGAGGCGGGTATTATTCCTGTTTTACAGAGGGAGAAACTGAGCCAGAGAGAGTGTGCTAGGGTCTACCTCATAGGGTGGGGCCATGGCTGCAGCATCAGTCAGACTGAGCTAAGGCACTCAGGGCTGTGCTTGGCTCAGGGAACGATAATGTTCTTATCCTTACTCCACAAATGAAGAAACTGAGGCTCAGAGAAGAGAAGGAACTTGAATGCCACTCAACAAGTCAGGGACTGGGGCTTGAAAGGAACTTTTCCGTCTCCCAGAGCAGGGCTCTGCCCATGCGTTCCCTCTGCCTCTCACCAGGACAGGGTGTAAGCAGAGAGCCTGGTCTCCAGGTGGAGGCCAGGTCTAGCAGGCCTGTGATGGGTCTGCAATGAGGGCTTCAGGGGAGAGGACTGTTTTCTGCTTTTCCCAGTGGTCACAGCCACCTCACCCCAGCAGTGCGGGGCAGGGGAGGCTCCATCTGGGGGAAGCCCAGAGGGCAAGGGAACTGAACCCTGATAGGGTGCAGCCTTTCTGGCTGTGAGGACGACTGAGAAGTGGGGCTGGCCTGTGGGAACAGAGAGGTTCCAGCAGGAAGAGCAGAGACAGCAGTTAACATGCATCCAGCACCCGCCGGCTGCTGGCCCTGGGCGCCACATGTGTTGACGATCACACCGGCTGCACACGGTGACTCTGCAAGGTGTTGTGTTGTGTCCATTTCTCAGAGTGGGGAGCCAAGCCTCAGAGAGGTTCAGCTACTTGCTCAGGGCCACATAGCTAGTCAGTGGCAGAGCCAGGATTTGTGCCCAGATGGTCTGGGCCCAGAGTCCCTTCTCTTCACCACTGCCTGCCGCCTGAGAAACCTTCGGCTTGCCCTCGGACAGAAACCTTGACAGTTCATCCCATCCCTCTCCTGCCTCCGTGAACACTGGTCCTCACTGCGATCCCCTCTCTGTTTGAGCCGGGGAGTTCAGAGTCCAGTTGCACCATATCACTTGGGGTGGTGAATGGGTGGCTCTGAGGCCTGAGCCTGACTTGCAGTCTGGGGCGTGGGGGGCCTGGGGAACCTGGCTTGGGCTCTTGGTAGGAGGTGCACTTATGGGCAGGGCCCCTAGGGCTGTGGATTCCTGCCTGCCTGCCCGTCCGCCACCTGCCAGCTGGGCCAGGCCTGTGGTTTCCTCTGAGTGGTTTTCTCGGCCTCACTGGCCCCCACCCATGCTGAGCCTCGGCCACACAGTGTGTTGATGAGGGATGAGTCACCACTGTGGGGGGAGGGAAGGAAATGAAGTCCAGCCACAGCGGAGATCCAGGGCCTGGATCCAGCTGGGGAAACCGAGGCCAAGATGGGGAAGGTCCTTCATCAGAGACAGTAACAGCTGGAACTAGAACCCAGGACTCCTGACTCCCAGTGCAAGCCTCAGTTTCCCCTCTATAATATGAAGATGATAACCTCAGCTCTTTTCTCTTCTGCCACTCCTAGGGCCATTGTGACAGTTGAGAGATGGGATGGGGTGCTCATGCACCATATTTTACAGGTGAAAAAAACAGGTTCAGAGAGGGAAGGTGATTTGACCAAGGCCACACAGCAAATTAACATGTCCCATGCAAGAAGCCTATTCAGAACCCAGCTCCACCCCTTCCCAGGAGCTCTTTATGAAAGCTCTTTAGGATTCATCAGGTGCTTCCTTTGGGCCTCTCCTGGTCCCCAGCAGCAGACAGTATAGATTTGATAATATGGATGGGGAAATGTGGGTTCGGAGAGACCTTTTCCCACTGAGGGCCACGGAGCACACTGAGGGCAAAGCTACAGCCACAGCCCCTGTGGAGAACTGGGTCTGCCCCTGTGCAGGCTTAGGCCCCAGCCCCATTGCTTTCAGGAACGCTCCCATCCCTGGCAGCTACAAGGAAGAAAGATTTTTCACACTAGGAGCTGCCTTGATGGAGGGAGAGAGCCCATAGCTGGTTTGGGACTGTCAAGCTGGACCAGGACTGAGCAAGGGTTCCCAGGGCGTCAGTTCTCTGGGTGTCAGGCTGAGCTTCCCTGCCCCTTGCATGGCTTGCTCTGCCCACCACAGGCACCAGGGCCATGGGCCCCTCCTGCTCAGTGTCCGTCTCAACGCCGATGCTGTGTTCTTCCCTTGCAAGGCACTTCTGTGCCTGGGCTTCCCCTGAATGGGGTCTTGGGCCCTCTGTGAGCTAAGAAGGGTTAACACTCTCAGTGGGAGCGCTCCTCCCAGCTGGTCCCAGCCCAGAGAGTTTTCCTCCAAGACCATTTCCTGCCTCAGGGCCTTAGCCAGGCCCACAGTGACCACCCCCATGGGTCTGGAAGCCACTAAGGCCACATCTGGTTTGGATTACATCAGGGCTGGTGACGCTGCCTTTTCCTGTCTGGGTCCGGTGGCCTTGAATTCCACTGGCCACCTTGGACCCAACCAGACAGTGATGGGTAGCGATTCAGCCAGTGATAGGGCTGCCCCGAGGGCGTGGAGCAGCTGGGGCTGTCCTGAAGGATGTGCCCACCTGGACCAATCTCCTACCTATGCAGCTGCCTATGCACCTGTTCCTTCCTTCGCGTTAATGGGTAATATTTATCGGCCACTAGGAACTATACCAAGTGATTCCATCAATTAACTCATTTTGTCCCCACCCTATGAGTAGGTATTTTCATTATCAACATTTCACAGATGAGGAAACTGAGGCACAAGGAGTGTATGGACAAGTCCACGGGCTCCCAGCTGATGAATAGGGGAATCAAGATGTGAGGCAGGCCATTTGACTTCCCACACAGTGACCACTTCACAACCATTTGTTGAGTCCGGTTCTGGGCCTGGCCCCCAGCGAGAGCCTGGGGATGAATGAGTCATGGTCCTTGCCCTTGGGGAGCTCACAGCCTCTGGAACCCCAGTGGGAGGATGGGGATCAGGGTGAAGCTGGAAGGAAACTCATGAAACCATGAGAACAGGAAGGAGACACTAACCCCTATTCCCTTCTCTTCAGTGGGAGTCACACCCAAGCTGAGGGCACACAAGGAGCAGGGCTTTTCCAGACAGAGTGAGGAGGGTGTTCCAGGCACAGGGGACTGCTGTTCAGAGACTTGGAGCTGAGTATAAGCTCATCTTGAAGAAGACCAGTAGGGCTTTTGCATCAGATGAAGCAGGAAATAGGTCTGGAGAAGTTAGCAGGAGCCGGAATGGCAGGCTGACCTGGGACAATGGGAAGCCGTGGAAGGGAGGACAGAGATTCATGCTTACAAAGGATCCCCGCAGCCAGGGAGGTCAGTGAATGGGGGAGAGAGGCTGGAGGCAGGGACACCCGGTGGAGGCTGAGCCATGTCTGCTTGAGAGGCTGCTAAGAACTGTGGGGAGAAGAGGGAGACGCCTCTAGAGAGATAGGCTGATGACAGAGAGTTTGGGTTCCAGGTTAGACAGAACAGGGTTCGTATCTACTTATTTGCCCTCCCTGAGCCTCAGTTTCCTGTCTGTAAAATGGGGTAAGAATCGTACCTGCTTCCCAGGATAATGAGAAAGTTACATGAGATCTGTAGGTGGAGCCTGGTACAGGCTACTGAGCTTATGTATGTTTCAAAACTATTTCTCCGACCCCGGCTATGTTCCAGACACTGCCCTAGGTGCTGGAGACAAGCAACGAATAGACAAAAATCCGTGACCTGGTGAAGCTTCATGCCGGGGGGGAGACACACTGAATGGCAATAATGAATTTAGAATGTGTTAGTGGTTGGAGAAATGGGGAATGTGGCGGCCAGGCAGGGCTTCTTTGAGGACGTTTGAAAAGAAACTGGAGGATACAAGGGAGTGAAACCTGGACATTCATGGAAGATAAGACAGAGCCAGTATACAGGCTGCTTGGAGTGAGTGAGGGGGAAGGAAGGAGGAGCTGGGGCCAGACCACAGTGACCCTCGCCTATTAGCAAAACAAGGAGCCTTGTTGGTGGGGAGGTCTTCGAGAAATTTTTTTCTTTTCTTTTTTTTTTTGAGACAGAGTCTTGCTCCATCGCCCAGGCTGGAGGGCAGTGGCATGATCTCAGCTTACTGCAACTCCACCTCCTGGGTTCAAGCGATTCTCCTGCCTCAGCCTCCCGAGTAGCTGGGATTACAGGTGCCCACCGCCACGTCCAGCTAATGTTTTGTGTTTCTAGTAGAGATGGAGTTTCACTATGTTGGCCAGGCTGGTCTCGAACTCCTGACCTCAGGTAATCCACCAGCCTTGGCCCCCCAAAGTGCTGGGATTATAGGCGTGAGCCACCGTGCCCAGCCTTGAGATTTAATTCATGGCAAATGAATGAATGGTGACCATGACTCCATCCATCCACTCCTAAACCTTTATGGAGGGACTACTATGTACTAGTCATCGAGTTAGGGAAGATGACAAAACGCGTAAGGCAGACCCAACCCTTGGCCCCTGAAGTTTACATTCTAAGGCACAGACACAGTATAACGTGAGTACATGCGCACATGAGTAATTCTACATTGCAGCAGATGCTATTTCAGCAACACAAATGGGATGCAGAGGGAGAATGATCTGGGGGCATCCAATTAGATAAGGAAGTGCAGGAAGGCTTCTCAGAGAAGGTGATGTGATGTGGGTCGGGAGAGGCAGCCAGTGGGGGCAAAGGGAACAGCCACTGCAAAGGCCTAGAGATGGAAAAGAAACTCACGGGAGGCGAGTGTCCTAAGGGAGTGGGAGGGTGGGCCCTCTCATTTGTATGCTCAGGGAGACCTCAAAACTGGCCCTGAGGGCTGTGGTCAAGAGGAGGCAGCCCCGGTTTTTCCAGGGACACCAGGCTGGGTTCTGGCTGACAGTGACCTGTTTTTAGCCATGGAACCGCTTCTTTCTGCCCCACCAGCTGCCTCCCTGAGTCACCACCTAGTACCAGAAGGGTGGGGACAAGAGATTAGGCACCTCCGGACCTGTGGGGATGTGAGTTTTGCCCTGTGTGAAGGGAGGGATGGAGAGGACTACACTGAGGTCATGAGGTCCTCTGATGGGGTTGTTTTATTAATAAATTCTAATTTCATTCCTGTTGACTGAATTCTGCAGGTAGTGTGCAGGACAAGGCTTCCCGCATACCAGTCCTGGGGACTGGAATCATTGTCCCCATTTTACAGGTGAGGAAACTGAGACTCAGAGAGGTGAATCCACTTGCTCAAGGTCACACAGCAAGGAAGTGAAGATGCCAGGAACTGAGTCAAAAGCTTTGTCTATGTAACAGTCCTTCCTCCCCCTAAATCCTGTCCTCCTACCTCCACAGCAGCTAGACACTCCTCTGGGGCGTAAATCAGGTCAAGGGAGACATGTCCAGGACCCAAATACCTATTTATTGTACTTAACAAACACTTATTTTATTTTATTTTATTTTTTTGAGATGGAGTCTCGCTCTGTCGCCCAGGCTGGAGAGCAGTGGCGCAATCTCAACTCACTGCAAGCTCCGCCTCCTGGGTTCAAGCGGTCCTCCTGCCTCAGCCTCTTGAGTAGCTGAGACTACAGGCATGTGCCACCACACCTGGCTAATTTTTGTATTTTTTGTGGAGACAGGGTTTCACCTTGTTGGCTAGGCTGGTCTTAAACTCCTGACCTCAAGTGATCCTCCCGCCTTGGCCTCTCAAAGTGTTGGGATTACAGGCGTGAGCCACCACGCCAGGCCAACAAATACTGATATTGTAGCTGCCATGTGCCAGACCCCGTTCTAAGCACTTTGCCAATATTAACTCATGTAATCCTCACAATAACATCATGGGGGTAGATACTGTTAGGGTCCACATTTTACAGATGGGGGAAACCCAGAAAGGGGAAGCAACTTGCCCAAGGTCACACAGTTAGAACGTGGTGCCTGGTCCATGGGTGGATGGGAGTCTGGGTGTGGAAGGGATGTTTTGGCTGAGGCCTGGATTCCTGGATTGCATACTCTCCCAGCAGGCGGCATGCCAGGCTGGCCGACACAACCTCCCGGCTTTTTCTCATCACTGTGGCAGCCTTGCAGGGCCCTGCCCTCCAAGGGAAAGGGTCTCCTTCCCCTTAGCCAAGGTGCTGTCTGGAGTGTGGGCAGGAGTGTCTAACTCTGGGTCATGGAATGCCATAAACCAGGGAAGGAAGGGGGCGGGCGGAGAGCAGGCTGGAGATAAGGCATCGGGAAGGAGGGGCCGGCTGAGAAGGCCAGCCCTGTGGGTGGGTGAGGGTGGCCTCCCCCGGGGCCAAGAGTTCTCTCCTCCCTTGGGAGAACAAAGGCCGAGGCCAGCAGGTGAAGCTCCTAGCGGTCTTTCAGAGCTGCCACACTTCTGTGCGAAGGGGTCAGCCACCTGGAAAGGCAGTGGGCTCCCCGTTCTTGGAACCCCATGTGATGTCGACTACTTTAACGTAGACAGGATTCAGAAATCGGGCAGGAGGCGCCCTTCAGGCTCTGATATTCCAGGAATCTGAGTTGCTATGATTAAAAACTCTGGAAGATTCTGAAATACTCATTTCAGACTCTGATTCTCCCATTTTAGGATTTGATTTGTCTAACTCTGTAAGGGTCTCAGTATCCTTCTTTGCTCTCACCTGCTAAAGAGGAGGCATGGGGACTGGATTCCCTCCTAGAGACAGGCACGCTTCCTATGAGGAGGGTCCTAGATGCAGAGTCCAGCGAGATGGCCCCATCCCTCCCCTCCAGAGCTACATTAAGGCATCAGAGGGGGTGCCAGGGATGGGTTGAGCAGCGGCTCTGCTCCTGCCTTGCTGTGTGACCCTGGGCATGTCACGTATCTTCTCTGGCCTTGGTCTCTCCATCTGTGCCAACGGGCTCTCTCTGGGTCGACAGAGGCATTCACTGTCCCCCGCAACCCCTGTCCAGATGAGGGTGGTCAGCTGGGAGCCAGAGGTGAATGTTGGTCATGGAAAGAATGTGAAGGCAGGAGGCCCCATGGGTGGGGTCCCGGGTTGGGCAGCTAGCCAAGGGTGCATGAGATCATGGTGTCTCCTTGCCCAGCACCTCCAGAGAAGGGACCTCCTCCAGGCCATCCCCCAGGTCAGATCCATTCCTGGGACTCAGACCCTGAGTCAGGCTGCCCTTCCCCGCAACCACTGGGCGAAGGGAGTGAAACGCAGAGAGTTGGGCACTGGTCCAGGTTCATATAGTGAGTCCAAGGCATGAGCTGAGTCCAAGGTCCTGCTTGGGGAGTTGGGGCTGAGGGGGCCTGTCTTCACTTCACGACTATATCGGAGGTCAGAGAGAGATGTGCAGAGGGGGCTCTGAGCCTGCATGTGGGCAACCCTTTCGCACGTTCCCCCAGGGCAAGGGATGAGCAGGAGACTCAGCCTCCTTCTCCACAAGTCCCCACCCTAGTGCAGAGCTAAACCTCCTTGGTTCAGGGGGATGCCGGAGAGTGCGGCGGCAGAGGCCTGGGCTCCCCCAGCCCAGCCGGCCTCCCATCCTCCTAGTAGCTCAGAACCCAGGCTGGGAAGGGACTGGGGTCACCAGGGCTCCACAGGAATGCACAACGGGAACAGTGCCCGGCAGAGGCCTCTTTCCCTGACCCAACTGAGAAACAACTCTCATCCCTTTGAATCTTGTCTGTCTCTGCCTCTGCAGGGTCTGTCTCTCTGCATCTCTCTCTTTCTCTGTCATATACACACACGCAGCCAGAGACATACTGATCCACATAGGCACACACCATGGTGCAGACTCACACAAGAGCCTCCTTCCCCCTCCTCACCATGCCCTGCACACAGAGGGCCTTTCCTCTCCCCTCTGCCCCATAAGGCTGCCCATAGGAGGCTGCACAGACCCTTGCTCCTTCTCCCCATTGTTAGATGGGTTCCGGGCTGGGGTTCGGCAGGCATAGTGGGGAGGGGCCCCACAGCTGGCCAGGCGTTTTCCCAGCCCCTCTCACCCTGCAGGTCCCCCTCCACCCCAGCTCTGAGACTGTGGGAACCAGACAGTTCGGGCTGTCCAGCCGGGCTCGCTTCCTCCCAGGCCCCAGGGGACCTGTTGGGGGAGGAGGGAGCAGCAGAGGCTGGAGTCCTTGGGGCTGCCTGGGCAAGGGAGGGCCTCTGAAGCAGACAGGGCTGCCCAAGAAGGGGACTCCAGCCCCCTGGGCGAAATCTCGTGGGACATAAGACCCTCTAGACCACATACCAAAAACCAGAATGGGGGTGCCCCAGCATCCCTCTCTCTTCTCCCTATGCCCATGATCCAGATAGGAGGACTGAGGCTCTGGGGAGGAAGCCATTCGCCTCTGCTCCTCCAGTGCTGGGGTCTGTGAGGACAGCGGTTTCAGGTTCCTATCTCTGTTCCTCTAACGAGGACCAAGAATATCCCCATTTCTCCTGCTTCCTTGTGAAGGGGTAGTTAGAGAAGGTCAAAAGTCAGGGCTTAGTAGGATAGTCACAGACCATACCACTGGCCCCAAGAAATGCCGTCTTAAAGAGTCACCAGAGGACCTCAGGGAGCTAGGGGTTCAGGGGAGCTCCCCCATTAATGTGGGAAGTCCAAACAGGGGGTAGGTGCTGCCTTTTGAACTCTGGGTGCCCTGTCTGCACAATGGGTAAAGGGTGCTTTTCTAGCCCTGGCCTTCCAGGATTTCAGCAAAGCCCTCCCACCTCTGGGGGTCACCACCAGCTCTGCCCTGACCCTCTTCTCCACCCCTGTGTCCTCACTCAAGCTGCAGGTCAGAGGATGGAGGGTAAAGCCACACAGATATGGTTTTGATTTGCCCTCTGCCATCCATTTACCATCTAGAGTTGGAGCTGGTGAGCCTGTTTCCACCACTGTAAACGGGGCCAACCTTCCATATCACACAGGTGAGATGATATATACAAGCTCAGGATAGGATCAGGGTCACAAATTGTCAGGCGTAGTATGACGTAGTATGACGACTACGCCTATGGGGGCTATTGAGTCCCAGTGTCTGAGACTGGAGAATCTGTCCCTCAAGCCAGCCCAGGCTTGCCCCTGCCCAGTCTCTCTCTTGCCTGTATCCTCCTTTCCCTGCCCCCCATTCCCTACCTCCCCTTCCTCTCCCTTTCTGGGAAACTCCCTGAGAAAGTCCCCAGCAGGAGAAAACCTCATGTGAGACATTCTCACCCAGGGTCTCTGCCCCCACTGCACAACCCCACAGCTATAGCCATCCCACATACAAGCGGGCGCCCTGGCCCTCAGCCCCCAGCCATCAGGCAAGCTGACCCTCATCATCACATGGCTTTATTGGCCCTGAGAGCCACAGAGTAAATCCCAAGAGGCCCCGCTTCCCCTCACCCCCAAGTTAATCCAGAGGCCCCAGGGGCCAAGCCGAGCACCGTTTCCATCCTGGCTTTCTGTGTGGTTGTCCTTGGCTCACCAGGGCTGGGTCCTTCGAGAGTTCTCCAGGTCCTAGAGCCAGGCTCAGCCTGGAGGGTGAGGGACCTGCAGGGACTGTGCGAGACGAGGCTGCCTTTACTCAAAGAAGAACATTCCTGGTGTCCGGTATAGGCAGGGGGTCAGCCCCAATGGGTAGCTGGAGCCTCCCTGGACAGGGAAGCCACCCGCAACCCAGGGTTCCTTGTGGTCAGCTGGCAGGGGCAGCGGGGCCCGGAGTGAGGTTGGAGGGGTGGGTGGTGCCGGGGAGGGGGCTGCTGAGACCAAGAGGTGCTCCAGGCCTGGGTCAGCCCCCATGCAAAAATTCAGTGCCTGCAGCCGACACTGGTAGCTGCTCCCGATGCTTGCTTCCGGAGACGAGATGGGTGTAGGGGCCTTATTAAAACCCCCAGCCTCCGAGAAGCCGGCAGGAAAGCCAAACGCTGGGCATGAGGAAGATGAGGTGGCCATGGGGAGCTCCCCTGGGCATGCAGGCTTGGGTGTAGAAATCTCTTTGGGCTCTGTGGGTGGCCGAGGCCTGCCATCAGTGGTTGCTGGGCACATACTGGCTGGCATGGCCCCTACCAGACCCCCAAAGCTTAGGCCCTTGGGGTCTGGCAGCTCTGGTGGGAATGAGCACTGCCTGCCGGTCATGGTGTCGGGGACTCCTGGGTCCTGGCTGGTCGCCCTGAGGGGTCCACGGCGTGCCTTGGCCGGGCCCCTGGTGCCCTCAGCACCTGTCCGCCGGGTGAAGCGGCGGCGGCGGCGTAGGAAGCTGCCGTGCTCAAACATGTCGTGGCAGTCAGGGTCCAGCGTCCAGTAGCTGCCCTTGCCTGGCTTGCGGTCATCACGGGGCACCTTGACAAAGCACTCGTTGAGTGACAGGTTGTGGCGGATGCTGTTCTGCCAGCCGGGCCGGTTGTGGCGGTAGAAGGCAAAGCGGCCCATGATGTAGCGGTAGATGCCACTGAGCGTGGCCCGCTGCCCCGGCGAGCTCTGGATGGCCATGGCAATAAGGGCGATGTAGCTGTAGGGAGGCTTGGTTGGCTCAGCTGCAGGGGCCCCGGGCCCGGGCAGAGGCTGCTGCTGCATGCTGGCCGGGCTGGCCGGGCTGCTGGGACCTGCTGGGTCAGGCTCGGCGTCCAGGGCTGGCGTCCGGAACAGCCTGCCCAGGCTGGTTAAAAGGTCCACTGGCCCAGCCTCCCAGCCTGGAAAGGCAAAAAGGGGTGGGTCTGCTGAGTTGTCCTCCCCTCCTCCCTCGCCCTACTCCCGCAAGGCCCAAGAGAGGCGGGCAGGAGAGGCCAGTAGTGGGAAGCCGAGCAGCTGCCAGGGATGAGGAGGTGGGAAGGAAGGGACTGCGACCCTCAGCCCACGTGTGCTGGGTGGTGGTGGCTAGGGAGGGACAGGATGTGAAACTGAGCGGGACAGAGACAAAAACAAAATGAGACAGAGACAGAAACATATGAAACAGGGAAAAAGAGAGACAGAGACAGAGAGAGAGGTAGAGATATCACAAGAGGGAGAAAGATGGAGAGGTAAAGATAAGACAGAGGCAGACATAATGGACAGAGACACACAGAGCCTCTCAGACACTCACAGAGAGACACACACACAGACACAGACATACACGTAGTGACACACAGAGACAGACACAGACACACAGAGAAAGACACACACAGACACAGACACACACACAGACATAAGCACACACACATAAACACAGAGACACACACAGACATAAGCACACACACATAAACACAGACACACACAGACACAGACACACACACAGACATAAGCACACACACATAAACACAGACACACACAGACATAAGCACACACACATAAACAGAGACACACACAGACACAGACACACACACATAAACACAGACACACACACAGACACAGACACACACATAAACACAGACACACACACAGACACACACACAGACATAAGCACACACACATAAACACAGACACACACACAGACACAGACACACACATAAACACAGACACACACACAGACACACACACAGACATAAGCACACACACATAAACACAGACACACACACAGACACAGACACACACAGACATAAGCACACACACATAACACAGACACACACCAGACATAAGCACAACACACATAAACACAGACACACACGACACAGACACACAACATAAACACAGACACACACACAGACACAGACACACACATAAACACAGACACACACACAGACACACACACAGACATAAGCACACACACATAAACACAGACACACACACAGACACAGACACACATAAACACAGACACACACACAGACACACACACAGACATAAGCACACACACATAAACACAGACACACACACAGACACAGACACACACAGACATAAGCACACACACATAAACACAGACACACACAGACATAAGCACACACACATAAACACAGACACACACAGACATAAGCACACACACATAAACACAGACACACACACAGACATAAGCACACACACATAAACACAGACACACACACAGACACAGACACACACATAAACACAGACACACACACAGACACACACACAGACATAAGCACACACACATAAACACAGACACACACACAGACACAGACACACACAGACATAAGCACACACATAAACACAGACACACACAGACATAAGCACACACACAGACACAGACACACACAGACATAAGCACACACATAAACACAGAGACACACAGACATAAGCACACACACATAAACACAGACACACACAGACACAGACACACACACATAAACACAGACACACACACAGACACAGACACACACATAAACACAGACACACACACAGACACACACACAGACATAAGCACACACACATAAACACAGACACACACATAAACACAGACACACACACAGACACACACACAGACATAAGCACACACACATAAACACAGACACACACACAGACACAGACACACACAGACATAAGCACACACATAAACACAGACACACACAGACATAAGCACACACACATAAACACAGACACACACAGACATAAGCACACACACATAAACACAGACACACACAGACACAGACACACACACAGACATAAGCGCACACACATAAACACAGAGACACACACAGACACATAGATGTACACACAGACACACACACAAGCCCATACACAGAGACATACACACAAGCAATACGCAGACACAGAGACACAGACACACAGACACACACACACACAGACACACATGTAGTATACGGAGAAAGTGAGCATCACTGAGTAGGCAGAAACAAGGAAATCCACAAAGCCAGAGAGAAAGGAGATACAGAGAGACACAGGTGCAAACACAAGGTGTGAAAGGAGTGAATAGAGAGAGAGAGGAGAGAAAGGCAGGGCCTGAGCCCAGTTCCCCTAGAGTGAGAGACGCTCCAGGGGCCTCTCTAATCCCTACCTCTACTCCCGCTTTTCCCTCTTCTCCTCCCCGGCCTGTGCCTACTGCCTTCTCCTGCGGTGCAGAGCCCTTGGGACCACACCACTCCTACCCTGTCCTCCTAGCTCTGGAGGGAGAGGCACCTAGGATGGTAAGGAGAGCCCATGAAATTCAGTTCTACTGAGCCCCTGTCGTCCCCTAGTGACTGGTGTGGGAAGGACAGCTATCTGGGGAGAGACATTCTCCCTCCCAAGAGGCACCTCAAAACCCTGGCTGAGCCTCAGTTTCCCCATCTCTAACACAGAGCTGATGATTCCTCAGCTGTCCAGGCCATTCCCCTTACACAGAATCCAGCACCTAGTATGGAATGGGGATATGAACATGGCTGTAGATTGTCACTCTGGACTGAGGCTACCCCAGCTGCAGCCTGGGGCAGGGAGGTCCAGACAGGTCAGGCCCAGCACAGTCAGGCCTTCTGGAGGAGGGGGCAGCGTCCTCTCTGCTCTCCCACTCCCAAGTCACTGCTCACCCATTCAGTGTCAGGCCAGCTCACCTCCCCAGCCCTACACTTACTTCTCCAACCAACCCTGCTCTGGAGGGCTTCATTGCTTCTTTTGAAGAGATGAGGGCTCTGAGGCTCAGAGAAGGTAAGTAACTTCCCTGATGTCCCACATCTAGCGAGTGACAAAGCTGGATATGAGCCTAGGATTCTGTAATTCCTAAATACTGCCTTTTCAGTGAGGGGCAGGGGTAGGGGAGAGTCTCTGGATCCCCACTAGAAAACAGAATGTGAACTCCAAGAGAGTAAAGACCATGCTGTTTTGCTGTACCCCCAGTGTCACACACTGGACACTGGAACAGAGGCCTGGAACAGAGGAGGTGTTCAAGAAATGTTTGCTAAATGACTAAACAAACAGCCATTGATTGATTTCTGTCCTTTATCAAATCACAGTCCCCCCCCACCCCATGAAGGTGACTTATTAATGTATCATTAAAAGAGACTTAACAATGTTGGCATCTGTAAGGGGATTCCTATAAATAAAATCAGAACTCAGAAAAGAATAAAAGGCCAGATATGTGGGATGGAAAACAGCCACTTTATTCCCATGGCAGGGGAACCAACTTTCTGGTTGTAGTCCCCCTTCCAGTTCTCACATTCCCTACAGCATACAGCTTGCAAAGTACCCGTGGGGCTTGGAGAAGGGCTGGTCTTCCACGTTGGCCTCTGCCTTAGGGCTGCGTTTGGAGGTCTGCCGCAGTTTCTTCAAAGACAGCATCCTACAGATGCTGATACTTCAGTGGTTAGCATCCAAAGCCCAGGGTTCGGCCAAGTTCTCTGTTTTGGGATCCTTCCCAGCCCCCAGAATAAAGAAGAGAGACTAGCTGCAGGGAGGAGGAAGGGTCTGGAAATTCAAGGCCCCTGAGAGGCTAGGCAGTTTTGTTATGGGTTGATCCCACACTAAACAACCCTGATGATCTAATTATTGGTAAAAGCTTTAAGCAAACATTTTAATGGACTCAACGGCAGGTTAAGGCTGGCTCTGAGGAAAGCGCTATTGAAAAGTTGGGCTGTCAGCAAGAGATGAAGTCTTGCTTCTGCCCCAGTTGCTGCTTTTCCGGGGCCTCAAGATTGAGATCAGTTTCCTGCCCAAGCCCCATGCCCAGCAGCGGGGTGGTGTGGCCTACTCTGGAGTTCCGGGGCCCGTGGCAGAGGAGTGGAAGGCTGCGATCCACCTCTGCCATCCAGCAGACGTGGGTGATGCGCCAGGGGAGTACCCAAGCCCATGGGCTTAGTGTGGGCAGGGTTAGGTGGGAGTAGGGAGCCCCCCTGTTGGGGGCTGCCTTCCGCGGGTACATGAGGAGGAAGTGGCCCGCTTAGGATGTAGGCAGCTGCATTGAAGGTGAGTGATGCTAGCGGGGTTGCCAGGCTGAGGACCCATCTGGGCGCTGGGTTGAGGCACTTAGAGTGCAGGACGAGTTTCCAGGCCGAAGCTGCACCTGCACCTGCACCTGCGCAGGGTGGGATGCGCAGACCCTCTCGGTTTCCCGCCTCAGATATTCCCACGGGAAGTCACAGCCCTAGTTACAGCCGAATCCCTACCCCCATTTTCCAGGTAGGGTCCTACAGACCTGAGGGTGCTAGAAGAGTCAGAAGCAGGGCTGGGACTGGAGGGAACATGGGAAGGACTGTCTGGAGGGGACTGGAGGGCGTGCTTCTGGGCTGGAGTGGAAGGAGTGAATCACGTACGCCATGATGAGCCACTCCTCGGGGTGCTCTGAGGGGCCTGGGTCCTCCTCGCCAAAGCACAGACAGATCTGGCACTCTGGGTCTGGGTGACCGTCCTGCAGGTGGGCACACAATTATACAGCACTGAGACTGTGGGGACTGGGCAAGAACTAGGCAACCCACTGGTGCCTACCTTGTGCTCATTTCTCATGCCCAAGTCCTGTAAGCCCACATCCCATTGTGTGCCTGTGCCGTAGCCCCACTTCCACGGCTCACATCCCTTCCTTGGCCCCATGCCCACCCCCATGCCTTTACGCCCAACCCATGCCCACTGCCACTCACCTATATCTATTGCACGCTCGGTGCACCTGACATCCACCTTATGCCCTAAGCCAATACAGGTACCCAAGCCCTATTCTTATGCTTCACACCCAAAGCCTCAAACCTGTCCCCTGCCAGCACCCCCTATACGCCTGTCTCCGTATCTGTGCCCAGCCCTCTTGGTGCCCGTATTCTTTCCCATCCCTCGTGCTTCGTGTCAATGTCCACCTCATGCCCAGCATCCTTAGGCCCATGCCCCTGGGCCTGCATTTCATGTGCCCACTGTCCTCTGTCGTGATCCTTTGCCCACCGCGTCCTTATGCCCCCGTGCCCACGCCACTCTGCTCCACTCCCCCATCGGTCCTACCGCCTCGAGGAAGCCGCGTGTGTTCAGCAGCTGGCAGGTGCGCCCGCGCTCCACCTTGTCGGGCTGCGCTGGGTGCAGAGTGACCGGGCCGCACCAGTACAGGCCCTGGCACAGGCTCTTGGCGAACACGCCGTCTGGAGCCACCCAGAGCTGCACACCGCGCTCCATGTGAGGCAGCAGGCGCTGCAACATGTGGGAGCTGGGCTGTGGGTCGGGGAAGCGAACTTGCTGCAACGTGAGGTGGCGGCCCCAGCAGGCGCTCGGTGGCGGCGGCGGCCCGCGGACTCAGACGACAGCGCTGGGCTGTGCGCCCGGTGGCTTAGCGCACCAGCGCTGCGCCAGAGAAGAGCCACACGTGTAGCCAGCAGGCTGTGGGGCGAGAGAGAGGGTGCACGGGCTGGGCGTGGGCGGCGCCAGCTCCCCCCACCTTCTTACCCTCCCCTGAAAACTCTGTTGGACCCAGAGGTCGTCCCAGCCTCCACCTCGGATATTCTGGGTGCTCTCTCCCTATCAGTGCTGATAAGAATTCTAGTAATAATAGTAGTAAATAATAGCTTGCAGTATAAACGAACTGATAGTCGAACTCTGTAGTTAAAAGCTGGGGCCGTCTATAGTGAGGGCATGACCCTCCCAGCAAATCCTCTGGGATTCTAGGAGCTTCCTCCCAGCAAAGATTTTGATGCAGGTAGAAATAACCCTAACAGCGACAATAACAACAACCTAGCGCATCTCATGAGAAACCAGCAGTCCTGCTCAGTGGTTAGGGTTGTGGGCTTTGCAGCCAGGCCCTTGGATTCTAGTCTATCACTGCCACTTAGGAGCTGTGACCTGTTAGTAACTTTCCCAGGGTTACTAGCTGCGTGACCTCAGGCAAGGTTCTTGACCTCTGTGTCCTGGTTTGGGCATATGCAAAATGGGAATAATAGCAGCATCTGGGGGCTGTGGGGAGCTTGGAAGGGTGCCTGGCATAAACTAAGCCCTCAGCAAATGTTGACTGTTGTGGCTATTATTGGGAGCCTGGGCTGGGTGCTTTGAGTGAGAGACAGAGGTGGGCTGGCCCCACCCCGGAGCCCTCCCCAGTTCAGCACACTGGTCGGAGGGGAGGGGGGTTTGATTCCTTACCAGATTGCTGAAGGCATCGGAGGACATTGGGCACCAGGGTTTTTTGAGGTCCTATGCCTAGTACCGTGGCGAAGGAGAGGAAGCAGTCAGGCACCACCGCACCCTGACCCCGGACCCATAGATAAGGAGGAGGCCAGGGAGGAGGCAGGACTGGGTGAGGAGACCCAGTCCTTACTGTGGTCAACCAAAGGGCCCGGGAAGAGGATGGATGATAGTAAGGAACCCTGCTGGGCCAGCCTGCGGGGCCACTCCTTGTCCTCCTCCTCTGTGGCAAATCCAGAGCCATCCTGAGCATTGGGAGAAGGGGCCGTGAGGGTGGGAGAGGAGGCCTGTGATTCCTCAGGAGTTCCCAGACTGTCCCCACCAGGGGCGGAGAGAGGTCTGGGCGGACTGAAGGCCAGCTGGGGTTGACAGTGTTACTGAGTAAAAGGCTTGCTGTCCAAGTCAATATTATTGCACTAGGCTTTTGAGAAAAGAACTCTGAAGTTTCAGAGCTCAAACTCCCTGGCCCTCATGGAGGTAAAGAGAAAGTTGATGAAGATGTTGTAGGTATTAGGGTCAGAGATGGGTCACTGTGATAGGGAGAAAAGTGCTGGGGGTGAGAGGCGAGGGACCTGGAGATGAAAGGTATGTGGGACAGCGCCGGATGCTGATGCGGGGGGTGGGGGTGATGGGAACAGAGCAATGAGCTATCAACCATGGGGGAAAGGTGATGGGGTGGAGATAATAGGGGTGATACAGACAGAACGAGGGAGACAGAGCTGATGGGAACAGTGAGGGAGCCAGAGGTGACGGAGCTGGACCTGATGGGGTGCATGGGGGTAGAGTGATGGACACAAGGAGGACAGAGGAATGAGTGTGGAGAAGATGGGGTGGCTGCAGACAGGGGAATGAAACTGAAGATGGTGGAGGTGAAGGGAATGGCCTGGTGACGCAGCAGATGGAGGGAGGGCTGCAGGAGAGGTAGGAAAAGGTGGAGCAGGTGGGAGCATGGGGACAGGTATGGAGCTGGTGCTCTGGAGGGATGAGGTAAATGATGGTGCTGGAGGTCATAGCCAGAGAGGGTGGGGCCAGCGGGTGGCTTGCTGAGAGGTGACTGGGCTGGCAAGGCTGCAGGGGCTGGAAGAACACACTCAGCAGGTCTGACTGCAGGCGGGCTCAGCCATTTCCATAGGAGCTTCCTGTGGACTCCAGGGCATGCCTACCTCTTCAGGGGGCACACAGGCCCTGGTAACTGCATCGGGCAGGAGACAGCCTGCTATCCCCTGGGTCCCAGGAGGAACCCCCTCAATTTAGATGACCCCAGACGAGTACCCCAATTCACTGTATGGCCTCAGGCAAGGTCCACCTGTTTCTCGGCTTCAGTTTCTTCCTTTTCTTTCTTTCTTTTTTTTTTGAGATGGAGTTTTGCTCTTGTTGCCCAGGCTGGAGTGCAGTGGTGCGATCTCGGCTCACTGCAACCTAAACCTCCTGGGTTCAAGTGATTCTCCCGCCTCAGCCTCTTGAGTAGCTGGGATTACAGGCACCTGCCACCACTTCTGGCTAATTTTTTGTATTTTTAGTAGAGATGGGGTTTCACCAGGTTGGCCAGGCTGGTCTCAAACTCTTGATCGCAGGTGATTCACCTGTCTCCACCTCCCAAATTGCTGGGATTACAGTTGTGAGCCACCGCACCCAGCCAGTTTCCTCCTTTTCTAGTGGGGAGATAAACTGTGTGGTCTAGGCGTCCTAAATTGAGCAGCACATGAGTTTGAACTCAATGAGTCCACCACCCACTTTATAGAAGAGCAAAGAGATCCTTGTTGCTAGACAGCCATCGTTGGCCACTACCTCCAGGGGCAGGATGGTACCTGGGGGACAGCCGGCAGACACAATGTGGTCTTGTAGAAGTTGGAGCTGTTGGCCAGGTGCAGTGGCTCATGCCCATAATCCCAGCACTTTGGGAGGCCAAGGTGGGTGGATCACCTGGGGTCAGGAGGTCAAAGACCCCTGGCCAACATGGTGAAACTCCGTCTCTACTAAAAATGTAAAATAATTAGCTGGGCTTGTGGCAGGTGCCTGTAATCCCAGCTGCTTGGGAGGCTGAGGCAGGAGAATCGCTTGAACCTGGGTGGCAGAGGTTGCAGTGAGCCGCGATCTCGCCATTGCACTCTAGCCTGGGTGACAAGAGCGAAACTCTGTCTCAAAAGAAAAGAAAAAAAAAAAAGGTTGGAGGCGTCCAGCTGGCTGCATTCACTCTCACAGCCCAGAAGGCGGCGCTCTTGTTGAAGGCAGAGTGGAGTCGTTTCTTCCAGGTGGAGGGGCCTCTTTGTTGGTGCCCTCCAAATGCTTGCCCTTGGACCACCCAGGCCTGGAGGCGGAAGGGGATTGGGGGATGGGGGGCTTGGGGGGGCACTTGGGGAGGAGTAGTTAGGGCACTTGGGCCGTGCAGAGGGATGAGACTCTGTCCTGCCCCCTGCCCTCTGTCTCCCTCCTTTTCCCTTCCCTTTCCCTCCCTCCCTCCCCACAACACATATTATTTGAGCTCCTACTAGGACCCCAGCTAGGGCTGGGGATTGAATGGGGAATAAGATAGACATGGTTCCTGCTCTCAAGGAACTCAAGCCTAATGGGAGAAGACAGCTGTAATCAGTTAAACAGAAATAACTATATTCTAAATTATGGATTGTGATAAATAAAAGAAAAAATAGAGTGATGGGATATAAAATCATGGCAGTGGTTTGCTATCTGCCGAGCCATAAAATGAAAATCCCTACCTATTGTCATACACAAAGTGGACTCCAGATGGTTTAAAAAACCACGGGTAAGAGACAAAATGATACAAATTAATGGGAATAATGCAGGAGAAAATCTTTTAGGGTCAGAGAACATTTCTTAAAATGTAAAAGGAGTGAGAAACTGTCTCTACTAAAAAAAAAAAAAAAAAATTAAAAACTAGCCAGGTGTGGTAGTATGTGCCTATAGTCCTAGCTACTTGGGAGAGTGAGGAAGGAGCATCACATGAGCCCAGGAGGTTGAGGCTGCAGTAAGCCATGATCTCCAGCCTGGTGATCAGGGCTCACTGCAACCTCGAGCTTTGGGATCGAGTGATCCTCCCACCTCAGCCAAGTAGCTGGGATAACAGGCACACACCACCATGTCTGGCTAATAGTATAATATTTTTTGTAGAGATGGGGATGTTACTATGTTGCACAGGTTGGTCTTGAACTCTTGGGCTCAAGTGATCCTCCCACCTCGGCCTCCCAAAGCACTGGGATTACAGGTGTGAATTACCGCGCCTAACCTGGGAGGCTTCTTTAAAGAGTGTGGTCAGAAAAGGCCTCTTTCAGGAGGTAACATTTGTGCTAAAACCTGGATGGAGGCTGACGAAAAGCTGGGGAAAGGTGTTCCAGTAGAAGGAGCAGCCAGAAGGACGGGGAGGCCAGTCCCCAGAATCTCTTGCCTCTGAACAACAGCATATAAGTCTTAAGGGACAGGCCATGCAACTACCCATTCAACACTTATTGAGCACCTACTGTGTGCCAGGCACAGTGCTTGATGACACCGCCCTCAAGCGGCTCATGGTCTGCTAGAGAAAACAAATTCACAGCAGTCACTTAAAATTCATAGGCAAAGTTGTTCAATGAGCCTGCACCTTTGGAGTCAGTGATGACTTGAAAGAGGCACTGAGTTGGAGCTTAATAAATGCATTAAATAAATAAATGCATCAGGGAAGGCTCTCTCTTTTAAAAAAAAGTTTTTTTTTATTTCCATAGGTTTTGGGGAACGGGTGGTACTTGGTTACATGAGTAAGTTCTTTAGTGGTGATTTGTGAGATTTTGGTGCACCCATCACCCAAACAGTGTACACTCAACCAAATCTGTAGTCTTTTATTCCTCACCTCCCGGGGAAGGCTCTCTTGAGGAAGAGATGGTTAAGCTGAGGATGGTGGGAGCTGACCAGGTAAAAGTGAAGAGGAGAAGGCATTGCAGGCAAAGGGAATCACATGTGCAAAGGTTTAACGGTGATAAAGACATGAAACATTTAGAAATGAAAGGAGCTACAGTCAGGGAGGGGAGGGAGTGGAGACAGATGAGGCCAGGGAGGGGCAGTTCATGCACGGCTTTGAGGGCATAGTGAGGAGTTGGGACTCCTTCACAAGAGCAATGGGGAGCTATGGAAGGATTCTGAGTAGGGGAGAGTCGAGGCCAGATTTGCACTTAGAAAGATCCCTCTTGAGGACTGCAGGGATTGCTGAGGGATAGGGGAAGCAGGAAGCCCAGGGAGGTCACTGCAGCTGTCCCGTGAGAGCTGATAGAGCACTTTGGGAGGCCGAGACGGGCGGATCACGAGGTCAGGAGATCGAGACCATCCTGGCTACCATGGTGAACCCCGTCTCTACTAAAAAATACAAAAACTAGCCGGGCGACATGGCGGGCGCCTGTAGTCCCAGCTGCTTGGGAGCTGAGGCAGGAGAATGGCGTAAACCCAGGAGGCGGAGCTTGCAGTGAGCTGAGACCCGGCCACTGCACTCCAGCCTGGCGGCAGAGCGAGACTCCGTCTCAAAAAAAAAAAAAAAAAAAAAAAAGAAATGCGTTCCAGCAGATCAGCTGAAGAGACGTTCTGCGGGGAGAGCCGGCAGGCCTTGGTAATGGAGTAGGATTAGGCTGGAAGGGGGGCGGGGAGTGGCCAGGGTTCAGGTACCCAGGTGGCAGAAGTATGTAGGGTTGAGCTGATGAGTGTGATGTTTGGGGTGTGTTGAGTTTGAGGTGCTTGGGGGCCATCCAGGAGACAGCGCCCAGCAGGCAGCTTGATGAGCAGGCTTGGGGTTCAGAGGAAGACCCGGAGCCACATTGCTGAGGCCATGGAAGGGGAAAGTGGGACATGAGGAAGTAGGTTCAGAAGTGAGTGCTGGGAGCCCCGGCAGAGGAGGGGACAGGATGGAGGCTGAGAAGCAAAGGCCTGGGAGGAGTTGCGGGGCAGGCAGCAGAGATTCTGGAAGCCAAGTGAGAGTGTTTCAAGGAGGAGGGAGGGCCTACGAGATGCAGACCCACCCAGACCCATCCAGGAGCCAAAGAAGATGAAGACAGTGACATATGCTTGGATTTGGCAACTTACAGGCATTATCAAGAGGTACAGAAGCCAGACTGGTCATCGGGGGCTGGGAGGCTGAGAGGGAGGGAGTTGGTGTGAGGAGACTCTCCAGGTGCTTCCCACTGTGGAAGGAGGGGGAGGCCACAGGAGAGGCTGGAGGTGACTTTGGTGTTTTGGGGGGGCGAGGGTGTGTGGGTGTGTGGTTGGTTGCTTATTGCTCAGGGAAGACAGCCCAGAATTGAAATGACGGCAACTGTCTCTCCACAATGCCAGAAGGTCCTCCAGGGGGAGCTTTCTAAATGCAAATCTGGTCTTTTTTGTTTTTTCTCTTCTCTATAGATGAGCTCTCACTATGTTGCCCAGGCTGGTCTCGAACTCTTGGGCTCAAGTGATCCTCCTGCCTTGACCTCCCAAAGTGGTAGGATTACAGTTGAGGCACAGCTTCTGGCCATAAATCTGGTTTTGACCCTCCCCTACCAAAGCTCCCCATTACCCTTGTGAAAGAGTTCCAACTCTTCATCATGGCCGCAAAGCCATGCATGAACTGCCCTTCCCGGGCCTCATCTGCCTCCACTCCCTCTCCTCCCCCAGTTTAGTAGTTTTTGTCTCTAAATGCTTCATGTCTTTATCACCATTAGACCTTTGCACATGCGGTTCCCTTTGCCTGGAACACCTTCTCCTCTTCACCTTTACCTGGCAAGCTCCCACCATCCTCAGCTTAACCATCTCTTTCTCAAGAAAGGAGCCAGTTTGGAAGAAGTTAATGATGACTGGGGAAAGGGAGGACATTCCTGCAGGAGGTCCCTGAGAAGGGCTGGTGTTGGGAGCATCAAAAAGGTTCCTGAGCTGCAGATGTTGGTGGGTTTGGGGGTGGGAGGCTGAGGGAATTCCCACGAGTGCATTGGTGGAGTGGGAGAAGAGGTCCTCTGAGAGGGAAGGGTGGTGCAGGTTGTGGCAGCCTTGACTGATTGTTATAAGAGAGTGTCCGAGGGTCCCTTATATGTAGAGAAGATTACCCTCAGCCCTAGAGGCCAGCGAGTGGCCCAGGGTCACACAGCTATCGGTCAGTCCCGGTACTGGGGCCACTTGTGTCCAGAACCTGCCCAGTGCTGAGTGTCTCCAATACCCTTTCCCCTTACCCTGAAGAGTGCTGAGTCCTGCTGCGCCTGGTAGCCCTGCTTGGCTATGTGCTTCCAGGGGATGCAAAAGAGGGTCTTGTCCACATCCTCCCAGCGTAACCCCATGTAGCATCCACTCTCAATCTGTGCCACCCCAGTCCCAGAGGCGCAGGGGACCTCTGGCTCTGCCATGGGTCACCTGCCATTGGGGACCTTTCCTTCCTTCTGGCAATCAGGGATGCAGTGCTCAGGGGGCCAGGTCTTGGGCTCGCAGTGCTGGATCCATGTGGGCCTGGGGACTACGGGCCACCTGGATGATGCTTGGAGGCTATGAAAGTGAAAGCCTGGGTGGGCAGGTTTCACTTTCTCTTTTGTCCCCTCTCCTGGGAGGCCCTTTCCTTTTGCCCCTCCCCATAGCAGCCTAGCCTGGAGGGTGTTGATCCTCTTTTATGGGGTGGCAGGAGGCGCTGTGGGTCACAAGACCCACCCAAGTTGGGTGGCCTGGGCTCTGCAGGTCCCAGGAGGCGGGCCCCCACTAGCTTCCAGAGACACAGCTTTGCCCCACCCTGCAACTGTCACCTGCTCTTCCCAGCCCACCTGCAAGCTTGTCAGTCTCTTTCCAGGACCTGGACTGTCGAGGTTGGAAAGGCATAGGGCTTCTCAAACTAACTCCTGCCAGAACTGAGAGGCAGCAACTTGCTGTTTCAAATGCACACTCATGACCTCCATCCCAGACCTGCAGAATCAGACTTTCTGGGCAGGAAGCCCAGGAAACCCACATTGTAACGAGTTCCCCCATGAGGTTCTGATGCAGGTGGTCCGGGGGTCACACTTATTTCCGTAAATATTAGGAGTTCCCACTGACTGATTGCTCATCACAGTGCTGGGCCTGGCTAAACACTTTCCTGCAGTGTCTCAACTGGTTCTCACAACAGCTTATGAGGTTCATATAATGCCCTGTTTTAATGTTAAGACTGAGCTCAGAGAGGTTAAAGCCCTCTAACAAGGTCACAGAACTAGTGGGTAGTGCAGCCAGGAGCCAAAATGTGTCTCTCTGCTCCCTAGAGCCCGGGAGCCTAAGCAGTGCCCCACACTGCCTGCCGACAGCTACAGCTGCACTTTGTGGATTCTTGATGGGGGTCTTGACCCCCTAAAAGTGAATGTAAATTTCATGTCTATGCATTTTTTTCTGGGGTTTGCGTCTTTCATTAAATTGTCAAAGGAGATGTGGGATATGAAAGAGATCAAGTTGCTTAGATTGCTCCATTCTTTGCTGTATTCATGGAACTGAGGCTCTGAGAGAGAACGCCCCCCACTCCCTGCACCTTTGCACAGCAGTGGGCACAGAGCTGGGCACCTTGCCAGCATTGACCAGAGACTGGAAGCATTGTTCCTGATGTGTACCTGCTAGGAGGGTTTTCTTTGTGCTCCTCCTTTCCTCCAGCCCCATATTCCAGTAGCCATCTGGCTCTTGAAGCATCTGGAAGGATTGATCTGGAACATCAGATCAGTCCTATAGATGATGGGGGCCATGGAGGCTTCTTTTTTTTTTTTTTTTCCAAACAGGGTCTCGCTCTGTCGCCCAGGCTGGAGTGCAGTGGTGCGATCTTGGCTCACTGCAGCCTCCGCCTCCATGGAAACTTTTAAATAGGGGAAGACACTATCAGAGGTAGAAGGTGTTTTAAATGGGGCATCTGGTTGCCATTTAAACTAACCAGCCTGGAGGGCTCCCTGCACTGTGGTAAGTCCAGCCACTTTGCTCTTCACATTAACTGTGAAGGGAAAGACCCTAACTCATGACAGTAGGCAGTTAGGAAGTAACTCCTTCTGCTTTTGGAGGTTACTGGCAAGGAGGTTACGAACTCATGGCCTTTCCCTTAACGTTCTGCCTGCCTGGAATGCTTCCCCCGGATAACCGAATGGTCCACTCCCTCACCACCCGGCGTGTTTTTTATCTGGTATCTTCCCGACCGGAATGTCAGCTACACGAAAGCGGAGGTTTTGCTCATTGCTGTATACTGAGGGCCGAACACAATGGCTGGCACATTTGTTGAATGAATGAGGAGTAGGAAGTTGGGGTGGCAGCTGAAGGTTATTTTGTCCATCCCCCAACTCCAGTGCTGGAATCGGTGCCTCCCCGACAGCCCTGAGCACAGTAATTTGTGCATATTAAGAATCCCATACACGTGGCTATTGGGTTATAGCTATTTTCAATCCCTCTCAACTTTGGGTATAGTTTTGGAAATATCAGCTGCAGTGACTTCTACTCATCCTCAGAGCCAGCTACTGCTTTTATGGGCAGCCCTGGCCTTTAAAATCTTGGCAGGAAGGGTCATTCCCACTGGCTGGGGGTGGAGCCTCCTTGTCAGGAACCTCCCAAACCAGAGGAACTACTTCCTAACTACCTGCCATCATGGGACTCAGACTGACTAAGCTAGCGTCCAGCTTCCCCTGCTCTGGCTGTGTGTGCTCGGGCAAGCTGCCTGATCTCTCTGAGCCTCTGTTTCCTCCTTGAGAATTAAGTAAACTCATGCAGTAAAAGGTCAGGATGAGGGAGGCGCTACCTTACCTTCCTAGCCAGTATTTGTGCACAGGGATGGGAAGGGAGTCGGGGAGGGGAGGGGCCACTCAGGGTGGAGGAGAGGGATTCAAAAGGTGGCAGGGGGTTCCGAGAGAAGGAGGACCTCGGGCCTTGTCAGGCGGGACACGGTAGCTTTGGGAGAGATGTATGTGCGGTGGAAGAGGGGAAGTGTTAGAGAAGGAGGTGCGGTCCCAGGAGGCAACTCCGCAGACTGCAGTTGCGGGAGGGTGGTGGGCTCCTCAGGCCCCCAGGGGATGCAGGCTCCCTCGCAACCCCTTTCCTGCAGGCTGCTGGCCCCTGGCAGAGTCCCGCTGGTGCTGCCCCGCCTTTGTTGAATGACTGGGAGGCACTCGGACAAGCAGCTTCTTCTGTGTCTCTTTAATACCCTCCAGGCCCGTCCAACCCTCCACTCCCCCTCCCTCCCCTCCCGCCGCCTTTAAGGGTGGGCCCCCTCCCCCAGCCCAAGGACTAAGGCACCAGGTGGCTGCAGCCGGCCGGCCCGGACACAGAGACGCACAGGTTGGGGACGCTGACTGCAGACGCAGACGAGCAGGGCGGGCGAGGGAGGCAGGGTTCAGGCCGCCGCGGGGCTCCCCCAGCCTCTGGGCCCATCCTGGGGGGCGTGGAAGGCGCCGACAGCCCCCGAAGGCAGCCAGTCCGGAGGAAGTGGGGAGCCACGGCGGGACTGCATCCTCACTTGCCGCCCTTGCGGGACAGACACCGAGGGAGGCACGAGAAAGTCTGCTTGACGCGCGCCAGTAGCGGCAGCGGCCGGTGGGCTTCCCGGGGCGTGCGCGGCACCAGGCGCTGCAGGGTTTCCTCCGAAGCTGCGGAGTGCGGCCCGGTGGAGGAGGCCGAGGTCGCAGAGCCCTGCCGGCAGCGCTTGCACAGCGGCAGCAGAGCGCGCAACTCCTCCTCGTCGCGGAAGGGGCTCTCGCCGAAGCGCTCCTCCAGTTGCCGGCGAAGCTGGGGTGGGCGGGTGAGGTGGACGGGGTCAAGGCCGGCCGCGGGACGGGGTCTAGGCAGCCGGCCTCGCCCCCACCCTCCCGACCTTCGCCCTTCTCCGAGCGTCCCACACCTCGCTGAGCCCCTCCCTTCCTGAGCGTCTTCTTTGCCTCCCGTCTCCCGAGTTTCCATCCCGTCACTGAGTTCCTCTTCCCTTCTAGGAGGCCCTTCCCTCTCCCTGACCCCTCTTCCGCCTTTGACACTCCCGCTTCCAGATCTGCTAAAGTGACCCCAGGCGCCCAGCCGGGATCACTCCTCCCGCTTTGCACCTCTGTGCTCACAACCCCATTCCCACAGGTTTCTTCCTTGCCCTACTCTTTCCTAACGCCGTCCTGCAGATAAGCCTCTGCCTACCGCCCTCAACCTGCTGAGAGCCCTTCCCCTCTCATCCTTTGTTCCCAGGGAAGCTTAGTTCCTGACATTTCTACGTGGCATCTGCCCAAGAGGTATAAGAGGGAAACTGCTGTGGTCTCATCAAGGACACAGAGGTGGAGTAGGACATGGACAGTTCTCCCCAATGGGCTCAAACACTCAAATCCTTCAGGTTCCAGCCAGGTAGGGCAGGCAGTGGGGAGTGCTGGAAGACCTGGTCAAATGGGAGGGCCTGCACTGATCTAAAGGCATTCAAATTCTAAATTGAAAAAGAAAACACCTGGCTGTCTGATAAAATACACCTAGGAGCTGGATTAGCTCAAAGACCATGAGTTTGAGACCCTAGAAAAATCCGGGTCTGAGGCACAGGCTAAATTTGTTCCAATCAGTAATCAGTTTGAGTGGGAAGAAGGATCTCTCACCCCCGGCCCAACCCAGCCCTTGACCCCATCCATCCCTACCTTCTGGGAACTGCCCCAGCCAAACTCTTCAAGCTGCTGTCTAAAGCCTGGGTTGGGGTTGGCGATGGGCCGGGTGGCCTTGATGGCTTCAAGCACGTCCCGCCAGCCTAGCCCCGTCACAGTCATCACATACGCCGTCACAATCGTGGTGCTGCGAGAGATGCCTGCAAAGCTGGGATCCCGGACAACCCCTCAGGCTTCAAGTAAGATCCAGTGTCCTCCATGCCCCCCACGCACCCCACCCTGCTTCAGCTCTCCCACCCTTGCCTCCTGAGCTCCAACCATAAGGGACCTGTCAGGACTTGCCATCCCACCTCCAGGCCTTTGCCATGCTGTTCCCTCTGCCTAGAGCATCCCCTGGGTTCTCCCACATCAAAGGCCTGAGTGAAACACCATTCATTCAGTCAACGAATATGTCCTGAGCATCTGTTCTTTTTCAGGCACTGGGGATGTAGCGGGTATAAAACAGACATGGTCTTTGCTGTCCTGGAGCTTACAGTATGGCTGGGGGGACAGACATTGATCAGAGAATCAATTCCAGGTGGTGATAATAGCTTTGAGGATGAGTCTGGGGGCTAGGAGATCCACATAGGAAGAGATATTAATCTATAGGTGGAGTGGGGTTAGGGAAGGGGTTCCCAAGGAATAGACATCAACGAAGTTTGAAAAATCGATAAGGGTTACTCAGGAACCTTGTGGGCAGTGTGTACAAAGACCATGAGGCATAAGCCTTGTAGATTTGGAAGATGGGGACGAGGTTAGTACAGCTGGAAAGGGGAAGGAGGGAGAGGGTGGGAGATGAGACTTGGAAAATCGGCCTTGTTGCTGGGCCTCCAGCAGAGCCAGCCTGAGCCTGGATAGGATGGGCGCTCAGTGAGAAGTTAAGGAATGAATGACATCAACTGAGTGAGGGGCACCTGGGAAGACCCAGAATTCCTGTCTCCCAGCTTGGGGTTCCCCACTGCCCTGCACCACCACCTCCAAGGCCTGGAGGGGAGGAGAGAGGCCCAGAACTACTGGAGGGTGAACTACTTGCATGACCTCACTATTCCTCCCAACAGTCCCATCAGGTCAGCTTTCTTTCTTTTCCCCATTTTACAGATGAGGACATTGAGTCTCAGAGAGAAACAGCTACTTGGCTATGGCCACGCATTACTTGGCTATGGCCACACAGCTCATAAGGAATAGAGCCCTGGGTTGGCCTCTCTCCAATGAATGGTGGGCCCTCAGGCACTGTGACAGGCTGGAGAAGATCCTTCACAGGTCCAACCTTCCCACAGGATGAGTGTGTGTTCAACAGAGGGCACAGCCACTTCCTTCCTCCCCCACCTTACCCCCCAACCTTGACTCACCAGTGCACAAGGCAGTTCCCCCCATTAAGGCGGCAGCAGTGGATGAAGTTGATACATTCTTTGAAGTGCTTTTTGCTAGAGGAGAAAGCAATAGGGTAGGGAGCACTGCGGAGCAGATCTCTCAGGAGTTGTTCCACCCCCACCCCAATTCCAGGATAGCAAGGGACACAGAGCACTGAGTTCCCCAGGTCAGCCAGCACATGCAGTGAATAGGGGCCAGTACTTAGCATGAGCTAGAGGTGTGTGTGTGAAGCAAGAATGGTGGCATTTCAGTCAGTGAGAGAGGCCGGTTAGGGCCAATCTCACCATCTAGGCCTGTGGACCCTGTTTTCATGATGGGTTTATTGTGGCCTTTCAAAGAAATAGGTGGGAGGAAATACAAGGGTCCCACTCCTCTGGGGCCTGCAATCAGAGCACCTGGGCACAATGATGGGCAGCAGCGGGCTGGGAGCAAGATTCCTAAGGGGCAGGACTGTCTGCCTGGCTCCATCCCAAGCGGGGACGCATGACTGCTGATGTTACAAACAAAAATCCCATTTTCTGAGCTCGATTATACTTCAGGCCCTATCCTAGATCCTTGACCTCTGTCATCTGATCTTTGAAAGCCTCCTTGACTCTGATCATGCACTCTGGATTTACAGGTGAGGCTCAGAGAGGGGAAGTGATTTGTTCAAGGTCACACAGCAAGTAAATGGCAAAGCCTGGCTGGAACCCAGATGTCTTAACCCCAAGGCCAGGAACAGGCTGCACGTGACCCTTTCAAATCAGCCAGTGTAGCTGTTCCCAAGGTACAGAGTGTCTTTTTCCCATTTCATACTGATGAGACTGAGGCTCGGGGAGGTCGAGAATCTTGGCCAAGGGCATATCACAAGGGCATGATTGAGACAGAGTCAAACCTGGAACTGGTTGAGTTGATCACCTGTGATAACTTTCTGGCCTGAGTACTTTGTCCTCCTTCAAACCCCTCCCCCCCTCGCCCACCACAGGAGGTGGCTGTCTGTCCATCTGTGGGTCCATCCAGGAGAACTTACATGGGTACCTCAGGGGTATCAGCCACCGGGATGCGAAGGTAGGTGATATCCTACAAGTACAAAATACACTCAGGCAGGGGACCTTGCTTGCAACCCTCCCTGAGGCTGGTCTGAGCTGCCCAGGCAGGGCATGACCCCAGCCCAGTTCCTGCCCCTCTCTGGCCCACTGTGGTCCTCTCTGTCCAAAGAAAGTAGTTGTCATCTCTGAGGCCTCCCAGCTGTGACCACTTGTGATTCCTGAACCTTCTAAGCAGATGGTGTCTCCTAACCCCATCAGCGACTTGGGCATGAGGTCTCCTATCCCTCCCAACAGGGACCCAGGAACCTTTAACGAATCACCAGGAAAGGGCTACTTAAAGGATTTGGGACTCCACTCCAAATGCAAATTACAAAATCACATCGTAAAAAAGGTAAAGCAGATTTGATTATCTTGAAGAGAAACAAAAATAATAAAAACAAGTATACATTTCATGAATCCTGGTTATAAAATGATGTGCTAATTGTGAGAATAAGGAATAAATTGTCAGGATTTTTTTCCAACAAACTTGCTGTGATGTCCTTTGTTTCCTGATTAGCCATACGATATCATGAAGATTATTTTTGCCCGCCTCCTGAGGACCTCCTTGCTTTTCTCAAGAAACCGTCTTAACATTTTGATGTTCAAATGGCTCTTTTCAGGGGCCAGGCCCACCACTGGCAGTAACTTAGGGACCACCAGCCAGGTTCTCATTTGTCCATGGCTTTGTGTGAGATTCCAGCCCTTCTCTCACTCACATTTCCCAAGGTCATGACATCCTGCATCTTTGGCAAAGTTTGCAATTTCACTTTGCAACACATTTGGTCTTGGGTTTGTGTGGTACTATCAAACCCTGCCTGGTAAATTCGCTGATGGAGCGGGAGGGAGGAGAGATGCTTGGGAGAAGCAGGAAGGGCCGTAGGAGCAGAGACTCGTTGTGTAGACTGTCATTTCATTAGTAAATACACTCATGACTTGACAACCGTCCCCATGCAATCTAGTGACTGTTTACTCCAAATACTCCCAAACGAGGCTGCCCTAGGAGGCAAAATAAGACTCCAATGGCCTGGAAATTTCTTCTCTGAATGACATTGAAAATCATAGATTATTGGAGGTTGCTGTTAGAGAATATCAAATCTGACATATGGGAAAACTGAGGCCTAGAGAAGGGAAGGACCTTGGCCAAGGTCGCACAGCAAGTCTATGGCAGAACCAGGTCTTCGTTTCAGATCTCCAGGACCTGTTTCCACCTATGGTTCTTTCTCTCCAGTGGATGATACAGACTCTAATAGATAAGGGGGAAGAGGCTCTGTTCATGGGATAAGAATATGGTTAACTTTGTTATAGCATCAGTTGTGATTTTTTGGGCACCTATTTATGTGGTTCCCAACCACTCAGTGAAGTGGGTACTGTTATAAAGTTCCCATTTTACAGATCAGACAACTGAGGCTCAGAGGGGGCAAAGTCCTGTCTGCAAGGTCATAAAACAAATAAACAGTGAAGATGTTCCTGACATAAGCACGTGTAGTCTGGATTTATTACTTTCCTCTGCTGGGTCCTAACACCCTCATGCCCCTTTCCCAGGACTTGATAATACCAGCACCAACCGCTCTAGAGGGGACCACACTTTACCGTGTGCAAAGCACCTTCACCATCTTGCAGTCCCTGTGCATCCTCACAATAGCCCCCTGGGGGCAGACAGCGCTGAGGGATCGAAGCCCTAGAGAGGTGAAGTCACAGTCCAAGTTTGCATAGCAAGACACAGAGCCCAGAGTCATCTGTTTGGATTCATCCATCCAGTTGGGCCATGGGAAGCCCATATGGGGGCCACTTTAAGGTTCAGTGTGAGACTTCTGGTGCTAGATGGCCTGTGTTCATACCCCAACTCCTCAGCTTCCTGGATATGTGACCTTAGGAGAGTTAATTGACCTCTTGGGGCGTCAGCTGCCAAATAGGGATGATCATGTAAAATGGCCCAGTGGTAGAGACCAAATGAGTTAACATGAGTCAAGAAGGAAGCATAGCACTTAGCACATAGTAGATATTTGATAAACGGGTCTGCACCCTCCCACCCCGCATAGCCCTGGGATGGGGGTAAGAAGTACCTGCAGCAGAGGCTGGGGTGACTCATGGATAGAGATGATGTGTGTGATCTTATTCCGGCCCAGCTGATCCAGGTCTTTGGCATCTGAAAGAAACAGGATGCTTGAGCCAATCTGGCTGGCATGACTTATTTGTCCCTGATGGCCAAGTGCGGAGGGAGCTCACTGCCTGCCCAGCTCTCCCCCTCACCCCACCACTCCACTTTGGCCCACCCTCTGCCGGCTCCCTGACCCTCTTGCTTCTGAGGCACATGCAAATAACAGTCCAGCATCTCCCCATCCTTGCTCATGCTGTTCTTTCCCTCCAAAATACCCTTCCCAGGCATATTCTTTGACCCAGCAATTCTACTTCTAGGAATCTTGTCTACGGAAGCGCTTGCTCACACAGAAAGCCGTGTGTGGAGGATGATGTTCTCTGTAGTCCTGCTTATATCACAAATAGTTTAAACATGGGAACAACCTAGTGTTCATTAAAACGGGACTGTATGATTAATGGTGTAGGCATACTTTGGCACAGCATGCAGCCATTAAAAAGAGTTATATATGTTGATGTGCAATGATGCCCACAATGTATTTTTAAGGATACAGAATAAGCTTCCACTTTTATTTTAAATATTATGCCTTTATCTACAAAGATATATCAACAAGGGATGTACCCAACAGTGGCCCTCTCTAGGGGCTGCATACCCAGCATATGCAGATCTTTTATATTCAGAATAAATAACACATGTCCCCTCTGTCTCCACTTCCTCATTCGATGAGCATTTACCGAGTGCTAATCATTTGTATACTTTGGCTGGGCACTGGAGGTCTGGGGCCAGCTTCGTAGCTCCTGCCCTTATGGGGCCTGCACACTTAAAGGGGATTCAGACCTTACTTGGCCAAATACTCACAGAAATCAATGTGGCATGAGCAGCTGAGGGAGCTCCCAGGAAGGAAGGGACCAGGATTTATGAGGGTAAAGCACCTGAGCCCCTCCCTCTCTGAAGCTTTCTCTGACTCTGCAGATGGAAATGATTTTCTCACCTTGGGTCACCCAAGCCCTGGACCAGTCTGCCCCTTAGTATGTTTTCTTTTTCTTTTTTTTTTTTGAGACAGTCTCGCTCTGTCACCCAGGCTGGAGTGCAGTGGCACAATCTCGGCTCACTGCAACCCCCACCTCCTGGGTTCAAACGATTCTCCTGCCTCAGCCTCCTGAGTAGCTAGGATTACAGGTGCCCACAACCGTGCCGGGCTGATTTTTGTGTTTTTAGTAGAGATGGGGTTTCACCACGTTGGCCAAGCTGGTCTCAAACTCCTGACCTCAGGTGGTCTGCCCGCCTCCACCTCCCAAAGTGCTGGGATTAAAGGTGCGAGCCACTGTGCCTGGCCCCCTTAGCATGTTTTCTACCAAGCATGTTTTCTACCCAAGGTCTATGTTCAGCTGTGCCTGCCAGCCACCAGCCTGGAAGCCACTGAGGAACAACGTATCTATACATGGGTGTCCCCTCCTCCTGACTGAAGACTGCAGAAGGAATGGATGAAAGAGTGGGGAATGTAAAGCTTGCCAGTTCACCCCCGCCAACTTCCAGCTCCAGGCTGCCCCCCTGCTTCAGGGATCTGGGGTGTGACGGGATTGGTGCTCATGACCCTGCTCACAAGAGGGCCCAGCCTGTCTCCAGAGACCTCTCCTCTGACAAGGAGGAAGTTAAGAGGGGAAGAGTTCCCAGCTTCCCCGCTGGAAGCAGCACCCCTAAACAGACTTCAACCCAGAACCTCAGGGTCAGAAGAGCCCTCAGTGGCTGGTAGACCTTTTGTGCTGAGGAGGAGGCTGAGGCTTAGTGCGAGTGTAGACTTGCTTAGGTCCACAGCCCAGGCCCGGAGCCCTTTGCTCTGTTCCTTTGGTCTTGTGGTAGAACACTGGGTAAGGCTGAATGATGGGTAGGGATGTCAATGTCAGGCCCCTATGCTCCCTCCATGTCCCTTCAAGCCTGGGGACATTCGCCTGCACATGCACCCCTTGTCCTTAGTCAGCTTTTTCCCCCTCCCAGCCTGCCGCCGCTTCCCTACTCACAACCCCATTCCTGAGATACATGGGCCAGGGCATGAATGGTGGACACAGGCCTGAGACAGGCAGAGTCCATGGCCTCGGGACAGAGTGGGCAGTGCTCACCAATGAAGTTTCCGAGGTAGAGTCCAGGAAGTACCTAGAGGAAGGACGGGCAGGGGTCAGTGGGGCAGAGGCTGCACCCCCTTCTACCCCCAGGGCAGCTGGGGGGCCCACAGCCCCTCACTGTCCTATGAAGGGTATGAACCTTAGGGCTCAGGGAGCACTCTCTTCCCTTTTGTGGGCCCTGGGTCCTCTGTGACAGGGGTCTGGGGCTCTGGGGAGGGTAGGCGAGGGGGCCAGTTAACCAACGGAGGGAACCAAGGGAGGCCAGCTTGGGTATAAGAGGGGAGAGGAGGAAGGCAGGTCTTAGGAGGAGAGGAGAGAAGTGGACTTGCAGGGTGCCGGGATGGAAATTTTGGGGCTGGGGAGGCAGAAAGGCAGGGACATGCAGAGCCGGGACAGGATGGAGAAACAGTCCCGGAGAGAGCAGGGGAGTCAGCGACAAGGCAGAGGGACACATGCAGACGGAGAGCCGGACTCACTGGGAGACAGCCTGGGAGTGACAGCCAAAACAAGACACAGCGAGAGACACAGAGTCTAGGAGAGAGGGCGGACACAGCGGGGACAGAGACGCAGGGTCAGAGAAGGAGAGACCCGACAGCCGCGGTCTCGAGTCACAGGAACACGGAGATGCTGCCGCACAGAGACCGGCGAGACCAGAAGGTCAGAGGCGGGCGGACGGAGCTGGTCAGCGCCGGGCCGCGGCTGCCGGGGCGTGGGCCGGGGAGGCTGCGCGGGGCCCGCCCCCTACCTTGGTCATGCCATTGCCCATGATCCCAGGGGCGGCGGTCCGGGCGCACCCCCAGCTCGTCGCCCGGAAAGCGATCCGGTCACAGCTGCCCTGACGTCCCAGGCCCGGCGCCTGCAGCCTGGCGGGGAACGGGGGGCCTGGCGTCCGCGGCCCTGCCCAGCCCTGCCCAGCCACCGCCACCGCCCGCCGACCCCCGGCCCGGGAGGGAAATGGTGGTGGAGCCGCCGCTGCCGCCGCCGCCGCCACAGGCTCCTCCTACCCCTTCGGTCATGTGGGGCCCCCCCTCGGGTCGCGGCGGGGGGCCGGACAAAGCCCCAGTGTGCCGGGCCCACGGCCCGCGGGACAACGGCAGTTTGTTGGGGCCGCGTGGGGCCGCCACCTCCGGAGGTGGGGGCGGGGGCGCTACCCCACCCTGGCACCGGCAGGCGCGGGCTGATGGGGGGATGTCGCCTAGAGCCCCCCGGCCGGTCCACAAACTCCCGTCCCCCTTCCGGCTCTGCCTGGACCTCCCTGCGGGCCCCGGGGCAAAGCACCCAACTTCTCCCGCCTCGGCTTCCAGCAGAAACGTGACGGGGCTGGACTTTGATCGCCAACGGCCCTCTACTCTTCAGAGTCTGCTTGGAACGTGATAAGTGGGTAATTCCTTCCGATACATCCCCTCCACCCGTGCAGACACCCTACCAATCAGCCTTCCTCCTTTCCCATCCATTCTCCCACCCTCCTGTTCACTCATTCACCCATCCATCTTCCCATCCATACATCCATCCTCTCCTTCCTTCCTTCCATCCATTTCGGCCCCTAGGAGGGATGGTGCCATCTAGGTAAGCTCTGCTGGGACCAGGCACAACTGCCATTAGGTGCCCCAAGAAATCACAGGTGAATGTTGGGAGAGGGGTTTCAGGGAGGGTTCCAGTCTAAAGGAGACTACATCAGGATGTATTAATAGCTAGAGGTCAGGGTCCTGGAAGGGGTCTGGAGACCAAGGTTTGAGGCCCTGTTCACCTCTGACCTGCTAGATGACCCTGGGAAAGTCCCCATGAGCCCCAGCTAACCCTATCTGTGTATCTGAGGATGTTGAGGTGAGCCCTTCCGGCTCCCAGGACCAAAGCTGAAGAAAGTAAAATAATCAAGACACTTCCTATAGGACGGAAATAGAAGCAGCTGCACCAGCTTTATTCCTCCAGCCATCACTCCCATCCCTCAATCTATAGTTGTAGGTGACTGGGGATTGTGGATAGAGAGCAGGACAGAGAGAATCCACAGAGCCCTTTGAAATACAGTGATTGGAGAAAAATAAAACTGTTTCTTTCCTGTTTCTTCCTCCCTCAAGTTCATAGCATACATGGGACTGCCTGTCTCAGCTCTCATAAAAGCCCAGAGTTCTCATAAATACCAAATTATTCAGTAAATACTTACTGAGCATCTAGTATATGATAGAGACTAGGGACACAGCAGTGGGTAGAGATTGTTCCTACCTTCATTAGCTAACGGTCTAGACCAGCATTGTCCAAATGAACTATAATGCCAGCCACATGTACAGCCACATTTAAAAAGCAGAAACAAGTTCATTGTTGATAATATTTTTATTTAACCCAATATATCCAAAATACCATTTCAACATATAGTCAGTATTTTAAAACTATAAATGAGATATTTTATATCCTTTTTAAATTGTATTAACTATTCAAAATCTGGTGTCTTTTACGTCTCAATTCAGACAAGTCACATTCCAAATGCTTACTAGTCATATGCAGCTAGTAGCTACATATTAGACATCTCAGATCCAGGAGGGAAGGCAAACAAAGTAAGCAAAGAGACAAATTATTTACAAATGGTTCCAGTTTTCTATGAAGGAAACAAAGTGGCCATGGAGAACCTCTCTGAATAAGTGGCATTTGAGCTGAGAGGTGATGTATAAGAAGAACTCAGCTGTTTGAAGATCAGAAAGCCAGGCGCGGTGGCTCATGCCTGTAATCCCAATACATGGGGATGCTGAGGCGCGAGGATCACTTGAGCCCAGGAGTTTGAGACCAGCTTAAGCAACATACTAAAACCTCACCTCTAAAAGAAATTTGGCTGGGTATGATGGCTCACGTCTGTAATCCCAGAACTTTGGGAGGCCAAGGCAGGAGGACTGTGTGAGCCCAGGAGTTTGAGACCAGCCTGGGAAACATAGGGAGACCCTGTTTTTACAAAACAAAAACAAAAACAAAACCAAAAAAATTAGCCAGGACCTGTAGTCCCAGCTACTCAGGAAGCTGAAGTGGGAGGATCACTTGAGCCCAAGCGGACGAGACTGCAGTGAGCCATGATCGCACCACTGCACTCAAGAATGGGTGACAGAGCGAGACCTTGTCTCAAAAAATAAAAAATTACACACACAAAAAAGAAAAAGAATGGAGAGAGTATTTCCAGCAGAAGGAACAGCATGGGCAAAAGCCCTATGATGGGAATAGCTTGGCCTCTGTAAAAAGCCAGTGGGACTGGAGTAGAGGGAGCTACAGGAGGTGTTAAGAGGACGGTTGGGGGCCAGAGCATGCAGAACCACATATAGCCATGATTGGGAGTTAAAGTTTTTCTTCTTTTTTTTTTTTTTTTTAAGACGGAGTTTCGCTCTTGTTGCCCAGACTGGAGTGCAATGGTGCGATCTTGGCTCACTGCAACCTCCACCTCCTGGGTTCAAGCAATTCTCCTGCCTCAGCCTCCTGAGTAGCTGAGATTACAGGCATGCACCACCACACCCGGCTAATTTTGTATTTTTAGTAGGATGGGGTTTCTCCATGTTGAGGCTGGTTTCAAACTCCTGACCTCAGGTGATCCGCCCACCTCGGCCTCCCAAAGTGCTGGGATTACGGGCGTGAGGCGCCGGGCCTGGCCAGTTTTTCTTCCCTTCTGTTTGATAAAAACCCAACAGGAAAATTTAACCTGGGAGGCCAGGTCATCTGATTTATTTAAGTCAAATACTTTGACCCCTCACTGACCCTTTCCTTTGTGGGGGCCACTGCAGCAGCTCAGGTAAGAGGTGACAGTGCTCTGGGACAGAGTGAGACCCGAGAAGCTGGAAAGAAGGGGATGGACTCAGCATATATGAATATTTTTGCAGGGCAGCTGAAAGGACTTGCAGATTGATTGGATGTAGGGGGAAGGAAGGAATATTAGGATGGCCCCAAGGCTTCCTGCCTTGAAAGTTACTATCTGTGTCACAGAAATGAAAGCAGAGGTCTTCACCAATTCAACACATGTTTATTGGGCACTGAGCTGTATGTAGAAAATTGTGTCAAAGATGTGCTGACTTAAGTTTCCCCAAATGCCCGACCCATGGATGGTGTAAAGAAATGCTGATGCTGGGCGTGGTGGCTCAAGACTGTAATCCCAGCACTTTGGGAGGCTGAAGTGGGAAAACTGCTTGAGCCCAGGAGTTGGAGACCAGCCTGGGCAATATGGCGAAATTTTGTCTCCACGAACAAGCAAACTAAAACAAAAAATTAGCCGGGTGTGGTGGCACAAACCTGTAGTCCCAGTTACCTGGGAGGCTGAGGTGGGAGGATTGCTTGAGGTTGAGGCTGCAGTGACCTGTGATCACAGCACTGCACTTCAGCCTGGACAACAGAAGAGACCCTGTCAAAAAAAAAAAAAAAAAGGAGAGAAGAAAGACAAAAGGAAGGAAGGAAGGAAGAGGAAGGAAAGAGAGAGAGAGAGAAAGAAAGAAGGAAAGAAAGAAAGGAAGGAAGGAGGGGAAGGAAAGAGAGAGAGAGAAAGAAAGAAGGAAAGAAAGGAAAGAAAGGAAGGAAGGAAGGAAGGAAGGAAGGAAGGGGAAGGAAAGAGAGAGAGAGAGAAAGAAAGAAAAAACGAAAGAACGAAAGAAAGAAAGGAAGGAAGGAAGGAAGTAAAGAAACTGATAAATGAGCTTGAAGACTAGCTCCTTACCATGGCCCTGGCCTTAGCTCTGTGATCCTAGGCAGGGGAGCCAATGTCCCTTAATTTACCCATAGAGGGGCAATTATAACAGTCCTTTGTACTCCCATTGAGTGTTAAGGGGGAAGACACAAATTACATGTAGGAAATAATTCTTTCAAGTTAAAAGCCCATATGTGTTATTAGATCTAACACATTTAATATCTATGTACTGTTCAGCCTTTGGAATTATTAGTTAATACAAAGCCCAATCTGTCTTAAATCATCAAATGACCATTTTGCAAAATCAATAATAGGAAGATGCTAAAATATGGGTCTCACCCTGTCATTCCCTTGCTTAAAGCCCTTTAGTGGATTACTGTGGTAGACAAAATAATGGTCCCCCCCAAAGGTGTTTACACTCTATTTCCTTGAAACTGTGAACGTTAGGTTACATGGCAAAGGGGAATTAAAGCTGCAGATGGAATTAAAGTTGCTAATCTCGGCTCACTCCAACCTCTGCCTCCCAGGTTCAAGCTATTCTCCTGCCTCAGCCTCACAAGTAGCTTGGATTACAGGTACCCACCACCATGCCTGGCTAATTTTTGTATTTTTAGTAGAGATGGGGTTTCACCGTGTTGGCCTGGCTGGTCCTGAACTCCTGACCTCAAGTGATCCGCCCACCTTGGCCCCCCAGAATGCTGGGATTAGAGGCGTGAGCCACCGCACCTGGCCAGAATCAGCTGGTCTTGAGATGGAGAGATTATGCTGGATTACTCAGAGGGGCCCAACATAATCACAAGGGTCATTATTAGTGAAAGAGGGAGGCAGGAGAGTAGGAATCAGAGGGGATGAGATGACAGAAGCAGAAGTTGGAGTGGTGTAATTGCTGGGTTTGCAGATCGAAGGGGGCCCACAGCCAAGGGATGCAAGTGGAAAAGGCAAGGAAACAGATTATCCTAGAGCTTACAAAAGAAACTCAACCCTGCCGACACCTTCATTTTAGCCCAGTGAGACCCATTTCATACCTCTAACCTCAAGAACTGTAAGATACTACGTCTGTGTTGTTTTAAGTCGCTATGTTTGTTGTGATGACAAGCAGCAACAGGAAATTCATAGGCTCACCAACACCTTTAGGAAAATGTCCAACCTGCTTAGCATGGCACACAAGGAGGCCTTGTGGGATGTGGTTTCTGCCACTGACTTTAAGCAGGTTTTTTTCAACTTCTCTGGGCCTCAGTTTCGTCATCTATGAAACAGGGAGGAAAAGAAACCCTCTGTAGGTCTGCAGTAAGATTAAATGAGAGGACATGTTTCAAATACCTAGTAGAAAGACTGGAACACAGTACATTATTATTATTATTATTACCATTGGCATTACTATTATCACAGAAAAATTGACAGAGTAAGAACCCTTGTCTCTACTCCCTTCACTAGGGCTATGTTTCCACATCTGTGAAAAAGGAAACAAGACCAAACAGGTGTGGAAGCCTTGTCTCTCCCCTCTACTCCACTCTTTCCTAGTTACTGATCTGTGTCATGCTTTGCTTTCTCTGACTTCCAACTTCGCATATGCTGTTCTCTCTGCCTGGAATGCTCTTCCCATCCTTCTTACCAAGCTAACTCTCATTTCCTCCTACAAGTCTTTATTGACTCCTATTAGACTAGTTTAGAAACCAGTATGATGCATTCCCAAAGCATGCTAAACTTCCTCTATCATATTATTGCTATGGCCTGTGTGTTTTTCATTGGGAAAAAAAAATCTTAAATCCAGGTAAGGATACTTTGACCTATTTGCTTCAATTGTGTTGTTTAAATAAAACAAAAGCATTCTAAATAAACTTGAAGTAGTTAAGTTCCCTTTTCTCTCCCCACTTCCTTCACTCTCTCCCCAGTGTATCATGAATTTAGTGCGTATCTTTTGACAGGCAGGGATACTCACCACTATACTCACAAGGATTGGCTATGGTGCATATCTTTTGAGTCTGTGTTGTTAAACTCTTACTATATATACATACAAAAGAATATGAAATACACCTTTATATGTGTTTATAATTAACACAAATTGTAACCTTTAAAAAACATTTCTCATTCTACAACTTTCTTTTATTCACTCAACAATAGGTTTTGGGAATATGTACATATCGATATAGCTCTGGATCATTCTTATCACTGTATGGTATTTTATTATTAGAATATATTGACCGGGTGTGGTGGCTCACACCTGTAATCCTAGCACTTTGGGAGGCCAAGACCAGTGGATTACCTGAGGTCGGGAGTTCACAACCAGCCTGGCCAACATGGCGAAACCATCTCTACTAGAAATACAAAACTTAGCTGGGCGTGGTGGTGGGTCCCTGTAATCGTATCTACTAGGGAGGCTGAGGCAGGAGAATCACTTGACCCAGGATGTGGAGGTTGCAGTGAGCCAAGATCACACCATTGCACTCCAGCATGGGTGATAAGAGCAAAACTCCGTCTCAAAAAAAAAAAAAAAAAAAAGGAATATATCCCATTTTATTCATCCATCACCCTACTAGTGGACATTTAGACTGTTTCTAATATTTTCTGCGTTATCAAGAACATTGCAAACAACATCCTTATACATATGACCTATGTAGTGGTGTAAAAATTTCTTTAGGAAGGTTGTCACCTTGCACATTAACTACAAGATGAAAGGTATTCCATGGAGATGTGGGCCTATAGGATATTGTCTAGTAGTGGAATCTCTGGGTTGTAAGGTTCCACAACTTTATGAGATACTGCCAAATTGCATTCCAAGGTGTGAATAGCATGTAAAGGCTCCCGTTTCCCCATGTCCTCACTAACATCTGACCTCATAAAAAACATTGACAAGGCCGGGCGCGGTGGCTCAAGCCTGTAATCCCAGCACTTTGGGAGGCCGAGACGGGCGGATCACGAGGTCAGGAGATCGAGACCATCCTGGCTAACACGGTGAAACCCCGTCTCTACTAAAATATACAAAAAAAAAAAAAAAAAACATTGACATATTTTATTTTTGTATAGTTGATGTATTTCAAATCATACAATTATTTTTATTTACATTTCTCAATTGGCTTTCCGGCCATTTGAGTTTTTTCTGCTGAAAATTCCCTATTTATATCCTTTGCCCATTTTTCTTTTCTTTTGTAGGGGTGAGGGTGGGGATGTCTTTTCCTTAACGGTTTGAAGGAGTTCCTTGAGCACCAATCCTTTGTTATATATGTTCTAGATGTTCCCTCCCAGTCTGTAGCTTATCTGCTAATCGGATTTACCATGTCTTTTGTGCAGTGGCATGATCTCAGCTCACTGCAACCTCTGCCTCCAGGGTTCAAGTGATTCTCCTGCCTCAGCCTCCCAAGTAGCTGGAATTACAGGCATGTGCCACCACACCCAGCTAATTTTTGAATTCTTAGTAGACATGAGGTTTCACCATGTTGGCTAGGTCTCGATCTCTTGAGCTCATGATCTGCCTGCCTCGGCCTCCCAAACTGCTGGGATTACAGGCATGAGCCACCATGCCCAGCCTGGCAGTTTAAATTTTGAGGTAGTCACAGATCATCTTTTTCCTTTATGAGTAGTGTTTTATTATTGTTTATCTAAGAAGTCCTTTCCCACCCCAAGATAATAAATATAACATGTATATGTCTTAAATATTTGTTATATTTATTTAATCCATTTAATTAGGCATCTATTTTTCAACTCTATGGAAAGTAAATTTCTCAGTGCCATCTACCGAGTCCTCTATTTTTTCCCCAGTGATTTATAATGCCACCTCTATTGTACATCAAGTACACACACACGCACACACACACACACTCTCTCTCCTGTGTCTGTTTTGAAGCTCTACTCCTCATTGGCTTGGTAGGCAGAGAAGTGTCTCCTTGCCCCAACATATACACGTTGTTCTTTTGATTTTGACAAGATTCCTCAAAAATCCTGATTGGATTGGGGAAAATACACATCTTTCTGATATTGAGCCTTCCCATCCATGAACATGTATATCATTACATTTTTATTTGATGTCCTTTAATAATATTTTGTAATTTTCTCTATAAGAATATAAACTCCATTAGGGCAAATGCTCTGTCAGTTTTCCTCTCTGCTGTATCTTCAGAGTCAAGAACAGAGCAGGACACACAGTAGATGCTTCATAAGTATTTGTTGTTTAACGTCTTTCATATACTTTATGAGATCTGTTTCTACATATCTTGTATTTCTGTTGCTATATATTTTTATTGTAGTTTCCAATCAGCTATGGTTGGTATATAGAAATTCAAATGTCATTTTTGGGTTGAGGTTTTTTTTTTTTAAAAAAAAACTCTTTAATTTGTTCTAATACTCTGTAGATTCTTTGGATTTTTAAATGCAGACAGTCCTGATGGACATCTATTTCAGAAGAAGGGAAGAATGGATATTGTGTAGGCAACTAGCAGCATCTTCCACACTACTACTGTATGAAGCTAGAACAGTCAGGTACTCTAGCCCTGGCAGCTAAAGCAGTTTGTGGACTTTAAATCTGAAACAAATAGTACAACAAAGCAGGTATCTGTTGAGTATTCATTTGGCCAATTCCAGTACCAGTAGTGGTATCTATTCAGCAGAGGTGCTAGTAAAAGCAACAGCATCCAGTACTATTTGCAGCAGTCATGTCAGTAGTGGTGTCTGATGTCCAGTAATAATCAGAAATGGCACCCCAATCAAAGTTTCTGCAAACTCTGATTTTGACCATAATTTAGATCAGCTAGACTCCCTGAATTCCTTCCCCATTTTTTGATTCTGATTTCCAGCAACTCTGTGACTCATTCAATATCCTACCAATGAATTCCATTTCTATTTCAGTTAATCAAAGATGGTTTTTTTGTAACCAAGAATTCTGAACAATTAAACTCTCATGTTATCTGCTAATGATAACTTTGTGTCTTTCTTTTTTTTTTTTTTTTCAGACGGAGTCTTGTTCTGTCGCCCAGGCTGGAGTGCAGTGACCAGATCCCAGCTCACTGCAAGCTCTGTCTCCCGGGTTTACGCCATTCTCCTGCCTCAGCCTCCCGAGTAGCTGGGACTACAGGCGCCCGCCACCTCGCCCGGCTAATTTTTTGTATGTTTTTTAGTAGAGACGGGGTTTCACCGTGTTAGCCAGGATGGTCTCGATCTCCTGACCTCGTGATCCGCCTGTCTCGGCCTCCCAAAGTGCTGGGATTACAGGCTTGAGCCACCGCGCCCGGCCTGTCTCTTTCTTATATATGCATTCAAATAATGAAATGCATAGATCTTAAGTTTTCAGTTTAGTCAATTTTGACAAATGCGTATACTCAATATAACCCACATCTTTATTAAGAGATGGAAATCCCCATCACTCCAGAAAGTTCCTTCATCTCCTTCCCAGTCAACCCAACCTCAGTACTTTTAAAACAAAATGAGCTGGCTGGGTGCAGTGGCTCACGCCTGTGATCCCAGCACTTTCGGAGGTCGAGGCAGGTGGATCACGAGGTCAGGAGTTCGAGACCAGCCTGGCCAACATGGTGAAACCCTGTCTCTGCTAAAAATACAAAAATTAGCCGGGCGTGGTGGCATGTACCTGTAATCCCAGCTACTCGGGAGGCTGAAATAGGAGGATCATTTGAGCTCAGGAGGCAGAGGCTGCAGTGAGCCAAGATGGTGCCACTGCACTCCAACCTGGACAACACAGCGAGACTCTGTCTCAAACAAACTACAATGAGCTATCATTGTAGTCACTTAAATGAAAAAGATGGACAACATCAAATGTTGGTGAGGCTATAGACCTTAAGAATTAGAAAGCGGCTGGGATAGCAAAGGTGACTGGCCGCGTTACAGACTGACCAAGTGACCGGGTGACTTAGTGAGTAACTTCTTTAAGTAAGGAAACTCAGTAAATTACATCTGGTAAATTACATTTACCAAAAGCTGACATCTTTTCAGACGCAGCGCTCTTAGTTTAAGGAAAGTGCAGTTGGAGGCGGCAGGGGGCAGAGGCAGCCAGCCTCAGAACGAATTGCCCCAGGGTCGCGGAGAAGCGGGCCTGGGAAAGAAAGGTTGAGGAAGCCGGGGGACCTAGGCTGCCAGTACACCCAAAAGCCTCCAGAGGCTCTGGTGGATCGGAGTCTGCGCACTCCGCCGAGAGCGTGCCTTTGGCTCATCCAATCAGAGCGGCGGATCCAACCGCTTCTCTGTCGCCTTGGCAACTGGACGCACAAGCACGTCCGGCGAGCGGTGGCGGTTTGGATCTGGCCCGTGGGGAATCGCGTTATGTCGCGACCCAAGGTAGGAGTCAGCCTGACCCAGATGCTTTTATCGTCCCTAGAAAAAGGGAGGAAAGCCGCAGAGGGATTCAAAATCGGTTTGGGGATGGGTGTTCCTCGCGGAATGGGTAGGGGGGGGCGGGGGGAGGGGGTGGTGTTCTCGCGGAGGAATTCCGGGAAAAGCAAGAAAAAGGTCGACGAACTTAGAGGAAAGACTACAACTCCCGGCATGCACCGCGCCGCCCAAGCTGCTGCGCAAGTCCAGCGAGCCCGGCCGGCTGGGGGGAAATTTACACAACAGTGGGATTCTAAGCTCCGTGACCCCTGGGGAAGTTGAACCTCAGAATTTCAGATTTCCTGATTTGGCGAAGCCCGCCTGCCCGTCCATCCATCCATCCATCCATTATCCATCCATTCAAAACAACGCTAATTAGTGTCTTTTCCCCATCAAACTCATTGCTGGCCAAGGGACACAGGTGAATCAGACAAACCTCTGCCCTCTAAGAGGGCACAAACCAATTCCCCCATTTTAAGAATGGGAAAAATGAAAGTCGAGAGGGAAAATGCATTACTGTAAAATCCGCTCTCCCCACCCCAACCCACTTTTTTTTTTTTTTTTTTGAGACGAAGTCTCACTGTGTCACCAGGTTGGAGTGCAGTGGCATGATCTCAGTTCACTGCAGCCTCTGCCTTCCGGGTTCAAACGATTCTCCTGCCTCAGCCTCTAGAGTAGCTGGGACTCCAGGCGCACGCCACGACGCCCAGCTAATTTCTGTATTTTTAGTAGAGACGTGGTTTCACCATGTTGGCCAGGATGGTCTGGATCTCTTGACCTCGTGATCTGCCCGCCTCGGCCTCCCAAAGTGCTGGGATTACAGGCGTGAGCCACCGCGCCCAGCCTCCATCCCACTTCTTAATCCCAGCTCTCATTCATGAATGGAACCTTCATTTCTCTTCTTTCTTTCCTGTTTTTTTTTTTTTTTTTTTTTTTTTTTGAGACAAGGTCTCACTTTGTTGTTCAGGAGGGAGTGCAGTGGTGTGATCTTGACTCAGTCGACTTCCTGAGCTCAAGCGATTCTCCTGCCTCTGCTTCCCAAGTAGGTGGGATTACCAGTGTGTGCCACCATGCTCAGCTAATTCTTTTTAAGTTTGTGTAGAGACAGGAGTCTTTACGTTATGGTGCTGTGTTGCCTGGGCTTGTCTGGAACTCGGCCTCAAACCATCTCCCGCCTTGGCCTCTCAAAGTGCTGGGATTACAGGCATGAATCACTGCACCTGGTCAGCCTCTTATTTCTTTAATTCCCTCTCCCAACAAAAAGTGAGTTTATCTGCTTTCAGAGTGCCTTGAACTTCGCCTTTTTACTACAATTCATTACTCATGTGACTATTTGTTTAACATCTGTCTTCCCCGCTGCTCTGGGATCTAATCTGACTTGTTCTTCTCTATATTCCCGGTCCTCAGCACAGAGCTGACTACAGTTGATACATATTGAATGACTGTTGAATGACCTACCTAGATGCTCAGCTAAAAAACTGGGACTGTTGGCTCCTCCATCTTCCTGACATCCCACATCCAATAAAAGCCTCCTTCCTTTAACTTTCTGAATATGTCTTGAGTTTATTTTTTCCTCTACCTCAACTACTATGCTAATCATGACCAAACTCTCAAATTTTAAAAATTAATACTCTTTAAACACACAGATTGGGACACATATAACTTTTTTTTTTTTTGAGACAGGGTCTCATTCTGTTGCCCAGGCTGGAGTGCAGTGGCATGAACACGGCTCACTGAAGCTTCAACCTCTTGGGCTTGAGTGATCCTCCTTCCTCAGCTTCCTGCATATCATTTTATAAAAATATTATTAGGAAAAAAGAAAACAAACATCTACTGAAATAGTCCCTTCTCATGAACCCGACTGATTCCTTTGAAAGGAAGGACGAACTGCAGGTTGCTGAAGAATGCACAAACTCTTAGCAGTCTACACTGTGAATATAGTTTAGACATGAGTGTAGCAGACCATGTTGGATGAAGGAAAAAAATAGTGGACTACTTCTTTGTGAAACGATGAATTTTGTTTTTGTTGTTGGAAAGGGAAACAAAGGTCTCCTATATATTGACTTAGGACTTCGCGGTTTCTTTCAAATGACCCAGGGGAAATAGGAGTATGAATTTATTTGAACAGGATCGTTCATGTCAGCCTTAAGAGAACATGCCGGGATATACTTTGTGTACTCTCACAAAAATATGCCCAGAGAAGGCCAGAAGTCAGAATACCATGTGTTCCAGCCGTTGACCTCATCTCCTCAAGGTGATGGTCGCCAAGACCTCAGCTCCAAGGCATATTGGGAACTCTTCAGAGGGCTACGGGGAAATGAGGAATTGGATCAGGCAGGCATGAAGCTGGGGTTAGTGGAACTGGCTAAGCAATGAAGCTGATCTCTGGTTAGATGATCAAAGTCTAATCACAATGGGTAGGCTGATGTGGCAAACTGGTTTCAGCATGGCTGTCTCCACCTGGTGGGTAGTACCAGGGAGCTCAGAGCAGGACTCCAGGAATAGAGCCAAGAATGAAGGCAGCTGGCAATGTCACGATCCTATGCTCTTTTTGACTCAACACCAACTGGTGCCATTCATGCTACCCTCCATGAATGGCACCAATGAGAAATAAAAGTTCTCTGTTTGTAGCCCATACAAGCAACCAAGCCACTTTTGAATCATTTTCTCAATAAGATCATTTTTAAAAAAAGTCTTGTAGCCTTATCTTTTCTAAATGCATTATTTTAGTGGTTTGGGGAAAGTTTATATCCCTGGGCTGATTTTTGGGTCAAGATAGTAATAGGACTTCTATCTCAGGCAATGTGACAGATGAGATTTCTTGAAAAGCTTATTAACACAACACACTTAAAACTGTTGGCCAAAATATAACAGACATCCTTTGAACTGTATAACTGACCTGCGTATGTGGAGGGGCAAGGATTGGTAGAAGAAAAATCCCCAAGGGACCACCACCCTAACACACACACACACACACACACACACACACACACACACAAAGAAGAAAAATAAAAAACAGAATTGTCACTAACTGATTCTTCATTTGTCATTTTCCTTGGGGAAGTCATTGATTGTCTCACAAACAGGAGTTGAAGTGTCATGGGGCCCACTGGGCAAGGAATTGGAACTGAGACCTCACCATAAAGCTAGACCCTTCAGAGACCCCCACCCTTAGTAAAGGTGTAATTAGAACCAATTTACCCTTCAGCAGTGGGAGACAACTAGGAAGCTAGGCAGCTTCAGTGTAGGGGAAAAAACCTTTCTCCTGAGAAATCTTTTTTTTTTTTTTTTTTTCGTGACGGAGTCTTGCTGTCCACCCAGGCTGGAGTACAATGGCACCATCTCTGCTTACTGCAAGCTCTGCCTCCCGGGTTCAAGCGATTCTTCTACCTCAGCCTCCCGAGTAGCTGGGATTACAGGTACTCGCTACCACCCTGGCTAATTTTTGTATTTTTAGTAGAGACAGGGTTTCACCATGCTGGCCACGCTGTCCTCAAACTCCTGACCTCGTAATCCGCCTGCCTCAGCCTCTGAAAGTGCTGGGATTACAGGCATGAGCCACTGCGCCCAGCAAGAATTCTTAACCTTAGGTGAGTCCTCAGGCTAGTCTGAGAAATGCTAAATAAGATGTTACCATAAAGTTTACTGTTCTTGGGGGCCCAGGCAGATGTAAATGCTAAACATCTCGGAGTCAAACATCTTTGACTCCTATAATGGTGGAATTACATAATAATTACATAATAAAAGATGTTTTAAATGAATTATATAATTGTATAATTGTATAAGAAAAGATGTTTTAAATAAGTTAAAAAAAAAAAAGCCTGTTCATGATAAACCCTCAGAAAACCAGGGAATAGTAGGAAATTTACTCAATTTGGTACAGGAAACTATAGGAATCTACAGCCAGTATCATTCTTAAAAGCTGAAATAGAGAATGCATTCCTCTTATGATCAGGAGCAAGATAAGGATGTCAGCTGTTACCACTTTTAGTCAACTTTGTACATACTAGAGTTTTCACCAGTGCAATAAAGCAAGAAAACTAAATAAAAAGCATAAATATTGAAAAGAAAGAAGTAAGTCTGCCTTTATTCACAGATGACATCATTGTATCCAGAGAAAACTCAAAGGATTTACAAACTACCAGAACTAATAATTCAGCAAGGGCATCAAATACAAGGTCAATGTACAAAATCAGTTATACTTCTATATATGTATTGGTTTCCAATTTGTGACAAATTGTCACAAATTCAATGGCTTTTAAAAACACTAACTTATTATCTTACAGTTATTTATTTATTTATTTGAGATGGCGTCTCACTCTGTCACCCAGGCTGAAGCGCAGTGGCACAATCTTGGCTCACTGCAACCTCTGCCTCCTGGGTTCTCCTGCCTCAGCCTCCTGATTAGCTGGGATTATAGGTGTGCACCACCATCCTGGCTAATTTTTGTAATTTTTAGTAGAGATGGGGTTTCATCATGTTGGCCAGGCTGGTCTTGAACTCCTGACCTCAAACGATCTGCCTGCCTTGGCCTCCCAAAGTGCTGGGATTATAGGCGTGAGCCACTGCGCCTGGTCCCTGTCTTACAGTTAATGAGATCAGAAGTCTGAAAGGGTTCTCGCTGGGCTGAAATCAAGGTGTTAGTAGGGCTGCCTTCATATCTGGACGCTCTAGGAGAGAAGCCCTGTTTTTTGCCTTTTCTAGTTTCTGGAGACTGTCTCATGGTCCCCTTTCGTGTTCAAAGGCAGTTCTTCTCACAGTGCGTGACTCTGCCACTCTGACATTGACTCTGCCTTCTTCCACATTTAAGGATCCTTACATTGGGCCTACACAGAAAATACAAAATAATCTTTCTATTTTAAGGTTCTTTGATTAGCAACCTTAATTCCATCTGCAATTTTAAATTCCCCTTGCCATATAATGTAACACATTGATAGGTTCTAGGGATTAGGACACGGACATCTTTGGAGATGGCCTTTTTCTGCTTATTACAATTTACTATCATTAGGTAGAAAACGAAATTTGAAAACACTGTATCCAATAGCATCATAAAATAAAAAACCTATGAATAAATTTAATTAAAAATATACAAGGCTGCTATACTGAAAACTAGAAAATAGTGTAGAAAAATTTTTTAAAATTTAAATTAATGGAGAGACCATATTACTCATGGATTGGAAGGCTCAGTACCTTATAATGTCACTTCCTGAAAATATCTGTAGATTCAATGCAATCCCAGTCAAAATCTCAACATGTTTTTTCGTAGAAATTGGCAAGCCAATTCTGAAATTTATGTTGAAATACAAAGGACCCCTAATTGCAAAGACAATCCTGAAATCAGAATTTACTCTACCTGACTTCAAGATTTACTAGAAAGCTACAGCAGTAATTAAGCCAATGTGATAGTGACATAAGGATAGACAAGTAAATAGAACAAAACATACTCTCGAGATAGATCCACATACACATGGTCAATTGAATTGTGACAGACGTGCCAATGCAATTCAATGAGGAGAGGAAAATTTTTTTAACCAAAGGCTCTGGAGCAACTGGATAAACATATGGAAAATGGAATTGAAAGCATGAGAGAGGATTAAAGGTAAAGTACAAAAAGGCGAGGACAGCTTGACTAGTGTTGGGGGAGTTGGAGGGGCTTGAATGGAAGAATGAAACAAGATTTCACTGTGTTTCAGTGGGGCTTGCTTCTGCCAGTTTTGTAAAGCAATATCCTCCACCCCCTCTCTGCCGCCCTTTGAGGGGTAGGCTGGTGTGCTGAGCAGAATTCTAAGATGGGCCCCAAGATTCCCACCCCCTGGCGTACATGCCTTGTATAATTATCTCTCCTTGAGCATGGAGGAGTCTGTGAATTTGATGGTATGGTTACTATGGTGATTACCTTCCATTACTTAAGACTCCATCATAGGTGACTTGGAGAGGGGAGGATTGGAAGTCAGAGGGACGTGCTCCACGTGGCCTGGAGGAAAACAAACGTGCATGTTGTGAAGTGCCAATGGGTGCCACACTGCAGGGAGCTGCAGGCAGCCTCTAGGAGCTGAGAGCAGTCCCCAGCAGACAGCTAGCAAGTAAACAGGGACCTCCGTCCTACAACCCTTGGCAACTGAATTCTGCCAACAACCTGAATGAGCTTGGAAGGGGACCCCAAGCCCCAGATGAGAGCCATAACCCCAGCCATCACCTTGACTGTGGCCTTGTAGAGCTGAGCTGATGATGCAGCTAAGCTATGCCCACGCTCCTGGCCCATGGAAACTGAGATAATGGATTCCTATCATTTTAAGCCACTGATTTTGTGATAATTTGTTACCCAGCAACAGAAAATGAATGCAGATGGCAGGTCTGTCCCAGTTGCAAATGTCATCCTGCACAGGACCAATTTCAATTTCTGTCTTCATACGTGCCTTAGGAATCGGTCTTCCCAGGACAGAGGGCCAAGCTGTTTTGGACATGGTTGAAGTGAAATAATACCCACTACCCACTGAGGATTTGAAAGGTCCATTTGGGGTGAAAGGAATTGACATTGCTCTGAGTCTTTGACCTAGCCCCTTCTGGGATCCATTTAATCAAACATTCCAAGTTAAGAGTAGAAAGTCCAGATTGGCTGGGTGCGGTGGCTCATACCTGTAATTCCAGACTTTGGGAGGCCGAGGCGGGCAGATCACCTGAGGTCAGGAGTTCCAGACAAGCCTGGCCAACATGGCGAAACCCTATCTCTACTAAAAATACAAAAATTGGCTGGATGTGGTCGTGGGTGCCTTTAACTCCAGCTACTAGGGAGGCTGAGAATCACTTGAACCCGGGAGGTGGAAGTTGCAGTGAGCTGAGATTGCGCCACTGCACTCCAGCCTGGGTGACAGAGCGAGACTCCATCTCAGAAAAAACAAGGAAAAAAAAAAGTTCAGATCTTTCTCACAGAGTGTATTGAGCTGAGCTTTCAAAACTGGGGTTCAGGGCTGACCTTTGGAGTACTGAAAATCAGGCATTTGCTATACTGGTCATATCTGTGGAGCAAACCTGCAGTAAGGTGGTACCTTGGATACTTGGGAGTTCATTCATAGCAGATAAATTCTGGTCCATTTGCTGGGGACATGGTGGCCAGTGGGAACTTGATCAGACTGGACCGTCATGTCTCAGAACCTAGGTATTATTGAGTCTGATGGCTTCGGCATTTTAATATGTGCAGTAAGTTAACCTGGGAAAGCAGGGCAGATATACAAAACCAGTTACAGCCTTTTCCTTTCCTCATTGCAGAACCAAAATTACAAGAGCCATGGATTGTCAAAGGGAAAAGAGCGGTGAGTGGTCCCATCCAATCCAACAATCACAGACAACCAACCTCCCTCCCTCCCCTTTTCAATCCGTCTCTCGCTTTTCTACTTCAACAATTATAATGAAAATGATAGTAGAAGTAGTAAAGCTAAACCATTATTGAGCACTTACCATGTGCCAGGCTCTGGGCCTGTCACTTTACCTGTATTGGCTCATTGAATCCTGACCCCAACCATTTGAAGTAGATACTACTATTGTGCCCATTTTACAGATGGAGAAACTGAAGCTCAAAAAGGGTAAGTGACTTGCTCAAGATCACATGATCAGTTAGGGGCAGAGCTTGTTGGACTCCAGGGCCCACTATCTAACTTTGGTCTCTCCTGCCTCCTTCAACAACCCTGTGATGACTTGATGACTTGCATGGCAGCTGTCCTCTGATCTTCTGCTTCACTCTGCATCGACAACCTGGATGCCAAACCCAGCACACCTTTGGATCTCCTAAAGAGAATCCGCTTGCACAAAGCAGGAGTGAGCAATGTAGACTTTATTGAAGATTTTTGTGGGGAGTTAGAGGAGGTAGTTTACATAGCAAATGTTTTGATAGTCTATTCTCTGGCTCATTAGATATTTCTCTCTCTCTCTCTCTCTCTCTGTCTTTCTCTCCTTTTCTTTTCTTTCTTTTCTGTTCTTTTCTTATCTTTTGAGTTTCGCTCTTGTTACCCAGACTGGAGGGCAATGGCATGATCTCAGCTCACGGCAACCTCTGCCTCCTGGATTCAAGTGATTCTCCTGCCTCAGCCTCCCGAGTAGCTGGGATTACAGGCATGCGCCACCGTGCCCGGCTAATTTTGTATTTTTAGTAGAGACAGGATTTCTCCATGTTGGTCAGGCTGGTCTCGAACTCCCGACCTCAGGTGATCCACCTGCCTCGGCCTCCCAAAGTGCTGGGATTACAGGCGTGAGCCACCGTGCCCAGCCAGATGTTTCTGTTCTTTCTAAAGTCCCTCCTGACTATACCACCACTGAGGAGGGCATGTGTGATTTGGGATGCTTCTCTCATGCAGCGCCCATCTTCTTTGTCTTCTTTCTCTCCATACTGACTATCCCACCAACTTCAAATCTCTCTCTCTCTTATGCTGGGCAACTCAGCAATGTTCCAGATCCTGGCCCTAAACATACATGCCCACCCGACCCCCATCCCAACAAAACAAAGAGCACTTAACAGGCTTGTGTTAGGCTGTTTTTACATTGCTATAAAGGAATAGCTGAGACTTTTTATTTATTTATTTATTTATTTATGTTGAGACAGAGTTTCGCTCTTGTTGCCCAGGCTGGAGTGCAATGGCCTGATCTTGGCTCACTGCAACCTCCGCCTCCCAGGTTCAAGCCTCAGCCTCCCGAGTAGCTGGAATTCCAGGTGCCCGCCACCATGCGTGGCTAATTGAGACTGAGTAATTTATAAAGAAAAGAGGTATAAATGGCTCATGTTTCTACAGGCTCTACAAGCATGGCACCAGCATCTGCTCAGCTTCTGGTAAGGCCTCAGGGAGCTTACAATCATGGTGGAAGGCAAAGGGCGAGCAGGCATGTCACATGGCAAGAGTGGAAACAAGGGAGAGATCCCAGGCTCTTTTAAACAACCAGATCTCCCAGGAACTGAGTGAAAACTCACTTATCACCAAGGGGATGTTGCCAAACCATTCATGAGGGATACGTTTTCAGGATCCAATCACCTCCCACCAGGCCCCACCTTCAACACTGAGAATCACATTTTAACTTGAGACTTGGAGGGGACAAACATCCAAACCATATCAAGGCCCCATCTACTTATTTTATAAAGGCACACACACGCACGCACACACACACATGTATTTACCATAAAACATTTTTTATTTATGTGCCTTATTAGGGCACATGTAGATATGTGTTCCACTACCAGTAAGAGAAAACTCATAATAGTAGCTTAAACAAATTGTATTTATTTTCTTCACATTACAAAGAGCCTGGAGTGCTGGTACAGTGATTCAGTAATGTCAGAGCCAGCGTCTTCATGATTGCCTTTTTTTTTCTTTTTTTGAGATGGAGTCTCACTCTGTTGCCCAGGCTGGAGTGCAGTGGTGCGATCATGGCTCACTGCAGCCTTGATCTCCCAGGCTCATGCAATCCTCCCATCTTGGCCTTCTGAGTAGCTGGGACTACAGGCTCATGCCAGTGCACTTGGCTATTTTTTTTTTCTCCGAACTCTTGCTCTGTTGCCCAGGTTGGAGTGCAGTGGCATGATCTGGCTCGCTACAACCTCCACCTCCCAGGTTCAAGCGATTCTCCTGCCTCAACCTCCCTAGTAGCTGGAACTACAGGCGCCTGCCATCACAGCTGGCTAATTTTTGTATTTTCAGTAGAGACGGAGTTTCACCATATTGACCAGGCTGGTCTTGAACTCCTGACCTTGTGATCTACCCGCCTCGGCCTCCCAAAATGCTGGGATTATAGGCGTGAGCCACAGCGCCCGGCCTCACTAATTTTTTTAATTTTTTTTTTTTTTTGTAGTTATGAGGTCTCACTATGTTGCCCAGGCTGGTCTCCAACACCTGGCCTCAAGTTATCCTCCCACCTTGGCCTCCCAAAGTGTTGGGATTACAGGCATGAGCCTTCATGATTGTCCTAACCTCTTCCTCATGGAGACCAAATGGCTGCTATAGCTCCAGCCTTCAAGTCATGATCAAGACAGGAAGAAGAGGGGAGAGAAGACTCAAGCCACATTCCTTCCTCCCTCCCTCCCTCCCTCCCTCCCTCCTTCCTTCCTTCCTTCCTTCCTTCCTTCCTTCCTTCCTTCCTTCCTTCTTTCCTTCCTTTCTTCCTCAAAAGAGCAAAACTGTCCCAGGAACTTACCCTTTCTAGCAGTCTTATGTTTCTATCTTATTTACTAGAATTGTGTAACGTGGCCACCCCAACTGCATGGGTAGCTAGGAATACAAGTTATATAAGTGTCATTGTACTGTTATAACTATTCTGCACCCTGCTTTTGTCACACAAAATATGTTTCGTGTTTATCCACGTTGGCACATGTAGCTCTGAATGCATTGTAACTGCTACCTCTGTTTCATTGTGTATCACACGTTATTTACCCATCTTCCTGTCGAAAGGCACTTATGAAGTACTGGTTTCAGCAGAAACTGACCCTGAGGGAAGGATGTGAGAGCAAGTGGTTTATTTGGAAGGTAATTCCAGTGAGCACTGACAGGGAAGTGGGGAAGTAAGACAGCTGAGGAGGGAAACCAGTAAAAGGTGCATCATCGACAGGTAATTGCTGTGGGCAAGTGGGCTCAATCCCCCCGGTGAATTCCTGGGAGAACATAGAATGCACTGCAGACTCATCCTAAGTGAGAGATGAGAGACTTAGCGGATTTATCTACCAACTCTAGTCGTCACTGGTTGTATGCTGCTGGCAGAGGGGCAGTTCACTCTGGTGCTTCCAATCTGCTCCACATGCTGGCTGAGCAGACTCCGGGGGCCAGGGAAAACCCTCAGGTAGCATCGAAGGTGCTGACAGTGGGAAGCTTTTTGATTTGCACACACAGGAGTGGTGAATGCCAAAGGGATATGGGTAGACCACCAACAGTGTGTGCCACAGGTTATTTCTGTAAAAATATTAACAATTACAGATAAGTATCTTTGCACATGTGTTTCCTGGTAGAAATGCAGAGTACAAACCCAGGGTATAGAGCTAGGATAGTTTGCTGAGTTTAGGGTATGTGCATATTCGATTTTACTAAAAACTGCCCAGTGGCCCTCCAAAGTGCGTTCTACCAGCAGAGGAGGAGTTTCCGTTTTATCCCATTGTTGCCAAAACTTGGACCTTTAGATTTTTGCCAGTCTGATGTGTGTGACATAGTCCTTGACTGTTGTAATATGCCAAATTACTCTTCAAAGGTGTGTCCAATGTGCACCCCATCAGCATTGTAAGATAACTGTCATTTCTCCACATTCTTGCGAACATTTGATATTTGTCTGATTTTTAATATTTTCTGCAACCTGATGGATTTTGAAATTGTATCTCTTTGTCATTTTGGGTCTATTGCATATATTTTTAGTAGTCCATGTTGGCTCCTGTATTGACTTTTAGCTAAACCTCCTAATTTTATCTCTTTTTTTTCTTTTCTTTTTTTTTTTTTTTTGAGGCGGAGTCTTGCTCTGTCGCCCGGGCTGGAGTGCAGTGGCCAGATCTCAGCTCACTGCAAGCTCCGCCTCCTGGATTTACGCCATTCTCCTGCCTCAGCCTCCCGAGTAGCTGGGACTACAGGCGCCCGCCACCTCGCCCGGCTAGTTTTTGTATTTTTAGTAGAGACGAGGTTTCACCGTGTTAGCCAGGATGGTCTCGATCTCCTGACCTCGTGATCTGCCCGCCTCGGCCTCCCAAAGTGCTGGGATTACAGGCTTGAGCCACCGCGCCCGGCTTTTTTTTCATATTATTTGTAGAGGTGAGGTCTTACTATGTTGCTCAGGCTGGTCTTGAATTCCAGGGCTGAAGAGATCCTGCCTTGGCCTCCCAAAGTGCTGGGATTACAGGCGTGAGCCACCGTGCCTGGCCTATTTGATCTTTTAAATGGTTACTTTAGAGCAGCAGTTCTAAAAGTTTAAGCGCAGGGTGGGTCCCTTTACAACTTAAAAATTACTGTGAAATGAATTAACTTTTGTATATGTGGCATACATCTAACAATGTGTACCATATAAGAAATTTAAGCTGATAAATTTTATTTTATTTTATTTTTGAGACGGAATCTCACTCTGTCACCCAGGCTGGAGTACAGTGGTGCGATCTTGGCTGACTGCAATCTCCGTCTCCCCAGGTTCAAGCAATTGTCCTGCCTCAGTCTCCCTAGTAGTTGGGATTACAGGCATGCACTACCACATCCAGCTAATTTTTGTAATTTTTAGTAGAGATGGGGTTTCACCATTTTGGCCATGCTGGTCTCGAACCCCTGACCTCAGGTGATCTACCCACCTTGGCCTCCCAAAATGTTGGGATTACAGGCATGAGCCACCATGCCTGGCCTAGCTGATAAATTTTAAAAATACTTGTTCATTCATTTAAAAATCAATAAAATACTCATTACATAGTAGCATAAACTTTTTTTTTTTTTTTTTTTAGACAGGGTCTCACCCTGTCACTCAGGCTGGAGTGCGGTGGTGTGATCTCAGCTCACTGTAACCTCCGCCTCCCGGGTTCAAGTGATTCTCGTGCCTCAGCCTCCCAAGTAGCTGGGATTGCAGGCTACCACGCCCGGCTAATTTTTGTATTTTTAGTAGAGACGGGGTTTCACCATGTTGGCCAGGCTGGTCTCAAACTCCTGACCTCAAGTGATCTACCCACTTCAGCCTCCCAAAGCGCTGGGTTTACAGGTGTGAGCCATTGTGTTTGGCCCAACATTTTTATGAGTTATATTTCCCCACCAAAATGTACTGAGATGAGTAGTAGTCGTTTTACATTTTTGTGAATCTCTTTAATGTTTGGCTTATTAGAAAACATTTGACTTTCCAGACCTTCTGTGTTCAATCTGTTAATATAGATTGTTTTGGTCGAAGGACAGGAAGAAAATACAGCCTCACAAAGATAGGTATTTGGAAAAGGGAAGACTTTGTGTACCCCTGAAAGAGAGTTGGGGACCTTGGGGAATACTTGAGACCACACTTCACAACCTGTGGCTCTAGGGGATTACAACATGCATCCTTACCTTATCACCTTCAAGTCTACCTTGAAGCATAATCACGCCACTTCATGTACAACTAAGAACCCTACAGCAACACACTTCTGTTTACTCCCCTCTGGTCCTTTGTGCTGCTATTTTTGTCATATATTTACTTGTAAATATGTTACAAACCCTTCATTACATTCTCACTATATTTGCTTTAAATAGCTGCTTGTATTTTTTTTTTCTTTTAATTAAGACATGGAAGAAAGTATTCCATATTTACCCTGCTCATCTTTCCTTCTGAATTTCCATCTGGTATAATTTTCCTTCAGCCCGAGGAACGTTCTTTAGTGTTTCTTATAGTGTGGATCTGTTGGCAATAAATTCTCTCAGCTTTTATTTATTTGAAAATGTCTTTATTTCACTGTCATTTTTTAAGTAAAGTTTTACTGGATATAGAATTCTAGGTGGATCTTTTTTTCTTTAAGTACTCGAAAGATGATATTCTTTTGTCTTTTCAGGGTTATGTTGTTTCTGATGTGAAGTCAGTTGTTCTTTTTTTTTGAGGGGGGGACGGAGTCTCGCTCTCTCGCCCAGGCTGGAGTGCAGTGGGGCGATCTCAGCTCACTGCAACTTTCACCTCCCAGGTTCAAGGGATTCTCCTGCCTCAGTCTCCGAGTAGCTGGGATTACAGGTACCCGCCACTACGCCCAGCTAATTTTTGTATTTTTAGTAGAGACAGGGTTTCTCCATGTTGGTTAGGCTGGTCTCAAACTCCTGACCTCAGGTGCTCCGCTTGCCTTGGCCTCCCAAAGTGCTGGGATTATAGGCGGGAGCCACCATGCCCAGCCAAAGTCAGCTGTCCTTGTCTTCCACTCCCACTCTCCACCCCTCCCCCCGACCCCCCTATGCAATGTGTCTTTTTTCTCAGGCTTTTATTTTTTTTTTTTTTGAGACTGTTCTGTTTTTCAGCAATTTGACTATGGCTTACCTGGGTGTAGTTTATGTTGTGTCTATCTTGCTTGGGGTTAATTGAGCGTCTTGGATCTGTGAGTTGACAATTTAATCAAATTTGGAAAATTTTTTAGCCATCATTTCTTCAAAAAATATTTTCTGTCCTATCTCTTCTTCATCTCTTTCTTGAACTTCAGTTACATGTATGTTAGACTGCTTGATATTATCTCACAAGTCGCTGAGGTTCTGTTCATGTAAAAATTTTTTCTCTAATTCAGTTTGAACAATTTCAATTGGACTGTTTTAAAATGTATGATTTTTCCTTCTCAATGCCCAGTCTCTTGTTAAGCACATCCATTGAACTTTTAATTTCAGATATTATATTTTTCTCTTCTAGAATTTCCATTTGGTTCTTTTTTTTTTTTTTTGACAGTTTCCTACTCTGTCACACAGGCTGGAGTGCAGTGGTGCAGTCATGGCTCACTGCAGCTTTAACTTCCTGGGCTCAGTGATCCTCCCACCTCAGCTCCCCAGGTAGCTGGGACTACAGGCACGTGCCACCATGCCTGGCTAATTTTAAAACTTTGTGTAGAAATGGGGTCTCACAGTGTTGCACAGGCTGGTCTTGAACTCCTGGGTGATCTTCCCACCTCAGCCTCCCAAAGTGTTGGGATTACAGGTGTGAGACACTTGGCCATTTGGTCCTTTTCTGCAATAACTCACCTATTCACACATTGTATCCATCTTTTCCCATAAATCCTTTAACGTATTTATAAAGATTTTTAAATTCCTTCTCTAATGATTCTGATAACTGAGTCAGTTATGGGTTTATTTCAATTGGCTATTTTTCCTCTTGATTATGTATTACATTTCCCTACTTTGCTATTGCATGTGTTATATTTTTAGAACTGCACTCTGGATATTGTGTATGAAAAGCAATTACATATAATAAATTTTAGTCTATATATATATACACACATACATACACACACTTTATAGAGTATGCAATCTCCTTTCTCTGTCTAGCAGTTAGGGTTGGAGCTGATCATTCCAATTCCTCCTAAAGCTGAATTGAACATGGGTTGGGCTGCAGCTTTAATTAAGTTGTGTGCACTCCAGTCCAGTCTCCTTCACTGCCATTCTGAGCTTGTTAGTGTTTGAACTAGGTGGGGCTGCAGTGCCCACTATTGTTTAATTTATTTTTATTTTTAGAGACAGAGTCTCACTATGTTGCCCAGGCTAGTCTCCAACTCCAGTTTTTCATCTGTCAACATAAAAAAATAGAGACAAATCTCCAAGTAAAAAGGTTTTATTTGGGAATAATATACAAGAAGTAGAACTGCAATCTAGGATGTCCGTGTAGACGAGAATGGCCCCCAGCATGTCTGAGAACGAAGGAAAAGGTTAGCATTCTCCTGGGGAAAGAGGAGATTTATGTAAGTTGTTTCAAAAGAAAGTTCATTGGTGCTAGCAGGGTTTTTTATGAAAGCTGGTGAGTTCAGTAGCAGATTGGTGAGTGTTAGTAGTTGCTAGGTAGGACTTGGAGTCTTGGAGTTCTTGTTAGGCCCTTGCAGTTTTGGATTGAGCCTGAGAAACAGCGTCAGGCTAGTATTCTTGTGTTAGCTGCTAGCTGCCCTTGTGCTGTTAGCAGTACTTGTGTCTCATGTGGTAAGCTGTGGTTTGGAAAATGTTCTCTTGTAATGGTTCTTATTATCTGGCAACTCATACATGAGAATCCTCCCTTCATGACCTTCCCTGGCTGTTTCTTTACTTTTTTACTTTTTATTTTTTGAGATGGAGTCTCACTCTGTCACCCAGGCTGGATGCAGTGGTGGGATCTCAGCTGACTGCAACCTCTGCCTCCCAAGTTCATGAGATTCTCCTGCCTCAGCCTTCCAAGTAGCTGGGACTACAGGTGTGCATCCCCATGCCCGGCAATTTTTTTTTTTTTTTGAGATGGAGTCTTGCTCTATTGCCCACGCTGGAGAGCAGTGGCGTGATCTCTGCTCACTGCAGCCTCTGCCTCCCAGGTTCCAACGATTCTCCTGCCTTAGCCTCCTAGGTAGCTGGGATTACAGGCACACGCCACCATACCCGGCTAGAAGCTGGGAAAGGCAAGGAAACAAATTCTCCCATAGAGCCTCCAAAAGGAATGAAGCCCTGCCAACCCATTTCAGTCCCTCTGACTTCTGGGACAGTAAGGTTATTCATGTATTTATTTATGTATTTATTTATTTATTGAGACAGGGTCTCACTTTCTTGCCCAGGCTGGAGTGCAGTGGCACAATCTCAGCACACTGCAACTTCCACCTCCGGGGTTCAAGCGATTCTCCTACTTCAGTCTCCCTAGTAGCTGGAATTACAGGCACCAGCCACTACGGCCAGCTAATGTTTGTATTTTTAGTAGGGATGGGGTTTCACCATGTTGGCCAGGCTGGTCTGGAACTCCTGACCTCAGGTGATCCACCTATCTCGGCCTCCAAGAGTGCTATGATTACAGGCAGGAGCCACTGTGCCCGGCCTAATTTTTTGTATTTTTAGTAGAGATGGGATTTCACCAGGTTGGTCAGGCTATGACCTCAAATGATCAAATGATCCGCCTGCCTCAGCCTCCCAAAGGGCTGGAATTATAGGCATGAGCCACCTCGCCCGGCCCCCTGGCCCTATTTTGCCAGGGTCTGACATAAGTGACTCCATTTTGAATCTGACAACTTTCATATACCACTAATTATAATGTTAGCTCGAGTTTTTTTTAGATGCTTTTATTAAGTTGACGAAGTTCCTCTCAGAGTTTTTAAATGAATGAGTGTTTAATTTTTGTCAAATGCCTTTTCTGCATCAATTGATATGATCATGTGATTTCTCCTTTTTAGTCTGTTAATATGATATTGATTTTTTTTTTTGAGGCAGTCTCTGTTGCCCACACTGGAGTGCAGTGATGCTATCTCAGCTCACTGCAATCTCTGCCTCCCCAATTCAAGCGGTTCTTCTGCCTCAGCCTCCTGAGTAGCTGGGACTACAGGTGCCCACCACCACACCTGACTAATTTTTGTATTTTTAGTAGAGATGGGATTTCACCATGTTGGCCATTCTGGTCTTGAACTCCTGACCTCAATTAATCTTCCTGCCTCAGCCTCCCAAAGGGTTGGGATTACAGGCGTGAGACACCATGCCTGGCTCATTGATTAATTTTTGAATATTGAACCAGCCTTGCCTGCTGGAATAAACTCCGCTTGGTTATGGTGTATAATCCTTTTTATATATTGCTGAAATCTATTTGATTGCATTCTGTTAAGGATTTTTCCATCTATATTCATAAGGGATATTGGTCTGTGGTTTACTTCTTGTATACTGTCTTTGATTTTGATATCAGGTTAATACTAACTTGGCAAAATTGAATTTGGAAATTCTCCCTCCTCTTCTATTTTCTGAAAGAGATTGTGTAGGATTGGTGTTAATCCTTCTTCAAATATTTGGGGAAATTCTCCAGTGAAACCATCTGAGCCTGGAGATTTCTTTTTTGGGAGGTTTTGAATTATGAATTCAATTTCCTTAATAGCTATAGAGCTATTCAAATTACCTATTTCATATTGGATGAGTTGTAGTAATTGTGCTTTTTGAGGAATTGGTCCATTTCATCTAAGCGTCAAATGTAGGTGTGTAGAGCTATCAGCAGCATTTCCTCATTGTGGCTGTGATACCTGCGGGCTCCATAGCAGGAGCCTCTGTTTCGGTCCTCTTATTGGGTAGCTGGGTCTTTGCTTTGTTAGTCTTGCTGACAAATAGGCTTGTCGATTTTATGGATCTTTCCAGAGAACTTGCCTTTTATTTTACCGATTGGCTATACTGTTTTTCTGTTTTCAATTGTATTGATTTCCAGCTCTCCTCTAGGTCCTCTTTAACATCACCCCAGAGTGGGAGGGCACCTCATTACTGCCAGGTCGTGGAGGAAGTCCAGGCTCCATACGTGGTCTCCGCTGCTCAGTGGGGGTGGGAGCCTCATTACCACCTGGCAGAGGTGAAAGCCTGGCTGTGTCTGTGGCCTTCTCTGACAGCACCGGGCAGGGGTGTTGGGTGCCCTGCTGCAACCTCAGGGGAAGTCTAGACTCCCTACCCAGCCTTTGCTGGCATCACTGGGAGTGGGCCACAGATGTGTTCTTGGGGATCCAGCTGGAGTAGAGCAGTGATTGTCCAAGTCTTCTGTCTGGCTAGGCTGCTCCTTTCTTGGTCCTTTGGCTAGAAACGGGGTGCTTTTGTTGAAGCTTTATCGTCTGTGCCCATTGGCATTTCTGGGTTGGTGGCTTTTCATCTCCATATCTGAACTATATGAGACAAAAGGAAACCCAGGGAATTCACCACCTGGTAGTTCCTGTGGTCCTGAAGTCCCCAGCCAGTCTACCCTCTTCTCTATCTTTCCGTCTTGCTATTTGTTTTATAGATAATATCTTGAGTTTTCAGTTGTATCAGTAGGAGGAATAGGAAAAAGTACATCCGCTTCATCTTCCCAGATGATTGCCAGGAGAGGGCTTTGCAAATACTTATTTCATGTAAGGATTAGTCATAGCACATGGAAAGCAACCAGATCATGCCTGGCACATAGTAGGCTTGGATACAATGATCATTATTTTTCAATGATTCCAAGATGCTATAATTCTCAATTTGATTATGCTAAGTGTTATCATGCTCTAATGCTAAATTCTAAAATACAGTGTAGAACTTTCCAGGTATGGAACTTGACTTCTCTTCCTCCCACTTTTTTCCTCTCCCTGCGCCATCCTAGGAAAATCATTGATCCTGAGCAAATGTTCATTGCCTTGTCTTGCAGAGAGCAGAGAGCATTGATCCGGTTCAAGACCACCCTCATGAACACACTCATGGACGTCCTTCGCCACAGGCCAGGATGGGTGGAAGTGAAGGAGTAAGACACTCCCCCCAGCCTTGTCCCTTCTTCCCTTTGTCTCACAGGTCCTTGTCTTCCTTTGTTTTTCTCCTAGTTCCCCTGGGTGGCCACTGGGACTTGTCCCAAAGTGGCTGTGATATTTATTTAGCACCCACAATGTGCCAGGCACATTATCACTATCATCTCTGTCTTATTTAAGCTTTCCAACTAAACCATAAGATAAGATTATGTTCAGAGTTATGAAACCAATTGCTTAAAGTCACACAGCATTGCAAGCATCAGAGCAGGATTCAAACCCAGGCACATTTGTATCCTACGGCTTTCAGTAGAAACTAGGAATGCAGCTACCACAGACCTGTGGCCTGGATCCTCCTATGATGGGTCCAGATCAAGGACTGCTCTTCCCTGGCCACTTGCTAGTTCTATGACTTTGGCCTGTAAGCCTGCCTTTCTTCTTTCATGCTGGCCTCTGGGGATACTGATTGAGACAAACCAGCATGTGATGCCTGGCACAGAGTAGGTGCTATTAGTTAGGGCTAAGGATTGGATGTATGCAATGGAAACCCAAAGTAAAAGAGGCTTTGACATGCTAGAAGTTTATCTATCCCATTGAAGTTCATATGTAGGAAGTTCAGAGATGGTAAGGGGGCCCCACAGAAATGTGAGATCCATCTGCTTCTGTCTTTCCACTCTACTATCCCTTAGGTGAAGTCCTTGTTTTTCATAGTCCAAGATGGAGTTCCAGCCTTGCTTTCACATTCCAAACAGCAGGAGGTAGGCAGGAGTCAATAAAAGGCATAAGCCAGGTGCAGTGGCTCACACCTATAATTGCAGCCCTTTGGGAGGCCAAGGAGGGAGGATCGCTTGAGTCCAGGAGTTCAAGACCAGCCTGGGCAACATGGCAAGACCCTGTCTCTACAAAAATTTTTTAAAAAAGTTAGCCAGGCACGGTGGTGTGTGCCTGTAGTCCCAGCTACTTGGGAGGCTGAGGTGGGAAAATTGCTTGAGTCCAGGAGGTCAAGGCTGCAGTGAGCTGTGATCACACCATTGCACTCCAGCCTGGGTGGCAGAGTGAGACCCTGTCCCAAAAGAAAAGAAAGAAAGAAAGAAAGAAAGACAAGGCAAGCCCATCCCTTGAAGGACACAACCCAGGAGTCTCTCACAGCTCACTGGCCAGACCTTAACCATGTAGCCACACCCAGCTACAAGGGAATCTGGAAAATGTAGGTTTTTTTTTTTTTTTTTTTAGACGGAATCTTGCTCTGTTGCCCAGGCTGGAGTGCAGTGGCACAATCTTGGCTCACTGCAAATTCCACCTCCCAGGTTCATGCCATTCTCCTGCCTCAGCCCCCCAAGTAGCTGAGACTACAGGCGACCACCACTACGCCCAGCTAATTTTTTGTATTTTTAGTAGAGACGGGGTTTCACCCTGTTATCCAGGATGGTCTTGATCTCCTGACCTTGTGTTCCACCCACCTCAGCCTCTCAAAATGCTGGGATTACAGGCGTGAGCCACTGCGCTCAGCCGAATCTGGAAAATGTAGTTTTTATTTGGGGAAATACAGTCTACATTTTCTCAAGTAAATGCTGAAAATTCTTTTACTGTAGAGAAAGGGGAGAAGGGATAAGAGGGATAGCTGCCCTGCTGTGTGGTGCTCAGGAAATATTTGCTGCTTACCATTAGCTAAGCCTGCTGGACACTCTGTAGCATTTCACATGCATGATCTTTTAATCATCCCAACAAATCTTTCAGGTAGATGTTATCATCATCCCCATTTTACTAATGAGAAAACTGGGCACAAAGTAGTGAAAATGTCATGTTTGAGGTCACTCAGCTTGTGAGGGCTTGGGCTGGGATTTGCATCAATACCTACATGTTGGAAGAAAAAATATATAAAATATTTTTAATTTGGTAAGTCCAAAAAAATGTACATATATACAATTTCGTGTCTTTTAGAATATTCACAAAGTTGTGTAATCATCACCATTTTTTTCCCCCACATACCTGCTATGTCAAAACCACGATCTAATTCCAGAACATTTTCATTATCCCAGGAAGAAACCCCATACCCACCAGCAGTCATTCCCATTTCTCCCTCCCTCCAGCCCCTGTCTTGGGCCCTGTCTCTATTTATCTATTCTGGACACATCATATAAGTGGAATTATACAATATGTAACCTTTTGCCTGTCTTCTTTGACTTAACGTAATGTTTTCAAGGCTTATCCATGTAGCAGTATGTATCAGTACTTCATCCCTTTTTTTGTTTCTTGTTTTGTTTTTTTGAGATAGGGTCTCAGCCTGTCACCCAGGCTGGAGTGCAGTGGCGCAGTCATGACTCACTGCAACCTCAACTTCCTGGGCTCGAGTGATTCTCCTGCTTCAGCCTCCTGAGTAGCTGGGACTTCATTCTCTTTTATGACTGAATAGTATTCTACTGTGAAGGAGTACCACATTTATTTATCTGTTCATTAATTGATAGGTGTTTAGGTTATTTCCACCTTTGGGCTGTTATACATAATGCTGCTGTGAACATTCATGTACGAGTTTGAATGGACATATGTTTTCACTTTTTGTGGGTGTATACATAGGAGTGGAGTGACTGGGTGATATGATAACTCTATGTTTAACTTTTTTAGGAACTGCTAGACTGTTTTCTCAAGTGGCTGTGCCATTTTACATTCCCACCAGGAGTGTATGAGGGTGCCGATTTTTCCACATTCTCACCAACTCTCGTTATTATTCATCCACTTATTTATTTATTTATTTAGAGAAAGGGTCTCTCTCTGTCACCTAGGCTGGAGTGCAGTGGTACAATCACAGCCAACTACAGCCTTGACCTCCTGGGCTCAAGTGATCCACCCACCTCAGCTTCCTGAGTGGCTGGAACTACAAGCACACACCACTATACCTTGCTAAATGTTTTAAGTTTTTTTTTTTGTAGAGATGGGGTCTCATTATGTTACCTAGGCTCATCTTGAACTTCTGGACTTGAGTGATCCTCCTGCCTCTGCCTCCCAAAGTGTTGAGATTATAGGTATAAGCTACTGTACCTACCCTTGCATTTATTGTGGCCATCCTAGTGGGTATGAAGTGGGATCATTGTGGTTTTGATTTGCATTTTCCTGATGGCTAATGATTTTTAGCATCTTTTCATGTGCTTATTAGCCATTTATAAATCTTCCTTGAAGAAATATCTATTGCCCATGTTTAAATTTAGTTGTCTCTTTATATTCGAGTTATAAGAATTCTATCTTATAAGGGTATTCTTATATATGATTTGCAAATATTTTCTTCCATTTTGTGAATTATCTTTCCTCTTTCTTGACTGTGCCTTCTGAGGTAAAAACTTTTTCATTTTGATAAAGTCCAATTTACCTATTTTTTCTTTTGTTCCTTGTGCTTTTGGTATCACATCTAATAAACCATTGCCTAATCCAAGGTCACAAAGATTTACTCCTACGTCTTCTTCTAAGAGTTTTATAGTTACAGCCCTTACATCTAGGTGTTCGATTTAATTTTTTATATGGTGTGAGGTAGGGGTCAAACTTTAATATTTTAAAGTACTTACTTTTAAACTTTTTTATTTTGAAATAACTTTAGACCTACAGAAAAGTTTCAAAAATCATACATAGCTTCCTCTTTTAGCAGTTTCACCACCTTTCCCTGTTAGCAGCTTATGTAATCATAGTACATTTGTCAAAGTCAGGATGTTAACACTGATATATTACTGTTAACTAAGCTGCAGACATCATTTGAATTTCACCAGTTTTTTTCCACTAAAATCCTTTTTCTGTTCCAGAATCCAATCCAGGATCCCACTTTACATTTAGTTGACCTTTTTTACCTCAAATATGTTTCAGTTCCTTGGTCTTTGTCTTTCATGCCTTTGACACTTTTGAAGAGTACATTTTGTAGAATGTCCCTTGAATTGGATTTGTCTGATGTTTTCTCATCATGAGGTTGTGGATTTTGGCAGGAATACCACAGAAGTGGTGCTGTGCCCTTTCCAGTGGAACTCATCAGGGGTTTGTGATGTCAATGTGTCTTATCACTGGTGACAGTACCTGGATTGACCATTAGATTAAGATGGTGTCTGCCAGGTTTCTCCAATGTAAATTAACTTTTAAAAAAATAATTAATAAGTATCTCATTGGCAGATACTCTGAGACTGTGCAAATATCTTGTTCCCAACAAACTTTCATGCAATGGTTTTAGTATTTTTTGATAATTCTTTTTTTTTTTTTTTTTTTGAGACAGAGTCTCACTCTGTCACCTAGGTTGGAGTGCAGTGGGACAATCATGGCTCACTGCAGCCTTGACCCTCTGGGCTCAAGTGATCATGCCACCTCAGCCCCCTGAGTAGTTGGGACTACAGGCCCATGCCGCCATTCCTGGCTAATTTTTGTATTTTTCGTAGAGATGAGATTTAACCATGTTGACCAGGCTGGTCTCGAACTCCTGGGCTCAAGTAATCCTCCTGCCTTGACCTCCCACTGTGCTGGGATTATTGGCGGGAGCCACCGTGCCTGGCCTTTTTTTGAGGATTCTTGCCTAAATCTATTATTATTACAATAATTGCAAAATGGTTACTCTCTGTCATTCCTTCTACATGTATTAGGTGGCATTCTTCTGTAGAGAAAGATTTTCTCTTCCTGCTGCTTATTTAATTATTTAGTATCAGTTTCGCTCATTGCAGTCTATCATCTTGCCTAGAGGTTACCACACCTAGATTTTCCCAATAGGAAGCTGAGGCCCAGAGAAGAGGGTAAGGTCACATAAGTGCTACTGCCTGACAAGACGAGAATCAGGGCTCTTGACTCCTGTTCTAGTGCTCCTTGCACTGTGTGACATGACTTGGTACAAACATCAGGGTGGCGAAAAGGCAGGACTGGGCATCTAGATGAAGCCCCAGCCAGCCAGTCAGGAATCTGCGACTCTATGGTGTCTGAGGGTTTATGGAACAATAGAACACATGGCCATTTCTTTTTCTTTCTTTCTTTTTTTTTTTTTTTTTTGTGAGATGGAGTCTCGCTCTGTCACCCAGGCTGGAGTGCAGTGGTGCAATCTTGGCTCGCTACAACCTCTACCTCCTGTGTTCAAGCGATTCTCCTGCCTCAGCCTCCCGAGTAGCTGGGATTACAGGAAACTGCCACCACGCTGGGCTAATTTTTTTAGTTTTTAGCAGTGACGGGGTTTCACCATGTTGGCCAGGCTGATCTCAAACTCCTGACCTCAGGTGATCCACACGCCTCGGCCTCCCAAAGTGCTAGGATTACAGGCGTAAGCCACCGTGCCCAACCAGCCACTTCTCTAGTGGGTTTCCATCAGTTCTTGAAACTGTTCTTGCAAACCACTGTGCCTGGGCACAGCCACAGGGGAGATTTGGAGAAGGACCAGGCCCCAGATTTTCATGAGTAACTTAGGACAAAATTTGGAAACCGTAGATTTCTGGTTCCAGTGTCATTCTGTTACCATGTGCTTCACGTCACCACATCTGTGCACGGTGTGTGCAATGATGTCCATCTCTGGACATCTCTGAGCGCAGTGAAAGGCTGGGCCTGTCTGCCTGCCTTAAAGCCCTTGTGCACATGGTGTGACATTCAGGAGAAACACCAAACCAGTAGCCACAAGGAGAAGCAATTTAAATCTTTAGTTCTAGGAAAATTCCAGGCTGGCTGCAGTGGCTCACACCTATAATCCTAGCACTTTGGGAGGCCAAGGCGGGCGGATCACCTGAGGTTAGGAGTTCGAGACCAGCCTGACCAACATGGAGGCACCCGTCTCTACTAAAAATACAAAATTAGCCAAGCGAAGTAGTTCGTGCCTCTAATCTCAGCTACTCTGGAGGCTGAAGGAGGAGAATCACTTGAACCCGGGAGGCGGAGGTTGCAGTGAGTTGAGATCGTGCCATTGCACTCCAGCCTGGGCAACAAGAGTGAAATTTCGTCTCAAGGAAAAGGAAAGAAAATTCCAAAGGGAGCTCCATTTACAACACAAGGCTCAACTGCTTGGCCATTGTTCCAGTTGCTATGGCTGTGTAACAAATCCCAAAATTTAGCTGCTTAAGACAGCATTGCATTAGGCGCGGGGCTCCTGTGAGTTAGGGACTCTTACAGGAGTGGGACTGGCTTGTCTCTGTGACATCAGCTGGGGGCATCAGCTGGGAAGAGTCCAGATCTGGAGGTCACTTGGTGGCAGGAGTAGTCTGAGGGCATCTGACTCAGAAGTGTGGCAGTCGATGCTAGCTGTTTGTGGGGATCTCACTAGGGCAGACAGCTGAAGAAGGTTCTCATGGGTTCTCCTTGTGGCCTCACAGCCCCACAGCCTCTGGATGAGGGATATAGTGTAGGCATCTTTTGGAACTACAGTCTGCCCCTGCATCCTCCCCATTGGTCCTGTTCAGGGCCTGTTCATTCATCATCCTAAGGTGATGGCGATGTCTCTTCACTTTTCTCCATTTCTGCCTCAAACCTCCTCCAGATGTCTTTTAAAACTCAGTCTACCTGTCTGTATTAGAGAAAAGGGGTGGGGGGAAAGGGAGACAAACCAAACACTTTTTTTTTTTTTTTGAGATGGGATCTCACTCTGTCACCCAGGCTGGAGTGCAGTGGCACAATCTTGGCTCACCACAACCTCCACCCTCCTGCTCAAGTGATTCTCCCACCTCAGCCTCCAGAGTAGCTGGGACTACAAGTGCATGCCACCGCTTCTGGCTAATTTTTTGTATTTTTGGTAGAAATGGGATTTCACCATGTTGGCCAGGCTGGTCTCAAACTCCTGAGCTAAAACAATCCATCCACCTTGGCCTCCCAAAATGCTGGGATTACAAGTGTGAGCCAGCACGCCCAGCCCCAAACACCTTTTAATAGGAAAATGGATATATTGTGGAATATTCACCCAGTGGAATGGGAAATGGCAATTAGAATGACTGAATTAGACTCCTATGTATCAAAAGGATCGATCTCCAAAACAAAAATTTGGTGGAGAAAAAGCATGTTGTGAAAAGAAACAGATGGGAGTGGTTCTAACCACAGAGCTTAGACTCTGGAGCCTGAGACCTGAGTTCAAATCCTGCTCTGCCGGTAAGTAATAAGTATTAGTGTTAGGTTTAAAATCATGACAAACAATGCCATGTGCCATGATGCATGGATACACCCATATATAAAGTCACTGCAGGCCGGGCACGGCGGCTCACACCTGTAATCCCAGCACTTTGGGAGGCCAAGGCGGGTGGATCACCTGAGGTCAGTTCCAGACCAGCCTGGCCAACGTGGTGAAACCCTGTCTCTACTAAAAATAAAAAATTAGCAGGTTGTGGTGGCACGCACCTGTAGTCCCAGCTACTTGGGAGGCTGAGGCAGGAGAATCGCTTGAACCTGGGAGGCAGAGGTTGCAGTGAACCAAGATCACACCACTGCACTCCAGCCTGGGCAACAAAGTGAGACTCCGTCTCAAAAAAAATAAAAAGCCACTACATAGAAATGATAACACACCAAACTCAGGCTGATGGTTTCCTTTGCAGCGGGAGAGAAGAAGATAGAATCAGGCAGGGATAGACAGGGGGCTTCAGTTATATCTGTACTTTTTTACTTAAAAATAATTGTGAACAGTCATGGTGGTGTTTTATTTCCTGTGGCATCTTTTTCAAGCTCCTCCTCCCAGCACCCTAGCACTGGCACCCGGATTTGGTAGATTGGCCTGGTTTCCTCTCCCTGGCATGGTGGTAAAGAATGGGATCAGAATTTGGAGCTGGCAGAGCTGGCTATGGGTCCTGCTGCTGCCATGTCCTCGGTGAGCAAGGTCATCCCGCCTTCGAGCTCTGGGGATGATCCAAGTCACCTTTGGGGGCTGCTCTGAGGATTTGGTGAATGGAGAGTTTTGTGAACTAGGAGGGGCTTGCAGAAGTTAGCTCATTCCACTGCGGGCTGCAGGCATGGCAACTGGAAAGAACAAGTGAGGCCGAGTGGCTGTCGCACCACAGAGAGTAGTAGGGACTGTGGTCTGGGGAGGGCGTGCCCTGTCTGAAGGGGTGGCCGCTCCTCAGCCCAGCTAATAGGTGCCAGGAGGCACTCTGGGTTCAGTGATAGCTCGAGGGAAGCCAGCCACCTGGATTTTTGTGGGAACAGTTCCCTGGTTTTTGCTCTGGTCTAACAAAGGACATTTAGGCCAGTGACACCCACGGCCACTTCCAAGAGACTCCAGAGGGATACACTGCTGCGTACCCTTCCTCAAACCCCCTCGGCAGCACCTCCCTGGGCCCTGCAGTGCCAAGGTCCTCAGATCATGACCTTTATCCCCACCGCCAACTACAACTCCAGCGAAGGAGAGTGGGATTTCTACTGGTGCGACGTCAGCTGGCTCCGGGAAAACTTCGACCACACCTACATGGAGGAACACGTGCGGATCAGTCACTTCCGGAACCACTATGAGGTAAGCTGGGCAGGCAGGAAGGGGCTGAGCCAACCAACTCATGTCACTGGGTGTGGCCATGAGCTGGAGCTGGTACAAGGATCAGAACGGAAAAGTGTATTGGAAAAGTGTATTAGAATGTGGGATGCAATGCCGGGTAGGGAGTATGCGGGCTAGAGCTATGGAGAGCCAAATGGTTTGGGGGTATAGGGATCTAAGGCCTGAGGATTGGAGGTCACAGGCTGGTTGGAGTTTCAGCACCAAGATTTGAGGAGCAAGCTGGTTTGAGGGTGCAGGGTCTGAAGGGAGAAGATGTATGAATGATTATGGTGATTTCAGGGTGGAGGCAAGTTGAGAAGTTTGGGGTCTAAAGATGGGAAGGAGGTCTAGAAGGAACAGGACTGGAGGAGGCTGTGGTGGGAGATTTTTAAAGGTTAGTGTAGCTTAGTGGTTAGAAGCATTAATTATTTTTTTTTTTAATTTTTAATTTTTTTTTTGAGATGGAGTCTTGCCCTTGTCACCCAGGCTGGAGTGCAATGGCACGATCTCAGCTCACTGCAACCTCTGCCTCATTGTTCAAGTGACTCTTCTGCCTCAGCCTCCTGAGTAGCTGAGATTACAGGTGCTCACCACCACACCTGGCTAATTTTTATTAGAGATGGGGTTTTGCCATGTTGGCCTGGCTGGTCTCGAACTCCTGACTTTGTGATCCGCCTGCCTCAGCCTCCCAAAGTGCTGGGATTACAAGTGTGAGCCACCGTGCCCAGCCAAAAGCGTGAATTTTGGAATCAAGACAGGCCCTGGTCAAATCCTGGCAGTGCAGCACCTTCGTTGGATAGCTATGAGCAATTGACTTAATCTGTCTAAGCCCCAGTTTCCTCATCTGTGAAATGGGGATAATTCTTGACTAGCAAGCTCTTTCTGGGTCAAAGTTACTCTTACTCTTGCTATTTTGTGGGCCAGAGCATGGAGGCTGCAGGGTGGCTGGTGGATGTATGTGGCTGGGAGGGGAGCGGGGCTGCGAGCAGGAGCTAATGGCTGCCTGTCCTTCCCGCCACCCAGCTGACCCGGAAGAACTATATGGTAAAGAACCTGAAGCGGTTCCGGAAGCAGCTGGAGCGCGAAGCGGGAAAGCTGGAGGCAGCCAAGTGCGACTTCTTCCCCAAAACCTTTGAGATGCCTTGCGAGTACCATCTTTTTGTGGAGGAGTTTCGCAAAAACCCAGGAATCACCTGGATCATGAAGCCTGTGAGTGCCCAGTGCCCGGGGCTGGTGGGAGGGAACAAGTCCCAGGCACCAGAGCAGGGATCAGGTGCAGACACTATCTGGGAATTCAGCCTTAGATGCAGTCTGCCTTCCCGAAGGGCCAGCTTTAGCTCCTCTTCTCTGCAGTGTGTGGACCCAGCAGCTATGGCTGCCGGCACACAGTAGGTGCTCAGTGAGTGTTTATTGAATGCACAAGTGATCTTTAGCACACCAGGGCAGAGAATTTGGAATCTCTCTTCCTGACATGCCAAGTGCTTTACCTGCGTTACCTGAATCCTCATAGTGACCCTTAGGGGAGGGATCAACAGCCCCATTTTAGCAATGAAGAACTTGAGGCTTGCCTATTCAAGCATTCCACAAATACTTACTGAGCATGTGCCATGTGCCAGGCACAGACCTAGGTGCTGAAGACACAGCCCTCAGCAAGTCAGCCTGGGTATCTGCCCTTTTTGAGGGCAGACAATAAGGAAACAGGGGAGACCTATGTGGTTGCAGTTGTGCTGTTATTAAGGAGAATGGTGTCAGGAGAGGGATCCACAGGAGGCTCTTCCTGGCTGGGCAGGCTTCTCTGAAGAAGTAAGAGATGGGACTCTGAGGCCTACCCCCTTGTTCAAATGCTACTGATACACTTACTAGCTGTGTGGCCTCAGGCAGCTTACTTACCTTCTCTGTGCTACAGTTTTCCCATCTGCAAAGTGGGATTACTATAATACCTATCACCTAGTCTTAGGGTACTAAATGAGTTAACACAGGTAAAGCACATCGTAAGTACTGAATAAATGAGAGTTGTTATAATAAGAATTAGTGTTGAGCTGCAACCTGAAGGATGCATAGGAGTCCCCCTGGAAAAAAGTAGAGATAGGGAAGAGTATCCTAGGCTGAGGGAACTGCATGTGCAAAGGCTTGGTATCAGGAGGCAGCCTATTGGGGCTCAAAAATCTGAGTGGGGCCGGGCATGGTGGTTCATACTTGTAATCCCAGCACTTTGAGAGGCCGGTGGATCACCTGAGGTCAGGAGTTCGAGACCAGCCTGGCCAACATGGTGAAACCCCATCTTTACTAAAAACACAAAAATTAGCCGAGTGTGATGGTGGGTGCCTGTAATCCGAGCTCCTTGGGAGGCGGAGGCAGGAGAATTGCTTGAATCTGGGAGGTGGAGGTTGCAGTAAGCCGAGATTGCCCCACTGCTCTCCAGGCTGGGTGACAGAGCAAGACCCTATCTCAAAAAAAAAAAAGAAACTGAAGGAAGGTGAGGGCAACAGCATACCCACCAATCACTCAGCCCTTTCTGGTGCCATGACAGTCGCTCACCACAAAGCCACATGCCGCTGTAGCCTTGAATGGCATCATCAAAGCCCTCTTATGTTTCCAGGCCTGAGAATGTTCCAGGCCCCAGGGAGGGAGCGGGAGGGAGGAGGGAGCAGCCCTTTCCTGTGGAGCTGAAGACTGATGTTGGCTGATGCAGATTTAGCCAATAACACAGGTGCTTGGAGGGGCAACTGACACGGGGCTGACAAAAATAACGGATGCTCCCAACGGGCACGGAGCCAGGGTGTGCCCGCCTCCCAGGTTCTTCCCCTGGCCCATCCTGCCTCTCCTGTGTCCAGGGAAGACAGTGAGGAAGGCTGTGGCTGCAGCAGTAGGGATTAGGCTGATGCACATGGAGTTCTGTGACCCACCGGGTCGGATTCCAGCTCCCAGCATTATCCTCTCAGACAAATGGTAATTTGTGCTAATTGGGAACAGCACTTGCATATTAAATTGATTCCATTCCCAACCCACAGCCTTTGTTAGCAGCAGACACAACGACAGCTACAGCTGTAATTAAGAGGAGGCATCTTGGCTCTGGGTGTCTGTGCGTCTGTGTGTGTATCCTGTCTCCCAAATCGTGAGGCGCCCTGTCTGGGGAGTGGAGGGTGGGTGCTTCTGTGCTTCTAGTCATTTCTGGCCTGGGTTCTAATTCTGTGTCCACTGCTTACAAGCTATATGACCCTGAGCAGGTCACCCAACCCCTTTAAGTCCCTCTGGGCTCATTTCTTCATCTGTAAAATGGAATTAATGAGTGTATCTACCTTACAGGGTTGTGAGAGAATTCAGTGAAGTTACACACGTTCAACACATGAATTATACAAGTTATATCAAGGGCTTGGCATTAAGTGCCTGATAATTGACCACTGGTATTTCCAAGAGTCCAGGAAACACTGTCTCTTTGCTGTGTCTCTGGGAAAGCACTAGGTCAGTGTTTCTCAAACTCTACAGTGCCTGTGCAGCATCCAGGGACCTGGTTCAATGCAGAGCCTGATTCACAGGGCTGGGTGGGGCCTGGGAATGTGCATTTCTACCAGCTCCCAGGACCTGCCAGTGCTGCTGGTCTGTGCATACACTTTCAGTATCGAGATTGTGGAGCAGCGGTTCTTGAGGGTGCAACAGAATCTCCTGAAGAGCTTGTTCAAGCATCCCACCCACCCCAGAGTGTCTGATTCAGTCAGCCTGGTGGGGGACTGAGAATTTGCATTTCTAGCAAGTTCTCAGGTATAGCAGTAAGGGTTCTCCAGAGAAAGGAAAGCGTGTGTGTGTGTGTGTGTGTTTAAGGAATTGGCTCATACAATATTGTGGGGGTTGGCAAGTCTGAAATCTGCAGGGCAGGCCAGCAGGGTGGAGCTTCAGGCAGGATTTCTATGTTACAGTTTTGAGGCAGAATGGCTTCTTTTTCAGAAAAACTCAGTTTTTACTCTTAAGCCCTCAACTGATTAAATGAACCCCCGCCCCCATGCTATCAAGGGTGATAACTTAAAATTAATGATTACAGGCCGGGTGAGTGGCTCATGCCTGTAATCTCAGCACTTTGGGAGGTCAAGGTGGGAGGATCGCTTGATCCCAAGAGCTTGAGACCAGCATGGGCAACATGCAAGACTTAGTCTCTACAAAAAATACAAAAATATTAGCTGAGTGTGGTGGCATGTGCCTGTAGTGCCAGCTACTTTGGGGGCTGAGGTGGGAGGACCGCTTGGGCCTAGGAGGTTGAAGCTACAGTGAGCCGAGATCATTCCACTGTGCTCCAGCTTGAGTGACAGAGTGAGACCCTATCTCAAAAAAAGCTAATAATTGCAGGTGTTAATCACATCTACAAACTACCTTCAGAGAAACATCTAGACTAGTATTTGACCAAGCAACTGGGCACCATAGCCTAATCAAATTGACACATAAAATTAACCATCACCCCAGGTTCTGAAGGTGCTACTGGTCTGAGTACCACACTTTGAGAACCACTGGGTTTCAGTATTAATTCGGGATCTTATTTGGATTCCGTTCAGGAGGAGAGAGTGTTAAAAACAGAATATTGCCCTAAATTTGGAGAATAGAGGGAGAAGAGTCCCCCCAATCCCTCCACTCTTCCCACAAGGCCTGTCTTTGTGACATGGTTGATCTTTGCCCACCCACAGGCAAAAGTTTTCACATAGTTGCTGTGGCCCGGCCAGTCACAGGGCAGCCCTCTGGCGTCTCCTCTGCGTTGTCTTCCTGGTGTCTGCCGAGTCTTTATCTTCCTCATCAGTGGCAGCAGAGCAGCCCAGGACTCAGAAGGGAGCAGGCAACATCATCCCCTCTCCACCACCCTGTGGGGACCCTCCTCCCACCAGGCTACAGCCCCAGCCCATCTTGGAGCTCTTAGGGGAATATAAGAACAGACCTAAGAGGGTCTGGCATTTAAATGTCCAGTGTAAACATTGCATCGCTCTTAACTTTTTTCCCATGGAAGCATTCTCCCTTGCCAGCAGTTCAGGCCGGCAGGGTTGGTGGGGAGGTGGGCAGGACACTGACATGGGTCATGGGACCACTGTGACTCCAGTATGCCTTGTGGTGCGGGGAGGTGGGTGCTTGGCTGTCAGGGACTGGCCTGTCTGTCAGTCTCTCTGTGTGCCCCACAAGCTGCTCAGGGACAGGGCCTATCTATCTGCTCACCCTGTGTCTACCAAGCTGGTCTAACACTTCACACACCACGGCAAGTGTTCTTGGCAACCAGGGGGCTGTTCTCAGCCTTGGGAGCCTATTTCCAAATGCAAGGCAGGAAGAGCCACATTTTAACATTCCATTACACTGGTTTACCCCAACCAGAGTTTCTCAGAATTTTTCACTGAAACTTTCTAAGAGTTGGGATGCTTTGCTTAGTAAATAATAGAAAATCCAAATAACAGCAGCTTAAACAAGAGGGCAAGACTTCTGTGCTGTTTTTATGCCATGGGCCTCTGGAATCTGGTGAAATGTGTGGACCCTATCACAGAATAGTGGTATTTTTTTTAACCACTTCATTGAAACATAATTGGCATACAAAAAGCTGTGCATATTTAATGTAGACAGCTTGATGAGTTTGGAGATAAGCATGTACCAATGAAAGAGTTGTGGTTTTAAAAGCAGAAAATACAGTACATTCCATTATAAAAGAAGGCAGCTATACTGAAAAGCCATTATCAAACTGTTAGTCTGGGTTCCCCAAGAAACGGATGCCAAGACAAAATTAAACAGTTTGGCTAGTGAGAAAAAATGGGGAGGGAGCTAGCAGGTGAGACTGGGAGAGAAGTCAGGCCTCCAAGGAAGGAAAGAAAGAAGAGAGGGAGGAAGATTAGAAGCCTTTGGAAAGTTCATCAAGGCCCCTGGGAGGCCTCAGCCAAAGTTGGCTGTCAGGAGTCCACTGTCTCTCAGGAATGGCCGGTCTTCACATCCCCTGGGGCTCAGTCACTGACTGGGAGTAGCCCTAGCAAGGCGCTCTGGCAAACACAGCTAGACCTCAACTGGAAGCAGCTGGCACTCTCAGTCAGTTACTCTGTTGGAGGCCTGCAAGGTGCATTGTCATGGGCACCACACAAGCTATTATGAAATTCTTTGTGCTATAGAAATATGTGCGCTTTTCATTAACAATTAAAGAGGATCTAACAGCAGGCCTCACAGCTACCATAATTTCAAAGTCAGGAGGAGCATAAACAATATTTTGAGATATCTGCAACAATTGTAATGTGATATTGAAATCACTGTGATCTCTTTTGATGACAAAGTCACGGGCATGGCTAACACTCCTATGATTTGTTGCATTCCTAATAGAGAGAAATGTGAACATCTGGTTGGGGTTAATGAAAATAAAGACGAAAAAAAATTTTTTTTTTATTTACATTTACAGACACTGGGGAATTTTTTGAATGATGAAAAGCCAACTCTAGGGATGGTTTATTGGGTGGCTTAACAACCCCACCAATTCCCAGCCCAGCAGACTGGCCGCTTCTCCCGGGCCCCTCTTCACACCTCCCCTGCCTTGGGAATAAAGGAATGCCCTGGCCTCATGTCCTTTTTGAAGAAGACACACATTTTTCCCAGAAATCCCTGCAGCAGGCTTCCCGTAGCATCCTGCTGGCCCCTGCCTGAACCAATCACATGGCGATCACTGTGAGGGCTCAGACTGCCCCAGAGGACAGGGCCACCGGGAGGAGTTGATCCAGATGGGTTCTGTTGGCAGAGGAGAGGAGGGCATGGCTGTGCCACTGGCTGTGTTCCACACCCGATGAATGCTACGTGAGGAATGCAGCCCCCAGCGACAGGGCATGGGGTGACAAGGGGACAAGGACTTTGGTTGGCCACAGCTGGCACAAAAAGTTATGGCTTATTCTGATAATCCATTCAAATAGTGGTTTCTAATAAAAAATATATCTTTTTATTAAAAAGCATAATATGGCCGGGCGCCATGTCTCACGCCTGTAATCCCAGCACCTGGGGACGCTGAGGCAGGTGGATCACATGAGGCCATGAGTTTGAGACCAGCCTGGGCAACATGAAGAAACCCTGTCTCTACAAAAAATGTAAACATCAGCCAGGTGTGGTAGTTCCCACCTGTAGTCCCAGCTACTCAGGAGACTGAGGTGGGAGGAGTGCTTGAGCCCAGAAGGCAGAGGTTGCAGTGAGCTGAGATGGCGCCACTGCACTCCAGCCTGGGTGACAAAGCAAGACCCTGTCTCAAAGAAAAAAGCATAATATAAAAATATTTCCCTCCCAAACCATCAAGTAATAGAGATGTCCCCAAAAGTAGCAATGTTTATCATGTGATTTTGTGTATCCCCGGCAATTCGCAAGAGGTATATGAGCCCCAGGTTTGTGTAGCACAGATTTAACTATCTCGGATTTGTCACCCATTGGCTGGGTGACCTTGGGCAATGTGTTTGGCCTCTCTGTTCACTGGTTCTCTCGGCTGCAAAATGGGGATAACATTAATGTTTATGTCAAAGGTGTGTGTTTTTTTCAAGCTTTAATGAGGTGACGTGTGTAAATCACGGTGCCTGGCACTGAGTAAACACCTGGTAAGTATTAGCTGCTGCTATTGCCGTTGTTATGAACCATTTTACCAAAGTTTGTATTCTGATTATCTATTTCAGAGAAGCAAACCACTCCCAGACATAGTGACTTGAAACAACAATAATGTCTTATTTAGTTCGTGAGCCCCCAGCTTGGGCAGCACTTGACAGGGAAGGCTCATCTATGCCCCAGCATCCACTGAGGGCTGGAGGATCCCCTTCCTAGCTGGCTCACTGGCTGGGCTAGCAAGTAGGTGCTGGCTGTTGGCTGGGAATTCAGCCAGGGTTGAGGGCTGGAAGACTCAGTTGCCTTCCAGGTGGGCCTCTTCCTGTGAGCTGGGCTTCCTCACGGGATGGCTGCTGGGTTCTGAGGGCGACCATCCTGAAAGAGAGAGCCAGGCGGAAGCTATATTGCCTTTTATGATATGGCATTGGAATGCACACATCACTTCTGCTATAGGCAATTAGTAGAGACACTTCCAGATTCAAGGGAGGGGACATTGACTTTACCTCTTGACAGGGTTCTGGAGAACATATGGGACTAGAAATATTGTCATGGTTGTTTTTGGAAACTGACATCTGCTGGATGTATTAGGTGATTTCCTAATCAGTATTAGGTGATTTCCATCTCACCAACCCCAATGTAACACCATGCAGGCGCTTCATCTTCCATTCTTTAGGGTTAGTCCCTTAGGAAGGCACCTCCTGTAACAGTTGTGTCAAGTTACTAACAATGGCCTGAACAATAAAGGCATTTTGTTATCTCACAGAAGTAGAAGGCTGAGGGTAGGCAGATCCAGGTTTGGGGATGTGCTCCATGATGCCACTAGAGGCCCAGGCTCCTTCTCTCCATCCACTCTGCAGCCTGTGTGCTGGCTTTTTGTCATCAGACTTGTTACCTCATAGACGTGACATGGCTGCTGCAGTCACAGGCATCATCTCTGCAGACAGTAGCATTCAAAGAAAGAAGGAAGGAGGCCAGGACTTTTCTTCCCGACCCCCTTTCTCCACAGCTCCTTCCCTAATATTTTTAGAAAGGAGAAACATCTTTCCTGGAATCTCTAAACAAATGTCTCCTTAGGTCTGATTGGCTAAAACTGGTCATGAGGTTCCCACCAACTGCAAGGGAAGCTGGGAAAACCTACATCTGACCTTTCCAGCCTCCCTCATGATAGGTGGGCTTTGCTAGCAAGGAAGAAGAGGAAGGAAAGTGGCCATAGGGAAGGCAGCCAACAGGGCTGGAGATAGGGGTTCCTAGATCAAAGCGTATGAACCTGAAAAGATACCTTTTAATTGAAGTTTAATAAACTATAGAAGAGTAGTCAAATTATAGGGGCACAGTATGAATTTTCACAAAGTGAATCCACTCAAATAACCAGCACCCAGGTCATAAACAGAGCATTCCCTACCCCTCAGTCGCCCTCTTAGGCCCCCTTCCACTCACTCACAACCCCCCAAGGCACTAAACAGCATAGGTTTGCTTTGTCTGTTTTTGGACTTCAATTAATTGGAATCTTATAGGGTGAGTACCTTGTGTCTGGTTTCTCTCCTTTGACATGTTTTGCAGTTCATTCTGCTGTTGTGGGTAATTGTACATTATTAACTGTCATCTTTGTATACTATTCCATTGATTAAATATTCATCCATTGGGTAGTCTCCGGGTAGAGCTATTATGATAGTGCTGCTATGGGTGTCTGGGGCCATGTCCATGGTGACATGTGCAGACATTTCTGTCATGTAGGTCCCTAGGAGAGGAATTGCTAGGACCTAGGACAGAGGATGCCTATGTTCAGCTTTAGCGGATGCTACCAGTTTCCAAACAACATACTCTCATACCAGCAGTGTGTGCAAGTTCCAGTTTCTCCACATCCTCACCAATACTTGGTATTGTCTGTCTTTAATTTAACCATTCTCAGGTAGTATGTAGTAGTATCATATTGTGATTTTCATTAGTGTAAGAATTAAAGAAAGAGGAGAGAAACTCGAAAGGTGGCTCGCCAGTCAAGACAGGTTTATTTTAGAGAAAACAAACCTGAGAGGAGCCTTCTGGCTGAGTTAGGTCAGAGCCACACTTTCTTACAGACTTAAGAGTTTTTTGTTTTGTTTTGTTTTAAAGATGGAGTCTCACTCTGTAGACCAGGCTGGAGTGCAGTGGCGCGATCTCGGCTCACTACAAGGTCTGCCTTCTGGGTTCACGCCATTCTCCTGCCTCAGCCTCCCGAGTAGCTGGGACTACAGGCACTGCCACCATGCCCAGCTAATTTTTTGTATTTTTAGTAGAGACGGGGTTTTGCCGTGTTAGCCAGGATGGTCTCGATCTCCTGACCTCGTGATCCACCCACCTCAGCCTCCCAAAGTGCTGGAATTACAGACTTGAGCCACCGTGCCCCAGCCAGACTAAGAGTTTTTAAGGATTCGGTGGGGAGAGTTTATTAGAGGCTTGGACAGCTTCTGTGTCTCTTTGTTGTGCTTATCTGGGAGGGAGAGTTGTGTGTCTGTTCCCATACATCTTTCTGCAGCTGCAGGCGTATCCCCCAAGTCTGCTTTTAGCTTCCCTATCTTAGTGCACCTGAAGGGAAAGGAATGTGCTTATTTAAGACCCACTGTTTTACTGGAGTCCATTGTATGAGGGCGAAGTTTGGCAGTTACCCAAGAGACTTTCCCCCCACCTCCCTCTGTGCCCGAGCTGTCTTATCAGTGTTTTACTGTCTGCTCTTTCTGGCTGCTTATAGTTAGAAGAGAAGTGATTTCCTTGGAATGCATGAGGCTAGAAAGGGAGCTGGAACTTAAAGTGGTGGTGTTTGTCCGAGATGACGGTGCTCTTGTTTTGTCAATTAGCGCTTCTCTCTTGGTGAACTCTCTGATGAAGTAGAGTGCCTGTTCTTTTCTTTTCTTTTCTTCTTTTCTTTTCTTTTCTTTCTTTTCTTTTTATAAAGACAGAGTCTCACACTGTTGCCCAGGCTGTGCAGTGGTGCAATCACTGACCACTGCAGTCCTGCTCTCCTGGGCTCAAGTCATCCTTCTACCTCCACCTCCCAAGTAGCTGGTACTACAGGGGTGCCCTGTCACACCCAGCTAATTTTAAAAATTATTTTTAGTAGCAATGAAGTCTCCAGGTCTTACTATGTTGCCTAGGCTTGTCTCAAACTCCTGAGCTTAAACAATCCTCCTACTTCGGCCTTCCCAAGTGCTGGGATTACAGATGTGAGTCACTGTGCCCAACCTATCGTATGTTTACACTGGCAATCTTCTTTCATAAAATGCCTGTTCAAGTCTTTTGCAAGGCTGTGAACTGTTGGAAGCTCCTGATGCACACTGATTAGTTGCTTTCTAAAATTGCTGTGCACATTTGGCTGCCCCTGAGCCACTACCAGTACTCCATGGAGTTTTTGGCACCTAGTCTTCTGGGCATACACAACCCTGAACCAGGGTGCACAGCATGGCAGGCAGAGCATGGGCCCTTTGTGCAGTTGACAACCTGTACAACCACACTTGACCCTGCCTGCCCCTACCTTGTACAGAGAGCCTCGAGTGGGTCAGGTGGGCCATGTTCAGAGGAGAACAGAAGGAAATGAGAGTTTGCAGTTATGCTGGAGGTAAGATGGCTTGGGGGACCTGCTCAGTTGCTGCAAATACCTAAAGGACTCTTCTGGACCCAGGAATCAGCTTTGTTCTAGGAGGTCCTAGAAGCCAAAGCCAGACTGGCCAGTTTTAGCTCAACACAGGTTAGGCTGTGAACGTTCCATGAGGTCTGGGTTATTGCATAAGGCTCAACATACAGTATGCACTTCATATATACCTTTTGGATGACTACTTAACAAAGCTATCCTGTAACATAATGGGCTGTGTTTGGCGTGGGCTGGGGGAGGTAGTGAGCTCCTAGGCACTGTGGGTGTGCAAAGTCAGGCAGGAGGACTGTTGTCCTTCTACAATGGTAGAAGGGGAGTAATGCTTTTGTTGAGGACCACTCCATATGAGATCAAAGATTCTGTCAGCCCCTAGACTCTGTGAAGCTATGAATTATCCATGCTGGGTTTCAGTAAAGGCAGGCTGATTTCAGTATTAGCCGAAGCAAACCCTAATTAGGAAGGCAAATTGATTTCCAAAAAAAGAATTGGATGATATGTTCCCAGGACTGTTAGAAATGGCTTTTTAATTGTCTGTTCTTTTGCATTATTCATGCAAATGTATGTCTTTGTGAGCTAAGTCAGTCTCCCTCTTTCCCTCCCTCCCCTTTCTCCCTCTGCCAGGGTTAGCACCTTCTCTGTTCCAGCCCCTTCAGTTAGCCTTCCTCTGGGGAGAGTTGGGGGCTCATCAGGAAAAAGAGACAGATATGCTGGGGACAGCCTCCAGCCGTGGGGGCCAACAAAGAACCATGCAGAGCTAAGAGCTGGCTTTTTGCCCCCACCCCACCCCAGGTAGCCCGGTCACAGGGGAAAGGCATCTTCCTCTTCCGCAGGCTGAAGGACATCATGGACTGGAGGAAGGTGAGCCTGCCTCTTCCCCCTTCCTCCCTGAACCCTCCTCTGACCTTGCCAGCAGGAGGGGCCCCTCCTTCCTGCTGTCAAAGCTCAGAGGGCTGGCAGAGAAACTCTGCCCACAGGTCTGCCCATTGGAGCAGGGTCTCCAGAGCCAGATTGTTCAGGTTCAAATCCTGACCTTGCCACTCAGTCACTCAATAGCTGTGTGCCCTTGGGCAAGTTACTTCACCTGTCAGTGCCCCAGTAAATGTGGATGGTAATTGTACCTGCTGAGGATGCAGTGAGCTAATAAACACACACACACACACACACACACATTCTCACACATACCCACACACCCAGCACCGTGCCTGGCACTCAGCGCTCAATGCACATTCTTTATCTGGGCCTCCTGCTCATGTGGCTGGGGAGAGTTTGGCTGACTCTTCCTCAGGGCCTAGACTGAGCCTCAGGGGCAGCTCCCTTCCAACCCCAATCCATTCTTGTCCCAAGACACGGTGCAGTAGAAATCCTGATTTAAATCCTGCCTTTCCCACTCAGCAGATGTGTGGTCTTGGGAACATGACCGAAGCCCTCTGAACCCTCTGAACCCGAGTGGTGATGATGGTGCAGGGTGGGTGGGAGGAGCAGGATGGCTGAAATCCTATAGGACCAGCCCCTGCTGTACCAGGAGGTGAACAGCAGTGCTCAGTGTCTTGACTCCTCCCATGAAACTGTCAGGGCACTGCAGGGAAGAAGCTCAGCAGCCTGGAGGCCCAGCCTGCTGGAGCACTGTCAGTCCCTCTGGCAGCCACCTGAGTGCTGGGCCCAGGTCCCAGGAAAGCAAGACCTGGCTGCTTCTGTCTTGATACAGCTAAGTGGGGAACAATGGTGGGTGGAGCAGGTCTACCCTGAGAGCCAGTACTGCCTGCCATTGTTGGGGCTGTTGTGTCACCCCATCAAGCGTGTGACCCTTGTCTTTGAGTGAAGGGGACAATAGGTGGGAGAGGCGTTTGCAGCCTGTGAGGTGCTGTGCAGAAGCATGACAGCATTGCTGTCTTCCAGAGCTGGGCTGGCAGGTAGAGAAGGAGCAATGTCCTCGGGGGCCCATGGGTGGTGTAAGCAGCACTGTCCAACAGAACTTTCTAGAGGGATGGAAATGGTGGATATCTGTGCTCTCCAATGTGGTGACCACTAGCAACATGCAGGATGTTGAGCGCTTGCCATGTGGCTGGTGTGACTGAGGACTGGATTTTTAATTTCATACCCTTTTTAAAAATTGTGGGCTGGGGGTGGTAGCTCACACCTGTAATCCCAGCACTTTTGGAGGCTGAGGTGAGCAGATCACTTGAGGTCAGGAGTTCGAGACCAGCCTGGCCAACATGGTGAAACCCCATCTCCACTAAAAATACAAAAATTAGCTGTGGTGGCTCTCACCTGTAATCCCAGCTACTTCAGCGGCTGAGGCACAAGAGTTGCTTGAACCCGGGAGGTGGGGGTTGCAGTGAGCCGAGATCATGTCACTGCACTCCAGCCTGGACAACAGAGCAAGACTCACTCTCAAAAAAAAAAAACTGTGGTAAAATATGTAACATGAAATTTACCATTGTAACCTCTTTGAAGTGTGTTGTTTTATTACATTAAGTGCATTCACATTGTTGTGCAACCACCACCACCGTCCATCTCCAGAATGTTTCATCTTCCCAAACTGAAACTCTGGAACTGTTAAACACAAGCTCCCCATCCCCTTCTCTCCCCAGCCCCTAGCAGCCCCCATCTACCTTCTGTCTCCATGAACTCAACTACTCCAGGCACCTCATCTAAGTGGAACCAGACAATATTTGTCCTTTTGTGTCTGGCTTATTTCACTTAGCCTTATGTCTTCGAGTTTCATCCATGTTGTAGCATGTAATTTCATTTACTTTTCATCAAGGTAAATGTAAATAGCCTCCTGTGGCCAATGACTGCCCTACTGGGCAGCACAAGTCTAGAGGTTAAACACTCAGGCTCTGGGCCTAGACCGTGTAGGTTCACATCCCAGCAACACCACTAACTGGCTGTGTGAACTCGGACAAGTTACTCTCCCTCTCTGTGCTTCAGTTTCTAATCTGTGAAATGGAAATAACATTAGTACTTACCTGATAGTAAGTACTAATAGGGTTGATTTAAAGATCCAATGAGCTACCCCAAGTAGTGTCTAACACGATGCCTAATACATAGGAAATGTTCCATAAATAAATGTTCAATTATTATTATTATTACAACTAGGACACAAGAAGCTCTGATGACCAGAAAGATGATATTCCTGTGGAGAACTATGTGGCTCAACGTTACATTGAAAATCCTACCTGATAGGAGGTGAGACGGCTGTCTCTGCTCCTGCTCTTCCATTGCATGGTCATCAGTCAGTCAGTCAACAAGCTTTGACCAGCAGCCTGCCAAGGGCCCAGCCTGACACCAGGCATGAAGGGATGCATGGAAAGAGATGGGTTCTGCAGTCTCCCACCTCCTAGCCATTGCCTGTACAGTTCCCTCTCCCCAGCATGTCCATTCCACTCCCTTCTTGGTTCAGGAAAATTCTCCTCCTTTAAAAACCAACTTACTCATTCATGCATTTATCCAACAAATATTATAAAGTACCTACTTGGTGCCAGCACTGCCCTGAAAACTGGCTGCCCCCTCACCCTGCTCTCCTGGAGCTTATACCCCCGATGAGCAGGCTGCAATAAACCAGAAAACAAACCACAGGACAGTCCCATGCAGTGCTGGGTGTTAGGAAGTCAGTCAAGCAGGGCAGTGGGACAGAGAGTGACATGGGGGCCAGGAGGTGGACACGTGAGCTGAGATCTGAGTGACAACTACGAGTCACTGTGGGTAGATTTGGAGGGAAAGGAATGCAGGGAGGAGGAATTGCAAGGGCAAAAGGCCCTGAGGTGGAACCCAGCCTCCTGCCCGCAACCTTGGTGGGTTTCCCCAGGCAGGCCAACGTCTGCTTTTCTCACTGGGGCTCTGGGAACTACAGGCTCCTCAGGCATGCGGATGTCATTGCAATAGTGTTAATGCCAGTTGCCTCCTCCCACGTCCTCTGGCAATTACCTTCCCCAGGGGGAAGTCCCTAGGCCTCTTCTCCTCTCTCCCCTATAGTGACCCCATCCTGTCTGTGGCTTAAACACCACCCAAAGGCCAGTGACTCCCAGCTTTCTGTCCCCAGCCGAGACCTTGCCCCTGAACCCCAGATCCTGATGTCCAGCAGCCTGTGACATCCCTCTTGGGCATCTGCCAGCCACTCAAACCCAACACATCCCAAATTCTGCCCTCCCATCCCCCCACCACTCCTCAGCTTCTCTGTCGGGGACACAGCTAGAAGCCAGGAGCCATTCTGGGTGTGTCCCCCTTCCCCCCGCCACATCTGGTTCTCACCAAGCTCCTATAAGCTCTTGAATCTGCCTGGCCGCTCCTCTCACCTCCACCCTGGGCCCGGCCACCATCCTCTCCCTCCTGGACAACCACACTTGCTCCCTCACTGGCATCTGCTGCTGTTCTGCCCACTTCTCTCCACCCCAACGTGGCAGCCAGAGGGAGGAGATACCCTTCCATAGCTTCCCATGGTTTGTGAGACAAAACCCCAAAACTGCATGGGCCCTGACTGCCAGCCTAGCCGACCTCATCTCCTTCCCCTCTGCCCTTGGCTCGAGCTCTTTCCCCCTCCAGGCCTCTGTTCTCACAGTTCCTCCTGCCCGAGGTCCTGTACCACTCTGGGCTAGGCAGGCACCTTCATTCCATGAAGGTCACTGCTCCCCATGGGGGTCTTTGGCCACTGAGTTTCAAGCCTTTCCCCCACGTTGACCCCCATGCACCCCTCCCCTGCCTCCCGTTATTCTCTCTTTATACCTTGTGCAGTTTTTTGTTGTGTTTTTTCTCAGACCATGTCTCGCTCTGTCTCCCAGGCTGGAGTGCAGTGTCATGATCAGAGCTCAGGCAGCCTCCAGCTCCTGGGCTCAAGCGATCCTCCTGCCTCAATCTCCAGAGCAGCCGAGACTACAGGTGTGCACCACCACGTGAGGCTAATTTTTTGTAGACACAGTCTCACTATGTTGCTCAGGCTGGTCTTGGATTCCTGGCCTCAAGTGATCCTCCTGCCTCAGCCTCCCAAAGTGTTGGGATCACAGGCGTGGGGCGCTGCACCTGGCCTCTTGTGTCGTTCCAGCGGGAGCTTCATGAAGGTGGGGTTTCCTGTCTGTCCACTGCTATTTCCCAAAGCCTAGCACAATGTCTGACGATCAATATTTGTGCACAGATTCTTTCTTTCTTTGTCTGACAGGCCGCAAGTTTGACCTGCGTGTCTATGTGCTGGTGATGTCGGTGAGTAACGAAGGTGGAGTCCCTCTTCCAGCAGGGGTTAAAGGGTGGCTGGACTAGGGAGATGGGGGGAAGAGGCCTGGGGGTACCTTGTATGAACTTGTCTGCTTTTATCTCTGCCTGGGAGAGCCCTGAGGGACATCTAGGGATAGGGTGGGGGCAGGAAGACTTATCTGAGGTTTACCATCTTAGATGCCCCCAAATTTAGATTTGTCCTCTCTCTGCCCTTCTTTATTCTTTCGGTCATCCACAGCAGACATTTATGGAGCACCTACTAAGTACCAGGCCCTGGCACTTAGCAGGTTTTATCTCATTCAGGCCTCCTAACAATGCAGAGAGGCAAGTTCTATTGTTATCCTCCCTTTACAATGAGGGAACAGATACAGAGGTTGTGTACCTTGCCCAAAGTCACACAGTTGGTGAGCAGCAGAGCTGGGATTCAGAGCCAGGCAGCCTGACCTCAGAGCCTACTCTCTTAACCAGGGAGTGGCTATATTCCCTCCACCCATTCATTCACCTTCATCCAGCCAACGTTCAAATCTTTTTGCTGGGCACAGGATATGGAGGTATCTGAGGCAGACTCCACCCCTGTCCTCCTGGACCTCACCTTCATTTTGTTTCCTTCTGTATCCCCCTCCCCCTGGGGGAAAGGAGGGGACAGAATCAAAGAAGGCTGGTGTAAAAGCAGGTGCCTGAAGGATGATTTGGGAAAGACAGAAGCGCACTCCGGGTGGAGGAAACGGTAGGTGCAAGAGCTAGGCGGTCTGAGAGTGCCTGAATATATTCCCTTTTCCTTCTCTCTCTCTGTTTCCACCTCTGCCTTAGTACATCCCGCTGCGGGCCTGGCTCTACCGGGATGGCTTTGCCCGATTCTCCAACACCCGCTTCACGCTGAACAGCATTGATGACCAGTGTATCCTGGGATCCTGCCTAACCACCCCCAACACACCTACCCCTTCCCACACTCTGGCCAGTCGCAAGTGAACTCCTTTGTCCCACAGATGTTTGCTGAGTGCCTGCTCTGGTCTGGGCACAGGAGACAGTGTATGAGACAGGTTTGGTCCCTTCCCTCTGGGAGCTTCCAGTCTTGTGGGGGTGATTCCGTGGGAGAGGCCAACTCTGCTTAGCGCAGCTCACCACAAACTGCTTTGCCTAATGATAGTTTTGGTGCTATGCCTAACATTCACATTTACTTATATTCCTAGGGTTGGACAGTTTTAGCCCTTTGGAGAACACTTTATATGCCTGTTTCTTTGGTGCCTAGTCATTGGCTCACTCATTCATTCAAGCACAATGCTATTTTCACCCATCTGATTGGCAAAGACCAAAAGTTTGATAACACGCTGTCCTGGCGAGGCTGGGAGAATACATACGTTGCTGGCGGGTTTGTAAATTGATTGGTATGACTCCTTTGAAGATAATCTGGCAAATATCTGTTAAAAGACAAATGCACCTACCCTGTGACCCAGCAATTCCCCTTCTGGGATTTTATTGTCTTACAAGTACATCTGCAGTATAAGACAAGACAGGCTTCAAGGTTATTCACTGCACAGCCTTGTTTGTGAGAGAAAAAAATAGGGAACAATGAAATGAATGGCTCCTTTATACAGTGGAATACTATGAAGCTGTTAAAAAGGAATGGGGAAAGTGCTTTATGTCCTGATATGAAACGATTTCCAAGATGTATTGTTAATTGGGAAAAAACAAAGTATGTCTAGAACAGTGTGAAAGTATGTTCTCGTTCATGTTAAAAATTATATCTGGCCAGATGTGGTGGCTCACACCTGTAATTCCAGCACTTTGGAGGCTGAGGCAGAAGGATCACTTGAGGCCAGGAGTTCAAGACCAGCCTGGGCAACATAGTGGGATCCTGTCTCTATGAAAAAAATAAAAATAAAAATAAATTAGCCAGATGTAGTGTCACATGCCTGTACTCCCAGCTACTCAGGAGGCTGAGGTGGGAGGATCACTTGAGCCCAGGAGTTCGAGGCTACAGTGAGCTGTGATTATGCCCCTGTGTGCCAGTCGGGGTGACAGAGCAAGACCCTGTCTCAAAAAAAAATTTTCTCTCTCTCTCTGTCTCTCTCTCTATATATATGTTTGCTTATCTGTACATAGACATCTCTGGAAGAACAGACAAGAAGCTGGGCACGGTGGCTCACACCTGTAATCCCAGCACTTTGGGAGGCCAAGGCAGGTGGATCACCTGAGGCCAGGAGTTGGAGACCAGCCTGGCCAACATGGTGAAACCCCATTTCCACTAAAAATACAAAATTAGTTGGCATTATGGCACCTGCCTGTAATTCCAGCTACTAGGGAGGCTAAGGCATGAGAATCCCTTGAACCTGGGAGGCGGAGTTTGCAGTGAGCCGAGATCACACCATTGCGCTCCAGCCTGGGTGACAAGAGCAAGACTGTCTCAAAAAAAAAGAAGCTGGAAATAGATGTAGCCTTTGGGAAGAGAAATGTGAGTGGAGACAGAGGTATAAAGGAGATGTTTCCTTACATACATTGTGTGCGTTTTAACTTTTGAGCAATGTGAATGTATTATCTGGTCATAATAAACACATCAAAAGAAGATCTTTAGGCCTGAGCCTCAGAAGAAAAGAGGTAGAGAATCCAGCAATATTTAGGAGGCAAGTAGGCAGGACCAGATGACCTGCACGTGGGAAAGATGGAAATAGGGGTGACGCTACCCAGCTTCGGGTGTGGGCAACCCAGCCAATGCTTTTAGCCCGTGCATCTCTCTGCGTTAATTTTCCCATTCAGGTGAGTGCGCGTCCAAGGTGATGCATGTGCATTGCCTGCATGTGAGACTGGGATTAGACCTTTCTGAGTGTTTTTTGCAATTTGTTTTTTTCTATTTTGCCAACGTCAGCACTTCCAGTACATTCATTTTATTTTGTAATTCTAACAAGCATTTATTATATGCAAGTCATCAAGTTTTTTTTGTTTGTTTGTTTTTTGTTTTTTACTAAAGTTAAATAATACATGTAAAGCACTTAAAACAGTGGCTGGCCCAGAGTGACCTCTCAGTAAATGTTAGTGGTCCTCCTCTCCCACTTAAAAATGTTTGTACAGTTCTGGGCATCATGGGGACTTTTTAAACAAATCAAGCCCTCTCCTGGGGCTAGTTACTAGTTAATGAGGCTTTGCTGTTTTCACAGTGAGTAAATACACATTTTCCACCCCTTCTTTTATATTGTTTTAAATTTTTAATCTCAAAATATTAATAGAAAATAATTTCCTATTAATAGAAAACTGCAGGAAAGACTATAACAACCCATGCATTTACCATCCAGATTTAACAGATTAATATTTTATCATATTCATATCAGATATTACATACCAAATTTTAAAATAATTTTGGATCACAAAATAATAAACATTTTCAACCTGACCTTATTATAAATATATATAGTTTATATATAATTATTCAAATATATATTTACATATAGTATATCTATACATACACTAAATACAAAATATTCATTGAAACACTGTATATAATAGTGTATAGTCATCACCCTTGATCCCTTAAATCTCCCTTGAGGGTTGGTGAAATGAATCATAAAGCATCTATGTGATCTTGTGCATCTATTAAAAGCAATGAGATAGGTCGAAATATCATGACATAGAAAGGTACTTAAAACAGATGACTAAGTTAAAAACAAAATGTAAGATGGAGAACTGGTATATTCATGTTCCTATTTTTACCTTTAAGGAAGAATGTTTCTGTTTAAGAAGAAATATGAAAAGATGTTCATGATTCAGTAAGCTATCTTACTGATTGATTGACTGATTGACACTTTCCCTCTCTATTGCCCCTGATCGAGTACAGTGGTGGGATCACTGCAGCCTTAAACTCCTGGGCTCAAGTGATCCTCCCCTCTCAGCCTCCTGAGTAGCTGGGACCACAGGCACACGCCACTATGCCTGGCTAACTTGTTTTTTGTAGCAATGAGTTCTCGCTTGGTTGCCCAGGCTGGTCTCAAACTCCTAGGCTCAAGAGTGTGACCTTGATTCAACAGTTTGAATTCACCCACCTCGATCTTCCAAGGTGCTGGGATTACAGGCGTGAACCACCGTACCCAGCCTCACTAATTTATTAACTCTGAAAACTGCAGAGAATTAGAATCAGGTCAGGAAACATTTATTTTCAACTTTATACATGTCTATTATGAATTGTTTCTACAACGGATAGGCCTTACTCTAATAATAACATCATAAAACATCTAAAGGATATAGTTTTTATAAAAGTGGTATAGCTCATGAAAATCAAATCAGAAAATTCAGAAAAGTACAAAAAGGAAAAGAAACCTTCTCTAGGCACATTTTCTGGCAAAAACTGCTTACTAGTTTGGTGTATTTCCTTCTAGGCTTATTTTAGGGAATTTTGTTGCCATTCACCTTTTATATACAAATGATCCCACTGTATAAATATAACCTTTTCTTGTACTAAACATTATCAGCAGTATTTTCCTTGTAGACTTTTTTTTTCTGTTACAAAAATATTCCAGAGTAGGTTTCCTGGTTTTCTAATCCCCCATGCTGCAGGCATTTGAGAAGTATTCAGTTTCTTGCTATAGTGACACATAATGCTGCAAAGGAGCATATTTCTTCATAAATCTTTTACGGTATTTAAGATGTTTCCTTTGGATGGTGTCGTAGAGGTGTAAATACTGAGTCAAGCCCATCTGGCCACATTGCTTCCCAGAAGTGTCCTTTTATGTTTTTACCCTCGCTGGGTGTGGTGGCTCACGCCTGTAATCCTAGCACTTTGGGAGGTTGAGGTGGGCAGATCACTTGAGGTCAGGAGTTCGAGACCAGCCTGGCCAACATGGTGAAACCCTGTCTCTATTAAAAATATAAAAATTAGCCAGGCATGGTGGTGAGCGCCTGTAGCCCCAGTTACTCGGGAGGCTGAGGCAGGAGAATCACTTGAACCCGGGAGGTGGAGGTTGCAGTGAGCCGAGATTGTGCCACTGCACTCCAGCCTGGGTGATAGAGCAAGACTCTGTCTCAAAAATAAATAAAAATAAATAAAATAAAATATGTTTACCCTCCTATTGACTGGTCCATTTCATCCCAGCTCCCCAGTCCTGGGGACAATTGTTTTAAACAGCCATTTCTGAAAGATTGGGCACATCTAGGTGAAGCAGATAGGGGCATTCATTATATGACTCTTGCAAATATTCTGTGAGTTTTGAAGTTTTCAAAATGAAAAGATTTTGTACATCCCACTGACTTGATGAGGAAGCAGAGTTTTGCCTTAAAATTAGCATCTCTTCCAATTTTCATTTTCCCCCATTTGCATGCCTTTGAAATTATGTATCTTCTTCTAGGAACTTTGAGCTTTTTCCCAGATGGGGTCCTACCAGCTGTATTTTCTCTTTTATGTTTGTCCATATCCTTTACTTAGTACATAAACAGACATACTTTTTATTGTTACTTCATGTGGGATTTTCATGTGACAGAAACATTAGACTATTGCATTTGCTACACATCTTTTCTGTGGTCACTGATTCTTTAATTTTTGTCTTGACATCTGTTCATTTTTATTTTCACATGCTTGACGGCTTTCTTGTCCATTGGTTTCTTCTGTGATTTTTACCATCATTTCTAAACTAAGAAAAGTCTTTTTCTCCTAAAGATTTCACAATGAATCAGTTCTGTTTCTCTGTGGATTTGGTTGTATGTTTACTCTGCTATTTGACCGTTGGTCCATCGAGACCTGGTTTTAGGTTCCTCTCTAGAGACGGGAGGCTCTGAGGTTTGCTGACCCATGTCCCACCCCTTTCTTTTAGCCTCTCCTTCTCCTCTGCTCTTAAGGAGGCCCACTGTCTCCTGCACAGCAGGCAAGAGCAGTGTGTGAAGTGTGAAGTTCTGGGAGCCGTGCTTCCTTCATCCGAAGAGAGCTATTCGTCCTCTTCAGCCAGTAACTCACTTTGCTCCAGCATCCTCTTTTCGTTTTTTTTCTTTTTTTTCGAGACAGAGTCTTGCTCTGTTGCCCAGGCTGGAGTGCAGTGGCACAATCATGGTTCACTGCAGCCTCCATCTCCTGGGCTGAAGCGATCCTCCTACCTCAGCCTCCCTTGTAGCTGGGCCCACAGGCATGTACCACCATGCGCAGTTAATTTTAAAATTTTTTGTAGAGACTGGTCTCACTATGTTGCCCAGGCTGGTCTCAAACTCCTGGGCTCAAGCGATCCTCCTGCCTTGCCCTTCCAAAGTGCTGGGATTATAGGCATAAGCCACTGAACCTGGCCTTCTCTTCTCCTATTTTTTATAGCAGCTTTATTTGGCCATAATATCTTCATATATTGAGATATATATTGAGCTTTATTGAGATATAATTCACATATCATACAATTTACCCAGTGAAAGCATGCAATGAAATGACTTATCATATCCACACAACCACACATTGTTTTAGAAAAATAATCAGTTTTAGAAAATTTATTTTTTTTTGAATCAGGGTCTCCCTATATTGTTCAGGCTGGTCTCGAACTCATGGGCTCAAATGATCCTCCCACTTCACCCTCCTGAGTAGAGGATACTATAGGTGTGAGCCACCATGCCCAGTTTTTTAGAATATTTTTATCGTCTCCCCAAATAAATTCCATACCCATTAGCCATCATCCCATATTCCTCCCTGGACTCCCCTCCCAGGCCTTTGCAGCCACTTCCTGTCTCTATGGATTTGCCTATTTTGGACATTTCATATAGATGGAATCATACACTGTGCAGTCTTTTGTGTCTGACTTCTTTCACTTGGCTTGTTTCTAAGGTTCTTCTATGTTGTAGCATGGATCAGTACTTCATATTTCTTTTTGGTTTTTGTTTGTTTGAGACCAAGTTTTGCTCTTGTTGCTCAGGCTGGAGTGCAGTGGCGCCATCTCAGCTCACTGCAACCTGTGCCTCCTGGGTTCAAATGATTCTCCTGCCTCAGCCTCCCAAGTTGCTGGGATTACAGGTGCCTGCCACCATGCCTGGCTAATTTTTTTTGTATTTTTAGTAGAGATGAGGTTTCATCATGTTGGCCAGGCTGGTCTTGAACTCCTGACCTCGGGTGATCGCCCATCTCGGCCCCCCAAAGTGCTGGGATTACAGGTGTGAGCCACCGTGCCTGGCCTTTCATATTTCTTTATTGCCAAATAATATTCCTTGCATAGCTCTATCACGTTCAGTAAAATGGGTATACCGTTTTATCCATTGTTGGCACTGGAGTTGTTTCTACTTTTTGGCTATTATGAAAAATGCTGCTATAAAAATTTCATGTACAAGTTTTTGTGTGGACATATGTTTTCATTTCTTTTTCTTTTTCGAGACAGAGTCTCGGTCCCCCAGACTGGAGTGCAGTGGTGCCATCTCGCCTCACTGCAACCTCTGCCTCCCGGGTTCAAGCGATTCTCGTCCTCAGTCTCCTGAGTAGCTGGGACTACAGGCGTGCGCCACCATGCCTGACTTAATTTTTGTATTTTTAGTAGAGATGAGGTTTCGCCATGTTGGCCAGGCTGGTCGCAAACTCCTGACCTCAAGTGATCTGCCCACCTCGGCCTCCTAAAGTGCTGGGATTACAGGCATGAGCCACCACGCCCAGCCTATTTCCATTTCTCTTGAGTATATATCTAGGAGTGGAATTGCTGGTCACATAATAATTCCATGTTTAACTTTTGAGGAACTTGTAAACTGTTTTCCAAGGTGCTGCATGATTGTACATTTCCACTAGCATTGTTTGAAGGTTCCAATTTCTTTATATCCTCGTCAACACTTGTTATTTTGTATTTTTTGAGACAAGTTCTTGCTCTGTTGCCCAGGCTGGAGTGCAGTGGTGTGATCTTGGCTCACTGCAGCCTCGACTTCCCAGGCTCAAGTGATCCTCCCGCCTGAGCCCCTCAAGTAGCTGGGACTATAGATGCTCACTTCCATGCCTGGCTAATTTTTGTATTTTGTGTACATACAGGGTTTCACCATGTTGCCTAGGCTGGTCTTGAACTTCCGGACTCAAGTGATCTGCCTGCCTTGGCCTCCCAAAGTGCTAGGATTACAGGCGCAGCCACCATGCCTGGCCAGTACTTGCTATTATCTGTCCTTTTCATTATAGCCATCCTAGTGGATGTGCAGTGGTTTTGATTGGCATTTCCCTGATGATTAATGATACTGAGTACCTTTTATGTGCTTGTGACCACTTATAAATCTATTCAAATGCTTTGCCCATTCTTAAACTGGATTATCTTTTTAGTGTTGAGTTACAGGAATCCTGTATGTATTCTGGATACTAGTCCCTTATTAGATACATTATTTGCAAATATTTTTTCTCATTCTATGAGTTTTCTTTCATTTTTTTTCATAATTCCCATTGAAGCACAGAAGTTTTAAATGTTGATAAAGTTGAATTTATCTATTTTTTATTTTGTCATCTGTGCTTTTGGTGTCCTATCTAAGAAGATCTGCCTACTCAAGGTCACAATGACTCATTCCTCTATTTTTCTCTATGAATTTCATAGTTTTGCCTCTTATATTTAGGTCTGTGGTCCATTTAAAATTAATTTTTGGGCTGGATGTGGTGACTCATGCCTGTAATCCCAGCACTTTGGGAGGCCAAGGCATGCGGATTGCTTGAGGTCAGGAGTTTGAGACCAGCCTGGGCTACATGTTGAAACCCTGTCTCTGCAAAAAATACATAAAAAATTTGGGCCAGGCATGGTGGCTCACGCCTGTAATCCCAGCACTTTGGGAGGCCAAGGCAGGCAGATCACCTGAGGTCAGGAGTTTCAGACCAGCCTGGCCAACATGATGAAACCCAGCCTCTACTAAAAATACAAAAAATACAAAAACTAGCCGGGCATGGTGGCACACGCCTGTACTCCCAGCCACTCGGGAGGCTTAGGCAGGAGAATCGCTTGAACCTGGGAGGCAGCAGTTGCAGTGAGTTGAGATGGTGCCCCGGCACTCCAGCCTGGGTGATAGAGCAAGACTCCATCTCAAAAGAAAAAAAAAAAAAAGAGCTCTGAAGAAGAGCTCTAAAGAAGATGTCTAGGAAAAAGATGCTAACAAGGATACTCACCTTCTCCAGAGAGGTTGAAACCACCCTACTCTGTTCAATACACCACAAACTGGAAGAACCATACGTTTAGGAGACTTGGAGTCAGAGACCTAGAACCTCTACCTCCCCATCTGAGAAATGCCCCAAGTAAGTCCTGGAGAAAGTCAGGTTTTATGGCCATTTCATGAGGTTTGGTACTGGGTGTGGTAGCTCACACCTGTAATCCCAGCACTCTGGAGGCTGAGGCGGGCGGATCACTTGAAGTCAGGAGTTTGAGATTGGCCTGGCCAACATGGTGAAACCCCATCTCTACTAAAAATACAAAAATCAGCCTGGCATGGTGGCAGGCGCCTGTAATCCCAGCTACTTGGGAGGCTGAGGCAGGAGAATCGCTTGAGCTCGGGAAGCGGAGGTGGCAGTGAGCTGAGATTGCGCCACTGCACTCCAGCCTGGGCAACAGACTATGTCTCAAAACAAACAGACAAACAAATACAAGGAGGTTTGAGGAAGCCATCCTGCTTAGCTGTGGGGGGAAGATGTTAAGGAAGAAGTATTCTGAATGGTGGTCACTTAACTTCTCTGAGCCTCCAAGGTCTCATCTGTGAGACGGGAATAATTTGGGGAACAAGTGAGATGCTTTGTAAGCTGCAAAGTGCTGCTGATGTCACTGGTGGTGATGATGGTGATGGTACTGAGAGGCCAAATCTCAGGGCTGGGTCTTCCAGGCCACCCTAACCCTATTCCAGTGCTGGATCCCTTTGCCAATATTCCTACGAAGTGGCCGCCCAGCCTGGACCCCTCTAGTGACAGACAGCCTAGTGTGTCCTGAGATGGTTGTTCTGTGTTTGGTTCCTTTACTTGTTAGAACCACGCCTCTTGATTAAAAAAAAAAAAAATCATAACATAAAGATTAAAAAAAAAAAAAAAAAGAAAAGCCATAGTATAATATCAGCTATGCCAGGCACTGGAAGAGGCACAGTATTTAACCTTTTGAAAAATCCTGTGAGGTCAATATACTATTATGTACCCCCATTAACAGGTGGGGAAATAGGCCCAGGGAAGTGAAATGGCTTTTCAGGAGCCCACAGCCAGGAAAGATGCAGGCAGGATTTGAACTGAGGCCCAACTGACTCCAAAGCCCACACACACGACCATGGAGCTACTTCGTAGCCTTCCCCATCAATTCCCAAGCAAGGTCTCAGTTCAGTCCTGGGAACTTCGGGGGGCAGGGCTCGCCCTTTTTGTTCACACTGACCCTTGACTACCACCGTTTCCCAGATGTTCACCTCACCAACGTCGCTGTGCAAAAAGCATCTCCTGACTACCACCCAAAGAAGGTGAGGAAGCCGGGCTCGGCTGTGCACGGGTGCAGCCCTCTAGGGCCAGGTCGGGGTAGGGAGGGTAGAGTGGCAAGGAGCCCAGGAGAGGCCTGTCTGAGCCTGTGTTCACCAGTGAGGCAGGCCTGCCCATCCCACTTGCAGGGCTCAGGGCAGGACTACAAATGGAGGCCTACATATCATGTATCTAAGTATTCAGAAGTTGTAATCACACTAACACACCCCTAAACAAAAAATGTCCTATTCCCCTACCTTGACAGATATCTTCTACTGGCCAATGGATTAATCAATTAATGTAATGTATCATACAGATATATTTTATTTCTCTATCTATGTAAAATAACCTGCAAGGCCAGGTTCAAATACAGAATTCTCAGACTTCTCAAAGTCAAGGGCCAGACCAAGGGGACACAGGAGAGCAGGTCCCCAGCTCACACCTGTTCCCTTCTCTCCCTCCCCTGGCTCCATCCTACACAGTGGGGCCCTTGTGTATACACACCCCTGAAAACGGCAGCCTGTTGGTCACTCCTTGGCCTTGGGATGCACCCGTGGTCAGTGTGGTCTGTCCTCAGCAAGTGAGGCTCAGAGAAGGGGCCTACGCAGGCCGTGTGGGCAGGGACTTCTGGGATCCTGCATAGCCAGTCCTCTTAGACATGAAGAATTTTTGGCCCTCAAAGAGGGGCACACCTGGGGTCATCCTAATTACAGGGCTCAGGGCTGGGCCCCTCTTGCCCAGGTCTAAGGGACACACTGAAGGCAATTGTGTAAGGGTCCTACCAGGCCAGGTCCTGACTAATTGAGGCTCCTCTCTCAACCTGGCTGCCTGGGGCCCAGGGCTGCAAGTGGATGCTGCAGCGCTTCCGGCAGTACCTGGCATCCAAACACGGGCCCGAGGTGGTGGAGACGCTCTTCAGGGACATGGACAACATCTTTGTCAAAAGCCTGCAGAGTGTGCAGAAGGTGATCATCAGTGACAAGCACTGCTTCGAGCTGTACGGCTACGACATCCTCATCGACCAGGACCTCAAGCCGTAAGTGGGTGGGTGGGAGAGCCAGGAGGTCACAGTTTGAATACCCAGACTGCCCAGGTTTGAATCCCAGCTCTGCCAATTCCTAGTTGTATAACCTTGTGCACACTTACATTTTCTGTGCCTCAATTTTCCCATTTGTAAATGGGGTTGGTCATGACAGGATTTATCCATAGGTCATTATAGGAACGTTATGAGGAATAAGTGAGATATAGTCTGTAGAGCACCGAGGACCGAGCCTGGCACTGGGAGGCCTTTCCTGATCATCTGCTGAGTCAGGAATTCTCCCCTATACCAGGCAAGAAACTTCCCCTCTGTAAGTCTTAGAGCTTTGAAGATGCAAAGCGCCGTATAATGGAATATTGTTACAATGTCGATCTTTGCCAAGACTTTGATCCACTCCCAAGATGCCCGTGGAAGAGGTTGAGCTGATGAATAGAACAAACCGGACCTGGCAGGGACCACCATGATGGCCTTGCATGATGCAACAGGACACAGAAGCGTAGTGAGGGTCAGGGAGCTTGAGGTCATGTAGCAAGTCAAGGGCAAAGTCAGGCCCAGGGTCTAAGGACCTGGACTGAGCTGCTCCTCACCAGCACTGCCAGATCCAGGAGCCAACCCGCTATTCAGGGTCGCCATGTAAGTGTTGAGGGGTTTTCTAAGCCAGGAGGAGAAGCCCTTGCTCAAGGGAAACAGGGTCCTGGCACCAGCAGGACTCTCTCCTTTGTCCCCTGTAGCAGGATGTGACTGCTGGCATTAAGGTGGACCTGGTGGAGGAATAAGCTCTGGTCAGTACTTGGACACCAGTTACTGCAGGAAGCACTGGAGCATTCACGTGCGACCCTGGGGCCTGGGTAGTCAGGTTGGGGGAGGGACCTTAGTTAATCACCACCTGGCCTGCTGAGACCCCTAAACAATGGCCCTCAGCACTGCCCTTAGGCCTGGACAAGAGGGGTCCAGCCCTGAGTGTTGTGATTAGGATGGCTCCGGCTGTGCCCCTCCGTGTGGGCAAAAACTCTGCAGGTCCAAGAGGACTGGCTGCACAGGACCCCAGGTGGCTACGTCACCCCTCAGAGCCTCAGTTTCCTCATTTGTAAAATGGGAAACACCATGTCTACCTCTCCAAGTTGTTAGAGTAATTTACCAAGATAATTTGCTGTATAGTGGAAAGGGACTTGGTCTCCCATAGACCTGCCAGGTGAGCCCTTCCCTCTCTGGGCTCCAGCTTCCTGTCTGTAAAAGGATGGGGTTGAACAAGACAAGAGGTGGTTAGCGGGAGGTCTTTGGGCTGCTTTTGGCCTGCAGATACTTTGAATTTGGCCTTTAGACTGTTTTTGTTTTTAATTTTAATTTATTGACAGGCTCTAATTTGGAAGATGTTTACATAAAAATCAGAATTACCAAGTACAGTGGCTCAAGCACCTATAATAATAATACCAACTACTCAGGAGGCTGAGGCAGGAGGATGACTTGAGGCCAGGAATTCAAGGCTGCAGAGAGCTAACATTGCACCACTGCTCTCTAGCCTGAGTGACAGAGCCAGATCCTGACTCTTAAAAAAAAAAAAAAAAAAAAAAAAGAAATCACAATTTTTGGCTTTTCTGGAAAAATCAGATGATCTCGCAATTCTGGACTCACATGCCCACAAGACAACACTCTCCTGGAGCTGGCCACAGCCACCCCTTTAGACATGGAACGCCCTTTCCAGCTCACCACAGTCTCCACCCCTCCCCACTGCTTCCCAACCCTTGACACAGCAGGTTGGGTGCCACCTACAGTGCGCAAATTTTCACTAAGAAAGGGAAGTTTTTCTTGCATTCACATCTCTGTTGGAAGAAGGGAAAACACTAACACCATGAGGCGCTACTCGGGAGGCTGAGGCAGGAGAATGGCGTGAGCCCGGAAGGTGGAGCTTGCAGGGAGCTGAGATCCAGCCACTGCACTCCAGCCTGGGCTACAGAGCGAGACTCCATCTCAAAAAAAAAAAAAAAAAATAACACCATGAAAGCACCATAATCATGCCTGTGCCAGCTTTCTACATTTGAGTTACCTTTCTTCAAAGTGGAAAGGTGGCTCACGCCTATAATCCTAGCACTTTGGGAGGTCGAGGCAGGCGGATCACCTGAGGTCAGGAGTTTGAGACCAGCTTGACCAATATGGTGAAACCCTGTCTCTACTAAAAATACAAAAAAAATAGCTGGGCATGGTGGCAGGCACCTGTAATCCCAGCTATTCGGGAGGCTGAGGCAGGAGAATCGCTTGAACCTGGGAGGCAGAGGTTGCAGTGAGCTGAGATCATGCCATTGTTCCAGCCTGGGCGACGAGCAAAACTCCCTCTCCAAAAAAAAAAAAAAAAAAAAGGTGGGTGGGGAGGAGCTGGGCACAGTGGCTTCTATCTGTAATCCCAGTACTTTGGGAGGCTGAGGCAGGAGGATCACTTGAGGCCAGGAGTTTGAGACTAGCCTGGGCAACCTAGCAAGACCCTATCTCTATAAAAATAATTTTAAAAAATAGAAAGGTAGAGGGAGTAGCCTGGATTGAATTAAGGGTGGGGTCCATGCATCCATCTAGCCTCTCCGTGAAATCCTAGGGGCTCCAGGGACCGAGTAACCGTGAGACTCTCTACTCCCCTTCTTCCCCAGGTGGCTCCTGGAGGTCAATGCGTCCCCATCACTGACAGCCAGCAGCCAGGAAGACTATGAGCTCAAGACCTGCCTCCTGGAAGACACCCTGCATGTCGTGGACATGGAAGGAAGGTGAGGGAGGGCAGCCTTGATCACATGTCCTTGTACATGACAACTTAGGCTCCCACCAAGAAAGAGGGGAAGCTTAGAACCTTGGGGCCTGAGTGGCTCTCAGCAATGGCTTTGGCCTGCCCTACCACTTTGTAGATGGAGAAGCTGAGATGTCCACAGAGGGTGGGGTCCTGACCCAAGGACTTGACCTCTCCAGGGCAGAGCAGGGCCAACTACAGCTTTCTGAGACAGTCCAGCAGGATTTCCTCAAAACCTTCTGACTGTGAGTCTTTGGACTAGTCACATCACCTTTCTGAGCCTCAGCTTCCTCATCTGTAAAATAGAAAATGCCATGTCTACCTCTCAGAGTTGTTAGATTAATTTACGATAATTTACTATCTAGTGCCTAGCTAACAGTAAGTGCTGAGTACAAAGCTATTGCTATAAAAATGTGCAATGGCAGAAAAAAAACCCAGAGCTACTTTTAGGAATGGGTGAATGGGTGAATCCAGGTGCTCAATGTTGGCTAGTCTGTTCCCCCTCCCCCTCCATCTCCATCCCTTCTCTTTCCTCTGTATTAGCTTTACCCCAATTATTCCAGCAGAAGTTTGAGGACTGATTCTCCTTGCTGGGAACTGGGACACGTGGCCATTCCTAAACCACTCATTGTGACTCTGCTTGACCAAGCATAGTTCTTGTGCCTACCTCCTCGGGAGTGGGGTCAACCCCATGTGAGCCATGGGGTAAGGGAGGGAGAAGTGGTTCTCAAAGCAAAACCCAAGGTACTCTTGGACTGAAAGAAGGTGAAATGGATGCTGAGCAGGCAGAAACCTCAGGTATCCACTATTCCTACCATCACCTACCTATTCATTCAACAAACTTTTGAGCCCTGCTCTGTACCAGGCCCTGTGCCATATCCTGCGGACACAGTAAGGAACACGACAGAACTAGTCCCTGCCTTTATGGAGTTTAAGGTCTGAGGAGGAAAGGAGACTTTAAACCACAAATCACAAATAGAGGCACGTGGCCGGGCGCGGTGGCTCACGCCTGTAATCCCAGCACTTTGGGAGGCCGAGGCGGGTAGATCATTTGAGGTCAGGAGTTTGAGACCATCCTGGCTGACACGGTGAAACCCCATGTCTACTAAAAATACAAAAATTAGCCGGGTGTGGTGGTGTGCACCTGTAGTCCCAGCTACTCTGAAGGCTGAGTCAGAAGAATCGCTTGCACCTGGAGGCAGAAGTTGCAGTGAGCCAAGATCGTGCCATTGCACTCCAGCCTGGGTGACAGAGACTCCGTCTCAAAACAAAAACAAAAACAACAACAAAAACAAATAGGGGCACGTTATCAAGAGCAAGGAGCCTTGGGGGAAAAATGGGGAACAACCCCTCAGAGACCTACATAGGTACCTGGGAAATAGTCAGTGAATGGTTGGGAAGAAAGGACTTCTGAGGGACGGACATCAGTCGGGCTCAGGGAGGGATCAGGGACCTTACTTGGGTCTTAGGGCCCCGCCAGGTGCACCTTCATTAACCCTGTGTGCCTCCTTCCTGTCCAGGCTCACGGGAAGGGAGAAGCGAGTCGGGGGCTTTGACCTCATGTGGAATGATGGCCCTGTTAGCAGAGAGGAGGGGGTTCCTGACCTGTCGGGAATGGGAAACTTTGTGACCAACACACACCTCGGTATGTAGGGCCAGGTGGAATGGGCACAAGGGATGGGTCATGGGAGGTACCAGGTAGTCTAGGAGGCAGGTTGGGATAGTGGTTAGATTGTTTGAATTCAATCTGCAACTTACCAGCTGTGTGACCTTGGGCAAGGGACTTAACCTCTGTTCCTCATTTTAAAATTTGGTTTCTAAAAAGTGAAAACTTCCCCTGATTATAAAAAAAGGATTCACACTCATTGTAGAATATTTGAAAACTAAAGAAAGAAATAAAAAAACATCCAGACATAACCATCTTTAACAATCTGGTGTATTTCCTTCCAGTTCTTAAAAAATGCATATATTCATACTTTTTCTTTTACAAAATTGGCATTGGGCTAGAGTTTCTAATCCCACTTTTTCCCGTGGCATTTTCCATTCAAGCATATTAAGAGCCTCCCTTTTGAATGCACTTTTTGGTCCAGTCTGGATGAAATCTTTTACATACATTATCTCATTTCATCTTTAAGCAGTTTTTATTGTCATTTTACAGATGAGGAAATGATATCCAGGTGCTATGTAACTTGCTGAATGAAGGTTTTGGTCATAAGTGGTGAGCCAGGACTCAAACTCCCATCTGCCTGGCTCCAACACCTGAGTGCTTGACCGTTAGACTCTCCTGCCTCTTGGCAGAGTTTAAAAAAATTACCGTATGGCTGCAAAATATTTCAGTTTGTACATATGCCAAAATTTACTAAACCAATTTCTTATAATTGGACATTTGGCACAATTGCATTTTATATTTTTTAACTTTTATAAATAATACCATGATGAACACCCTTTCACATTAAGCTCGGCTGAAATTCTGGCCATTTCCTGAGGACCGATTACTAGAAGCAGAATTATTGGGCCAAAGGGATGGGATTATTACAACCAAATTGCTTTCCAGAAAGATTATACGAATTTGCCAGATTTGAATTTTTAGGAAAAAAAAAATCTGTGCCAACTGGCGAGGTAAAACATACTGACTCATTGTTGTTTTATGTGCATTCCGTTGATTACTGGTGAGGTTTCCGTTTTGTAAATTTGCATTTCTTCTTTTGTAAGCTCTCTATACTCTTTATCCATTTTTCTAGGGGTTGTTTAGTTTTCTAAATGTATAACGCTTCAGATGACTATATAACCCTGTCCAAGCTTAATTTAATACGCATACAATCACCTGGAAATATTGTTAAACTGTAGATTGTGACTCCATAGGTCTAGGGTGGGGCCTAAGATTGTATTTCTAACAAGCTCCTGGGTAATGCTCTATGGATTAACCATTGCTGTGTAACAAGCCCTCCCAAAACCTAGCAGCTTAAAACAACTGTTTTATTTGCTCATGCTTCCTCAGGTCTCTCCTGGGGTCACTCATAGGGCTGCAGGCACCTGGCAGATTTACTGAGACTTGATGGCTACCACAGCCTCATTCATAGGTGTGGGGGTTGATACTGGCTGTCAGTTGGGCCTCTCTTTCCATGTGGCCACTCGTCTTCCAATAGTCTGGCCCTGGCTTCTTCATGTGGTAGACTCGGGGTTCCAAGAGGGAGAGAAAAGACACTGCACAGGCTCTTGTGGCCCAGACTCAGAAGTCCCATAAAGTCATTCTGCTACAAAGCATGTGTTAGTCTAACCTAGTCACTGGGTAAGAAAATAGACCCCACCTCGCCGGGCGCAGTGGCTCATGCCTGTAATCCCAACACTTTGGGAGGCCGAGGCAGGCGTATCATGAGGTCAGGAGATCGAAACCATCCTGGCTAACACGGTGAAACCCCGTCTCTACTAAAAATACAAAAAAAATTAGCCGGGCGTAGTGGCGGGTGCCTGTAGTCCCAGCTACTCGGGAGGCTGAGGCAGGAGAATGCCGTGAACCCAGGAGGCAGAGCTTGCAGTGAGCCGAGATCACGCCACTGCACTCCAGCCTGGGCGACACAGCGAGGCTCTGTCTTAAAAAAAAAAAAAAAAGAAAAGAAAATAGACCCCACCTCTTGATGAGAGGAGCAGCAGTCACCTTGCACAGAGGTGCAAGGAATGGAATTGTTGCAGCCATTTTTGCTAACAGTGTACCTCAGATATCAATGCGCTAGTTCCTGGACCCCCATTTGAGTAGCAAAGATGGAAAGTGGCGGTTCTCTACCTTGGCTGCCCATTGGAATCACCCGGGAGCTTTAAAGACTACTGATGCCTGCCAGATCAAGATATGGTTGGTGTGGGCATCAGTAGCTTTTAAAGCTCTCAGGTGTTTCCAATATGCAGCCCAAGTTGAGAGCCACTGTTTTATATTTTAATTTTTAATTTTTTTTTTGAGACAGAGTGTCGCTGTGTCACCCAGGCTGGAGTGCAGCGGTGCAATCAAAGCTCACTGTAACTAACCTCAAACTCCCAGGCTCAAACAGTCTTCCTGCCTCAGCCTCCCAAGTAGCTAGGCCTACAGGCATACACCACCACACCTGGCTAATTTTATTTTTGTGTGTGTGTTTTTTCCTGTAGAGACAAAATCTCACTATGTTGACCAGGCTGGGAGAGCCAGTGCTTTAGAAGTCTCTAGAATTATTCCTGTTTCAAGTGTTTGGGTTGATGGTGGTAAACACAAGGGTAGCTGGTTAGGGTAGGAAGAGTACTGATGAACTGTGTTAGGGAAGTGTTCAGGGACATCCAGGTGAAAGGGTCAGCAGATAACTCAAAGATGAGTCTAGAACTCCAAGAAGTTTGCACGGGACAAGAACACTTGGGAGTTATGAATGAGCCAAATAGAGTTTAAGTTAGGGCTGCATGGAACTCACTTTGGAAAACCCTGAGGATGTGCATAGTAGGCACTCAGCTCAGTGAATGGCTGAGTGCCTAGGAAGCAGGGACAGACAGGGTTTGGGGGGATGTGGAAGATGGCAGACACCCCCAGGTCAGTACTAGTGGCCACAGAGATTCAGTCACTCAAGCAGCATTTTTGAGTGCCATCAATGTGCCTGGCATGAGATTAAATGACCATAGAGTTACCTCAAGGATCAGCTCTGAGAGCAAATAGCCAACATGTAGCACCATGAATGTCCTGGGAGAGATGTCTCAGCGCTCACAGCAGGATGGCAGAAATATTTAAAAGCACGAACTGCCTGGGACTGGGGGCCACATGTACGGAAAACTCATTCCTTAGCCAGTTGTGCCTGGCACATGGGTTGGGTAAGGGAAGAAAGCTGACAGTACTGGGCAGCTATGAGAAGCCAGGCACTGTGCTAGCTTTAAATGCATTTTCTTTTTTTTTTTTTGAGACGGAGTCTTGCTCTGCTGCCCAGGCTGGAGTGCAGTGGCCGGCTCTCAGCTCACTGCAAGCTCCGCCTCCCGGGTTCACGCCATTCTCCTGTCTCAGCCTCCCGAGTAGCTGGGACTACAGGCGCCCGCCTCGTCGCCCGGCTAGTTTTTTGTATTTTTTAGTAGAGACGGGGTTTCACCATATTAGCCAGGATGGTCTCGATCTCCTGACCTCGTGATCCGCCTGTCTCGGCCTCCCAAAGTGCTGGGATTACAGGCTTGAGCCACCGCGCCCGGCCTAAATGCATTTTCACTGAGCAAAGCCAGGAGGAGCGGCAGTGTGGGGTAGTGGTTAAGAGTGTAGCTCTGGCACCAGGTAGTCTGGGTTCAAATGATTTAACTTCTCTGAGCCCGTTTTCCCTTCTACACATCATTCCCGTGAAGGCCAAACAAATCCATCCACATTCAGCATCTGGAGCAGTCCCTGGCTTGAGGGAAGCTCCCAATCCTCATGTTCACTCCCTAAGGTGGGCAGTAGTATCTTGGTTTACAGATGAGAAGACTGATGCTGGAAAGGGTAAATGGCCTGCTTGAGGGCCATGGCAGTTCAGGAATGGAGCCAGGATGTAAACCACAGGCTCTGTGTGGTTGTCTGACTCCTGCTGTCCCCTCTTCCCAGCAGGGAGTGGGGGTACAGGCCCCTCCACTCCTCCCAAGCACAGGTCATGCCAGCCAACACCCCACTTCCTTTCCAGGCTGCGTCAACGATCGGAAAAAACAACTGAGGCAGCTCTTCTACTCCCTTCAAGTCCAGAAGAAAGCTTCCAGTTGATCCCCAGCTGCCAGGAGGAAATCAGCCTTAGCAGGTGCCACCCAGGCCTCCCCCGCACTCTCAGATCCCAGCACAGCACCTCAGAGCTCTCACCTCCCCACCTCAAGCCTGGCACCAGCTTTGCTGGCTTAGCAGCTACAGCTTACTACCTGAATTGGGCCCCTTGGATACCTCCAGCCCATCCCCAGGCATCTTTGTACCAGGAGACACCAATCCCTGGGACTGGGGGGTGTTTTAACCTTGACAAACTGACTTGGCAATTAGGCCCAAAGAGAACAAATACAGCAAGTTCTGCTACCCCCAAGAGATCATATCTAATAAATGAGCACAGGCCCTACTTGGAGTCACTGGGCACCAGGCCTGGTTCAGGGGATACTGTTGGCTGCAGCCAAGTCCTCCTGGCTTTGACACTTGGATGCCTCCCAAGTCAGTGCTTTTGAAAAGGTCCTTCAGGAGCAAGGGTTTGGAGGCTAAGGAACTTGTCTTTTAAGCTGTGCTTACAAAGCAAGCAGTTATTAGATTGTGTTTATTGGGGGTCTGGGGAAGTACTGAGCCCTAAACACATCCTATTCTCCTTGTAATACCCTGACCCTGCATGTCGGGAACCCATGGGGCTCCGTGACCATCATCTGAAAACCAGTGGGACACAGCATCCCCACTTCTCAGATGGACAAGACAGACCAGGGAGGCAGAGCTTAGTGAGGGTCTCTGCAAAGGTGTATTGATCTAAGTCAGATGGGTGACTTAAGTGCTTCTCTAGGCCCTGTGTTTGAGCTTTGGAGCTGAGCCAGAAACCAGAAAACCTTGGGCTCATGGGCAGGACAGCTTGGGGAGTTGAGTGTGAGTAAAAATCTCTGCATTTTCACATCTTACACATCTAAGCCTCCTCTTGGTTTAAGAGGGGTTGCAACAAGAGTCGGGGCTGTTGGGGTAACTGCTCCAGGGGGGATTTACTCCCTCTACCACTCCGCCTGCTTCAGAGTACTTTCTCTGGCTGCAAATGGTGGAATCTGACTGCCTAGGTTAAGCCCAAAGGGAAGACTTTTAGAAGGAAAATACTGGCAAATCCAAGAAGTGAACCAGCCGACTTTAGGAAAGCCAGAAGCCAAGCCACTCTGGACCTTCTGCCTTCAGAGCATGAGGACTTCTCCCATTCATCCTTGCGACTGAGGCAAACACAGACAGGTCCAGGCATCGGCTCCAGGTTCCCTATTTCCAGAAGGAATGCAATTGGCTCTTTTTGGCCCAGCACCCACCCTGCAAGGGAGGAAGGGGCAATTTTCCAATGGTGAAATTGTGAATCAGGCAGTCATACTGGAGAACATCTAGCAAGGTGAATTCTGCAACTCCCTACTATATTTACATTTAAAAATAAGTAATATATTCATGTGGTTTAAAATCCAAAGTTTACCAATGGGTATAGGGTGACATCTCCTTCCCTCCCACCTCTGTGCCCCAACCCTGCAGGTGCTGTTCTGAGGGAATGACATTGTATTTGCACACACATTATTAGCTTATAAGACACCTGCCTTCCCCTTGCTTTTCTCACTTGATGTATCTTGGAGCTTGTTGCTTATTCTTGATTATAGTTGTATGGTATTGCACTATCTGGAGCTACTGATTCCTTTAACTAGTCCCCTGTGGATGGACAGTTTGTTTCCAATTCCACCTGCCTACTTCTTAAGAGATCACAGGAAAACACATAGTAATTTCCGCAAAACTCAAGAGGATTCAAAACTGTAGGTCTGGGCCAAGTTTGGCTTGGGTAGGGTAAAACACCTGTGACCCACACTCACGTTTTAAAACAGTTTCTGCATTAGTCAAAAATATTTAAAAGACAGGAGATTCAACTTCACAACCCAAATGTCTAGCTTCTCTTGAAAAAACGTAAAAACTGGCCATGACAGCCTGTGTTTCTATGTAACTATGAGCTAGAGCCAAGAAGCAGGGGAACCAGGAGAGGTGTGCCTCTGCCATGCTGCAATTTGTTGTCACCTGCCTGTCAAATCACAGGTTCATTTCAAGGCAAGAACCACGTTCATAGGTGGTATTCTAAATGGAGCGGCGTGCCCTCACTGAAGAACTAGATGAGGTAAATAAAGACTAGTTGCTGCTATTCATTCATTCCGCTAACATTTATTGAGCCCTTAATGAACACAAGAGTTTTGACTTCATGACAGTTCATACTGGGACCTCAGACCACTGAAGGCAGACAGTAACAAGCAGTGCTGGCCAGGCCCCACTTTCAGAGGGGGCGGAAGGGCACTCGTGACACATGTCATATATGGTAAGAGGTGCACCCACTCACCTAGGCCTGGTGCAGGACTCTGCAAGGCCCTCCTGAGTAAAGAACGGCCACAAAGGGCTGCTAGGCAGCACCCACTCTTGGAATCAAGCAGGGAAAAAGCACAAAAATGGAGCTGGCAGGGAGGTGTGTGTGCCTGCCCCACAGATGGCTGTGGTAAGCCACAAAGCACCAAGATTCTTCTTCATTCAGCAACCACCCATGAGCCTCCTGGTTTATTTCAACCCCATGGCACCTGCCTGAAAACCTCTCTCCCTTCTGAGAGGAATGCTGGAATGAAACTCCACTCTGCCCCTCCCTCCCTCCCTTGCTCAGGGTCCATGTGAACAGCAGGCCATTGTTGGGAAGTGCCTGTTGCAGTCATTCTTACACCCCCACAGCCACTGCCCCACACACCCACTGATGGCTACCAAGGCCCATCAATAGATCTTGTGTCCACTGAGCCCTGGTGTCCAGGTCCAGCAGCCAGACAGGCTGAAGGTTCCCTCCTGCCATCACAGAGTAGCCAAGCACTACAGACAAAGAGGTTTTCATGGCCAGATTCCTGATGCCTGTCCCCTTACAGGGCAGATCCTGTCCTTACAGATGTCAAGGTTGGAGGGTTCTGGGTCCTCCATGACCCTGGGGGGTTGCTGGTTCCCCATCTTGGTTCTTGAGTCTCATCCTTTTAAGATGACCTTGAGAGCTTTAAGCTCATCCTGGTTGAGGGGGTTCAAGTTAAAACCCTTCAGCTCCGGTTTGCCTAGGAGAGAAGATGATCCATCAGCACGTCAGGCCTCCTGTTGGCTCTGGAACCAGGCCCAGGAAGGGGGCTGACGCTGCACTAATGCTGCCAAACTTGGCCTGGAGGTCTGGCAGGGATGGGCCTCCAATTCTGCAATGCACCAGATGAGGCATCACCACCACTCCTGTGTCACCAAGAACCTACAAAGTCATGACTCTGCTGTTTTTCCAAGACCTGTGACCAATCTAGAGTGCTTGTGTTTATCAAGAATTTCAGCTCTGACCTCAATCACTCACTGAAGCCTTCTGAGTTTCCTCAGTCGGAGCTATCTGATCCCCATGCCATGCCCTGATGTATAATGTGAGATCACCCCAAGCGGTTCCTGGGACCTGGAAAAGAAGCTGTGACCGGACTAGGACTCCATAAATTCCCATCCATTCTGTCCCTGGGCAGCTACAACCAACCACTGTGCACACCTCCAGGGCCACTCACAGGCTGCTCCGGCCACTGCCCACCTCTGAGGGTCGGGCTTCCCACCCCTGCCCTTCAAAGTCCATGCTGATGATTCTCTCCCCTCCTCGTCTCCAGTCCCTGCTAGGCCAATACCTTGGGCCTCAAAAAGGCGGTTGACCTTCACTTTAAGTTGCTTCCGGAGTTTTTCTATTTCTTTATCCAGATGATCCTGATCTGAAAAAATGAGGGGGGCAAGCAGAGGATGAGATTGTACCAGACAGACTTGATCCCAGGAGTGGAGATGCCAGCCTCTCCCCAGCAAGGGCGTGTAGCTTTCAGGAAGGAAAAGGAGACATCAGAGGCCAACTGAGGAAGGATTCAAGGCTAGAAGGGACATGACCTGCTCAGGACCACTCAGAGAGCCCAGGACACAGCAGTCCCGACTTCCATTACACTGGCCTTTTTTGCATTATGCAAAGTACCTTGAGGTGGTCAGTGGACCGAAAAGGCAACATCAGGACTTTAGGCCGCCCTCCCACAATGAAATTATGGGAAACTCCAATGCACAAACAAAGAAGCATCTCTAGATTCAGCCCACCCTAGATGGCTAGAAAATGGATGCCTAAGAAATTTTACAAACTCGAGTCCATCAAGGTGGGGGGGTTTTAGAAAAATATGATTGTGTGAATATGTGACGTAAACAATCAACATGCAAGCCTAATGCTCAGGCTTAACTTAATTAGCCACTGTGAACAGAAAAGGGTCTCCTAGTATCCTGGACTGCCCCTGAGAAAAGTCAGTGTGATGACAGAGGTGGAAGTCACTCAGCCAATTCTACCTGCTCACGAGTGACATTCTGGCTAGTCTGTCTCCCCACAGACTCACTCTTTCTGATAGGGAGAAACCCTGAATGGCCAAGTCTTACAGCCTGATTCTATTTCTCATTGTGAATGAGTAACCCCAGTGTCCATGAGCTTGTTTAGCCTGTGGTGATCCCCAAGAAACCTGATGATGTCTCAGAACCCCTCTAGGTGCGGTGACAAGACCACATTTGGGGACCAAAAGAGCCAACAAGATCCTCAACCCAGGCAAGGGACCCCTCTGAAAGCTTAGTCTACAGCCCACCACCAAGTGCAGTTTAGTTTTATAACCATATTATTACTGTATTTTTTCAACACAACAGTTGGAAACTTCTCCATGCTGGATATAGCTTTCTCTGTTAGTAGTTTTATGTAATTGGCCGGGAGCAGTGGCTCACGCCTGTAATCCCAGCACTTTGGGAGGCCAAGGCGGGTGGATCACCTGAGGTCAGGAGTTCTGAGACCAGCCTGGCCAACATAGTGAAACCCTGTCTTTACTAAAGCAACACAAAAATTAGCCGGGCATGATGGCATGCACCTGTAATTCCAGCTAATCAGGAGGCTGAGGCAGGATAATTGCTTGAACCTGGGTGGCAAGGTTGCAGTGAGCCGAGATAGCGCCATTGCACTCCAGCCTGGGTGACAGAGTAAGACTCTGTCTCAAGGAAAAAAAAAAAAGAAGTTTTATTTCATGAGGTATGAAGACACCCTATCTTCAGTGACTGAGGCAACCTTGCTTGTCCTTTTGGCCATTTTCAAGGTTATGGAAGAAAAAATATGTGTAGCCTGTTCTTTTTCTAGCCAATAATCCATTTGCAGCCTGACTTGCTTTAAGATGCTTTTCCAAAGAGCCTCCAGATTATGGTTGTGGAAAGTGAGTACACTGAGTGCCCAAGCTATGGCAGACCCTAGACGTTTACTCTCCCCAAACCTCCATATTCAACCCAGTCTCTATTGCAGGGCATGTGGAAAAGAAAAGCTCACTCTCCTGGGCTCTCTTGCAGCTATGGGTAACCATGTGACTTAGTCTGGCCAATGAGATGTTGGCAGGAAGTCCCTGAGGAGATGGCCTCACTTCCAAAATAGAAGGCAAAGCTCTATGTGGCAAAAGCCTTCTGTCTTTCCTCCAGCCTGGCATGAGGACATGAGGACTGCAATGATGAAACAACAACCAGGAGAATATGCTAAGGTACCACTGCTGGGCAGCTATGCCAGGCCTGGACTACACACCTCTGGACAATTTCTTATGCAAGAGTAAAAGAAGCATATTTCCTTAAGTCTCAATTTGTTTGGTTTTGTTAGCTGCAGCCCAACTGATTCCTCACTAGTAAGAAAACACTATGCTAGGCACACATACTGTTTTACCTCAACTTCACAGCTGTGCTACATAGACACATTCCCCTCTTAGAAATGAGGAAATAACCCACAGTGGCAGAGGTGGAATTGAAACCTACAGCAGTCTGAACCCTGTGACAGAGCTGCCTCTCCTCCAGCTACCTGAAGCCTGACTCCCTGTTCTGGGTTAAGACCAAAGCTGGTGGAAGAGGCAGCACATCCCTGACCCATCCCCAGGAGGCCTTACCTTTTTCAATCATTTCCTTTGTCTCAGGGTGAGGCATCTTGATAAACATGTTCCCAAAGCAAACCATCACATCTTCTGAAAGAGCAAATGGTAATTCCTTCAACAATTTTTTTTTTTTGAGTACCTATTATCTGCCAGGCATTGTTTTAGATACAGACAACACAGCAGAACAAGACAAAACTCCTGCCCTCTTGGAGCTTATGTTATAGTGGAAGAGAGAGAATAAACAAAGACATGATTTTTCAGACCTTGATTAAAAGTTGTAGAGAAAAATAAAGCAGGCTAAGATGGCTAGGCAATGCCAGAGGAGGACCTTGTTACTCATACCAGGTAGTCCAAGAAGGCCTTACTGATTATATGATATCTACATAGAGACCCAAGGAAAGTGAGAGTGGGAGCACTGCAGACATCTGGGGAAACAGCCAAACAAAGGAAACAGGAACAGCAAAGATCAGTAGTGTGCTTGGGGTGTTCAGAACAGCAAGGGGCCGGGCGCAGTGGCTCATGCCTGTAATCCCAGCACTTTGGGAGGCCAAGGCAGGTGGATCACTTGAGGCCAGGAGCTCGAGACCGGCCTGGCCAACATGGCGAAACCCTGTATCTATTAAAAATACAAAAATCAGCTGGGTGTGGTGGCACATGCCTGTAATCTCAGCTACTCAGGAGGCTGAGGCACGAGAATCACTTGAACCTGGGAGACAGAGGTTGCAGTGAGCCGAGATCACGCCACTGCACTCCAGCCTGGGTGACACAGCAAGGCTCTGTCTCCATATAAGTAAATAAAATAACAGCAAGGAGACCAGTGTGGATGAAGTCATGGGGGGCAGGGAGGGGCAGAGATGATATTGGCACACTCATGGATTCACGGGGGCTGGATTACTCAGTCTTGCAGGACCTCTGGATTTTACTCAGATGAGATGAGAAGCAACTGGAAGATTCTGCACATTCTAGTGCACTTTCAACAAAATGTAAACTTCCTCCCTTATCCCCCAAGACCTTTCATTATGGCCTGGTCTCTGCCCCTCTCTCCAGCCATACTTACTCCCCATCTGCTTCCTCTACCACAGCCACTCGGCCTCATCTAAAGGGTTCCCATTCTTCTGGATATATATTCTCAACACCCACCCCAAGTCCAATTCCATCTCTGGCTTTCTTACAACTTTTTTTTTTTTTTGAGATGGAGTCTCGCTCTGTCGCCCAGGCTGGAGTGCAGTGGCCAGACCTCAGCTCACTGCAAGCTCCGCCTCCCGGGTTCACGCCATTCTCCTGCCTCAGCCTCCCGAGTGGCTGGGACTACAGGCGCCTGCCACCTTGCTCGGCTAGTTTTTTGTATTTTTTTTAGTAGAGACGGGGTTTCACGGTGTTAGCCAGGATGGTCTCGATCTCCTGACCTCGTGATCTGTCCGTCTCGGCCTCCCAAAGTGCTGGGATTACATCTTACAACTTTTAATTACACATTTTACGATGTTTTCCTCATCTGTAAAGCACAAGGGCAGGAACCATCAGTTTCATACACCCCCAACACTCTCTCAGTGTCTGCCATTGTCGCTAAGCCAGGAGCTAACGACCAGTCACTGAAGTGAGCAGGCAAAATCCTGAACCACAGTCTGTGCCAGAACTGCAAAACTTGCTCCCCCATCTCCTCAGACTGTTTCAATTTCCCACAAGGCTGAGTTATACAGCTGTGACCTCCTGCCTGATCTCTATCAGGGACAACGTAAAGGCCTTAAAGGAAAATGGAACAGGCCTCCAGGGCTGCACTGAGAAAATTTCAACTTACCAGAGAGGCTGAGATCCTTCTGCAGGGCCCTAAGGCCCTCTCGATTCTGATTCCTTTTAGTGTCCAGGTCCACAATCTGAAAACCACAGGGACAGAAGGGAACTCAGCTATCTCTTGCCCCAAGCTGTCACCTCTTGACAGACAATGGCTGCAGAGACAATGAATTATTCCTGGTTACATCCAATGTCCTGCCTAAAATGGATTGATGTGTGAATGTTTTCTTCTCTCACTCAGCTTCCTGGTCTGAAAGACAATGCTGTGTGCAGCTGCCCTCTGCCCAGAGAAGATGCTGGGAAAACATGTGCCGACTAAACGGGAAATTGTGCATTATCCACTCGAACTTTAGGGCATATCAGAATCACCAGAGGAGTGGAAACCCTTCCCCTACACACTGTGATTAAGCAGGCCTAATGTTTATTTTTGGACAAACTTCTCCAGCTGATTCTGAACTAGTATCAGAGAAACCCAACAGTACTAGATTAGAACAGCAGGATTGGGGGCACTGAGACAGTGGTAACAACACAATAGCTACTAAGGAATGGAAGCAGTAGTACAGTATACTGCACGAGAGTGCTGGTTCTGGAGCTGGAATACCCAAGTTCGAATCCTGCTGTCTGCCTCAAGCTGTGTAATTTCACCTTCCTATTTACTCCGCAAAATGGAGCTACAAACAGTACCTACCTCACAGGTTATTGAGCCAGCAATTAAATGACTTAACACAGTACCTGGCACATAGTAAGTAGCTGATAAACTTTATTTATTTATTTTTACTTTTTTTTATTTTTTATTTTTTTTGAGACGGAGTCTCCCTCTGTTGTCCAGGCTGGAGTGCGGTGGCGCAATCTCGGCTCACTGCAAGCTCCACCTCCCAGGTTCATGCCATACTCCTGTCTCAGCCTCCCGAGTAGCTGGGACTACAGGCGCCCGCCACCACGTCCGGCTTATTTTTTGTATTGTTAGTAGAGCCAGGGTTTCACCGTGTTAGCAAGGATGGTCTCGATCTCCTGACTTCGTGATCCGCCCGTCTCGGCCTTTCAAAGTGCTGGGATTACAGGCGTGAGCCACCGCACCAGGCCTGCTGATAAACTTTAACTGCTCTTATTATTCTCATCCAGCACACCCTGATCCAGTATTTAAGTTGACAGATTCTTGCCCAAGTTTTCCCCTTCTCAGTAAATACCTGATCCTTCTAACTGGAGATGAGAGGGAGTCACGACTCCCGCGGCTCCCTCACCCCTTTACACAGCCACTATCACGGCCTACTGAGTCTGTCTCCAAAATACATTTCTGACCCCTTCACTTCTCTCCACCACCACTACCTAGTCCAAATCCATCTCTGGTCTGGACCATAGCAATGGCCCCTCACCCATCTCCCTGCCTCCACCCTTGCCCGCCTATATTCTGTATTCCACACAGTAGCGGGGGATCCTTTTAAAACCTAAATCCAATTACGTCACCCTCCTTCCCCAAGGAACTCCCTTCTAAAACTTGGCACTTAAATTAGAGCCTGACCCAAACCCCCTACAAGGCACCCCATAAACAGGGCGCCACCTTCCCCCAGGTCCCCACCCCTCCCAGTCACAAGGCCCCCTCAGGCCTCTTTTCGGTTCCAGCTCTCCCCTGAGGGCCTTTACAGGGCGGTGCCCCCAGATCAACCATGGGGCCGGGAAGTGCATTTTGAAACAGGTGCTCGGGGAAACCGCCCAGAGCATGATGGGTCGAGATCCAGAGAGTATGGCAAGGGGCAGAGAAAAGATGAAGAGCGAGGAATGACCAGTACAGCGCAGGCGCTCGCGTAGTAGCGGCCGAATATTTATCGGCCCACGTCTGTCGCCTCGCAGCCGTTAACCGCCTGTCCGGGTCAACTCTCCGCGACCCCGCGGGCTTTCCGACGGCGCCGGCCGCCACGCCCCAGCGCCGCGGACGGGCCTCTCACCTGCCGCTTGTCCGCCAGCACCTCCTCAGCGAGCTCCTCCACCTCCACCAGGTACCGCAGCACTCGCTCCGCCTCGGGCGATAGCATACCACCAACTCCTCCTGGGGCTCTCGCGCGACCCTGGAGGTGGGGGGAGGGAAGGGGCGGTCTCCGTTTCGACTCCCGCTGCGCATGCGCCGCTCTCAAGGGGCTTCCGGCGCGCCTGCGCAGTTAAAAGAACGGTGGTGCGCAGGCTCCAACGCTTGTGCGCCAGCCGGCTGCGAGAGGCGGGGCCTAGCATTGGGGGCGGGGCTGGAGCGCCCTCTGCAGGCTCAGAGAGTTCAGTCCGTGAGTTGTCTCTGACTCCCTCGGTTCATACTTCTTGAGCGCTTACTATGTGCCAAGCAGTTTTAGGTGCTTAGGATGCAGCAGTGAACACAACAAAATCCCTGCCGTCATGGAACTTCATTCCAGTGGGAAACACCGACAATTAATGGCAGGTAGTGATCAGGACCTGGGAAATATGATTCTTCCCCTGGCTAAGAAACACCAAGAAGGCCCGTGTGGCAGTGTGACTTATGTTTAATCTCTGACACTTTCAGTTTCTAATTTATAAAAAGGGGATGAATAAAAATCCGCCTCAGTGTCTCTCCACAGAATCGGAAGGAAGTAGGAATCGGCTGGGCGCAGTGGCTCATGCCTGTAATCCCACTTTGGAAAGCCAAAGCCCGGGGGAATCACTTGAGCCGAGGAGTTAGAGATCAGCTTGGGCAGCAGAGTAAAACCTCCGTTTCCACTAAAAATTAAAAATAAAATGAAAAAAAATTAGCTGGGTGCGGTGGGGCGCGCCTGTTGGTCCCAGCTACTCAGGAGGCTGAGGTGGGAGGAGCACTTGCACCTGGGGAGTGGAGACTGCAGTGAGCTCTGATGGCACCACTGCACTCCAGCAGTAATCACTGTATCACTTTTAATTCCATTTAGCCAGAGTTCATTGTTGGACCCAATGCCCAGAGTAACTGGCCTATACATAAGGAACAGACTTGAAAACTATGGGCAGTAAGCAATGAAATGGTAGCTCAGAAAAGCAAACGGGTGTGGGTTGTAGGATTGGTAGGACTTCCCAGAGGAGGCAGGCAGATGGAAAATGGTTACCATCAGAACCAGAGAGTTCCCACGAGGTCTTCATGCCCAAACTCCTCATTGGATAGCTGGAAAAAAACAGAACTCAGAGAGAGGTAAGGCTTTGAAAAGAATGTGAGGGGTGAGCCATGTGGATGCCTAGGAGAAGAGTGTTCCAGGCAGAGGGAACAGCCAGTGTATGTGGAACAGAATGGGCAGGGGGAAGTAGGCAGGAGGTCAGAGGGGAAGGAGGCATTGAGCCCACAGGGCTGTAAAAGGCTCTGGGAAAGGACTTTGAAAGTCTGAAGAGCAGAACTGGTATTATCACTCTGATCTTTTGCCTCTCTGATTCCAGCTTCTTATTCTCTCCTTTTGACCTCTTGTAACCCTTCACACCCTTTGCCTTACTTGAGTGTCAAAGCAACCTTTGTATGGATGGGATTATTACCGCCCCATTTCACAGCTGCAGACTGAGGCCAGGAGAAAGGCAGTGCCTCATCACACAGCAAGCCAGGAGTGCCTGGTGTCCATGCCATTTCTGGACCCTGAAAAAGCGCTCCCCCAAAATTGTGGCCCCAGAAGCCCCAGCAGCACCTCTGTGTTGCCTAGCCTTTGGCTGCCTTCAGCTACCAGAGGCAGAGCTAATTTTTCCTTCAGCCACCTGGTGTGGGGAAGGAGGGAGATTCATTAAGGATTCCTCACTGAGGGTGAATTTGTCGCCAAACCCAGGATGTTTTGTATAAACACCTTCTGGTTCAGAAATGCAGACACAGGCCCTGAGAAGGAAAGGGGAATGTTTGCCAAAGCAGAAATGGGGCTCACCAGGCATCCCTCGGCCTGGACCCCAGAACTGCGTCTCCTCTACCTCAGGACCCACAGAGGGCTCCAGGTTGACCCTTGACCCCTACCAGATGGGCCTGATGGGGAGAGGCTGAGAGAGGCTCCCAGATTAGCAGCTTCTTGGTGGTGACTGGCCCTTAGAGGCCACCCCTGGCCACTGGAAATGTTGGGGAGGGGAATCATAGTCATTTCCAAGACTTTGAAATGGTCAGACCCAGAAAGACTCTCGGAGAGCATTTCAGTTTCAGAACCATTTATTTCACAATTATTTATTGACTTCCCAGGCCCTGTGATAGGGATTCTGCCATGAGCAAAACTGGACATGGTCCCTGCCCTCAGGAATTCCCAGTCTGGTGAGAGAAACAATCAACATACAAACAAGTAAATGTATGTCAGGTGGTGAAAAGTGCTACCAGAAATAACAGCCTGATGTGGGGGCTCACACCTGTAATCCCAACACATTGGGAGGCCAAAGTGGAGGATCACTTGAAACCAAGAGTTCGAGACCAGCCTGGGCAACATAGCAAGACCTCCATCTCTACCAAAAAATAAAAATAAAAAAATTAGCCAGATGTAGTGGTGTGCGGCTGTTGTCTCAGCTACTCAGGAGGCTGAGGTGGGAGGATCAGTTGAGCACAGGAGTTCAAAGCTGCAGTGAGCTACAATCGTGCCACTGTACCCCAGCCTGGGTGACAGAGTGAGACCCTTTCTCTAAAAAAGAAAAGAAAAGGAAAGAGAGAGAGAGAGAGAGAGAAAGAAAGAAAGGAAGGAAGGAAGGAAGGAAGGAAGGAAGGAAAGAAAAAAGAAAAGAAAAGAAAAAAGAGAAAAGGAAGGAAGGAAGGAAAGGGAAAGAAAGGAGGGAGAGGGAGGGAAGGAAGAAAGGAAGGAAGGAAGGAGAGAAAGAAAAGCTAGTACAGGACAAGGTGGAGAGGGAATAATGGAGGGGCTATTTGAGATAAGATGGTCAGAGAGGGTGTCTCTGAGGAGATGGCATTTGAACAAAAGTGTGGAGGAGATGAGGGGGTGAGCCTTGTGGATATCTAGGGGAAGAGCGTTCCAGGCAGAGGGAACAGCCAGTGTATTTGAATAGAATTAGTGAGGGGGGGAGGGTAGGACAGAGAGGAGAAGGAGACATTGAGCACACAGGGCTGTAGAAGGCGCTGGCAGAGCCCCACCCAAAATCCACTAGGGCCTCCCCAGAGGTCATCTGCAGACACTGCTGCATATGCCTGTGGCTTCCTGCTTCTCTCTGCTCATGGATGCAGGTTGAGAGGGGAATGCAGTGAATTAATATCCACAAGTGTGAACTCCTACCGAGAAAAGAGAGGCGTTAGTGACTGCATACTTTAGCTTCTTTGCCCTTCTGTGGGAGACCTAAGAGGAGGCTGCTATAATCATCCGGGCAGGAGAGGGTGGCCACTGCACCAGGAGACAGCAGTGAGGGTGGTGACTAGTGGTGGGATTCTCAGGGCCTTTGTACATACTCCCCCATCGGTCTAGATTAATTTTCTCCCATGCCTTTATTCATGTGTAACTATTCTATATCCCCCACTGCTCAGCTTGGGGTTACCTCCTCCTGAGGGTCGAGTCCTCTCTGGGCCCCCACAGTTTCTTGGACTTCCCTCATCTCTGCATTTCCCATACCACCTTTGTTCTCTAAACACCTCGCTTTATAGTTGTGAGCTCCCCAGGGCAGAGACCTTGTCTGTCTTGTTCATTGGAAAAGTGTCCCCCTCGCTGGGTCATCGACTACCTCCCTGCTGCTGCTCACACATGCCAGGCATGATCCTGCCTCAGGGTCTTTCTGTTTTTTTTTTTTTTTTGAGACGGAGTCTCGCTCTGTCGCCCAGGCTGGAGTGCAGTGGCCAGATCTCAGCTCACTGCAAGCTCCGCCTCCCGGGTTTACGCCATTCTCCTGCCTCAGCCTCCTGAGTAACTGGGACTATAGGCGCCCGCCACCTGGCCCGGCTAGTTTTTTGTATTTTTTAGTAGAGACGGGGTTTCACGGTGTTAGCCAGGATGGTCTCGATCTCCTGACCTTGTGATCTGCCTGTCTCGGCCTCCCAAAGTGCTGGGATTGCAGGCTTGAGCGACCGTGCCCGGCCTGCCTCAGGGTCTTTCGATTGGCTGCTGCCTCCACCTGCATTTTTCCCTGATGTCTACATGGTTCCTTCCCTCACCTCCTACTAGTGTTTTCTTTTTCTTTTCCTTTTTTTTTTTTTTTTTTTTTTGAGATGGAGTCTCACTCTGTTACCCAGGCTGGAGTGCAGTGGCACAATCTCTGCTCACTTCAACCTCCACCTCCTGGGTTCAAGTGATTCTCCTGCCTCAGCCTTCCAAATAGCTGGGATTACAGGCGTGTGCCACCATGCTCAGTTAATTTTTGTATTTTTTTAGTAAAGACAGGGGTCTCACCATGTTGGCCAGGCTGGTCTCAAACTCCTGACCTCAGGTGATTCGCTTACCTCGGCCTCCCGAAGTGCTGAGATTACAGGCATGAGCCACCGTGGCTGGCCCAGTCTTTTCTTAAATGACACCTTCTCAATGGAGCCTGCCCTGACCACCATGTTTAAAATGCAACTTCTGCCCCTCCTGCTGCTCCTGATCAACTTCCTCTGCTCTAGTTTTTCTTTTTCTTTCTTTTCATCATAACTTTTGTCACCTCCCAGCTTGCCATATAATTGACTTATGGTTGTTGTTAATCTCCCTCTGCTAGAACAGAGGCTCCTTGAGGGCAGGGATCTTTCATTTATTTCTTCATTGATGTCTCCCAAATATCTAGAATAGTGCCTGGCTCCCACAGTAGGTGCTTGATAAACAATTTTGAATGAATGAATGAATGAGGAGAAGAGTCAGAATTCTACTTAAGGCAGATTCTCTCTGAGGCCAGACTCTTAAAGGTGAGGCCTGGGATCGTGCCTTATCCACTCAAGTAAGAGGACTGGTTTGTTCTCAGATCCTGAGAAGCTTTTGGAGGGTGCTGAGCAGGCACAGATATGATTGGGTTTACCTTGTGAAAGCCCTGTGTGGCTCTGGTGATAGGATGGGTGAAGAGGGGCAAGTGTGGTACATTGCTCTGAGATATGTGTGTATGTGTTGAGGGTGTGGGAGGGTGAAAATGGGGGCTTGGGGAAGTGGCAGGGCTGGAGCTGCACTGAGAGAGCAGTGAGAGGAATCCTTTTAATGTCCAGATTCTCCAAGCAACCTGGGTGGCTGCCCTACCAGCTCTGGCTGGGCCTTCCAGCTGCTGACAACATGCTCCTGTCCTGCAGATGGGCTGTGTACTTGCTTGGGTGGTCCCCAGCTCCTCCCTCCACTTCCTTTGCACCCCTGTGGGCTTGGCGGGTGGAAGAGACGCTTCCACCCTGTCTCCTCCCCGACCCGGAGAATAATCCCTTACATTCATGTGATTCTCCTCGCGCCCTCACTTCATCCTCCCACATCCCTGGGTAACACAAAAATCTGAATCCCATTGGGCAGATGAGGACATTGAGGTCAGGAAAGGGGATGGGACCCTCCCAAGGTCATGCAGCCAGATGGGGACACCAGGTGGGGACATGTCTCCCAGCTCCCCACGCCTCCATTTTCACCAGGCAACAGATGGCCCATGGCTTGACTTGAAAAATCTTAAGTGATCCCAAAGAGAGTGCAAGCCCAGAACATTCCAGCCCTCCTTGAGCTGGTTTTTACTACTACCTTTTAATACCAAATTCATTCATTTTAATTTCTATAAATGGATTCTTCTTATGGAAATGAAAATCATTACAGAGAAGACTAAGCTCTTCTTTACCCTCCTCCCGCTCTTCTCAGGTCCCTCTAGTATCCCAGTTTGGGTGTGTCTTTTCAGAACTGTGATATGCATTTAAAGACATAGCTGTGAACCTGGAGAAAACCCACAGGACTATTGTGAGATGATAGGACAGGAAGGCAGGTGGAGGGCATCACACACAAACCTAGTGCTTTGCAGCATTGCTCTTGGACAGCTTTGATTGACATTTAGATCTCTTTTATATTTTCTAATAGCTGCAAAATATTCTATAGTGAGGCCAGCACAATGGCTCACGCCTATAATCCCAGGATTTTGGGAGGACAAGGGGAGCATATCACTTGAGCTCAGAAATTTGAAACCAGCCTAGGCAACATGGAAAAACCCTGTCTCTACAAAAAATACAAAAAGTAGCCAGGCATGGTGGTGCACACCTGTAGTCCCATCTATTCAGGAGGCTGAGGCGGAGGTTGCAGTGAACGAAGATGGCACCACTGCACTCAAGCCTGGGCAACAGAGCAAGACCCTGCCTCAAATATATAAATATATATTCTGTAGTGTGTGTGTGTGTGTGTGTGTATTTTTAAAATATAGTCTGTTTGTTTATCTCATTTTCTACATTAAAATTTGCATTTCGTTTTCATGCACTGAAGTACAGTGGGTTGAATTAATCCTGCCTCTCAGTTATTAGCACTCGGTCATGATTTAGTCTGCAAGGACCCTTTCTTGTTTATATTATTTTCTCCCACCTCCACTCACTTTTGACCTCACTGAAACCCTCTCTACTGTGTTTGATATGTCCTTAAATACTCAGAATTTCTTGCAAAATGCATCATGTTGTTTTATGTGTTTCTGTGTTTCAAAACTTCTTAGCGGGACCGGGTATAGTGGCTCATGCCTGTAATCCCAGCACTTTGGGAGGCCAAGGTGGGTGGATCACCTGAGGTAAGGAATTAGAGACCAGCCTGGCCAACATGGCAAAACCCGTCTCTACTACAAAATAGTAATTTTTGTATTTTTCTAATACAAAAATTAGCCTGGTATGGTGGCACACGTCTGTAATCCCAGCTACTTGGGAGGCTGAGGCAGAATCGCTTGAACCCAGGAGACAGAGGTTGCAGTGAGCTGAGACTGTGCTACTGCACTCCAGCCTGGGCGACAGAGTGAGACTCCGTCTCAAAACAAAAATAAATAAATAAATACCAAACCACATACCCAGTTTATTAGTATCAGCTAAAACTGAGCATACCTAACAATTCCACTCCTATCATTGTGTGTAATTCCACACAATAGAAACACATACCTACATGTACCCAAAGACACACACAGAGATGTTCTCAGCTCACTGCAGCTTCTGCCTCCCGGGTTCAAGCAATTCTTGTGCCTCAGCCTCCAAAGTATCTGGGACTACAGGCATGCACCACCACACCCGGCTAATTTTTGTATTTTTTGCAGAGATGAGGTTTCGCCAGATTGTCTAGGCTGGTCTTGAACTTCTGGCCTCGAGTGATCCTCCCACCCCGGCCTCCCAAAGTGTTGGGATTACAGGCATGAGCCACCGTGCCTGGCCCCGGGCATGTGTTTTGAATCCACATAAATGTTATTGGGTTGTAAGTCATGTTCCTTTCCTTTTTTTTTTTTTTTTTTTTGCCTCTCCCGGTGTTTCTCAGATCTCTTCATGCACTGTAGCATTCTAGGTACCTCTAGCTCCTTACTCCTCCAGCTCCAGAGAACTGCAGAGCTGCCTCTACCTCATTTCACTGGTCCACTCTCTTGATTATGGACACCTGAGCTGCTTTCTGCCCCTATCAACACACACAGAGCCACACTGGACATCCTATGTGGTATTGCCTTGTCATAGGGCACACACACACTTCTTCTTCCTTTTTTTCTTTCTTTCTTTCTTTCTTTTTTTTTTTTTTTGAGACAGAGTCTCACTCTGTTGCCCAGGCTGAGTGCAGTGGCCTGATCATAGCTCGCTGCAGCCTCAAACTCCCAGGCTCAAGTGATCCTCCTGCCTCAGCCTTCCAAGTAGCCAGGATTACAGGCACGCACCCCACCATACCTGGCTAATTTTTAAAAGTTTTTAATAGAGACAAGGTTCACCATGTTGCCCAGGCTGGTCTCAAACTCCTGAGCTCAAGTGATCCTCCCACCTTGGCCTCCTAAAGTGCTGGGATCACAGGCGTGAGCCAGCATGCCCAGCCTTCTTTTTCCTAAATGCTGCCACATTTCTCTCCAGGATGGCTTCCTCATTTTCACTCCTACTGGTGAGGCACATCCTCACCAACTTTGGGCATTTCCACCTCTCTATGGCCCGCCAGTGTGGTGGCTGTAAGTAACGTATTTACTCAGCCAGTCTCTTGTGGATAGACATTTAAGTTGTTTCCACCTTTGCAGATGATACAAACTGTTGCAATCATCCTTCAGGGACATGCTTCCTTGTACTTTTCTCTGAGTTCAATTTCTTTTCTGCCTCATCTTCCTCCACTCTTCTTGAACGCCAGTTCCTAAACACATCCTAACTTTCCCAGATCTTTCCCTGTGCTCAGGCCACGCCCTTCGCCAGGAATATCTTTTGCTGAGTGTTTACTCTTCCCTTAAGGACCCTCCTCCTAGAAGGCCCTGCCCCACCCCTGCCACCAAGAGGGTTGCTCTCCCTCAGCTCTCCCAGAGGCACTTTCATTCCCTTTTCTCCTGGCATCAGACACTTTCCTGTTTTGGACAAGACCAGGTGTTTCTTGTTGTTCGTGGTTTTGGCTTTCTCACCAGCCCAAGAGTCCATTGAGGCCAGGGGTTCCATTGGCTTTCTCGAAGGTGCTCAGGACCCTCAGATGGGGCTCAGGAGAGGTCTGTCGAATGACTGAGGCCATGACCTAATTATGGGAATGAAGGGTCCACTCTCCCTTTCTCTCTGTCCCTCTTCTTCTCCCCTCTCTCCTGCCTCTCACCCCTACCCCTTAACCAACTAGAACCTTTCAGGAGCAGCTCATTCCACTGGAAAGAGGATGGAACATTCAGTCAAGACTCCCCCTCTCTTGGTTGGGCACAGGCAGCTCCACCCATCTGGAAAGGTGATGTGGGCCTCACTTATTCCCTCAGGTCAATGGCTATTGAGTACCTGCGCTCAGCCAGGCCCTGGGATCCAGTGGTACGTAGGACAGGCCAAGTCCTGGGCCTGACAGGCTTTCAGCCATGGGGACAAGATTGACACCATGCATGCACCCTCCTAATTGTGATAATGCTTGAATAAAAAGCTCAGAGTCCAGTGACATTATATAGAGGGCGGTCCTGGACTGGAGGTAGAGGAGGCTTTCTTGAGAAAGTGACATTTAAGCTGAGATTTAAGGATAAGTAGAAATAAACTAAGCAAATGGAGAGGCTATGGGTGGTAGGGGTTTGGGACGGGGGTGGAGAAAGTGCTTCTGCCAGAAGGAACTGCAAGTGCAAAGGCACTGTGACAGGAGGGAGCCAGGGGAAGACCAGTGTGTCTGGAGTCCAAGGAGAAGGGGGAAGAGAGGCTGTAAGGATAGACAGAAAGCCCTGGTCAGCAAAGTAAAGCTGGAAAATGGACTCATTCACTCAATAAATAATTACTGGATGCCCACTATTAGCCAGAAGCTGTGCTATAGCAGTGAACATGACAGACAAAGTCCCTGTTCCCACAGAGCTCCCTGGGGGCAGAGAAAGAATAGCTAACCTTTATAGAGGCCCTACTATGTGCCAGGAACTGTGCTGAGCACTTTGCATGCACTGTTTCATTTCATCCTCACCACCACTCTATGAAGCAGGATACCCATTTTATTGAAGAGGAAACTGAGCAAGGTGGAGTGATTTACCCACCTGTAAGGAGTCTTGAGGACTTACTGCAGGCCATTTAAAAAGGCCTTTTATAAGCACTCTCACTCAATGCTGGTGTATGGAGGATAAACTGGTACAGCCCCTATAGAGGGCATCCATCAAAATTATAAAACACACACGCTGTTCAATCAGCAAGTCTATCACTAGAAATTTATTCTACAGATACCCAAAATGGCACGTCCACAAAGTCGTTCACTGAAGTATTGCTGTAAAAGGCTGGAGAAAACCTAGCTGCCCATGATTTGGGGGACTGATGAAGTGAATTGTGGCATATGCATGCAATGGAATGTTGCCATACCATGAAAGAATAAGGGTCCCTCTATGCACCGATAGGAAGCAATTTCCAAAAATGCTGTCATGTGGGGAAAACAAAGTATAGGACTATATATAATTAAGCTATCATTTTTTTAAAATGGTGATGGTAGGTATATAAATAGGAAGATGACAGAGAGGAGACAGGCAGGGAGGAAGAGAGGGAGAGAGAAAGAGACTCAAGAAACTTATAGCATTGATTGCCCACTGGGAAGGGGAGGGTGGCTGGAGGATAGGGTAGGAGAGACACTTTTCAATGTGCCCCCTTTGTGCCTTTGAGTTTTGAGCCATGTGAATATACTGACCATTCAGTAAATAAGTAAATACAATTATGTTTATTGAAAGGACTTTCTGACTCTATGGGGAAGAAAGAGGCATTGGGATGAAGAAGACATCCCAGGATTGTTGAGTTGAAGACGTCAGTGATTCCCTTTTTTTCCAAATGAGGAAACTGAGGCCTACAGAGGTGAGGTGACTTATTCAAGGTCACCTGTGCAGGTAATGGCAGAACCAGGACTGGCTATTACCTGAATTGTAGCGTTTTGTCCTTTTCTGTCACACTGAGCATCTGCTATATGCCAGGCCCCACTAAGCGCTGAGGATACAGTGGTGAACAAGATAGGCATGACTGCTGCCTTAATGCAACTTACCTTTTAGGCAAGAAACTAATAACTATAAAATCAGGTAGTGATCAAGGTTATGAATGAAAAATAAGGCAAGTGAAAGGATAGAGAACATAGGGGAGTGGGAGAAATGATCGAGAAAAATCCCTCTGAAGAGGCAACATTTTAGAAAGGAGAAAGATGGAGCCTTGTGAATACCTGGGAGCACCGGAGGAACAAAAGCCCCATGGAAGGAAGAAGGTTGGCTTGTTAAAGGAGCCAGTGTGGCTGGAACAGAGTGAGCAAGGGAAAGACAGTGAGAGATGAGGTCAGAGAGCAGGCCAGGACAGAGAATATATGCAGGGCTGAGGACTTTGGCTCAAAGTCAGGCAGGAAGCAGTCGCAAGTTCTAAGCAGACGTGGGACCTGATGAGATTTCCCTTTTTAAAAGGCCCCTCTGGCTGAAGGTGGAGACTGAACATGAGGAGAGAAAAGAGGGGCTACAGGGAACCCAGCGAGGAGGCAGGGGCAGTCCAGTTGTCCTGGAGAGAGGTGACAAGCCTGGGGCAGTGTGGTGGGGAGCACAGATTGGTGTCCTCATCTGTCCAATACGGGAGTTTAACAAGATGTTCCTTTAGGGCCTTTGCAGCTTTGGGATTTGGTAATTTCATGAATGACCTCAGAACATATCAACTAGGTGAGCCAGCCACACTGTTTTTCTTTTCTCTCAATCTCCAGGTTTCTCCCCTTGGATTCTGGGTCTGAACAGACCCAGTGATCTGAGGCTCAGATTGGGGACTCCTGCCCACCCCCTCCCTGCCAGTCCGCTCCTGTCCCCACCTCCCAGGGACAGATGGGTGGGTGGCAGGAGCAGCTGGGCCTTGATGCCTGCAGGGCCCTGGGGGAGGGAATTATCTGAGAGTTCATAACCCTGCTCTGCCTTCCAGATCTTGAGTTAAAAGCCCCACATGTCACAGCTCCAAGGGGCGCGGGATGGAGGGTGGCAGAAGAGGGGTAGGGCAAGACACTTTTCAGTCCTGTAGCTGCCCACGGGGGACAGTAACCTGGGGTGCTGAGGACTCCAGGAAGCTATTAGGGCTGAGGCTGAAAGTGGTGACCCTCAGGTTGCATCTAACCTGCTGGCTTTTTTATTTGGCCTGAAAAGCGTTTGAGAAAAGTTGGAGCCAGTGCTTAAAAATCAAGGAACTTTACAGTAAAATCCAAATTTCTGACTTCTCCTGAATAATTAAAAAATCTGACCAGACTGACCACCCATTCCTAATTACAACACCCAGCAGGAGCTGAGTAGCAGCTGTCCCTATTATTATTTTATTTTATTAATAAGTAAATACATGCACATGATTCCAAAAAGAAATCATAAATTGGCACATATCATGAAGTCTCCCTTCCATCCTTGCCTGCCCTTCTCCCCAGTTCCCCCTTCAGTAATCTCTTTATTTTCTTATGTAAATTTCCAAAGTTTATGCATATAAAAACACATTAAAAATATATTATTATTCCCCTTTTCACCTAGCTTCATCTCCTGTTCTCTGCCTTGTTTTTCCCCAAGGAGGTCTTTCTGTATTAGGACATAGAGAGCTTGCTGCTACACACCATCACATTGTCAGAAATCTCATGATTTATTTAGCTGATGTCCCACTGATAGGCATTTAGGTCATTCCCACTATTTGCTTTTATAAACAATGCTGTATCAGTGTTCTCATGCATAGTTTGCACAGGTGCAAATATTTTAGTTGGAACTAAAGGAAGATTATCAGGAGCTGGTTCAAACGGAGGGTGCAGTACACAAGAGCTGAACCCTCAGCAGGATCCCGAAGCAAGGCTAAGCGAGGAAACGTGAGGAGGGCTGTTTGTAAAAGTGATTCCTGGCAAGGCACAGTGGTTCACGCTTGTAATCCCAGCACTTTGGGAGGCCAACGCGGGAGGATTGCTTGAGCTCAGGAGTTTGAGACCACACCAGGCAACAAAGCGAAATTTGTCTTTACAAAAAAATGTTAAAGACTAGCTGGACATGGTGGTATGTGCCTATAGTCCCAGTTACTCAGGTGGCTGAGGTGGGAGGATCACTGGAGTCCAAGAGTTTGAGGCTGCAGTGAGCTATGATTGCACCACTGCACTCCAGCCTAAGCAACAATAAAGAGTGATTCCCAACAAAGGTCAGAGATGTGGGTGACTAGGGAAAGGCTCCCAGATTGGCTCCTGCCACTTGCAAAACATGGGACTTCTTTCTGAGTCTCAGAGTCCCTGACTGTAAAATGAGAGAGGGGCTTGGAGAGCTGGATGAAATCCCAAAGGACTTTTCCAGTTCTGACCAGCTGCGGCCACCTTCTCCCTCCACACAAGACAGACTCAGCCTCTTCTCAGTCCTTGAACTTGCCTCACTCCGTCCTATTGCAGAGTGCTTGCCCAAGCTGATCCCACCCCAACCCCCACCACTGGAACATCACCTCTGTGCACTCCTATTGGTTTTTGTCTGAATCTCTGAACTGGCAGGCCACTCGGAACACACCAGCCCAAACCCCTTCAGGGTGGAGTCCCCTGTACAATACCCCAGAGAGGTGGGTCACCTCCATACCTGATCCACACTTCAAATCCTTGTCCTTGTCACTCTCCCCAGTCACCTGAACTTTTAGCATAGAGTTCTTGAATGCCAACTCTGCTTCTTCCTAACAAATGGCATTTGTGACAGTACCTCCCTGAATTTCAATTTCTACCTGAGAAATGGCTGGTTCGAGGATAACATGTGATGGTACTAGTAAAGTTCTTAGCACAGCTCCTGACACACAGAAAGGCTTAATAATTCCATAAGTCACTGCCCTTGTCTGAATAAGTTACCTTGTTTATAAAATGGGGAGAACCTATAGAATCTATCCTCCCCCCCCCCCCGCAATGATTTCTTACTCTGTCACTCACGCTGGAGTGCAGAGACATGATCATGGCTCACTACAGCCTCAAATTCCTGGGTTCCAGTGATCCCCCCCATCTCAGCCTCCCCAGTAGCTGGGACTACAGGTGCATGCCACCACACTTGGCTAATTTTTGTCTATTTTGTAAAGATGGGGCCATATTGCCCAGGCTGGTCTCAAACTTCTGGGCTTGAGCAATCCATCTACCTCCGCTTCCTAAAGTGCTGGGCTACAGGTGTGAGCCACCATGCCCAGCCTCAGAACATATTTATAGGGGTGATCACTCACTCACTTATTCATTCATTCATTGACTTAATGATTTTTGTAGAATACCTGTTGAGTGCCCAGCATAGCACTGGGCACTAGGAGATTTGGTGGTGAAGAAAATAGATGAATTGTTCCAATCCTCATGGAGCTCCCAGGCAATTCTGAACAGGCAAGCATAGATTGCCAGTGTGCTGATATTAAGAAGGAAAAAACAAAGATATTATGGAAGCTCATAGCAGGGTTGTGTCAGGGAGACTTCTCTGTGAGATAAGGAGCAGGGCACAGCTGGGTGGGAGAGTCAGGAGGGTTTCCTGCTGGAGACATCACCCTGGTCTAATAATTAGCTTTAATTATCCTCACCACAGTCCTAGAAGGAGGGCACTGGTTATCTCTCATTTTACTTTTCTCTGAAGATAAATAAAGTGACTTGCCCAAGGTGATGGAGCCAGGAAGGGATGAATGGCTTTTGTTTGTTTGGTTCGTTGGTTTTTGAGACGGAGTCTTGCTCTGTTGCCCAGGCTGGATTGCAGTGGCCTGATCTTGGCTCACTGCAACCTCTGCCTCCCGGGTTCAAGCAATTCTCCTGCCTCAGCCTCCCAAGTAGCTGGGACTACACCATGCCCGGCTAATTTTTGTATTTTTAGTAGAGACGGAGTTTCACTCTGTTGGCCAGGCTGGTCTCTAACTCCTAACCTCGTGATCTGCCCACCTCGGCCTCCCAACACGCTGGGATTACAGGTGTGAGCCACTGCACCCAGCCGATGAATGGGTTTTAAACCCAGATTTCCTGGCTGTAGAGTCTCAGACCTAGAAACCTGTCTTCTGCTCCCTGTTTGAATAGGCAAATCCTGAGATATAGAGCATCATGGGAAGTAGAGAGGCTGCCTTCACTTGGATGGGGCCCAAAAGTGGGACTCTAACTTTGCCACATCCTATCCAGACACCCGTGAAAAGGAAGAGATCAAGACACATACAAGAACTGACCGAGGACCCTCAGGGTGGCTGCGGCCAGAGTTTCTCCCCTGCCCGCTACCATCCAGGGCTCTGTGCACTTCATTAGTCTCCCTGCCTAGGGTTGTGGGAGAGAAAGAAAAAGCAGAGATATTCCTTTCTAAATTACACTGGGATTCAGACCTTCCAGCCCAACCCACAAACACTCTTGCTTACTAAACATGACTGTCAATAGGGGACTGTCAGCCTTGAATCCATCCTGGAAAACTCCCTTAATCCCTAACTCTTTCTGCTCTGTTTTCAGCCTTGGGCAACAGCTGGTACCCCAACCTCCTAAGCATTGCTGAGACCAAAACAATCCCTGGGCATGAAAAGGATGCCAGGCTGCAGGACTGCAGATGGCTTCTCCTTCCTGACCCAGGGCAGCTGTCTCCCTTCATCCTCTCTTCCCTGCCACTCTGAGGCAGGTTGGTTCTCCCGCTTCCCTTCCTCAGCTCCTCTTTCTTCACCCCCTACCCTTTGCCCCTCCTCTGTCCCTCCCCTTGAAGGGTAGCAAAGCCTATTCTGGAGCCAGATGATGGGCATGAATTTGGCTCTAGCTCCTACTAATTGTGCGGTCCTAAACAAATTAATTTCTCTGTTACTTAGTTTCTGCGTCTGTAAAATGGGAGGAAAAAAGGACCTAGCTCACACATTGTGAGGGTAAAATGAGTTAGTGGTTGTAGTGTTTTGGACAGTACCAGGCAAAGAGACACTACTACATGAGTGTTTGTATAATAAATGCCTGGGTACATCCAATCTGATCAAAGGCGGAGATGGGAGATGAGCTTGGGGTATCCAGGATGTGTGAAAACCCCACCCCCTCTCATAGATTACTGCTATAATTTCCTTCTGGTCTCACCAGCCCCAGGCTGCTTCCTTGTGATCGCTTCTCTACTCTGGCTGCTGGGTCTTCTTTCTAAATCCTGATGTGATGACATAACTCCCCTGCTCAAATTCTGCAGTGGTTCCCCATTGCCTGCTGGATAAAGGCCACCTTCTGGCCCCTTAGGATCTCATCTTCAGAATTCTCCAGCCCCATCTTCCCCATCTTTCTACTCCCCTGGATCTGAGATCCAGACTTGCTTGAAGATATGCCCTCCAGTCTCAGGCCTCCAGGCCTTTGCACTTGTTCTTTCCTCTACCTGGTGTTTCCTCCCATCCCTTTCCTCTTGATGTTGGATGTTGTCCCCTTCCCACCCCCTACTCTACTAGGGCTGTAGCCAGATGAAGGCAGTCCCTGAGGGAGGGAAAGGGGAGAGTAAGGAAGAGACAGCAACTCAGAGCTGCAGCTTTCTCAGCTTCAAAACGAAGACAATAAGAAAAGGGGACCTCTCAAGATCAAAGGAGGGGATGGAACAATATGTGAACACTCAGGAAACTGGAAATGAGCGTTAGCATGGAGTGACTGCTAAAGGGTTACTGGGGGACCCGCCCAAGTCCCCCAGCTCCTTTCTTCCAAGTCCCTCACCCACCCACACCCACCCCCCCTCAGACCCAGACCCCTGGAGGTGAACACAGGAGAAAAACGAAGTGGAGAGAATGGGAAGGCGGCGGTGATAAAGAAAAGAGAAGGAAGTGCAGCCCGGGGGGAGATGAGAGACGGAAAGCATGGGGTTGGAGCCCCGCGCCTCCGAGGAAGGAGGGAGAGGGTGACCTGGGATGCGCCCCGCCTCCCCTGCTTCCCCATTCCCGGGGGCTGCCCCCCTCCGGCCGCAGCTCAGGAGGGTGGGGGCGGGGCGGGGCGGCGCCGAGGAGAATGAATAATTGAAGTGGAGGGGAGGAGGAAGAAGAGGAGAAGGAGGAAGAGGAGCCGCCCGCGCAAGGTCCTCCCCACGCCGCACCCCCCTCCGCCGCCCGGAAGTCGCTCCCCGCCTCCCGCTCCGCCAACATGGCCGCGAAGTCGGATGGAGCGGCGGCCTCGGCCGGCCCGGGCCCGGAGGGGGTGGCCGGTGGAGCCCGGGGCAGTGCCGGCGGGTGCGGGGAGGCGGCGGCGGCGGCCGGGCTCCCGGGGAGCGTCGGGGCGGGCGGCCCGGGGCCGCGCTACGAGCTGCGGGACTGCTGCTGGGTGCTGTGCGCGCTGCTCGTGTTCTTCTCCGACGGCGCCACGGACCTGTGGCTGGCGGCCTCCTACTACCTGCAGGGTCAACACACCTGCTTCAGCCTCACGTTGCTGTTCGTGCTCCTGCCCTCACTGGTCGTGCAGCTGCTGAGCTTCCGCTGGTTCGTCTACGACTACTCGGACCCTGCAGGGTCCCCGGGACCCGCCGTCAGCACCAAGGACAGCGCAGCCGGCGGAGCCGCCATCAGCACCAAGGACAGCGCCGGTGCCTTCCGGACCAAAGAAGGCAGCCCCGAGCCGGGTCCCCAGCCTGCGCACTCCTCGGCCAGCGCCTACCGCCGCCGCTGCTGCCGCCTCTGCATCTGGCTGCTGCAGACCCTCGTCCACCTCCTGCAGCTGGGCCAGGTCTGGAGGTAGGAGAAGCGCAGGTGGAGGGAGCTGAGCCCGAGGACTGGGGGTGGCGAAGGGCTACCTGCCGTCCCAGCCCTGATCTGACCTTTCCGGGCTACCCTCCTGTCCTGACCTCCGCCCCGCCCCACCCCATTGCAGCTCTAATTTCTTCTCAGTCGGCTCCTCCCTGACCTCTGCCCCCAAGCCCTGACCAACCCCAGTGCCATCTGGTCTGACCTGGCCTTTGAGAGGGGAGGAGATGGGGTAAGAAAGGAGAGAAAGAGATCCTCAGGGGTGTGCATGAGTGGGGAGGATCCGGGGCTCATGAGGATAAATGTGAAGCTTGAAACAGGACCACAGGGCCCCATTCTGCCATAACCCACTCCTCTCTGCCTGAGTGCTAAGCCTGGGCTCAGGAAAGATCTCAGAAGTCCTTTCCTGCTCTCAAAGATGCTCAGTTCAGAATTGCAGCTCATTCATAATCTGCAAGGAGAGCCACAGAATTTGAGACAGCTAAATGAATATCCCGCCTAAACTTCTTGGGCTTTTTGGAGAAAGATATACTGGACCCAACTGGGGAAAACCCAGGTTCCTTCTACTTCCTATGACCCCCTTTCCCCCAACTAAGTGTCCTCCCCTTCCAACAGGGCCAAGGGGATTTGGAATCTTGAATCTGAGATTAGATGGCCACTGGCTGCCCTTTAATCCCAAACTGGTAATGCAAAACTGAGGCTTTGTTCAAGCTGCCCACTTCCAGTCTTCTTCCTCTGCCAGGACTGAGGGTGCCTGCTGCACTAAGTTAACTGGAGAGAGGGATAATTATAAACCTAGGGCTCCTCTTGAATCTGAATTTCTATTTAGTAGCTTAGGCTCTTCTGTGCTCTGACAGAATGAACTTGCTTACTATATGATCTTAGGCAAGCTGCCCTCCTCCTTCCAAGCCTCAGTTTCCTCTCCTATGAAATGAGGGAGAATGCCTACTCCTCTTATCTCATTGTCTTATCATTGCATTATTCTTACCTGTTGGGATGGTCAGGTGAGAGGTCTGCATGTGGGCCCTGCAGACTATAACATTTTAAGAGCATGGGAAAAGCATGGAAAAATCACTCTAGAGATATAAAGAGTGATTACTGCTGTCGTTATATTTATTCTGCTACTTGTTAACACATTCTACCTAACTCAGAAGATTCAGTTTGGGGCTGAGGGTTGAAAACAGGACTCCTAAGGTTTGTCCCTGCTGCTCACTTGCTGTGTCACTCTTGTTATGTTGTCAAATCTCTGTGCCTTTGTTTCCCTATCTATTCCTGCCAAGATGATATGTATATTCCACTTAGCTTACCCTAGGGGAAAAGGGGGGTGGAGCTCTATCCACACAAGGTGGTGTTATTATTATTAGCGTGACACATAAAAATATTCGTGTCTACATCCAGGAACTAATCTGCATTTATCATTCTGTGCCCGAGTGGACAGATGGTGAAAGATATTTTTAGATTCTGAAGTGGTAACTTCCTATTCTTGGTAGCCAAGCTTCATCCCCCTTTTCCTTCAGCCTTAAGTGGGCCAGATGCCCTTTGACTCACTGGCTATGCCCCCATTCAGAATCCACTTACAAGAAACTAATACTTCTCTTCTTTGTTAAGCGTAAACTGAGTTTCCCTCAAATGGGGCAAAAATGGCCGTGGGTGTGAGGTCTCAGGGGAGTAGCTAGAATTGCTAAGGATCCCTTCAGCTCTATGGTTTCTTGGATATAGCTAAAAGGACTAGCTATTTCTACTATCTCCCATTTGCAAAATGAGGGAACTGGGATGAGATAAGTTTGTAGGGATAACAATCTAATAGCGCTTAGGTTGAATGTGGCTTGTGGAAGTGTTTTGTGTGGCTTGTATAGTATTTTAAAAACCCAGTGTCGTAGCTTCCCTTTAAAAAAATTGGATCTAGCAGTATCAATCCTGTAACAATTTAGAAAGCGTCTATGTGCTCTAATTTGTCCATCTTTCCCTTTGATCATATCTGTACTATTTCACTTAGACCTAAAAGCCCTAATTTACAGTTCTATAACAATTATTTTATTAAACACTGACTTTGTGCCAAGCCTACTGGCTGTCTTTTTACCTGCTATATCTCCTGTACCCCTTCTAATCATCCTGTCATGTGGTTAGCATTATAATTTCTACTTGACAGATGAGGGAATGGAGGCTCAGAGAGGGGGCATCCTTGTCCAAGGTCACACAGCTAGGAACTTGACGAGCTGATACTCCAGGTTCTCTGCCTTTAAAGCCTGAGTTCAATGTATCCACCTTGTAATTATGCCACTAAAGTGTCCCTCAATATTAAAAGAAGTATGAATCTGAGTTTCCAAGATTCCAGTATGATAGAAAGTCAAGGCTTCTGTTGCACTGAGATAAGAATGTGAAAAGAGGGGCAGGGAGTTGAACTATGTGGGTGAGGATGGGAACAGTGTGTATTATGGGGAAAAGGCTGGATTGGGGAGTGATCTGGTCAGGAGGCTGGCATCTTTATCCTAGTTTGTGACTATAGTTTCCTGGGTGACCTTGGGCAAGGCTCTTTCCATCTTTGGGTAATTTCAGTTACCCTGTGTGTGAAATGAGATTAGATATGATGACCTTAAGAGTTTCCCATTCCTGAAATTCTGACTCTGGGTTTATTGCTAAAGCAAAAGCCTCTGGGCCCTTTCCCCCAAAATCTTTGGATTCTAAAATGGCTAAGGGCCTGGACAAATGGAAGGAAAATCCAGAGAAGGTATAGAGAAGCTGCAGAGGCTGGCATTCCTAGAAATTAAGCAATGTTGGCCCAGCACATTTGCTTACCACTTGAGATGTTCCCACAGATGTTCTGAGTGGTGGGGCCTGGGGTAATGAGGAAGGAGATGTGTGATTGAGTCCTCCAGAATCATACCTAGGAGGCTAGGCAGTCACTCACCTCCTGATCCCATTTCCTCAATTCTGAATAAAATAATTGTAATCATGAAGGTATTTTTCAACTTCTTAGACTTGTAAAATGCTGGATTAAAAATTCAAATGCTTCGAGGACTCAGGCAGGTAACAGACCATAAGATACAAGGGGTGTCAGACAAGAGGACATTTGGGGGCAAGTAGTGTCTGAGGTAAAGGGAAGCTCCAGCTGATCATGCCATGAGAAATCATGGACCCAGTCTTGATTTCTCAAGAGAAATGGGAAATTGGGATTTTTCCATGAACTCTCCAAAATTTAACTACTAATTAAGATGTTTAAAAATAGTGTCAACCAAAGGAAACATATTTATTAGCCTGTCTTCTTCGTAACCTCTGGTTTAGCTCTTCAAATTGATAAAGTTTTTTCACACAGAATATTTTATTACTCATTAAACATAAAATGAGACTCTGAAGAGAGAGAAGAGGAAAAAGCATACACAGACACTGCACACCTACCGTGTCCCCACAGGCCCCATGTGAGTGTTTCAGGCATGTGATCTCATGTTACTCTGAAACCCTCCCCCTGGTGACTATTGTTATACCAATTTATCAGATAAGGAAGTGAGACTCAGAGAAGTCAAGTAACTTTGTCCAAAAGTCACCCACTGAGGAAGTGAGGAAAGATGATCAGTCCCAAACCTAGCTCTATCTTTTATACCACACACTGGCTACTTTGGAAGATGTCAGAACAATGTCTTTGTGCACAGAGAGATTGACCCTCTGAGAGAACAGCAAACAGATCCTCTGGCGGGGCACGAAGCTAGCTGTGTCCTGGACACCAACCTACATCTTCATCACTCCCTTCCCTTTAAACTCCCTGAGCTGTTAAACTGCCCAGGGTTCTTAAGCCAATTAAAGTCCTAACCCTGTCCCCTCTGACCCTGTAGGCAGCAGAGCAGTAAGCCATGAATCCTGCTTTTCCTAATCTTGAACTCACTGGGCCCCAGCTTCGCCCAGATAAGCATGGTTTGCTAAGCCAATTAGTGGCAGACGATCTGACATGGGATTCCTGCGAGGCTGTCAGGATCTGGGAACCCCAAAATGGGGAGAAAATTAGGCAGTTGGGATTTGGGGGCCCTCCCTCTGATGCCCTTTCTATGCCTAGGCCTGGACACTGCACTCTATGTCACCTAAGAAGCCCTGCATGACAGAGAAGTTCTGGAATGAGTTAGTGACCTACTGGAAGTGAACATCAGGCCCTGGATTTCCCCTCTGGGAAACTATATTCCTGGCATAATGGTTGAGAGCACGGACTCTAGATTCAAATGACCTCAGTTTATATCCAGACTCTACTACTTCTTATATGTGACCTTGATAAGGCAAATAATCCCTCATCTGTTGTAAACGAGGGACCATAATTGTACCCACCCACCTCTTGGGTTGTTTCAAGGTTTAATGAGATAATGTGTAAGGGTTCAGCAAAGGGCTTGTTCCATCGTTAAATGCTCAGAAACTGCTGGCAATGATTAGTGCATTAGCCTGGGCTTTGCTCCCTGTGGAACAAAGGTTTGTTCACGGAGCACATGGCCAGATAGCAAGGGGGTCCTGAAGTCCCTTGAAGCCATAATGACATGACAGTCATTCATTTAATCTGCAGTTATTCATTCAGCAGACATTTATGAAGCACCTGCTATATACCAGTTACTGTTCTAAGTGCTGGGAATAGAGTGGTGAACAAGACAAAGGCCTTGCCCTCTTGGAGCTCTATAGCCTAATGAAAGAACCAATAAAAAATAAACTGTATGTTATATGTGATATATAATACCTGGGTCAGATTGTGATAAGTGCTATGGGAAAAAAATGAAACAGGGCAGGGAACTAATGGTGTGCTGGGGAGAGGTGTGGCTCTTTGAGACAGGGTGGTCAGGGTGGACCTCTTCAAGGAGGTGGCATGTGGGCAGAGGGCTGCAGGAGGTGAGGACGAGCTGTGTAGAGGTCTTGGTAAGGGTTTTGCAGGCAAAGGAAAAGGGAAGGGCAAGGAGAAGGCCTGTGGGGCAGAAATAGAGTGAGGGGAGCATATTTGGAGATGCTGGTGGACAGACTGGCAGGGGCAAGGTCATGCAGGGCCTCAGAGGCCATGGCGAGGACTAGGGCTTTTACTCATCATGACATGGGGAGCCCAGGACAGAGAAGGAACATGATCTTGGCTTGTGTTTTGCAGTGTCCACTCTGGCTGCTGGGTGGAGAATAGACTGGAGGGGCAGGGCACAGTGGCTCACGCTTGTAATCCCAGCACTTTGGGAGGCCAAGGCAGGCGGTTCACGAGGTCAAGAGATCGAGACCATCCTGGCCAGCATGGTGAAACCCCATCCCTACTAAAAATACAAACATTAGCTGGGTAGGGTGGCATGCGCCTGTAATCCCAGCTACTCGGGAGACTGAGTCAGGAGAATCGCTTGAACCCAGGAGGCGGAGGTTGCAGTGAGCCGAGAGCGTGCCACTGCACTCCAGCCTGGGTGACGGACCAAGACTCCATCCCAAGAGAAAAAGCATAAAAAAGAGAGCGAATAGACTAGAAGGAGGCAGAGTAAGCCTAGAGATGCATGAGGAGGTTGCTACAAAGATGCAGGAGAGAGACAATGGAGACTGGATCAAGCTGTAGCAACAGGGGTGGGGGTCTGCTTCAGGCTGAGCTAATGTGATCTCTTTCCTTCTTTGGTCCTTAGTCTCTCCACTGGGGCCAGAGTTAATGGTTCAGAATCCACTCTCTGGAATCAGCCATATCCTGCATCTGCCACTTTCTGTGATTTAGGACAAGTGGCATGACTTGTCTGTGCCTTGATTTTCTCATCTGCTAAATGGACCCTCTAATAATAGCACCTATTGCATGGGGCTTGAGGTAGTAGAAAATTAAATAATGTTTAGTGTTCAGCACAGTGCCTGGAACATAGGAAGTGCTCAACGATGATCATTAGTCATTGTTCTTTGTAAAACAGGTCAGGGGTTGGATTCCATAGTTTTCAAACCGTTTTACAGCCCTGTCTCCATCATTTTAACCCAAGTGTCTCTGAATGTCTCTTTTATGACATGTTGGTTACACGTCTAAGATTTTGTTCTGAATAATCTGTCCTACAGCTGATGCTTGTTTACAGCCCCCTGAACTCAGTGACCATCCATGAGGTTCCTCTCTGCTCTGCCTTTGTAGGGTTGTTCCAGTTTGGGCCTCACCACCCACCTCCTGGGAGATCCCTCTCCAGGAGGCTCTCCACTCCCACCCTGCCTCCTCCCCTTGCCCATCCAGCTGTCATGGGCCATTAGAGCTGCTCCTAACAGACACAGCGGCTGCGGCAGTTGGGCCCAGCGTCCCCTGTTTGATCTATAAAGACCACACAGGAGAAGCTCTGGGGAGTGGGAGGGCGGAGGGCTGCCAGGAAATGGCTTTGAACCCAGCAGCTGGGGCGCAGGTCCCTGGGGAGAGGAGGGAGGATGGTTGGGATCTTCTCTGGCCTCTCTGTTCACCACCCTTCGTTAGGGCATCCAAATTCCTCCCCTGGGAAATCCTATCAGCCTCTGGTTATCACCCCAACCCCCAATCCCACTTCCACCTGCAGGCAGAGCGATGGCTCCCCTCTGTCCCTAGAGCAAGTCCCTGTGCTTTAGCCTGGCTTTGAGGCCCTTTGCCCCCTGACCTTTTGTCTTTCCTCCCTGCTCTACCCACATGACAACCTGCTCCCTGCCCCCTTGCTCTCCACTGCCTGCAGTCCTTCCTCCAGCAACACCCAACACCAGTTTCCAGTCTCCTCCCAATGAAATTCTGCACGTCCTTCCAGGCTGAGCTCAAATGCCACCTCTTCTAAGAAGCTTTCTCTGAACAAATCCCACACATGCTACCCTCTGCCCCCCAAGAAACCACCTCCCACTCCCTCAACCAGGCAAAAGTCATTATTCTAAAGTGGAAAATGTTTGGCTGTTTTGTCGGTTGATGAAAAAGCTATACATTCTTGTTTAAACCTCAGGCAATATAGACAAGGCATGAAGAAGTTCCCCTCTGCTCATTATCTCTTGGGGCTGGAGGGTTGGGGTCAGGGCAGGTTTCCACTTACTAAGTAGATATTTCTTGCATTGCTTGAAGATTTTACCTCTGATTTTTAATTAGCTAAAAAAAAAATGCATGTATACATCTGCCTGTTTTTTAAAAATCAGGTGTTACTGAAAATTATTATACTTACTGTTTATTAAGACTTAGATTCTATCATTTCTCCTGACAATCCTACCAGGTAGGGAGTGCGAGGATGAAGAAGAACTGTAGATCCAAAACCCTGGCTTTGCCACATATGAGCTGTGTGGCTTTGAGCAAGTCACTTAACCTTTCTGGACCTCAGCTTTCTCATCTGTGAAATGGGCATCATAGCAATCCCTACCCAGGTCTCCATTGTGAAGGCTGATTCAATTAACATATATGTGCTCTGCACAGTACTCAGCACATAGTGGTACTCAGTTAGTGTTTGCTAGCATTATTGGCCCCATTTTACAGATGTGGAAATTGAGGCACAGAGAAGAGTGGCCTTCCAATTCATAAGGAGCAAAGCCAGGGTTTGAAGCCATGAGGTCAGGCTCCCAAACCCACAGGGGGAACCACCAAGCTATACTGTCTGCTGCTAGTTAAGTGTATTCTTACAAACAGTCAATCATGTATTGTTTAGAGAAGCAGAAGAAAAAATATCAGAAAAGTATTTTTATTTTTATTTTTATTTTTTTGAGATGGAGTCTCGCTCTGTGACCCAGGCTGGAGTGCAGTGGCTCAATCTCGGCTCACTGCAACCTCTGCCTCCCAGATTCAAGCGATTCTCCTGCCTCAGCCTCCCAAGTAGCTGGGATTACAGATGCCCGCCCCCATGCCCGGCTAATATTTGTATTTTTATTAGAAACGGGATTTCACCATATTGGCCAGACTGGTCTTGAACTCCTGACCTCAGGTGATCCACCTGCCTTGGCTTCCCAAAGTGCTGGGATTACAGGCATGAGCCACCGCACCTGGCCAGAAAAGTATTTTTAAATTTGTGTTTTAATGTAAAGTCCCCACTGTTAACATTCTGGGTTCTTCCTCTCAGACTTCCTCTGCAGGCACAATTACTCATTCCTCTTTACCCCACACCACTGATCACATTTTGTTGTGATCATCTGCCCACCTGGCTGGCTTTCCCACTGGATCACAAACCCCTGGGGAGTTGAGGCCTTGTCCCTTTTTCTCTCTGTCTCCCATGGTGACTAGCCCAGAGTGGATCCTCTGTTCCTGTTGGTGGTCTTGCACCCAGCCAGCTCTGGTGAGGTCCATGGTGGGTTCTTGCAACATGAAGCCAGTTGAAGCGGGGCATTGGGTCTGTGGATGAAGTGCAGGGTGCTGAATGTGGGAGCTTTCCGCAGTTGTGGACACGGGGCAGAGGTCTGTTAGGCCTACATCCACAGCCTTTAAAACTGTCAACGGCCTAAGGCTAAGCAAAGAGGAGGTAATAGGAACAACCCTGGGTTGGGTTCCCAAAATGATACAATGTGGCTGACTTAGGAGATGGAGGAAGTCAAGTTCCTTTTATGCAGTAGGTACTCAATAAATGTTGGTGTGAACTGGATTGAACCTTTGAGATCAGAATCTTGGACAAGTCACTTTACCACCTAGGGTTCAGTTACTCCATCTGTAAAGTAACTTCAGAATTCTGGTGAGTTTTCCTGGGACTTGGACAAGAAAGCAGAGTAGCTGAGAGCTTGGGGCACCAGTGCAGATCAAGGTGCCATGACATCATAGTTGCGTGACCCTGGGGAAGTTGCTCCACCAGCCACAGCTCCTGTCTCACCTGTGAAATGGGGATAGTGATAGCATCCACATCTTAAGGTTCTTATAAGGATGTCTTGAGATAATGTAAATCACAGGGCTTGTCACGGAGTATATGCCCGGAAAACATCTACTACAATAACTACTATTACTGGCCCAAGTCGCAGCCCATCCTACTTGCTTAGTAACAAGATGGGGTTAGGACAGGAGCATAAGGGGTCCTAACTCTCACCCACTGACCCCCTATCGAGGAAGGAGAGTTGTTCTATGGCTCCAGAGATAGTGTGAGGGCAGATACAAACTCATAGTAAAGGGAGATACAGTCTTTGGAATAGAAGCAAGAACACACTGTCAATCAGGCTGTTCCCAAGGGTATGAACTCCACATCAGCAGAAGTGTCCAGATGGAAGTGGCTAACTTTGGCAGGGATGCTGTAGCAGGGACTCCTGCTTCAGTTTGGAGGGTAAACTAGATCGTCTCTAAAGCCCCTTAGTTCTAAGTGTCTGTAGCTGTAACCTTGGGACTTTATGATACTCGTTTCCATGATGTTTAACCACCAGACCACAGGTTGCAATCAGTGGCCTATGGGCAAATCCAGCCTCAAGAGTGTTGGTTTGGTCTGCAAAGGATTTTTTTCTCCTACTTTTTTTTTCTTTTTGAGATGGTCACGCTATGTTGCCCAGGCTGAAGTGCAGTGGCACGATCTCAGCTCACTGTAGCCTCTGCCTCCTAGGCTCAAGCGATCCTCCTGCCTCAGCCTCCTGAGTAGCTAAGACTACAGGTGCACATCATCATGCCCAGTTAATTTTAAAACAAAATTTTTGTAGAGGCAGGGTTTCACTATATCATCCAGGCTAGTCTTGAACTCCTGGGCTCAAGTGATCCTCCTGCGTTGGCCTCCCAAAGTGCTGGGATTGCAGTCGTGAGCCACTGTGCCAGTTCTTCTCCTACTTTTTATTAAAACCTTTCATTACATAAAAGTTTAAACACATGCAAAAGTTGAGGGAATAGGATAATGATCCCCCATCACCTCTCTTCAACAATTATTGGTTCCTGGCCAACCTTGTTTTATCTAGGGCAGCACCATCCAACAGAACTTTCTGCAGTCATGAAAATGTCCTATACCTGCACTATCCAATATAGTAGCCACTGGCCACACATGGCTACAGAGCAATTGGCATGTGGCCAGTATGACTGAGGAACTAAATTTTAAACTCTATTTACTTTTAATTAATCAAAGTCTAAATAATCATATGTGGCAAGTGTTGAACATGTAGGTGTTGGAGAGCGTAGTTGCAGGTCCCACCCCATTTCCTTCCCTTCCATGTTATTTTCAAGCACATCTCAAACATCTCTAAAAAGATAGACTTCAAAAACATCAGTAAATGACTGGGCATGGTGGCTATTACCTGTAATCCGAGCACTTTGGGAGGCTGAGATGGACAGATCACTTGAGGTCAGGAGTTCAAGACCAGCCTAGCCAACATGGTGAAACCCCGTCTCTACTAAAAATACAAAAATTAGCTGGTCATGATGGTGCATGCCTGTAGTCCCAGCTACTCAGGAGGCTGAGGCAGGCAAATTGCTTGAATCCGGGAGGCGGAGGTTGCAGTGAGCTGAGTTCACACCACTGCACTCCAGCCTGGGCGACAGAGTGAGACTGTGTCAAAAAAAAAAAAAAAAAAATTGTTAAAATATGTAATACTGCTATCACACACCTACAAAATGGAATTATAATTTCTTTTTTTCGTTTCTCTTTCTTTCTCTTTCTTTTTCTCTTTCTTTCCTTTTTTCTTTCTTTCTTTCCTTCCTTCTTTCTTTCTTTTTTCTTTTTTGAGACAGGGTTTCACTCTGCCACCCAGGCAAGAGTGCAGTACCACAGTCATGGCTCACTGAAGCCTCGAACTCTTGGGCTCAAGAGATCCTCCCACCTCAGCCTCCCAAAGTGCTGAGATCACAGGCATAAGCCACTACACCAGCCTAATTTTTTAAAAATTCATATGATATTTCTTTAATTTGTTGTGAACATTTCCAAAATGAGATGTTTCCCTTGTTTTTCTTTTTGCATAAATATCCTAATATCCGCCTATTCTTGAAAAATTGAAACTCCAGTCATGCTGGGCTCATATTCTCCCAGGGCATCAGTTGGCTGGAACTGACAGGTGGCTGCCTCTGTAGACAGGCCACATAGTTCCCCAGTCCCTTATAATGATAGCAGCTGAGCCCCTTTGAGCATTGGTGTTTGAGACCCTGGCTACCATGTAGAATCTCACACCCAGACTAGGGACAAATAGAAGTGATGTTTTCTCCCTACCTTGGTCCCATGATACCTTCAGATGCCATCAGGAGGCTGGAATCTAACCCCCTCCCACACTGGCTTATGACATCCCAACTCCACATGAGGATATCAAGCAAAGAAAGAAAGGGGGAACAAAGGGCCTTGGGCTAGAGTATGGGGTCCTGGGTTTTACTCTCTGCTCTACACCCATTTCACAGATGGGGAAACTGAGGTCCAGAGAGGGGAGGAGAGCTGGCTGCACTCATACAGTGAGGGATGTGAGAGGCCATAACCTAGCCCCCAAATGCTTTGCTGGAGAAGGGCTGCCCATTCCTCTGCTGTGCAAAAGAGGGACACTGGCTAGAAGCTGATGAGGGTGAGTGGGATGGGAGAGGGTCTCAGCTTCTCAGTTAGGGCCTAAAATTAGTGGTTGGGAAATGCTTGGCTTTAGCCCAGAAGAAAAAAAAAAAAAAAAAAAAGAGGTGCTGTGACTCTGTAGGGGGCTGCTAAGGAGGAGGGAGACAGCCCAGCTCCAGCTCCCAGCACCATGTGAAATGGGAGCCAAACGTGTAAAATCACATTCTTTACTGACATTTATGACTCATTTGGCTGACAACCCCAGGAAGGTCCTATTTTGTATTCTTGCAGGCGCATTCAACATTAAAGGGTAGGCAGATGGGGAGGGGGCCTCAGGGCCATCCCCCTAATCCCCCCGGCAAAAGCTTCTGGGGCTTCATTGCAGGTGAGGAGGCTGTATAGCTGGGAACCTAGTGTTTCCTGGAGAACCCATAGACCAGATTTGGGTTCTCAGGACCTGGCTCAGCTTGATCCATGCCCCATGGTGAAATGGGGGAGTTGGCCAGTCCTGGTTTGGGATGCAACTTTGATGCTTTCTGGCTGTGTGACCTTGAGCAAGTCATTTCTCTAATGGCTCTAGACTCTATTGCCTTGTGTCTGGGCCATCCTTACCTCTCACCTGGCAACTGGTCTCCTGTCTTTCACCCTTGTCCTCCTGCGATCTGTTCCCCACAACCAGGATGCTTCCTCTAACATGAGGAAGTGGTATCTAATCTTGTCACTTCTCTGTTTAAAACCTTCCTGTGGCTCTCCATCACTCTTAAGATAAAGACCAGACTGGGCATGGTGGTTCACCCCTGTAATCCCAGCACTTTGGGAGGCTGAGGCAGGAGAATTGCCTGAGCTCAGGAGTTCGAGACCAGCCTGGGCAGCATAGAGACCTCATCTCTACTAAAAATTAAAAAAAAAATTCTGTCATGGTGGCATATGCCTATGGTCCCAGCTACTCAGGGGGTTGAGGTGGGAGGATTGCTTGAGCCCAGGAGGTTGAGGCCACAGTGAGCTGTGCTCTCATCACTGCACTCCAGCCTGGGCAACAGAGTGAGACTCTGTCTCAAAAAAAAAAAAAAAAAAAAAAGACCAGGTGCTGTGGCTCATGCCTGTAATCCTAGCACTTTGGGAGGCAGAGGCAGGTGATCACCTGAGGTCAGGAGTTTGAGAACAGTACGTCAACATGGTGAAACCCCGTCTCTACAAAAAAAATACAAAACTCAGCTGGGTGTAGTTGCCCACACCTGAAGTCCCAGCTACTTGGGATGCCCCTGAGGCAGAAGAGTCACTTGAACCCAGGGGGCGGGGGTTGTGCTGAGCTGAGATGGCGCCACTGCACTCCAGCTTGAGTAACAGAGCAAGACCCTGTCTCAAAAACAACAACAACAAAAAAGATAAAGACCGGCCGGGTGCAGTGGCTCATGCCTGTAACCCCAGATCATGGCTTCAGATCATGGCTCAGTAGTCACCTCCTCTAGAAAGCCTTCCCTGACCGCCACACCCTTCCCAAGCTGGGCCTGGCCCTCCTGCAATAGCACTGCCATCCTCAGTGCTGAAGCAGGGACCCCTGTTTGGAGTATGTCTGGAACCCATGGATCATGCTTGTTATTACATGTTTGCCTGATGATTTAGTTAATCTTCAGGTCCCCATTAGACTGAGTTCCACCGGTGGGTTGGGTCTGTCTTGCACACCATTGTGTCCATGAGCCATTTTAGCACAGATTTTTGGGTACATAGTAGGTACTCAAAAGTGCCTGGTGGGCTGGGCATGGTGGCTCATGCCTGTAATCCCAGCACTTTGGGAGGCCGAGGTGGGCGGATCACCTAAGGTCAGGAGTTCGAGACCAGCTTGACTGATACGGCGAAACCCTGTCTCTACTAAAACTATAAAAATTAGCTGGGTGTGGTGGCGCACACCTGTAATCCCAGCTACTCAGGAGGCTGAGGCAAGAGAATCGCTTGAATCCAGGAGGCGGAGGTTGCAGTGAGCTGAGCTTGAGTCACTACACTCCAGCCCAGGTGACAGAGAGACTCTGGAAAAAAAAAAAAAAGTGCTTGGTGAATAAATGTCAAATGAACCTTCCCTTTTCTGGCACTAAGTTTTCTCATCTGGAAAATGGGGATTATATCCATGAACCTCACAGGACTGCAGTGAGGATTTTAGCAAAGTACATATAAAAGGTATTTGATGAGTGGGAGTTATTTTCTGGGGGGCAGGCAGAGACCCCAAAGAATACTTGCCCTGTGAACCTGTCCCAAAGGTGCTTTTCTCACCCAGTGTCCCTTGGGGACAGATTCAACGAGCACCAGGGGAAAGCCAGCCTAGGAGTGGGTCTCAGCTGTGCCAGAAACCAAACTTCCTTCTTACCGATGGGGCTTCTGATTCAAAAAGTTCCTTGAAACCTTCCATTGATCAAGTGCCCAACACTGAGCTGGGCATTTTACACACATTACTACTTTCTGATTTCACAGCTACCCTGTAAATGGGTATTGGGCTGATGGGTCCAGAGAGGGGAGGCAACTTGCCTGGGGCTACATAGTAAGAGATGGAGCTAGGATCTGAGCCCAGGCCTACCTGACTCTCTCACCTGGGTTCTTTCCCTCTGTTTTTGGCCACTTTTACTTAAGGAGTTTACAAAGCAGAGTTTATAAAGTATATTCACTCTCTTCATTCATTCACTCACTCAACAAATGACTGTGCATTAACTATGTGCCAGGCACTGGGCTTGTAGCAGAGGACACCATAAACATGGTCCCCACTCTCATGACCTACAGGACTGGGGGAAAGACAGGCAATAAATATGTAAACAAGTAAATGAGACGGTTTCAGGTTGTGATATGTGTAACTTAAAAAAACAGGGTAATATGACAGAAAGTGACCAGAGGAGCTGCAGAAGTGCTTTGTGGGGTCACAGGCAGTGGTGAGGGGGATGGCTGGGAAAGATCTCTGAAGAGGTGACACTGAGCTGAGATGGGAGAATGAGAGTTTGACAGGCGTCAGGGAGGACCTTTCTAGGCAGAAGCCCTAGGGTTGGAGTGAGCTTGGTGTGTTCAGGAAGCAGGAGCTGAAGCATGGGAGAGGGGGAGGTGGCAGGAGAGGGTCCCCGAGAGGGACAAAGGTTGTGTCCTCCTGGGCCTCAAAGGTCATGGTGAAGATTTAATTTTAAAAGTAGTGGGGGCCGGGCACAGTGGCTCACACCTGTAATCCTAGCAGTTTGGGAGGCCGAGGCAGGCGAATCACCTGAGGTCAGGAGTTCAAGACCATCCTGGCCAACAGGGCAAAACCCTGGCTCTACTAAAAATACAAAAATTAGCCAGGCATGGTGGCAGGTACCTGTAATCCCAGCTACTCAGGAGGCTGAGGCAGGGAGAATCACTTGAACCCGGGAGGCAGAGGTTGCAGTGAGCTGAGATCGTGCCATTGCACTCCGCCTGGGTGACAGGGCAAGACTCTGTCTCAAAAAAAATTAAAAATATAAATAAATAAATAAATAAATAGTGGGGAGTGGACAGGCGCAGTGGCTCACTCCTAGCACTTTGGGAGGCCGAGGCAAGTGGATCACTTGAGGTCAAGAGTTTGAGACCAACCTGGCCAACATGATGAAACCTTGTCTCTACTAAAAATACAAAAATTAGCCAGGCATGGTGGCACATGCCTGTAATCCCATCTACTCTGGAGGCTGAGGCATGAAAATCACCTGCACCCCGGACTCCGAGGTTGCGGTGAGCTGAGATCACATCACTGCATTCCAGCCTGGGTGACAAAAGCGAGACTCCATTTCAAAAAAAAAAAAAAAAAGAAAAGTAGTGGAGAGTGTCCTGCCTTGACCTAGGAGTTTACAAGATCCCCCTGCTGTTGTGTGAAGACCAGGCTTGAAGAGGGCAAGGATGGAAGTGAGAACCCCAGGGAAGCTGCTGGAATGAGGTGGCTTGGCCCAGGGTGGTGACACCAGGGTAGAGAGAAGAACTTGGGTTCAGGACATAGCTGTGGAGCATTAATGTTATCAGAGTTGGATGGGTGGGGAGGGGCTTGATGAACACCCCTTGGTGTAGACAAGAATCAGTTACTTCCATTTTATAGAGGAAGATTGAGGCCCATCAAGGAGCTGGACTTTCCCGGAATTACCTGGGTCTCCTGACTCTCCAGTTACTATTGTTGCCCCCTCCCAGTTTTCTCTAAACCCATATAATCCCAAGTGAAACCTGAAGTCCATCGTGTCTTACCGGGGTCCTATCAGGGTCCTGCTGGGCAGCCATACTGCACACCCTCCACGCGAGGGAACCTGCCACATAGGCAGCCGAGGCAACAGGGGAATCCCATGGGATGAGGCTTGTCCTTCCTCATTCCTGCTCTGGCTCGGGAGGCCATGAAGAGCCAGGGCTGAGTTCTAGATCTGGCACTAATTTGCTGTGTGACTTGGGACAAGTCCTGGTCCCTTTCTAGGTCTGTTTTTCATCTGTGAAATACGGATAATGGTAGTCCCCACTTCAAATATTTGTTAAGAGGGATGGACACGTTCATATGTATAAAAAGTCTCAGCAGAGCCTGTCATCCAGTTGGGACTTAGTAAATGTGAGCTGTTATCCTGATTAGTAACTGCTGCACACTGTCCCCCTGCAGACCTACAGACTAGCTATGGGCTCAGCTGGGGGGATGTTCTGCCCCTGCCCATCAGCCCTGCCTCTCCCATCTGCCTCCCAGGCCCACCCTGTTCACTCTGTAGGTCTGCAGACCCTGGCCCGCATCGAGACCAGGGAGCTAGCCAGCATGAGGGTGGTTCCTGGATGGAGAGGCAGCGGGGGAGCCGCTGGAAGCTGCTGTGTGTTTGGCCCAGAGCTGTGAGGGGGAGTGGGGAGGGGCGAGAACACACACTCGGAAACGCTGAGACCGACAGATGGAGGAGCTGAGGATGTGAGAGACACACACAGACAGAGAGAGACCCAGAGTCAGGGAGAGGAGGAGCAGGCAGAGGAGGACGGCCGGAAAACGGGCAGTCACGCCAAGCCACGAGCTGAGCAACAAACCAGCAGATGAACCAAGCAGTCGAGGGACTAAAAGACACAGACAGACCACCAAGTGGACCCAGCATCCAAGACACAGACAGATAGACCACCAAACGGACCCAGCATCCAAGACACACACAGACAGATCACCAAACAGACCCAGCATCCAAGACACACACAGACAGACCACCAAGTGGACCCAGCATCCAAGACACAGACAGACAGACCACCAAGTGGACCCAGCATCCAAGACACACACAGACAGACCACCAAACAGACCCAGCATCCAAGACACAGACAGACCACCAAACAGATCCTATATCCAAGGCACAGACAAACAGACCACCAGGCAGACCCAGTATCCAAGACACAGACAGATGGAACACCAAGCCGACCCAGCATCCAAGACACAGACAGACAGACCACCAAACAGATCCAGCATCTAAGACACAGACAGACAGAGCACCAAGTGGGCCCAGTATTAAGACGCAGACAGACCACCAAACAGACCCAGCATCCAAGACACAGACAGATAGACCACCAAGTGGGCCCAGCATCAAGACACAGACAGACAGAGGACCCAGTATTAAGACACAGACAGACAGACAGACCACCAAACAGACCCAGCATCCAAGACACAGACAGACAGACCACCAAGCAGACCCAGTATCAAGACACAGACAGAAAAGCAGACCTCGTATTCACAGGATAGAAAGCTGTCTGGCATCCAGGGGACGCAGACTGAAGCTCCTGGCCTCTAAGGGTAGGTAGACAGGCTTACCCAGGATCACAGGGTCAGGCCAATAGGACATAATATCTGAGAGACTATGTGGCCCACAGTCTAAACGACAGGATTCCAGGATTCCGGAACTGAGCCAGGGACTGAGCCAGGATTCCAGGGTAAGACTGACTGACTAACAGACTCCTGACAGAAATGCAGGAATGATAAATAGGCTGGCCCTGCGTTCAAGGGACAGACACAGTGGACAGGCTGATCTGATCCACAGACAGACAGAGACAGTGACTCAGGATCTGAGGTCAAAGGGATGGGTACAGGCTTGGGCCCAGGTTTGACTGTCTGAATGGACTGAGTTGCAGGCCAGAAACCCTGACCCAGAACCAGAGACTTGGGGTGACTCAGGAACAAAGAACAGGAGAGAGATGGGGTGATGCAGACACTGCCAGAAGCTTCCTGGCTTCTCAAGAATATGGGATCCCCTTATCTTTTCCCCTTCTGCCCATTAGAGAGCAGCCCCCAAACTCTGGGGGACTGGCGGACACTGGAAAGTTGCTATGGGGAGGGTAGGATGGGCCTGGGGAGAAGGGAATGAGCTCCTATTCATTTATGGATGCTGCAACCTGTTCACGGAGGCAGTGAGGTTCAGAAGAGACAGGTTTTTAGATCCCTGACAGGAGAGATTTCATACTCTAGCTTCTACTCTCCTCACCAGGTGTCGCCTTTTTGCTCCCACCCCCACCCCAAGCAATATACACTCATGCTTTTCCAGTTTCTTCCCGGACAAGCTTCTTCTCTGAGCACAAGACTGGGGGTCAGTAAATTAAATTCCAAACAGACTGAGGGCCTCTGTTTCCTCATCTATAAAATGGGGACAGCAGAAGTTGCCTGTTAGGTTAACAGCACGAACTGCAGTGTCTGGCTCACTTCAGGCGTCACACAGTTCAAGCCTGAGAGCTGTTAGAGAAAGCAAGGCCTAACTGGGCTGGAGGGGCATCAGGGAGTGCTTCCTGCTAGAAGAAGGACAAGCATGAGTCAGCGAGGGCGGGAGGAGCCCGTGAGGTGTCCTGGCTCTTGGCAACTTCAAGGAGAGAAACCCCAGAGCCCTGTAAGGTCAGGAGGGATGTCCCTGCCGTTGTGGATTCACAGTGGGAGAATGGAAAATAAATAAAGAAACGGTGATTTCATAGTGTAGGTTAAGAAGCAAATAACAGAAGGAGGTGTGGTAGACTAGAGTGAGTAGGCAAGGGTGGCCTGGGAGGCCTCTCTCCGAAGGTGTGAAGTGATGAGGAGCCAGCCACGGGAGGATCTGGGAAAGGGGTGTTCCAGGCAGAGCAAGTGCAGATGTCCTGAGCCAGGGATGAGTCTGGCTGAGTTTTAGGATCCCCCCAGCGCATCTGGAGTGTCAGGAACAAGTGGGACAGTGGTTCGAGATGAGGTGAGAGAAACAGGCAGGGCCAGATGGTTTAGGGCCTGCACGCCGAGGGGAGAAGCGTGGGTTTTATTCCAAGTGTGATGGGAGGCCCTTGGAAGGCTTTGTGAAGGGGAATGACATGATCTGACAGGTTTTAAAAATATCCCACTGGTTGCCATGTGGAGAATGGACTGTAGGGAGGCAGGAGTGGATTCGGGCAGCCCACATGGAAGGCTGACGTGGTCACCCAGGCAAGATGACTGTGGCCTGCACAGGTGGTAGCAGAGGAGACATGGACAGACTGGGGATTTTGTTGTTTTTTAGCGACAGGGTCTTGCTCTGTCACTCAGGCTGGAGTGCAATGGTGCAGTCATGGCTGACTGCAGCCTCGAACTCCTGGACTCAAACAATCCTCCTGCCTCAGCCTCCTAAGTAGCTGGGACTACAGGCACACGCCACCACACCGGCCCATTTTTAAATTTTGTGTAGAGATAGGGTTTCTCTGCGATGCCCAGGCTGGTCTTGAACTCCTGGGCTCAAGTGGTCCTCCCACCTCGGCCTCCCAAAATGTTGGGATTCCAGGCATGAGCCACCACACCTAGCCTGGGGATAATTTTGGAGAAGATCAGATGTACACCACCCCCAATCTGGATTCCCTTCCCTGAGGTGGGGTGTTCTCTTGGGTGAAGATCAGCTTCTTTCAACTTCATTTCACATAGAGCAGGATGTGGGATAGGGTGGACTTCCTGGAGGAGGTTTCAAGAGAGGTTGCTTCCAGAGGCCCCTGCCCAGTGTATGCTGCTCCCTCTATGGACACCCTTTACAGTTTATAAACTATTTAAATTCACTGCATGTGTGTGTGTGTGTGTTGTGTGTGTGTGTGTGTAGACAGTGACTCACTGTGTTGCCCAGACTGGTCTCGAACTCCCTGGTTCAAGAGATCCACCCACCTCAGCCTCCCAAAGTGCTGGGATTACAGGCATGAGCCACTGCACCCTGCCCCGTCACTCATTTAATGCTCACAATAAGGAGGAAAATAAAGCTCAGAGAAGCGGAGAGACTACCCAAGGTCACACAGTGGGTCTGGGACAGAGATGGGAATCCAACCCACATGCCAGCTATTGCTACCTTTCCTCCCTCATCCTTACCCCAGTGGCTATGTATAGGCAGAATGGCAAGTGCCATTCCCATTTTAGAGAAGGGAAACTGAGGGCCAGGGAAATGAGGTTGCATGTCCTGGGTAGGACTGTTTTAAGACCTTTGTGGGCACCACATCCATCAAGCATATTAAAATGCAGCTACATCAAACATCCCATGTAAATTATATATGACCAGATAAAAGCCAAATTGTAGTTGACTGGCTGACATCATGTTCTGTTTTGCAGACGTTTAATTAAACATTTATTAATTTTGATTCTGTAGTTTTTCTCTGTGTTTTGGAGCCAATTTTTTTTCAGGCTTCAAACATTTTCCTAGGCCCATGAAAATCTCACAGGCCCTTGGCAGAGAGCTTTTTGTGCTGGCTGGAGGGAACAGCCACGGTTTTGGTCCTGTTGCCAAAAGGGGCACAGCAAGGCAGAACCCAGGCCTTTTATCCCCACACCACAGTGTGGTCTTTCCACACTCCCCATTGACCCCACATTCCTGGGACTCAGAGGCTTCCTCTCTTCTCTTCCTCCATCCCTGCACCTGCCCACGGTGGCCCTGGGCTGTGTGAGCCCTTTGTCTGTGGTTAGCTGGGAGCTGGCAGAGGAAGGGGCAGGAGTGGGCAGGGAGGTGGGCAGACGGCCCGTCAGGTAGTGATGGATGCTGGCTGGGGGCCAGGGCCTCTCTCATGCTGACCCGGGCCTGGAAACAGATGGTCTTCCAGCCTGAGAGAAACTTCCAGGGTGTCACCTTCCCCCAACTCCCCAGGCCCCTTCACATTGGACCAGCTGGTCTCTCCTTCCTAGTCAAAGCCAGAGCCACAGGAAGGGGAAGGGAATGTGGTGGTGGGGGGATGGAGGCTAGAAAAGACCGCCTGTGTTCTAGGCCCTCAGAAGTTCTAGGGGCCATCTTGGTTTCTCCCCCAGCCCCCACCTCTGGTCATCTCCAGATCTCTCTCTGCCCCTCCTCTATCCCCTGCCTTAGCTCAGCCCTGTAATTTCAGACCTGGACCAAAACCCATCCTCTCCTGGCTTTCCTCCAAGCCAGCCTCCACAGCAAGCTTTCTAAGCCACTGAGCCAAGCTCATCACCCCTGATTCTGGGATGGCATTCAGATAGAGAATAAAATCTGAACTCTTCAGCCCAGAATTTGATGCCCTTCACAATTCTAGTCTCCTTATGCCCCTGCCCATTAAAACCCCCTGTCCAGGCCCAGCAAACCTCTGGCCATTCCCCTAAAAGGCCAAATTCTTTCAGGCCTCTGAGCCTTTGCTTCAGCTGATTCTTCCACCTGGAATGACCTTCCCTGTCTTGTGTGCCTTCAAATGCCAACCCATGCTTTAAAACTGAGATCAGGCCGGGCACGGTGGCTCACGCCTGTAATCCCAGCGCTTTGGGAGGCCAAGGCAGGCGGATCACCTAAGGTCGGGAGTTTGAGACAAGCCTGACCAACATGGAGAAACCCTGTCTCTACTAAAAATACAAAAGTAGCCAGGCATGGTGGCGCATGCCTGTAATCCCAGCTACTCGGGAGGCTGAGGCAGGAGAATCACTTGAACCCCAGAAGCGGAGATTGTGGTGAGCCGAGATCGCGCCACTGCACTCTAGCCTGGGCAACAAGAGCGAAACTGTCTGAAAACAAAACAAAACAGAACAAAAACAAACAAAAAAACTGAGATCAAATGTTTCTTCCCTTCAAGGCATCTTGTAGCATTATTTCACCTCCTATCTTGTCTCTCTTCCATGGGACTGGGAGATACATAAGGGCACACAGCCTGGCACAGAGCAGGTGGTCAAAATCCACCTGCTACATGAATGAATCATTCTGGCTGCAGGGATCCTTATGTGTGGGGTAAGCAGGAGTCCAGAAAATGGAAGATACAGGGAGACAAATTTCTGCTTATCAGAAGAAACACAATCCAGCCCTGGAGCTGCTCAGAAGCTGAGGTCGTTGTCCTGGGGAGCGTGTCAGTAGTGGGTATAGATGCACCAGACTGAGGTCCCTGTCCTGGGGAGCGTGTCAGCAGTGGGTATAGATGCACCAGGCTGAGGTCTCTGTCCTGGGGAGTGTGTCAGCAGTGGGTATAGATGCTTCAGGCTGAGGTCTCTGTCCTGGGGAGCGTGTGAACAGTGGGTATAGATGCTCCAGGCTGAGGTCCTTGTCCTGGGGAGCATGTCAGCAGTGGGTATAGATGCTCCAAGTTGAGGTCTCTGTCCTGGGGAGCATGTCAGCAGTGGGTATAGATGCTCCAGGCTGAGGTCTCTGTCCTGGGGAGCGTGTCAGTAGTGGGTATAGATGCACCAGGCTGAGGTCCTTGTCCTGGGGAGTGTGTCAGCAGTGGGTATAGATGCTTCAGGCTGAGGTCTCTGTCCTGGGGAGCGTGTGAACAGTGGGTATAGATGCACCAGGCTGAGGTCTCTGTCCTGGGGAGTGTGTCAGAGTGGGTATAGATGCTCCAGGCTGAGGTCCTTGTCCTGGGGAGCATGTCAGCAGTGGGTATAGATGCTCCAAGTTGAGGTCTCTGTCCTGGGGAGCATGTCAGCAGTGGGTATAGATGCTCCAGGCTGAGGTCCCTGTCCTGGGGAGCGTGTGAACAGTGGGTATAGATGCGCCAGGCTGAGGTCCCTGTCCTGGGGAGCGTGTGAACAGTGGGTATAGATGCGCCAGGCTGAGGTCCCTGTCCTGGGGAGTGTGTCAGCAGTGGGTATAGATGCTCCAGGCTGAGGTCCCTGTCCTGGGGAGTGTGTGAACAGTGGGTATAGATGCTCCAGGCTGAGGTCCCTGTCCTGGGGAGCGTGTCAGCAGTGGGTATAGATGCACCAGGCTGAGGTCCGTGTCCTGGGGAGCGTGTCAGCAGTGGGTATAGATGCTCCAGGCTGAGGTCCCTGTCCTGGGGAGCGTGTCAGCAGTGGGTATAGATGCACCAGGCTGAGGTCCGTGTCCTGGGGAGCGTGTCAGCAGTGGGTATAGATGCACCAGGCTGAGGTCCGTGTCCTGGGGAGCATGTGAGTATAGATGCACCAGGCTGGAAATGGCTGAAGGAATTCCAGCATGGCACAGGAGAGTTGGTCAGAGGGGGCTCTGCATTTCCAGAGTCAGCTTCTGAGGGAACAGCCCCCTTCCCCATCCTGGCTGCCAATCCGGTCATTTGTTATGTTGACAGTGTGTTTACGTCATAGACTGATGCCAGGATGACCCAGGAATGGGGAGGAGGGTCCTAAATGGGATGTTCCTGGCCACATTTTGCAGAGAGAGTCCCAGAATATTCACTCTGAAAGGATCTCCAGAGTCATCAAACTCATCCCTTTCATTGGCAGATGGAGAAACTGAGGCCTAGAGAGGGCCACACAGCTGGTGAGACCAGTATACTCATTTGAGGAAACTTGGTATCAGCTGGTCCCACATCCAGGGAGCACTCTGACTTCCTCCTTTGGGCTGTGAATAGAGTGAGTCCCCTGGTTCCCAAACAACATCCTGGAAGTGCCAGCACTTCACCCTGGGAATAGACCCCAAATCCCTGGCTCCCCAGTTTCAGATCCAGGCAGCAGGTCACAGAATCTGTGTAAGGGTTACCCCTCCACACATACACACACGCACACACCACCCCCAGTTTCCTGTGAAAGCCACTTTTGGAAGAGTCCTCTGGTTTGCAGCAAAGGGTGTGCCTGCCCCGTGAATCAGAGAGTTTGGGGAGCTGGCAGGGGTGGGGGTTGCTGGGAAGGTGGCAGGGTCTGTAGCTGCAGGAGTGGAGCTTCTGGGCAAGGAACCAGGGCAGAGGGGAAATCAGATCCAGAGATCTGTGTGGATAGGTCCCCTCTCACCTTACATGGGCACTGTGCACTTCATAATATGCGAAGTTTCTTTTCATTCATTTGATCCTCACCGCCACTTTGGGAGGGATTAACTAGGGCTCAGAGAGGGTCTTGCTCAAGATCACACGTAAATTAGAAGCCAAGTCAGGGTTGATTTCAGGACTTCAGAGTCCCTTCTATACCCCTATAGGGTTACTAGAGTTCCATTCAGTTCAACAAGCTTGCAGCCGTGCACACTTTCATTCATTCAGCCCACATAGATTAAGCACCTACTATGTGCTAAGAATTGAGGATGCAGCAGTTAGCAAGCCAGCCTAGTCATTCTCCAGGTACTCAGCATGGGGGTGATGCGCACATAACCAGGCAGTTACAACGCACTGTGACAAGTGCTAGTAGATTAGACGGAAGCCTGGGAGAGACCTTTACCCTAGGTGGAAGGTGGTCAGCCGAAGTTTTATGGACAAAATTGTGTTCAAAAGCTGAGCCTGGGGAAAAAAACAAGAGTCATCCCGGGTTGGGGCCGGGATAGGGTTAGGGGATAGGGCAGGGTGTTTTAGGGAGAGGAAACAGTAGGTACAATTCCTCAGCAAGGAGGGAGAACATTGTGAGCTCTGGCTCTGTGACCTGTGCAAAGCGGCCATGAAGAGCCGTAGAGTTTGTTGGGAGAAGTGGCATGAGAGGAAGCAACAGTTTCAGATGCCAAGGAAAAGTGGCTGTGAGCACCTTCCTTGCACCCTGAGGTGAGAGCTGGGCACTGAGTGGTGAGGATCTCACCTCAACTGGGCACTGAGAAGGGAACAGGCCAGGGAGCTGCTGGTGGCAACAGAACTGGGGCTGGCACCAGGCGGTAGGGACTGTTCCTGGAAGGAACCTATGTGAGCAAAACTTTTTATGGTTTACAGTCAGAGGCAGTGTTGCCTAATGGTTAGAGTGCCGGCCCTGAGGCCAGAATGACTGGGTTTGAGTCCTGGTTTTACTGTGTCCTAGCTGTGTGACCTTGGATAAATGACATACCTCTCTGGGTCTCAGTTTGCTCACCTACAAAATGGGGATTGGGCCGTGTGCGGTGGCTCATGCTTGTAATCCCAGCACCATGAAAGGCCAAAGCAGGATAATCGCTTGAGGCGAGGCCAGGAGTTCAAGACCAGCCTGGGCAACATAGCCAGAAAAAACATTTAAAAATAAGCCTGGTGTAGTGGTATATGCCTGCAGTCCCAGCTACTTAGGAGGCTGAGTCGGGAAGATTCCTTGAGCCCAGGAGTTTGAAGTTGCTGTGAGCTAAGATCGCACCACTGCACTCCAGCCTGGGTGACAGAATGAGACCCCATCTCTAAAATAAAACAAAATAAGGGACGGGTAACAGGGCTATTGTAAACTCAGTGCACTCCAAGGTGTCAGTAACCCTGCAAAGAAAGCACGCCCCAACCCGTAATAGGAACAATGGCGATGCTGCTGTTGTATTAAAGGCTTTACTTAGTACCAGTCCTTTCTCTAAGCTCATGAGTTCATTCAGTACTCTTCAACGGCAGCCTCATAAGGTGATCCTTTCGAAATGCCCATTTCACAGCTGAGGAAACAGGCTCAGCATAGAGAGTGACTTGCCCCCTTCGCCTGTGGGCGGCTCGGGGCGGGTGGGACAGAGCGAGAGGAACGAGCGCGCGGGAGCCTGAGCGCCGCGTCCTTCCCGCAGGTACCTGCGCGCCCTGTATCTGGGGCTGCAGAGCCGCTGGCGCGGGGAGCGGCTGCGGCGCCACTTCTACTGGCGGATGCTGTTCGAGAGCGCCGACGTGAGCATGCTGCGCCTGCTGGAGACCTTCCTGCGCAGCGCGCCGCAGCTAGTGCTGCAGCTCAGCCTGCTGGTGCACCGCGGTGGTGCGCCCGACCTGCTGCCGGGTGAGCCCGCCCCTTCACCCTCCGCGCCTGGGACCGCCCCACCGGGCCTTTCTCCCTGCTTCAGGCTCCCTGGGGATGCCCTGTGCGCTTCCCCACCCCAGCCCAGGGCTCACTCAGTCAGGGTTTACGGAGGCCTGCCCCTTCCATCCTCACCACCCTCCGGGTCTCTCGAGACCGCCGCATCCCCTTCGATGGCCCACTTACACTCAGAGTGAGGAGGGACCTGGCCGACACCCATCAAGCCCCCTGGGCTCTCCCGCCCTCCTCCCTTCCCCGTTGCCAGAGCCAACCAAACCCCATCTCCCATCCAAACACCTAGACCCTCTGGGGAATCCCCTGCCCACTTCGTTCCCTAACCTGATCCCGGCCTGCATCTCCTGGGGACCCCCTGCCTCATAGACCTGGCCAATCACCATCAGTTTCCGGAGAGCCTACTTCACTGGGGTCCCCGGGAGGGGGGGGTCCTCCCAGGCCTAGTCCTGGCATTCATCCCCTCCTCCTCCCTAAGGCCCTGTTAATTTCCCACCTTGCCCCTTCCATAATGACAGACCAGGCCAAGCCCCTCAATATCAGAGAAAAACCGCATCCCCCTGTCTCCCTGAAGCACTCCATGCTCTCCCCACCCAGTCCCTGCCCAATCCATCCTCAGTGTCCCAAAAGACTATCACCACCCCTCAGGACCCTGGGGATCCCTTGCCCAGATACTGGATCCCAATCACAACGCTTCCCACCTTGGGTCTCCCCGCCCCTGCCCCTCAGTTCTGCTCAACTCAGCTCTAGATAGTCCTCTCCATGCCCGGCCTCCTACTGGTGGCCCACGACTTCTAATGGTCCCTCCTTTCTGCTCCATACCCTAATCATGACCTCCTCTTCACCTCCTCTTCCACTCCCAGCGTCCTGGACCCTCATTTCCCACCCTCCCACCAAGACCTCTGAACCCTAACAGCCCCATACCAGAGTCCTAGATGGAGGCCAAACCCCCATCTTCGTCTCCCTTTATGCTCCCACTTTGCAGAAGTACCCAGTCCCGTGCACCCTCACCACGCCTCATCATGGCTCTTGAAGCTCCCCGCCACCCAGACCTTCCCCACACCCCTGCTGATCCATAGCCCCTTTCCTCACACCTCTTCAAAACCTGGCTCCTGTCCCAGAACCCTCCGCCTCTCCCCAGACCCCAACCCCAGCCCGCCCCTAACCCAGCCCACCCTGCCCCTGCCCTGTCTCCACAGCCCTCTCCACCTCTGCCTCCCTTGTGTCTCTGGCCTGGACGCTGGCCTCCTACCAGAAGGTGCTGCGGGACTCGCGGGACGACAAGCGGCCGCTGTCCTACAAGGGCGCCGTGGCCCAGGTGCTGTGGCACCTGTTCACCATTGCCGCCCGCAGCCTGGCCTTCGCACTCTTCGCCAGCGTCTACAAGCTCTACTTTGGCATCTTCATCGTGGCCCACTGGTGCGTCATGACCTTCTGGGTCATCCAAGGGGAGACGGACTTCTGCATGTCCAAATGGGAGGAGATCATCTACAACATGGTGGTGGGTATCATCTACATCTTCTGCTGGTTCAACGTCAAGGAGGGCCGTAGCCGACGCCGCATGACCCTCTACCACTGCATTGTCCTGCTGGAGAACGCTGCACTCACCGGCTTCTGGTACTCCAACCGCAACTTCTCAACCGACTTCTACTCCCTCATCATGGTCTGCGTGGTGGCCTCCAGCTTTGCCCTGGGCATATTCTTCATGTGTGTCTACTACTGTCTCCTGCACCCCAACGGGCCCATGCTGGGTCCCCAGGCACCTGGTTGCATCTTCCGTAAGGCCTCAGAGCCCTGTGGCCCACCCGCTGACGCCATCACGAGTCCCCCCAGGTCCCTGCCGAGGACTACAGGTGCTGAGCGGGATGGGGCCTCGGCAGGAGAGCGTGCAGGAACCCCCACCCCACCTGTCTTCCAGGTGCGGCCTGGCTTGCCTCCCACACCAGTGGCCCGCACCTCGCGGACAGAGGGGCCTGTCATCCGGATTGACTTGCCTCGCAAGAAGTACCCTGCGTGGGATGCTCATTTTATTGACCGCCGGCTCCGGAAGACCATCCTGGCACTGGAGTACTCCTCACCTGCCACGCCCCGGTTGCAGTACCGGAGTGTGGGGACCACCCAGGAGCTGCTAGAGTATGAGACCACAGTGTAGGCTACAGTGTCCCCGCACAAAAGGGACAGGCTTGGCTGATCCCACATTGGCCACAGTGTTGAGCCCGGAATTTCAGGGCCACCAGGCTAAGGGGGAGTGGATCTGTTGGTCCAAGAGTAGAGCAGCCCCACTTTTGGGTTCTTTTAGGGGAGGGGGCAGCCTTGCAGAGGCCCCAGCCCTGGGCCCCGTTTTCAGCCTTGTGGCCCATTCCCTAAATTCCCCTGACCCAGGGCCTGGGGAATCATCTGGTGCTACACTTTTCGAGCTGCCCTGCTTTCATGGGGTCTCCACACCTCTCCCCTGCCTGGCATTGCCCATATGTTGCCCCTGCTGGACTTGCCAGAGAAAGGGCACTGTCTGGGGTCCATGACCTAGACCCTGTGCTCCTCCGGGGTTGTGGAGAGTGGGCTGCCTCTGCGGTGGCAAAAGATCTCTGAGAAGGATGGAGGAGGCTGTGGAACGGATGGGGTGAGGTTGGAGCATCATGTGGACAGGAATGGCCTGGCTCCTGTAGCATCTGGGGCCTGGAGCCAGGGCAAGAGGGAGTTGAAGAAGGGAGTTAGGGTGGGGCAGGGTGTTGGGGTGGGGGGCTGGCAGTGCTGGAGATGGACAGGAGAAAGAACTGTGGGGGTCTAGGCTGGCAGAAGCGTGGAGGGGTGGAAGACTTGGGGAAGGGGAACCTGCAGTCTGGAGCACAGCGAACAAGAATGAACTCCTCAGGAGATGTCTCTTGTTGTGGGCTCTGTGAAGGATGAGGTTCCACATGCCTCGGGTGAAATGTTTGAAGGAGCCATTCTTTGTTCTAGATGAGTACCTGGAATGTGGCTTCTAGATACAGGTCTTCAGCACAGCAGATAAGATGTCTGGAAAGATCTCTGGGCTCAAGTGCAGCTGAGGTTTTAGCACATTTATCAGAGGAACTGATCCAGAAGCACGCTTAGTTCTAGATTGAGTTCTAGAGTGCTAGGCCAATCAAATGTCCCAGGGAGCCACTCTGATCTGTGTATTCTGTTGTGATGGGGGAGGACACTGCAGCCCTGCTGCTCTGCTGTGGGGGATTCTAGCACCTGTCATGGTGGTGGGGGAGAAGGGGTTCTAGAGCCCAGCATGAATGGAATTTTCTAGGAATGGGTGCTCTGATTCTAGACTTCTGGGGCTCATGGGAGCTCTAGGCCCCTGTTACCTTGGTCCATAGGCATCTTTCTAAAAGGAAGTTGTCCTCAGAACCCCTGAGACATTTCAGCTGCCAACTGGTTCCCAGCTGGAAAAAAAATAGCTTTGGGGACATGACATGAATCCTGGCTCTCAGCCACCCTGCAAATGGGGCTCTCTGGGGCGACATCTGGGAAACTGACTTGTTTTGCCTTAGATCTGATGACTCCCCAGGACTTGTGGTCTATTCCCATGGCCTGAACATCCTGGTGTGCTCAGGGGACTCACCCAAGGCCCCTCCTCCCACCTAGGACAGCTAGTGCTGGATTGAGGGGGCGTATGGGAGAGGGGAAGTAGGCAGTTCCATGGAGTGAGGAGACAGAGCCTCTAGCAGAGCTGGTAACCCTGCCCCCTCCTCACACACACAGAGACACACATACACTCCCACAGCAACTTAGGTGTGATCAGTGGGAGAGGACAGCAGGGGATGTTAAGGACAGATGCAAACCTGATCCTGGAGTGAGGTGGGCCATGAGAATCCTAGACTATGCAAATTAGAAGGGTGCTTAGACCTCCCTGGTTCAGCCTTTCTTGGGTTACAGATGGGAAACTGAGGCCCAGAGTGGCAGCTACTCTCTCAAGGTCCCAGACTCTGGGCTGTCCATCAAAAGGTGATGGGTAATGATGAATTGCTGGGGATGTAGGGTGACCCCAAAGGCAGAGAGGGCCAGACTGCCCACATACACACAAGCACAATCACAACCATGATACAAGTCACCCTTCCCACCAGCACACAGGCCGAGATGGTGTGTGCATCATCCCTCCTGCCAACACAGCAAGAGTGCTTTTCCTTCTTTCTGCTGCTAAGCACCCTCAGGAACCAGGCCTCAAGGGTGATGGGAGGTGGAAGAAGCCCAAGGCTGACCCAGGCACGCTCTGTTGGGCTCATCCATCCTGCTTGTTCTCTGCCCAAATCCATCTTCGGAGACTGAATTCACATACTAAGCCTTTGTGAGACGGGAGCTTTGAGGATGCGGACCCAGAACCAGAAACAGACTGTTTCTCCAGAGCTGACTTTGTGCCAGGAATTTTCACCCCATGCCGTTTCACTCACACTCTCCTCTGGTCATGACATCCCTGCAAGAGAGGCATTATCAACCTATCTTACAGATGAGGAAACTGAGGCCCAGAGAGCTAGCATGAGGGTCACCCTTGGCAAGTTGTTCTCCTCCCCAGTATCCCAGAATGGCCCATCTGGCTGCTGCCTTCTAGAGGAAAAGTCCTAGCTGGGGTCCTTTACGCTCCAGGAGATTCCCAAGGGGCAGGGATGTGCTGGCAGGGCTTGGCATGGTCTGAGGCTCACAGGGAAGCCATGGCCACATTTTTGGATTTTACTCCACCCCTACTCCCCGCCTCTTATCAACCCCACACACTCTTCCCTCAGGGCCTCTGCCTGCAGGGACATCTGGGCACAGAAATGGCCACAAAGGGCCCGGAGAGAGGGCTGCAGTCACCTTCTCCTGCTTCTCACCCTCAGAAGAGTCTCAGCCCTTTAAGGACTCTCCACTCAGGAGCTTGGGACCAGGCCTGAGGCCCCCTGCTCCACTGGCTCATCCCTTCATTTCACTGGGATAGAGGAGTCAGATGAGGGAGGGGTCCATCCCCTTAGAGCTGTTGTTTTGTTTTTCTTTCTGTGACACAATCTACCTCAGCCAGTCTCTCCCCTGGCAGAACTGACCCCCCGGTCCTCTGCCTCCTGTCCCCTGACCCCCACCCTAGTCTAGATGCTCAGTCCTTCCTAGTCCTTCCCACCCTCCCAGGGTCCTTGCAGCCCAGAGGGTCCCTGAGGGTCCCTTAAGCCACCTGCCCTCCATATACATTAGATAGGAGAAAGTGAGACCCAGAGAGGCCCAAGGACTCACCAAAGGCCACACAGGAAGTCAGTGGCAGTTAGGATTTCCCTGGGGATGAGAGGTAGTTGGGTGCGTCTTGATTTTGCCAGGAACAGAAGAGAACAGGATGCTTTGGGTACCAAATATGGCAGACCCTGCCCTCAGTTACCTCTGACCCCAGGAGACCAGTGTCCCCATTTCCAGGGCAGACTTTTGTCTCCCTGTCTTCTTAGAACTGACCCCCAGGCTGTTGACTGTGTTCCCCAAACCTCTGCAGGCACCACACCCCCATCACGGCACCTCCTGGCACTGATGTGCCATGTGTCTTGTAACTGTCACCCCAGCTGAACAGCGCAGACCTCCCCACTCCCCCACAGAGGGCTCCCCAACAAGGGGGCCTTGTTTGATCCCCTCCTGTCATCTGCCTCATTCTTGTGTCTCCCCAAAATCTGCCTTACCCCCAGTCAGCTCCCTGCTACACCTGTGTCCCACAGAGGCATGTCACCCATGAGAGTCGGGGCAGGCAGAGGGCAGGAAAGGTGAGACCTGGGGAAAGTCCGGGTCTCTGGATAAGGGCTGAGGGGCTGGGAATATTCAGGGAAGGTCTTGCTTGCAGCCAACACCCTCCTAAGTACTCGAGTTCTGCAGGTTCTTCCCTTGGAATTCATCTGGGCCTGGAGTCCACAGAAGCCTCGGACAGTAGGGAGAAGGTTTTCTGGCACAAGGGCTGCATGGGATGCAAACTCAAATGCCTCAAGATAATGAAAATAAGAGTAATGGAGACAATAGGGAGTGGTGGGGACTCTGGCAAACAGGAGAGTGACTGTGTGCCCTGCCTATAGGAACTAAAAATCAAATGTTTGGGAAACTGCAGGCCGCTCATATTTGGCCCATGTGCCACCAGTTTGAGACTTACTGTTCAAAATGTTGAGAAGGTTCTAGAGCGTCCTGCAGAGTCTGGAAACCCCTCAGGGGAAGTCAGGGACAGAGGCTATGGCTCCCTCTGAGACTTTGCTAGTCCAACCCTAAATCCCCATCACCTGGCTATCTGAGAACTGAGCCCACTGCCCTCTTGGCTGAAAAGGGAAGTCTGGGGGTCCACAGGGTCCCTGGTTTGGGAATCATCATCTGATAAGGGCTACAGGCCCTCCAGTGCCTCAGGTTAGGGGCTGCTGGAGTCTTTTCTAGCTTGGGGGCCACTGGTTAGGAGGAATTGACATTGGGTTGCAGGGGAGTCCAGGTGCAGGATGTGGACTGAAAGCCAGGACCCAACTGTCCTATTCTGTGCTGGCCCCTGCCACCTTTGGCACCTGTTTCCCTCCCAGTTCAAGCTGTGGTGGGGCCTGCAGTAGAGGTTGGTAGGGGGAGCTGTCAGTTTATGTTTTAAAGTGCTTTGCAGTGTCTCAATGGAAGGGACTGAGTGGGTGCCAAGCCGCATGGGCAGTAGTGGGGTTGGGGTCTGAGTCCCCCTTCCCAGCTTCCCAGAAGCTTCTGAAACCCGGGGCTGGGGAGGAAAGGGGCTGCAATGTGCCATTCTGGTTGGGGAGAGGATAGGACATTTCTGGGTCCTTGGCTGCTGCTGATAGAGGTATGGGGAGGAAGAACTCTGGAGCAGGAGATGTGGGAGTGGAAAAGGCAGGCCCCGTTCAAGCCTGGCCTGGTTTCTGGAGACAGAAAACTCCCCAGGGGACAGAGAGGTTACCCCTTGTGCTGGGCTTCTGCCACCCTTCCCTTCTCTGGAGGAGGAGGCTGCCCTCTCCTCAGCAACCCTGGCCTTTATTCTATGCATAACCGCTGCAAGAGCACCCCCGGGCCAGGCTGAAGGGGTGGGGGTCCCAGGGCACCTGCAATAATCTCAGAATGGAGGGTACCCTAGGACAAAGAGGGGGTACAGAAGGCGCCAGGGGGTAAAAGACGATTCTTCCATCTCTCTCTCACCCAAATTCCCCCAGATCGAATCCGACCCTTTTCTGCCTGGTCTTCATTGAGCTAAACCACTGAACTTGGAGAGGCCTCATATAAACATAGCCCCCAGCCCCACTGGCTTTCCAAACCCATCATGAAATAGCTGGAAGGGATCTGAACCGTTCCCATAGCTCCCTCATTATTTTCTTCCCTGAGGATCCTGTGGTTTGGAAGATTTTTCTCCCAAACTAGCCTCATTTCTTGAAGAAGAATTCATTTTCCCACATTAAATTAACTCAAACTGAGCTTCTGATTGCAGATAAATGCTTCCAAGGCCTCAAGTCAACTTCTAGGGCTTGACGGTGGGGGAATATTTGTATTTTATTGAGTTGCTTAATACAAAATTCTCAAAAGCACTCGTGGGCACCCATTCCTGCTTTCACAGGCCCTGAGGGTCTGGGACCCCATGTTAGGAATCAATGGTTTAGATATCCAGCATCCTATTTTACTGAAGGGGCAAGCCCAGAGATGGGAGATGGCCAGTCCAAGGTCACACAGCAAGTTGGTGGCAGGGTGAGACCAGAACCCAGTTCTTTTGAGGGTCCCACCAGAATACCCCCAGCCCTGATCCTCCCCTCCATGCCCCTGTAACTCTAGGAATCACTAGCCATGCCTGAGGGGCTAATCTCCCTCTGTCAGCACAATTCCGAGTGATTCTTCCCCTACCTGTTGTCTCTTCCTAACGGGCCCTCACCCCTGTCCTCTTCTGTTTCCTTTTCCTGGTCCCACCTCCTGGTATTTACTACATCTGTGCCATCCCCCATCCCCTGACCCCCATTCACCCTCTGTGCTTCCCCCAGGAGGGGGAGGGGGAGGGGGCCCCAAGCTGGGGCCTCTTTACTGAGACTCTTTTGTACACCACGAACTTTTTGTATATTTTTAATTTTGCTGCAACATGAGATATTAAAAGTCATTTCAGTACGTGCTGCTTGTGTCCTATTGTTTTGGCTGTTCTGGGCCAGGGGAAGGAGATGAGGAAAGAGGGATGGATAGGGTACCACCTGCCACAATCTCTGTGGCTTAAGAGAGAAAGGGGCTGGGAGAGAGTGGGACATTACACAACGTCTCCTGTTTATTGGACAGCATCTCAATCGATCAACTAGAATCCTAAGGACAAAAGTTCTACAGATTATCTCCAAATTCATTTCACAGATAAAGTGGGTGGGGGGAGATAAAGGTGGGGATACTTGTCAGAGATCACAGAATGAGTCTATGACAAAATCAGGACCCAGACTGAAGTTCCTAACCCCACTACAACCAATACTTATTGAGAACCTACTGGGTGCCAGGCAGTTCTAGGCATAGTGAACAAGAAAGATATAAAACAGGCAAGGTCCCTGCCCTCAAGGAGCTTACATCCTATCCTAGGGGGTGTTGCCTCTTAGAGGGGCCTCTGTCTCCAGGGCTTCCATCCTAATCCAGTGGTTCTCAAACTTCAAAGTGCATGAGAATCACTTGGAGAAGAAGGGATATGTTTCTTTTTCTTTTTTTTTTTTTTTGAGACAGAGTCTTGCTCTGTCGCCCAGGCTGGAGTGCAGTGGCCCGATCTCGGCTCACTGCAAGCTCCGCCTCCCCGGTTTACGCCATTCTCCTGCCTCAGCCTCCCGAGTAGCTGGGACTACAGGTGCCCGCCACCTCGCCCAGCTAGTTTTTTATACTTTTCAGTAGAGATGGGGTTTCACGGTGTTAGCCAGGATGGTCTCGATCTCCTGACCTCGTGATCCGCCCATCTCGGCCTCCCAAAGTGCTGGGATTACAGGCTTGAGCCACCGCGCCCGGCCGGGATATGTTTCAAATGTATATTTCCGCCTCCATAATCAGGGAGTAGGTAGAACATGCCTGGAAATCTGCATTTTTAAGTTCAGGTGTGTTTAAAGAACATGGCTGGGAATCCTGCATTCTGGTGCAAGCAGATCTGAGGACCTGACCTCGCAGATCTTTTCTTTTTTTATTTTCCAGAAACAGAGTCTCACTCTGTCACCTAGGCTGGAGTGCAGTGATGCAATCATAGCTCACTGCAGCCTTGTACTTCTGGCTCAAGCAATCCTTTTGCCTTAGCCTCCTGAGTAGCTGGGACTGCAGGCACATGCTACCATGCTCAGCTAATTTTTAAAACATTATTATAGAAATGAGGGTCTCCCTATGTTGTCCAGGCTAGTCTCGAACTCATAGCCTCAAGCAATCCTCCAGCCTTGGCCTCCCAAAGTGGTGGGATTACAGACGTGAGCCACTGCACCCAGCCAAGGACCACTACTTTAATGTACCCTCCATAAATTTGATCATGGCATTTCCTTGCTTCAGAACCTCCCATGGCTCCCCAGTGCCTTCAGGATAAAAGTCAAACTCTTCTGCCAGATTCTAACTTTTTAGAAACTGGGCCTAAAATGACCTCGAGTCTCATCTCTGACATACCCCACCTGGCCCCCACAGCCTCTCCAAACCACCCATCTTCCTGTTTCCGTCACACTCTCCTGATTGCCATCCAACAGGCTTTCTCACCATGCTTTCATGCAGATGGAGCCCCAGTTTTTCAAGGATCCCCCTCCAAAGTGCCCAGGGAATGTAACCCTGACCTGGCCCCAGGAGGCAAATCATGATTGACCAAAGACAGTAGTTTCCAAACTGTGGTCTCCAGACTAGTAGCAGCAGGGAACTTGTTATAAATGCAGTTTCTCAGGCCTCAGACCTACAAAATCAGCCACCGTGTGGACGGGGCACAGCAATCTGTTTGACAGGCCTTCTGGGTGACTCTGATATATGCCTACATTTGAGGACCATTGGTCTAAGATAATTCCCCTGACCGGGGATTGATGGGGGCAGGGGCATGTGACCCAATTCTGGTGAGGTAGGGACTGCTAAGTGTCCCCCAGTATCCATGTTCCTCCTTTTCTCTAAAGAGTTTTTAGCTAGGCACATAGCCACTCCGAATAAAAGACTACATTTCCCAGCCTCCTTTGCAGCTAGGCTCAGCTATGAACAAGTTCTGGCCAAGAAGAAATTTGTGCTACTTACATCACTTTAAAGAGACAGATCATGTTTTCTGCTTTGTTGACCCTACTGGCTGGACTGCAGCTGGGTGGAGAGAGCCATCTTGCAGTTGATAGCAGAACCACTGCTTGGTGGAGCAACAAAATAGGAGACATCAAGGTCTGGGACCCAGGGGGCTGCCACACCCACCCTTGACTATTGCCTGAAGAAGAGAGAAACTCTCCTGTTTAGGTCCGTTATTTGGTCTTTGACTCAGCCAAAAAAAGTCCTGGCAAATGCATCTGGCCCCTGGGTTCTTAAGGGAAGTCTTTTGAAGATTCCTGGGAAAGGTTTTGCTCCATGAAAAAAAGACACACAAGAAGGGGAAACCCTTGGCCTTATCTCGGGATGGCATCATGTGCTACTCCCAAGGCCACTGCAGCCACCTTGCCAGGTGCGTGAGTCTGCTCGGGCTGCCATAACAAAATACCACAGACCAGGCAGCTTAAACAACAGAAATTTATTTCCTGACAGTTCTGGAGGCTGGAAGTCCAAGATCAAGGCATTGGCAGAGTTGGTTTTGTTACAGGAAAGGAGTCCCCATCCAGACCCCAAGAGATGGTTCTTGTATCTCACACGAGAAGGAATTCAGGGTGAGTCCATACAGTACAGTGAAAGCAAGTTTATTAAGAAAGTAGAGGAATAAAAGAACGGCTACTCCATATGCAGAACAGCCCAAAGGCTGCTGGTTGCCCATTTTTATGGTTATTTCTTGATGATATGCTAAACAAGGGGTGGATTATTCATGTCTCCCCTTTTTAGACCATATAGGGTAACTTCCTGATGTTGCCATGGCATTTGTAAACTGTCATGGTGCTGGTGGGAGTGTAGCAGTGAGGACAACCAGAGGTCAGTCTCGTGGCCATCTTGATTTTGGTGGGATTTAGCCGACTTGTTTACTGCAACTGTTTTATCAGCAAGGTCTTTACGGCCTGTATCTTGAGCTGACCTCCTATCTCATCCTGCAACTTAGAATGCCTTAACTGTCTGGAAATGCAGCCCAGTAGGTCTCAGCCTCATTCTACCTACCTTCAATTCAAGATGGAGTTGCTCTGGTTCAAACACCTCTGACAATTTCTCCTGAGGCCTCTCTCCATGGCTTGCAGACAGCCATCTGTCTTCCCACTGTGTTCTCACACAGTCTTTCCCTGTGCACAAGTGACCCTGCTGTCTTGGTGTGTCCAAATTTCCTTTTTTTTTTTTTCATTGGAGATGGAGTCTCACTCTGACTGGAGTGCAGTGGCGCGATCGCAGCTCACTGCAACCTCCGCCTCCCAGGTTCAAGCGATTCTCCTGCCTCAGCCTCCCGAGTAGCCGGGATTACAGGCGTGTGCCACCACAGCCAGCCAATTTTGTATATTTAGTAGAGATGGAGTTTCACCATGTTAGCCAGGCTGATCTTGAACTCCCGACCTCAGGTGATCCGCCTGCCTTGGTCTCCCAAAGTGCTGGGATCACACGCGCAAATTTCCTCTTCATATAAGGACACCGGGGAGATTGGAGTAAGGCCCATCCTAACTGCCTCATTTTAATTTCATCACCTCTTTAAAGACCCTGTCTTCAAATACTGTTACATTCTGAGATCCTCGGGGTTATGGCTTTAACAAATAAATTGGAGGGACACAATAACACCAGCAAAGTAAAAAACATAAAGGAATTTGATGCTAGTGTTGAGCTGCTCAAATAATCTGAAAGCACTCATTATTGGACTTGTTTTAAGAGAGAATAAATGTTCCTTCTTGTCTAAGCCACCTTTGGCGGGGTTGTCTGTTCCTTGCAGGCAGAACTCTGGCACTGTGTTTGCTCAAGCTGTTCCCTCTGCCCAGAGTAACCTTCCTTCCATTCACCTTTCAAGGTTTGGCTTGAATGCCACTGGCCTGGGGAATGGCTCCTGATTCTGCCTTCCCCCAAACAAGTTGCTGGCCTGATACCAGAGTTCTTGGCTTGTGTGTCTTTGTCTTTAACCAGATCACCGTCAATATGTGCACTGACCACCTGCTGCTACTTTCCCCACTTCTGCCTGTGGCAGGCATTGATAATCAATCCCTTCTTCCTGCTGGGAGTAGATCCAGTTTTTATAATCCTCTACGCAGCTTTCAGGCAGCCCCTGCCAATCAACTGGAGGTGGCTCAAAAGAGATGAATCCTATCTGCCACAATTGTTAAGTCTTTGAGAGCAGGGGCTTTGTTTTGCTCATCTCTTCTTTGATTCACAAGGTAATTTTAATACTACGTTATCATTGTGCACTTCTGTTCTCACTCAATCCCTGCAGCAGCCTTCCAAGGCACGTACTGCCATTTTCCTGCTTTTGACACGTGAGAGCTCTGAGGTGCTAAGAGATGAGGTAATGTGTTCAAGGTCATATACATTTGAGCCTACATCCACCATCTCCAACCACTTCCACTGACATTTACTAAGCACTTCATCTGTTATGGCTCTGCAGGGAGCACTGCAGGGAATACAGTGATAGTTTCTAATTTTAGTAGCGTGCAAAACACTTATTGCCCTATCTGAGATTCCCAGCAGTTCAGCGATGTTTGGAGCTAGTCCAGGAATAATACAAGCTTCCATTTTATAGACAGGGAAATTGAGGCCCAGAGAGAGGAAAAGGCTTGCAAAAGCCAGTCATAGAGATGCCAGAGCAAGAGACCACATCTCTCATGCCCTGCTGCTGCTCCAAGGGTGGGAATTCTGGGCTGGCTCAAGGGGTTAAGTTGGAGCTTTCATGTCCAGAGCAGAGTCAGGAACTGGCTAGCACACCCTGGCCTCTTCCTGTTCGCCTGGCAGGCTGAGTGGAGATCTCACTTCCTGTACTGGGAGGTGACCGGCAGGATGCAGGGGAGCAGGAGGGAGTGGCTGTGAGAGCCAGCACTAAGCAGCCTGGGCCATTTCCCCTCCAAGGGAGGGGAAGGAAGAGGAAAGGCTAGTGGCTAGGATCTCCTGTAGCTCTCACACCCAGAAGCAGTGGGGTGCTCTGATCCTCCCTCCAAGGCACTGACCCTGAACACTAGGCTTTCAGAAAAAGTCTTTCAGTAGAATCCAGTGCATTGGTACTTTACGGTTTCCAACTGCTCTTCCATCCATGGCCTGTGTCTTTCTGGCCACAGCTCTGACGAGCAGAGCAGGGCTTTGGGAAATTATTGTTCCCATTGGAAAGATAAGAAAGCTGAGGCCAAGAGAAGTTACAATAAGCAACCTGGACCAGGTCATATATAGCAAATCAGTTCCAGAGCTTAGGTCTCCAGAACCCAGGTGTCACTGCAAGGTGTGAATGGGCCACTCAGAACCTTTCCATCTGTCCTGGGTGGGGCATGCAGAATGCATAGGTCCTAGAGGTAAGGAATACTAGGCTCAGATCTACACCAGCCAGAAATCCCAGGTCCACCTCTTACTCACCGTGTGACTTCCTTGAACCAGGCTCTGCACTTCAGCCTCAGTTTAAAAAATCTGTGTAATAGGTACTATCATGGTACTCAACACTGCGAGGAGTAAGATAAAATATGTAAAGTGTTCAACACAGAGCCACAAAGGGGACCTTGCCTCCCTAATATACTTCCAAGAGAGTAAAACAGCTCAAGACCCTATGAACATGGTCAGAATAAAAATGGAGTCACTAATGTTAAGAAAACCTTGACAAATAGAGCTGGGGAAGGCCATAGAGGGTTTTCATGCTTGCATAACAAATAAGACTGATAACAAAACAGATAATAACAAAGACTGATTACACAAAGGCTACAAAAATCACAACCTCGCACAAAGGCCATCGAAACCTTGCACAAAAAATACTTCCACAAGGACATCTGCCCAGCAACTGCCTGTCCAACTTTAGACTGGCGTCACGCTTGCTCTTGATCTTTGTAGTCAAGGATAATTATTTCAAAAACAATCATATAATCCGTATTTTTTTTCTTTAAAAAATTTTTGTCTTCCCCCACCTCCCTGAAAGTGCACATCACTTACTATGGCATATAGGTAATTCCCACTTCAATGCTTAATTCCTAAGTGAAATTTCTCTTTTTTTTTTTTTTTTTGAGACGGAGTCTCGCTCTGTCGCCCAGGCTGGAGTGCAGTGGCCAGATCTCAGCTCACTGCAAGCTCCGCCTCCCGGGTTCACGCCATTCTCCTGCCTCAGCCTCCTGTGTAGCTGGGACTACAGGCGCCCGCCACCTCGCCCGGATAGTTTTTTGTATTTTTTTTAGTAGAGATGGGGTTCACCGTGTTAGCCAGGATGGTCTCGATCTCCTGACCTCGTGATCCGCCCATCTCGGCCTCCCAAAGTGCTGGGATTATAGGCTTGAGCCACCGTGCCCGGCCCCTAAGTGAAATTTCTTTTAGAGAGTCTCTGTTTGTTCTTTAAGTTGACAACTGCTAGGCAGGTAAACAGTTAATATTTACTGAGCACTTTTTAAAAAAAAAATTTTTTTTGAGATGGAGTCTCGCTCTTTTTGAGATGGAGTCTCAGCCAGTCACCAAGGCTGGAGTGCAGTGCCGCAATCTCAGCTCCCTGCAACCTCCACCTCCCAGGTTCAAGCGATACTCCTGCCTCAGCCTCCTGAGCAGCTGGGATTACAGGTGTGTGCCACCATGCCTGGCTAATTTTTGTATTTTTAGTAGAGACGGGGTTTCACCATGTTGGCCAGGCTGGTCTCGAACCCCTGACCTCTGGTGACCCGCCGGCCTCAGCCTCCCAAAGTGCTGGGACTACAGGGTGAGCCACAGCGCCCGGCTTTACTGAGTACTTAATATGTGCCAGAAGTTCTTCTAGGTGCATTTAATCCCCACAAGGTCACTATGAGGTTAAACTAGTATTATGCTCATTTTAAAGATGGGAAAACTGAGGCACTGGTGGTTAAGGGACTTCCCAAAGGTCATAACCCTAGTAAGTGCCAAAGCCAGGAGTCAAACTCAAGCAGCCTATCTTCAAAGCCTACGCATACTGCCTCCCTTAAGAGTAATGATTAATTTTTTAAAATCATAACTTGCTTGGCTACAATACTCTCTATAAGGCATTTTCCACCCACTCTTTCATTTCTCACCACAGCAGCCTAGGGAGGGAGGCAGTGTTTACTTCCAACTTATAGAGGGCAGGGGGAAACAGGCTGGGAAAGGGGGAACGGACTTGCCTTGCCAAGGTCACACAACAAGGTCAGTGGCAGAAGTTGGGCTGGAACTTGGAATTTTCCAAACTAGGACTTCAAATGTGGGGGGCCCTTCCCCAGCCTTGGCCAATTCCCAAGCTCTCCCAATAACATGTCTTCTGGCTAGAGGCCTTGAGCCTCCCTGCTCAGGTCAGCTCTGCCTGGGCTTCCACCCTTCAGCTGCAGGGTCCCAAGGCCGTGTCCTCCACATCCCCTGCCCTCCCCGTCAGATGGGAGGGGCAGGAACTCCAGGGCTGGTGGAGTTTCCGACCAGGCAGGAAAAAGAACAAAGGAACTGAGCTGGGGGGGTGGAGGGGATGGCCAGGAGGGTGGCAGAAGTAGAGGGGACATTTCACCATGGAATATGAAGTCAAGAAAGGGAAGAAGGTAGGTAGGAGGTTGGGAGGGATGCAGGGAATGTCCCCAAAGCTGGGAAGGGGGCAACCTGGGGCAGGGTGGGGGGTCAGTAGCAAGGGGCATAAGTGGGGTCTTTCTTCTCATTTGGAAATAACTTCCTTCCCACTCTTGGGCAGCCAGACATTCAGGCTCTCAACTCCCTGTTTCTCCACTCTCAGTGGCCTCTGGCATCCCTAACATGGACAGACAGGGATCTTCCCAGGAAACCTGGCCAGACAGACTTAGTTTGGGAGATTCTCCACACCTGCTTCCCTGGTGTTCCTGGTGACTCTCTCCTGCAGCCTCTCAGACAGAGGGACAGACAGACACCCAGCAGATCCATTCTCCCACTCGCCACTACCCCAGACAGAAGGAGCCAGTCAGGACAATTCTGATAGGAGGTTGCCTACCCAGGCTTGAGTCTCCCACTTGCTCCCCTGCCCCTCCCCACCTTTCTACAAGGGCCTATGTGTAAGGTGTCAGCCAGAAGCCATTACCCCCACCCCCAGATCCTCACCCCTTCTGACTCTGAAGTTTTCTGGTATGCTTCTCTGGGTGTCTCACCTGGTTGTCTTTGGAGTTCAGGGAGCTACTCTGATTTTAACTTCCATCTTACCCCCATTTCCATCCTCCCCTCTACCCTACCCCCACCAGAAACATGGGTTCGGGCTGTTCTAAAAGGTGCCCACATGAATCACAGAGGGCTCAGAAGGGAGCCAAGACATACATGCATGTTTTCTCTTAGTTTGTTCTTTTAATAGATATTTATTGAATGCCTATTATGCACCAGGTATTTCACTTCTTTTGTTAAAGCAATGAATAAATTAATGTAAAATTGCATAGAAGGGCCGGGTGCGATGGCTCATGCCTGTAATTCTAGCACTTTGGGAGGCCGAGGCGGGAGATCACCTGAGGTCAGGGGTTTGAGACCAGCCAGGCCAATGGCGAAACCCCGTCTCTACTAAAAATACAAAAATTAGCTGCGTGTGGTGGCGCATGCCTGTAATCCCAGCTACTCAGGAGGCTGAGGCTTGAACCCAGGAGGCAGAGGTTGCAGTGAGCCGAGATCATGCCACTGCACTCCAGCCTCGGTGACAGAGTAAGACTCTGTCTAAAAAAAAAAAATTCATAGAAGGTCCCATGCTCACTGCTGGAGGACAGAATATTAGGGTACCAAGCCCTAGACTGATCAGTTTGAGTCGGAGCTGATGGGTGGAAGGAAAGTGGGTAGGGAAGAATGTTTGAGGCAGAGGAACAGCATGTGCAAAAGCCTCACAGTGGGAAGGAAAGTAGCAAGCCAGAGGGACTGAAGGAGGCCTGTGTAGTGGCGGTCCAGGGGCTGGACAGGTGGGCAGAGCTGAACCACTCAGGGCCACCAACAAAAATACCACCTCCCCACCCCTGACACACACACATACGCAAGACAAAGTCCCAGCTCCATAGCTGGCATTCAAGATATGTTCATCTCAGAATCTAGCCACGGCAGACTGACTGTACACAGCTTCTCCACGCTCACCCTCATCCAGCCTTTGAGGCATCCAGAACTTTGCACATGCTGTGCCCTCTGCTTGCCATGTGTTCTCCCAGACAGTTTCCTCTCATTCCTCAAAGTTTCTACATACCCCATCCTGGCTTCATGATATTGGTTCTAACATAAGCTGAGTACCCATAAGAATCGCCTGAGGGCTCATTAAAACACAGATCACTGGGTCTTACCCCCAGTTTCTGGGCCAATAGGCCTGGGATGGGGTTCAAGAAATTGCATTTCTGAGGCTGGGGGCGGTGGCTCAAGCCTGTAATCCTAACACTTTGGGAGGCCGAGACGGGCAGATCACAAGCTCAGGAGATCGAGACCATCCTGGCTAACACGGTGAAACCCCGTCTCTACTAAAAAATACAAAAAACTAGCTGGGCGAGGTGGCGGGCGCCTGTAGTCCCAGCTACTTGGGAGGCTGAGGCAGGAGAATGGCGTGAACCCGGGAGGTGGAGCTTGCAGTGAGCTGAGATCCGGTCACTGCACTTCAGCTTGGGCGACAGAGCGAGACTCCGTCTCAAAAAAAAAAAAAAAAAAAAGAAATTGCATTGCTGGCCAGGCACAGTGACTCATGCCTGTAATGGCAACACTTTGGGAGGCTGAGGCAGGAGGATTGCATGAGCCTAGGAGTTCAAGACCAGACTGGGCAACATAGTAAGACCCCATCTCTTTAAAATATATATATATATTAGCTAGGTGTGTTGGTGGTGCATGCCTGTGGTCCCAGCTACTGTGAGGCAGAGGTGGGAGGATCGCTGAGTCAGAAAGAATTTGCAATTCTAATAACCCACAGGTTATGCTGATGGTTGTGAGGCCACACTTTGAGAACCACTGGTTTAGATCCTGGCTACTCAAACCGTGGTGCACAGACCAGTAGTATCAGCACCAAATGGGAGCTTGGTAGAAATGCAGAGTCTTAGGCTCCAACCTAACCCTACTGAATCAAAATTCCAGGGCACACAAAGTTGGAAACTCAGTAGTCTAGGTCATTTATCACAAGCCCTGGAGGTACGGATAGGGTCCAGGTCTCCACTGAATCCTCAGCACCCAGCACAGAGTCCAGCCATACAGGTGTGAATACATGTTTACTGAATGAATGAGTAAATGAACAGATGTATTTGTGGACTTGCGTTCTGTTTACCCGAAAAGAATGTGAGCTCTTTGAGGGCAGGGGGGATGTCTTACTCACATTTGCCTCATTACAAGAGTTAAGTGATCACACCATACATTCACTCAGTGGTTTTCAGCTGAGCTGCCTTTTGAAATTACCTAAGAAGGCTTAAAAAATCTTAATGGACTGAGCTCATTAACCCCAATGGCTCACACCTGTAATCCCTTGGCCTCTGGGAGGCCAAGGCAGGAGAATCGTTTGAGCTCAGGAGTTCAAGACCAGCCTAGGCAACACAGTGAGACCTCATCTCTACTAAAAATCTAAAAAATTAGCAGGGCATGGTAGCACACACCTGTAGTCCCAACTACTTGGAAGGCTGAGGCAGACGGATCTCTTGAACCTAAGAGATCAAGGATGCGGTGAGCTATGATTGTGCCACTGCACTCCAACCTGGGCAACAGAGCAACACCCTATCTCAAAAAAATTTAAAAATTAAAAATTTTATGCCTGTGTCTCAGTCCCAGAATTTCTGATTCAGTTGGTCGGGAGTGTTAACCCGGACATCTGAAGTTTTAGAAGGTCCCCGGGTAGTTTGTGTGTGTGTTGGGGGCGGGGGGAGGTTATTTGTTTTGGTTTTTTTTGACAAGGTCTTACTCTGTCACTCAAGCTGGAGTGCAGTGTTGCAATTGCAGCTCACAGCAGCCTTGACCTCCCAGGCTCAGGTGATCCTCCCACCTTAGCCTCCCAAGTAGCTGGGATTACAGGTGCATACCACCACACCCGGCTAACATTTTTGGTATATTTTTTGCAGAGACAGTTTCACTATGTTGCCAAGGCTGGTCTCAAACTCCTGGGCTCCAGCTATCCTCCAGCCTCATTCTCCCGAAGTGCTAGGATTACAGGTGTGAGCCACCACACCTGGCCTTCCCCAGGTAGTTCTAAAGGATAGCCAGGGCTGGGAGCGATTGCTCTAAAGTGCAGTCTCACACTTAAGCATGCATCAGAAGCACCCGGTGGGCTTGTTAAACCCTAATTGCTGGGCCCTGCTCCCAGAGTTTCTAATTTAGTGGGTCTGGGATGGGGCCAAATAATCTGCATTTCTCTCAATTCCTAGGTGGTGCTGCCGTTCCAGGAATCTCATGTTGAGAAATGCTGTTCTAGATGGAACTCAAGTTTTCTTTTGAGATTCAGATGGCTGGTCTGGGTTAAGTCCCAGAATTTGCACCTTTAACCTTGATCCAGGCCATTTTTATGCAAGTGCCCCTGGATTCTACTTAAATGTACTTATTAATAATTTCTAACTTTTAGGAAAGCACAGAGAATAGCCTCAGAAATAGCAATGCACCCACCACCACTCCACCCCATTGAATCATAATATATATTATATATATTTGTATATATACCTATATTATACATATATTATTTATATATTATATATATACTATATATATGTGTGTGTGTGTGTGTGTGGTGTGTGTGTGTTTTTGAGATGGAGTCTTTTTCTGTTGCCCAGGCTGGAGTGCAGTGGCTCGATCTTGGCTCACTGCAACCTCTGCCTCTGCCTCCCGGGTTCAAGTGATTCTCCTGCCTCAGCCTCCTGAGTAGCTGGGATTACAGGCTCCTGGCACAACGCCCAACTAATTTTTGTATTTTTAGTAGGGACAGGGTTTCACCATGTTGGCTAGGCTGGTCTCCAACTCCTGACCTCAAGTGATCCGCCTGCCTCAGCGTCCCAAAGTACTGGGATTACAGGTGTGAGCCACCATGCCTGGCCTTGAATCCTAATATTTTTCTGTATTTGCCCCAGCCTAGACTCATTCCTCAAATCTGTTTGGCAGGAGCTACACTCTCACCTTGGTGTTTAGAAAGAAGGTCGTTGGATCCAGAATGCCCACAGTGAACTATTGGTTCCACCACTACTAGCTGGTGACTTTATCAGTTAGTTTCTCTCTAGGGTTTAGTTTTTCCATCTGTAAAATGGGACTTACAGAGGTACCACTTCTGCAGAGTTTTGGTGAGAATTAAATTAGGTAATGTAAGTAAAAGTGAGCATAGTAAGTGCTCAGTAAAAGCAACCACTGTTATTACTCTCATTCCTCCTCTCCTCCCCAGGGCTTTGTATCCCCCATCCGAAGGCTGGTGTTCCCCAAGGCCGGGCGCCGTGCAGCCTGTAGGAGCAGCGTGAGCCGCCGGCCCCTGCACTCGATGCCCCTTTATCCCCCCGACTACCTCATCGACCCCCAGATTCTGCTGTGTGACTACCTGGAGAAAGAGGTCAAGGTGCGTGCAGGATGAGAAGGTGTGAGAAAACCTTGGGATGAGGAGACCTTCACTTCTCCTTAACACCAAGTTCTAAGCAGCCCTATCTCACACAAGGGAAGTTGTGGCTCACGGGAAAGAGGCCTGGGTTCATGTCAGCCTTGCCCCTACCCTCAGCAAGTGACCTCCATCCGCTGAGCCTCCTTAGTGTTCCCATCTCAACATAGGACTCAAAACCTACCCCAGGGTAGAGTGGATGGGAGAGTGTTCTGTGCACGGAAAAGTCCTATCTTTTGTCAACCCACATAACAGAAAGGGAGACTCACTAAAAGAAAATGATGTTTACTCAGGAATAGGCATTGCAATGGGAATATGCGTGTCATAGTAAACTCTGTGTACACAGAAGGTAAAGGAAGGCAAAGGTTTTTAAAGGAAAAGTGAGGAGGATTACATAATTGTTTTGAGATAATTATCCCTGGCTGCAAGGATCAATAACAAGGATGGCACCATTTCCAAGTTGGACAAGCAGTTGCTGTCCTTGCAGGAATATGTGTGTGTGTGTGGTGTGTGTGTGTGTAAGGTTGTGATGGTCTTTGTGCAAAGTGGTAGTTTTTACAGTCTTTTTCATAGTTCTTGTTATCAGGTGTTCATGCACGAGAATCCTCCCTTCTATTTGTCAGGGCTTTTAACACAAGTGACTCCATTCTGATTGACAACTTTCACATTTCCCATGAGGTTTTACTGTGGTGACCTTGCTGTTACTCAGACAGTGTCCAGATTAACAGCAAGGCACAAAGGACTTCCACCACTTAGGAGCTGTACTTCTTCTCTTTTTTTTTTTTTTGAGACAGAATCTCATTCTGTCACCCAGGCTGGAGTGCAGTGGCACGATCTTGGCTCACTGTAACCTCTGCCTCCCGGGCTCAAACGATTCTCCTGCCTCAGCCTCCCGAGCTGTGACTACAGGCACGTACCACCACACCTGGCTAAATTTTTTTTGTATTTTTAATGGAGCTGGGGTTTCGCCATGTTGGTCAGGCTGGTCTCAAACTCCTGACCTCAGGTGATCTGCCCCCCCCCCCCCCCCCCCCCCCGCTTGGCCTCCCAAAGTGCTGGGATTACAGGTGTGAGCCACTGCACCTGGCATGAACACCATGAAGAGGCAATGATGGGTCTTCATTTAGCCTAAGAAGATTGATATGGGGGTAGGGTTGTCCAAACTGGCAAACAAGCCACCTAGTAAAATCTGAATTTCAGATAAGCAATGAATACTTTCTTAGCATAATTATGTCCCAAATATTGCAAGGGACTAAAAATACTAAACAACTTAAAAATTATTGTTGATCAACAGTCGGGTGTGGTGGCTCATGCCTGTAATCTCAGCACTTTAGGAGGCCGAGGCGGGTGAATCATGAAGTCAGAAGTTCAAGACCAGCCTGGCCATCTTTTAGTAGAGATGGTGAAACCCATCTCTACTAAAAATACAAAAAATTAGCTGGGTGTGGTGGTGGGCGCCTGTAATCCCAGCTACTCAGGACGCTGAGGCAGGAGAATCACTTGAACCTGGGAGGCGGAGGTTGCAGTGAGCCGAGATCGCACCACTGCACTCCAGCCCAGGCGACAGTGCGAGACTCCACCTCAAAAAAAAAAAAAAATATTGTTGATTTCAAGTTCAGATTTAACTGGCACCCTATATTTTATCTGGCAAACCTATGTGGAGGGAAAAGCTAACAAATAAATCTGCTTAAAAATTGAGGACTGAAATTTGATACAGAATAAAAATAAGAGAAAAGGTTTGATTGGTGGATTCACCTAGACTAATACAACTAAAAATAATTTTTTAACAGTTGGCCGGGCGTGGTGGCTCACGCCTGTAATCCCAGCACTTTGGGAAGCCGCGGCAGGTGGATTACTTGAGGTCAGGAGTTTTGAGGCCAGCCTGGCTAACATGGTGAAACCCCGTCTCTACTAAAAATACAAAAATTATCTGGATATGGTGGTGTGCGCTTGTAATCCCAGCTACTCAGGAGGCTGAAGCAGGAGACTCGCTTGAACCTGGGAGACAGATTGCAGTGAACTGGTATCTTGCCACTGCACCCCAGCCTGAGTGACAGTGAGACTCTGTCTCAAAAAAAAGTTAATTATTGGCCGGGCACGGTGGCTCACACCTGTAATCCCAGCACTTGGGGAGGACAAGGGGGGCAGATCACAAGGTCAGGAGATCGAGATTATCCTGGCTAACACGGTGAAACCCTGACTCTACTAAAAATAGAAAAATTAGCCGGTTGTGATGGCGGGCACCTGTAGTCCCAGCTACTCTGAAGGCTGAGTCAGGAGAATGGCGTGAACCCGGGAGGTGGAGCTTGCAGTGAGCCACTCCAGCCTGGGCCACAGAACCAGACTCCGTCTCAAAAAAAAAAAAAAAGTTTATTATATTGAATAACATCTAAGTGCTAACAGGATATAAGAGTAAAGGAAAAATTTATTATTTTTTCCTGACAAAATGATACACTAATTCGATCCAACATTCTTCCCTATCCATTTGACTTCTGCAACAAGATCATAAAGAAGGCAAGTGATTCATAATTCATTTGACAATGATGCTTGAGGTAGAGAGAGCCACTCAGGCCAGAGGAAATTTACAGGTGGTCAGTTCTTTCAAGCTATTATAACAATTTTTGCTTCCCTATGGAATCTTATAGCTAGATGACTATATGTTAAGGCAATATAAGCCAGCAGTTGAGAGTGTGGGTTCTGGCATGTGGATCCCAGTTTGATCCTCTCTAGCTACCTAATCCTGGGCAAGTTGTTTAGTTAGCCACACCCTGCCTTGGTTTTTCTCATCCTTAAAGCAAGGGTGAATGAGTGAATATATAGACAGCGCTCAGAACTGTGCCTGGCTTCTATTATGGGCTCAGTAAAAGTTATTATCAGGTTTCAGGTTATATTAATTCATGTATTTCTATCTCAATCTATCCGCACTGCATCAATGAGAAGGCCAGGGTTCTTCAAGATTTCAGGGTGACCTCTCCGTGTCCTTCTCTCACCACGATTTCCATACAGTTCCTGGGCCACCTTACCTGGGTGACTTCCTCACTGAACCCCTCCAGTCGGGACGAGCTCCTGCAGCTGCTAGACACCGCCAGGGTGAGACTCTGGGGAGGAAGGAGGGCAGGATCTCGTCCCCTTCTCCCTCTTCTACCTGCGGACCCCGGGAACTCGAAATCTGCCCCTCCCTGCAGCAGCTGAAGGAGCTGCCGCTGAAGACCACGGCGGAGCAGGACAGCATCTTGAGCCTGTCTGCCCGCTGCCTGCTGCTCACCTGGCGCGACAACGAAGAGCTGATCCTGCGAATCCCTACGCACGAGATCGCCGCCGCCTCCTACCTGCAGGACGACGCGCTGCACCTGCTAGTGCTCAAGACAGGTGCGGCGAGCGGGGACTGGGGGGCGGGGGCGGGGGCGGGGCAGGGGCAGGCAATGTGCCTGTAAAGGAGAGGTACCTGCGGCGGGGGCGGAGGAGATGGAAAAGGCCTGACCATTCTACCCTGAGACCAGGGGCAGGCCGAAGAGGCTCTGGGCAAGCAGACAGTGCCTGAGGTTGAGGATGAAGGTGGGTGGCCTGAGCCTCTACACTGAGGCCAGGTGGTGGAGCACGGAGAGGGTGGAGAAGCCCAAGACCTGAGGCTAAGGCTGGATCCTCAGTTACCACTCGGCTCTGAGGCTAGCGTGGACCCTCGGGCTGGGGGCGGGGCCTGAGTCCGGGGGCGGGGCTGAGGAGAGGCTGAAAGTCAGAATCCAAGGGGGCGGTCCCTGAAACCCGGGACTGGGTCCCCAGTTAAGGCCCCCTCGGGAGGGGACAGCCTGACCACCACCCTCTGCTGAGAGGGCAGGTGTGAGCCCAGGTGGGCAGGCAGCGTGGGAAGCGTGGAAGCCACCTGGCCACACCACCCGGAGGCCAGGGGTGGAGACTGAGGCCGGGGGCGGGCCCGAAAGTGTGGAAGCGGAATGGGCGGGGAACCGCCGCGCTACTTTAAAGCCAGGGGCCAGGCGGCGGTGGAACGCCAGAGCTGCGAGGTCAGGTCCTCCAGGCGGCCTCAGGACGGGGGAAAGGGGGGAGGGTCTCTGAGCCCGGATAACTGCGGCTGACGGTTCCCCGGACTCTCCTAGGTCTGGGCGTGGACCCGGTGCCGGCCGGCGTGGACACCAGCCCTGGCGGCGCAGGACGCGACCCCGGCCCGCCGGGCGCGGCGCTCGAGAAGCGGCGGGTGGGCACCGCGGAGCGGCGCCACACCATCTGCAGCCTGGACTGGCGGATGGGGTGGGGTGGGGGCACAGCGGAGGCCCGGGCCGGGGGAAGCGGTGGCGGCAGCCTGGAGCGCCAGCGCGTCGGGGCGCGGGCGTCGGGCAGCTGGGAGCGGCGGCAGACGTTCAGCGGCAGCTGGGAGCGGCGGCACGGAAGCGGCGGCGGCGGCGGTGCAGGCAAGCCGGGCGGCAGCTGGGAGCGGAGGCAGGCGGGCAGTGGCGGTGGCAGCTGGGAGAGGCGCCATCCCGGTCCCAACCCGCTCGACCCGCAGGACCCCAGCCCCGACGCCTACTGCAACCTGGTCATCCTGGCTGTAGCCAACAGGGTGAGCCCGAGGACAGCCCGCGCCCAATGCCCCGCTTCGGGAACGCTGCTTTCCCCCCACCTTGCCCCCGCCCCACCCACCAGGTTCCTGGGGTCTGCCCCTGTCTTTTCCCTGCACCTACCTCACCTAATGGCTCCTAAACTCCGGACCTGGACACCTCCAGGGCATCTCCCCTTGACTCCTTCAATGGGACGAACTCTCAAAATGGCCAAAACAAACTAGATCTAACCTCCAGTCCGTTCGTTCTCCAGCGTTGTCAGTGTTGGCCCCACCACAGTAACATTCACGAGGACACTAATCACCAGCTTGAATCGAGGGCCAGCTCCTGCCAGACACAGGGCTGCATCAACTCATTTAATTCTCACAGCAACCTCTGGAGGCAAATATTACAACTGCTGTATCCCCATTCTATGGAGAAGGAAACTGAGATCCATAGGTGGCAAGGTCACACAGGAAGCATGTGGTAGTTTTAAGGTTCAAATCCAGGAAATTCAGAGCCAGTACTCTTGGTAACTAAGACAGTCACCCAAGGCAGAAGCCTTCCGCCATTCTTCCTTCTCCTTCCATTTTCCCCTCTTCCTCCCCCACCCTCTTCATTCACCCTTGCTTTTATTCATCCGAACATGTTTATTGAGTGCCAGCTCTGGGTGAGGCAATGGGCTAGGTGTTATGGATACAGACGTGAAAAAGACATCTGGTGTCCATCCTTAGGGAGCTCACAGTCGAGCAGACACCTTCAATTTCTGAGCATTCTAAGCTTTTCCTCTGATCTTGGACCACCAGATCCCTCTGTGTAACGGTGAATGAAACAGATATAGTTCCTATCTAGATGGTGAGGCAGATAATAACCAGTAAACTCAGACGCCACAGCTGTCTCTCTCCCCTTGAAACACTTCCTCACTTGGCTTCCAGCTCTCCACTTTCTCCAGGCTTTTCTCCTACTGAGCTGGTTCCTCCTCTTCTTCAGAAGTTGGAGTGCCTCAGATTATGTCCTTGATGGTCTTCCCTCCTCCATCTATCCTTCATCTACCCATTTCTAGGTGATCTGCATCTGAAGATCTAATGACTGTTTCAAACCCAACACATCCAAAGCTGAGCTCCAAACTCCTCCCCCAAACCCGCTACTCCCTTGGTTTCCCTGTCACAATTAATAGCAGCTGTGTCCTTACATTGGTCAGGCCAAAACCTTGCAGTGGGCCTTGGCTGCCTCTCGTGCTCTGTCTTTCTCACACACACCCCATATCCACTCTGTCGATAAATCCTGTTGGCTCTTATTTTTCAAACATAACCAAGCCTGTAATCCCAGCACTTTGGGAGGCCGAGGTGGGTGGATCACCTGAGTTCAGGAGTTAATAAGACCAGCCTGGCCAACATGGCGAAACCCCGTCTCTACTAAAAATACAAAAATTAGCCAGGCTTAGTGGCGGGTGCCTTTAATCTCAGCTACTCAGGAGGCTGAGGCACGAGAATCGCTTGAACCTGGGAGGTGGAGGTTGCAGTGAGCCAAGATCACACCACTGCACTCCAGCCTGAGCAATAGAGCAAGACTCCATCACAAAACAAAACAAAACAAACCCCATCAAAATCCATTTACTTCTCCCCACCCTTCCCCTGTACCCACCCAGGTCCATGCCCTGTTTTCTCTCACCTGAATCTTGTCACCCTCTGGTTCAGCCCTCGCTGACAATCTCTTCCCCGACACAAAGTGGTCCCATTAACATGTAAGTCACATCATGTCCCTAACTCCACATCTTCCAGTAGCTTCCCATTTCCAGTAGCTTCCCATTTCACTCCAAGTAAAAGCTAACATCCTTACAATTGCTTACAAGGCCATTTGTACTCCAACCACCATGCCCACTTCCTCTGTGGCTGGAAATAGGATTCCAGACAAAGCCAACAGTGTGCCCTGTTCATCCCACTGGACTGTGAGGGCTTTCGGGTACTGAACCTGGCCCAGTGCCGGCCACACAATAGGACTAAGTTGGAATTTGTGGAGTGAGTAAGTAAGTGTAATCCCAGCACTTTGGGAGGCCAAGGCAGGCAGATCACTAGAGTCCAGGAGTTCCAGACCAGCCTGGGCAACATGGCAAAACCCCATCTCTATTAAAAATACAAAAAATTATCTGGGTGTGATGGTATGTGCCTGTCACGCAGCTACTCAGGAGGCTAAGGTGGGAGGATCACCTGAGTTCAGGAAGTTGAGGCTGCAGTGAGCCATCATTGTGCCACTGGGCGACCGGAGTGTGACTCTATCTCAAAAAAAAAAAGTTGCTTTCCAGGGTTGTCTGAGCATCTGGCTTCTTATCTGAGTCATCCTGGTCCCAAGGAGGATATAGGAGTTAGAGTGAAACAAAACTTGGATGCTGGTACTAATGCCATGAACCTGCTGTGTGAGCCTAGGCAAGTCACTTAACCGCTCTAAGTCTCAGCATCTTTGATTATAAAATAAGGATCCTCTTTGCCCTGTCCATTTTGTAGGTTTATAGTAAGGATCAGTCCTGGTTTAATTATTAGGACACACCCACTATCCCAAAATGCCTATCCTGAGTTACATTTTAATTTATTCTTTGGACTTTTTCATTTTTATTTTTTGTATCCAACCATCCATTAGCTTGGGCCTTTTTAGAGACACGACATAGAGAAAAACTTCATGAAGACAGTCTCTTCATCAATTACTGGCTTTCTATGTGTCTTGCTTTAAGGCATAAAGAGGTAAATTCCTATTCAAATTTGCAGTCTCAAAAAAAGTTTTACCCAATAACTTAAACTCTTTCCTTCTATCAGAGACTGAATTTTATTTACCCTGCTTCAATTTTCCACTGAATGCTAGGAAGCTCATATCTAAATATGGCTTCCAGTGTTAGTAACTATATTGAGCCTAAAATTTTGATACATTTAATCATCCCTTCTCCTACTAGCTATTAGGAGAACTGGATTCTAATCCTGACTAATCACTTCCCCTCACTGGGCCTCAGTTTCCATACCTATACATTAAACTAAATTAGGACTTAGAAGGGTATCAGGAAGGCTGACGAATCCTCCAGAAATCTGGGGTACATTTTTCATGGCACAAGAGTTAGAGTTGTTACTGAATTCTATAAAGGGGTTCTAAGATCCAGAGAGTAGCCATAGAATTTTGATGGAAAAAGTCTCAAAAGCCAATTTAAAGGGCTCTATAGATGTGTATCTTTGTGTACATCTTCACACTGTGTTTTAGGAAGCAGGGTAACATCTTGGTCGTTGGTGAGGACCTGAGCTCTCTATCCTCCTCCCTGGGCCAGGACGCTGCAGAGGAGTCCTGCGCACTCATCTGTCAGGTCTTCCAGATCATCTACGGGGACCAGAGTATTGAGTGTGTGGACCGGGCTGGCTACCACTACACATCCACTCCTGAACGGCCGTGGCTCTGCAGCCGCAGTGAGTACCAGAACTCCTGGCCTCCCCTCCTGTGAAACATCCCAAAAAGGCCAGGGGAGGGAAGATGTCCCAGGACTTGGTGTTGATGAAGGTTTTTAGGGTTCCTGATCTCTGCCATAATTACAGTGTACCCCGCAATTGTAGGTGAAATGTCAATTTTCTTTTCTTTTTTTTTTTTGAGGCGGAGTCACCCTCTGTTGCCCAGGCTGGAGTATGGTGACGCAATCTCAGCTCATTGCAACCTCCACCTCCCCGGTTCAAGCAATTCTCTGCCTCAGCCTCCCGAGTAGCTGGGATTACAGGCTTGTGCCACCACGCTCGGCTTTTTTTTTTTCTTTTTAGAGACAGGGTTTCACCAACTTGACCAGGCTGGTCTTGAACCCCTCGACCTCATGATCCACCCGCCTCAGCCTCCCAAAGTACTGGAATTATAGGCGTGAGCCACTGCACCCAGCCATCAGTTTTCATCATGATCTCAAACTTAGCTTCTTCAAAGATGTTTGGATTGCCAAATTCAGAGCAAGCCCCTAGAGTTGAACTCTTCTCTCTCCCTTTTGTTTTTGTGTCCCTGTATTGCAGAAACCTAAGCACATGTATCTCTGCTTACTGAGCCATTGATCCCACTAAGACCCTAAGGCAAAACCAAGATTTCCAGATGGGTCCTTGGATACACTCAAGGACTAGAAGGAGAATGAGACCAACAGAGGCATGTGTTGAGCACCAGTTGTGTGCCAAGCACTGTACCAGTGTGCCATGTCCTCATAGCAACCTTGCCTGTCCTCTTTGTCACTGTATCCTCTGTGCCTAGCATGAGACCGGGTACATCAGATACTCACAAAGAATTTTTTTGAAGGCATGAAAGAACTCTGTGAGGCCGTAGGATTACAGTTTTTTTGTTTGTTTGTTTTTTGTTTTTTGTTTTTTTTTGATATGGAGTCTCACTCTGTCCCCCGGGCTGGAGTGCAGTGGCGCAATCTTGGCTCCACCTCCCAGGTTCAAGCAATTCTCCTGCCTCAGCCTCCTGAGTAGCCGGGACTACAGGCATGTGCCACTATTCCCAGCTAATTTTTGTATTTTTAGTAGAGACGGGGTTTCACCATGTTAATTGGCCAGTATGGTCTTAATATCTTGACCTCGTGATCTGCCCGCCTCAGCCTCCCAAAGTGCTGGGATTACAGGCGTGAGCCACTGTGCCCAGCCAGGATTCCAGTTTTATAGATGAGGACATTAAGGCTCAGATTAGTTAATAAATTACTCAAGGTCACACAGCTGGTAAGTGGCAGAGTGAGGATTCAAACCCAGGTCTGTCTGATTCTGAAGCTTCTATCAGCAACAACCTCACTCCCCATGCTGCCTTCAGGCCCGTGGGTGAATTCCCCCAGCCATTGTCTCTCGCAGCCTGGTACCAGCAACAGAGTGCTGGTTCTTTTCTTCCGAAGACCCTTGCATCTGTGGGAGCTGTGCTTGTTGGGAAGCTGGGTGGGTTCAACTCTCACAAGGATGATGGGCAAATACATTAGATAATTCAACAAATATTTCAACAAATTCATTCATTTAGCAAATATTTATTGAACACCTAGTAGGTCAGATCCAGTGCTAATCCGTAGGTTATTCTGGTGAGCAAAACCAGAGGTGGCCCTGTCTTCATGAAATTTACTTAGTGGAGGCAGGCTGACAGTAATTAAATAAGTACACAAATAAATATATAACCACAGGCTGCACAGGTGGCTCACACCTGTAATCCCCGCACTTTGGGAGGCTAAGGCAGGTGGATCACCTGAGGTCAGGAGTTCGAGACTAACCTGGCCAACATGGTGAAAACCCTTCTCTACTAAAAATACAAAAATTAGCCGGGCGTGGTGGCAGGCACCTGTAATCCCAGCTACTCGGGAGGCTGAGGCAGGAGAATCAACCGAACCTGGGAGGTAGAGGTTGTAGTGAGCAGAGATTGTGCCACTGCACTCCAGCCTGGGCGACAAGAGTGGAACTCTGTCTCAAAAAAATAAATAACCATAGACTGTGCCGGGAGAACGTATAATAAGGAACTGACCCCACCTGGAGGGTAAGGAAGCGACACTGAGTGATCAGAGATCAGAAAGGGTAGGGCTAATAACCAGCTAAATGAGAACAGGACTAGGAAGAGTGCAAGCTCTCCATACTTGGTGTTTCTTTGCTCTGAAGGTTTTCAGATCCTTCCCCTTCACAAATTTCTTTTCCTTCCTTCCTTCTTCCTTCCTTCCTTCCTTCCTTCCTTCTTCTTCTTTCCTTCCTTCTTTCCTTCCTTCCTTCCTTCTTTCCTTCCTTCCTTCCTTCTTTCCCTCCCCCCTCCCCTCCTCTCCTCTCCCCTCCCTCCCTCCCTCCCTCCCTCTCTCTCTCTCTCCCTCCCTCCCTTTCTTTTCTTCTTTTCTTTCTTTCTCTTTCTTTCTTTCTTTCTCTTTCTCTTTCTTTCCTTTCTTTCCTTCTTTTCTCTTTCTTCCTTTCTTTCTTCCTTTTCCGGGTCTTGCTCTGTCACCCAGCCTGGACTGTAGTGGTACAATCATGGCTGTCTGCAGCCTTGACCTCCCAGGCCCAAGCAATCCTCCTATGTCAGCCTCCCAAGTAACTGGGACCACAGGCATGCACTACCGCACCCAGCTAAATTTTTTTGTTGTTGTAGAAATGGGGTCTTTCTGTGTTGTCCAGGCTGGTCTTGAATTCTTGGGCTCAAGCAGTCCTCCTGCCTTGGCTTCCCAAAGTGCTGGGATTACAGGTGTGAGCCACATTTTTTTTTTCTTTTTTTTTTTTGTCTTGCCTGAAACACACAGTGTATAAAATATTCCCTCACATGTTTCCTCATCTGCTGTTCCCAAGGCCCCCCGTGAGGTAGGCAGGGGGGTGGTATTGTCCCCATGTTGGGGAAGTTGAGGATCAGGAGAGGGGAGGGGAGTTCCCCAGGGTCTGCTGTGTGTTGGTGTCAGGGGCAGGACTAGACTTCAGGCTGAGACTGAGGGTGGGGCCTCAGGGAGCAGGGGATGCTGATCCCTGCTTTGCTGCCTCTCACACTCCCTCTGTCTGCTGGTCCTAGGTGAGAGCTGCCGCACAGATGGGACGTATGCCTATGATGCCGACTTCAGCTGCTGCAGCTCCTTGTGAGTACAGCCCCTGTCAGGGACTCCACCCTGCTCCCCTACCCCTGCACAAACAGGGTCACTAGTCTAGAGAGGGTAGGAGAAGGTGACCCAACCTTGCTGAGACACTGGGCACTAACAGGGGGAGGTAAACTGAGCTCCCTGACTCTGGAAACTCACAGGATCTAGGCCCCTGAGAGACCCAGGAGACACCAGAACTCAGATGTGGGTCCACACAGGCCTGTGGTTCTCTCCCAGTCATCCAGGCACAGTGGCCTGCAGAAACCAAAATCATAGATAGCTACATGCCAAAAAATCATTTTGGCTTAATTTTGGTTCCACGTAATAGAAAACTCCCAAAAAGAGTATCTTAAACAAGATAGAACTTTTTTTTTTTCTTATCTTTGACATAAAATAGAGCAGCAATTCAACATTTCATGGTTGTTAGGAGTTCAGGCTTCTCTTTTCCTCACCTACCCTCTTCAGACCTTGCAGCCATCCTCAAGGTCACCTCATGGACCAAGATGGTGGTTGTAGCTCCAGCCATCACAGTAGCATGCTAGGGGCCTCTTTAAAGAGTTCTGCCAGATTCCCACCTGATGACTTCTGCTTATATCTCATAGGCCAGAACTTTGTTACATAGACATCATTAACTGCAAGCAAAGCTGGAAAATTTAGGATTAAAAATATATATATTTCAGGCTAGATGCAGTGGCTCACACCTGTAATCCCAACACTTTGGGAGGCTGAGGTAGGTGGATTGCTTGAGCCCGGGAGTTCCAAACCATCCTGAGCAACATGGCAAAACCTCGTCTCCACCAAAAATACAAAAATTAGCCAGGTATGGTGGCCCACACCTGTGGTCCCAGCTGCTTGGGAGGCTGAGGCAACAGAATGGTGTGAACCCAGGAGGTGGAGCTTGCAGTGAGCTGAGAATGCGCCACTGCACCCCAGCCTGGGCGACAGAGCGAGACTCCATCTCAAAAAAATAAAAATAAAATAAAATAAAATAAATAAATTCAGGCCAGTTGCGGTTGCTCACGCCTGTAATCCCAACACTTTGGGAGGCCAAGGCAGGAGGATCACTTGAGCCCACAAGTTTGAGACCAGCCTGGGCAACATAGGGAGACCCTGTCTCTATTTAAACAAACAAACAAATAAATAAATAAATAAAATGTTAAACAATTCAGTTGGGAACATTACCCAAGGTTCTGTTTAGGATGACCAGCCATCCCAGTTTGCTCAGGAATGAAGGGTTCCCCGGGATATGGGATTTTCAGTGCTAAAACCAAGAAAGTCCTGGGTTACTGGTTGATCACCTAGTCATGTTACTAAGGGCTTCAGTTTGGCATGTAGCAGCCTCTGCCAGTGATATATCCCTTACTGTGTTTTCCCTTTTTAGTGGCAATAGATTTGCCTTCCTCATACTGCGTGCCCTTAGGCTAGTCTTTAAACAACCAGCTATCTACTGGAGAGATAAAATAATGATAATAGTGTTTGAACATTGAGCTTGCTATGTACTAAGTGCTGTTCTATAAAGCACTTTATTTTTTCATCAATATAGTAACATTACAGCAGTTACTGTTTATTGCTTATAGCCCATAATTCTAAGTGTTCTACAAATATTAACTCCTCTAATTCTCATGATGACACCAATTATTATTATCCCATTTTACAGATGGAAAAACTGAGAAATAGAGAAATTAAGTTTAGTTTTCCCAAGGTCAACACCTAGTAAGTTGTAGGTCTGGGATTTGAACAGAAGATGGCTGGCTCCAGAGTCCAGTCCCTTAACCACAAAGCTACACTGCTTCTTTTTAGGTAATAATGGAGGATGGTTCTGGAACAATTTGGAGACAAGGAGTCAGGAGCCCAAGGTTGAATTTTTATTAAGCAATATTTCTTGAGTACCTTCTATGTGCCAGGCACTGTGCTGTATGCTGGGGATACAGATGGACAAAAGACAGAGGGCAAAACTTGGGCCTGTCACATAGTAGGTGTTCAACAAATGAAGAAAACCAAGGTTCCTGCTCTTGTGAAGTTTACAATCTAGCATGGGAGGCAATGAAATCACAATTTAACAGTAACAATCATTAATGATAATAAGTACTAAAGGGAGGCTCAGGGTACTATAAGAGAGGCTGAGGGGGACCCCAACTCAGCTGGAGAGTCAGGAGGGCCTCTCAGAGGTGATGGCACATGAACTGAGGCCTGGAGGATGAAAGGGGGAAGAGCGTTCCAGGTAGAGGGAACAGCAAATCCTGAGCTGACCAGGTGTGGTGGCTCACGCCTGTAATTCCAGAACTTTGGGAGGCTGAGGTGGGCAGATTGCTTAAGGTGAGGCATTTGAGAGCAGCCCGGACAACATGGTGAAACCCCATCTCTACAAAAACTACAAAAATTGGCTGGGTGGCACATGCCCGTAGTCCCAGCTACTCAAGAGGCTGAGGCATGAAAATCACTTGAACCCAGGAGGCGGAGGCTGCAGTGAGCCGAGATCACACCACTGCACTCCAGCCTCAGTGACAGAGCAAGAATCTGTCTCAAAAAAAAAAAATTCTGAACAGGATAGAGCTTAGTGGGTTTGAGGAGCAGCAGGTGGCCACTGTGGCTATGGCAAATGGTGTGAGGGAGAGACTGGTCAAAGAGGATGCTTGGGGGTACCTGGAAAGGCCTTGCATGTCACAGGTAGGCCATGGACTGAGGGAGCATGTTCGACAGAGGTTCTAACTCAACCTAGGGGAATTAGGGAACACTCTCCTGAGGAGATGACATTTAAGATCATGAGATAAATACGAGTTCACTGAGCAAAAGGGAGGAGAAAGGAGGCAATCCAGGCAGAGGGAACAGCAGATGCAAACACCCAGAGGTGAGGAGATAGATGGTAGAGGAAGGAGAAAGGGAGCGGGGTGCGGGGGATGGGGGGGTGAGGGGCGCAGAGCACAGAGAGCAAAGGCAAGCACAGTGAGAGATGAGGCTTGAGAGGTGCCAGGGGTCAGGGTGTGCCAGGCCTTGGAGGCCAGCGTGCAGTCTAGGATGAGGCCTCCTACCTTCAGCCTGCCCGAGGGTGAGGAGCTGGAGGGAGGCAAGTGAAGGCCCTTCTTCCTGTGCCTGCAGCAATGGCTCCCAGGACACCTTTGAAGCGTGTTACAGCGGCACATCCACACCTTCTTTTCACGGCTCCCACTGCAGCAGCAGCGACCACAGCGGTCTGGGCTTAGAGCAGTTACAGGATTACATGGTCACGGTGAGCTGGGGCCGGTGGTGGGAATGGCATAAGCAAAGTCCTGAAGGCTGGAGTAAACATTTTGGGAATTGCACATTGCCGTGGACATAACCTAAGTAGAAGACCTCAGAGGTCAGAGCAGGAGATGAGGTTAGGAGAGTAAACTGAGGCCAGCTTGTGAAAGGCCTTAACTAATGTCAGCTGGCATTAATTGAGTGCCAGGCACCATTCTAAGCATCTTTCATGCATTATTTCTTTTAATATTTTCAACAACACCAAGAGGAAAATGCCATCATTATCCTCACTTTGCAGATGAGAAAAGCAAGCATCATGGAGGTTGTCAACTATCCAAGATCACAGAGCTGATTCAGAGAAGGGGTCAAGATTTGCACTCAGCAGCTTGAGTCCACATCCTATTCTTAGATGCAGCCTAAGGGATCTAGACGTCCTCTGAGTAGCCCATAGGAAGGTTTTACAGAGGAGAGCTGGGCCAAACATGCCCTTAGGGAAGGCTCTGGGCCTTTCAGGCAGGGGTTGGGTGGGGCTGCTCCCTGGGATTGATCTTGAATGGTGTCCCCCACATAGTTGCGGAGTAAGCTGGGGCCCCTTGAGATCCAGCAATTTGCGCTGCTGCTGCGGGAGTACCGGCTGGGGCTGCCCATCCAGGACTATTGCACAGGCCTGCTGAAGCTCTATGGAGACCGGCGCAAGTTCCTCCTCCTCGGTGAGTGCCCCCTGCACCCCCAGAGGTCAGCCAGGGCACCTGCTTGGTCCTTGCCATCCCAGTCAGGCACCCGGGTGCGAATGTTTTCTCCTTATCCTTCAGCCTCTGATGAAACCCAGATCATGAGATTCGCAGGGCAGATGAGGAGCTCAAGGTGCAGAGTAGGGAAAGGACTTGTCAGCACTGGGAGACACTGTTGATAAGAAGAACTAAGCAGTGGTGTGGCCATTTCATCTGCACAGCAAAGCTGGGAGAGGGACTGATTCTTCCCCATCTTACCCCATGCAGAAGCTGAGGCTCAAAAAGGCTAAAAAACATGTCCAAGGTCACACAGCTAGTAAGGAGGGCTAATCATAGGAGGAATAGTATGAATAAGCTGACATGTGCTTGGCAGTTACCATGTGCCAAGCATCATCTGATTGAATGCCCCCATTCTGAGAAGTAGATACTATTATTGGTCCCCATTTTGCAGGTGAGGAAGCTGAGACTCAGAGTAACAAAGTAAAGGACTGAGGTCACATAGCTAGTAAGTAGGAATGGAAATAAACTGTTTACAGGGCGCTCAGTATGTGCTGAGTACCTTGTTATTTAATCCTCACATCCCTACCCAGAGAACAGGTGCAATTATCTCAGTTTTACAGGTGAGGAAAATGAGGTTCAACATAATTAATCAATGGGAATGTAATGATGGTACTAATAATAACAACAAAAATAGGCCTGGCGAGGTGGCTCACACCTGTAATCCCAGCACTTTGGGAGGCTGAAGCTGGCGGATCACTTGAGGTCAGGAGTTCAAGACCAGCCTGGCCAACATGAAACCTTGTCTCTATTAAAAATACAAAAATTAGCAGGGTGTGGTGGAGTGCGCCTGTAATCCCAGCTACTTGGGAGGCTGAGGCATGAGAATCACTGAACCCAGAAGGCGGAGGCTATAATAATAATAAAAGTACAGTAATGTAGTATGTAGTGAGCATTCACTGTGTGCTGAGCGCCCTGCTGTTATTAGCTGGCTCAGAGAGTTAAGGACCTTGGGCAAGGCCACACAGCCAGTGAGTGACAGCAGGGATTTGCACCCTGATCTGCAGAGAGGACGCTTCACCTGTGGGAGGGAAAGGGGCCGTGCCCTGAGGACTCACCACGTCCCTCCGCTCACAGGGATGCGGCCCTTCATCCCGGACCAGGACATCGGCTACTTCGAGGGCTTCCTGGAGGGCGTGGGCATCCGCGAGGGCGGCATCCTCACTGACAGCTTCGGCCGCATCAAGCGCAGCATGAGCTCCACGTCGGCCTCTGCGGTGCGCAGCTACGATGGCGCAGCGCAGCGGCCCGAGGCACAGGCCTTCCACCGGCTGCTGGCTGACATCACGCACGACATCGAGGCGCTGGCCCCCGATGACGACGATAACGACGATGAGGATGAGCCCCGGGGCTCCAGGGGTGGGAGCGACGCCGCTGAAGACAACTACCTGTAGCCACCGCCCCTGCGGACGGTGTGGCCCCGCAGCCCACCTCTGAGTCTCAGCTTTGCCTGGGCGACCCTATCCCCGGGGGAGACCCTATCCCCAGGGCCCACTCATCACACCTGGCGGGGGCGGGGGCGTCTTCACTCCAGGGTCTCGCTCCCTGCCTTTGGGGCCCGGGACCCTGCAGTACCGAGAGTGTCCTGCAGCAGGTGAGCGAAGCCGGGCCCTAAAGACCGGGGCAGTCACCCGGGGCTCCCGTGCCGCTCTGCCGGGCTGGGGCTGGGCAGCGATCCTGCTTTGTCCCAGTAGCCCAGGGGGGTCGGCCCCGGAACACCTCCTCCCCGGGACGCCGCAGCTTTCTGGAGGCTGAGGAAGGCATGAAGAGTGGGCTCCACCTGCTGGCAGACTGAGAAAAGAATTTCCAGAACTCTGTCCTATTTTACAGATTGCAAAACTATGGTTCAAAAAGAGGGGAAGGGGCTTGAGGGAATCTCCTGATTCTCCTTATATGACCTCAAACTGACCATACTAAAGAGTGTAGAAGGTCTTTTTAAGGCTCTAAATGTCAGGGTCTCCCGTCCCCTGATGCCTGACTTGTACAGTCAGTGTGGAGTAGACGGTTTCCTCCACCCAGGGTTGACTTGGGGGCGATCTGGGTCCCATTCTGGCCGCAAGACCCCAAGCAAGGTGTTCCTTCAACTCTTGGATTTGGAGCCAGGCCAACCTGGAGCCTCCATCTGGTTAGTGTCATAACCTCTGTGTGCTCCCATTTCCCCATCTGTCCAGTGAGCTCAGCCCCCATCCACCTAACAGGGTGGCCATAGGGATTACTGAGGGTTTAGACCTTAGAGCTGAGTCTAGCACACGATAAGTGCCCCATAAATATTCCTTTCCGCATCAAACATTTTCTGACTCAGTTTACCTTTCTTGCCTGGTAATAAGCAAAAGATGCCTAGGTGCATCTTACCGCAACTGAGGTGGGGGTGAGCTATTCAGAAGACCCTCAGGGGAGCTCACTGTTTGGGAATAAGGAACAATACTTGTCCCCTTGCAGCCTTGTTACAGCCTAGCTCTGTGCTCAAGTCCCAAACCAGAAATAGCCAAGACTCCATAGGCAGCCATCTGGGAGTCTGGGGTAGCCAAAGAAATACGAAGGCAGGGTTGGGGAGGTAGAGAAGTCAGGATGAGGACAGCATTCAGCACAGCCTGAGTAAAGGCTGGAAAGCTAAAAGGGATGAGGCCTGAGGAGACCAGAGACCCACACAGGAGAGCCAAAATGTGTTTGTAAAACCTTCCGTGGCCAGACACATTGTACACACCATAAAATAGGTACTGTTAGCTGTTTTCAAAAAATATTATTAGGACTCCAGGTCAAAGAGTTCCATAATTCATACTTGGTTTGTGGTAAATGATCATCCCATTATCACTGGTCCATGTAGGGCCCTTCTGATGTTTTACCCTCTCCCAATCCACATGTTCCCCACGCTCCTTTTTCCTCTTTACCATGAACATCTAACTCTATGTGCTGATATATGTCCCTGGACGTAAACTACACAGTGCTTTGTGTATGTGTTTGCATAAATGGTATTATATATAAGAATTTCATTCTATTGCTTCTTCTATAATTTTTTTAATTTAAAAAAATAAGAAAAGTTTTAGAGACAGGTTTTTGCTGTCACCCAGGCTGGACTGCAATGGTGCAATGACAGCTCACTGCAACCTCCAACTCCTGGGCTTAAGTGATCCTCCCACTTCGCCTTCCCAAAGTGCTGGGATTAATGGTTGAACCACCATGCCCAGCCACCCTAACATGTTTTAAATACTTACCTATGTTGCTGTTGAAAAATCTCCCTGTTGCATCCAACTGTTGCAAAATATTTCAAGCTGAGCATCCACTGTTTTCTTTATCCATCTCCCCAGAGATGAACACCCAGGTTACTTCCAACTCCCCCTTACCACAAACAACACTGTGATGAACATTTTTGTACATGAAGCTTATGGGCCTATGTGAGCATTTCTTTGTGCTCTAAACCCAAGAGTGGAATTACTAGATCATAGGCAGGTTTTACATTTCATTAACTTCTTCCAGAATGGCTTTCACCAATAGTGAGTGAAGGATGCTGTTTCCCCACATCTTCATCAGGTTTTTCATTATCTGATTTTGTAACTTTGCCTTCAGTTTGGGTGTAAGGTGGCAAGTTGTTTTAATTTGCATTTCTCTCTTAATCCTGAAATTATAACTTCCTTCTGTACTTAGCCATTTGTGCTTTCTTTTCTGTGACTTCCTTATTCATATCTTTTGTTCATTTCTTACTGGGCTTCCTGTCTTTTTCTCATTGATTTGCAAGAGTAGCTTATAAATTTGAGATATTAATCCCTTTTGGATGTTGATGTTCCAGGTATATTCACCTAATATATTTGCTTTCTGTCAAGTTTATCTGTGACAGTACTCAAACTTCAGCAGGCATCAGAATCTCCTGGAAGGCTTGCTAAAACACAGATGTCTGAGCCCTACTCCGATAGATTCTCCATAAGAGAAGGGGAAGGGCCTGAAACTTCGCTTTTTCTTTTCTGTGGGGACAGAGTCTCGCTCTGTCACCCAGGCTGGAGTGCAGAGACGCAATCTCAGCTCACTGCAACCTCTGTGCCTCAGCCTCCTGAGTAGCTGGGATTACAGGCGTGCACCGCCATGCTTGGCTAATTTTTGTATTTTTAGGGGAGATTGGGTTTCACCATGTTGGCCAGGCTGGTCTTGAACTCCTGACCTTAGGTGATCCACCCACCTTGGCCTCCCCAAGTGCTGGGATTACAGGCATGAGCCATTGTGCCCAGCCAATAATTTGCATTTCTAATAAGTACCCAGGTGATGCTGATGGTCCAGGGACCCCTCTGAGAACAACTGATTTGTGATGGCTTCCATTGGATAAACTTGTCCTATTGAGCAAATTCCTTAATTTTGAGGTTGTCGATTTTATTTCTTTTCATTTTCAGGATGAAGGAACTGGAGTTCAAGAGGTGAAGTGAATACCCCAAGGTCACACAGTGAGGTGGGCTTTGGACTCGTCTGGCTAACCCAGAGCCCATGCCCCTAGCTTCTCTACTGTCCTGTCTCTGAGACTTTGGGATGTAGTGGCTGTAGCCTGAGGCATTTGGACCTGGGGCTACAGGGAGCCTTAGTAAGTTCCTGAGCGAGGCAGCAGGAGACGCAAAAGTTGGTTGGGTAGGGACAGGGGCCAAAGATATAGTACTACCTCTTAAAGGCCTTGGGGCTTTGCAAGAAAAGCTCAGAAACTGCCCAAAGTCCTAGCCAGAGCACAGTGACAGGGCTGCTGAGAGGCACTGGGACAGACAGTTCTTACCCCATAGCTCCGGGGATGGGGCAATTTCCCTCACACCCCAAGGAAGTCCCCACCCACTCCGGAACTACCTTCTTACCAAAGCCATGTAACCCCTTAGTTCCTGGGGTCCAAAGGGCACTGGCTGGGGCAAGCCAGGCACTGAGTATGGAGACTCTGGCCACACTTCCTCCTGTAGCATCTAGAGACCCTGCCAAGAATTGCTTCCCTTCTTGGTTCAGTTCCTGACATCACAAGAGGGGAAACCCCCCTAGGGGTGGGATAGTTGGTTCCCAAGGACTGCTGGGGTAGTGCAAGTATAGAACTTCCCCACCAGCTGGATCCCCTGGGGATGGTCTTGGCCCAAAGGTGAGTGGTAAAATTATCTCCAGCTGCCCCTAGATGGACGCTTCTCCCAAGGCGAGGCCCTGAAACTTCCTACCCACTCCCCACTTCCACCGGCAGCTCCCAGCAGTCCTTCCCAACTCTGTGCTAAGGAGAAGGAGTCCCGGGGCCACTGTCATTCAGCTGCCAAGCATTTAGAGGGCACTTGCTCTGTGCCAGGCATTGCACAAGACACTAAAGGGAGATACAGCACAGTCTGCCCACTCAGGGGCACACTGATGGGGAAGACAGTCCCCAGATAGTTACAGCACAAAGTTCTCAATTGTAAAGTCAAAGAGTGAGACACCAGCTCTTTCTGGCGAAGCAGGAAAAGGTTTCACAGGGGAGGTGACCCATGAGCGAGAGCTTGAAAGACAAGGTTTTGGTGGATGGACAATAGAAGGGAGAGCCCTCCAGATGAGGACCCAGCACAAGCAAAGGCAGGGGAGCTTGAAGGAGCATGGCACACCCAGGACTGGCAACTGGTTAGCACTGGTGCAGCACTTAGGCTCCCTGGCCAGAGGGTCGGAGAGTTTTGAATCCGAACTCTGCCATCTGCTTGTCGGGTGACCTTTGGAAAGCCCCTAAAATGTCCCTGGGTCTTGGTTTCCTCATCTGTAAAGTGGGGTTGATAATAGCCTCACCCTCGTAGATCCCATAGATTGTTGTGAGTCTTAAGATATTTCACATAAAAGTACATGTAGAAAGGGCTCAATCAGTGACCGTTGTGATTGCTGGAGGAACACGGAGTGTGTGAGGTGGGAGACAAGGTGGGTGGGTAGGAGTTGCAGGAGAGGAAACCAGAGAAGTGGGTAGATTAGAAGCCCCTTGAAGGGCAAGCTAGGAAGCGCAGGCAATGGGAGGCGATCTAATGTTTGTTGTTGTTGTCATTGTTGTTATTGTTGTTTGAGGCGGGTTCTCTGTCACCCAGCTGGAGTGCAGTGGAACAACAATCGTAGCTCACTGTAGCCTCCAGCTCCTGGGCTCAAGCCATTCTCCCACCTCAGCCTTCAAAGTAGCGGGATTACAGGTGTGCACCACGACACCTGGCTATTTCTAAAATTTTTTGTAAAGACGGGCTCTCTTTATGTTGCCCAGGATGATCTTGAACTTCTGAGCCCAAGGGATCCACCTGCCTGAGCCTCCCAAAGTGCTGAGATTACAGGCGTGAACCAGGGTGCCCTGCCTGGGAACAAGCCAGGGAACCTACATTTTTTGAAGCAAATCAAGCTGCTGGAGAGGAGGATCAATAGGAAAACAGAGGAGCGTCTGGAAGCAGCGACGTGGGGAGAAGCCTGGAACCAGGACCACATGAGAGAGAGACCTGACTGAGCTGGGGTAAGAGGAAGGAAGAGGAGAGAGTAGGTTCAAAGAGGAAGGGAGAGAAAGAGAACTCTGCCTACCCCCACCCCCACCCAGAAATAGTAGCCCCTCACATTCTTTGACCAAATTCATTCATTCATTCATTCATTCCACAACCATTTATTTAGCATTTAAACCCTGGCCTCTTGGAGTTTACATTCTAGGAGTTTATATTACTATTAAATAATGTTACTAGGCGCTTCCAGATACAGTAACCACCCAATCAGGCCTAAATGGCCAGAAATTGATGGCCGTCTTGGTGGGTCCTCCTACTTGACTTGTTGCTTATCCTCAGGTATTTGAGAGCAGGGGCAGAGGGGTCTTAAAGCCAGGCCAGCCTGTTCTGCCCACTTCCTACCTTGGGGAGTTCACTGCCTCCTGTGGCAGCCCCTTCCATCCAATGCAAGAGCTAATATCCACCTCCTTGTCCCCCTACTCCCTGCCTGCCGTCCCCAGGGCCCACCCCCCGGCTTCTAACATCACCTTTAAGAGCCCTACACAGTATTCCCAATGCCTCAGCCATTGGGCAGCCCTGCAGCAATGTGCAGAAAATGACGCAATCTGCAGAAACTTCTCATTTATATCTAAAAGCAGCCTGTTCTCCTCAAAAAAAAAAAAAAAAAAAATTCAAAGTCTATCATGCGGACAAAGGGGTAGTGCATTTGATGTGTAAAGACCTACAAGTAAATAAGACCAACAACCTAATAGAAAAATAGGCAAATTATTTATACAGACAGTTCACAGAAAATACAAATGACTCTAAAACGTGTGACAAGATGTTCAACCTCACTCAAAAGATAAATGCAAATTAACACCGAGCAACCATTTTTCAATTAAGAGACTGGCAAAGTTTGGAAAAGTGTGATCACTCACTATGTGGGTGTAGGTGTGAGGAAACAGACTCTCACACATTCCCGGTGGGAGAGCGAGTTGGTATAAACCCTACTGAGCAATATCTACCAGGATGCATGAGCCCTTCGATGCAGCAATTCCACTGCCAAGAATTTCTCCGACATTTATACCCACACAAGTGGAAACCAATGTACAAGGAAAGTCATTGCAGCTTTGTCTCTAAGAACAAGAGTTTGGAAATAAACCAAATGTTCAGTGATAGGGGTCTGGTTAAATGAACTGTGGCTCATGCAGGCAATAGAATACCATGCAGCCATAAATAAGAACAAGGTCGCTCTGTGTACTGATACAGAATTATTTCCAAGATAGAGTAAGTGAAAAAAAAACAAAGGCAAAGTACAGAACAATGCACTTTGAATAGTGCTGTCTTTTTGTTTAAGGAGGTGGGAAATGTCTTATAAGTATAGAATAGTTCTGGAAGGTACACAAAACAAGTTATAGTTGTGCCTCTGAGCTGGAGGAGTGTGTGGCTGTAGAATAAGGAGGGAAGGAGACTTTCTTTGCATGATGTGTCCTAAATGTTATGTCATGAATATCAATTACAGCAAAGCAATTTTTTAAAAACCACTATTCCAGTATTGTGGTATTTACTGAACTCTGTAGACACCATCTGTTTCCATAGCTGTCTGACCCCTCCAACCCCACCCCTACTCCCAACACTCACACACACACACACACACACACAGAGACAGAGACAAAGAGACAGAGAGAATAGAAAGAGACAGAGAGAGAGAGATCTTGGAAGGGGAGGCTGGTTCTGACTCATTCCTACACTCCCTGGAGCTCAGCACAGCACCCAGCACAGAGCCTCCTGCCAACAGTCATGTGAGTGAACTATCTTGGAAACAGATCCCCCAGTCCCAGTCCAGGCTTCAGATGATTTCTCACCAGGCTGACATGTTGACTGCAGCCTCATAAGAGATCCCAAGCCAAAACCACTGAGCTAAGCTACTTCCACATTTCTGACTTACAGAAACTCTGTGAGATAATAAATGTTGGTCAGGTGCAGTGGCTCGCACTTGTAATCCCAGCAATTTGGGAGGCTAAGTTGGGAGGATTGCCTGAGGCTAGGAGTTCAAGACTAGCCTGGGTGACATAGTGAGACCCTGTCTCCATTTTTTAAAATAGTTATAATTTTTTAAATCTCAGTCTTACTCCTTCTGTATGTTTATACAGTTTTAAGTTGCTAAATTTTGGGTAATCTGTTACACAGCAGTATATAACTAATGTAATCAGCAAAGGTTTGTTTTTATTTTGTTTTGTTTTTGTTTTTTCTTGTTTTGTTTTTGTTTTTGAGACCATCTCGTGCTGCCGTCCAGGCTGGAGTGCAATGGGGTGAACATAACTCACTGTTACCTTGACCTCCTGAGCTCAAGCAATCCTCCCGCCTCAGCCTCCCATGTAGCTGGGACAATAGGCATGCACCACCATGCTTGGTTAATTTTGTTATTATTATTATTATTGTACAGTTGGGGGTCTCACTTTGTTGTGTAGGCTGGTCTCAAACTCCTGGGCTCAAGCAATCCTCCCACCTCAGGCTCCCAAAGTGCTAGGATTAGAGGTTTGAGCCACCCTGCCTGGCCACAATAAATAAGCCTTTATTAAGCATTTGATTTGTATCATTTCCGTGGTGACTGCAAAAGAAAGAGACATGGTCCTGCCCTTAGGGGAGCAAGCCACCTGCACATTCATTCCTAGACTCATTCCTTCCTTCAACATTATTGAGCATTTAATATATACCTGGCTCTGTGCTGAGTGTTGACCCATAAGATGTCAGCAATAAAAATACACCACAGAGGCCTGTAGTCCCAACTACTTGGGAGGCTGGGGTGGGAGGATCACCTGAAACCAGGAGTTCAAGGCCAGCCTGGGCAACATAGTGAGACCTGCTCTCTAAAAAAAAGTATGTGTGTGTATATATATATGTAAGTATATATATATATATGTGGGTGTATATATGTATATATGCATATATATGTATGTATGTACATGCAAATATATGTATGTATATATGCATATATATGTATATATACACACATACTGTAGAACAAGAGGGAACTTTCTAGAGTGATAAAAATGTATCTCTTAATGGGATTTAAGTTACATAAATATATATGCATTTGTAAAAACTCAGCATATGAACATTTAATCTTTTGCCTTCTGCCTGTAAATTTACATTAAAAGAAAACTACTGTAAACAAATATTGAAATTGAACTCTAGTTAATAATATGTGTGCTGAAGTAATTTCCTCAAAATGCATTTTAAAAGATGAATTGATGGACAGATAGATGGACAAACGTAGTTAAAGCAAGTAAAATGTTAATGGTAGAATGTAGGTGGTGAGAATAGGTATTTTGTTGTAAAAGTCTTTCAATTTTGCTGTGTATTTGGACGTTTTCATAATAAAATGTTCAGAAGAAGGAACCCTTGATAACCATATATTCCAATTCCTTCATTTATTATCATTATTTTAGTTCCATAAATAAAAACAATACATTTTAGTTAAGAAAGAAAAGAACAGGGAGAGGAACATCACACACTGGGGCCTGTTGGGGGATGGGGGGAAAAGGGAGGCAGAGCATTAAGATAAATACCTAATGCATGCGGGGCTTAAAACCTAGATGACAGGTTGATAGGTACAGCAAACCACCATGGCGCATGTATACCTATGTAACAAACCTACATGTTCTGCACATGTATCACAGAACTTAAAGTAAAAAAAAAAAAAAGAAAACAGAAAAAGACCCCCCCCCACCACCAATTTCAATGTTCCTTTCCTCTTCAGTGACAACCTCTGTTTCTTGTTGGCTGTTTAGCTTCCAGACTTTTATCTATGCATTTACATACATGTAGAGGTAAACACAAAACCATGTTATTTTAAAAAGGAATGTACTATGTGACTCTGAAAGAATGTTTTGGGGATCTCTCCATGATAATTAATGCACATCACCCCAGTTTCAAATTGCTGAGTAAGGATGTGTCTTCCTCTTTGAGATTCAGGCTCAGAGAAGAGTTTGTCAGGCACACACAGCAAGTTAAAAGAGCTGGGACTCCAGCTTACTCTCCTAGTCCCAGGCCTGGGCGCTAGCATGTCCACCACTGAATGAGGGGCAGAGCCACACCCAGGCCCTTTTTTTTCTGGCAGAATGCAGTGGGCAGGTCCAGCCCTGCCCCTGGGAGAAGACCAGCCTGGGCTTGGGTGCACCGGACCCAGGAGGAAGTCCGCAAAGCACTTCCTCTTTTCTTAGCCTCCAGAGACACTGGGGGAAGAGAAGAGGGGTGTTGTGAAACTGAACAGTACCCCAACCGCCCTGGGGGGACCTGTCAGCTGGGGGTAGCCATGCAGCTGGGGGCAGAAAAACAATTTCATGGACTCCCCAAGCACCGCCCCCCTGTCCCCACCCAGTCTCACCCTGCCCCTGAGCAGGAGGTCTGCAGCCTCCAGGATGATACTTGGGGTAGGTAAGCTTGGAAGGCACTCATAGGCCAGCCTTGTTCAGTCCTGCCCAAGTCCCACATGAGTTGGCCCCAGTGCCTACCAGCTGCTGCTGCTTCTTCCAGCCTCCTCTTCCAAATATGGTATCTGTCTGGGCCTTCAGGCACCGACAACATGGAAATGTTTACAGTTCCTCAAACAGGTCAGACTGTTTCCCTCTCAAGCCTTTGTCAGGTTGTCCCTTCTGTCTGGAACACCCTTTGCCCTGATCTTCCACTGGCATCCGTTAAGCCTCAACTCATATCACCTTTCTTTTTTTTTTTTTTTGTAAGACCGGTCTCCCTCCATTGCCCAGGCTGGAGTGCAGTGGCATGATCTCAGCTCACTGCAACCTCTGCCTCCCGGATTCAAGCAATTCTCCTGCCTCAGCCTCCCAAGTAGCTGGTATTAAAGGCGCCCACCATCACGCCTAGCTAATTTTTGTATTTTTAGTAGAGACGGGGTTTTGCCATGTTGTCCAGGCTGGTCTCTAACTCCTGACATCAGGTGATCGCCCACCTCAGCCTCCCAAAGTGCTGGGATTACAGGCGTGAGCCACCGTGCCTGGCCCATATCACCTTTTTCAAGAAGTCCTTGTCACACTCAGTCTCCTTGCTACTTGGTCCTACAATATCATGGGCCTCTCTCTCTCTCTCTCTAGTGGCATTTTCCACTCTGTGTCTAAGTTATTGGTTAAATGAGTGTCTTCATAAATGTACTGAAAGTTGCTTGAGGGCCAAAACCCTCTTCTCCGTTTTTGTGCTCCCAGACCTCGGCAGAAATGCACGTGGTAGACCCTTAATACGTATTAATGGAATTAAAGAATGAAAGGTTTAGATGCCAGCACTGTCACTATCACTCACTGGCTGTTCCTAAACTCTGAGCTTAAGTTTCTTCCTCTGTAAAATGGGCAGGTGAATAGTATCTGCATGGAATTTGCAACATAGTAGAGGAGACAGAGAATCAACAGGTGAACATACAAATACGTACCATAGTGCCTGATGGCGACACATTCTCTGGAGAAAAATAAGGCTGAGTGGGAGTTAAGGAAGACTGGAGGAGGGAGGAGCTTTCTAAGGCGGTTGGGGACCTCACAGGGGCTCTTGAGCATTTCTCAAGGGTTAGTCTCCCCTGATTTTCATTTGCCCCTTTTGGAAATGTGGGGAGCAGTGAACTCCTGCCTGGGAGGGTGTAGCTATGAAATAAATGCTGGCTACTTTACAAATAAAAGGGGAAATGGTTGAGCTCTGAAATAATGATTGTGGCTAATGATTGTGGCTCTCTCTCCCATCCCTCAACATGTTTTGAATACAGAACAATCAACAGTGGTCCCAAAGAATTTGAAATATGAAATGCAAATGCCCTCTGGAAATAGGAAAATACTTTTTTTTTTTTTTTTTTTTTTGAGACGGAGTCTCACTCTGTCGCAGGGGCTGGAGTGCAGTGGCCGGATCTCAGCTCGCTGCAAGCTCCGCCTCCCGGGTTCACGCCATTCTCCTGCCTCAGCCTCCGGAGTAGCTGGGACTACAGGCGCCCGCCACCTCGCCCGGCTAGTTTTTTGTATTTTTTAGTAGAGACGGGGTTTCACCGTGTTAGCCAGGATGGTCTCGATCTCCTGACCTCGTGATCCGCCCGTCTCGGCCTCCCAAAGTGCTGGGATTACAGGCTTGAGCCACCGCGCCCGGCCGGAAAATACATTTTTGAAAGAGCCAACCTCTGACCTAGTGCAAAGCGAAGCTTACATTGTGTTCTAGCTCCTGCCCTCCTTCCAGGATGGAGCCCTGGGTCCCTTCCTGCATTCTGCATCTCTATATTCCTCAACTTCCTGGGCACAATTACTGCATTTTGTGAAATGGTTACAAACATAGCTGTCAGAGGCACACTGGAGGCACGTGCACGTGGGTTCTTCAAATCCCAGCTCTGGCCCTTATTGGCTGTGTGACCTCGGGCAAGTGTCTTTACCTCTCTGAGCAACTCTTTTATAGTCATCCCTACTTATAAGACAGAAAATGAGATAATGTAATTGAGGGCAACCTCAATTACATTGGTGCAGGAGGTACTCTTATTCTACTATGCAGGGGAGGAAATGGGCAGAGAGGACCTACCCAAAGTCACAGCTAGTGAGAGGTAGTCAGTCCAGCCTCTGTGCCTTTGTTCCCACGCTCTTCCACCCCTGGCTCCACAGTCAAATGCACACCCGGAACACCTTTCTTGACTTTTCATCCCCTAAAAATCCCAGGCAGCGTCAATTCTATCTCATCCATGAAGTCTCTGATTGTATTTTCCATTGACTTTATTTTATTTTGAATAGCTAATATATTTAAGTAGTTCAACATTCAAGAGTACAAAAGATACTATGCAGTTCCCCTTCCTGGAAGAAACCGCTGGGACTGTTTGCTATGTGTGCCCTTCTTGACTTGGCCTAGCCATATGCTAGTGTGTTTGTTCTGTTATTCTGCACAAATAGTGAAATACAATAGAAGCTGTTGGATGCCTCAATTTTTTTCCACATTTACAGCTATATTTTTGCATTGTTGTGTATTAGTACATAAGGGGCTTCCTCCTTCTTTTGTAAAAAGCATTTTTATTGAATTATAAATTTACATACTATACAATTCACCTGTTTAAGCTTTACAATGCAATGATTTTTAGTATATTCAAAGTGTGCAACCATCACCACAATCAATTTTAGAACATTTTCATTACCTACCCACCAAAAACACCCTGTACTTCAGCCACTTCTTATTTCTCCTCAGCTCCCAGCCCAATGCAACCAATAATCTCATTTTTCTTTTTCTTTTAAGTAGAGATGGGGGTCTCAGCATGATGCCCAGGCTGGTCTTGAACTCCTGGGCTCAACTGATCCTCCTACCTCAGCCTCCAGAGTGGCTGGGACTACAGGCATGTGCCACTGTGCCCAACCTCTTTTCTGTTTCTATAGATTAGCCTGTTCTTGACCTTTCATATAAATTGGATTTTATGATATGTGGTATTTTGTGATCAGCTGCTTTCATTTGGCATAACGTTTTCAAGGTCCATCCATATCATAGCCTGTATCAGTACTTCATACCTCTTTATTGCCAAATAATATTTCATTGTATGGATATGCCACCTTTATCCATTGAGGGACATCGAAGTTGTTTCCACTTTTTGGCTATTATGAATAATGCTGGTATGAAGATTTTATGTGCAGAACTTTGTGTAGAAATATGTTTTCAAATTTCTTGGGGATATACCTGGGCGTGGGATTGCTGGGTCATAGGGTAATTCTATGTTTAACTTTTTGAGGAACTGCCAGACTGTTTCCCAAAGCAGCTGCTCCTTTTACATTTCCACCATCATTGTATGAGGTGGAATCTCTCCATATGCTCTCCATATTCTCATCAACAATTGTTATTATCTGCCTTTTTAAATTACAGCAATTCTAATGGATGTGAAGTAGAATCTCATTATGGGGTTGATTTGCATTTCTCTAATAACTAATGATATGAAGCACCTTTCCATGTGCTTATTGGCCATTTGTATAGCCTCTTCAGAGAACTATCTATTCAGATCTCTTGCCCACTTTTAAATTGTGGAATTTTAAATTATTGAGCCATCCTATTTATATATTCAGGACCCCAGTCCCTTTTCAGATCTGTGATTTGCAAATATTTCATCCCATTCTGTGGGTTGTGTTTTCATTTTCATGATAGTATCACTTGCAGCACAAGTTTTTAATTTCGATAAAGTCCAATTTATCTATTTTTTCCTTTTGTCACTTGTATCCCATCTAAGAAGAATTTGCCTAGCCCAAGGTCATGAAAATTTCCTTCTTTGTTTTCTTCTAAGAGTTTTACAGCCTGGGAAACATGGCAAAACTCCTTCTCTACCAAAAATACAAAAAAATTAGCCAGTGTGGTGGTGTGTGCCTGTGATCCCAACTGCTCAGGAGGTTGAGGTGGGAGGATCGCTTGAGTCTGGGAGATGGAGGTTGTAGTGGCCAAGATCGCACCACTGCACTCCAACCTGGGTGACAAAGTGAAACCCCATCTCAAAAAAAAAAAAAAAAGAGCTTTATAGTTTTAGTTCATACACTTGGATCCTTAGATCTACGATCCACTTTGGGATCCAACTTCATTCTTTTGCATGTGAATATTGAGTTGTTCCGGTACCATTTGTTGAAAATACTATTTTTTTTCCCACTGTTGAATTGTTTTGGCATTCTTGTTGAAAATCATTGGTCCTAAATGTGAGGGTCCATTTCTCCACTCTCAATTCTGTCCCATTGACTTATATTTCTCTTCTTATACCAATACCACATTGTCTTGATTACTGTAGCTTTGTAGTAAGTTTTGAAAACCAGGAAGTGCTAGTTCTGCAACTTTGTTGTTCTTTTCAAGATTATTTTGGCTGTTCTAGGTCCCTTGCATTTCCATATGAATTTTAGGACCAACTTGTTTATTCCTGCCAAAAAAACAGAAAAAGGCAACTGGGGTTTTGATAGGGATTGTATTGATCAATATGGGGAGTACTATCATTAACACTATTAAGTTTTCCAATCCATGAACATGAGATGTCTCTCCCAACCCATGGGATGATTTTATTTAGGTCTTAAGTTTCTTTCAAGGATGTTTTCTTGCTTTCAGAGTATATTGTTAAACTTTTAAAAATTTATTCCTAAGTATTTTATTCTTCTGGTGATATTATAAATAAAATTGTTTTCTTAATTTCATGTTCAGATTGTTTATTACTAGTGTATAGAGATACATTTTTTTTTTTTTTAAATACGGAGTTTCACTCTTATGGCCCAGGCTGGAGTGCAATGGCGCAATCTCAGCTCACTGCAACCTCCACCTCCTGGGTTCAAGCGATTCTCCTGCCTCAGTCTGCTGAGTAGCTGGGATTACAGGCGCCCACCACCACACCTGGCTAATTTTTGAACTTTTAGTAGAGACAGGGTTTCACCACAGCACCCAGCTACAATTTGTTTTTATATGTCCTTATTATTTTTGACAACTGCTTAGTATTCGATTATTTTATTAAGATTTCTTTTCCCACACCCCAAATCATGGGCTTTTACGTTATTTTCTGTCTTTTCCTAGTAAAAGAAGTGCTGCAATGATTCTCCTGTACATACCACAAATTCTCTTGGGCATTCTGATGTTTTCTCTCTCTGAGCTCCTTTAGTCGTCAACTGCTACCACTCTGACCCAAGCTCCCATCATCTTGCCCTTGGATGATTCTCTCCCTGCTTACTGGTTTCCCTCCTTTCCCTTGCCCCTCCAATTCATTCCCTACCTAGCAGCCAGACAGATCCTGTGAAAACATAAGTTTGGCTCACTCCTCTGTTTAAAACCCTCCAACAGGGCTGGGCGCGGTGGTTCACACCTGTCATCCCAGCACTTTTGGGAGGCTGAGGCAGGCGGACCACCTGAGGTCAGGAGTTCAAGACCAGCCTGGCTAACATGGCAAAACCCCATTTCTACTAAAAATACAAAAATTAGCCAGGCGTGGTGGCAGGCACTGTAATCCCAGATACTTGGGAGGCTGAGGCAGGAGAATCGCTTGAACACAGGTGGCAGAGGTTACAGTGAGCTGAAGTCATGCCACTGTACTCCAGCCTGGGCGACAGAGTGAGACTCCATCTCAAAACAAACAAACAAAACCCTCCAACAGCTCCCATCTTGTGTCAATTAAAATTTAATATTGATATCAAGATGTCTGTGGCCTTCACAATATGACCCCACTCACTACCTCTCCAACACTGTCTCCATCACTCTTGTCTGCACCCTCTGTGTTCCAGCCACACTGGGCTGTTTGTATTCCCTAAACACACCACGTGCTGTTGCTTCTCAGGACCTTTGCTGTTACTGTTGCTTCTGCTTGGAACACAATTCCTCCAGATTATCATATGACTTATCTCTCCAATTTGAAACATCTTGCTCACATGCCACCTCCTCAGAGAAGCCTTCCCTGACCACCCTGTCTCAAGTCATACCGTCACTCCTCTTCATCCCACTACCTCTCCCTTTGCCCTCCCTAGTTTTCTTATAACCCATATCATTCCCAAACATGGGATGAGTTTTCAGTATCTGTTTATTATCCATCTTCCCCTCAAGAATGCAAATTCTAAGCATATAGGAAGGAATTAATTTTGTTTATCGCTGTATCCTCAGCATCAAACATAGCGCATGGCACATAGTAGGTGCTCCATAAATATTTGTTGAGTGAATGAATTATCATACCACTCCCCTGTTTATAACCATCCAACAGCTTCCCATGGATGGTAGAATAAAACCTATGCCCCTCACAGAGGCCTACAAGGTCCTGAGTGGCCAGGTCAATTTCATGGACCTCACCTTGGGTCTCCCTCCTGTGCTAGACACAATGAGGTTCTTCAGACACACAAAGCACCCAGTTTCCTTAAGGCCTTTGTGTATTGTATTAGTTATCAACATTGCATAAAAACTACCCCAAAGTTTAAAGGCTTGAAACAATAAGAATTTATTGGCAGGGCATGGTTGCTCATGCCTGTAATCCCAGCACTTTCTGAGGCTGAGGTGGGTGGATTACCTGAGGTCAGGAGTTCGAGACCAGCCTGGCCAACATGGTGAAACCCTGTCTCTACGAAAAATATAAAAACTAGCCAGCATGGTATCAGGCGCCTGTAATCCCAGCTACTCAGGAGACTGAGGCAGGAAAATCACTTGAACCCGGGAGGTGGAGGTCGCAGTGAGCCGAGATTGTGCCACTGCACTCCAGCCCAGGCAACAGAATGAGACTCTGTCTCAAAAAAAAAAAAAGAAAAAAAGATATTGCCCATTCAGGGGAACCTTCCCTACCTTCCCCTGTTAACCTCTCAAAGCCCCTGTATGGAGCCCCACCCCTCGATAGTGCTTGTTGCAATTCCAACCTGCCTTTATTGGGGCAACCATTTGTCAAATGCCCTCCAGTAAGGGGAAAACACAATGAGAGCAGGGATTTTGGCTGCCTCCATTCTCTGTTGTGTTCCTTAACACTCAAGACTCATCACGCAGTATGTGCCCATTATTATGTTTGCTGACCAAGTGAGAGAATCAGAGACTTCAAACGGTTTGCTCAGGGCTACACGTCTAGAGATGGAAGGAGCACTAGAATCTAGGCCTTGTTACTCCTGATCTAGAATTGGCCCCCTGCCCCAGGACACAGTTTGTTCTCCAGACTTAAGTCACAGCAAAGTCCACCCTCATTTCAGAGTTCCTTTTATTCCATGTTCAAAAGGGTCCACTACCCACAGGGCAATATCTCCTTTTTAAAGTTATATGCTCCTTCTTTTATCTTTGGAACAAGGCAGAGTGAAACAAAAGCGATTTCGAAATTATACTTGAATCAGTGCCTGAGCAGCAGTTTGAAATCTTAATGATTAGGCTGTACTAATGATATTGATGCTATCCATATATAGCATACCTAAGCACTTTACTTACATTTCATTCTCAAAATGACCCGCTGAGGTAAGTAATAGTATTATTCCGACTTGACAGATGAGGAAACTGTGACTCAAAGAGGTGACAGTCAAGTCACCTCTTGTACAACATTACCCAGTTGGTAACGGCAGTGCCAGGTTTGAACTCTAGTCTCACTCCAATGATGGAGCATTTAGCACCCCTTTTTTTTTTTTTTTTTTTTTTTTGAGAAAGAGTTTTGCTTTGTTACCCAGGCTGGAGTGCAATGGTATGATCTCAGCTGTCTGCAGCCTCTGTCTCACAGGTTCAAGCAATTCTCCCACCTTAGCCTCCCGAGTAACTCAGCCTCCGGAGTAGCTGGGATTACAGATGCCTGCTACCACACCTGGCTAATTTTTGTATATTAGTAAAGATAGGATTTCACTATGTTGGCCAGGCTGGCTCAAACTCCTGACCTCAGGTGATCTACCCACCTCAGCCTCCCAAAATCCTGGGATTTCAGGCGTAAGCCACCGCACCTGGCCCTTAGCACCACTTTTGTGGTCAGCTATAGTCTCCATGACAATGAACCAATGAATAATTGAGTAGACAAAATGTTTGCCACCCCCAAAGACTTGTAAGGGGGTGTTTCAGAATACAATTTGTAATTGTATAAATGTTCTTTGATGCAAATATTGGTTAGATGGGAATTTTTTGAATTGAAAAGAATGACAATGCCAAATGTTGGCAAGGATGTGGAACAACTAGAAATCATAAATCACTGGTGGGAATGCAACATGGTGTAACCACTTCAAAAACCAATTTAGGCCAGGCATAATGGCTCACACCTGTAATCCCAGCACTTTGGGAGGCTGAGGCAGGCAGATGGCTTGAGCCCAGGAGTTCAAGACCAGCCTGGGCAACACGGTGAGACTGTATCTCTACAAAAAAAAAAAAAAGAAAAAGCTGGGCATGGTGGTGTACCTGTAGTCCCAGCTACTCAGGAGGCTGAGGTGGGAGGATCGCTTGAACTCAGGAGACAGAGGTTAAAATGAGCCAAGATCATGCCATTGCACTCCAGCCTGGGTGACAGAGCAAGACCCTGGCTCAAAAAAAAAAGAAAAACAAATTAGCAATTTATTGCAAGTTAGACATACACTTGCTATATGACCCAGCAATTCCAATCCTAAGTATTTACCCAAGAGAAATAAAAATATGCCAACACAAACACTTGTACATGAATATTTATAGCAGCTTTGTTTATATAGCCCCAAACTGAAAATGACCCAAATGCCTCTCAACAAATAAATGGATAAGCAAATAGTGTTACTTCTATACTATGGAATACTACTCAGCAGTAAAAATGAACAAACTACTGGAACATGCAACAGTGTGGAAAAATCTCTGAGTATAAGAAGACAAACACATAAGAAACATACTGTATGACTCTATTTATGAGAAATTCTAGAAAAGACAAAGCTAATGTATAATGGCAAAAAGCCAATCAGTGGTTACCTAAGGCTACCTAAGTGTGGGAGGAGTTGACTGCAATAGGACATAAGGGAACTTTTTGGGGTGATAGAAATGTTCTATATCTTGATTGGGGTGGTGGTTACACAGGTATATATATTTGCTAAAACTCATCAAGCTGAATATTTATGATGGTAGATTTTATTCACGACAATAAAGTTGACAGAAGCTTTGGGAAAATGCACAAGGATTTCAATTGCAGCATTACTGTTAGGACAAAACATTTGGGAAACTGTCCATGAACAGGATCACGTGTCAGCTCTCTTGTTCTTTACTATCAGAATAGCAAACTTTTGGAAGGAAATGTAGCTGATGCTAGTGCGGACCCTCTACTGCCCCCTGGGCCTTTACTAAGAGCTGCACTTCTCTTCCTGGAGACCCTCTGGTGGCTGAAGCATGCATCAGGGAGGCCAAAATGCTGGAGGGTCAGTATCCCCGAAGTACCCCTCATCCGGTGTCCAACAGGAGTTGGTGTGTAAGTGCCCCAGCTCCCTCACCTGACAGGTGGAGTAACTCTGAAGTGGGTATATCTCCAGAGATCCCCTGCAGAATTGAATTCCAGTTGCCCATAATGGTAACTGGCTTCATGATACTCTTTTTAACTGGCTTCCCTCCCTTCCCTGTCTCATCCACCTACTCCCCTACTATTGTCTTCTGCATCTCTTAAATAAACTATTTTCACTTGGATCCATGTCCAGGGTCTGCTTCTGGGGAACACAAATTAAGACCAATGGATAATACCAAGGGTTGGTAAAGATAAGGGGAAATGATGGGAGAAAGAGTGGGGCAGTGGCGATTCTGCAAACACCTGTCATTCTTGGCAAAGCAAGTCCTTACAAAATTCTAATGTAGGACGGTAATGTGTATGAGGATGTCCACTGTGGCACTATTTACAGTAGTGGGAAATTGTGTGCAATCTAGGTGTCCATAACTAGGAGAATGGATAAATAAAATGTGAAGGATGTAAACAGTGACTACACATATGGGCACTATCTTTGGAAACATGGCTGGATATTAACAACAGTGATGGGGTGGTGGGAGGGAATGTACAAAAATTGATGAGTAACATTAAACATACATTCAGAACCTTATCTGTTTTTATAAAAAGCATATACAGGCTGGGTGCAATGGCTCACACCTGTAATCCCAGTACTTTGGGAGGCCAAGGCATGAGGTTCAGTTGAACCCCAGAATTCAAGACTAGCCTGGGTAATATAGCAAGACCCCATCTCTTTTTTTTTTTTTTTAATTTATCTATGCCATACCACACCGAACGCATCTGATCCTGTCTGACCTTGGAAGCTAAGCAGGATCAAGCCTGGTTAGTACTTGGATGGGAGACCCCCTTAAAATAGCACTGTAGGATAAAGAGAAGGAAAAAAGGCACATATACCAAAAACGTAAGAGTAGGGTCATTGTCTTTTCCATTCATGGTTCTTCCCCCCTTGCCCACCAGGGGACATTTTACAAATGTCTGGAGACATTTTGTTGTCACAACTAGGGAGGAGGACGCTATAGACAACTAGTGGGTAGAGCCCAGGAATGCTGTTAAACATCCTATCATTCACAGGACAGTCCCCCACAACAATTACGTGGCCCAAATGTCAATAGTGCCAAGTTAAGAACCCTGCATTCCCCAGCCCCCAGGACAGCACTGCTGAATGAATTATGAATGAATGAATGAATGAATGAAGAAATGAATGAAGAAATGACGGTAGCCTGATCAGCTGGTAGAACGGGAATAGAGAGACACAGTATGATTCTTGTACATTTTGGAGATTTTGGAGGTGTGTTACACAGAATTTAGGGTGATAGCCCCTGTCTTTTCAGGAGAGGGTGTGTTCTGCCCTTGCCTGGAGCTGGGCACAATCCCATCCACTTGGGGCCTCAGTCACCCTCCAGCCTGACTCCTCACCTCCCCAGACCACCTCCCCCAGTTTGGGAGTCCTCTGAGCTGCCAGGAAACCAGGGTGGTTCCTTCGGGCGGGGAACTTTGCATGGCCAGGGTAGTTCCTTTGGTCGGGGAACTTTGCATGGCCACGGTGGTTCCTTCGAGAGAGGAACTTTGCATGGCGTCTGAATGGAGCAGGCCTGCGGAAGGGAAACCGCTGACCACAGACAGGCCTGGAGGTCTCGGGCCGCGGCGCTGGGGAGGGCCGGGCCAGAAGGGAGGGGTCGGAGTGGTGGGGGAAGGGGATCACGATGCTTCCGGGGTAGGGTAAGGCCTTTCCAGGGTGGGGTTGGAATCTTTGAAGACTGTAGCAGGAATCCTTTGATAGGTGGGGTTAGGATCCCTGAAGGACAGAGTTGGAGTCTTTGGACCGGTGGGATAGACCCCTGGGGATTAAAACTCTTAGGCTGCAGGACATTGGGATCGCCCAGGAGCAGGAGCGGTATTGGAACCCCGGGGTTAGTGTTCTAAATCTTTAAGGCAGGGTTAGAATCCACTGAAGTGAGAGTTCGGATCTTTCCATTGGGCAGATTAGAATCTTTGGGGGCAAGTTTAGTTTAAAAATCCTTTGGCGGGGCGGAGTTAGGATCTTGGGAGCATGGGGGCGGGTGCTGGGGTTCTTAGACGGGCGGGTTCCAATCCCTAGGGGTGGCATTTGGGATCCTTCGGAGACTGCGGTAGGACGCTGGGCGGTGGGATGGGGAGGTGTTAGGGAGAGTAGAGCGGAAGGAATGGGGGTTAGCATTCTTGGTGGACGCGTTAGAAGCCTCCGACGGATGGTGCTAATTTTTTTTGTTTTCTCTCTTGGTGGCGGGTTTGGGATCCTGCTTGCAGGAGACGGAGGCTATGACCCTTGGGGAGCCGGTTAGGATCCTGGGGTGGCTTCTGAATCTTCGGGGCGGTGTTAGGACACTTGGGGCGGAGTTAGCATCGCTCAGGGCGCGGCTATAGCGCCCAGATGGCCTGCGGGCACCACCGCGTCCCTGGTCCCAGTCCGGGAGCACGTCGGAGGCTTAGAGGCGAGTGGGAAGGGACCCAGACAGTGCAGGGCGAGACACGCCCGCGGCACCAAAGCCCCTCCGAGCGTCGCCCCCGCCTCTAGTTCTAGAAAGTCAGTTTCCCAGCACTGGCACCCCGGAACCCCGGGGGGCTGCCGAGCTGGGGGGGCGCTCGAGCTGCGAGGATCCGGGCTGCCCGCGAGACGAGGAGCGGGCGCCCAGGTGAGTGCAGCGCACAGGGGACCGGGAATATCCGGCCCGCGAGGGGGTCCCAGGCGGCGGAGGGAGTCCAGGGGAGTGGGGAGGGCTGGTTACCGGTGCTGCTGAGGGCAGCCAGGGGAGACGGGAATGTCGGGGGAGCCGCGGGTAGCCTGCGGGATGAGGGGTCGACAGCCAGGGGAGGGTGCCCAGGAGAGGGGCGGCACTGCTGCGGACTGGTGGATGCCCGGGGGAGGGGAGGGGAGGCCAGTGCAGTGACTTTATCCACCACTTCTCTGGGCTGTCCAGGTTCCCCTTCTGCGGCGGGGTGGGGGGTGGATTTTTTTTTAATTTTTTTAACAAAAAAGAAGAAGGAAAGGATGGGGCTTCACAGAGCCCGGGAGGGGAAGGCCTTTACGGTTCCCGGTGGGGGCCGGGTCACGCCGGGTTGGCAGCCGGCTTGGGGAAGGGGGCAGATGGGCCGAGGCCTGACGTGTGAGCCACACCCAGGCCGGCTGCAGCTGGTCGGCTCTCTGCCCCTCCTCCCACAGCAGGTCTAGGTCAAACCCCTAAACCTCCTGGCCCAAGACTGCTGCATGCCCTGACACTTTCCTCCTTGTTGGACGAATTCTCCCTCTCAGGATTCTGTGAGACGGAGCTATGAAGTCTTTCTTGCAAGGATGCAGGAAATTGGAGTATGTGAGAGGTGGTGCGTGTGAGAGACAGTTAGGCTAGTGGGTAGGGGAGGGGGCTTCTAGAGGCAAACTGCCTGTTGGGCCTGGTGTAGAGGATCTGGCCTTTCTTTGCTTCTGTTTTCACAACTGCAGGATGGGGAGAGTAATAGTACCTCCTTCACAGGGTTGTTTAGAAGATTAATTGGGTACTGAAGGGGCCGGGTAGCGTGACTCACTCCTGTAATCTCAGCTTTTTGGGAGGCTGAGGCAGGTGGATCTCTTGAGGTCAAGAGTTTGAGACCAGCCTGGCTAACATGGTGAAACCTCGTCTCTACTAAAAGTACAAAACTTAGCCGGGCGTGGTGGCACGTGCCTGTAATCCCAGCTACTCTGGAGGCTGAGGCACAAGAATCACTTGAACCTGGGAGGCGGAGGTTTAGGTGAGCTGAGATCCGGCCACTGCACTCCAGCCTGGGCGACAGAGACTCTGTCTCAAAAAAAAGAAAAAGAAAAGAAAAATACTGAAGGAAAGCTCTGAGAGTACTGTCTGACAGTACACAGGCTTAATGTATCTTAACATTGCCCTAGCTAGACACATGGCCCCGCGTTCTCAGACTTCAGCCTACATCAGCATCACCTGGACTGCTTGTGAAAACACAGATTGCTGGGCCAAATCCTAGAGTTTCTGATTCAGTAGCTCTGTGCAGGACACTGAGAACTTCCATCCCTGGTGATGCTGCTGCAGCTGATCCAAGGATGACACTTTGAGAACCACTGGGGTAGCCTATGCCTGGCACAGAGAAAGGCCTCAATACATATCAGTTGCCTTATCCCATGGTTTTTTCTTTATGGTCCTTTTTTTTTAGGGGAGGGGGTGACAGGTTGAAATACAGAAAAGTGAAGAGAATCATATATTAAATATCCTAAGAATCCACCATCCAGAATTAACAAATGATAGCATTTTGTTGTGTTTGCTTCAGATTTTAAAAAATTAATTTACTAAAAGTAACAGAAAAATTTGAAGTCTCCCCACCTTGTGTCACTCTCAGTCCTGTTTCTCTCCCTCCCCAGAGGCAACCGCTGTCATGATTACAGTCCTTCCAGGCCGTGCCTTTAAAAAATGGATTTTGTATAAATGTATGCATAAACAGCACATATTATTGTTTTGTGTGCTTTAAAAATGCTAACTATGTGGTGGCTTATGCCTGTAATCTCAGCTGCTTGGGAGGCTGAAGCAGGAGAATGGCTTGAACCCGGGAAAGCGGAGATTGCAGTGAGCCGAGATCGCGCCATTGCACTCCAGCCAGGGCAGCAAATGCGAAACTCCATCTCAAAAAAAAAAAAGCTATCTAACTGTGAAACTTTTCTGCAATTCTGAGAAAGGGGATAGCAGAGGAGCATATTTGCCCCTTCTTATCATTAAGTTGTCAAAATCTATACAGGATGAGAAATAGAAATAGAGGCCTCATTCATTCCTTCCAGCTACTGCAGAGTATCCCAGCAGGTGACCACTCTACAGTATTTCTCATTCCCCTGTGGGTAAATACTCAAGTTGTTCCTAGGTGTACACTACAACGAACAATATTGCCAGGAGCATCCTGGATATGTAGCGTTCGCCCCATGTACGGGTGTTTCTTGAGGAAAACACCAAAAGGATGGATGGCTCCCCAGAGAGGGCACCTGTCACCCTCCCCTTTGTGCGACAGGAGTACTGAAGCCCGAAGGGTTACCCAGGGACTCTGGGGCAGAGAAGAGAAAAGAATATTGCTCTGCTGACCTCCCAGCTATCTCTGGATCAATGGCCCTTTTTCCAGGCCTCATGTTCTCTGCTGTAAGGCGCTTCACTTGCCTTACTCACTGTGCCTGGCACTTAGTAAGTGTTCAAGAAAATGGAAGCATGAATCTTTTGAGGGAACAACAACAATATTTTCATATATCTTTATGTAGTCTTCTCTATGCACTTTTAAATTAACATAATTAATATAATGCTACACATAGATTATATTTATCTTATTTGCTTTGTATTACATTGCAGCATTTTCCAGGTCATTAAAATGTTCTTAAATTTTTAGTGGCTGCATAATATTCCACTGTTTGCCTGTATTATAATTTGTTTAACGTTTTTGCCTGTATTATAATTTGCTTAACGTTTCTAACAGAGCAATCTTTTTTTTTTTTTTTTTTGAAACGGAGTCTCGCTCTGTTCCCCAGGCTGGAGTGCAGTGGCACAATCTTGGCTCACTACAAGCTCCGCCTCCTGGGTTCACGCCATTCTCCTGCCTCAGCCTCCTGAGTAGCTGGGACTAAAGGCGTCCGCCACCATGCCCAGCTAATTTTTTGTATTTTTAGTAAAGACGGGGTTTCACCATGGTAGCCGGGATGGTCTCGATCTCCTGACCTCGTGATCCACCTGTCTCGGTCTCCCAAAGTGCTGAGATTACAGGTGTGAGCCACTGAGCCCGGCCAGCAATCTTTTATACAGTTCAAAATTTTAAGAAATATTTTAATTGAGGTGAAATTCACATCACTTTATAAAATTAACTGTATGATTTTTAAGTGAACAATTCAGTGACATTTGGTATATTCACAACATTGTACAAGCACCTCTCAGTAGCTCCTAAACATTTCCATCACCCCTGAAAAAGGAAACTTCGTACCCATTAAGCAATTACCCCCATTCCCCCATCCCCCTGGCGACCACCAATCTGCTTTTTGTCTCTATGGATTAATTTATTCAGGACATTTAATATAAATTGAAGCATACTATGTGACTTTCTGTGTCTAGCTTCTTTCACTTAACATAACGTTTTGCAAGGTTCATCCACATCGTGGCAACTATTAGTGTTTTACTCCTTTTGTGGCCAAATAATATTCCATTGTATGAATATTCCACAATTTATTTACCCATTTAACTGCAGATGGAAATTCGGGTTGTTTCCACATTTTGACTGTTGCGAATAATACTGCTATGAGCATGCATGTGCATGCATGTATTTGTTTGAGCACCTGTTTTCAATTCCCTTGGGTATATACCTAGAAGTAGAGTTACTGGTTCACACAAAAGTTCTGTCTTTAACTTTTTGAGGAACTGCTATGCTGTTTTCCACCATCTTACATCTCCACCAGTAACATACAGGGGTTTCGATTGGCTTCACATCCTTGCCAATGCCTACTATATTTATTATTACTATTATTATTATTATTATTACCATTCTAATGGGTACAGAAAGCATGAATCTTAAACTCATTCAAACCAGGCTGCCCTCTGGGGGTTCTTACCCCTAGGAAGTAAGGCGAAAGTTGTCTACACTCTAAGGACTAGCCAGGGCTTGGACTTTAATCTCTCCTAGAAAGTACATTCTACAAGAGCACAAACATGTTTGTCCTATAAGCCACTGTATCTTCTAACGCCTGGCACCTGGCACATAGTAGGGCCTCAAAAAACCACTGAAGGGGCAAACGTAATGAATGTTGGACAACCTCCTCCCTGCCTTGCCTGAGATATTTCAGCTGCTCTCCCCCAACACCCCTCCACCCACAGTGATTATTTTTAATTAGTTGCTAACATTTAAATTCAGGAGAGCTCACATAATCTGGATTTCTGTCTCCTAAAAAATTAGAAGAGTTAGCAGCCCTGAGACTAGAACCCATGACTCCAGTTCTCCTCAGACAACCTCAGTGGAGCCGGGGACTGCCCTGGGCTGTCCAGCTTGCACGGCCCTTGCCAGGCCCACTTACCTCATGCGCAGAACCCTCCAGGTCCCTACAGCCATTTGAGTTTACAAACCCCACCCTTTGGGTCATGACAAGGCTTCCTTTTTTAAAGAAAAGGAACATGAAGGGCTGGGCGTGGTGGCTTACTCCTGTAATCCCAGCATTTTGGGAGGTCGAGGCAGGCAGATCATCTGAGCTCAAGAGTTCAAGACCAGCCTGGGTAACAATGCAAAACCCTGTCTCTACAAAAAATACAGAAATTAGCTGGTTGTGGTGGCACATGGCTGTAGTCCCAGCTACTCAGGAGGCTGAGGTGGGAGGATCGCCTGAGCCCAGAAGTTGAAGGTTGCAGTGATCTAAGATTGCACCACTGCACTCCAGCCTGGGTGACAGAGCAAGACCCTGTTTCATGAAAAGAAAAGAAAAGAAAAGAAAAGAAAAGAAAAGAAAAGAAAAGGAATTTGAAGCCTAGAGAGGGTAAATGACTTTCCCAAAGTCACACAGCAAGTTAGTGGCACAATCTCTCTCGGCCTCTGTCTTTCTTTCTTACATCTTTTTTTTTTCTTTTTTTTAGTTTTCTTTTTCTATACAAGTCATCAAGCAATCAGCTTCTGCCTTTCTAAATAAACCCCAACCATATATTGGTCCCCATCCCATTTCTCCAGTTTCCTCCCCCACAGGACTGGGAGTTTGAATGTGCTTTCAGAGGAGTGGGTAATTATGCAGAAGCAGCCTATGCTTGATAGTAAATGTGCCCTGGTCTTGGCCCCTGGTTGTGGTCCCACAAGCTACATCTTCTGGATGGCACTGTGCTAGGACGTGCACTCCTGACTCTCCCCTCGGGTCACCTCCCTGAGTTCCAGGCATCACCCTGAAATCCTTTGGCCCGGGAGATATAAGTGCAGCCAAGAGAACAGGAGTCCCCACCTCATCTCTACCAGAGAAATGACGAACAGTCAATACAGCACAGTAGACGACCCCGAGTCTGAGTGCCAGCTCTGCCAAAGACAGGTTGTGATGCACTGGGCAAATCTCTTCCGTTTCTGAGCCTCAGTTTCCACATCCAAAAAAAAAAAATGGAACTGAGGCCAGGCGCGGTGTAATCCCAGGACTTTGGGAGGATGAGGCAGGTGGATCACCTGAGGTCAGGAGTTCGAGACCACCTGGCCAACATGGTGAAACCCCATCTCTACTAAAAATGCAAAAATTAGCTGGGCATGGTGGTGAGTGCCTGTAATCTCAGCTACTCAGGAGGCTGAGGCAGGAGAATGGTATGAGCCCGGGAGGCGGGGTTGCGGTGAGCCAAGATCATGCCATTGCACTATTGCACTCCAGCCCGGACCAACAACAGCAAGACTCCGTCTAAAAAAAAAAAAAAAAAAAAAAAAAAAAGAAGAACCGAGAAGGATACTACTCATGATTCCTGCAGCATGATTCCCTTTATGTCAAAACACACAGACACACAGACACACAGACACACACAGACACACACACACACACACACACTAGTCCATCATAGCATATATGTCTTAGTTTGAGTTTCTCCAGAAGCAGACCCTAGGCAAGGTTTCAAACGCAAATAGTTTGTTTGAGAGCTGATTCCAGAGACCCTTCTAGGGGAGTAAGGAAGTGAGGCAGAGAACAAGAGGCAGTCAGTAAAGGTGTCTTCTCAGTCCAGTTACCACTGCAGGCACCTGGAGCTCAATCCCACTGAGGAGCTGTGGGAGCCAGGGTAGAACAGACTCGAGAGGTGAGGGAACCGGGGTATTTGTCCATCCACTCTTGTCTTTAGTTGAAAACTACTCCTGGCGGTGTGATAATTCTCTAGCACTTTCGGCTTGCCAAGCCCACAGGCAGAGCAGGCACCCAGTAGCCACAGAGAAATCTCTGAAGGTGCCGACAGCTGGAAGTCTAGCCAGAATGTGCGGAAATGGTAAAGGGCGGAGTGATAGAGGCAGGGCACTGACAGCCTCTGCTTCAACATACATGTTTGTAAATGCAGAGGCAGAGGCCGAGGCCAAATGCTGGCAGAGGCTAGCTGGGTCAGGGAAGAGGTGGCCATGGAGGGCTTAGAGAATTAGTAATCCAAGAGCGTCCTAAATGTATCTGTAATGTTTTAATCTTCCTTCCTTCCTTCCCTTCTTTCTTTTTCTTTCTTTCTTTCTTTCTTTCTCTTTCTTTCTTTCTTTCTTTCTTTCTTTCTCTTTCTTCTTTCTTCTTTCTTTCTTCTTCTTTCTTTCTTCTTTCTTTCTTTCTTTCTTTTCTTTCTTTCTTTCTTTCTTCTCTTTCTTTACCTTCCTTCCTTCACCCTCCTCCTCCTCCTCTTCCTCCTCCTCCTTTTTCTTCTTCTTTCTTCTTTCTCTTTCTTTCTCTCCTTTCCCTTCCTTCCTCCTCCTCCTCCTGCTTTTTTTCTTTGCTTCTATTTTCTTTCTTTCTTTCTTTCTTTCTTTCTTTCCTCTCCCTCTCTTTCTTCTTCTTTTTGAGACAGGGTCTCACTCTGTCTCCCAGGCTGGAGTGCAGTGACGCTATCATGGCTCATGCAGCCTCAGCCTCCTGTGCTCAAGCGATCCTCCCACCTCAGCCTCCTGAGTAGCTGGGACCACAGGCACATGCCACCATACCCAGCTAATTAAAAAAAAAAAATCTTATAGAGATGGGGTCTTGCCATGTTGCCCAGGCTGGTTTTAAATTCCTCTGCTCAAACGATCCTCCTGTCTTGACCTCTCAGAGTGCTGGTATTACAGATGTGAGCCACCATGCCTGGCCTGTAATGGTTTAATTTTTTTTTTTTTTTGAGACGGAGTCTCACACTGTCACTCAGACTGGAGTGCAGTGACGCGATCTCCGCTCACTGCAAGCTCTGCCTCCTGGGTTCACGCCATTCTCCTGCCTCAGCCTCCTGTGTAGCTGGGACTACAGGCGCCCGCCAACATGCCCGGGCTAATTTTTTGTATTTTTAGTAGAGACGGGGTCTCACCGTGTTAGCCAGGATGGTCTCGATCTCCTGACCTCGTGATCCGCCCACCTCGGCCTCCCAAAGTGCTGGAATTACAGGCGTGAGCCCCTGCACCTGGCCAATGGTTTAATTATTAACAAGAAGGATGCACTAATGTTTCACTAGGTGGTAAAAGGTCATTTTAAAAACAAAATACATACCCTTCAAAAATGAAAGAAACTGAGACCTTGAGCTTTGTCAATTATTAAAAAAAAAAAAAAAAGTAAAAGGATCAGCACATGTGTTACTGTGGCTTTGAGGATTCCATTTGTGGAGGACAGGTTTGGGGGCAGCTGACCTCTCAGTATCACAGCAGGTTAAAGTGAAAAGTGACCCTGGTGGTGAACTGGCCACTGTGTCCTCTCTGGAGGAGGAAACTTCCACTGAGTAGCAGCCAAGGAAAGACTGCTCCTCTCCCAGCGGAAGCGAGCAAATGTGCATCACCCTTCTCAGTTTAAACATATATTTATAGCTATTGGATTTCTTTTTGTTTGTTTGTTTTTGTTTTGAGATAGGGTCTCACTCTGTTGCACAGTCTGGAGTGCAGTGGCACAATCTTGGCTCACTGCAATCTCCGCCTCTTGAGTTCAAGCAATTCTCCTGCCTCAGGCTCCCAAGTAGCTGGGATTACAAGTGCCCACTACCACACCCAGCTAATTTTTGTATTTTTGGTAGAGACAGGGTTTCACCATGTTGGCCAGCCGGTCTCAAACTCCTGACCTCAGGCGATCCACCCGCCTCAGCTTCCCAAAGTGCTGGGATTACAGGCATGAGCCATTGCACCTGGCCTATTTATAGCTATTGTTTAGACAGGAAGTCTGGGGGCATCCAGCAGGCTAAAGGGGACTTCATTCAATAAGAATTTATTGAGCACATGCTGTGTTCCAGTTTTACATACTGGGGATATAGCAGTGAACACAACAAAGTCCTTACTGTCATATCTCATATCCTAATGGTCAGATGGATAATAAACAAATCAACAGGTAATACATTAGGTGTGTTAGTCCAGGTCCTTTTTTATTTTTTATTTTCTTTTTATTTTATTTTTTTTTAATACTTAACTTCAGCATACCCTGAGATGGTTCAAGTCCTTTGAGAAGCAGACTCCCATAGCATTAAATGTGCAAGACATTTATTGGAGGAAATGGCTATGAGAGAAAATGGGAAGAAACCAGGAGAAGACAGGAGAGCCATCAGATATTGAGGCACCTCTGGCCACGAATGAAAAAGAAAAGGAAGGAAAAAAGGAAGGAAGAAGAAAGGAATAAAAGGAGGATGTGTCTTGGACTGCCGTGCCATTTTTTTTTTTTTTTGTTGTTGCTTTATTTTGGTTTTTTTGAGACAGAGTCTCACTCTGTCGCCCAGGCTGGAGTGCACTGGCACAGTCTTGGCTCACTGCAACCTCCACCTCCCGAGTTCAAGCAATTCTCCTTCCTCAGCCTCCTGAGTAACTAGGATTACAGGCATGCACCACCATGCCTGGCTAATTTTTGTATTTTTAGTAGAGACGAGGTTTCACCATGTTGGCCAGGCTGGTCTTGAACTTCTGACCTTGTGATCCGCCCGCCTCGGCCTCCCAAAGTGTTGGGATTATAGGTGTGAGCCACTGTGCCCGGCTGCCATGCCAGTCTAAGGAAAGTTTGTCAAGGCTGTTAAGGAGCCTTTGGCCAAAGTCTCTTGACAGAGGTCCCCCAGACATGGGCAGGCTTCAGTCTCCCTGCCACACTCAGTCATTGGCTGGGAGCAGCCCACGACAGCAGTGATGGAGCCCATGAGAGCAGCTCTGAAGCATAGCAGCTGAGCCGCTGATCAATTTCTCCAATTGTACTCCTGCAGTTGGAGATCTGAGAGGTGCATCCTCATAACCACCATGTTTAAGAGGTGGTTAGGGGTATGAAGACTATAGCTGGGAACAGGCTAGACAGTGATGGCACGCGCCACCATGCCTGGCTAATTTTTGTATTTTTAGTAGAGATGGGATTTCACCATGTTGGTCAGGCTGGTCTCCAACTCCCGACCTCAGGTGATCTGCCCGCCTCAGCCTCCCCAAGTGTTGGGATTACAGCTGTGAGCCACAGTGCTCAGGATGACTTACATTTTAAAAGACTCACTTATTTGTAAGAGGCAGAATAAGGATTCAAACCCAGCTCCATCTGACTTCAAATCTCATGCTCTATTTTCAAACTGCCCTGCCTCCTGCCTACCTTGGAGATAAAATCATTCCAAGGAGGTTCACAGTTGCTCTGGAATTCTGAAATTGACCAAGGGATCCAAAAGTAACATTGAACATGCTATGAGTTTCATATGTGGTTGAACAAGTGGTTGAAACACATGCATCTCAGAGCCAACCCTATGGCTGAGCCAGGCAAATGACCAAAGGCCCTGAGGTCTCCTTCAGTATGTTGCTCTGTCGCTTGCCATCATGTGAGCCAGGGCCCACACAGCTTCTTAGGGCTGTTACTCCACCTGTCCAATGAAAATGCTGATCTCCCAAGTTTCTTCCTGCTTGCAAAATCAAAGTTTTGAGCTCTGTGAGAAAGAAGCTGAGGCTCAGTAAAGGGAAGAGGTGAGAAGTCAGGAGTTACCCCTAACTGTTTATTAGAGACAGTAGTCACTCAGGGATAAAGACAGTTCATTCAGAAGACAGTCAGGGAACCTGAGGAGAGGGAGCTGCTAGACTCTGCACCCCAAGGCACTGCTCAGGAAATTGACTCCTGTTGGGGAAATACATTTTTCCCACCCACCCCCATGGCTGAGCTGTTCTGAGAAGAGAAAGTTCCTGTAACTGAACAGCCTTAAGCCCTGGGCCCCCAGCGGTCTGCCTTCTTGAGAGTTCTGTTTGGGTTCCTCATTCTCCCCTTCCCCTTCATCGCCCACAGCCTCTAGGGCTGACCTCAGTGGATGATGAGAGGCAGGAGAGCTGAGTGCCAGTTGGACCTGCCACTGACTAGCCGGGGGACCCACTTTCCCATGGGCTTCCATTTCCCTATATGAAAAATAACTTCATAATTCTGCTCTGTTGACTTTAGCCAAGTATGATGAGGCCTATAGAGAGTAGAACATAATACATCCATTCCGCAAATGTGTATGGAGGGCCTATTAGATACCAGGAGCTTCTTTTTTTGAGACAGTCTTGCTCAGGCTGTAGCCCAGGCTGAAGTGCTGTGGCATGACTACAGCTCATTGCAGCCTCAACCTCCCAGGCTCAAGTGATCCTCCCACCTCAGCCTCCTAAGTAGCTGGGACTACAGGCACATGCCGCCATGCCCAGCTAATTTTTTTTTTTTTGGCAGAGACAGGGTCTCACTATGTTGTCAGGACCGGCCTCGTGCTTCTGGGCTCAAAGCAATTCCCCCACCTCAGCTTCCCAAAGTGCTGGGATTACAGGCATGAGCGCCTGCACCCAGCCTCTATAACCAGACCCTTTTAAGGCATAGCTGCAGTGCCATCAGCTTAATGAGATCCGTATTCCTCCCATCCTCACCTACTCTAATAGGTTAGTACCATCTTACCTTCTCTTCTACCAAAACCTGGTATCAGGGAGGTCTTTGCCATCAGTCATTCACACTTAAGTGTGAATCACAATCCCTTATAAGAAATCCCTCTGCACTCTTTGGGCAAGACTCTTCGATGTTTAAGGGGGAATAAATCCAACTCAAAACTGGCTCAAGCAGAAGGAGGTTACTGGAAAATCCCTGAGATATCAGCTTCAGGCAAGGCTTAATCCAAAGCTGGGAGTCTATATTTCTCTAATTCTTGACTTTGCCGTGCTGCTGCAGGTCTTTTTTTCCAGCTAGAAACCAAAGGCTGGCTCTTGTTGGCCAGAATTGAATCACATGCCCATCTCTGCTTCTTTCTTTCTCTCTTTCTTTCTTTCTTTCTTTCTTTCTTTCTTTCTCTCTCTCTCTCTCTTTCTTTCTTTTTGAGATAGAGTCTCGCTCTGTCACCCAGGCTGGAGTGCAATGGCGCGATCTCGGCTCACTGAATCCTCCACCCCCCAGGTTCAAGCAATTCTCCTGTCTCAGCCTCCCAAGTAGCTGGGATTACAGGTGCCTGCCACCATGCCTGGCTAATTTTTTGTATTTTTAATAGAGATGGGGGTTTCACCATGTTGACCAGGCTGGTCTTGAACTCCTGACCTCCGGTGACCCACCTGCCTCTGTCTCCCAAAATGCTGGGATTACAGGCAGGAGCCACTGCGCCCAGACACCCATCTCTGCTTCTATTACTGCAACTCTTATTGGCTAGATTTGGTTACAGACCCACCTCTACAGCCAGGCGTTGGAGTCAACTCTATCCCAAGCCGTAAACTGAGACTAGGGGAGGAGTAATTCCCAAACGAAAATTGGACAACTGTGTTAGAAGAAGGGGGAATGGATTCTATGCAGGAAAGAACTGCAGCTGCTTCTTTCAGAGAACTTCTCATCCAACATCTCATTTCACATTTGGAGAAACTGAGGCTCAGAGACAAGTTGAGACTTGCCTAGGGTCACACAATGACCTTATGGCAGATATGGGACCACAATCCAGGGCTTCACACCCCCAGCCCTTGCAGGCTTCTGCTTAAGCATAGAAGCTCCCAGAAAACCATCTCCAGCCCACTGCATGGATGCTCAGGCAGGCCCTGGCCTCTCCCCCTTGAGCTTGACTCTGAGAGCACAGGCCGAGTCTCTGAGGCCTCCACAGCCAGCATGGTGACTGTGGGAAGCAGCCTGTCACAAGCAAGCGGACCTCTCTCATTTCCCTCAGCAGAGGCTGAGGTGATGAGGAGCAGGTTTCAGGTTCCCAGGGTCAGCAGTGGCCTGAGGAAGTGTCTTTACCAGGGATCAGCAGTTCTGAGTGGGTGTGCAACCAGGCGGGCTACTTCTGCTCTCAGAGCCTGCTTTTGAAGCACATTAGACGAGAAATGCATATGCAGAAATTTTACACAATCCTTCACATCCCTAGTCACATAGGACCTCAGGCCAAGCCTGAGAAGCAAGGCCCCCTATTTAGCAGGAAAGAAAAATAAGGCTCAGAGAGGGCAAATGACTTGCTCAAGGTCACATCCCCAGTCAGTGGCAGAACTGCGATCCAAACTCAAGTATTCTGACTCCCAAGTTCAGCCTTCATTCTGCTACATTGGTGGATCTCAAATTTTAGTGTATATATTAATTTCCTGCAGAATTGTTAGAACTACAGATTCCAGGCCCTCACTCCCAGACACCGGTTCATTCAATCCAGAGTGTGACCCAATAATATGCAAGAATCAGTGAAGACTTTTTGAGTTCAAATGGCAGAAACCCAACTCAAATTGGCTTAAGCAAAACTGAGAATTTATTTGCTTGTGGACTGGAAAAATCCTGAGGTGTATAGGCTTCAGGCACAGCTGGATCCAGGTGCTCAATTTATCTTCAGGAATTACTTAATCTCCATACCTCAGCTCTGTTGTCCTCTCTGGTGGCTTCACTCTAAAGCAGCTTTTACTTTGATGACGTTGAGGTGGTTTCCAAGAACTCGAGGTTCCTACATCTCAACAATCCTTGTAGAAAGAGGGTGCTTTTCCCCTAATTTTTCCAGCAAAATCCCAGGGCAGACTGCCTCAGTGAGGAGGACGTATATGCCTATAGCTGAACCAATATCTATAGCCAGGGGGCCAGAGGATACGGGATTCTCTGATTGGCCAGGCCTGTGTCAAGTTGCCAATCCCTGAAGGCAAGGGTGGGATCCGCCCCACCAAACCCCATGCACTAAGTGGGAGAAGACTGGTGCTCCAAAGGAAAATCCAGGTACTGTTATCTGAAGAGGGACAGATGCTGAGGAGGCAGGAGCAAAAGAGGTTCTCTAGGCTTCTTGGCTAGAATGTTCACATGAATCGCCTGGGAACCTTGTTAAAATGCACATTCTGATTTGGGAAGTGGGGCCTGAGATTCTGCATTTCTTACAGCTCCCCTGTGAGGTTGAGGCTGTCGGTTCTCAGGCTAGCCACACTCTGAGCACCATATTGCATTTCTAAAGTCACTCAAGCCACTTTGTCACAAGGCACTCTGCAGAGAGGCCCTGGACTACATAAACCTCTTTCTTCCATCATTCTCTCCCCACCTTCACCCCATCGCCTGTTCCCAAACCCACCCAAATAATATCAGCGCCATCTGTTTGGGAACCACTCACCAACATAAAATGCTGCTGACAAATCACAGTTGAAGAAATTGTCCATTGTGCCCTCCAGTGACTTCTTTTTTTTTTTTTTTTTTGAGACAGAGTCTTGCTCTGTTGTACAGGCTGGAGTGCAGTGTCATGATCTTGGCTCACTGCAACCTCTGCCTCCCAGGTTCAAGCGATTCTCCTGCCTCAGCCTCCTGAGTAGCTGGGATTACAAGTGTGCGCCACCACACCTGGCTAATTTTTTACATTTTTGTAGAGTCAGGGTTTCACTATATTGGCCAGGCTTGTCTCAAACCCCTGACCTCAAGTGATCTGCCCACATCGGCCTCCTAAAGTGCTGGGATTACAGGCATGAGCCACCGCACCCAGCCCCCGTGACCTTCTTATGAGGAGCCACAGAACAAATTATCTTGAATTTATACTCAAAAAATACTTGTTTATGTTGACAGACAAATTGTTGTGCTTCCTGGGATCTTATGGTGATGTTGTACAAGTTTCCATTTTTATCTTGGCTACTAGGAAGCTCAGAGATAAATCTAGTACTCAATGGTAGTAGCAGTCCCATCCTGGGCTTCTAGTTCTATAATCTTTCCCTTCTATATGGTGCAGAGTAACCCTTTTTCAGACTTGCAGTGCTCTGTATATGGTTTAATATTATAAGCTCCCTCAAATCCTTTTTGGAAGTCAGTTCTTCTTTGGAATATTCTTGACTTTCCCCCAATCTTTATCTATTCAGATCCTCCCTGTTCTTCAAAACCCAACTCATTATCTTGCTGCTCAATTATTATTATAAACAGGTTGCTTTTTATACGAACTTATTAACATACACATAGGCACACACATTCATTTTACAAGAGTGGTTTGATGTTGTACATGTTTGCAGTTTGCGTTTTTCACCCAATAAGTATTTTAGCAATCTTTGCATGGCCCCTCCTATCTTTAGCACTCCCTAGTAGCTTCTTTTTCTTTCATTCTTAAAATTGTGGTAAAATACATATAACAAATTTTCTGTCCTAATCATTTGCAAATGTACACTTCAGTGGTATTCAATCCATTCAGAATGTTGTGCGACCCTCACCATCATCCATCTCTATAACTCATTTCATCTGAAACGCTACACCCATTGAACACTAACTCCTCATTCCCCCTTCCCCCAACCCTTGGCAACCACCATTCTACCTTCTGTATCTCCTAATAGCTTCTTAGTATGTGGCTTCGGAATGTAATTGTGTGTCCAGTCTCCCTTTCTCAACTCGGTCGTAGGAACTATGTCCTGATGCTTTTATTTTCTTTTTTTGTTTGTTTTTTTGTTTTTGCCCTGTCTTATGGTGCTGACAGACGCTTTTACTTCCTACTACATAAAGCGTGGCATGCCAGGCATGCAGCCATTCACTCACTGTGCATGACACTCCTACTGTGTGCCAGGAGGCACTGGGCTAAGCACTGAGGAATGCAGGCGTGAGCACCAGCCTTTCCTGTACTGCAGTGATGGGAGCATTCTCTCTCTGCATGTTTGGATACGGTAGCTCTGAGCCACAGAAGGCTGTTGAGCACAGATGGAGTCATAACTGAGATGTGCTCTAAGAGTAAAATCCACACTGAGATGTGAAGGCTTAGTACAAAAAAAAGAATGTAAAGTATCTCATTAATAATTTTTTATTTATTATATGTTAATAATTTTGATATATTGGGTAAAATAAATACATCTTGAAATTAATTCACTTGTTTCTTTTTACTTTTAAAAACCTGACTGTAAAAGAAATTTTTTTAAATGAAAAATAGGCCGGGCGCGGTGGCTCACGCCTGAAATCCCAGTTGTTTGGGAGGCTGAAGCGGACAGATGACCTGAGGTCGGGAGTTCAAGACCAGCCTGACCAACATGGTGAAACTGTGTCTCTACTAAAAAATGCAAAAATTAGCCAGGTATAGTGGCACATGCCTGTAATCCCAGCTACTCAGGAGGCTGAGACAGGAGAATCACTTGAACCTGGGAGGCAGAGGTTGTGGTGAGTGGAGATTGCACCACTGTACTCCAGCCTGTCTCAAAAAAAAAATAAATAAATACAATTTAAAAAATAGAAACTAAAAATAAATTTAAAAGGGAAATAAAAATAAATAATTTTTTAAAAAGGAAAAAATAAAATAAAATAAAATTTTAATTTTTAAAAATCAGGCTGTAGAAAACTTCAACTTATATTTGTGGCTCACATGACATTTCTGGGCCTAGTGACCATGAACATGGACATTTCTGATGCCCGGTCCACACCAGGCAGTACACATGGTTCTCTCATTTAGGGGGACAATCACATTTTACACAAATTTGACTCCTGCCAGTGTATCACTTTTAGAAAAATCACACTTTCAGCTGGGCATGGTGGCTCATATCCCAGCACTTTGGGAGGCCAAGGTAGCAGGATCACTTGAGGTCAGGAGTTCAAGACCAACCTGAGCAACATTGTGAGACCTGCCCCCTTCTCTGCCTCCTGTCTCTGCAGAAAATACATTTTAAAAGATTGACCAGACATGGTAGTTTGTAACTGTAGTCCCAGCTACTCAGGAGGCTGAAGTGGGAGGATCACTTGATCCTGGGAGGTCGAGGTTGCAGTAAGCACCACTGCACTCCACCCTGGGTGACAGAGCGAGACTGTCTCTGAGAAAAGAAATCACGCTTTATAGTGAGAAAATGGAACTCATGGGAATTCCCTATTTTAAAAAGAGCGAACTTCTCCAGTGTTGCAGTATCTAGGCTTGTGAGTCAGAGGAATTGCAAACTGTGCTTGCTTCATGCTCTGGGGCAGTGCCACGTCTGCCAGTAAACAGAAATGGTTGTGGTTAATGTTTCTGCAGTGCTTACTGCATGCTGGGCACTTTGACACTCATCAACTTGCTCAATGCTCACCACCACCCTGTGAGGTAGAACCCTCACCACCCTTTCTCAGAGGTGGCCTTGGATTGTGAATGAACACAGGTCTTCCAAGACCCCTCCCTCGGGACCCTGTGACCATCTTGAATATGTACATTGATCACGTAAGTGAAGCATACGAGGTGCTCAACACGTGTGGATTGGGAATCACAACGCTCGCAGCTGCAGATCGGTGGGTGCCCAGAGAGACAGAGTGAGCTGTCCTACCTCACACAGCGCTGCTCTTCCCAGAACATCTTTATGCTGACCAAAACATACGAAATGTGAGATCATTTTATGTCATACACGCCACACAAGATGCGTGTTTAATTTCCCAGAACTGTCATAGACATTTATCTCAAAGAGAGGTGCTGGTTTCAGTTTTAAATGCATGCAAGTACATTATAAATCTGTGATTAATTGTGATAATTTTTCAAATTAATGATCCAGCACTCCAAGAGTCTGAATGTGTTCCTTACTTTATTTCCAAAAGACAAATGAAGCAAAACTGCTCAAATCTTGAAGTGGCAAATCTTTCCCAATTCCCACCAGAAGAGGCAAATCCTTGTAAATAAAAGGAATCTTTTTTCGTTTTTAAAAGTAACTCGTCTGAGCCTAGAAATTTGGGCGTTTTTTTTCTTTGTTTTTTTCTTAAACCACAACACATGTTTATTTTAACAAGATAAATATAACTGAGTTCTAACTGCTTTAGAAGAAAATGGCAATTGTGCAGAGATGAGAAAAGCAAGCACTTCCTTATGTGGTTGTCACAGCCTGCCTTCTCAGCAAATGTGTGTGCACATTTTGAGAAAAGAAATGAAACATTTCTTCCACTTTTACAATTATGTTTTTACTCTACTCGGAGTAAATGTGTTTTGTTTAAGCATCCTTAAATTAATTGAATACAGCAGCAAAGTCTGCAAGCTCTACCTCCAAAATGTTCCCCAAACCTGTCCAATGCTTAACTCCTCTCTGCCCTCACCCTGCCCCGGGCCACCATCATCTCATACCTGAACATTTCGGCAGATTTCTCACAGGGTTCCCTCCCCTGCTCCCTACTGTCCATGCCTCACTCAGCCACCGGTGGGATTATTTAAAGTGCAAACTGAATTCCATCATTCTCCTGTCAGAAACTTTCCATCATCCTTAGAATAAAATCCAAAGTCCTCACTGGCCCTACAGGGTATGGTGGCCTCATCACCACCACCCTCTCCCCTGCCCATGAGCTTCAGCCACACTCTCCTGCTTTCAGTGCCTCCAACTTCTCTCCAAGCACGTGCCAGCCTCAGGGCCTTTGCATTTGCTGTTCCCTCTGCCTGGAACACTTTTCCCTCAGAGTGTCCCCTGACTGGCTCCTTCATGTCATTTAGACCGCAGGTTCTGTATCCCCTCCTCTGAGAGGTCTTCCCCAAATGCCCTGCCTAAAAGAGCCAGACCTGTTGTTTCCCGTAGCATCCTCTCTTACTGTCCTCACACTTTTCACTAACTCAATTTGTCCTGTTATTTGTCCTGTTATTTATTTGTTGGCCTATTTATTGTCTCTGTGTCCCATTCGGCTGCAGTTGAGTTCCTGAGGGCATGAACTTGCTTCCCTTTTTCACAGTTTAGAAAAGTGCCCAGTAAGTGTTGGCTGTGTAAATGGATGAATGAATTACCAAATAACTCAGAGAGAGACAGAGAGAAAGAGAGGAGGAAGAGGAAGAGGAAGAAAAAGAAGGAGAAGAGAGAGAGGAGGAGGAGGGAGGAGGGAGGAAGGAGAGGAGGGGGAGGAGGAAGGAAGGAAGGAAGGAAGGAAGGAAGGAAGGAAGGAAGGAAGGAAAGAAAGGAGGGAGGGAAGGAGTTATAAGCCATTTACAAAATGATACCAGGAATACAGTGCCTTGACAAACTAGATTGTTTGAGCCATGTTATGTGACCTCATCTTGTTATTTAACATAAAAATGGCAATTTATCATCTGATAACACTGTAGTTTTTCTGTAGTGTTTGCTCTGAGCCTGACACTGCACTGAGTGTTTCCCCACCATAGGTCTTATTATTGTCCCCATTTTGCCGATGAAGACCCGAGAGGTGGGTAGGGGGCAGGAAAGTGGTCAGTGAGGTGCTGCTGGGGTGGAGGGGCCAAGGATCAGCTGAGGCTTTCTGACCTGAGAGCCGGCAGTGCCCACACCTGCTCTGCCCCCCAACAGCTCGACCTGTTACATTTCTGTTATCCTCATGCCATCCTCTGAATAAACACCCATCACGCTGGTCCTTGGTACCCATGACAATGACAGCTCGTCAGCCCTGGGCCAGTGCTATGGCACGTGGACATGGGGAAGCCCAGAGGTGGCAAGGATGGAGTGGGCTCCGTGTGGGGACGATGAGCGTGCATGGAGCTGGAAGGGGAATTAATACTGGGAAGGCCAGTGGGAGCCAGTCTGGGGGCAGGGGACCTGGAATGCCAGCATCAGAAGACTTCCCCGCGTGAGGCTCTTGGTAACCGGGGCTCACCTCCCTTCTGTCTGCTGCAGGATGGGGTGCATGAAGTCCAAGTTCCTCCAGGCCGGAGGCAATATACTCTCAAAAACTGAAACCAGCGCCAACCCACACTGCCCTGTGTACGTGCCAGATCCCACATCCACCATCAAGCCGGTGAGTAGGGGAGGTCCCAGTTTCCCTGTGGGCTGCCAGATGCTGCCCCAACATTGCCTTAACAGCCTCCTGTCTTCCCAAGGCTGGGCAGGGTGAGCTTGGAGTGAAAGGGAGCTGACTGGCCACCAACAGTGACCTGACTCCACTCTCCGGGATGCAGTGCCAGCATGCATAGGGACAAAGAAGTCACCTCTCTTTTCCTGCAGCCCAGGTTTGACCCGTCAGCCTGGGCTCCACCAAACAGGTTGAGTGAGCATCTCAGGCCTCAGGCCTGGGCGGAAGCAAAAGCAGTGCTGAGAGTAATGAGTGACCAGTCATGATAGCAGCTGAAGTGACCATGTAATGGCAGTATCAGCAGCACTGCAAAAATACAGTAACAATTGTCATAGTAATAGTACCAACCATAATTACACGAGTATAAGACCAAGAGTAGCAGCAGGAACAACAGCAAGAGTTGGGCCGGGCGCGGTGGCTCAAGCCTGTAATCCCAGCACTTTGGGAGGCCGAGACGGGCGGATCACGAGGTCAGGAGATCGAGACCATCCTGGCTAACACAGTGAAACCCCGTCTCTACTAAAAAATACAAAAAAAACTAGCCGGGCGAGGTGGCAGGCGCCTGTAGTCCCAGCTACTTGGCAGGCTGAGGCAGGAGAATGGTGTAAGCCTGGGAGGCGGAGCTTGCAGTGAGCTGAGATCCAGCCACTGCACTCCAGCCTGGGCGACAGAGTGAGACTCCGTCTCAAAAAAAAAAACAAAACAGCAAGAGTTGAAAAAAGAGAAGCAGTCATGCTAGGAGAGGTATTTACCAACTTCTTTTATGTTTATACAGAGCTCACTATGAACCAAGCACTGTTCTAAGCCTTTACGGTTATTAGCACCCTAATCCTTACAATAATCCTACTGTGTGACACACAAATACATTCTTCTCAAAAATGAAACCACAGACCAGGTGCAGTGGCTCATACCTGTACTCCCAGCATTTTGGGAGGCTGAGGCGGGAGGACTGCTTGAGCTCAGGAGTTCGAGACTGCATGAGTTATGATCACACTACTGCACTCCAGCCTGGGCAATACAGGGAGACCCTGTCTCTTTAAAAAAATAAATAAATAAATAAAAAGAGAAGCTGCTTCGAACACCACAGTTTAGGTGTCATTTCCCCTATGCATGGACACTTAGATTATTTCACACATATAATGGAGCCTTTATTTAGGGACTATAAATCATTGGTGGGCCTATGATTTTTTCAAATGTAGTCAGAAAACACTGATCTGGACCAACCCCCTCACTGTGTTTTGAGGGGAAGGGTCAAGCAGCATCCCCAGTATGTCCAAGACCGAAGGCCAAGGCCACAACTCAAGAAACCTGGATCCTGGCTGGGCACGGTGGCTCTCCCAGCACTTTGGGAGACCGAGGGGGGCAGATCACCTGAGGTCAGGAGTTCGAGACCAGCCTGGCCAACATGGTGAAACCCTGTCTCTTCTAACACTACAGAAAATTAGCTGGGCATGGTGGCGTGCGCCTGTAATCCCAGCTACTTGGAGGCTGAGGCAGGAGAATGGTGTAAGCCTGGGAGGCGGAGCTTGCAGTGAGCTGAGATCCAGCCACTGCACTCCAGCCTGGGCGACAGAGTGAGACTCCGTCTCAAAAAAAAACAAAACAGCAAGAGTTGAAAAAAGAGAAGCAGTCATGCTAGGAGAGGTATTTACCAACTTCTTTTATGTTTATACAGAGCTCACTATGAACCAAGCACTGTTCTAAGCCTTTACGGTTATTAGCACCCTAATCCTTACAATAATCCTACTGTGTGACACACAAATACATTCTTCTCAAAAATGAAACCACAGACCAGGTGCAGTGGCTCATACCTGTACTCCCAGCATTTTGGGAGGCTGAGGCGGGAGGACTGCTTGAGCTCAGGAGTTCGAGACTGCATGAGTTATGATCACACTACTGCACTCCAGCCTGGGCAATACAGGGAGACCCTGTCTCTTTAAAAAAATAAATAAATAAATAAAAAGAGAAGCTGCTTCGAACACCACAGTTTAGGTGTCATTTCCCCTATGCATGGACACTTAGATTATTTCACACATATAATGGAGCCTTTATTTAGGGACTATAAATCATTGGTGGGCCTATGATTTTTTCAAATGTAGTCAGAAAACACTGATCTGGACCAACCCCCTCACTGTGTTTTGAGGGGAAGGGTCAAGCAGCATCCCCAGTATGTCCAAGACCGAAGGCCAAGGCCACAACTCAAGAAACCTGGATCCTGGCTGGGCACGGTGGCTCTCCCAGCACTTTGGGAGACCGAGGGGGGCAGATCACCTGAGGTCAGGAGTTCGAGACCAGCCTGGCCAACATGGTGAAACCCTGTCTCTTCTAACACTACAGAAAATTAGCTGGGCATGGTGGCGTGCGCCTGTAATCCCAGCTACTTGGGAGGCTGAGGCAGGAGAATCACTTGAACCTGGGAGGTAGAGGTTTCAGTGAGCTGAGATCACTCCACTGCACTCCAGCCTGGGTGACAGAGTGAGACTCCATCTCAAACAACAACAACAAAAACAAAAAACAAAAACCTGGATCATTTTGTTTGCTAGCTCTGCCGCTAATGTGCTGTGTGGTGCCAGGCGTGTCCCCTGCCCTATGTGGGCCTCCTCCCATGACATACAGGGCTAGGGTAAGATGGTCTTGGGTATCCTTCCCAAGACAGACCTTTCGTGGGTCCCCACACATTGGTCAGATTCATTCCCTTCTCCCATTTCTTCCCCACAGGGGCCTAATAGCAACAACAGGAACACACCAGGAATCGGGGAGGGTAAGTATCTCCGAGCAGATGCAGTGGAATCATGTGTCCTGCAGAAGATTCCACTAGGCTCACTCAGCTTGAGGCAAAAATCCCAAACAGTCAAACCCCCGTCGAGAATCCCCGAAATTTCCTCTGAAGTACTTTGCACAGGCTATTGTGTTTCTAGAACGCTGTTTAGTAACATGAACAAAACATATGTAGCTTTAAACTTGAGAATCACACCCAGCATGGTGAGATGCCTACTTATACTAGGAGCCACATATTGATGGGTGCGGAGCTGTGCCAGGTGCCAGGCGAGGGTCACCCAGGCCTGTGGATGCACTTAGACAAAACCTCACCCTCCGTGTGTCTCCCTTCCCAACAGGCTCTGAGGACATCATCGTGGTTGCCCTGTATGATTATGAGGCCATTCACCATGAAGACCTCAGCTTCCAGAAGGGGGACCAGATGGTCGTCCTAGAGGAGTGAGTCCCCATCCCACTCCCCCTAAGACAGACCTGCCTCCTCTACTCAACTATGTGCTCTTCTGTGCTTCCATAAAGAACCTGATAGATGGGCTATCTTATCCTGGGTACAAATGTCTAAAGAGAAGCTAATCACAATAGTGGAGGAAGGGTTTGCTGTCAACCTGGATGAAGGGGATTGTGCACTTACTAAGAGTGCACATCCAGCCTGGGATGAACAGGTGAAGCTTTCTCAGGGAAGCCTTCCTGGGGCTCCTGTGATTAAGCCACCGGTTTTTACCTGTGGACCAGGCCCCATCAAGGTGACCTTGCATTCGGAAATCCTTGGATCTCTGAGTTTGCCACCTCTGATCTCCTACAGCCTTTACCATCGTGGGTATAGTGTCCAGTATGTGCTGAATCCCGAGAACGGGAGAGGTCATGCCTGGTTGGGCCCCCAAGCCCACTCTCCCCTATTATCAGCCCCAGCTGAACCATTCTGAGTCTCCATGGGCACAGGACCCTGCCATGGGTATAGCCAATAAGACCAAAGTTACAAGTCCAGGGAAGAGGAGTGGAGCCAGATACCCAGGGCTCTGGGCTGTGGACAGGGTGATTCCAGACCCTCAGATGCACAGCAGGAACTGTCGTAAGGATCCCTACCCTAATCATGGGCACATGCTGGGGGGCTGACATAGTCACAGCCCTGTCCCTTACCCTACTGGCTTTCTGGAGGCAGGGGATTTTCTAGGTCAGTGCTGGGGAGCTTGAGGAGACTGGAGAATGATCCTTCTGCCCCTAACACCTTTACTCCCTCCTGTCCCTCAGATCCGGGGAGTGGTGGAAGGCTCGATCCCTGGCCACCCGGAAGGAGGGCTACATCCCAAGCAATTATGTCGCCCGCGTTGACTCTCTGGAGACAGAGGAGTAAGTATCCTATTTCCTACCTTCCAGAAAGAGTCAAGCAAAGTCAGCCTTGTTTGCAACTCAGGACCTCTGCACACACTGTACCACTGCCTGGCACATACTCTTCCCAGGGCTCTGGGCTTGACTGGCTCCTTCTCTTCCTTCAGGTTTCATCCTTCCAGTCAGGGAAGAGAGGCTAAAGTGGGTCCCCGCTGTGACTCTGTCTTGTGGAAACCTGTTTTATTCCCTTCTGAACATGTTTTACTGCAAAACGACCTTGTTTCTTTGGTTGGTTACACGAGCATTCCCTGCCTGCCCTGCAAGGAAGAGAGCTGGTGAGAGCAAGGACTTTGTCTGCTGCTTCATCCTCAGCACAGGCTGGCATGCAGTCAGTGCTCAGTAAATATTGTTGAATGAAGCATATGGTCTTGCCAAGAAGGGTCTCTGGAGAGGTGAGACAGCTCACACCTGGCCAGTCATCCCTCATTTGTTGTTTTGTTTTGTTTTGTTTTGAGACGACAGGGTCTCACTCTGTTGCCCAGGCTGGAATGCAGTAGCACCATCACAGCTCACGGCAACCTCAGCCTCCCCAGGCTCAGGTGATCCTCCCACCTCAGCCTCCCCAGTAGCTGGGACTACAAGTGTGCATCACCATGCCCAGCTAATTTTTTAGTCTCCCTATATTGCCCAGGCTGGTCTCAAACTCCCTGGCTCAAGCGATCCTCTCGCCTCAGCCTCCCAAAATGCTGGGATCATAGGCCTGAACCACCGCACCTGGCCCATCCCTCATTTGATTCATTCGACAAACACATGCCCATGACTCTTCAAGCCCAGTACCAGGCTAAGGGCTGTGGAAACAAATAAGATATCTCCCTACCCTCAAGGAGCTCCCCGTAACCCATCGTTCTTGGCTGTGGGTTCTTCTTGTGTCTAGCTTGACTCTAAAAATATACTTCAATCATCCATCCATCCACCCATCCATCCATCCATTCATCCATCCATCCATCATCCAACAGATACCTGTTGATTCCCTATTCCAGGGATACAAGATGACTCAGATGGGGCTCCCCGGTGGAGATGTTATCTGTATGGTGGATGAGGTTGATGAGTAAAAAGATGACTACACTGAGGGGTGGCAGTGCATCCCATTAAAAACCAGCCAATCAGAAGTTGACAAATGACAGTCCCCATTGTTTTGTCTCTTCTGCCTCCTCTTTCTAGCTAGATGGTACTATGGGTTTGGGATGCTTGCCTGTTAAAAATGAAAACGTTTGGGCTTTTCCCATTATAAAGCTGCCGCCTTCTGGTTGGGCATCGTGGCTCACACCTGAAATCCCAGCACTTTGGGAGGCCAAGGCATGCAGATCACCTGAGGTCAGGAGTTTGAGACCAGCCTGACCAACATGGTGTAACCCCATCTCTACTAAAAATACAAAAAAAGTAGCTGGGTGTGGTGGTGCACACCTGTAGTCCCAGCTACTCAGGAGGCTGAGGCAGAAGAATCACTTGAACCCGGGAGGTGGAGGTTGCAGTGAGCTGAAATATCACACCACTGCACTCCAGCCTGGGGTACAAGAGCGATATTCTGTCAAAAGAAAAAAAAATAATAATAATGCCACCCCTTCTTAGTGATCATGGAACTGGGGGCTCTGAGCTGCTTCTCTCTCCTTCTTCCAGGCTTTGCCCTGGGTCATCCCATTCTCTGTTTCTCCACTCCAGGGTCTGAACACTTACAGAATGCCTGGGTCACCTCATGTGGTCCTTGCAGCAACCTTGGAGGAGGCATGGCTGGTATTATTTCTCAAAGGCGACATAATTGCTAAGTGGAAAATGTAGAGTGTAGACAACATGAATGGGAGGTTATCATTTGCAAACAAAGGCAAAATAACCTAGGTGGGGGTTTCTCAGACATGAGCAGCATCAGCATCGCCCGGATTGCTGGCTAACAAGTGCTTTCCCGCGCCCCACTGTCAGATTCCGAATGTGCATTTCTAACAGGTTCTTGGGTGAGGTAGCTGCTGCTGCTGCTGCTCCCAGGACCCAGCTTGGGAACCACTGATCTAAATACACATATCTGGCCAGGCGTGGTGGCTCACACCTGTAATCCCAGCACTTTGGGAGGCTGAGGCAGGCAGATCACTTGAGGTCAGGAGTTCGAGAACAGCCTGGCCAACATGGTGAAACCCTGCCTCTACTAAAAGTACAAAAATTAGCCAGGTGTGATGGCGGGCGCCTGTAATCCCAGCTACTTGGAGGCTGAGGCACGAGATTCGCTTGATCTGGGAGGCAGAGGTTGCAGTGAGCTGAGATCATGCCAATGCACTCCAGCCTGGACGATACAGCAAGACTCTATCTCAAAAAATAGTAATAAAAATTAAAAATGAATATGCATATCTGTCTTCAGGGCACTCAGGGGTCCTTATGTCTGAATCAAGAAACTGCTAACAGAGGTTGCCTCTGGGGAGCACAACTGGGACCTTGGGAATCAGGGCAGGATGGAATCTTAGTTTCTCTCATTCCCCCTTGAAATAGGCAATACTTTCAAATGTTTCAAAATGCAAATGTGGGGAAGCATGCAGAAGAGAGAGTGAAAAGTCTTCTTCCACCCTGTCCCCAACCAGCCACTTCCCCTCCCCAGAAGCAACCAATTTCTCGAGTCCTCCCAGATGCTTCTTCCTTATATAAGAACAGACATCTCCTCCCACTTGTCTCACACAAGTGGTAGATACCACACACACTGTTCCATACCTCTCGTTCAGACCTTCCATGCAGCACCTCGTTCCTTTTTTTTTTAGACGGAGTTTCACTCTGTCGCCCAGGCTGGAGTGCAACGGTGCGATCTCGGCTCACTGCAACCTCCGTCTACCGGGTTCAAGCAATTCTCCTGCCTTAGCCTCCCAAGTAGCTGGGATTACAGGCATGCACCACCATGCCTGGCTAATTTTGTATTTTTAATAGAGACAGGGTTTCTGCATGTTGGTCAGGCTGGTCTCGAACTCCAGACCTCAGGTGATCCGCCTGCCTCGGCCTCCCAAAGTGCTGGGATTATAGGCGTGAGTCACTGCTCCCGGACACTTCCTTCCTTTTTATACCACAGGGGGTCTGTCCCGTAGATGTCCATTTAACCTCTGCCCCATACAGTGGTCTCTTAAGTTGTTTCCAGTCATGTACTGCAGCGAATCTCCTGGTGTATATGTCATTTCTCCCTTGTGCAAGATACATGGGATAACTTCCTAGGAGCAGAATTGTCAGGGAGACAGTTCTTACTTCTACATTGTTGAATATTTTACCATGGCACAAGTCACTTTACAACATGAAAGCAAACAAGGTAGATGGGCAACATAGCATGGTGATTAAGATCTTGAGTTCTGGAGTTAGACTGCCTAGCTTCAAATCCTGCCTCTACAACTTCCCAGCTGTGTGACTCTAGGCAAATTACTTGCCCTCTCTGTTCCTCAATTTCATCACCCATAAAATGGGGCCGGGAGCAGTGGCTCACGCCTGTAATCCCATTACTTTGGGAGGCCGAGGTGGGTGGATCACCTGAGGTCAGGAGTTTGAGACCAGCCTGGCCAACATGGTGAAACCCCGTCTCTACTAAAATTACAAAAAGTAGCTGGGTGTAGTGGTGCATGCCTGTAATCCCAGCTACTTGGGAGGCTGAGGCAAAAGAATCGCTTGAATCTGAGACGCAGAGGTTGCAGTGAGCCGAGATCATACCACCACACTCCAGCCTGGGTGACAGAGCAAGATTCGGTCTCCAAAAAAAAAAAAAAAAAAGGAAATGATACAGGTGATAACTCCATAGAGCTGTTGGGTAGACAGCAAGATAGATGTTAACTTTCTCCCCAGTTGTTAACAGAGGAACCAAAGGCCCAAAGAGGAAGGCAACTTGCTCAAAGTCAGACTGCAGGTTTGTGGCAGGGCCAAGGTGGGCTGAGGTCAGGTCTGCGGCTTTTTTCCAACTGCTCCTCACCCTAGTGAACATGAGAATGGATTCAGCTGCTGCTGCTTGAACTTTTCCACCCAAGTATCTCCAATACTCAGGAAGAATGAAAAAAAGATCCCAGGATATGATCCTAAGCATTAAATTCTTTCCAATCTCAAGTTGTAGCTTAGAAGTTCATGCCAACTTTACATTCAACTCTGTATATGCAGAGGAGGATTGGTTGTAAAGCTAACAAAACTCAGGCCCTTCACAGGCTTCCAAGGTCCCAAGAAGCCTGCAGCCTTGTGAAATCTGCAAAAGTAAGACTTTGACCACAGTTGGTTAAGACTGCTGTCTGTTTCCACTCTGTCTTCCTGTCCCTCACAGCAAACGGCACCGGAATGACCTGTCAGCTTTTTGCACTTGTAATGCTGTATTATTTTTCTTAAAGGAAGCTCCCCCACTCCAAATTGCATAGGTTTCAGTCTCAGCAAACAGAATTCACCTTGGTAAAATGTCTATTTTGATATCAAAAGAGTGGCTCCTTTCCCCTCTCTCCCCAAAAAAATCCTTGAGTAAAACTGATGCTGCAGGAAGCCAGACCCTCTGTCTCCTGACATCCCCCTGGGACTTGCATGGCCACAGGCACCCTGTGTAGGCAGGACAGGACTGCACAACCCCAAGTTCACATTTGTCCCCTCCCTTTTCCATCAGGTGGTTCTTCAAGGGCATCAGCCGGAAGGACGCAGAACGCCAACTCCTGGCTCCTGGCAACATGCTGGGCTCCTTCATGATCCGGGATAGCGAGACCACTAAAGGTGACACCAGCCCGCCCCACACTGTCCTCCCTGCAGAGGTGTCCCAGGTGGGACTGGCCACCACCCTTCCCTTGGAAAATGCCTTAGCAAAGGCTGAAAAATCTAACCAGGTGCTGTGGCTGCCAGGTTTCTCCTGCTCTTGACCACCTGAGCCAGGGAGGGTTGAGGCTCTGTGCCTGGCTTGGCCCTTCTAATTCCCCATAGCTGCCAGTTTAGGTCAGTGGCACTACTGCCATGTGGCTTAGGCCCTGAAAACAAAGAAACATCCAGCTGAAGCTTGATCTTCACTAACTTGGTTTTTCATTTGTTTTGGTTTTTGTTTTGTTTGTTTTTTGAGACAGAGTCTTGCTCTGTTGCCAGGCCAGAGTGCAGTGACGCGATCTCGGCTCACTGCAACCTCCGCCTCCCGGGTTTGAGCGATTCTCCTGCCTCAGCCTCCCAAGTAGCTGGGATTATAAGCACTTGCCACCATGCCCAGTTAATTTTTGTATTTTTAGTAGAGATGGGGTTTCACCATGTTGGCCAGGATGGTCTCGATCTCCTGACCTTGTGATCCACCCCTCTCGCCCTCCCAAAGTGCTGGGATTACAGGTGTGAGCCACTGCGCCCAGCCTGTTTTGTTCTGTTTGAGACAGAGTCTCACTCAGTTGCCCAGGCTGGGATGCAGTGGCACAATCTCACCTCACTGCAACTTCTGCCTCCTGGGCTCAAATGATGTCCCATCTCAGTCTCCCGAGTAGCTGGGACTTCAGGTAGGTGCCACCACGCTGGCTAATCTTTTCTTTCTGTCTTTCTATCTGTCTGTCTGTCTTTCTTTTTAGTAGACATAGGGTTTTGCCATGTTGCCTAGGCTGGTCTCAAACTTCTGGACTCAAGCAATCTCCCTACCTCAGCCTTCCAAAGTATCAGGATTACAAAGTATCAGGATTGTTTTTTGCTTTGTTTTTTTAAAAATACCCATAACAGACCAAGTAGGGGAGGCCAAGGCAGGAGGATTACTTAAGCCCAAAAGTTTGAGACCAGCCTGGGCAACATAATGAGACCCCATCTCTACGAAAAATTTGAAAAATTAGCCAAGCGTGGTGGCGTACGTCTGTACTCCTCAGTACTTGCAAGGGTGAGCTCAGATGATCTCTCAAGTCCAGGAGTTCAAGGCTGCAGTGAGCCATAATGGAGCCGCTGGACTCCAGCCTGGGCAACACAGCAAGACCCCATCTCTAAAAAAATAAAATAAAATACCTATTACAATATATCTTATCCACAAGCCTCTTTCCTCCTTTCCTTCCTCTGTAAGGAAATGAGGTAGGATGAGGTCACCAGAAGAGAATCAAGCCAGCCTTCTCTGGGACTCTGCTGAAAATGCTCCTTGGAAGCTTTTGGAAGTTTTAATGTCAGGTGACCAGCTTCCTGAAATTTCTGTGCTGCAAGGGTGGATTCATGCTGGCTGGGTGCATGGATGGCAAGAACAGGCCTGGAAAACATTGCGTAGCTCAAACTGGTATCAATTGAGGCTCACTGCCTCAAAGGAATGAACATCAGTAGGATTCTTGTGATTTCAGATTCCATGCGCTAAGTCCACCTTTACTATTTAGGTTCACAATTGCTTGACTCAAATAAGCCAAGTACATTGTATAAAATGTGACCTCACGGTACCCTGAAGCAAACAGATATGGGGACATTGATTAAAGGCATGTTCCTCGTGTGGCCCTCTACTTGACCCTCAGCTATCTGAACTGGCGACGCTTTCATGTGGCTAGGATAATGCTACTCACAGTCAGTGTGGCAGCTCAGTAAATGCTGGGGCTTTGCCTCCTCCCACCCAGCGAGCCCTGTTCAAGCCCCCAGGGGGAAAAAAAAGGAGACAAAAAGACAAAGCCGTGCACAGCCCAGCGCTTCTCCTCTCTAGCTGTGCCCAGGACAGCTTTTGGCTTGGGCTGGTCCATTCTGCAGACAAGGGCAAAGAAATCAAAGAAACCATCACAGATCTGTGGGGCAGGAAAATGAGCCTGGTCCAGCTTTCACAGCCCTCTGAGATGGGGCATGGTGGGAAGTGCAGCCGATGTAATAACAGTTGCAGCATGAGGCCCCTGAATCCCACCCTGCTGCTTCCTGGATCCTGCCACGCCCCATCCAGCCGCAACCAAGCCAGTCTCACCCACAACTGGGACAGAGTGGCTAAGAGCGGCTCTGGAGCCAGCTGCCTGGATTTGAATCCCAGCTGTGCCACTTACTAGCTGTGTGACTGTGGGTGAGTTACTTCACCTCTCTGGGCTTCAGTTTCCTCAATCTATAAATGAGGATGATGATATTATAAAACCCCTACCCCAGGAAGTTATTCATTTATTAAATAAATAATATAATTTATATAGTTATAATTCATTATAATGAATATTATTCTTATTCATTCATTGTTTATTTATGCCAAGTGCTTTGAACTTGCCTGGCATGTATGGTAAGCTACTATTCATTCAACAGTATAAACTGGCCAGGTGAGGTGGCTCAAGCCTGTAATCCCAGCACTTTTGGAGGCTGTGGTGGGTGGATCACCTGAGCTCAGGAGCTGGCAACCAGCCTGGCCAATATGGCGAAACCCCATCTCTACTAAAAATACAAAAATTAGCTGGGCGCAGTGGCACATGCTTGTAATCCCAGCTACTCAGAAGGCTGAGGTAGGAGAATCACTTGAACCTGGGAAGCAGAAGTTGCAGTGAGCCAAGATTGCACCACTGCACTCCAGCCTAGGTGACAGAGTGAGACTCCAACTCAAAAAAAAAAAAAAAAAGTTTAAACTTCCCCAAATCCTATGGCATTGTGCTATTATCATGGTAGAGAAAACTGAGATATAAGGACTAATAACTTGCCCAAGGGCATTCAGCTCATAAATGGCAAAATGGTGGTCATGAGCTGAAAGACTTATGTGTTTCTGGTCTATGTGATAATATAGGGTGGTGCAAAAGTAATTTCAGTTTTTTCCACTACTTTCGATGGCAAAAACTGCAATTACTTTTGCACTAGCTTAATATGTATGTTAGGTTCCCATTGCTGCTGTAACAAATTAATACAAACTTACTGGCTTAAAACAACACCCGTCTATTCTCTAACAGTTCTGGGGATCAGTAGTCTGACCTCACTGGGCTCAAAATGTCAGCAGGGCTGGTTCCTTCTGGGGGCTTCAGGGGAGAACTCATTTTCTTGCCTTTTTTAGCTTCCAGAGACTACAGCATTCCTTGGCTTATGGCCCCTTCCTGACATCTGTCCAAGCTCTTGTTTCCATCTTCACCTCTTCCACTTTGACCTTCCTACCTCCCTCTAACAAGGACCCAAGTGATTACACTGGGGCTACCTGGATCATCTGGAATAATCCCCCCATCTCCAGATCCAGATCCTTAACTTAATCACATATCTAAAGTCCCTTTTACCATGTAAGGTAACATATTCTCAGGTTCCAGGGTTTAGGGCATGAGCATCTTGAGGGACCATTATTGAGCCTACCACAGCATGTTCACATTTCAATAACTGAACTGGATTTCTGGATTTTTTCCAGAAAAGTCATAGCCTGAGTTCTTATGAAAAAGTAAAAAATACAGTATGGTTTCTTGACTTTTTGTAGGGTAGATGATAGAAAGATGGATCAATAGATCAGAAATAATGAAGATGATGATGATGATAGCCAACATTTGCAGAGTGTTCAGTTTCCAAGTAGTTTACAGGGGTTACTTCTTTTAGCCATCAGGCAATAGGATCAGGTAGGGAGGCATGAAAATGATTCCCATTTTACAGATGAGGAAAATGAGGCATAGAGAAGTGACATAGTCACGTGGCCAAGGTTTCACGGGCAGGGGTGTGGTAGAGCCTGGATGAGAGCCCAGGATGCCTGACCCCCACAGCCCACTCAGACCCTCGTGCACGTCTGCCGAGGTGCCAGCGGTAGCCTTATGGGGTGTGAGAGTGCTAACGCAAGGTGACAGGCCTCCAAGATGCCATTCTGAGGGGTTTCTCTTTGGTCAATTCAGGAAGCTACTCTTTGTCCGTGCGAGACTACGACCCTCAGCAGGGAGATACTGTGAAACATTACAAAATCCGGACCCTGGACAATGGTGGCTTCTACATATCCCCCCGAAGCACCTTCAGCACCCTGCAGGAGCTGGTGGACCACTACAAGAGTGAGTCCCACCCTGGGAGCGGGGGGGCGGCGGCATCCCCACCACGATGGGCCTGGAGACTCCTAGTCATGGATGCACTGCAGCCCCTGAGACCTGCTGTGTTCTTCCTGGCCATCCCCAGACAGATGCTTTGGGTGCTTCTGAAGGCTTAGGACTGTTGAGCAGGAGGGTGGGGTGGCCAGGATGTAGAGGTGGCACCCCGTCACACTCTGCTTGCTTGGGAATGTCTCTGATGGTGGCAACCAGGTGGAACACTGGACAGATCCAGTGGACCAGGCAGGGCGGCCTCCGAGGAGCAACCTCTGGCTGGCTGGCTCGGTGCTTGTTGCTCTCAATTGACCAGGGACTCTGTTCCAGAGGGGAGCGATGGGCTCTGCCAGAAACTGTCGGTGCCCTGCATGTCTTCCAAGCCCCAGAAGCCTTGGGAGAAAGATGCCTGGGAGATCCCTCGGGAATCCCTCAAGCTGGAGAAGAAACTTGGAGCTGGGCAGTTTGGGGAAGTCTGGATGGGTAAGGACCCAGGGCCAGAGCCCACAGGGCCAGAGGGTGGAGGGGAGAGGGAGGTCACTTGCTTCTAGGAGCACCTTATGGCAAAGTGGGAATGCTACCCAAGGCAGAAGTGGAGATTTGAATAATAGCCATAAAGAAGCAGTTCTCTGATAGCAAACCAAATTGTCTTGCTGTGCAAACACTGATTTGCCTTTGAGACCAGTCCTGTAGGGGTCAGAAACTTCCTTCTGGGAAGCAGGTGTGACAGATGAGGAATCCCTCCCTCATACAGAGTGGGGACTGCCTAATAGTTTAGGAATGAGATAACCAGAGACCTTTTCAGATAATGAAAATTAAGAATGGGGAAATGCAGCTTGGAGATTTCCAGGCAACTGATGAATAGGTTATTCTGAGCATCTACTGTGTGCTCAGCACTGTTAGGGTCTTGTGGGAAAATCAGAAAAGCACATCTCACAACTGCTGATTTTCCCCAAGAACTTAAAAACAACATTGCCTGCTTTGCAGGGGTGTGGGGTAGATGCAGTGCCCAGCCCAGTGTGGGGACCCTGCTGTGTTAATACTCCACTACGTTCCAAATGGGAGCGAAGACAACTTACAGGGATGCAAACAACTCAGCCAGATAAAATAAGTTTAAAATCCATGTATTTTGACTGCATTTATTGAGATTCTGCTGCATGCAAGGCCGGGCACGGTGGCTCACACCTGTAATCCCAGCACTTTGGGAGGCCGAGGCGAGTGGATCACTTGAGGTCAGTAGTTCGAGACAAACCTGGACAATATAGTGAAATCCCATCTCTACTAAAAATACAAAAATTAGCCAGGCGTGGTGATGGGAGCCTGTAATCCCAGCTACTCAGGAGGCTAAGGCAGGAGAATCGTTTGAACCCAGGAGGTAGATGTTGCAGGGAACCAAGATCACACCACTGCACTCCAGCCTGGGACACAGAGTGAGACTCTGTCTAAAAAACAATAATACAATTAAAAAGAATATGACAAAAAAGAAAATATGGAAAGGAAGGTAAGACAGATCTGAGTGGTGAGATTGGAAAGCCAAAAATATCATATAAGGCCCTAGACTCCTACTACAGGAAGCCCACAGTTCTAGATTGGAGCTTCCTGGAAGCCAAGGCAAAATAGAAACCCAGGCAATTATAAAACTGACAAGACCCATCAAATGAAGCAGGGTGGGGTGAGGTGAGGGAACAGCATGTGCCAAATCCCTGTGGTGGGAGGGGAGTTGGGTGCTTGAGGGACTGAGTGACCTGCAGGGTGACTGGCACATAAAAGGGAAGGGGAGTTTAGTGGCTGATGAGGCTAGAGAGGAGGACGAGGCTGGGCCATGCAGGGCCTGGGGGTCATAGTGAGTCTGGCATTTATTTAAGAACAATGTTAAGATTAAAGTGGGCAGTGTGTGTGTGTGATATAACCTGAGCGGTATTTTAACGCTATTTTTAAATCCTTGCAACAGCACTTCAAAGGCAAGGCTTACCATTTCCACTTTACAGATGAGGAAGCTGAGGAAGCACATTTCACACCTGCTCAGAAAGGTTAAGCAACTTGCCCTAGTGTGCACAGCTGGGAAGTGGTGAACCCGCCTTTCAACCCACATTTGTCTGAGGCCTAAGCCCATGACTTCGCTTCCCTCTCTGAGAGTTGAGATGAGCAGGAAAGGCTTTCTGGAGGAGGCAGGTCTGCAGCTGGGCCTTCTAGGGTGGTAAGGGAGACCAGTGGGCTCTGATCACCTTCCCTGCTCTCTATCCCCCTCCAGCCACCTACAACAAGCACACCAAGGTGGCAGTGAAGACAATGAAGCCAGGGAGCATGTCGGTGGAGGCCTTCCTGGCAGAGGCCAACCTGATGAAAACTCTACAGCATGACAAGCTAGTCAAACTTCATGCGGTGGTCACCAAGGAGCCCATCTACATCATCACGGAGTTCATGGCCAAAGGTGCTGCATGCTGGGGCTGGGGGTGCAGGCTGTGGCCTATACTGGTCAATTGCAGGCTCAAAGGTAGCTTGGACATGGTTCTTGCCCTTGAGATGGCCCCAAACTGGCCAGGAGCTCTTCCAACAAGTACTCATTGAGAATCTAATATGCAACAATTCAGCCCTTCTGGTTAGTGCGGTGAAATCATGTTAAGGGGTCACCGGGGGAGAACAAGGGGCTCCCAGGAGAAGGGAATGGGGCCAGAATACTCCTGGGCGATGGGAGAAGGGGCTTATGGTTCACAGTGAGCCTTAGGGGCCAGGGTGTGGTGGGGTGGTGGGGGTGCCACTCTCCCGCATCAGCCGTCTTCCCTGTACTTGCCAATGCCCTGGGAGAGGGAGCTGGCAAAGCAGCAGTTCTGCCCCCACCCCCACCCTGCCACAACTCAGGATTTCTTGGGGATTTTTTTAGGCCACTGTTTCACAATCATTTTCAACCCCTGACATTTTTTTTGTTTGTTTTTTAGGGACAGGGTCTTGCTCTGTTACTCAGGCAGTGGTGCAATCATAACTCCTGGGCTCAAGTGATCCTCCCACCCCAGCCCCCCGAGTGGCTGGGACCACAGGCCCATGCCACCACACTCAGCTAATTTTATTTATTTATTTACTTATTTATTTTTAGAGACAGGGTTGCCCTCTGCTTGCCCAGGCTGGAGTGCAGTGGTATGATCATAGTTCACTGTACCCTCAAACTCTGAGGCTCCAGGATCCTCCCGACTTAGTCTCCCCGGTAGCTGGGACTACAGGCATGCCCTACCACATCCAGCTCATCCCAAAAAAAAATTTTTTTTTTTTTTTTTTTGAGACGGACTCTCACTCTGTTCCCCAGGCTGGAGTGCAGTGGTGCGATCTCGGCTCAATGCAAGCTCCACCTCCCAGGTTCACGCCATTCTGCTGCTTCAGCCTCCCAAGTAGCTGGACTACAGGCGCCTGCCACCATGCTTGGCCAATTTTTTTGTATTTTTAGTAGAGACGGTGTTTCCCCGTGTTAGCCAGGATGGTCTCGATCTCCTGACCTCGTGATCCGCCTGCCTCAGCCTCCCACAGTGCTGGGATTACAGGCGTGAGCCACCATGCCCAGCTTCTAAAATTTTTTTCTAGAGACAAGGTCTCGCCATCTTGCCCCAGCTCGTCTCAAACTCCTGGGCTCAAGTGATCCTCCCAAAGCTCTGGGATTACAGGCATGAACCACTGAGCCTGGCCTAACATACATATTTGTAAATTTCTTCTAGAGATGGGGTCTTTCTATGTTGCCCAGGCTGGTCTCAAACTCTTGGCCTCAGGTGATCCTCTCGCCTCAGCCTCCTAAAGTGCTGGAATTATAGGTGTGAGCCTCATGCCTAGCCACTCTGCCCAGTTTTTGATAAACAGAATCATCTCACACAATCCCATTTAGGGCGATTTGAAACCTCAAGCCTTTTTCATTTTAACTGTGCAATTATGCCAGTCCTGTGAAGGCATGATCCCAGCCATCCAGGCCCAAGGGCTGTCTCAGTCACAGAATTCATCTAGCAATCAAAAAGTCACTTCACAAAAACTCAAATTCTCTTTCTCAAACACTAGGAATTGCAAACAAATATTTGTATTTAAATCTACTACTATGAAAAATCTTCACCACACACTACAGTATCAGACTGGTGCAAAAGTAATTGTGGTTTTTGCCATTAAATAGTAAAAGTAGTAAATGTTCCTCCCTTCTCCCCCATATAGGAAGCCTGCTGGACTTTCTGAAAAGTGATGAGGGCAGCAAGCAGCCTTTGCCAAAACTCATTGATTTCTCAGCCCAGGTGAGAGCCTAACGAGGAAACCGGGAAGGAAAACAGGAATTCAGTTTCTTTATTTGCCAAATATTTACTGACCACATACTGTGATGACAGCAGTAATAATAATGGGTAAAATGTATTGAGAGCTCAGTATAAAACTATGCTTTTTGCATGTATTTTATTATACATGTATTCATTCATTTAATCATCCTATAAGTTTTATAGGCTGGGATTTTTGTTATCTATTTTGGTATAACAAACCACCCAAGTCCTAGTAGCTTGAAACAACAATTGTTATTTCTCATGATCCTCTGGGTTGCCTGGGGTTCAGCTGGATGGTTCTTCTGCTTGTCGTGGTAAAATGAGGTGTGGATGCATCCTGTTGGCACTTGCCCAGGCTAGAATGTCCAAGACATGGCTCAGCCTCCAGGGTATCTCCACATGGTCCCTAACCACCCAATCACCCAGCCTGAGCTTCTTCACGGCACAGCAGCTGGGTTCCAAAACGGAGCTGGACCAGGAGCCAAGCCTTCATGAGCAGGCTCTCAGTAAGCCTCTGCCTGCATCAGGCTTGCTAATGGCCCATTGGCCAAGTCACATAGCCATGCCCAGAATCAGTGTGGGAGGGGACTGACCAAGAACACAAATCCCAGGGACGCCCCCTCCACCGATACAACAGTCTGGCCACAGGTAGATAATTATCAACCCATTTTACAGAATAGGAAATTGAGGCATAGAGCAGAAGGAAAGTACAGATGCAGAAACTGAGCCCCAGTGTGGTTAACTGGCTTGCATAAGTTACTGTGCTAATTATGGGGGATATAGCAGTGAACAAAATGAAAATGTTCCTGTCCTAATAGAGTTCACAGTCCAGAAGGTAAGATAGGTATTAAATAACTGAATCTCTTAGGGACCATGACCCAAGTGGTCCTGGCTGAGTCAAAACAGCACAGTATCTAACAAAGTAAATGATGTTCACAAATTGCAGAAACACTGCTAAAAACCTCATTTTCTTTCTCATGTTCCCCGTGCCCCTTGCAGCTTCTCTCACCCCCAGCCTGAGCAGTTTTTTACTTCTGTCCTCTCTCATGCTCTCTCTGATGTATGGAAAAACAGAGTGTAAGGACTGGGTAGTATTAGAGTGCATAGCTAGAGCATTTAGCCTGGTCCAGGAGCAATCAGAGAACGCTTCCTGGAGGAAGTGGCCTCTAGGCTGAGCCTGAAGGATTAGTAGAAGTTCAATAAATGAAGAGAAAAGGGAAGGGTCTTCTAGACAAAAGAAACAGCCTGTGCAAAAGTAGGTGAAGGAGTTCAGCCTACTCAGCAGGAGCCCAGAGGGTGGCTGGAGTTGAGTGAGACCCTGCCTGGGCCTCAGCTGGGCCTGCTGGAGATGGGCCAGGCAGGGCAGGGCTCATTTGAGTATGCAAATTCCAGGGGCCCATAGGACACCACAAGGTGTAACAAAAGACCCTATTTTCAGAGCCTGGAATGCCAGAGGCATACGGAAATGTGTTTTCACTCCAATGGGCCAGGTCCTCTGGGAGACAAGAGACTGGTCTGTTGCTAAATTATCATCTTCGAACTAGCAGAAACCCTGCTGGGCAGCAGTTACAGACTGGGAAAGAGCCACTCTCCCCATTTCACAGAGGGGAAAACAAACCAAGGGAGGAAAAGAGGATCTGGGCCTTCTTCATCTGTCCAGAAGCAGAGGTAGATTCAGAGCCCAGGGACAGAAAGGAGCCCACCTGGGGCCTTGGCCTTCACCTCCAGACTCAGAGAGGCAGCTTGGAGCAGCAGGTGGAAATAAGAGAACTGGACCATGCATGTGGTGTTTTTGTGGTCACAGCTCTGTGGTTGAAATGTTATGCAGTAGCTGCATATATACAAACAGGTCAAAACAGAGCTGCTCTGACTGAAGCAGGGTGGGGGCTTATCTGTGGCCTTTCTTTTGTCTCCCCCACTCATACAACCTTGAGGCATCCATAGGATTCAGTTTGAAGAGCTCTACAGGTCCTTCCAGCTCTGATGCTGTGACTCCCTTCGGAAGCAAAACCAAGTTCCAAGGCACGCTATTTGGGGGTCATGAAATCTCACCACCTTATCAACCTGCAGTGCTTACACCTGGGCCCAATAAACCTACTCGTTATTCATTCAGTCAGCAAATCCTTGAGAAGCAACACTATTAGCATCTGGGCTTAGGAGTCACACAGAGTTTTGTTTTGATCTCACCTCTGCCTGTGTAGCTTCGAGCAAGTTGCCTAACCTCTCTGAGTGCCACTTTCCCCCACTGGGAGCACTGAGAGCCACTCTTGAAATAAATACTTAACTATGTGCCAAACACTCTACTAAGCCTTTGATGTAGGCTTAAGGGATTCATCTTCACATGACCCCTTGGAACCAGGTGCTATTACAGAGAAGAAAAGCGAGGTACAGAGAGATGACACAACTTGCTAGACATCACAGAGCGGCAGTGCTCAAGCTGAGCTGGTCCAGCTCCAGAGCCATTAAGCGATTACCCTCTGCTGTCTCCTAAGTGGGGTGTCATCCCTGCCCCATTGAGCTCCTGTGAAAATCAGTAGCATATGGGCATCTGCCAGTGAGGATCAAACAGTGGTAACTACCAGCATTAGTTTAGTGCTTGCTCCAGAAGAAAAGCGAGGCAAAAAGGCTGGGCCGAGTAACAGATAAGTGTGGACCCCAAGCAACGCTTTTGGAGCTCCATCCCTGGCTCCACAACTTGCAAGCTGTGTAAGCTGGGGCCACTTACCTATTGCTCTGGGCTTCAGTTTTCTTATCTGTGGAAATGGGGCTGATAGCAAAAGTGCCTCCTCTAAAGCACATGGTAAACGTCACATAAGTGTTTAAGTATCATCTTATAAATAAGCTATGATACCTTCCATCAACTAAATAATTTTTGTTAACTGTTCATCTAAGGACCCATAAATTTCCCACACTCCGAGGGCCAAGATGCTGTCTCACTCCACCCTGGCAACCTCATCCCCATTTCATCCCCACCCCCACTATTTCAAACAAAATCAGAGTCTCTTCCAAGTTTTTATTGAAAAATCTGGGTCTCTGGGTCTCCCTTGGGCTTGACAGCTCAGGCCTGTAATCCCAGCACTTTGGGAAGCTGAAGCAGGAGGAGCCTTTGAGCCCAGCCTGGGCAACATAGTGGGACCTCGTCTCTCTAAAAAAAAAAAAAAAAGTTCTTTTTAAATTTAGTCTGGCGGCCGGGCGCGGTGGCTCAAGCCTGTAATCCCAGCACTTTGGGAGGCCGAGGCGGGCGGATCACAAGGTCAGGAGATCGAGACCATCCTGGCTAACACAGTGAAACCCCGTCTCTACTAAAAAATACAAAAAACTAGCCGGGCGAGGTGGCGGGCGCCTGTAGTCCCAGCTACTCGGGAGGCTGAGGCAGGAGAACGGCGTGAACCCGGGAGGCGGAGCTTGCAGTGAGCTGAGATCTGGCCAGTGCACTCCAGCCTGGGCGACAGAGCAAGACTCTGTCTCTAAAAAAAATAATAAATAAATAAATAAATAAATAAATAAATAAATTTAGTCTGGCATAGTGGCATGCACCTATAGTACCAGCTACTTGGGAAGCTGAGGTGGGAAGACTGCTTGAGCTTAGGAGGCACAAGTTGCAGTAAGCTGTGATCCCACCACGGTACTCCGTGACAGAGAAAGGCCCTGTCTCAAAAGAAATAAAAAAAAGAAGAAAGAAAAGAAAAAAGAAAAGCATGGGTCTCCATTCTAACTGCCTCGGGTGCCCCCTGCTGTCCACTCACTGCAAGTGCGCCGCCCATTTGCCTCAGACCTTGAGAAGCCCGCCGGTGGTGCTTTGATTTTCTGTCTGGTCAGATGCCCTCGCTTCCAGAATAATTTCATCAGACTGCACCCAGCTGCAGTCCGCTGGAGCTCTGGAGTGCTGGGTTATTTAGAGGCAGCAGGAAGCACTGGATTGGGAGTCCTCAGACTGGTTTGAGTCTGACATTCACAATTTTCCTGGTGGTGTGATCTGGAACAAGTGGTTCCATGTCTGTAAAACAGAGATCATGGTCATTCCTGCCTCAAAGAGCTCATAGTCCAGTTTGCAAACCAAAAGTGCTGCTTTCTGGGCATCTAAGGGTTCATCTTCAACCTCTCTTGTCCAAACCCTTGTAAGTAAAAATGTCTGCAAGATATAATCCCTGTGTTTTCATTAGAGGCTTCTAGGGCCCCTGGTGTGAATAAGAATCCTCCACGCAGTCTGTTATTCACTCAGCAGCCATGGTGATCTTTAAATGTACATCAGAACATGTCACGCTCCTGCTGGAAGGCCTCTACTATCTCCCCAGCACGCTCAGAATAAAACCCACCCTCCTCTCCTGGCCTACAAGGCAGTTCATGATTGGCGGCCTTCCTCTCCACTTCAACTCTCCACACTCTCTGTGGCATCATCTGCAGCCACACTGGCCTCTACTGTTCCATGAACACCCAAGCTCTTTCCTACCTCCATGCCTTTGCACCTGATGTTCTCTCTGCCTAGAATATTCTTATGTGACACACTTATTAATATCACCATTCAGATCTTTGATAAAATCTCACCCCCTCAAAGCAGGTTTCCCTGAACGCCCAATCTGAAAAAGCTCTCTACAGGTCATATTTTGTTACTCTGTTTTATTTTTTTTTCTTTTTGAGACAGAGTCTCGCTCTGTCACCCAGGCTGGAGGACAGTGGCACGATCGCAGCTCACTGCAGTCTCTGCCTCCTGGGTCCAAGCAATTCTCGTGTCTCAGCCTCCTGAGCAGATGGGATTATAGGCATGCACCACCACGCTCATCTTCTTTTTGTATTTTTAGTAGAGATGGGTTTTTGCCATGTCATCCAGGCTGGTCTCGAACTCCTGGCCTCAAGTGATCCACCCACTTCGGCCTCCCAAAGTACTAGGATTACAAGTGTAAGCCACCATGCCCAGCCTATTTTATCTTTTCTTTATGGTACTTACCATCTGCAGGAGCTTTGCCTAGCTCATCACCTGTTCAAGCAACATGTCTGGCACCCACAAGACACTCAGTAGATTTCTTTTGAGTAAATAGGTGAATTTTCCTTACCCAGGCTGGGGCATGAGGAAGATATGAGAGGTATAGCAGAATATGACATGAGCCTAGGTTGTCCCCAGAAAGACAGTTGAAGGTGAAAGTTCTTCATAGTATCCTAGGGTTCGTGTGTGTGTGTGTGTGTGTGTTCCTGGAAGAATAGGTCCTGGAGAAATAGTCCCATTGCTTTTTCCCTGAGAACATTTCAAAGTGCTCTCTGGAAGTCTTGGAACTCTTGAGAATCCCCCAAACTGGCCCAGGCCTTAGGGATGCCCCTAACCTGAATGGATTGATGGACGAATGCCACCCTGAGCCCTGGGGCCCTCCTGACAAAAGAGGGAGGGCTGGTGCAGACATTTCCCATTTTCTTCCACTTAAACACCTCTCTGCTGCTTTCTGGTGGGGCCATCTTGGCATAGGCCAGGTCTGAGGACAAAGGTGTCTCTGTTTGGGGTACAGATTGCAGAAGGCATGGCCTTCATCGAGCAGAGGAACTACATCCACCGAGACCTCCGAGCCGCCAACATCTTGGTCTCTGCATCCCTGGTGTGTAAGATTGCTGACTTTGGCCTGGCCCGGATCATTGAGGACAATGAGTACACAGCTCGGGAAGGTAGGGAACGCTGCCAAGCAGCCCCACGTTGCCCATTTGGATGGTTGTGAGTGTTGAGAGTTGATACTTGTGAGAGCGATTGGTAAAATGTGAGGGTCTGCCCCCGTATTAGCTGTGCATTCTTGAGCTTGGTGGATCCTTCTGGATAATGTTCTGAACTTCAGAGTCTCACCCAGACATTTTGAGGAGATTTTAGATCAGATTGAGAAGTACCGATAGATTTTAGAGGAAGTGGGCAAATATATGTTGAAATTAAGGGTAAGAGCAGCTTTGTGCATAACAGACAAAAATGGGAGGATATCCAGATGTCCATAGCAGGAGGATGGATGTATACACTGTGGTACATTCACAAAATATAATACCACGCAGTGATGGAAAAGCACAAACCGGCCAGGCTCAGTGGCTCCCGTTGTAATCCCAGCACTTTAGGAGGACTGCTTGAGCCCAGAAGCTCAAGACCAGCCTGGGCAACACAGGGAGACCTAGTCTCTACAGAAATTTTAAAATTAGCCAGGCATGGTGACGCATGCCTGTAGTTGTGGCTACTCAGGAGGTTAGGGTGAGAGGATCACTTGAGTCTAGGAAGTCGAGGCTGCAGTAAGCCATGATCATGCCACTGCACCCAGCCTGGTGGACAGAGCAAGATCTTGTCAAATAAAAAAAAAAAAAAGAGAGAGAGAAAGAAAAAAGCACAAACCAATGCTAAATGCACCAAAATGGGTAACTCTCACAGGTATAATATAAAAATGAAAGAAATTACACCAAAAAAAAAAAAAAAAAAAACAGAGTAGATGCCGATTGGTTCCATTTTTGTGAAATCCAAAAAGAGACAAAACTCGTAAATGGACATTCATGGCAGCATTCTTCCTAATAGCCAAAAAACGGAAACAACGCTCTTTAATGTCCACCAATTTATGAACAGATAAAGAAAATGTGGTATATCCATACAATGGAATATTATTTGGCCATAAAATGGAATGAAGTACTATGCCAGGCTAGAACAAAGATGACCCTTAAAAACATTACGCTAAAGGCAAGTCAACATGAAGACCACATATTGTATAATTCCTCTTCTATGAAAAGTCCAGAACAGGCAATCTTTTATTTTTCTTTTCTTTGAGATGGAGTCTTTCTCTGCCCAGGCTGGAGTGCAGTGGCTCAATCTCGGCTCACTGCAACCTCTGCCTACCAGGTTCAAGCGATTCTTGTGCCTCAGCCTCCTGAGTAGCAGGGATTACAGGCATGTACCACCACAGCCTGCTAATTTTTGTATTTTTAGTAGAGATGGGGTTTCACCATGTTGGACAGGCTGAACTCAAACTCCTGACCTCTGGTGATCTGCCCGCCTTGGCCTCCCAAAGTGCTGGGATTACAGGCGTGAGCCACTGCGCCCAGCTCAGAACAGACAAATCTAAAGAGACAGAAAGTAGATTATTGGTGCCTACAGCTGGCAGTGGGGAGTTGAGAGAAATGAGGAGTGACTTCTGTGGGTTTTTTGCAAGGAAATGTGATGAAAATATTCTAAAATCCATAACTTTGTGAATATTCTGAAAGCCACAGAATTATACACTTTAAATGGGTGAAATATATGGTCTGTGAATTCTATCTCGATAACGCTATTAAAGAAAGAAACAGGCAAAAATTTGTATAGCACTAGAGGTCAGAATTGCAGTCACCTTTATTTTCTGTTAGCTTAGTTTTTATTTATTTATTTATTTATTTATTTATTTATTTATTTAGAGACAGAGTCTCACTCTGCTGCCCAGGCTGGAGTGCACTAGCATGATCTCATCTCACTGCAACCTACACCTCCTGGGTTTAAGCGATTGTTGTGCCTCAGCCTCCCAGGCAGCTGGGATTACAAGCACGCGCCATCATGCCTGGCTAGTTTTGTATTTTTAGTAGAGACAGGGTTTCACCATGTTGGCCAGGCTGGTCTCGAACTGCTGACTTCAAGTGATTCACCCACCTGACCCTCCCGCAATGCTAGGATTATGGACGTGAGCCACTGTGCCAGTCCTATTTATTTTTTAAAGAGATGGGTGCAGCCGGGTGCAGTGGCTCATGCCTGTAATCACAGCACTTTGGGAGGCCAAGGCAGGTGAATCACAAGGTCAGGAGTTTGAGACCAGCTGGCCAATATGGTGAAACCCTGTCTCTACTAAAAACACAAAAATTAGCCGGGCGTGGTGGCGGGTGCCTGTAGTCTCAGCTACTCGGGAGGCTGAGGCAGGAGAATTGTTTGAACCCGGGAGGTGGAGGTTGCAGCAGTGAGCCAAGATTGTGCCATTGCACTCCAGCCTGGGTGACAGAGTGAGACTCCCTCTCAAAAGAAAAAAAAAAAAAAAAAAAGACAGGTGCTTACTCTGTTGCCCAGGCTGTAGTGGAGGGGTGAGATCACAGCTCACTGTAGCCTCCAATTCTTGGGCTCAAGCAATCCTCCAGCCTCAGCCTCTCGAGTACCTGAAACTACAGATACATGCTACCATGCCCAGCTAATTTTTTTTATTTTTTGTAGATAACAGTGTCTCACTGTGTTGCCCAGGCTGGTCTCAGACTCCTGGCCTTAAGTGATCCTCCTGCCTCAGGCTCTGAAAGTGCTAGGATTATAGGCATGAGCCACCTTGCACAGCCTGCAGTCACCTTAAGTAAGGGGGTGTTAACTGGAAGGAGGTAGAAAGGAGCCTTCTGAATTGCTGAAAATGTTCTACACCCCAACCTGATGGTGATTACAAGGGTATATACATATATAAAGCTGCAGCAAAATGGATATTAAAGATTTGTGCATATTATTTCATGTATGTTATAACACAATAAAAAAAAAATTTTAGGCCGGGCACAGTGGCTCATGACTGTAATCCCAGCACTTTGGGAGGCCAAAATGGGCAGACTGCTTGAGCCCAGGAGTTTGAGACCAGCCTGGGCAATATAGCAAGACCCCATCTCTACAAAAAATTTAAAAATAAGTCAGGCGTGGTGGTGTGAGCCTGTGGTCCCAGCTACTCAGGAGGCTGAGGTGGGAGAACTGCTTGAGCCCAGGAGGTTGAGGCTGCAGTGAGCCAAGATCATGTCACTGCACTCCAGCCTGTGTAACAGAGCAAGACCTTGTCTCAAAAAAAATAAATAGGGCCGGGCACGTTGGCTCATGACTGTAATTCCAACACTTTGGGAGGTGGAGGTGGGTGGATCATGAAGTCAGGAGATCGAGACCATCCTGGCTAACACGGTGAAACCCCGTCTCTACTAAAAACACAAAAAATTAGCCGGGCGTGGTGGTGGGCGCCTGTAGTCCCAGCTACTTGGGAGGCTGAGGCAGGAGAATGGCATGAACCCGGGAGGCGGAGCTTGCAGTGAGCCGAGATGGCACAACTGCACTCCAGCCTGGGCAGACAGAGCAAGACTCTGTCTCAAAAAATAAATAAATAAATAAATAAATAAATAAATAAATAAATAAGGGTAATGACTAAAGGAATAAAAGTAGAATGTATAATGTCTAAACCAGAAGAAGATAAGCAGGAAATCAAGAAAAGTCTCTAGATCCAAAGGAGGAAGGGAGAAAACACATATACACACACATACTCTCTCTCTCACACACACACACACACAAACACACACACAGAACATTTTCAAAACCTGACCGTGTACTCGGTCATAAAGCAGGTCTCAACAAATTCCAAAGAACAATATTCTATAGACCATGTTCACCAACCATGATATAATTAAGATAAACACTAAAAATGAATAACTAGGCCGGGTCCGGTGGCTCACACCTGTAATCTCAGTGCTTTAGGAGGCCAAAGTGGGAGGATTGCTTAAGTCCAGGAGTTTTGAGACCAGGCTGGGTAACATAATAAGATATTGTCTCTACAAATTTTATTTTATTTTATTTCATTTTTGAGATGGAGTCTGACTCTATCATCCAGGCTGGAGTGCAGGGGCATGATCTCAGCTCACTGCAGCCTCCGCCTCCTGGGTTCAAGCAATTCTCCTGCCTCAGCCTGTAGCTGGAACTACAGACACCTGCCACTACACCCAGCTAATTTTGTATTTTTAGTAGAGATGGGGTTGGCCGGGCTGGTCTCGAATTCCTGACCTCAGGTGATCCTCTTCCTCAGCCTCTCAAAGTGCTGGGATTACAGGCGTGAGCCACTGCACCTGGCCAAAAAAATTTTTAATTAGCTTGGCATAGTGGGGCACACCTGTGACCCCAGCTGCTCGAGAGGCTGAGGCAGGAGGATAGCTTGAGGTCAGGAGTTCGAGGCTTCAGTGAACTATGATTGTGTCACTGTGCTCCAGCCTGGGCAACAGAGTAAGATCCTGCTTCTAAAAGAAAAAAAAAAAAAAAATGAAAAGGCTAACTAAACCCATGTCAGGCCGGGCGCAGTGGCTCAAGCCTGTAATCCCAGCACTTTGGGAGGCCGAGGCAGGCGGATCACGAGGTCGGGAGATCGAGACCATCCTGGCTAACGTGGTGAAACTCCGTCTCTACTAAAAAATACAAAAAATTAGCTGGGCGAGGTGGCAGGCGCCTGTAGTCCCAGCTACTCGGGAGGCTGAGGCAGGAGAATGGCGTAAACCCGGGAGGCGGAGCTTGCAGTGAGCCGAGATCCGGCCACCGCACTCCAGCCTGGGCGACAGAGTGAGACTCCGTCTCAAAAATAAAAAAAAAAATAAACCCATGTCAGACTAGGTGGGAGGAGGGGCGAGTAAAGGGGGAGACACACAGTGACTGGTGGAAACCTCATGGGCTGGGAGCCAGAATCCTCCCTTTTCCCATCACCCGGGGTGAGAGGACTGAGACATTGGCTGCAACCTGGACTCAAGGCCCTCTGAAGTCTCCTTCTGTCCCCAAAGAGCTGTGGCCTCTGGGATTCCACTCTTCGGAGTTGTAGTTAACTGGGGTATCAGCTGAATCAACGAGGAGGCTTCTAGAGTGAACTTCCATGCCATACCCCAGGCCCCTCTGCCCACTCCTCCTTGTTTAGCCATCTGTCCTCAGGATGGATGTCCCTTGGTTCCACAGGGAGGCCACGTAACAGGGGAATTGCAGGTCTGCATGGGCAGATGTTGGCAACTATTGCCCTTGCCTGTTCCCCCACCTCAGCAGAGTCCCAACCCTCACAGCTCCCCAACCTTCCCCGACTCTGCTCTGTTCACCCCTGCAGGGGCCAAGTTCCCCATCAAGTGGACAGCTCCTGAAGCCATCAACTTTGGCTCCTTCACCATCAAGTCAGACGTCTGGTCCTTTGGTATCCTGCTGATGGAGATCGTCACCTATGGCCGCATCCCTTACCCAGGTAGGGAAGAGACATCAGCTCGAGGCTGCTTCCAGGGCATCCTGGCAACGGGTTCATCTAGACAACATGTCCATTCAAACTGAGTTCTTGATCCTCACCCCCAACTTTCCCTCACCTTTCCCATCTTAATTAAAGGCACCTCCATCCATCCAATGTCTTACGCCTGAAATCTGGGGGCTTCCTTGGCCCTTCCTTCTCTCTCACCCCTATGACTTTTTTTTTTTTTTTGAGACAGAGTCTCACTCTGTCACCAGGCTGGAGTGCAATGGCATGATCTCGGCTCACTGCAATCTCTGCCTCACAGGTTCAAGCGATTCTCCTGCCTCAGCCTCCTGAGTAACTGGGATTACAGGCGCCCGCCACCATGCCTGGCTAATTTTTGTATTTTTAGTAGAGATGGGGTTTCACCATGTTGACCAAGCTGGTCTCGAACTCCTGACCTTAGGTGACCCGCCTGCCTCAGCCTCCCAAAGTGCTGGGATTACAGACGTGAGCCACTGTGCCTGGCTGCGCCCCTGTGACAATGGAGCAGTCACAAGATTTTGGCCACTCAACTCCAAAACATATCCCACATCTCACCATTTTGAACCCCACAGTCTCCACCGCATCCAGGCCAGCGTCATCTCCCATGGATGGTGCAGCAGCCTCCTCATCAGTCTTACTGCTTTCTCCCTCCTCATCCTACAGCCTATTCTCCACTTACAGCCAGAAGGATAATTCTAAACTGTGAATCAGATCTTGTCCTTTCTCCACATTTTCTTTTTTTTTTTTTTTTTTGACAAGGTATCACTCTGTCACCGAGGCTGGAGTGCAGTGGTGCGATCATAGCTCACTGCAGCCTCGACTTCCTAGGCTCAAGTGATCCTCCCACTTCAGTCTCCCAAGTATCTGGGACTAGAGGCATGTGCCACCATGCCTGGCTATTTTTTATTTTTTAAATATTTTTGTAGAGACTTGGTCTCACTACATTGTGCAGCCTGGTCTCTAATTTCCAGGCTCAAACGATCCTCCAGCCTTGGCCTCCCAAAATGCTGAGATTACAGACACACACTACCATGCCCAGCTAATGTTTTAAATTTTTTGAGAGACAAGGTGTTGCTATGTTGACAGGCTGGTGATTTCCATTTTTAAGCGATGCTTTGGTTCAGCATGGAGAGTAAATGGGAGGGAAGGGGAACAGGGTGGCAGCCAGTGAGGAGGCCACAGCAGTGGCCCAGGCAGAGGTGATGATGGTCTGGACAGGGTGGTGGCATTCGTGACTGGCATACGTTGATGAACTGGTGCTACGTTTCAAAAGAAGAGAAGATCTGACTTGCTGACTTAGGAGGTGAGAGAGAGAGAATCAGGGATGATTACCCTGGCTTTGCACCATAGCGTGGGTAATGGTCTAGGGACAGAAATTGGAGAGCTCTGTTTTAGCTCTGTTAAATTTGAGATGACTTAAGTATAGAGACATCCAAGTAAAGGAAGCACTTGAGTTCATGAGTTTGGAGTTTGAGACTAATAATATAAAATTGGGGATCACAGATATTGAATGGCTATTCTTTTTTTTTTTTTTTTTTTTTTTGAGACGGAGTCTCGCTCTGTCGCCCAGGCTGGAGTGCAGTGGCCGGATCTCAGCTCACTGCAAGCTCCGCCTCCCGGGTTTACGCCATTCTCCTGCCTCAGCCTCCGGAGTGGCTGGGACTACAGGCGCCCGCCACCTCGCCCGGCTAGTTTTTTGTATTTTTTTAGTAGAGACGGGGTTTCACCGTGTTAGCCAGGATGGTCTCGATCTCCTGACCTCGTGATCCACCTGTCTCGGCCTCCCAAAGTGCTGGGATTACAGGCTTGAGCCACCGCGCCCGGCTGAATGGCTCTTCTTATGAATAACTAATAAAAACTTAAATTGAACAAGAAAATAGTCCCATCCATAGGTTGACATTGAATCTGGCCACCTGACTGTTTTGTCTTAAGGGTGCACTAGTCAAAACCAGGCAACACACAATAGAAGCTAAATCCATTAGGATGTGTTCCGCAGCAAGCAACAAAATAACAGACAAAGAGTAACTGAAACAGAAGCAAGCTATTACTCCCCATCTGCCATGGGTGACTGGTTCAGCAGTTCAGCAGCTGTCAGGACTCTGGGTTCCTGTCTCTGTGATGGTCTTGTCCATGTTATCAGATGGTTGTTGCAGCTCCAAGTATCATAAGTATCTCACAGTGTTCAAAGGAAGACAGAAAGGGTGCATTCTCCAAAGACTCTCCTCTAAGTGGGAGGAAAACCTTTCCTGGCACTCTCCCAGCAGACCTCCCCAGTAGCTCCCATTGGCCCAGACTGGGTCCCGGGCCTATGACCTAGCTGCAAGTGAAGCTGAGGGTGGAAGTCTCTGGCTTTCACAGTGGGAGGGGCTCAGCTTGCAAGCGAGGTGGGGAGTGATGGCTGCTGGGGAGGCCACAGGGCCTGCCACCCCTGGGCTCTCATTTCCCAACCGCTTCCTTTTTTAATTCCACGGCTCCTTTTCAGGGATGTCAAACCCTGAAGTGATCCGAGCGCTGGAGCGTGGATACCGGATGCCTCGCCCGGAGAACTGCCCAGAGGAGCTTTACAACATCATGATGCGCTGCTGGAAGAACCGTCCGGAGGAGCGGCCGACCTTCGACTACATCCAGAGTGTGCTGGATGACTTCTACACGGCCACAGAGAGCCAGTACCAACAGCAGCCATGATGGGGAGGACCAGAGTAGGGCCAGGGGGTGCCCAGGTGGTGGCTGCAAGGTGGTTCCAGCACCATCCACCAGGGCCCATGCCCCCTTCCTACTCCCAGACACCCACCCTCGCTTCAGCCACGGTTTCCTCATCTGTCCAGTGAGTGGGTTGGACTGGAAAATCTCTTTTTGACTCTCGCAATCCACAATCTGACATTCTCAGGAAGCCCCCAAGTTGATATTTCTGTTTCCTGGAATGGTTGGATTTCAGTTACAGCTGTGATTTGGAAGGGAAACTTTCAAAATAGTGAAATGAATATTTAAATAGAAGATATAAATGCCAAAGTCTTTACCAAAAGGTTAGTTTTCTTGTCCTTCCAATTCCTGAATATCTATTTGCCATCTTGCTGTATGACAAGTCAGAAAGTGTGAAGGACTCTCCTGGAGACCAGAAGTACAAAGACAAGTGGGGTTCAGACTGGGTGCAGTGGCTCCCACCTGTAATACCAGTGCTTTGGGAGACTGAGGGGCGGAGGATTTCTTGAGCCCAGGAGGTCGAGGCCGCAGTGAGCTATGATCACGCCACTGTACTCTAGCCTGAGCAACAGAGTAAGACCACGTTTCAAAAAAAAAAAAAAAAAAAAAGGAGAAGAAAGAAAGAAAAGTGGGGTTCAATGCTTGAGGTTTTCTAACTGTCCTAAAATAGTTGCTGGCTGTATTCGTTTCCTCTTGCTCCTGTAACAAATTACCACATATTTAGTGGCTTAAGGCAACACAACTGCATAACGTTACTGGGCCAGGCATAATGGCTCATGCCTGTAATCCCAGCATTTTGGGAGACTGAGGTGGGTGATCACTTGAGATCAGGAGTTCAAGACCAGCCTGCCAACATGCTGAAACCCTGTCTCTACTAAAAATACAAAAATTAGCCAGGCATGGTGGTGGGTGCCTGTAATCCTAGCTACTGGGGAGGCTGAGGCAGGAGAATTGCTTGAACCTGGGATGTGGACGTTGCAGTGAGCCGAGATTGTGCCACTGCACTCCAGCCTGGGCAAGAGATGGAGACCCTTTCTCAATAAATACATACATACATACATACATACATGTATAACCTTACTGCTCCAGAAGAGTGAGACCCTGTCTCAATACATACATGCATGCATACATACATACATACAAGTATAACTTTACTGTTCCAGAAGTCAGAGGGACTGAAATGGGTTGGCAGGGCTGCATTCCTTTTGGAGGCTCTCGGGGAGAATTTGTTTCCATGCCTTTCCCAGTTTCTAGAGGCTGCTCCCATTCCTTCACTCATCAGCCCCTTTCACTCATTACTCTAAATTTTGCTTTCATCATTTCTCCTCTGACTCTGAGTCTTCTCCCCCTCTTTAATTTGTAAGAACTCCTTGGACCTACCTGGATAATTCAGAATAATCGTTTCATCTCAGGATTCCTAATCACCTTTGCAAAGTCCCTTTTGCCATGTGAGGTAACATTTTCATAGGCTCTGAGGGTTAGGGCATGAACATCTCTCGGCGGGGGGCGCTGTCCTGCCTTCTCCACTGGTATCCAGGTGCTGGATGGGTTTTGCCTCCAAGGAGCTGGGTCTTCCAGGATGACAGGAATGGTTTCTCACGATTTGGGACCCTGACTTTCCTGTTAGGTCACATTGCTGCAAGAGCTGGTCAGTTTACAGCTCCCCAGAGCTGGGGGCTGCCTCCAGGGCTGGGGGCTGCCTGCAGACCTGACATTTCCCATGGTCAAGCAGCCATCATACTTGTCGAGGTGGTATTTGCCACTGCAGGAATCCTGGTCTGGAGATATGGCTGCTGAGAGTATCTAGTACCCTACAGAGGAAGCTCTCAGTGGAGAGGTGGGAGACCTGCATAGGAAGCAGAAGAGACAAAGTGGTGGGGGCTTCCCGAATGTTGCCTCAGCTGAGAGTCCCTGGCAGCTAGTTATTATCACACAGAGAAAGACAGAAAGAGGTGGACAATGGTTAAAAAGGAAACACCACCTTTCCATATTATTGCATCCCCTGAAGGTTGTACATCACATACCCGCCGGGTCCCAGGGAATCCTACACTAACTTGATTTTGTACCTCTGAGTAGGGTGGGGTTCTGACCTTAGGAACTGAATATAAGAACAGTGGAAAATAAAGCTAGTAGTGTTTCAACTTACCTAATTGGTAATTTCTTTCTTGCTGTCTAGTTTGGGATGTGGCTTGGGTACATGAAAGCAGAGCCCAGGGTCTTCTGATGGAAATTTGCCCTTATGATTTGTGATAATAATCTGATGGGAGGAATATACTTCCTTGTGCCACCAGTGTTGAACTTGACCATGAGACTTGCTGTAGCCAATGGGATGCTAGCACATGTGATGCAAGCAGAGGCTTGAAACGTGCTTGTGGGGCTGTGCTTGCCTTCCAGTCTTTTGCCCTGAAAAGAACATGGTCCAAGGAAGATGAGTGACAGATGGAGCAGACCTAGACCAACCTGCAGGCCTGAGCGCAGCCTAGATCAACTGAACTCCATCTGACCTGCGGACATGTGAGAGAGAAATAGATGCTTATGATAATAAGCCTTTGTGTTCCGGGGTTGTTTTGTTACATAGAAGTGTGACAGCCACAGCGAATGAGGCACGATCTCAGGAGTTGAAGCCTATTGCTTATGGACAAGGTTAAGGGATCAATTTCTGCTTTCTGCTCTTTCAATTTATACTGCCCAAACCAACACTGACATGTCCCTCTGGTCACTGAAAAGACAGGTCAAAACATGGGGATAGATACAACACCAAAAGCATGATCCACAAAAGAAAAAAAAAAGATAAATTGTACCTCTTTAAAATCAAAAACTCTGCTCTGCCAAAGACACTATTAAGAAAACAGAAACATGGCCGAGCCCGGTGGCTCACACCTGTAATCCCAGAACTTTGGGAGGTCAAGGCGGGTGGATCACCGGAGGTCAGGAATTCGAGACCAGCCTGGCCAACATGGTAAAACCCTGTCTCAATTAAAAATACAAAAATTAGACAGGTGTGGTGGCAGGTGCCTGTAATCCCAACTACTGGGGAGGCTGAGGCAGGAGAATCGCTTGAACCCAGGAGGCAGAGGTTGCAGTAAGCACACCATCGCACTCCAGTCTGGGTGACAAGAGCAAACCTCTGTCTTAAAAAAAAGAAAAGAAAAGAAAAGAAAAAGAAAACCATGATCCCCGAACTTGTAAAAAATATTTGCAAAAAATATCTCCGATGAAGGACTGGTATCCACAATATATAAAAACTCTTAAAACCCAACAATTGAAAAAAAAATCTGCTAAAATAGCTAAGATTCAAAACACTGATGACACCAAATGCTGATGAGGATGTGGAGCAACAGGAACTCTCATTCATTGCTGGTGGGAATGCACAATGGTACAGCCACTTTGGAAGGTATTTGGCAGTTTATTACCAAACTAAGCACAACCTACCACACAATCCAGCAATTGTGCTCCCATATGATTTGAAAACTTATATCTACACACACAAAAAAAACGGCACATGGATATTTATAGCAGCTTTATTCATAAATCCCAAAACTTGGAAACAATCAAGATGTCATCCAATAGGTGAATGGATAAACAAATTGTGGTATATTCATATAATGGGATATTATTCAGCACTAAGAAAAAAGAGCTGGCCGGGCACGGTGGCTCAAGCCTGTAATCCCAGCACTTTGGGAGGCCGAGACGGGCGGATCACGAGGTCAGGAGATCGAGACCATCCTGGCTAACACAGTGAAACCCCATCTCTACTAAAAAATACAAAAAACTAGCCGGGCGTAGTGGCGGGGGCCTGTAGTCCCAGCCGCTCGGGAGGCTGAGGCAGGAGAATGGCGTAAACCCGGGAGGCGGAGCTTGCAGTGAGCTGAGATCCGGCCACTGCACTCCAGCCTGGGTGACAGAGCGAGACTCCGTCTCAAAAAAAAAAAAAAAGAAAAAAGAAAAAAGAGCTGACCGGGTGCAGGTGCAGTAGCTCACACCTATAATCCCAGCACTTTGGGAGGCTAAGGTGGGAGGATTGTTTGAGCCCAGAAGTTTGAGACGAGCTTGGGCAACAAGTGGGACCCCTCCATATCTACAAAGAGTTAAAAATTTAGCTGGTTGTGGTGGCATGCAGCTGTGGTCCCAGCTACACAGGAGGTTGAGGAAGGAGGATCACCTGAGCCCAGCAGACTGAGGCTGCAGTGAGCCGTGACTGTGCCACTGCACTCCAGCCTCAGCAAGACAGCAGGACCCTGTCTCAATAAATAAATAAATAAATAAATAAATAAATAAATAAATAATTTTGGCCGGGCATGGTGGTTCACGCCTGTAATCCCAACACTCTGGGAAGCCAAGGCAGGTGGATCACTTGAACCCAGGAGTTTGAGACCAGCCTTGGTAAGATGGTGAAACCCCGTATCTACAAAAAATACAAAAATTGGCCAGACATGGTGGCGGGTGCCTGTAGTCCTAGTTACTCAGGAGGCTGAGGTAGGAGAACTACCCAGGAGGTCTAGGCTGCAGTGAGCCATGATTGTACCACTGCACTCCAGCCTGGGTGATAGAATGAGACCTTGTCTCAAAATAAATAAATAGCCAGGCACAGTGGCTCACACTTGTAATCCCAGCACTTTGGGAGGCTGAGATGGGTGGATCACTTGAGGCCAGGAATTCGATACCAGCCTGGCCATCATGGTGAAACCCTATCTCTACTAAAAATACAAAAAAATTAGCCAGACTTGGTGGCAAACACCTGTAGCCCCAGCTACTGGGGAGGCTGAGGCAAAAGAATCACTTGAACCTGGGAGGCAGAAGTTGCAGTGAGCCAAGATTGCGCCACTGCACTCCAGCCTGGGCGACAGAGTGAAACTCTGTCTCAAAAAGAAAATTTAAAAATAAATAAATAGGCTGGGAGTGGTGGCTCACGCCTGTAATCCCAGCACTTTGGGAGGCCGAGGCGGGTGGATCACTTGAGGTCAACAATTCGAGATCAGCCAGGCCAACATGGTGAAACTCTGTCTCTGCTAAAAACACCAAAATTAGCCTGGCGTGGTGGCAGGTGCCTGTAACCCCAGCTACTCAGGAGACTGAGACAGGAGAATCACTTGAACCTGAGAAGTGGAGGTTGCAGTGAGCCGAAATCGTGCCACTGCACTCCAGCCTGGGCAACAAAGAGCAAAACTAGAAAGAAAGCAAGAAAGCAAGAAAGAGAGAGAGAAAAAAGGAAGGAAAGGAGGGAGGGAGGGAGGAAAGAGAGTGAGAGAGAGAGAGAGAGAAGGAAAAGAAATTTTTTTTTTTTTTTTTTTGTTGAGACGGAGTCTCGCTCTGTCGCCCGGGCTGGAGTGCAGTGGCCGGATCTCAGCTCACTGCAAGCTCCGCCTCCCGGGTTCACGCCATTCTCTCGCCCCAGCCTCCCGAGTAGCTGGGACTACAGGCGCCCGCCATCTCGCCCGGCTAATTTTTTTGTATTTTTTTTTTTAGTAGAGACGGGGTTTCACCGTGTTAGCCAGGATGGTCTCGATCTCCTGACCTCGTGATCCGCCCGTCTCGGCCTCCCAAAGTGCTGGGATTACAGGCTTGAGCCACCGCGCCCGGCCAGAAAATTTTTTAAAAGTGCTATCCAGCCATGAAAAGACATTCAGGAAGCTTAAATATATATTGCTAAGAAAGAATCCAATCTGAAAAGATTTCATATTACATGATTCCAACTATATGACATTCTGGAAAAGCAAAACTATGGAGGCAGTCATAAAGTCAGTGGTTGCCAGGGGTCTGGCAGTGGGAGGGAGAGAGAGATGAATAGGTGGAACACAGCATTTTTAGGGCACAACCACCATATCAGCCTGGACAATCTTCCTCTAGACTCTCACCTCCAAGGGTACAGCATGCACTGCCAGTGCCCCACTGGTATCTCTTAGAGTGGGGTGGACTTTTCAGGGGTCATTATCCTGCGTCACTGTTTCTGAGGACTTTTTCCTTAAACTGCAAAAAGCTTCAGCTGCCAGTGTTCCCAGAAGGCTGAAAGTGCCAAGGAATTAACACCCTCTGGGAACAGTACTCAGCTAATGACTTCCAGAAGTTGATGTATAAACAGCCTTGCTCCCTTGCCCCTCGGTGGGGTAACTCTAAGATGTGTGGTTTGCATCATTTCCCAGAGCTGCTCCATGGGATTAAGCTTCAGTTGCCCACAATGGTAACTTGCTGGACAAATAGGCTTTCCCGGTATAGTATTAACATGAATGTGGGTTGATAGTTTTGGTTATATTCAGGAATAAGATGAAAGTGAAATAAAGAAGACATATATCAGAACTTGACTTAGTCAATGATATAAGCAAATTCTTTGCTGATCAGGGAAAGACTTTCAAATAAAGTCACATTTTTGTGCTAGTTACAAGGTAACAGCTATAGACACTGCCCACCATTACATTTAATCTGCAATATTAACATTTTTCTCGATCACTTTAAGTCTAGACCAGGGTTTGGCAAACTATGGCAAACTACGCTTTATTGGAACACAGTCATATCTATTATTTATGTAACGTTTGTGGCTGCTTTTGTACTAAGATGGCAGAGTTGAGTCGTTGTAACACAACCGTATGATTGGCAAAGTCCAAAATATTTACTAATCTGGCCCTTTACAGAAAAAAATGTTGCTAGCAAAACAAAAATTCAAGCCCCGTTTGGTAGCACTTCCTGACTTTTGTGGTGTCAACATTCCCATGAAGGCAAATTTCAAACTACCAACCAGAGCTGCATGATGATTTTCATGGGCACTTTTGCCTTTGTGGAACATTTCCTCCATAACATATATATATATATGTTACATATATATTTTATATTTATAAATAGAAATAATATATAGTTATATACTTATATTAAATATAGATAATAGTTTACAGCTGCAGTGTTTCCATATCTTGGCTATTATGAATAATGCTGCAATAAATATGGGGGTGCAGACATTGATTTCATTCCCTTTTGGATATATACTCAGAAGTGGGATTGCTGCATCATATGGTAGTTCTATTTTTAATTTCAATTTTGATGAACATTCATACTGTTTTCCATAGTGACCGTACCAATTTATACCCCTACCAACAGTGCGCAAGAGTTCCCTTTTCTCCACATCCTTGCCAATACTTATTGTGTGTCATTTTGATAATAACGGTTCTAAGAGGTGTGAAATGACTGCTCATTGTGGTTTTGATTGACATTTCCCTGATGATTAAGGATGTTGAGCACCTTTCCATTTACCTGCTGGCCATTTGTCTATCTCCTGAGAAATGTCTGCTTAGATCTCTTGCCCATTTTTAAACCAGGTTATTTGGGAGTTTTTGCTATTGAGTTGTTTAAGCTCCTTATATATTTTGGATATTAACCCCTTATCAGATCATTTTTGATTGGTAAATAGTTTCTTTAGCTCTGGTGGTCACCTTTTTACTCTGTTGTTTCTTTTGCTGTGCAGAGCTTTTTAGTCTGATGCAATCTCACCTGTCTATTTTTGCTTTTGTTTCCTGTGCTTTTGGTGACATATCCAAAAAATCATTGCCCAAGCCAATGTCAAGTTTCCCTATATCTTCTTCTAGCAGCTTTACAGCTTCTGGCCCTATAAGTCTGTAATCCATTTTGAATTGATTTTTGTATATAGTGTGAGATAAAGGTCCAATTTCATTCTTTTGCATATGGATACTCATTTTCAGGGATGATGAAAATGTTCTGGAGATGGAGGATGGTAATGACTGGCAACATTGTGAATGTAGTTCATGTCACTGAATTGTGCACTTAAAAATGATTAAAATAGTCAATATTTTGTTACATATATTTTACAACAATGAAAAAAATTTAGGCTGGGTTCAGTGGCTCACACCTGTAATCCCAGCCCTTTGGGAGGCTAAGGCAGGCAGATAACTTGAGGTCAGGAGTTCTAGACCAACCTGACCAACACGGCAAAACCCCATCTCTACTGAAAATACAAAAACTCAGCTGGGCTTGGTGGCATGCACCTGTAATCCCAGCTACTCAGGAGGCTGAAGCAAGATAATTGTTTGAATCCAGGAGTCAGAGGTTGCAGTGAGCCAAGATTACACCACTGTACTCCAGCCTGGGAAACAGAGTGAGACTCCATCTCAAAAAAAATATTTTTTTGGGGAAAAAAAAGAAACTTGCCCATGTTATGGAGCTAATGAGTGGTAGAGATGGGCTCTGAACCCAGGCAGTCTAGTTCTAGGATTCTGGCTTATGTCACCAAAAGAGATTGGGATGTGAAAGCCCTTTAGGGGAAAATACAAAGCATGAGAAGAAAAAAAAGTGGAAATACTAAAAAATAATAAGCCATTTATGGAGCTTTGCTCCTTATCAGTTATTCTTCTTCAGGCAGCTAGAAATGGTGGGAAACACTCAGGATCGAAGCTCTAGAAAAACTGGTTCCAAGTTTGGAACATATGAGACTGCAGCAAATTCCTTCTAGTCTCTCAAGCTTCCTCCTCCTTAGGGTTAATAGCCAATCTTCCAATCTTCGGGATGGTTATGCAGATCACAAGAGTTAATGGGTGTGTGTTTCAATGATCTATTCCTGAAACGATCTATAATAAACCACCCCACTCTAAAACTGCTGGGCTCAGCTGGGCAGTTCTTTTGGTCCACATGGGGTTCATGAGGTTATTCATGTAGCTGCATTCAGCTAGTAGCTCAGTGGGGGCTGGAATGTCCAAGATGACTTCAACTGCTTATTACAGTGCTCAGCTGGAGTTTCTAGGATGTCTTGAGGAGTTGGCTGGGCTTCCCTCTCTCTCCAGGTGCCTTTCCAGCAGAGTAGCTACACCTCTTTATAACTAAGAAGGTAGAATCAGGCGTTTTCAATCCTCTTAAGGCCTAGGCTCAATACTGGCAGAATCACTTGTAGCACATCCTATTAGTCAAAGCAACCGACATGACCAGCCAGATTCAACAGGAGGTAAAACAGAGTCTATCTCTTGAGGAGGGAAACCGTATGCTCATCATGCAAGGATGGACAGAACCAGATGGCAGCTATCTGCAGAGAATCCACCACAGTGGTGCCCACAGGTGGGGATCAGAGTTTAACTGTCCCTTGCCCCCGAGAATTAGATAAAAAGAGTCTTAGGAACTGTTTTAGCACAATGCTAAGTGCTGCAGCACACACCAAATGCTCAGCAAGTGCTGATGATTATTATTAATCATTATTATTCTTTTAATAGCTTTTTAAAACAGTCTAAGATAGCACTGTATTCAGTTTAAAGTGACATCTATGGGCCAAATGAACTTTGAGTTCTTTCCTAACTTTAATACCATGATTCTTTGAGTCTCTTTTTTACAGATTTGGAAACTGAGGCTTAGGAAGATTGCATGACTTATCTGGAGTTACATACTAAGCTGGTGCATGACGTCCACATTCAGAGATATCTCCCTCCACTGAATACGCTGGTTTTCACTCCTTCACTTAAAAAATAGTGTATTGGGCACCTACCACAAGCCCAAAGGAGTATAATAAACATATACTGATAATTATTTATTGAATACATCCTATGTAATATTGTGTCACTGAATCCTCATCACAAGCCTATGATGAACCCCCTTCCCATTTTACAGATGGGAATGAGGCAGAGCAAGGTTAAAACAAAAACAAACAAAAAACAGGGTCTATCCTCATAGGGATTACAGTCTACTAAAGAGGATATAGGACAGTCAAACAAATAATTGAATATATAATTACAAATTGTTCTTGGAGTCGGACTGCCCTTGGAGCCCGAGTGCCCACCCTCTCCCTCAAATCAAGGTCTCAGGTAGCCCTGGCAATGGGTCTTCCTGCCAGTAGTAAAGATGGCGCTGAGAGCACGAGCGCATTTTCACACACCCCCATTACCCACAATGCAGCGGGGACAGGGGAGGCTCAGTTTCTGCCAGGAGCTAATATGGCTTCCATAGTTACACCGCTCTCTCTCTTCAACTAATCAGTGACCTTACTTTCCCAGACCAGACTGTCGAGCAGGAGCTAAGACTCCTTTCACCCTGTGCTGACCGCTACTACAAGAGCGGTTGAAGCTAGGCGACCACCTTGCGGAGTTAAACTCCGTAACCTGGGAGCACCACTTCCGCTGACGTCATTACGGCGACACGTGGATCCAAGATGGCGACGGCGATGGTGAGTGAAGGAGACTCCGGGAGCGGGAGCTGGAGCGGGGCCCTCCGGGGTATCCCAGGATCTTCCAGCACCCCATGCCTGACCCTGAGCCACCTCCGGGACCCCTGACTCAGGCCTGAGGGCTGCCTCTGACTGGGCTGGTCTCCCCCGAGATCCACCTCCCCGGCCCTGCCCCTGCACTCAGGCTTGTCAAGGCCCCAAGTTTTGGGGGAGGCGCCGTTTCGGAGAGAGACTTCGGCTGCTACCTTCGCCGGTTCCCATTCTACTTTTGGTCTCCGCCCACTGTGAGCCCCATTTTCCAGTTTTCACCTCCCAGTCCTGACCCCTCTGAAGACCCCCGCCCCTGTTATTCTCATCCTTGCTCCTCCCCGTCACGTCCAGACCCTGCTCTCGCCGCCTCCCCACTATCCTAACCAGTCCGCGGATGTGACCTCCCCTCTGACCACCCTCCCAGCCCAAGCGCTGCCTCAGATCCTTTTCAGAGCCCTGTCCTCACTTACACTCATAGCTGTCCCCATCGCGCACTCCTCTTGACTGCCGCTTCCCCAGAGCTTGCCCTCACCTACCCCACCCCCATCTTTCATCCCTAGACGCTTCCCCACGCCTCCTGTCTTCCCTCAGTCAACTCCCTGCCCCTATCCTAGGGACCTTTTACCCTGTTGGTTCTCAAACTTTACTGTGCAAAAGAATCTCGGGGTGTGCAGGAGGAGGCGTGCTCAAAATGCAGTTTCCTGAGCAGCCCCTCTCCCAAAGATTCTAATTCCATAGGGCTAGGTGATGCCCAGGAATCTGCCCTTTTGTAAGCACTCCAGTGATTATGGTGGAGGTGGTCTGTGAACTACGTTTTGAAAAACACTAATAGCACCACCTCACTGCTGTCCTTCCCATTCCCCAACATGGCCACACAGCTCGTTAGGGATGAAGGCTCATTATGATGAAGCTATATATTGGGATGAAGTCTGTGTGGATGAGGGTGGAGGTAAAAGAGCCATACTTGGAAGTTGGGTCAGAGCTTGCGGGCTCCTGATGCAGAACCCTGGAAGTAAATCTTTGAAGGACTGGCCCTTCTTCCAAAAGTTTAGTTCAAATTCTGCTCGTCAAGAGACCAAAACTAAAATTGAAGTCACTTAGTTCAGAATGATTTTCTGGAGCTTCCTGCATACTGCTTCGTCAGCAGATAATTTCATCCTGGGAGTGAATGACAAGGAAGGCTCAGAGAAAAGGACATTTGATTTTAGCAAAGGAAGATTCTGGCTTAAATAATTTGGTGTTGGTTTTCTCCAAACAGGGATATATTATTGACTGGTAGCAGTTTTCCCTCCTTCTCTTAGCTGACTGAGAACTTATCTTTTGTTTAATGAAGGATTCCTTATTTAGAACTTCAGAGGTCATGTAAAAAGATTTCATGACTTTACCTGGTGTGGTTTCAGACTTCAGGCTGAACCACGAATGGAGCAAATCCTCAAAGTAGTATATTGAAACTTGTATATATATATGTATGTATATATATTCTGATGCACATTCAGAACAAAGATGGTGTGAGAACTTAACAGGAAATCACACCCTCTCTTGCTATAAGGAAAACATTGAATAAAGTGAATAAAGTAGTATTTACAACACTGCACTGGGAAATCCCTGCCTTGGTCAGAGATTTTTAAGAGGTTATAAGTTAGCCATACATATATGTGGTACACATCTATTTAGTCAGCAAATATTTGAGTACCGATTCTGTTCCATGAACTAGGGGTGTAGTTGTGAATTAGAGGGTCAAGGTCCCTACACTTGTGGAGCCTTTCTAGTTTGAGGAGACAGGCAGTGAACAAGCAAATACATGAACGAAATAACGTCACCAGTAAATGCCGTGAGGACAGCAAAATGGAGTGATAGTGATTGGGGTGACTGGATGACACAACTACTTTGGATTGAGTGGCCGGAAAGAAGTCTTCTCAGAGGAGGTGACTTGAGTTGAAACATAATTAACAAGAAGGAACCAGCCATTCAAAGAATGTCCCAAGCAAAGGAAATGGGAAGTGTAAGGGGCTGAGATGGGAGGGAGCTTGGTGTTTTTGAGGAACACACAGAAGGCTGGAGGAGCCGAAGCATGGTGAGGGTTAGGGTAGGAGAGAATGATACAAGATGAAACTGGAGGGAAGCAAGAGCAACTGTTTTGAGAAACATGCCTGGAATTGGGATGGACTGCAGTCTACATTTTGTTGACGGTCGATTGCATTTTCAAATAGAGTTTTGTATTAGGCTGCTTCCCCTTCCCATCCCCTTGAGGACAGTACTTGAAGGGAGTTCTCAGTTGGCACAGAGGCTGTGGAAAGGAGTTTGGATTTTAGTCTAAGCACAGTGGAAAGGACGGAGATTTTGCCCAGCACAGTGACTCAACCTGTAATCCCATAATTCTGGGAGACCAAAACGGGGAGATCGCTTGAGCTCAGGAGTTTGAGACCAGCTTGGACAACATGGCAAAACCCCATCTCTACAAAAAAAAAATACAAAAGGAAAAAATTAGCTGGGCTTGGTGGTGTGCACCTGTAGTACTAGCTACTTTGGGGGCTGAGGTGGGAGGATCACTTGAACCTGGGAGGTCAGTACCAAGGATGCAGTGAGCCCTGATCACAGCACTGCACTCCAGCTTTGGCAACAGAGCGAGACCGTGTCTTAAGAAACGACAACAGGCCGGGCGCGGTGGCTCACGCCTGGAATCTCAGCACTTTGGGAGGCTGAGGCAGGTGAATCACTTGAGGCCAGGAGTTCGACACCAGCCTGGCCAACATGGCGAAACCCTGTCTACTAAAAATACAAAAATGAGCCGGGTGTGGTGGCACGCACCTGTAATCCCAGCTACTCGGGAGGCTGAGGCACGAGAATCGCCTGAACTCAGGAGGTGGAGGCTACAGTGAGCCAAGATCGTGTCACTGCACTCCAGCCTGGGCGACAAGAGTGAGACCCTGTCTCACAAAAACAAAACAAAAAACACCACCACCAACAAAACCCTGAAAGTACGGTGATTTAGCGTTTGTTGTGCCACCCAGGGGTACTGTCCTGAAAACAGTAACTGATTTAAAGAAACTGAATGTGTAATGTATGCAGTGACCCGCAGAGGCCAGTTTAAAGGGTGCATATGGAGAAACTTCATATCTGGGGCAATAGTGAAAAGGTGTGGAAGCAAATTTATTACGGGGGTATGTGAATAAGGGGCAAGGTGGAGTCACAGGGTTGAGTCTGATCTGCAGCACTTCATTACACAGAAGTCAGAATAGTCCCCACTCCCTCATACACACCCTCATTTCATAACTGTTGGTGGGGGGTGAGGGGTGCGGTAGATCTGCTTGGGAGTGTATGGGTCTCTGAGGTGAGTCATACAGCCAAAGAGGAACTGAACTAGTGGATTCAGTGGCTGTGGGAACAGCAGGGTTTTTGGTTTGTCCTTTGTTTTGAAAGTTAGGGTTGTGGGTGCAAGTGCAGTGGCATGTGAGCCTTTCCCTTTCTCTCCTTGGTGAATGGCTCTTCTTCCCCAAGCGTTGGGCTGCCATCTCCCAGAACGATGTTAGTATAGAGGGTGTTTCCTGAACCTGCAGGGCAAGACTTCTCCCTCCATAAAAGATAGCTGGTATAAACTGAAGTTCTCTTTGATTTTTCCTGTCTTCTTCCATCCTTAGATTTAGACTACTCTGTGAAGTTACAGGATACAGTGTTGATCTAGCTAGGTCTGAATTGAGAGGTGGGCTCATGTCTCACTCTTTATGGAAAACGGTTCTTGGGAATATTATTTCACTGGAACTTGGGAAATGTCCATTGAGGACATTTCTAGATGTCTCAGGAGTCTAGAAAATTCAGCTTGGGAGAATAAAACTCTGTACTTCTCTCACATCATTGTTCATACTGTTTTGGTTTTTATTATAATCTTTTTTATGGATATAATTCATATGCCATAAAATTCACCCCTTTAAAGTATATAATTTAGTGGGTTTTAGTGTTTTCATAGGTTGTGCATACACTAAATGTGATGGTTATCATCATTGTGTAATTCAGAACATTTCATCACCCCCAAAAGAGAGTCTCCCTACTCTTCCCTCCCCACAGCCCTAGGCAACTACTAATTTACCTTCTATCCCTATGGATTTGCCTATTATGGACGTTTCATACAAAGATAATTATATAATATGTGATCTTTTGTGTCTGGCTTCTTAGCATAATATTTTCAAAGTTTGTTCATGTTGTATCATGTATCAGTAGTGCTGCATCCCTTTTTATGGCTGAATCTTCCCTTGTATGGATGTACCACAGCTTGTTTATCATTCATCAGTTGATGGACATTGGGATTGTTTTCACTCTTTGGCCGTTAGGTATAATGCTGCTGTGAACATTCAGGTGTAAGTTCTTGTGTGAACATAACGTTCAGTTTCCTTGGGCGTATAGGGGTGTAATTGCTGCATCAGTTCACACTGTTTTGCGGTTACTTGGGTTTGATCCAGTCCAGAAACAGAGGAATGGAATAAATGACATCAAGATTCCTTTGTGCTAATGGAGCCAATGCCAGGAGTCCCTCCAGCCCCAGTCAAAGGCCCAGAAACTGGTTTTGTTTGTTTTTTATTATTATTTGAGACAGGATCTCACTCTGTCATCCAGGCTGGAGTGCAGTGGCACGATCATAGTTCACTGCAGTCTCCGCCTCCTGGGCTCAGGCAATCATCCTGCCTTAGCCTCCTGAGTAGCTGGGACTACAGGCACGCACCACATCCAGCTAATTTTTTAATTTTATTTTTCCTAGAGATGGGGTCTTGCTATGTTGCCCAGGCTAGCCTTGCACTCTCCTGGCCTCAAGCAATCCTCCCGTCTTGACCTCCCAAAGTGCTGGGATTACAGGCGTGAGTCACTCTGCCAGGCTAAAGCTGTTTTTAATGGTGGAATGTGGTGCTAATCAGGTTGGATGATAGAGTCCTGGAACAGAAGGCCAGGAGCCTGAGCTGTGCCATCAGTCTTGTGTGCAGGAAGTGGCTGTCTCCTGTGGACCCCGTGTATAGGAGGACATGAGCTGATTGAAGAAGGAACACTGGAGCAGGAGCCAGCAGCCTGGGCTTGGTCCCAGTGCTGCCATTGATGCATTGTGTGGCCTGGGGCAAATGACTTTAGCTTTGTTAGTCTGTTTTCCACATATGATATGTGTGAAATTAAGGTTTGGACTTGATGATTTCCAGATTCCAAGTTGAAAATTTTGTAGTTTGGAATACTTGCATTTAAGGTGAGTTTTGCTAATATGCCTATAAAATCAGACTGATATTGTTTTTTCCATGATGATGGTCCCTGTGATCTTTCCAAGCTGTTGTGTTCGTTGTGCTGTCTGTCTTATCACCCAGGTTTCCCCACCTGGCTCATGTTCTGCAGGAGCTACTGTGTCCTTGGAACCGAGGTGCTGACATCGGAGCTTCGTTAAATGTGTTTCTCCGAGGGGTCCCTTTAAAGTAATGCCCTTAACCCCCCTCAGGAAGTACAGAGGAGGTTGGGATCACATTAAGTTGCCTCTTGGTTTCTGTTTTACAACTTGGACAAACGTCTCTCTTTGATCTTGGCATTAAAGAAGCAGGTCACAGAATGTTGGAGAAGGTTGAGTTTTGATCTCTGGGCACTGGCAAGAAGGTGGGAAGAACCCAGGATGAGGAAAGCCATCTGGCCACAGATGAATAATAGGAGCCGTCTACCACCTCCAAGCCTGCTTTGATCCCTGAACCGTTTGCTGACACTAGAGTTTCCCAAATGGGGCATGAATGGGGACACCCAGGACTTCTCAGTTCCATCTCATTCCTTTTCATTGCTTCCTTCTCTCCCTTCCTAAACATGGTTTCTCACCTATGCCTGATGCATTAAACCGACAGACCTCCCGGGGTTTGAAATCCTGGTCTTGTGCTTGGTCCGAGAATATGGGCTAGCCTCCCAGCTCTGACACTGTGATTACTTTTGTGACTTTGGACTGGTTGGTTATATGATTTTGGGAAAACTGTTTGCCCTTTTAAGCCTCAATTACCTTATATTAAAAAATTTTTGTTGTGGTAATAACAAAATCTACCACTTTAAGCTTTTTTTTTTTTTTTTTTGAGACAGAGTCTCACTCTGTTGCCCAGGCTGGAGTGCAATGGCGCGATCTCAGCTCACTGCAACCTCCGTCTCCTAGGTTTGAGCAATTCTCTTGCCTCAGCCTCCCAAGTAGCTGGGATTACAGGCATGTGCCACCACACCTGGCTAATTTTTGTATTTTTTGTAGAGAGAGGGTTTCACCATGTTGGCCAGGCTGGTCTCGAACTCCTGACCTTGGGTGATCCACCTGCCTCAGCCTCCCAAAGTGCTGGGATGACAGGCATGAGCCACCATGACTGGCCCACTTTAAGCATTTTTAAGTGTGCAGTTCAGTGGCATTAAGTACATTCACACGTATACAGCTGTTAGCACCATCCGTCTCCAGAACTTTTTAATCTTCTTATTTTTGAAACAAGGATGATATTCTCAAGGGGTTGTTGTGATGATTAAATGAACTATGAGATGAAAGTGCTAGCACAAAGAGGATGCTCTGTAACTTTACTCCAAGGTTTGAAGTCTTCCTGAGGTGAGCTATCTAAGCCTGCTGCTTGGGCTAGCTGAGAGTTCTTTTATAAATACCCGAGGTGGAGACAGGAGAGCAGTACGTTTCTGCACTTTCTGGCATCAAGGTTGAAGTCTGGTTGCCTGTTGCTTTGTAAGGGTGGTTGTTAGTTTCACCTGGACTTCCGCAGCCTGCTGTAAGTTTTTCCTACCCCCAAATTACAGCTTTGAGTCTTTCATGTGTCTCTGTTCAACAGCTACTCTGTTTCTGTGGGCTCTGAAATAAAGGCTACATTTTCAGTTTCCTGTGGCTAATTTGTTTTTTGTTTGTTTGTTTGTTTTCTTGCTCTGTGAGTTCTTTAGTTCCCTGGGCCTGCTTAGTAAGTAGTCTCTAGCTGTCATTAGCCTTCATTCACATGCGGTTGGATTCTTGGTACGCTTTAACTGACTGGGTAATAGACTTCAGTTAACTATTGGCAAACTGTGCCCAAAGCCTTTTTCTTTCTTTTTTTTTTTCTCTTTTTCCTTTTTCTGTCTTTTTTTTTTTTTTTTTTTTATTGCTTAATCTGAGGGAGCAGTTACTGACATAGTCTCAAAATGGTGACTGTCGCCAGGCACAGTGGCTCACACCTGTAATCCCAGCACTTTGGGAAATGCCGAGGGCGGGGTGGGTCACTTGAGGTCAGGAGCTCAAGACCAGCCTGGCCAACATGGCGAAACCCCATCTCTACAGAAATACAAAAAATTTGCTGGGTCTGGTGGCAGGCACCTGTCATCCCAGCTACTCAGGATGCTGAGGTAGGAGAATCACTTGAACCCAGGAGGTAGAAGTTGCAGTGAGCCAAGATCGTACCACTGCACTCCAGCCTGGGCAACAGAGTTAGACTCTGTCTCAAAAAAGAAAAAAAGTGACTGTCTTTTAGAAAGTAAAAGAATCTAGTCTATTTTTAAGGAAAATGCTGCTTTTGCGGTAGGAAAGGCATGGAACCAGAAAGGCTGTTCAGATTGACCAGATGTATTGCTGCTAGTTGATGCTATTTATGGGAAAGGAGATTGCAAGGCAGAGGGCTCCAGAAAAGGTTAACTTCTGGTTACAGAGAAATGCGAGTGAATGAAATAATTTTTAGTTCTCAGGGAAACTTCCTGTTTTCTTTGGAAAATGTTAGTTGTTCACACTTTTCAAACTGGGTGGGGTGAATTTGGAGTAGTTTGGGGTACTTTTGAGTCCTAGCAGCCCTTCATTAGACAGCTGTTTGGGGGAGATATTTCTGAGTGCCCAACCCACCCCACCCCCAAGAATAAAACAGATGGGGAGGGAAAGACCTTGATTCTTGGTTCTCTTGAGCTTTATAAGATTCCAGGTCACCTGTATCTTTGCCAGTGATGGCGTGTTAGATTACAGCACAAAAGGCTTCTAGATTGCCATCACCTTATTGCTTGATATGCTGCCTGTGCGGTCTCATGACTTGCAAACCAAGTAGCAAAAGCAAAATGACGTTGAATGGGCTGGTTCACATCTCTTAGGACTCCTCACATGGCTCTGAACACGCAGAAGATGATTTACTAAATATTTAATTGACTTTTCAGACTGAACCTCACATGGGAGTTAATGAGGTGATCAATTAAAAATTAAGGCCGGGCACGTTGGCTCAAGCCTGTAATCCCAGCACTTTGGGAGGCCGAGACCAGCGTATCACGAGGTCAGGAGATCGAGACCATCCTGGCTAACACGGTGAAACCCCATCTCTACTAAAAAATACAAAAAACTAGCCGGGTGAGGTGGCGGGCGTCTGTAGTCCCAGCTGCTCGGGAGACTGAGGCAGGAGAATGGCGTAAACCCGGGAGGCGGAGCTTACAGTGAGCTGAGATCCGGCCACTGCACTCCAGCCTGGGCGACAGAGTGACACTCCGTCTCAAAAAAAAAAAAAGAAGATTTAAAGGAATTTCATAAGAAGCAGGTACTTTGCTACTTCCTTAGAGAAAAGAACAGCAGACCAAACATTCTCTTATCAGGCTATCGGGAGTATAGAAGGTGATGAAGTCATAGAATCACAAAAAGTTGGAACAGTATCCAGGGGTTTTTACCAGAGACCCATGAACTTCTAGTCCCTGATTCTCTGTGTATTGGAGTATTTTTTCCGAGAGCAGTATCTGTAGCTTTGTAAGTTTCTCAGAGGGATTTGTGACACCCTCCCCAAGATTAAAAATTGCTAATCTGTCTGCTTACCCACAAACCTGGTGCCAGAACCCCCTCTGCAGCCCACTTTCTGCACATCTTCTGTGGAACTCTTCCAGGTATTTTCAGAGGCAACCCATTTCCTTCGCTTCTTAAAATATAAATGAGTATTTGTCTTTATTTTTAATTTTTTAATTTTTTTAGAGACAGGGTCTCACCCTGTCACCCAAGTTGGAATGCAGTGGTGGAATCATAGCTCACTCTAACTGCAGCCATCAGACTCCTGGGCTCAGGTAATCCTCCGACATAATTATAGACGTTAGCTACTATGCCCAGCCTAAATGTATTTATTTCATTTTATTTATTTTATTTTTTTGAGACAAGGTCACACTCTTGCTCAAGCTGGAAAGCAGTGGTGTGATTTTTCCTCACTGCAACCTCCACCTCCCAGGCTCAAGTGATCTCCCACCTCCACCTCCGGAGTAGCTGTGACTACAGGCAAGCACCACCATTCCTCATTAACTTTTTGTATTCTTTGTAGAGATGAGGTTTTGCTCAGGCTGGTCTCAAACTCCTGGGCTGAAGCGATCCACCTGCCTCGGCCTCACAAAGTGCTGGGATTACAGTCGTGAGCTACTGTGCCCATAAATGTATTTATTTTGAGTCAGAGTGATCCATGTACATGGAAAAATGTATTAAAAAGCTATAAAAGCTTTGGGAGGCCGAGACGGGCGGATCACGAGGTCAGGAGATCGACACCATCCTGGCTAACACGGTGAAACCCCGTCTCTACTAAAAAAATACAAAAATCTAGCCGGGCGAGGTGGCGGGCGCCTGTAGTCCCAGCTACTCCGGAGGCTGAGGCAGGAGAATGGCATAAACCTGGGAGGCGGAGCTTGCAGTGAGCTGAGATCCGGCCACTGCACTCCAGCCCGGGCCACAGAGCGAGACTCCGTCTCAAAAAAAAAAAAAAGCTATAAAAGTACCAAAACATTATGTTGTGTGCCTACCATAAATATACTCAATTTTTATTTGTCAATCTTTAAAAAGCTACAAAATAGATCAGGTGCAGTGGCTCACACCTGTAATCACAGCACTTTGGGAGACTGTGTTGCTCATAAAGGAATACCCGAGGCTGAGTAATTTATAAAGAAAAGAGGTTTATTTGGCCAGGTGTGGTGGCTCATGATTGTAATCTCAGCACTTTTGGAAGCTGAGGCAGGTGGATCGCTTGAGCCCAGGAGTTCAAGACCATCCTGGGCAACATGGTGATACCCAGTCTCTATTAAAAATACAAAAATTAGGGCTGGGCGCGGTGGCTCATGCCTATAATCCCAGAACTTTGGGAGGCCCAGGCAGGCAGATTCTCGTGGGTGTGTGGTGGTACCTCACTGTGATTTTGGTTTGCATTTCCCTATTGACAAATGATATTACATATCTTTTATGCTTATTAGTCATTCATATATCTTCTTTGGTGAATTTCTGTACAAATCTCTTGTCCATTTTTAAATTGGATTGTCATTTTCTTATTAAGTTTTAAGTCTTCTTTGTATATTCTGGATATAAGTTCCTTATCAGATACGTGATTTGCAGAGAATTTTCCCCTAGTCTCTGGCCCATCTTTCCATTTTCTTAGTGGTATCTTTGGAAGTGTAAAAGTTTTTAATTTTTTATGAAATTTAATTTAATTTTTTTTAATGGATTCTGGTTTTGGTGTTGTATCTAAGACATCTTTGCCTAATCTAAGATCACAATGATATCTTATTTTTCCATCTAGAGGCTTTTTAGTTGTAGCTTTTTTGTTTAGTTCTGTGATCCATTTTAACTTAATTTTTGTGTGTATGTTCTGAGGTTCCATGTGCATATGGCTACCCAGTGGTCCAAGCACTATGTTTTGAAAAGACTTATTGTTTCTCTATTGAATTTGCCTTGTCAGCTTTGTTGAAAATCAGTTTACTATAAATGTAAAGATTTATTTCTAGACTTCTATGTTCCACTGATCTTTATGCATATTCTTGCCACACTGTCTTGATATTGTAACTTTATAATATGTTTAGAAATTATGTAGTATAAGTCCTCCAATTATGTTTTTAAGGTTGTTTTAGATGTTCTGGATCCTTTGTATTTCCATATAAATGTTAGAATCAGCTTGTCAGTTTCTACAGAAAAACCTGCTGGAATTTTGATAAGGATTGCAGTGAATCTGTAGATAAATTTGGGGAGAACTGACATGCTGCCAATATTGAGTCTTCTAGTCCGTGAACATGGAATATCTCCCCAATTATCTTAGTTCATTTCTCAGCAATTTCAGAATTTTCAATATACAAGTCCTTTTAAAAATATATATTTCTAAATATTTTATTCTTTTTATACTAAGTGGAGCTTTTTTTTTTTTTTTTAAGTTTTAGTTTTGGATTGTTGTTGGCTAGTATGTGGAAATACAATTAATTTTTCTATATTGATCTTGTAGTCTGATCTTGCTCAACTTGTTTATTAGTTCTGGTAGTTGTTTTGTGTATTCCTTAGGATTTTCTAGATACACAATCATGTGATCCGTAACTAAAAGCACTTTTTGCTTATTTCTTTTAATTTTTTCCCGTATGCTTCTTCAGGGATGCCCTTAATTATTAATGTATTTGCTTTAGTGCAGTGGCTTATAGTATAGTGTTGAATGGAAATGACAAGAGTCAGCATCCTTGCCTTGTTCCTGATCTTAGGGGAAATAATTCAGTTTTTCACTACTGAGTGTGATGTTGGCTGTGGATTTTTCATAGCTACCCTTTATCTGATTGAGGAAGTTCCCTTCTAGTCCTAATTTGTTGAGAGTTTTAATGATGAATATGTTGGATTTTGTCAGCGGCTTTTTCTGCATCCATTATGATGATCATATGGTTTTTGTCCTTTATTCTGTTTATCTGGTATATTAATTGATTTTCAAATATTAAGCCAACTTAGGATAAACACCACTTGGTCGTGGTGTATAAACGTAGATTCAATTTTCTAATATTTTGTTAAGAATTTTTTCAGGCCCGGTGCAGCGGCTCACACCTGTAATCCCAGCACTTTGGGAGGCCGAGGTGGATGGATCACGAGGTCAGGAGATCGAAACCATCCTGGCTAACACGATGAAACCCCGTCTCTACTAAAAATACAAAAAAAATTAGCCGAGCGTGGTGGCGGGCGCCTGTAGTCCAAACTACTCAGGAGGCTGAGGCAGGAGAATGGCGTGAACCCGGGAGGTGGAGGTTGCAGTGAGCCAAGATTGTGCCACTGCACTTCAGCCTGGGTGACAGAGCGAGACTCTGTCTCAAAAAAAAAAAAAAAAAAAAGGCCAGGCGCAGTGGCTCATGCCTGTAATCCCAGAACTTTGGGAGGCCGAGACGGGCGGATCACGAGGTCAGGAGATCGACACCATCCTGGCTAACACAGTGAAACCCCGTCTCTACTAAAAAATACAAAAAACTAGCCGGGCGAGGTGGTGGGCGCCTGTAGTCCCAGCTACTAGGGAGGCTGAGGCAGAAGAATGGCGTAAACCCGGGAGGCGGAGCTTGCAGTGAGCTGAGATCGGCCACTGCACTCCAGCCTGGGCAACAGAGCAAGACTCCGTCTCAAAAAAAAAAAGAATTTTTTCATCTGTTCATCGTCATCATGAACACACAGGATAGTTGTCTGTAGTTTCCTTTTCCTTTTCTTGTGATGTCTTCACCTGGCCTTAGTACATGGTTTTTTAAAAATTTATTTGGACAAGTGAAAAAAGGCTATACATAAACTACATAAACCTGCTGTGCCTCTTTTTTTTTTTTTCCTGCACAATAGCTTATGTTGGCAGTCCTTCAGTAACAGTTCTACCTTCTATTTAAGTATGTATCGCTAAATTACCCTCCCTAAAGACTGTACCAGTTTACCTACATCTAGGCTAATCATACTTTTTAAAGCTTTATAACTCTGTTAAGCAAAAAAATGAGATGTCATTATTTTGACCTACAGCTTTTAAATTATGAATGATGCTGAGCATCTTTTTGTGTTTGGCCATTTTGAGCTTTTTTTTTAACTGCCCATTCATATTTCTTTTGGATTATTTGTCCTTTATCGGTTTTTGAGTGTCCTTGTATATTGAAGAAAGTAGTTCTTGATCAAGTATGTTAAATGTTTTTACCTAAGCTGTCTTTTTCTTTCTCTTTGGTGTATTTTTTTTTCATTTTCTTTCTTTATGCATTTATGTATCCTTTTTCTTTATACCTTCTGGATTTTACTTTATTCTTTGGAAACTTTCCACGAAGATTATTTAAAAGCATATCCATATTTTCTTCTAGTACTTCTATTTAATTATACTTGTAAGTTTTTATGTTCTTTCCACCAGTATCAAACACTTTGGATAGCTCTCTAGCTCACGCATTCTCTCATATATACATTTTTTTTTTTTTTTAAGAGATAGGGTCTCCCTCTGTCATCTACGCTAGAGTGCAGTGGCACCATCATAGCTCACTGCATCCTCAAACTCCTGAACTCAAGCAATCCTCCTGCCTCAGCCTCCCAAGTAGCTAGGTCTGCAAGCCCACTTCACCATACCCAACTAATTTTTAAATAATTTTATAGAGACAGGGTCTCATTACTTTGTCCAGGCTGTTCTCAAACTCCCGTCTGTCCTCAAGTGATTCTCCTGCCAAAGTGCTGGGATTGCTGGTGTGAGCCACCATGACTGGCCTGGGTAGCTCTACATTTTAACGTTTAGTAAAACTAGTCTGCCTTTTCGAAGAAACTATTCCTCTTTTCAAAATCACCCCAAAGTAAAGGACAGATACCAAATTCATTGCAATGGTTTGTTAAAAGAAAGGCATTGAATTGGGGGAGAGACAAGGGAGACAAACAATCAGAGGAAAAGAATTGGAGAGGGATGGTCAAAGGAGAAGAATAAGCAGTTCATCTGTGGCAATACAGTTCTTCTTGAACACCTCTAATCGTAACTTCAAACTGTCCCTAAGCATGGCTCCCAGCCTGGTGACAGACCTCTGTTCACTTGGCTGTGCTAGTTTTGGGGGGAGCTGGACTTATGTCACTTTGCAGATAACTTGCTGTGTGACCAGGGCCTGTTTCTTTCCCTCTCTGACCTCCTGGATTATATGACCTCTGAAGTTTTTTTAAAAACTCTTTTTTTTTTTTTTTTTTTTTTTTTTTGAGATGAAGTCTCACTCCGTCGCCCAGACTGGAGTGCAGTGGCACGATCTCAGCTCACTGCAACCTCCACCTCCCAGGTTCAAGCAATTCTCCTGCCTCAGCCTCCCAAGTAGTTGGGATTACAGGCGTGTGCCACCATGCCTGGCTAATTTTTGTGTATTTAGTAGAGACGGGCTTTCACCATCTTGGTCAGGCTGGTCTCAAACTCCTGACCTCAGGTGATCCACCCTCCTTGGCCTCTCAAAATACTGGGATTACAGGTGTGAGCCACCACACCCAGCCCTAAAAACTGTCTTTTTAACCCCATCAAACCCAACTTGGAATGGAACTTTGCCTTGTTTTGTTTTACTTTTAGGTTACTTTGGTTGATACAGTGTTGAATATTCTCAAGGGAATTGTTAACTTCTTGCGCTTCAAGGGAGGTCGTGAGACCTCTGATTCACCCTGTTCATCAGGGCAGAGACCTCCTCTGCCACCTCCTCCCGTGGTCACTCAGCTCAAGGTGACGGTCGCATAGCTCTCCTGTTAGAAGAGCCTTAGAGTGGGCCCGCTGCGCCTCCTTGCAGTGTCCTCCTTGGTTCTGCTTTCTTGTACAACCCAAAACAAGGCCACCCTGCCTTTATGAAGCACCTACTATGTGCCAAGTGCGCTATGAACTTTATTTAATCTTTACCACTATCACCCTGCCATGAGGTTAGTAGTATTTTTCTCATTTACAGGTAAGAACCCAAGACTCAAAAGAGTTATAAAAATTTACCCAAAGTCACACAGCTAGAAAGTGGTAGGTTTGGGATTTGAATTCATGTTTGTATGGTCCTCAAAGCCTGTGCTCTTTCCAGTACACCAGTGGTTTTCAAAGCGTAATTTCAAGAGCAGCAGCATCTTCTGGGAACTTGCTAGAAGTGCACATTCTCAGGCCCTGCCCCAGACCCAGGTGTTTTAGTAAGCCCTCCTGGTAATTTCCATACATGCTCAAGTTTCACCACTGCATGCCATGTCATTCCACTTCTGTACCTGGCTGCTGCTTCTCTTCACATTTGACCGAGAATTTATAAGTGATTTCTCTTTTTTCTTTTCTTTTCCTTTTGTTTTTTTTTTTTGAGACACAGTCTTGCTCTGTCACCCAGGCTGGAGTGCAGTGGTGTGATCATGGCTCACTGACTCAGGTGATCCTTTCCACCTCAGCCTCCCCAGTAGCTGGGGCCACAGGCACATGCCACCACGTCCAGCTAACTTTTTGTATTTTGGGTAGAGATGGGGTTTCAGCATGTTGCCAAAGCGAGTCTCAAACTCCTGGGCTCAAGCAATCCACCCACCTCTGCCTCCCAGAGTGCTGGGATTATAGGCATGAGCCACCGCACCGGGCTAGATTATTTCATTTATCCTTATTAAATGTCAAATCTAGGACTGGATATTACTACGTCTCCAAAGCAGAAATGTGCTCCACACAGCCCCCCTTTCACACACACACACACAAGCCAGAGTAACCTTTAAAACTGCAGATATGATTTATTCCTTTTCTGCTTAAAATGCCTGAGTCTCTCCCTGCGCTGAGAACAGAGCCCAACACTTGCTGCTCATAGGATGATCCGTGAACCAGAAGTGTCGTCATCACCTAGTAGCTTGTGAGAAATGCAGAGTCTCAGGCCCTACCCAGACCTTCTGAATCAGAATCTGCATTTTAACAAGGTCACCAAGTTATTTAAATGCACGTTAAACTTTAAGAAGCGCCAGCCTATACATTACCTGCCAAAAAGTCAGAGTTGCCACCAGGCTTTTGCGTCTGTGTTGTGCTCTTTCTGGAACCCTTCTCTCTTTCCTCTCCCCTCCCTTCAGGTTTCAGGGTAGACTTGAGTTCTTAGGTTTGCACTCCTTCCCTGCCCCAAGCCTGGGTATATTGCTGCTCCCATGTATTCCCAACGTATTGCTCTTAGCCTCTTAACCTACTGAGAGCATCTGGGACCTAGTGTTGTGATTGGCTGATGGCTCGTCTGTGTCCCCTGACCTACCTGAAAGCTCCTTGTGGGCATGTATGCTGTGAGGCTGGCACAGTGCCTGACACACAGTAGGTACTCAATAAGTAGTTAAACTAATTTCTTTTTTCTTTTTTTTTTTTTAAGACAAAGTCGCGCTCTTGTCCCCCAGGCTGGAGTGTAATGGTGCAATCTCGGCTCACTGCAGCCTCTGCCTCCCGGGTTCAAGCGATTCTCCTGCCTCAGCCTCCTGAGTAGCTGGAATTACAGGCGCCTGCTACCACACTCAGCTAATGTTTGTGTTTTTAGTAGAGACGGGGTTTCACCATACTAGCTAGGCTGGTGTCGAACTCCTGACCTCAGGTGATCTGCCCGCCTTGGCCTCCCAAAGTGCTTGGATTGCAGGCGTGAGCCACCGCACCTGGCCTGTGACCTAATTTCTGTACTGGTTTGAACATGGGCTTTGGGCTCAACCAGGCTAAATCCTGTTTAATCCTAATACTGTTCAATGCCAATCCTGAGAGCCCGTCTGACTCTCAGTTTCCTCATCTGTGAAATGGGAACAAGAGTCCCCACCTCATAGGATTGTTTTCATTGAATTATTCCATGGAAAGAACCTAGAACTGTGCTTAGCACATAATCAGCATCCAATAAATGTTAGCTGCCGTTGTTATGAACATCATCTTCCAGTCTCCTCATTTGTAATGCAATTCACCTGCCTGAAAAGAGCATCCTTGTTCCTCCACGTTCTGGCTGGGTGACCTTGGGCAAGTTACTTAACCTCTGGGTCTCTGGGTCTCAGATTAACACCGTCTGCAAAATGGTGACCAAAATCTCCAGGTACCTGTAGTTGTGAGGATACCACAAATCAATGTTTGTCAGTGCCTAGCAGGGCACAGGGATTTGGTAAGCAGTAAGTGGAAAGAAGGAACCAGGTCTATCACCGTGCCTTATACTTAGAAGGTGCTCAGTGACTCTGCCTTCTTGTTGTTTTTTGGTGGTGTTTTCCTGTTAGGGCATTCTTGCTGTGTCTTTTTGTTTTTGTTTTTTATGTGTATACTTGCTCCATTGGTTTGAGACTGGAACAAAAGTGTATTAAAGTCTTTCAGGATTTGCTTTTCATTCCTCTGCAACCTGAGCTTCTCAGAGAGCCCTTGAGTTCCCTAGGGTGGTGTCTCTCAACTAAATCTGGAGGATTCTGTTTCAAAAGAAGGTAGAACTGTGGTAACTGCTTAGACTTAATTGGCTTGATAACCAGAGGAGATTGTGATCCCCTGCACTGGTTTCAAATCACATATCAGATGAGACAAAAAGGTCCGGTGTCCAGCTTCTTAGGAGGAGACATTCAGAGCACAGGTTATTGATGAGCAAGAAAGAATGATAATCATACTTACATATAAGGGTTGTGGCTTACTGGTTATTAAATGTTTTCAAATCCATGTTCTTTTTTGAGCTCCACTTCTACCACATGAATCCATCCTAATAAATGAGGACACAGCCCAGCAAAGTTGAAGTTGATTGCCCAGTGCTGCACAGCTGAGGGGAGGGTATAACTCCCTGGCCTTATTTTGGGACCCCAGGCTCAGTGCTTTCCCTAGCAAATGACAGCCATTGCAGTATTGGTTGTCAAGATGCAGTTTTAAATCTAGTCAAAGAGAAATACAGACCACTACATCCCTTCTGAGAGGTTTGTATCGTCTGGGATAGACTCTTCTACCTAAGCAGTGGTTTTTGATCCTGACTGCACTTTAGGCTTACCTAGAGCAGTGCTGCTTAAACTTTAACTCAGGGAACTTGCTGAAATGCAGGTTCTGATTCACTAGTTCTAGGGTAGGGCCCGAGATTCTGCATTTCTTTTCTCTTTTGAAATAAAATTTAGGGCGTACCAAGTGCATGCAGCGTACCAAGTGCATGTTACATGGGTAGATGGGGTAGTGGGGAAGTCTGGGCTTTTAGTGTAACCATTCCCTGAATAATGTACATTGTATCCAGTAAGTAATTTCTCATCCCTCACCACCTCTACCCTTCAGAGCCTCCAGTGTCTATTATTCCACAGTGTATGTCCCTGTGGACACAATATTTAGCTCCCACTTGCAAGCAAGGACATGCAGTATTTGACATTGTTTCTGAGTTGTTTCACGTAAGATAAATGGTCTCCAGTTTCATCCATGTTGCTACAAAAGACATGATTTTATTCTTTTTTATGGCTGAAGAGTATTCCATTGTGTGTGTGGTGTGTGTGTGTGTGTGTGTGTGTACACATTTATACAGTGTCCCGAGTCCTAGATCTCCCTGAAGGCTTAGAAAGAAAAGGTGGGAGGTGCCGCTGGAGAGACAGTGGGAGCGGTGGGTGGATGTTCCTCCGTGCCAAGCTAGGATTACTCTCACCTCGGTGTTCAGAACAGTGATGTTTTCTTTTGCCTCATTTGTTATTTAAGTGGCATAAATACTATATAATCCTCTAAGAAAATTAGAAAATATAGATACACAAAAAAGGAAAAAAGCTCATCAGTAAGACATTTTGCCTCCTAAATATTTTTCCAAAGATAACTTAAAAAAAAAGGAATCCTGCCACACAATGTTCTAGCTCCTGCTTTTACTATGTAAATCTAAAACTTGAACATTCCTATTCAAGAAATGTATCGGCCAGGTGCAGTGACTCACACTTATATCTCAGCACTGTGGGAGGCTGAGGCGGGAGAATTGCTTGAGCCCAGAAGTTTGAGACCAGCCTGGGTAATATAGGGAGATGCCGTATTTACAAAAAATAAGAAAAATTGCAGAGCATGGTGGCATGTGCCTGTGGTCCCAGCTACTTGGGAAGTTGAGGTGGAAGGAACACTTGAGCCCAAGAGGTCAAGGCTGCAATGAACCGTGATTGCACCACTGCACTCCACCCCGGACAACAGAGTGAGACCTGTCTCAAAAAAAGAAAAAAGAAACATGTCATCACTTTCGATGACTATTTAAATGGACATACAATAATTTAACCCATTCCACTAACATTTGACATTTTACTGTTGTAAGTAGTGAATTTTTTTTTTTTTTTTGAGATGGAATCTCCCTTTGTTGCCCAGGATGGAGTACAGCTCCCTGCAACTTCCGCCTCCCCAGTTCAAGCAATTCTCCTGCCTCAGCCTCCCAAGTAGCTGGGATTACAGGCATGTGCCACCACACCTGGCTAATTTTTATTCTTTTAGTGGAGATGGGGTTTCACCATGTAGTCCAGGCTGGTCTTGAACTCCTGACCTCAGGTGATTTGCCCCCCCACTTGGCCTCCCAAAGTGCTAGGATTACGGGCATGAGCTACCGCGCCCAGCCAGTAGTGAACTATTTTAAATAATGCTGTTGGCGAACATCCTTTCATGTATACATTTTGGCATACCTGACACATTTTTCTTAACATACCTAGAAGCAGAATTACAGAGTCAAAGAGTATGTACTTTTGGGGGACTTTTGGATACAGAGTGCCAGATAAACCTGCAGTAGTGTTCCAGTATAATCCCTATAGCCATGTGAAAATACCAAGACAGGGACATTTTAATATCTAAAATAGACAGTGTCATCGGATACAGCCATTAGTTCTAAGTTGAACTTCTGAATTGCTTTTGGTTGCCAACATAAGTATTATGTTCAAAGATTCTAGCATATTACGAAAATATCCTTTGCTGTTTTTCATCTCTTGATCCTTCTAAGATAAATTGGTGTGTGGTTTGTTGATAGTATCTTTGTGTGAGGATTGTTTTTCAAAAATTCAAGGTTGAGGTTTTTTTGTTTTTGTTTTTGTTTTTTTGGTTTTTTTTGAGACGGAGTCTGGCTCTGTCGCCCAGGCTGGAGTGCAGTGGCCGGATCTCAGCTCACTGCAAGCTCCGCCTCCCGGGTTCACGCCATTCTCCTGCCTCAGCCTCCCGAGTAGCTGGGACTACAGGCGCCCGCCACCTTGCCCGCTTTTTTTTTTTTTTTTTTTTGTACTTTTTTTAGTAGAGACGGGGTTTCACCGTGTTAGCCAGGATGGTCTCGATCTCCTGACCTCGTGATCCGCCCATCTCGGCCTCCCAAAGTGCTGGGATTGTTTTGTTTTTTTAACAGCTTTTCGGTGGCTGTTTTTGCCAGCAATACAGGATTTGCCTTCTTTATATTTTGGTTAACTGGAATTCAGGAACAGAGGGGAATTAGAGGAAAAAAGAGGGCAGGGTTTATTTCTCTCACATGACGCACTTGCATTCTAACCAATGACATGAGGGTTGGCAAAAGGTTCCAATGAGGAAGGGCCAGAATCTTCAGATGCCTAGTCAGGTGAAGGAGGTCCCCTGACGCAGAGGAAATCAGATGCTATACCCAGCCTGCAGTTGGTAGGCTTTCCATCACTACTCAGAGAGAAAGAAGAAAAATCGATTTGTTTTTGTATTCAAGCCAACCTGTACTATGAAACCCTCCCCTTTGTACCAGCATGGAATGTCTCTAGAGAGATTTTCAAGGAACTGGTGATAGCAGTTGTCCATGGGGACCTGAAGTGGAAGGAAGATTTATTTTTCATGGCATACCCAATTGTGCTGTTTGGATTATTTACTGTAATTTGCTTTTTCAAAAAATGTTCATGCTAGTTGCTTTTAAAAAGCCTTACTCGCTTATGGTTATGCAAGATGTTAGCATTAGGGGAAACTGGGTGAAGAATGTATGGGAACCCTCTATAGTCTCTCTGTAACTGCTCTGCAAATCTGAATTTACTTAAAAATAAAAAGTTCTTTTTTTAAAAAAAAGGACAGAGGGAAAAAATACTGTCTTCCTATCCTTCCTATCCAAATTGCCCCGTGAGGCAATTTATCTACTAGTCTTGTCGTTTCTTTTAAAGATTTTCCTGCTCTCCTAATTCATCTGGCCTCCTGATTGCCAAATACAGTACACCTGTCTTAGCCATGGTACTGTGTTTATGGGGGGGGGTCAGGCTTTCCTAATGAACATCAGCTGGCAGATACTTGTAAACATTCACAACAAATCAGAGGAAAAACTCCATGAAGATATTGCTTAAAAGACTTTGACCAAGCTATGTGTCTGCAAAAAGTGTACTGAATTCCGAACCTTTTACAAATTCAGAAACTTGTAAAGCCATTTTTTTCCTCAACTTGTAGTCCAGGTAAAAGTACAGGTCATTCTGCATTTTTGGCGAGCCCCCTCACTCAGTGATCCTGATTTCCTATAAAACTGAGTTTCACTGAGAGTCATCTGAGAGAGAGAGAGAGAGAGAGAGAGAGTGTGTGTGTGTGTGTGTGTGTGTGTTGGTCATTTGGTTGCTTGGTTGGTTGGACGGGGTATAACTTGATGGATGGGAGGGCTGTGGAGACAGGTGATCAGGAGACTGTGCCAATGTCCAGGTAGGAGGAAATAAGCATCTGAAATGCAACAGCAGTGAAAGGTTAGGGAGAGCAGTCAGATACAGAAACTGACTTGAGTTGGTGATTTAGGCGTGTGGAAGACAAAAGTTCATTGTTCAGACTGCACAGAAGGAAGAGAATCCGGCAGCTCTTCTAGTTCCTTGCAGGGGTGAAGCGCTATTATTAAGGGAAAGAGATGCAATGGGCCTTTCTTGCCTTTGATTCCCAGGTGCCTATGCTGCATGCAGATGTTTCCTGAGTCCCCATGCTGTGCCAGGCACTGTTCATGGTGCTGCTCCCACAGAGATCACATTCAAGGGTAGAGAGAGATGCAATACCCAAATAAACACATACATATAGTATATGTCAATTAGATAAGTCCATGAGGAGAAATAGATAAGGGACTAGAGTAATGGGTAATGGGAGCCCTGAGGTTGGTTTTTTTTTTTTTTTTTTGAGACAGAGTCTGGCTCTGTCGCCCAGGCTGGAGTGCAGTGGCCGGATCTCAGCTCACTGCAAGCTCCGCCTCCCGGTTTACGCCATTCTCCTGCCTCAGCCTCCCGAGTAGCTGGGACTACAGGCGCCTGCCACCTCGCCCGGCTAGTTTTTTTGTATTTTTTAGTAGAGACGGGGTTTCACTATGTTAGCCAGGATGGTCTCGATCTCCTGACCTCGTGATCCGCCCGTCTCGGCCTCCCAAAGTGCTGGGATTACAGGCTTGAGCCACCGCGCCCGGCCGAGGTTGTTTTTTAGATAGAATGGTCAGTGCAGGCTTCTCTGAGGAAGTGATATTTGAGAGACCTGAATGAGATAAGAAGGAGATGTGCCATTGGGCGTGGTAGCTCACACTTGTAATCCCAGCACTTTGGGAGGCCGAGGTGGGCAGATCACCTGAGATCAGGAGTTGAAGACCAGCCTGGGCAATGTGGTGAAACACCGTCTCATCTAAAAATAGAAAAATTAGCCTGGTGTGGTCGTGGGTACCCGTAGTCCCAGCTACTTGGTAGGCTGAGACAGGAGAATCACTTGAACCTGTGAGGCAGAGGTTGCAGTAACCTGAGATCGTGCCATTGCACTCCAACCTAGGTAATGAGCAAAACTCCATCTCAAAAAAAAAAAAAAAAAGATGTGCCATGCAGGTGCCTGTGGGAAGGGCATTCCAGCAGAAGGCACAGTAAAGACGAAGGCCCTGAGGGGTGCAGAAGGGTTTGTTGTCAGGACAACAAGGAGGCCTGTGTGGCTGAGCTGAGCGAGGAGAGTGGGAGGTGACGGAGGCCAGCACAGTTTTGGAGAAACTTGTAGGAACATCTCTTGGTAACATAGGAGCTTTTGACAGTGTGAACCAGTTGCTATACAGAGAAATGGAATTAATTAAATGTCCTGGAGCTTTATTCCCTGCTAGCTGTCCTGGGAGTTACACACTATAAATGGTTAAAAGAACATTGATCCAGAAGCGGGGAGACGTGGCTCCTGTGTGACAGTCTTCCCTTTTGCCCAGGTGTTAATTACTTTGTGGCTTACTCCTGAAAGTGCAGAATTGTTGTCTTGTGGCACTCTTGGGGGCATTTGGGAGACAACGTTTACGAGGTCTTCAGGCTTCGTGGGTCAGAGGGTGGTGACACTGGGTCAATTAAAGCAACATTAAGGTGGTATGACTTGATCTTCCTCAGAGGATCTTCTTCACTTCTCCCCAATCCAACCCTGGCCTCTCTTCTGAGCAGGATTGGTTGCCATGGTCTTTACTGCTTTTCTCCCTGATGTATGAAACAAGCACCTTCTATGTGCCTGGGGTCGCGCCAATCAACTTCCACCAGAACGATCCTGTAGAAATCAAGGTAAGTGTGTTCCTGGATTTTTGGAGCCTCTGTGCTAGGCAGCGTGGCTGGAGCACCATGGTGAGCTGCTCGTGTCCATCCTGTGGTTGCAGAGAAGAAAGAATAGTGCCAGTTACCCTGGAACTCTGCCTCTCCCTCTCCCTGTGCCTCTGGTTCTTGGTCCCCTCTCCATTTCCAGTTCTTTCTGTGTCTCTGTCCCTGTGTATGCTTTTGTATATGTGCATCTCGGTCTCTTTCTCACTCTCACTTCTGCTCTCAGGTATTCTGTCTCTGTCATGTATGTGTCCATCTGTTTTTGTGCCTTTGTCTTGCTCCACCTGCCTCTTTAGCATCTCTGCCTCCCTGTTTCACCTGCTCCATCTTCTTCTCTGTTACCAGCTTTGTCTGCATAACTCCTAGTGTCTGCTCATATTGTTCATATATTGTGAGCATCTCTTTTCTTTGGCAGTCAGACTTGTAACTTGCAGGAACAGTCATTAAAATAACTTTTATTTACATGCCAGGTATATGCATGGCTTAGCTCAGGATGTCCCCCGAGGGGCTAATTCTATATGTTACACAGATTTCCTATTCATTTTACAGATGGGGAAACTGAGGCCTGGGAAGGGAAATTAGCACGTTCAAGGTCACATAGTGAGGAAGACATAGGATTAGTTCAAACCCCATCTCTATTTAGAAGAGATGTGGTCTTTCTCTGTTGCCTAGGCTGGAGTGCAGTGGCATGAGCATATCTCACTGCAACCTTGACCTCCCAGGCTAAAGCGATCCTTCTGCCTCAGCCTCCCAAGTAACTGGGACTGCAGGTGTGCACCACCATACCTGGCTAATTTTTTTTGTTTTCTTTTAAGTAGAGATGAGGTGTCACTATGTTGCACAGGCTGGTCTTGAACTCCTGGGCTCAAACAGTTCTCATGTTTCAGCCTCCCAAAGTGCTGGGATTATCAGGCATGAACCACCACACCCAGCCCAAGACCCCATCTCTTAACTACTGCAGTACCTTCTTCCCACTACCTCTGTCAAAAGCTCCCTCCAGAGCAGAGCAGTGGCCTGGAGGTACCAGGGCTGCTCTGGCTTCCAGTCCCACATAGCTGAGTATGTGAGGGTGGACGCCTTGGGTGGGAAGAGAGGGAGTGGGAGGCAACATAAAGGTGGGACATATCTCTCTGTTACGTGCATTCTTTTCTCATTTCCTGAGTGAGAATGCTAAGAAACACAAAATTGTTAAAACAAACTTTTTGGCCATTTTTCCTCAAGCAATTCATGGAATGTTTAATAGAGGTCCTTAATCCCTTCAGTTTCACATCCAGAAAGCTCTGGAACTCAGTTTTTCCAAGCACATTCAAGGCAAGAACTGACCAGAACTGAACACAAAGCTGTTTATTGACTTTTTCTATCCCACTTGATATGAATATTTTTGCATTTCTCTGCACAAATAGTTATTGAATATGAGGTACTGTCCAGACCCAGCTTGGCTATGGTTTGTATACCACATTGCCTTCTAAAATCTGGAAATTTTCTTTTTTTGAGATGGAGTCTTGCTCTGTCGCCCAGACTGGAGTGCAGTGGCATGATCTCGTCTCACTGCAACCTCTGCCTCCCGGGTTCAAGCAATTATCCTGCCTTAGCCTACTGAGTACCTGGGATTGTAGGTGTGTACCACCACGCCCAACTGATTTTTGCATTTTTAGTAGAGATAGGGTTTCACCATTTTGGCCAGGCTGGTCTCAAACTCCTGACCTCAAGTGATCTGCCTGCCTCACCCTCCCAAAATGCTGGAATTACAGGGAATCCGGAAAATTTCTAATCCCAAAAAAAAGATTTGAAAGAAGATTGTAGACCTGTATTCCAAAAATCTTTTATACTTTCAGGTGGTGTATGAGGAATGGTCAGTAGTTCCTAAATAGTAAAGGTAGCTTCACTCACGTTTGGATTAAAATTTTATTTTTTGTAACATTTTGATGGGTTCTGTTTTGTCTGTGGTTTCCAGAGCTATATTCTGTGTGCTTGTAGCATTTCCTAAACATTCTCCTTCATTGTCTTAAACTTTATTTTTTTATGGCTTTACTATATTTAATTGAAAGAATATATCATGGTTTATTGATCAATTTCCCATTGCAGGGGCTTTGAGTTGAAGTTGTTTTTCATTTTTCCTCTCTTCTCTCATTCAGCACTTTGTACCTACTTTGTACCTAGCTCTAAAGCACTGGAGTTACAGAGGTGGCCAAGGTACACGTGGTCCTTGTCCTTATAGAACTTAAATCTTAAATGCTAATGGGAGAAACTGATTTTCAAAAAAACAGGGAAACTAATTAACATTTTATCAGACATGCTATGAAGTAAACAGTTGAAGACTGACAGTCCAGTGGATATTGGGGGAGTTCCTTTAGAAGGCCTCCCTTCTGAAGGAAGGCCTCAGAGGCAAAGGGAGAGCTGAGACCTGAAGCGAAGGAGGAGGAGAAGCCAGGCGAGCACACAGTAGGGCAGAAAGGAGCAGTGGGTCAAAGCCTGAGACAGGAGAGAGCTTGACTGACTCGAGGAGCTGAAGGAAGAAGATCACTGTGGTTATGAATCATAAGGAGTGAACTTTGTTGCTCCTAAAATGCTTTTTTTCCTTATTTGGAGTTATTTCTTTAGGAAAGATGCCCAAAAGTGAAATTACTGTGTCAAGGGATAGTAGCATGTTCAAAAGTCTCACAGTGTATTAAGTTTGATTGTTGAAATGTGAAATAATTCAGAATTGTGGGCAGCACATTATGTAGTGTACTGCTGTCATTTCTTCTAAGTCATTTGCCTATTAGATAATATTACCAAGTGTACTCAAGATGGGTGGGTACCAGGAAGGATTATTGGTCATCTTGGTTTCTGCTGGATTCCCATCAGGCTGTGAAGCTTACCAGCTCTCGAACCCAGCTACCTTATGAATATTATTCACTGCCCTTCTGCCAGCCCAGCAAGATAACCTACAAGGCAGAGAATCTGGGTAAGTTCTTCTCCCACACTGCTATCAACTTGTCCCCAGGGGGAACCCAGCATGATTTTTATAATGATAACAACAGTTAACTTTGCTATATTCTAGACACTGGTCTACATTGTTTGCATACCTGTTAGCTTATTTAAACCTCGTAACAGTCCCAGGGAGACAGTTGCTCTGTTTATTCCCATTTTGCAGGTTAAGTGACTTGTCTTTGTTTATACTGTGGGCAAAGGCATCCTCTGTTTTCTTCACAGAACAGCCAAAGTGATCTTTGTTTTGGATCCACAGTCAGTCTTCAGACTTGGAGCATTTGGCTTCTACTTACACCTCCTCTTCTTGATTTCTAGATATCTCCTCTCTGGTGGCTTCATCACCTCCTCTGCTTTAAATGGAAAGGGAGAGTGAGTGCCTCTGCCCTGAATGCAAGCAGAGATACCACCACAGTTCTTGCTGAACTCTGCAACCCTCATGTCAAATAATATGAGGCACCCAGTGCAGTGTCTGACACAAATATTCCATAACTAGTAGCCATTTTATTCTCATTTAAATAATTCTCCATTTGGCAGGATTTCAGGTGTAGAGGCGTCTATTCATGACACAGTTATTAGTGCTTCCTCTATGACTGTGTTAGGTCCTAGAGATAAAAGCATGGAAAGATGCTCTCCCTGACCTCAAGGAACTTAAGAGACTTTCTTTTCTTACACCTTAGGAAGGAGAAAGGAGAGAACTGGTTCTCAAGCAGGCCCCTGAAAGGGCTGCCTTCTCCATCAGGGCTACCCATGGCTCAGATGTTTCTGGAACCCCTAGCTGACAAATTTATCTACTGCCAGGTATTGGGGGTCCTGGACCAGTTGGAGGCAGGCCTTGGAGCCAGTATAACCAAAATTGGGTAGCACCGTCTCCCCTAATACCAGCTGTGCCGAAGTCTTGCCTTGTAGCATTGAACAGAGATTGGCTTCAGAGCCTGGGCTTGCCTCCACCGACTGCAGTGGTGCAGCTTGTGGCCCTGCCACTTACCATCTGTGGACCAGTGCCTGCCTGCCGTAGCCCTCGTTTCCTCTCCACACCATGCCATCTTCCAGCCACCTTACCTCTCCCCGGGAAGCCTGACCCACTTGGTGCTCCAGGGTCCTGATGTCAGGCCCCTCACAACTGTACCTCCCTTCTCCTGGGAGCTGTTGTGGACCCTTTGGCAGCCCAAGGCTCTATAGTTACGCACTCTTAGTGTGATCCTGGGTGACCTTAACCTCTCTGAACCTCTGCCAAATCTTCCTAAAGCTGGGGAGAGTTCGTGCCTCATAGAAATGGAGATTTCTGTATACAAATGTTATCCTGCCATATTGCATCTCATTCTGTCTTTGTAGTGCCTGCCTTCATGGCCTAAGGGCTCTTTGACTGGAGGGATTGTGTCTCACGTTCCCCTCTCTTCTCAGCTTCTAGCCCAGTGCCTGACACATAGTAAGCATTCAATAAGTGTTAGTGTCCTACCTGAGTGGAGCAAGACCATCCTTAATTGCATGACCATTGGATTGTAAGCCATTTACATCATCATCCTCATCGTCATCATTAGTACCGAGAGGGCTCATCCTATGAGCTGGGCACTGTTGTAAGCATTCCTGTGCCTTAACTTATTCAATTCTCACAGCAACTCTAACTTATTAATTCTCACAATAAGGGGTAGATTCTCTTACTCTCTCCTTATTATAAATAAGGGAAGTGAGGCACAAGGAGGTAAAGTCACTCACTTAGTAAGTGGCAGAACTCCAGGAACTCTGGCTCCAGAATCCATGCCCATAAGTACCACACTATACAGCAGCTTCTGTGATTCTGATAGTAACTCTGAAGCTGAGTATTTCATAGTAGAGGGAACAGCGTCCTCAAGGGTTTGAAAGACTTATTCAGGGTCACATGGCCAATAGGTGGAGAAATTGAGATTTTTTAAACTCAGGTTTTTTTTACCCTAAAGCCAGAGTTATTTCTGTTGTCCCAGGCTGCCTTCTCCAGAAAGGCCCATGGGGCTATCTGAGGGCTGTGCTAATGGTGTCACATTGATGGAGATCCTTGGCAGGTGTTCTGGATAGAACCTCGGACTCTGGGAGGCTCCACATTCATGGCTTACTGCTCATTATTAAAAGGAGTACTTCCGTGTATAAAATGAGCCATTTCCCTCATGCCTATAATCGCAGCACTTTGGGAGGCCAAAGCAGGCGGATCACCTGAGGTCAAGAGTTCAAGACCAGCCTGGCCAATGTACTAAAATACAAAATTGAAAAAAATTCGTAAATCTCTACTAAAAATACAAAAATTAGCTGGGTGTGGTGGTGCACACCTGTAATCCCAGCTACTTGGGAGGCTAAGGCAGGACAATTGCTTGAACCCAGGAGGCAGAGGTTGCAGTGAGCCGAGATCGCGCCATTACACTCCAGCCTGAGCAACAGAGCAAGACTCTGTCTCAAAAACAAAACAAAAAAAGAAACAGAAATGAGCCATTTCCTGACCATTATGTCCCCTTTCTTGGTTTAAACTTAATTTTTAAATACCAAGAAGCGATTCCACCGTGCTTGGTCTGCCGTCCTGTTCCTTTCTGTAGCTCTTTCTCTCCGCAAGCAAGATCCTTGTTGACAGGAGATAAAATGGGCAGTAGGAAATGTTATAGAGGAAAGAGGCCAGGGATTTAGCATTACCACCACCCCCTTGTATCACCACAAGCAGGTCTCTGATCCTCAGCTTGTTGTCTTTAAAATGCCATTTCAGCAGTGGACTCTGCATATGTCTTACTGTGTCCTCGCTCTTCACTGGCCAGTCCATCCCTGGGTTTTGCAGGCTCACCTGCATTGCCAGCCTTCCAAAACAGGGTGGAGAGGTGAGGCCTTCATCCAGGCCCTTCCTCACCCTCTCCCTCTCCTGTGTGCCTCCTCCACACTCGAAGCATCGCTTGCCAGGGCTGCTACTTTGCACAGCAGAGTGCTGGCCCCTACGGCAGTGTAGCTCGCAGCCCTGCCATTTACCATCTGTGGGCCGATAACCCCCAACTTCCATCTGTGCCCTGACCTCTCCTCTGCGCGTCAGATCTTGATATCTAAGTGCCCACTTGATATATCCAAACTGAAAATGCCTTCGATGTAAATTTGCTGTTCTTCCTGTTTTCCCACCTAGAACCTGGTTGTAGAAACCTCAGAGTCAGGCCGGGCGCGGTGGCTCAAGCCTGTAATCCCAGCACTTTGGGAGGCTGAGACGGGCGGATCACGAGGTCAGGAGATCGAGACCATCCTGGCTAATACGGTGAAACCCCGTCTCTACTAAAAATACAAAAACTAGCCGGGCGAGGTGGCGGGCGCCTGTAGTCCCAGCTACTTGGGAGGCTGAGGCAGGAGAATGGCGTAAACCCGGGAGGCGGAGCTTGCAGTGAGCTGAGATCTGGCCACTGCACTCCAGTCCAGGCGACAGAGCGAGACTCCGCCTCAAAAAAAAAAAAAAGAAACCTCAGAGTCATCCTAATATGCACCACCCCTCACTCATGCCTTGTTTACAGTCAGCAATGCTTCCCCTGGATTTCACCTCTTCGGAGCTCCTGTGTACTCTTCTCCACCCTCACCAGCACCTGTTCCAGCCACCAGTGTCGCTCATGCATGACTGCCATCGCTGCTGCCACCCCCCCACACCCCACCGCTCACTGCCAGTTCCTTGCATCCTCTGTTTTCTTCACAAAACAGCCAGAGTGATCTTTCTGGAACCAGACTCAGATAACGTCTTTCTCTACCCGTTAGAAACCTTCATTGGATTTTGTTGCTTTCTAAGTCAAACTGGTCAAGATCAAACTGTGTGTGTCCCACAGGCCCCTGTGGTCTAGCACTGGCCCATCTCTGCAGCTCATCTGAGCTTTCTACACTGTAGCCACACAGGCCTCTCAGATTCAATGCCTCCCCCTGTCCCAAAGGGGCCTTTGCACATGCTGTCCTGTCTGGAATATTCTTCCCCTATTTTTAACTTCTCTCTTCCTTTCAAGTACCACTTCCTCAGGGAAGCTGTCCTAGACCCACTCCCTTGTGTCTACAGCAAGTTATATATTCTCATTTTGCTGATTATTCAGCAAAGTCTATCTTCCTGCTAGGCCATGCACTCTATGAGTACGTCTATTCAACTTTGTATCTTTAGGGCCTGGCAGGTAGCCAGTACCCAGTGCATGTTCATGGATGAATGAATGACTAGATGACTAGGGAGAGTGCCCTATTGAGCAGATCCACCCTGGAGGAAAAGTGCGAGACCAAGTGCATGTGGAGGTGTTAATTAGTCTTCATCTTGTCCATCAATTGTTGAACAGCTCAGAATGAAAGCACCATGGGGTTTGCTTGATAGTCCCTAACTGCTCAGTGCCTGTTAGGGTGACATCTGGCAGCAGGTTACTCTGAGGCAAAAGGCACACAAGGGGTGCCACTTCATTGTGTCAAAAGATATTTTGGCTAAAAATCTCAGGTGCTGGGTTTCACCCCACTCCCTTCCCTGCTGGAACCAGGAACTGAAGACACAGAGATAAATAGGAAGCAGTCTAACAGTAACGAGCTCATAGTCAGGTAGGGGAGTCAGAAACACGACTGTATCAGCACATTGTGCAAAAGTAGATCCTTAACATAGGAACGAGTGCTGATGATAAAAGAGCGTTTGGTGCCTGCCTACTGTGTGCCTGCTACTTTATTGGATTGACTTCCTTTATTTCTCACTGTAACCCTGTGAGGTGGGTACTGTTATTATCCCATTTTACGGATGAGGACATGGAGGCTCAGTGAGGTGGAGTGACTTACCAAGACTGCTAAGGCAGGCAGCCGGGACTCAGAGCCATCTCTCCACTGCATAATGCTGCCCTCACACAGAGGGCAGTCAGGGGAGGGAGTGATGGGCTTGTCCTGAGGGGTTAGGAAGGGCTTCCCAGAGAGAATGAAATGAAAACTGGGCTTCCTGGGGAGGCCAGGAGCATGGGGCAGGGAACAGCACTCCCGGAGAAGGAAGCGACCGAGGCCCAGAGGCATAGAAGGATGTGGTGCTAGATGAGTGCTAAGGGGTCTGGTAGCACTAGAGCCCAAAGGAGGAGGGTGGCAGGTGGGGGTTAGCTGGGCCAGTTGGGTGTGAACTGATGGGGAAGGGCATTGGCTGCCAGGCTGAGGCACTGCTGAAGTCCTTGGAAGCCCAGTTTTGTCCTGCAGTCCTGTGTCTCTGTGACTCTGCTGACCTCAGCAACCTCAGGGCTGAAGCTCTGAGCTCGATCTGTCTCTCTTATGGCAGGAGAGGTGCTGAGAGGGGACCGGATTGTCAACACCCCTTTCCAGGTTCTCATGAACAGTGAGAAGAAGTGTGAAGTTCTGTGCAGCCAGTCCAACAAGCCAGTGACCCTGACAGTGGAGCAGAGCCGACTTGTGGCTGAGCGGATCACAGAAGACTACTACGTCCACCTGTAAGTCGCCCTCTACTCCCTGCTGCCTCAGGCTCACACAGGGGAGGGCACTGACGGGAGAGGCGATTGAGAAGACCTGAGCGGGGCATTCGCTTTCCAGCATTGCTGACAACCTGCCTGTGGCCACCCGGCTGGAGCTCTACTCCAACCGAGACAGCGATGACAAGAAGAAGGAAAAAGACGTGCAGTTTGAACACGGCTACCGGCTCGGCTTCACAGATGTCAACAAGGTAGAGTGTCTTTGGCGTGCTCACAGGGCCGGGAGCCACACCTCACGAGTCCCGGCCCACAGAAAAGGTGGCGCTCGGCCACAGCAAGTTTCTCCAGGTGCCCTGGGCATGATGGTCTGTCAGAGGTCCGAGTGCTCCGGGCAAGGCCCTGGGAGGTGCTACAGGGAGGTGAAGGCACAGTTCTTAGGACGTCAGGTTCCGTTTTCCTAAGATTAAAACAACATAATAGTAGTTCAACAAAATGTAGAACTTCATCAATATGTAGGAGAGAGGGCTACGTAGTGGTCAAGTGCATGTAGGCTCCCTGGGTTTGAATCCTGCCTCTCCCACTTGCTAGTTGTCTGAGTGACCCTGAGCCTGTGGTTCCTTAGCTGTAAAATATGTGCAGCAGCAATGGCGGGGTAAATTAGCACATCCGTGTGAGCACTTCCCAGCACAGCCCTGGAGACTCAGCTAATAATGTGATGGTTATAGCCCTGATTCTCTTCTCTTTCTTTCTAAACTGAAAGATATTAGGGAATAAATGACAAAAACATTTCTTTTGAGGTGCAGCCCCTGTCGCCAAAGGGCATCTGTCCTAATTGGGAAGAGAACCGACAGTGGGAGGCTCTAGGTCTCAAGTCCCAGCTGCCTTTCACTGGCTGTTAATGGCAGGGGAGGTCAGAGGGAGCTCCTTTTACACTCAGGTTGTCACAGAGGAGGTGGGCCATGAGAAATTGGTCGGCTTTTGCTGAGTGGAGTTGGGAGTGGCATTCTAGTTGGAGTGGAATGCAGGGTAGGGACTGGTTCATGAGACAGTGGGCGCAGGGGAGGCTGGGTGAACTCATGTAACTTAGATGATGACACTCAGTTCTGTCAGGGTCAGAGGATAGAAGGCCTTGAATGCCAGGCTGAGAGAATTGGGCTTTTGTCTGATAAGTCCCAGGGAGCCCTTGAAGAGCTTCTGAGTAGGGGGATGATGAGAATAGTGTTTTAGGAAGGTTGGTACAGACAGGCATGCTGGGCGAGGCGAGGACCCTAATACCTGGAGAGTATCCCTAAGTGATGTTCTGTTGTGCTCTCTCTGTTGCTGCATTTCAGATCTATCTGCACAACCACCTCTCATTCATCCTTTACTACCACCGGGAGGACATGGAAGAGGAGCAGGAGCATACATACCGTGTCGTCCGCTTCGAGGTGATTCCCCAGAGCATCAGGCTGGAGGGTGAGTGGGGAGGTGTGGCCGGAGGGGCAGGGCTGGATGGGCCTGGGCTTCTCCACCCAGGGTCTTCGCACTCTTCTCCCTCCTGAGCTGGCCGATGGGCTCGGGTGAGGCGTGTGGGCCCAGCCAAGGTAGGATCACGGTATTCTCATCAGAGAAGGTGGGGTGGGGGACCAGCTGACAGCGGCAGTGTCACGGGTTGGACACCTTACTAGTTTACCCCTTCCCAGCAACCCCAGGAGGTATGTGGTGATTACAGATGAGGAACTAGAGGCTCAAAAGGGGCTAGTAACTTGGCCAAGACCAAACAGCAAGTTGGGGCTTTGTTGGGCCTCCTCACAAGAACCAGCCAGCTTACCGGGGGTTGAGAACAAGGGGCCAGGGTACCGACAAAGCCCACAGGCAGCAGGTTTCTTTGTTCCTCTCCCTCTGTGTGAGTGATTGGCATAAACTAAAATTTGCCCAGGGTCAACAGGTGTGCAGGAGTTTCAGAGCCCAGCACAGTACTAATGGGCCTCATAGGAGCTGGTCTGGCTTCGCCTCACTTCTTGGCCCTTGATCACCACAGTGTGCTTTTCAATTAAGCAGCATGCCCAGCCTTTTGACATCGTTGGTGGTATTTGGGCTTTTTTTTTCCACTGTGGAACTTAGTGTTCAAACAAAATTAGACCCAGAAGTCCCAAACGTAGATCCTGCCCTTCAAGAGCTCTGTAGCACATCTACTGCTGGGAGCTTCCTGAGTGCGGTTGTACGTTTGTGTATGTGATGGTTTTGAGGCCACCTGCTCCCCACTGGCTCTTCGAGCTTAGAGTCTCCCTGTCTCCTTTTTTTTTTTTTTTTTTTTTTGAGACGGAGTCTCTCAGTCGCCCAGGCTGGAGTGCAGTGGTGCGATCTCGGCTCACTGCAAGCTCCGCCTCCTGGGTTCACGCCATTCTCCTGCCTTAGCCTCCCAAGTAGCTGGGACTACAGGCGCCCGCCGCCACGCCCGGCTAATTTTTTGCATTTTTAGTAGAGACAGGATTTCACTGTGTTAGCCAGAATGGTCTCGATCTCCTGACTTCGTGATCCGGCCGCCTCGGCCTCCCAAAGTGCTGGGATTACAGGCGTGAGCCACCACGCCCGGCCCTGTCTCCTTTTCTCACCATTTTATCTTTTTCGTTTTTTCCCCAAGACAGCGTCTCGCTCTGTCACCCAGACTGGAGTGCGGTGGCGCAATCTCGGCTCACTGCAACCTCTGCCTCCAGGGTTCAAGCGATTCTCCTGCCTCAGCCTCCCCAGTAGCTAGGATTACAGGCGCCCACCACCACACATGCCTGATTTTTGTATTTTTAGTAGAGACGGGGTTTCACAATGTTAACCAGGCTGGTCTCAAACTCCTGACCTCATGATGCGCCCACCTCAGCCTCCCAAAGTGCTTGGATTACAGGCGTGAGGCACCACGCCTGGCTCACCATTTTATCTTAAGCACCCAGCACAGTACCTGGCCCATAGTTGGTGCCTATTATACGTTGTTGGTTAAATGAGTAGATGGATAACAGGATGAACAGATGAGCAAATGAATGGAGAAAACATCTGAATGATTTATTACGAAAATGCCAGAACTTTAGAGATAGACTAAATAAATGAGTAGGCATGATGGAATGGATCAAGGTTTTATGTTGAATGGGACTGGCTGGATGGTGGGTGAATGTTTGAATTGAGTGAAGGAACACTGACTCAGGGAGGAACTCCAACTCAGGCCCCTCCCTTCCCCCATGCACAGGCCTCTCTGCAGCCCCTAAGTACTTTTGGAAAGTCAGGGCTCTGGGGAATAATTTTCAAAAACCATTGTTGGCCAGGCATGGTGGCTCACACTTGTGATCCCAGTGCTTTGGGAGGCCAAGACAGAAGGATTACATCAGGCCAGGAGTTCAAGACCAGCCTGGGAAACATAACAGGACCCTGTCCCTACAAAAAATTTCTAAAAATTAGCCAGGTGTGGTGACATCTGCCTGTAGTCCCAGCTACTCCAGAGGCTGAAGCAGAAGGATTCCTTGAGCCTGGGAGATTGAGGCTGCAGTGAGCTATGATTGTACCATTGCCTGCATGACAGAGCAAGCTCTGTCTCTAAAAAAATAAGATTTAAAAATAAAAAATAAGGCCGGGCGCGGTGGCTCAAGCCTGTAATCCCAGCACTTTGGGAGGACGAGGCGGGCAGATCACGAGGTCAGGAGATCGAGACCATCCTGGCTAACACTGTGAAACCCCGTCTCTACTAAAAAACACAAAAAAAAAACTAGCCGGGTGAGGTGGCTGGCGCCTGTAGTCCCAGCTACTCGGGAGGCTGAGGCAGGAGAATGGCGGTAAACCCGGGAGGCGGAGCTTGCAGCGAGCTGAGATCCGGCCACTGCACTCCAGCCCCGGCGACAGAGCGAGACTCCGTCTCAAAATAAATAAATAAATAAATAAAAAATAAAAAATAAAACCCATTGTTGCCCATTGTGCTCCCAATCTCCAGTCAGACCCTAGAGGCTGGGTCCCCGCAACAGACAGCCTTGAGGGCAGCCCCTGGAATAGCCCCTGGGCAGTGGCACTGGCCACTACAGGAACAGACTGAGTCTCTGTCTCTCTCAGACCTCAAAGCAGATGAGAAGAGTTCGTGCACTCTGCCCGAGGGTACCAACTCCTCGCCCCAAGAAATTGACCCCACCAAGGAGAATCAGCTGTACTTCACCTACTCTGTCCACTGGGAGGTGAGAAGGGGCTGGAGATCATGGGCAGGGGAGGAGGGCTGTGGTCTGTGTCGGGTTCTCCAGCAGGAGGCCTGACTCTAAGTGCTTCCTCCCACCTGCCAGGAAAGTGACATCAAATGGGCCTCTCGCTGGGACACTTACCTAACCATGAGTGACGTCCAGATCCACTGGTTTTCTATCATTAACTCTGTTGTTGTCGTCTTCTTCCTGTCAGGTGAGAGATCTGTGGGTTGAAGGAAAGGGGATGGGAGTTGGGGTTGAGGGACTGAGACATCACGTCATGTATGGGGGACTTCCAGGGTGTTCTCAGGGCCAGGTGTGGGTCAGAAACAGACATCAGGGCTCTGCTAAGCATCAGGTGCACACAGGTGAAGAAGACTCATCTCTAGAGAGCTCTGGAACTCTGGAGAGCTCATTCATAGAGGACAGACATACCTGAGCCTGCACACGTTCTTGATTCATTCAGCAAGATGTTGTTGCTCATTCTGTGCCAGGCACTTTGCCAGATGCTGGGAATATGGTGTGAACAAGCCCAACCCAGGCTCTGCTCTCACAGAGCCTATATATTCTAGTGGTGGGAGAGAAACAAAAAAGCAAATAAGTAGTGGAGTTGCAGATAGTGATACATTCTGTGAAGCAGATCAACAGGGTGGCCAAACGCACAATAGCTGAGGAAAGTGTGAAGGCTCTTTGGGGAAGACCTTTCTTTACGAGAAGGAGCCACCATCCAGAGACCTGGGAAAAGTCTGTGCCAGTGAGGATCATGGTCCTGCAGTGAGAGAAGCTTGGCAAGAAACCAGGTGGTGAGAGGGTGGTAGGCAGGAGTAGAATGACACTGATGGTTTCACTATCATATGAGAAGCACAGATAATGCTAAGTACTGTTTATTAAACATTTACCATAGGGCCAGCTGCTGAACTAAGCACTTTCCAAACATTTCAATCCCTGAAGCCCTGTGAACTAAGCCCGAAAATGTTAAGTGAACTCAAGGTCATATGGCCCATGCTCTTGACACTACAGTGCTGCCTAGAGAGGGAAACAGGAAAGTACAAATGGGGCCAGGAGTAGCTCTGTACTGTTCAGGGTGCTGGGAGGTGAAGATGCCCAGGGTGAGCCATGAAGCATGAGTAGAAGTCAGGGCAGGGCGGGGCATTCTGGGTAAAAAGGAGAGCCTGAAGACAGGCATGCCAGTGAGGACACAGTGAGGCCAGGAGCCATAACTGAAGCAGCAGATAGCCAGAGGTGGAGCCACAGGTGGCCCTTCGACACATGCGCTGAGAAGTCGGTAGGACCAAGCCATGGAACAGCTGGGATGCTCCTCTCCCCAGGATACCCCTACCCATCCCAGCAGCCCTTTCCTCCCCACCTCCATGCTCTGTGATCTCCTCCCCTGGTAGCTGGAGTGGAGCTCCCCCAAGAAGAGGCCTTGAGGTGACTGCATAGCCAGTTCATAATGGAGCAAGCCGTGCATGCCAGCTGTCGCACAGTAAAACATCATGTCCAGGAGGGCATGGAGCATAGGCTTGCTGGCAGCGCCAACTTCTCCTCATCCTCAACCCCATCTGTTTCAGGTATCCTGAGCATGATTATCATTCGGACCCTCCGGAAGGACATTGCCAACTACAACAAGGAGGATGACATTGTACGAGGTCTTGGCTGGGGAGGGATGAAGTTGGACGGGGAGGGGAGGAGGACCGTGTGTGTGCGTGTGTGTATGTGTATGTGTGTGTGTGTGTGTATTATTCATAGAGGAAACCTCAACATACTAAAACAGTTTAGTATACTTTTTTTTTTTGAGATGGAGTCTCTGTCACCAGGCTGGAGAGCAGTGGCGTGATCTTGGCCCATTGCAGTCTCTACCTCCTGGATTCAAATGATTCCCCCACCTCAACCTCCCGTATAGCTGAGACTACAGGCGCGCACCACCACGCCCTGCTAATTTTTTGTATTTTTTAGTAAAGATGGGGTTTTGCCCTGTTGACCAGGATGGTCTCAGTCTCCTGACCTCATGATCCACCTGCCTCAGCCTCCCAAAGTACTGGGATTACAGACATGAGCCACCGTGCCTGGCCTAGTATATTTTTAATACTAAAAAAGTAAGGAAAAAAGTTTTATTCACCCAAAGTGATAGGGACAGCCTAATTTTAAAGCATAAAAACAGTGGAAGAAATCACAAAGAATAGTTGATTCATTTGACATTGAAAATTGTAAAACTATTCTGCATGCCAAATACATAAACAAAACAGAAGGCCACAATGGCAAAACAATATCTGCAACAAACTTGAGAAAAGTGGCACAGTTTAAAGAATTCATATAAAATCTCTTTGTTTAAAAAAAACTAGGTCAGGGCCGGGCATGGTGGCTCACACCTGTAATCCCAGCACTTTGGGAGGCCAAGGCAGGTGGATCACCTGAGGTCAGGAGTTCAAGACCAGCCTGGCCAACATGGGAAAACCTCATCTCTAATAAAAATACAAAAATTAGCTGGGTGTGGTGGCATGCACCTGCAGTCCCAGCTACTCAGGAGGCAGAGGCAGGAGAATCACTTGAACCCGGGAGGCGGAGGTTGCAGTGAGCCAAGAACACGCCACTGCATTCCAGCCTGGGCAACAAAGTAAGACTCTGTCTACAAAACAAAACTAGATCGGGAACAGTAGATAACTTGAGGTTAGGAGTTGAAGACCAGCCTGATCAACATGGTGAAAACTCATCTCTACTAAAATACAAAAATTAGCTGAGCATGGTGGTGGGCACCTGTAGTTCCAGCTACTCAGGATACTGAGGCCAGAGATCGCTTGAACCTGGGAGTTAGTGGTTGCAGTGAGCCGAGATCACACCACTGTACTACAGCCTGGGCAACAGAGCAAGACTCTGTCTCATAAATAAATAAATAAATAAAACCAAAAAATCCAAAATTTCGAATGTGATGATGAACAGGAAATTTACAGGCAAGACACTGCAATATGCCCAGTAAGCAAGAGAAAACTGTTTTTACCTCAGGAATAACCCCACAAAATGCAGATTCAAACAATCTTGAGAAGACCGTTTTGGACCATCATATTAGCACAGACTTTTTTTCTTTTTTTAACAGTACTAATTATTGGCAAGGTTAACATGAGCCAAGCACCTTTCCATACCACCCATGGAAGTGTAAGTTGGTAGCTTTCTGAAAAGTGATTGGCAGTGGATATCAAGAACTATAAAACAGGCTGAGCATAGTGGCTCATGCCTGTAATCCCAGCACTTTGGGAGGCCAAGGCAGGAGGATCGCTTGAGCCCAGGAGTTCAAGACCAGCCAGGGCAGCATAGGGAGACCGTGCCTCAACAAAAACAAAAAAGAACTAAAACAGGCAACTTCCTTTGCACGGCAATTCTTCTATAATTTTTCTAAGGCAAGATTCAAAACACCAAGACTTGGTGTAGAAATATTACAGCTTTGAGGCCGGGCGCGGTGGCTCAAGCCTGTAATCCCAGCACTTTGGGAGGCCGAGACGGGCGGATCACAAAGTCAGGAGATCGAGACCATCCTGGCTAACACGGTGAAACCCCGTCTCTACTAAAAAATACAAAAAACTAGCCGGGCGAGGTGGCGGGCGCCTGTAGTCCCAGCTACTCGGGAGGCTGAGGCAGGAGAATGGCGTAAACCCGGGAGGCGGAGCTTGCAGTGAGCTGAGATCCGGCCACTGCACTCCAGCCTGGGCCACAGAGCAAGACTCCGTCTCAAAAAAAAAAAAAAGAAAGAAATATTACAGCTTTGAAATACAATGTCAAAGAGCTTTTATTGACCTAAGGAAATGTTCACAAATACCAACTGAAAATAACAAAGTACGTAGTGTGATCCCAATGTTATTGTTTAAAACATACATATACACATTATATATAAAAGATTAAGGGAATTATATCAAAACAGTGTTATTAAGTGGGAGTATTAGTCTTTTTTTTAATCTTTCTGTTTAAATTTTTCTATAATAAACGTGTTAGTTTTTGTTCATTTGAATTTCATGCTACATACCAAATTATTTTTACTTTTTTTATTATACAAGTAAGAATATGTATTTCTTTTATAATCAGAAAAAATAAATAAATTGATTCCAAATCTCACCACCCAAGAACTATTACAGTTAACATTTCAGTGAGTTGAGGTATTTACATTATATTCCCACAAATGAGGTTTGTGAAATTTAAAGAGATTTTCCTTTTATGCAGCTCCAGGCATCAGGTTTGTGGCCTCCTTTTCTTGTGACAGTTTCAGATAAGCACTTTCTCCTATCACTTACACTCCTGTGTCAGAGCAGCACTGGTTGACATCTGAGGGTGTCAGCTGTACCTTGGGGGTGGTCCCTGCAGGAGCTGCCTCCATCCTCAACAACTAGCCTCACTCTGGCTCTTCTCTGCAGGAAGACACCATGGAGGAGTCTGGGTGGAAGCTGGTGCACGGCGACGTCTTCAGGCCCCCCCAGTACCCCATGATCCTCAGCTCCCTACTGGGCTCGGGCATTCAGCTCTTCTGTATGATCCTCATCGTCATCTGTGAGTGTGCCCAGCGGGGCCCGGCATGGAGCATGGCTCCCTCTTCCAGGTGCCTCAAGGAGAGAAGGGTGGGCTTCCCTCCGTGGAGAAAGGGAACGAAGCTCCTGGCGCCAAGTGGGCATGTCAGTATCTCTGGGCCAGACGGGCCGTCTATCTCAGCAACAGCCCCAGCCACAGCCCAGGACTGGTGATTCACCTCACAGCCGTTTACGGAGCCCACCATGTCCCCTCCATCAATGAGGCCACATATCACTGCTGTGAGCTTGGCCTCCTTTTGTAGTCAAAGGCTGTGACCTGCCCAAAGTCAGTACCAGGATTAGGATTGAAATCAAGTATTTTATTTAACAAAAACCCCACTAATATATAGTAATTTTAGACAGCTTTGCACTCATCTGTCTAGATTTACATCTCAGTCTCATGCCTCCAAGCTTTGTGGCCTTGGACAGGCCACTTGACCTCTGTGAGCCTCAGTTTCCTTACTTGAGAAATGGGGAAAGTAATCACCCTGCAGAGTTGGTAAGGTGGGTTCAGATACCTGGCATTTGTGGTGCCCTCAGCCCAACACCTTGACTAACTGCAAGTGCTCTATGGACTGGAAGCTGCAGTTGAGATTTGACCAGTCAAGGCCCAGCAGCTGCTGCACCCCTCTGAACCCCAGCTAAGACCCAGTCTTCCCCTGTAGAGGACAGGGGACTGTGCTGTTGAGAAGACAAGGAAGGGGGAGCCTCATCTGCCCAGACTCCTCCTGTCAGCCTGTCCAAGATGGGCCTGGGGCTGGGGTTGTGGCTGGGGGCCTGGTGATCAGCCACCCTGCCTTTCTCTGCCCTCCCTCCCTCCCTCCACAGTTGTGGCCATGCTTGGGATGCTGTCACCCTCCAGCCGGGGAGCTCTCATGACCACAGCCTGCTTCCTCTTCATGTTCATGGGGTAGGTGTGTCTGAGCGGGCGCCCAGGGGCGGCACAGGCCTCTTCCACGGCAGCTAATGGGTCCCCTTGGTGTGGATCCCCGCCATTTTCCCACAGGGTGTTTGGCGGATTTTCTGCTGGCCGTCTGTACCGCACTCTAAAAGGCCATCGGTGGAAGAAAGGAGCCTTCTGTGTGAGTATCCTAAACCTTCTCTCATGTTTGGTGGGAAGCTGAGAAGCTTCCTGGGCTCCTCAGGAGGAGGTAGGCAGGCCCCGGTGGGGATTTTGGGCCGGAAGCTGAGCAGTAGCAAGACGTAGCAAGAGGAGCACAGGTTCAGGGGAGGAATCCCAGGCTGTTACCCACGGGCTCACAGCAGAACCTCCTAGGGCCTCCTCCGCCCCATCTGTAAAATGAGGGATTTGAATTTAGGTCATTTTTAGCCAACATTGTCTGATGGCTCAAGCAAGAGAAGAAATAGGGGATTCAGAATAACAAGATTTAGAATAGGAGGGCAGCTGAGAGAACACCCTGAGTAAAGAGGGAATTGCCTGCCTAAGCCCGAAGAGGCCAGACCTGAGTTCCTGTCAGCCCGTTTTTCCAGACTAGTGCCTGCATTTCTCTTTGGTGAGGGCTCCTGCCCTTCTCTGGCCTCCTGGAGGTAAGGCGAGTTCTTGGCAACAGAAAAGACCATAGAAACCAGAGGGGGTCTGGAGATGGACCTCACCTCCTAGGGAGCCCCAAGCCCCTTCTCCCAGAGTGAGTGAGTCCCTTAGAGGACTAGGCAGACTCTTGAGTGCCCACACTCAGAGAAGTCTCTGGGCCCGGGATTCTGAAACCATTCTCACCGCTGTCAAATGGTCAAGGAGAGCTCAAGCTGTGTCAGCTCTGGCTGCCACACCTCTGGCACAAAGTAAGCCTCAGTAAAGAAAAGTTATGACCGTGACTATTTTGGAAGGATCAAAGAAAGCTTCCTGAATTGTTTTTTGGTGTGTGTGTGTGTGTGTGTGTGTGTTTGTTTTTAAGAGTTTCGCTCTTATTGCTCAGGCTGGAGTGCAATGGTGCGATCTCGGCTCACTGCAACCTCCACCTCCCGGCTTCAAGTTATTCTCCTGCCTCAGCCTCCCGAGTAGCTGGGATTACAGGCCTGCGCCACTACGCCCAGCTAATTTTGTATTTTTAGTAGAGACGGGGTTTCTCCATGTTAGTCAGGCTGGTCGGGAATTCCCAACCTTAGGTGATCCGCCCACCTCGGCCTCCCAAAGTGCTGGGATTACAGGCGTGAACCACCGTGCCCAGCCAATTTCCTGAATTCTTGATGATTTGAGCATTTTACTCTGGCTACCATATGCCAAGAGCCAGGGATCTAGAGAGGAGTAAAACCTACCACTGCCTCCTGGCAAGATTCTTCCTTGATGAGGTCACCAGATACCCTCCAGGATTTCCCTCAGTGGATCCCACACCAAACCCAGTCTTCTTCCCCCAAACCACCCCTTGCATCTAGTGAGCCCATCATTCATCCAGGCCCCCCAAGCCAGAAACCTGGAGTTGCCTGTCCTCCTCCTCCCTCGTGCCTCATTCCTTCTCAGACATCAAGTGCTAAGGGTCTTCCTACCAAATGTTCTGTGAATGTTCCATGAATTCCACCCCACCGCCCCCATCTCTGCATCTTCAAGGATTCAGACATCTTTGCCTCTCACTTGGCTCTCACGGTCTCCCTGCAAGATTCTGAGCCTTACCTGGTGCCTTTCCACAGGTGGTCATCTCCGACAGCCCGCAGCAATGTGGGTGTACTCTCCTATGGCCTTGTCTGTGCCATCCCCTCTGCCTGGACCACACCACCTTTACTTCTCACCTGGCTGGTGTCACCTCATCCTTTAAGTCTTAGCTCCTACATCAATACTCTAGAGGCTGTTGCCTCCCCCACCTCCTAGAGCCCTCATGAGACCTAAGTAGCACTTGGCAGAGCTAAGTAGGGGCGGGTGTGTTGTTCTCTACATAGGGGTCTGCCTTTCTCCCTGGAGCATTTTTTCCTACCTAGCACGGTGACCAGTCAGTACATTTCAGCCAGGAAGGTAGATGAGGAATTCTGTGTGCTACACAACAGTCATGCAGGAACACACAGGAAGGGAGGAAGTGACCTTTGAGCCGGGCGTTGGAGAGGAGGATTTCAGATGAAGGGATGCAGCCAGCAGTGGGACCTAAGGTTCTAGAATGGCCTAGATCCCAGTCTGGCTCTGTTCTTTCATTGGTTGGTAACTTTCAACAGCCCTCCGAGCTTCAGTTTCCCCATCTCTCCAATGAAGATAGCTAGGGTTAACTGCACATAAGGACCTTGGTACAGCGTTAGCCCTCAGGAAATGGATCCTCTGAGGTGTTGATGACCTATGCAAAAAGGCCCAGAGACAGGAATGTGCAGAAACAGTGACCAGTTGTTGGGTGCAGGGCTGTGAGCCAAAGATGAAACTGGCAACGGAGGTTGAGCGTCAGGTTCCAGAGGGCCTTCGTCATTGTGGTTAGTGACCCACCTGGAAGCTCAGGCTGCCACAGCAGTCCCTGGCCTGGTGATCAGTGTGGCAAGAAGGTTCATGCTGGTTGTGGTGGCTTGCGCCTGTAATCCCCGTCCCTTGGGAGGCTAAGACAGGAAGATCACTTGAGCCCAGGAGTTTGAGATCAGCCTGGGCAACACAGTGAGACCCTGTCTCTACAAAAAAATAAATTACTTGGATGTGGTGGCATGTGCCTGTAGTCCTAGCTAATCAGGCAGGTGAGGTGGGAGGAGCACTTGAGCCCAGGTGTTTGAGGCTGCAGTGAGCTGATTACACCACTGCACTCCAGACTGAGTGACAGAGTGAGACCCTGTCTCTGAAGAAAATAGAAGGAAAAGGCTCAACTTTAACTCTGGGCCTTGACTAGACTAGAATCCCTGTGCCTAGACCCCACCCAAGAGATTCTGACTGGCTAGAATACACTGCAGTAGGTCAGGAGCATGGGCTCTGGGTTCAGACTGCCTGGGTTTATACAACTCTGCTGCACCTTCAGGAGACTGGGTGACGTGGAGGTGGGGGGAGTCTTTAACATTGCCAGGCCTCAGTGTCCTCATTAAAAGGAATAATGGTAGACTTTCCTTCCAGACTTGCAGTGAGGATTAGGTGAGACAAGGTACATAGGAACCCAGCATCTGCCACCCCTAAGACTCAGAGCTTCACCATCCTCCTAGGCGGTTTGGGTTGGGGCCCAGACATACGTGGTTTGTTAAAGTTGGTTTTTGGGGTTTTTTTGTGTGTGTGAGACAGAGTCTCGCTCTGTTACCCAGGCTGGAGTGCAGTGGCGCGACTCGGCTCACTGCAACCTCTGCCTCCCGGGCTCAAGCGATCCGTCTGTTTCAGCCTCTCAAGTAGCTGGGACCACAGGTGCGTACTACCACGCCTGGCTACTTTTTTGTAAAGACAGGGTTTCACCATGTTGCCCAGGCTGGTCTCAAACACCTGAGCTCAAGTGATTCTGGAAGTAATTTTTTTTCCCAAAAAAAAAAAGATTTACATATATATGTATATATTGGGTAGTTAATGTGTTCTTTCTTTTTTTCTTTTTTTGAGATGGAGTCTCGCTCTATCGCCCAGGCTGAAGTGCAATGGCGCGATCTCTCCTCACTGCAACCTTTGCCTCCTGGGTTCAAGCAATTCTCCAGCCTCAGCCTCCTGAGTAGCTGAGACTACGGGCGTGTGCCACCACACCCAGCTAATTTTTGTATTTTTAGTAGAGTTGGAGTTTCGCCATGTTGGCCAGGCTGGTCTCAAACTCCTGACCTCAGGTGATCCATCCACCTCAGCCTCCCAAAGTGTGGGATTGCAGGCTTGAACCACCGCACCCGGCCAGAGTAGTTACCGTGTTCTCAGTGATGAGAGTACATCAGAGAACAAGGTGGACACACTCCTCCCAAGGAGCTCACAGTCTTTTGGGGATAGGTGGATATTGATCAGGTAGCCAAAATATGTAATTACAAACTGGGATGAGAGCAGAAGGGGCAGGTTTAGGGACCTGAGAGGGCATAGGACAGAGCCCTGCTCAGTCTGAGGGTCAGGGAATACTTTCTGGAAGGAATGATGCTTGAGCTGAGTCTGAAAGACAAGGAGGGCTTAAGAGCTTCTGGTCTGGGGGCCCCACTGGGACACGTTGGGGAGCTCTCTGGATGCTGCTCCTCAGCCCGGCCCCTCTTGCTTCAGACGGCAACTCTGTACCCTGGTGTGGTTTTTGGCATCTGCTTCGTGTTGAATTGCTTCATTTGGGGAAAGCACTCATCAGGAGCGGTAAGTGTCTCCCCTACCCTCCCAGCCCCTCCCCAGCAAGCGAGGACCAGCGGCACTCAGCCCCACTCCCAAAAACCACTTCCTGCCATTCCCTTCCCTTTTCTGAGTCCCCAAAGTTATGTTCCCAGCCATGAGGGCAGAGGACCGTCTGGGGTTTCCCCAGCCCTGCCCTTGGTGTGCCATGCCCTGGCCCTGGCCTTCCTGTGAGATCTTTCAGACAACTGACCCAAGCCCACTTCTCTAAAGGGAGGTTTCCACAGTCCAGGGGCCAACTGGGAAATTTCCCTTTGTCTTAACCAAAAGTGAGCTTGCCAGTGTGAGTTTATTAGGTCAGTATCCCAAAGCAAGCCTGTCCTCCTCAGTGTCCCTGCCCCTCAGCACCAGCCCCTGCAAGTGGAGAAGAGAGGAAAGGAAGGATCAGGTTATATTACCCTTAGAATTGGGATCCTGCCAGCCCTAGCCCAGTGTGTTACTAGCAGCTGTCCAAGACTTACTGAGTAGGATTTTGAACTCAGTTGTGGGGAGTGGGGATGGGGTCTTGGTCAATTAGCAGGACTGCAGTTGAGATGGGGCAGGCATTTTGCTATCCTAGCCTTAGCAGGTAGAGCTGCCTGCCCTCCACCTGGGGGTGGCGGTAAAGGTCCTTGCATGAGGCTTCACGTCCAGGCGCTCGGAGGACGGATTTCTTTCCCAGCAATTAGGAAGCCACCCTCAAGACACAGTCATGCCCTTCCTCTCACTTCCCCTTTTTTATACCTGTGTTCCTTCTCCCTTTGAGCATTTTCCTCCCAGTTACCAACTGCTCATTATAAACATTCGTTGTAGAAATTTTGGAAAGTACAGAGAAGTTATAGAAGAAAATTAAAATAACCCCAGATCTACTCACCAGAGATAAATACAGTGTAGGTCTTTAATATATGTTCTTTCTGTCTTTTTTCCTTTTTATAGATATACTTACAAAAGAATTATGTAATTTAAAATTTATAAAATAACAGCAAACATTTATATGGTTCTTGCTTTGTAGTACTACTGTTCTAAACACTTTATATATTTATTTCTTTTTATGTGATTCTTGTAAAAACTTAGTAAGTGTAGAGAAGAGGATAAAGAAGAAAATGAAAAATCAATTCTAATCCCCCATATCCCATTTAAGAAAGTATTGTTAGCTCTTTGGTGTAGGCCTTTCCAGGCACAAGTATAAATAAATAGAATTGTCCCTTGGTATCCATAGGGGAGTGGTTCCAGGACCCCTGAAGATACCAAAATTCAAGGATGCTCGAGTCCCATATATAAAGTGGCATAGTGTTTACCTACACACATCCTGTATATTCTAACTCTTCTCTAGATTACTTAAAATACCTAATACAATGTAAGTGTTATATAAATAGTTGTTATACTATATTGTTTTTTAATTTGTATATTGTTGTATTTTTTGTTTGTTTTGAGACAGAGTCTCACTCTGTCGCTCAGGCTGGAGTGCAGTGGTGTGATCTCAGCTCACTGCAGCCTCTGCCTCCCGGGCTCAAGCAGTTCTCCCACCTCAGCCCCACTGAGTAGCTGGGACTACAGGTGCCACCACCACACTCGGCTATTTAAAAAAAAAAAAAATTGTAGAGATGCATTCTCACTGTGTTGCCTAGGCTGGTCTCAAACTCCTGGGCTCAAGTGATCTGCCCACCTAGGCCTCCCAAAGTGCTGGGATTACAGGCATGAGCCACTGCACCCAGCTTATTTTACTGTTTTTTGTTTTTGGTTTTTTTTTCCTGAACATTTTCTCTTTTTTTTTTTTTTTTTGGAGACGAAGTCTCACTCTCACTCTGTCACCTGGGCTGGAGTGCAGTGGCGAGGTCTCAGCTCACTGCAACCTCCACCTCCTGGGTTCAGGCGATTCTCCTGCTTCAGCCTCCCAAGTAACTGGGATTACAAGTGCTCCCCACAGTGCCTGGCAATTTTTTTTTTTTTGTAATTTTAGTAGAGACTTGGTTTCACCATGTTGGCCAGGCTGGTCTTGAACTCCTGACCTCAAGTGATCTGCCCGCCTTAGCCTCCCAAACTGCTGGGATTACAGGCATGAGCCACCGTGCCCGGCCTTCCTGAACATTTTCTGTTTGCAGTTAAATCCACAGATGCAGAACCTGTGGATACAGAGGACCGACTATGTTGTGTTTTTATTAAAATGGAATCCTTTTATACACACAGTTTTATATTTTCCTTTTTACACTTAATAGCGTATCATGGAGTTTTATTCTGACAAGACTGGGAGCACTTTGTACAGTTTCTTTTTTTTCCCTTTTTTTCTTCACATAATGTGCCACATGTAATCTCTTCATTTTGACCTCTTCATCTCCTCTTCACGTTCTCAGTCCCTTCCTTCCTGTTCCTCCCCTACTTCCTCCCTGGATGGCGAGCTCCTCTGGGATGCTGAGGTGCCTTCTTCACTGGGAGTCCAGATCAGGGCTGGGGCCAGCCCCAAGAGATGCTGGCCAGGAGCCCTGTGACGGGGGCAGGGAGTGTGCTTCTGCTGCACAGGTCGCCTCTCCTTCCATGGAGCCCAGAAGGTCCCCTCCCCCTTGCGCAGCCCCCATCCCGGGCATCGGGGGGGCCTCATGGCGCCATGTCCACAGGTGCCCTTTCCCACCATGGTGGCTCTGCTGTGCATGTGGTTCGGGATCTCCCTGCCCCTCGTCTACTTGGGCTACTACTTCGGCTTCCGAAAGCAGCCATATGACAACCCTGTGCGCACCAACCAGATTCCCCGGCAGATCCCCGAGCAGCGGTGGTACATGAACCGATTTGTGGGGTGAGTCCTCCAGCAGAGGCAAGAGCAGGGGGGCATGGAAGAGGGTACCCACCCCCTACCAGAAGGGTGCAGCAACCAGAGTTCCTGCTGCTTCAGCCGGCTCTAATAGAGTTTATGAAAGCTTAGCTTCACTCTTAAGATCAAGGTGACCAGGTTGTAGGCAGACTTGGTGTCCTTCTAGGAACCAGGACAAGGAAGGAGAAGGATGGAAGGGTATGGTGAGACAGGTTAAAACCATCACTTGGACCTCAGGCAAGTCACCCCACCTTTCTGCACCCCAGTTTCCCATCTATAAAATGAGAATAATGCCCACCCTGCCTACTTCACAAGAAATTATAATAGTACAGAAATACGCCAGAAGAATTAGCACCACCACACTCATGTAGGTGCTCTCACTTCATGCCAGCTTGGGAGGGAGCTTGGGGCTTCCTGATGGCCAGGTCTCTAACAGTGTTAACCTCTTGTTCTGCGGCAGCATCCTCATGGCTGGGATCTTGCCCTTCGGCGCCATGTTCATCGAGCTCTTCTTCATCTTCAGTGTGAGTACTGGTGCCTCCCCAACCCCTCCACCACTGCTAGCCGGGTCTCTCCCACTCCACTTGGGTACTCTGCTGCCTGCTGCCTGAGAAATTTCAGATGGGCCACTTCACCTCTCGGAGCCCCATTCTTCACACTGAAATTGGATAACAGCCTTCCCTGTCAGGGCAGCATTGAAAGTTAAATGAGGCTGGGCACAGTGGCTCACACCTATAATTTCAGCCCTTTGGAAGGCCGAGGCAGGTGGATCACAAGGTCAGGAGTTCGAGACCAGCCTGTCCAAGATGATGAAACCCGGTCTCTACTAAAAAATACAAAAATTAGCCGGGCGTGGCGGCATGTGCCTGTAGTCGCAGCTACTCGGGAGGCTGAGGCAGGAGAATTGCTTGAACCTGGGAGGCGGAGGTTGCAGTGAGCCAAGATTGCACCACTGCACTCTAGCCTGGGCGACAGAGTGAGACTCTGTCTAAAAAAAAAAATGTTAAATGAGACATGCGGTGTAGGGGGCGTGCCTGGTGTGTGGAAAGCGGGGCTTGGTAAATAGAAGCTGCCTCAGTAGTACTTCAGTCGTTCACCACCATGACTGATAGCATCATTGCACTTGCTTTCATTTCATTGCACATCTTTACCTCTCTGTGTTACTCATAGTTCCTAGGAGGGTGTACAGAATGATTCCTGCTTGTCAGGGTCATTGTGAAATTGGAATAAGTCGTTGTAAAAGTGATTGACTTCAGGAAATGCTGTTGTAGTGGTGATGATGACTCCTCCCAAAGAGTGCCAAGATGAAAATTGGTAGGAAGGCCCTTCAGAGCCATGTAAGTGTGGCTGACCCAGCTCGGGGCCCAGCACAGATGGTACCTTGTACCAAGTCAGTACCGGACATGTATCTGCTATTCCAGAGTAGTGGCCCAGCCCCTCCCTGCTGAGACTACCTCACCCACACAGGTTTGCCTGGGAGAAGGGTCAGAGGAGGTTTTGGCTGCCCGTGGTGCTAAAGGCCATGTGCGCTCCCCAGGGAGGCCCCCTCTGTTTCATCTGTGGAGCTCTGGGCCAGTCACCAGCTTCTCTGATCCTTGACTTTCTTAGCTCTACCAGGCCAAGCTTTCATAGACACACACATGTAGCAATTGCATATGAGGCATGTGGCACAAGGCCTAGCACTTGGAAAGCTGCTCGAGTGGTGGTGGCTGCTCTATAATTTTGCTTTGGATAGGAATCATTATTTTCTACAAGCTGCTGAGTTCACGCTGGGGTCCACCCAGAGCAGGGTCAGTCAAGCCCTGGCCCCTCCCTAAGGACAGCGTGGCTCACCCCCTGCTCTGGGGAGGAAGGGCCAGAGCCACATGCCAGGCCCACAGGCCCTGATAGTGTCAGGATGATGTGTCCACTCCTGCCCTTGTGACAGGTTGGTGTGCCAGGGGAAGGGGTGCAGCGTAGGCAAGCCAGCTGAAGCCCCACTGTGTGTCCGCAGGCTATCTGGGAGAATCAGTTCTATTACCTCTTTGGCTTCCTGTTCCTTGTTTTCATCATCCTGGTGGTATCCTGTTCACAAATCAGCATCGTCATGGTGTACTTCCAGCTGTGTGCAGAGGTGAGGAGAGCAGGGCCAGGAGGCGGGGGAGGGAGAACTGGATCCAGCATTGAACGGGTTGGTGAGGCTCTGTGGAGAGGCTGGGTCGGGGCTCTTCATGTGGCCCTTGCTTCTGGCTCTGAGCTCTTGGGCCAGTACGCTGCTGTGCCTCTCCCAGCCTCCATGTGTTTAGCTGTACCCTGGGCTAATGAGATACCTTCCAGCTTAGTTGTGTGGGGTACTCATCACAGCTAGATGAAAGGACGGTAGATTTGCCAATGCCAGGTCCACTCCAGTAATAGTTTATCCAACAGGCTGATGCACACTGGGTGGCCTGTCCTCCCTCTGGGGACTAGCCATTGGCAGAGTGGGTGAAGCCAGGGTTTGGGATGAACAGTCTGGGCTGGGACCCTGTCTCCTCCACGAGTAGCTCTGGGTCTTGGGCAGGTTGCTTAACTTTGTGCCATCCGTTCCTCCTCCATATGATGGGGTGAGTGAGAGGACCTAACTTGGAGGGCTGCTCTCGGGATTAAGTGAGTGGATTCATCTATAGCACTTAAAATGGTGCCTGCCAGCCAGATGCTGTAGCTCACGCCGGTAATCCTAGCACTTTGAGAGGCCGAGGTGGGTGGATCACAAGGTCAGAAGATCGAGACCATCCTGGCTAACACAGTGAAACCCCATCTCTACTAAAAATACAAAAAATTAGCTGGGTATGGTGGCACATGCCTGTAGTCCCAGCTACTTGGGAGGCTGAGGCAGGAGAATCGCCTGAACCGAGGAGGTGGAGGTTGCAGTGAGCCAAGACCGCACGACTGCACTCCATCCTGGGCAACAGAGTGAGACTCCGTCTTAAAAAAAAAAAAAAAAAAAATGGGGCCTGCCACATGCTAAGCATTTGCTCGAGAAATGTTAATTACTTTTTTGTTGATTTTTTTTTTTAATGAGGTATAAACAGTAAAGTTCACCCTTCTTTGTCCACAATTCTGTGGTTTTTAGAAATGCATACAGTTGTGGAACCACCATCACAGTCAAACTGTGAAACATTTCCATCACCCCATATGTTACTGCTCTTACCAGAGTCTTCAGCCCCTCAAGCAACTGTGAAATTGGTAGGAAGGGGTTCTGCCGCAGGACAACGCTGACCTTCCTCTGTTTCCTCCTCAGGATTACCGCTGGTGGTGGAGGAATTTCCTAGTCTCCGGGGGCTCTGCATTCTACGTCCTGGTTTATGCCATCTTTTATTTCGTTAACAAGGTACTGCCCTCCTTGAGGAGGTCCTCTTAGTCCTCGTAGGGTAGGAAGGTCAGGAGGAGGATGCTGGGAGAAAAACCCGAGTGCCTGAATCTTCCTTTTCCACCCAGAATGGGGAGGACCAAAGCCACCTAGAACTGTTCCTGCTCTAGAAGATGGATCTTAGTAGGAAAGAAAGAATCTGTATTCTGTATGTTTGGGAGACAAAGGCCATCAGGATATGTGACAATGTGAATAATACTTGTGAAACTTACGAGGTATAGCCATGGCCAAAGCAGGACTTGAAAGCAGTATGTCACCTGCAGGGCTCTTCACAGGAAATAAGAGGGACTAATAACACTTTGAGAGAAAGGAAAATGTGAGAGTAACATGAAAGAAAAAAAGTAGAAAGGAGTTAATAAAGATAAAAGCACAAAATGCTGAAATAGTCTAAATAGTAGAACCCAAATTTAGGGCTGCAGGCATCGTCTCTCTGCAGGTGTCCTCTTCTTCACACAAGTACTGTTCGATCCTGCAGAGTAAGGAGAGGATGGGAAAGGTTTTCACAGGCATCTTGGAGCCCTCCTTGCTCTGTGACCCAACAGAGGTAAAGTGTGGCCCAATAATAAGAGGGAGCCAGGCTTACCGGACTAGGGCAATTCACAGAGCTCACTGTCCCCAGAGAGAGGCATGGGCAAGAATACAGATGTCCCCACGACATTTTTACTAGATTCATACATGATACACAAACCAGATGAGCCATCGAGAGGAATTTGGAGGAGCCCTGTTGGGCCCCTCACCTCTAGAACTAACACTCAAGACTTACTCTCACCTGCTGTACTTTGGGTCTCCAGAGCCCAGAAGCAAGCAGTCCTCTGCGGCAGCCAGGCGTATTTGCAAAATAGAATTGTAGGTGAGTTGATCGAAGCTGGGAATGCCATTTCCCAAAAACAATCAAGTTGGAAAAGACTGGAAGGATCATTTAGTGTGGTGCTGCACTGCTGCCTCCAGTCTGGTGACTGTGCCCCTCTTCTCTAACAGTCTCAACAGATGATTCTCCAGCTCAGGGGTCAGCAAACTGCAGCCCCCATGTTTCTGTAAACTTTTATTGGAACACAGCCATGGTCATTCATTAACATACTGTCCATGGCTGCTTTCACACTACAGTGGCAGAGTTGAGTAGTTGCGACAGGGACCATATGGCCTACAGAAACTAAAATACTCACAATCTGGCCCTTTAAGTAAAAGATTGCAGACCCCTGCTCTCCTACATCCAGCAACAGAGAAGACACTCCCTCCTAACACTCCCATTCTTTCTGGACAGCTCCTATCATTATCAAGGTCTTGATTCACACTGCAGTCTCCCTTGCTGTGACTTCCATCTTTAGACCTTAGTCTTAATTCTGGGATCATCTAGAACAAATCTAATCTCCCTCTTCTATAGCCCATATTAATCAGAACTCTCGTAAGTGGCAAGTGACTAAAACTATTCAAAGTAGCTTAAGCAAAAAGAATGTATTTGCTGATATAACTGGAAAGACTAAGAAATTGGAGTTCTAGCCTCAACCATACTTAGATCCAGGGTCTCAAAAATATCAGGGCCCAATCCCAGCACTTTGGGAGGTCAAGGCAGGTGGATCACGAGGTCAGGAGATCGAGACCATCCTGGCCAATATGGTGAAACCCCGTCTCTACTGAAATACAAAAAATTAGCCGGGTGTGGTGGTTCACGCCTGTAGTCCCAGCTACTCAGGAGGCTGAGGCAGGGGAATCGCTTGAACCCTGGAGGTGAAGGTTGCAGAGCCGAGATCGTGCCATTGCACTCTAGCCCAGATGACAGAGCAAGACTCCATCTCAAAATAAAATAAAATAAAATAGAAATAAAAATACGCACACATACATACCAGGGCTCTGTGCCCACGCCTTAGCCCTGTGTAGCTTTTTTTGGCTTCAGTCTGCAGGCAAGATCTTTTCACCAAGTAGAAAGATGGCCAATGGCAGCCCTAGAGTCTACTCTTCCAGCTTTGCAGCCCTAGAGCTAAAAGACTATCTTTCTTCTACCATCATACGTCAGCCAGTGAATACTCTCGCTGCTCTGTTCGGGTGGCATGCCCAGTGTTCACTGTTTTCCAGGTCCAATAGCATAACATATTCAGGCAGACTGGCTTAGGTCTTGTGCTAGGATTTTTTTTTTTTTGAGGTGGAGACTCGCTGTGTTGCCAAGGCTAGAGTGCAGTGGTGTGATCTTGGCTCACTGCAGCCTCCGCCTCCCGGGTTCAAGCAATTCTCCTGCCTTAGCCTCCTGAGTAGCTGGGGTTACAGGTGCACACCACCACACCTGGCTAATTTTGTATTTTTAGCAGAGACAGGGTTTCTCTATGTTGGCAAGGCTGGTCTCAAACTCTTGACCTCATGTGATCTGTCTGCCTCAGCTTCCCAAAGTGCTGGGATTACAGGCGTGAGCCACCGCAGCCAGCTTATTTTGTGCTAGGATTGATGGCCCCAACAGGACCATTTGTTTGAGTGTGTTCCTCAAAACATCTGGAAGATGGAAGACAAGGAACACGGTTAGACAAAAACTAGAGATCACATCACAGCCTCTTGTCCTTCCTCCCTTCTGCTCCAGTCTTCTTGCTCTACTCAAAACATCTCTTCCTCCAGCCACGGTGCCTTATGTATAAAATGAGGAACTTTCTGTCTCTGCCTCTTTGCCTCATCCCTTACCTCCTTTTACCACTGTTCTGCTCCCTGTCCCTCCCCCACTCCTCTCCCCACCTCCAGCCACAAGAATGCATATAAGAAGAGGTGGAGGCTGGGTGTGCGTGGTTCACACCTATAATCCCAGCGCTTTCAGAGGCCAAGGTGGAAGGATTACTTAAGGCCAAGTGTCTGAGACCAGCCTGGGCAATAGAGCAAGACACTATCTCTAGAAAAAATAAAAATTAGCTGGGTGTGGTGGCATACACCTATAGTCTGAGCTACTTGGGAGGCTAATGCAGGAGGATCCCTTGAGCCCAGGAGGGTGAGGCTGTAGTGAGCTGTGATCATGCCACTGTACTCTAGTCTGGGTAACAGAGGGAGACCCTGTCCCTTTAAAGCAAAGGGGTAGGGGGAGAGTTGCAGGGCTGAGCCTGAAAACATGGCCTTCACCCCATAGGCTTAGGAGAGGGCTTCAAATGGTGACCTATATTGTTTTATTTGTTTCTTTACTGTTTTCTTCTGGGCTGCTGACATTCCATGACCATGTGTCTGCCTGTGAGTCCTGGGACAGGCCCTACTCAGGCCCTGGGCATATCTTGATACCAGGGTTCCACATTAGTTCCATTTGTAAATAACACAACACAGATCCCCAGCATCTCTGCCCAGCCTCTAAACTCTACCCCAGTTAAAAAGGAGTCCAAAATGCTCCAAGATCAAATTTTCTCTGTGAGATGCTAACAGAAGTGCCAAGCATTCTGGGGAAGAGAAGAATGAATGAAGGCTGAGGCAGGCTGATGGGGCTCCTGGTCACCCATCAACTGGGCATCCTGGACACCCCTCCCTTCCACTGCCCCACCCACTCTGACTGCTGCTCTGGCCATCCAGGAGTGTTGCCATACTGATCCAGGGACTGTGGGGGACCAGGAAGGGCACAGCCATGGCCATTCCTCCTGTGGCATTCTGACCCTGGCCCCTGAGGCTGTGTGCATTAGGACAGTACACAGGCCTGGTCCAGATGAAGCAGAGCTGTGCCCAGGAGTCCTGCCTGCCCCTTGCCACCCACTGGAGCACACCTCTTCCCCTGGCCAGGCCTCAGTTTCCCCATGATATCAGTGAGGGTGGGGTCCCAGTTTGCCATGCAGCCTGGCACTAAGCACGCACCCTGTCTTCTTTCTGCTCGTGGCCGCAGCTAGACATCGTGGAGTTCATCCCCTCTCTCCTCTACTTTGGCTACACGGCCCTCATGGTCTTGTCCTTCTGGCTGCTCACGGGCACCATCGGCTTCTATGCAGCCTACATGTTTGTTCGCAAGATCTATGCTGCCGTGAAGATAGACTGATTGGAGTGGACCACGGCCAGGCCCGCTCCGTCCTCGGACAGGAAGCCACCCTGCGTGGGGGACTGCAGGCACGCAAAATAAAATAACTCCTGCTCGTTTGGAATGTAACTCCTGGCACAGTGTTCCTGGATCCTGGGGCTGCGTAGGGGGCGGGAGGGCCTGTAGATAATCTTGCATTTTTCTTCATCTTATTCCAGTTCTGTGGGGGATAAGTTTTTTTGTGGGTTGCTTTTTCTTCAGTGCTAAGAAAGTTCCCTCCAACAGGAACTCTCTGACCTGTTTATTCAGGTGTATTTCTGGTTTGGACTTTTTTTTTTCTTCTTTGTTTTAACAAATGGATCCAGGATGGATAAATCCACCGAGATAAGGGTTTTGGTCACTGTCTCCACCTCAGTTCCTCAGGGCTGTTGGCCACCCTGCGACTAACTGGAAGAGAACATGCCAGAGCCTCAGTGAGGTTCCAAGCCTCCCCCTGCCCATCCTCACCACGGAGGCCACGACAAAGCACAGCTCCAGCCTGGACAGCACCCTCAGTGCCAGCCAACCTCTGCCAGACCTCTTTTTCCCTCTTCTCCCCAGCCTCCTCCAGGGCTGCCCAAGGCCGGGTTTCCAGCCAGGCCTCGGGGTCATCTTTTCACCAGGAGCAAACCCAAGTCTTAGTTGCTACAAGAAAATCCCCTGGAAGTACTGGGGGCCAGGTTCCCCAGACAGCAGGAATCACCCCTATTCAGAGCAGCCGGAGTTTGCTGGACCAACAAGGAGGAAGAGAAGAGACTTGCAGTGAACTGTTTTTGTGCCAAGAAACCCTGGACCTGGGGCCAAGTATTTCCCAAGCCAAGCATCCACTTGTCTGTGTCTGGGAAAGGATGGCCAAGGCCGCTAGGGTCCTTACCCCTCAGGATTGCTCCCCAGCCCTCTCCCCAGGAGGTACCACTCTCCAAGGTGTGCTGGCAGTGGGCCAACTTCAGGCAGGACAGGGAGGCCCAGAGATCACAGATCCCCTCTTGTAAGTGGCCGGGCGTTCTCTCCCTGCCGTCTCTGGCTGCCGGGGTCATACTCACTTCTTTAGCCAGCCCCATCCCCTCTACCCGACACCTGAGTTCTTGCCTCCTCCTTTTGGGGACACCCAAAACACTGCTTGTGAGAAGGAAGATGGAAGGTAAGTTCTGTCGTTCTTTCCCCAATCCCCAGGAATGGACAAGAAGCCAACTTAGAAAGAAGGGGCTCATGTAGCTGGCCTGGCTCCTCCATAGACACCTGTTCTTAACCTCTGCCCACCTGTGCATGTCATCACAAACATTTGCTCTTAAGTTACAAGAGACCAAATCCACCCAGGGATTAGGGTTCAAGTAGCAGCTGCTAACCCTTGCAGCAGCCCTTGTGGGGCTCCCAACACAAGACAAAGCTCAGGATGCTGGTGATGCTAGGAAGATGCCCCTCCCCTCACTTCCCCACATTCTCCGGGTGGCCCTACCAGCCTCACCCATCAAACCAGTGAAGTTCTCAATCTTGCCTCACAGTGACTGTGGCACCAAGCGGCATCCACCAAGCATCAGGTTGGAGAAAAGGGAACCCAAGCAGTAGAGAGCGATATTGGAGTCTTTTGTTCATTCAGATCTTGGATTTTTTTTTCTTTCCCTAAGAGATTCTCTTTTTAGGGGGAATGGGAAATGGACACCTCATAAAGAGTTCAAAGATCATCAATTTTTCTGACTTTTTAAATCATCATCATTATTATTTTTAATTAAAAAAATGCCTGTATGCCTTTTTTTGGTCCAATTGTAAATAAATATGCCATTGTCCTACTGTTTTGTCTTGAGTCTCATGCAGGGGTTGGAGGTCTGAGGTGAGACACCTTCCCCGAGTGGGTTTAGTTGCATAGTTTGCCCCGAAGCTCATTCTCATGTCAGACTTCTCCAGGGCTCCAGCTCCTGCGGTTTCCTGCCTGGTACAAGTCCATTGCCTAGCCGCTCCATACTAAATTGCAGTCGTTTGCTCTTCTCATCCTACAAGCGGGAAATGGCAGTCAAGTGTGTTTTGGTAGCAGTGAGATCTGGTTTTGGATTCCCAGCTTCAATGTTTTACTGTTAGCTTATCTCACTCTACGAAACCCAGTTCTTCAATTGCAAGCAACAGAAATGTCGGTCAAACTGGTTTTAGTCCAAAAATGAATTGATTGGTTCTTAAGTCATCAAGGATTTTGTTTATTTTTTGCTTCAGGTCTGACTGGATCCAGGGACTCAAAGGATAGCCTTAGGGCTCTCTCGCCTTTTCCACTGTGCTCGTCTCTGGCCTCCCTCTGTCCTGTTATCCACAGTCTTCCTCCTGATGGGTGAGGCAGGGAGGGCAGGATGTCAATCACTCCAGGCTTACGTGATCCACTTGGATATGCCAGGAGGTTGGGGTAGGGGAAGATGTCCCTCCCCACTTCAGTTTATTCAATATAGAGAAATTTCAGGAAACATTTCTGATTGGCCCAGCTTGGATTATTATTTGCACGTCTTGTACCAATCACTATATCCAGGGCGATGGAATATGATTTGGGGCCACTTTTCCTGACGGTGTTGGATATAGCGAATTTCAGCCCCACCAGAATGACTTGGAATGGTTGATGAGGAAAGAACCATTTCCCATGGTAAGGGATGTGAAGCAGACCAAAACAGTGGCCTGTGACCTCCCACCCTCTCTAACCCTAAGCCTCAGTTCCTCATCTGCAATGGGAAAGGTGCTTGTTACTATTTATGGAGTACTTCCTGTGTTCTGATGTTCCAAACACTTTCCATGGGTTAGCCCATTTAATCTTGGATATGTTGCAAGATAACAACCTGCCTCTGAGGCAGGTTCTGTTATTAGCCCCGTTTTACAGAGGTGGTCAGCGAGGCACCCATGATGCATGGAGTAGCGTTCACCTGGGACAGCCAGACTTCTGAATCTGCCCTTCCAACCTCTCTACTATAGCTGCCTTTTGAAAGGGCTGTGCGTGTTTGTAAAATTGTATGTAATTGATGTAAAATGAACTGCACAGTTTGGTAAGTTTTAATACATACACCCATGAAATTATCACCACAGTCTCGATAGTGAGCATACTCAGGTTTCCTCCTGCCCTTTTTTATAATCCTGCCGTCTAGCCTCTCACCATCATGCTTGTCGCCTCTAAACCTCATGTCGAAATTTCATCCCCAGTGTTGGAGGTGGAGCCTAATGGGAAGCGTTTGGGTCATGGGAGCAGATTCCTCATGAATAGATTAGTGCACTGGGGGAGGTGGGAGCAGAGGAGGTGAGAGTGTTCTCTCTTAGCTCCTAAGAAAGCTGGTTGTTAAAAAGAGCCTGGCACCTCCCTGCAACCCCTACTTCTCCTCTCCCCTTGTTATCTCTGCACATGCCAGCCAGCTCTCCACCTTCCATCATGAGCAGAAGGAACTCACCAGAAGCAAATGCCCAGTCTTGAACTTTCCAGCCATCAGAATCATGAGCCAGACTGGGCACAGTGGCTGATGTCTGTAAGCCCAACACTCTGGGAGGCTGAAACGAGGATCACTTGAGGCCAGGAGAAGTTCAGCCTGGGCCACAAAGCAAGACCTCATCTCTAAAAACAAATTATAAAACATTTTTTAAAACTCATGAGCTGGCCGGGCTTGGTGGCTCATGCCTGTAATCCCAGCACTTTGGGAGGCTGAGGCGGGCAGATTACCTGAAGTCAGGAGTTCGAGACCAGCCTGGCCAACATGGTAAAACCCTGTCTCTAAATTTTGTAAAAATACAAAAATTAGCCAGGCATCGTGGCACACGCATGTAATCCTAGCTACTTGGGAGGCTGAACCCAGGAGACAGAGGTTGCAGTGAGCCGAGATTGTGCCACTGCACTCCAGCCTAGCCTACAGAGCAAGACTCTGTCTCAAAAACAAAAACAAAAACAAAAAAAACTCGAGCCAAGTAAACCTTTTTTTCCTTTATAAATTACCCAGCCTCAGGTATTCCTTTATAGCAACACAAAACAGACTAAGACACCATCCCCAATAAGCCACTGATGTTTCTGTCACTATGGATTAATTTGCATCTCCCAGAGCTTTATATAAGGAGAATCATATACGATATATTACGCTATATATACATGTGTGTATGTGTATATATATTTTATATATTATATATATTACGTATATATTTTATTTATATATGTGTGTATATATATATATTTTTTGAGACAGAATCCCACTCTGTTGCCCACGCTGGAATATAGTGGCGCAATCTCAGCTCACTGCAAGCTGCAAGCTCCGCCCTCTGGGTTCACGCCATTCCCCTACCTCAGCCTCCCAAGTAGCTGGGACTACAGGCACCCGCCATCATGCCTGGCTAATTTTTGTATTTTTAGTAGAGACGGGGTTTCACCACGTTGGCCAGGCTGGTCTCAAACTCCCGACCTCAGGTGATCTGCCCACCTCGGCCTCCTAAAGTGCTGGGATTACAGGCGTGAGCCACCATGCTCAGCCTGTCTGACTTTTTCATTCGGCATACTTAGTGATTCATCCATGTTCTTATGTGTGACTATAGTCCATTTCTTTTTTATTCCATTGTACGGAATTTGTTTATCCACTCCTCCGTTGATGGACATTTGGGTTGTTTCAATTTGGGCTATTACAAATAAAGTTGCTATGAGCAAGTGAAGCAGTCAATAGCTGTATCATATGGTAGGTGTATGGTTTTGGGGTTTTGTTTTTTTTTACTTTTAAAATGGTTTTATTTTATGTGTAAATAATGAACAGATGTTACACCCATAAATTCTACTCTCCAAAAACAATTAGGAGCTTCTTAAAAGAAAACCACATAATAAATTTTTAAAGGCACTGGGATTCCTCTGCTTGTAGATCATTGCTAGGCTAGAAAAATAAAGTTTGTTCTACCAGGAATCACAAGTTAGAACTGAGTCTTCTCCAAAGTGGAAATTCTAGAGTGTAATGTCATTCCAGGCAAAGATTATTCAGTTCTCATACCCAACATCCACAACTTCCTATCAGAAGGGTTAAACTGGGTCAAAACAGTCCAGCATAATGAGGTGTCATCAAACAATGCCATTATGCTCTTCTAAGATGCAAATAAATCAAAACAGGAAGTACTTAAAATAATACTTGATGCTGTCATACAAATTGTTAGTTCCTTGCTGTATCCCCCCTTCTATAACATTAATAAAGGGAATATCTTTCTTCAAAGAATATTTTATTTTATACATCGCTAGCCATGAATTTTTGCTGTTAGCTATTACACAAATGCTGCCTAATGCCATTAGCCAAACGGCATAACCATTTTACGTCCACCATTCACTTCTATAAGTAGAATTTTCATGATTTACATATGTACATCTATCAGTGAGGATTTAACACTGAGATACAATCTAACATCTGTAATAACTGATGTTTAAAGTAGATAGCAATGTAGGAAAGATATATTTTAATCACTTTTCATTTAAGTGACCTTATGTAAAAAAAAAAAAAATAGTTTAGCAGTTCCAAGTCTCCAAAGGACATTTTCAAATGTATGTAAAGAAATGGTTCCAGATTTGTAAGAAGCATCTTCCATGTCCACATCCTATTGTAACCTCTGTACCATTTTCTCTTCCAACTCCTTCCCTTTGCCTGCAAGAGGGGCTCGGATAAGATGGATGTTTTGCTTGACTCCTTTGATATCCTGAACTTCCGTAGCTCTTTATTTTTCTTCAGTCTGTTCATTATAAATTTAGCTTGGCATTTCTGTTTGATCTCTTCAACTCTCTTCATTGCATCAATAGTTTTATTCCATAGCTCTCGCCGGTATTTGATAAGTTCATGTCTACGTTTTTCAAATTTAAATGAATTATCCACTGTAAGCCCTTTACCGGCTGTTTTCCAGAATCCTTTGGTCCACCTACCTTTGTGAGGATTGCGCTTCTTTTATTTATTTATTTATTTATTTATTTATTTTTTGAGACAGAGTCTCTCTCTGTCGCCCGGGCTGGAGTGCAGTGGCCGGATCTCAGCTCACTGCAAGCTCCGCCTCCCGGGTTTACGCCATTCTCCTGCCTCAGCCTCCCGAGTAGCTGGGACGACAGGCGCCCGCCACCTCGCCCGGCTAGTTTTTTGTGTTTTTTTTTTTTAGTAGAGACGGGGTTTCACCATGTTAGCCAGGGTGGTCTCGATCTCCTGACCTCGTGATCCACCCATCTCGGCCTCCCAAAGTGCTGGTATTACAGGCTTGAGCCACCGCGCCCCGCCGCTTCTTTTTTAAAGTCTTTGTGACATTTAGATTTACAAAATCTGAACACCTTGCAATCGTTGCAGACAGACATCATGCCGTGGCCAGGGTAGATGGGCCCCGAACAGAAATAACACTTCTCCATACCCATGTTGAACCCACGTGGGTCCCCGCGGACCCAATGCCAGGCTTCAGAGGAAGTCAGGTGTATGTTTAACCTAAACTGCCACGCTCTTTTCTAAGGTGGGTGTATCATTTTACCATCGGCAGTATACAAGAGTTCCAGTTCCTTTATATCCTAATAACACTTGGTATGGTTAGTATTTTTAATTTTAGCCATTCTTGCAGGTATATAACATCTCGTGATTTAATTTCTATTTCCCTAATGACATGTTGCACATCTTTTCATGTGCTTATTTGTTATTGTTGGTGACAAATATATCTTCTTTGGTGAAGTAGATGTTTAAATTTTTGTTCATTTGTATTAGGTTTGGGGTTATTGTCAAGTTTTGAGAGTTACTTATGTATTCTGCAGACAAGACCTTTATCGGATAAATGCTTTGCAAAGATTTTTCTCTTAGTCTGGCTTGCATTTTCAATGAAATCTGTCTTTTGAAGAGCACAGGTTTTTTATTTTGATGAAGTCCAAATTGTAAACAATTCAATTAAACAGTTTAAGTAAATAATGTAATTTGTTCTTTCTGAATTTTTGGTTTGTTTGATTTTTGAAACAGGGATTTCACTATGTTGCCCAGGCTGGTGGTCTCAAACTCCTGGGCTCAAGCGATCCTCTGGCCTCAGCCTCCTGGGTAGCTGGGATTACAGACACATGTCACCATGCCCAGCTCCTTTTATGGATTTTGCTTTTTGGTGTTAGACATCTTTGCTTAACTCAAGGTCACAGTGAATTTCTCCTGGGTTTTCTTTTTTTCTTTTTTGTTGTGGAAGAGTCTTGCTCTGTCGCACAGGCTGCAGCGCAGTGGCATGATCATAGCTCACTGCAGTTATGATCAAGGATCAAGTGATCCTCCCACCTCAGCCTCCTAAATAGCTGGAACCACAGGCATGCACCACCACGCCTGGCAATTTTTTTTTTTTCTTTTTTTGTAGAGATAGTGTCTCACCTTGTTGCCCAGGCTGATCTCAAATCCCTGGGCTCAAGCAATCCTTTTGCCTCAGCCTCCCAAGTAGCTGGGATTACAGGCTCGAGCCAAACTGCACCTGGCTCGAATGTCTCTCTTTATTTATTTGTTTGAGACGGAGTCTCGCTCTGTCGCCCAGGCTGGAGTGCAGTGGCGCGATCTCGGCTCACTGCAAGCTCCGCCTACCAGGTTCACGCCATTCTCCTGCCTCAGACTCCCAAGTAGCTGGGACTACAGGCGCCTGCCACCACGCCTGGCTAATTTTTTGTATTTTCGGTAGAGACGGGGTTTCACCATGTTAGCCAGGATGGTCTCTATCTCCTGACCTCGTGATCCGCCTGCCTCGGCCTCCCAAAGTGCTGGGATTACAGGCGTGAGCCACCGTGCCCAGCCTATTTTTACTTATTTGCGATAGGATCTCACTCTGTCACTCAGGCTGGAGTGCAGTGGCAGTGGCATGATCACAGCTCACTGCTGCCTTGACCTCCTGGGCTCAAACAGTCCTCCCACCTCAGTCTCCCAGGTAGCTGGGACTATAGGCATGCACTGCCATGCCCAGCTAGTTATTTTATTTTTTGTCGAGACAGGTTTTCCTGTGTTGCCCAGGTTGGTCTCAAACTTCTGGGCTCAAGCAGTCCTCCTGCCTTGGCCTCCCAAATTGCTGGAATTACAGGCATGAGCCACACTGTGCCCAGCTGTGGAGTTGATATCTTAACAGTATTAAGTCTTCCAACCCATGAACAAATTATACCTCTCAATTTAGGTCATCTTTAATTTCTCTCAGCAATGTTTTGTATCTTCAGCATCTAGGTCTTTCACTTCTTTTGTCAGATTTATTCCTCAGTGTTTCATATTTTTGATGCTATTTTAAATGGTATTTTTTTTATTTTTATTTTTTGAGATGGAGTTTCACTCTTGTTGCCCAGGCTGGAGTGCAATGCTGTGATCTTGGCTCACCGCAACCTCCGCCTCCCGGGTTCAAGCGATTCTCTTGCCTCAGCTGGGATTACAGGCTGGCACATGTGCCACCACGCCTAGCTAATTTTGTATTTTTAGTAGAGGCGTGGTTTCTCCATGTGGGTCAGGCTGGTCCTGAACTCCCAACCTCAGATGATCTACCTGCCTCGGCCTCCCAAAGTGCTGGGATTACAGGCATGAGCCACCACCCCTGGTGTAAATTGTATGTTTTTAAATTTTTATTTATTTATTTAGAGATGGTGACTTGCTGTCACCCAGGCTGGAGTGTAGTGGCGGGATCTTGGCTCACTGCAACCTCTGCCTCCTGGGTTCAAGCAATTCCTGTGCCTCAGCCTCCCAAGCAGCTGGGACCACAGGTGCATGCCACCACACCTGGCTAATTGTTATATTTTTCAGTAGAGATGAGATTTTGCCATGTTAGCCAGGCTGGTCTCAAACTTCTGACCTCAAGTGATCTGCCTGCCTCAGCTTCCAAAAATGCTGGGATTACAGGCGTGAGTCACTGTGCCTGGCCTGTAAATGGTATGTTTTTATTTCTGATTTTTCATTGTTAGTGCTGTACAGAAATAACAGTTGATTTTTAAAATATTGATATTATACCCTAAAACCTTGCCAATTAGTTCTAGTAGCTTTTTTAGATCTCATCGGATTTTCTCCATAGATGATCATGTTGTCTGTGAATAAAGACAGTTTTACTTCTTTCTTTCCGATCTGGATGCCTTTCATTTCTGTTTCTTGACTGATTGCACTGGCTACAATATCCAGTACAATACTGAATGGTGAAAGTAGACATACCTGTCTTTATTTTTTTGTTTGTTTGTTTGTTTGCTTTTTGAGAGAGAGTCTCTCTCCGTTGCCCAGGCTGGAGTGCAGTGGTATGATCTCGGCTCACTGCAACCTCCGCCTCCTGGGTTCAAGTGATTCTCCTGCCTCAGCCTCCCGAGTAGCTGGGATTACAGATGCCTGCCACCGGACCTGGCTAATTTTTGTATTTTAAGTAGAGATGGGGTTTTGCTATGTTGGCCAGGCTGGTCTCGAACTCGTGACCTCAGATAATCCACCTGCTTCAGCCTCCCAAAGTGCTGGGATTACAGGCATGAGCCATCACACCCAGCCCATCCCTGTCTTTGATTTGCTCTTTTCTAGTGTTTTAAGGTGGAAGCTAGGGCATTTATTTGAGGGCTTTCTTTTCTAATATAGGGGGTTAGTGCTATAAACTTCTTTTAAAGTTTCACTGTAATGGCATCCCAGAAATTCTGATATGTTGTGTTTTCATTGTCATTCCATTCAAAATACTTTCTGATTTTCATTTGATTTCTTTTTTGAGTCATGTGTTATTTAGAAGTGTGTTATTTAGTTCCCAAATATTGGGCGATTTTTTTCAAGGATCTTTAGGTGACTTATGTCTAATTTCTAATGCTATTGTGGGTAGAAACTTTGTATGACTTGGATCCTTTTGACTTTATTGAGACTTGTTTTATGGCTCAAAATATGGTCTAGCTTGATAAAAGTTAATGCACAATTGAAAAGAATGGTGTTCTGTGTTCTTGGGTAGAGGGTTCTATAAATATCAGTCAGGTGAAGTTGATTGATAGTGGTGTTCAAGTATATGATATCTTTACTGATTTTCTGCCTGCTTATTCTATCAATGATTGAGAAAGGGATACTAAAATCTCTGACTGTAATTATAGATTTTTATATTTCTCTTTGCAGTTCTATTTTTTGCTATATGTATTTTGTTAGGTACATACTATATTTTGGATTAATTTATCCCTAGTAATTTATGTAATTTATCTATTTTGTCACATATTGATATAGCCAATCCCACTTGCTTCTTACTGTTAGCATGGTATATCTTTTCCATCCTTTTACTTTCAACCTACTTCCATGTGTATAGTTAAAATGTGTTTCTTACAGGCAGCATATAGTTTGGTCTTTCTTTTTTCCAATCATACAATCTCTGCTTTTTAATTGGTATGTTTAGACCACTTAATTCATTTTTTATTTATTTTTACTTTTATTATTATTTTTAGACAGTCTCATTCTATAGCTCAGGCTGGAGTGCAGTGGCGCGATCTCGACTCACTGCAATCTCCACATCCCGGGTTCTGGTTCAGGCAATTCTACCTTAGCCTCCTGAGTAGCTGGGATTACAGGCATGCATCACCATGCCCAGCTATTTTTGTATTTTTAGTAGAGACAGGGTTTTACCATGTTGGTCAGACTGGTCTTGAACTCCTGACCTTGTGATCTGCCCTCCTCGGCCTCCCAAAGTGTGGGATTACAGGCATGAGCCACTGCGCCCGGTCGTCCACTTACATTTAATGTGATTATTGATTTGTCTAGGTTGAAGTCTACAATCTTGCTGTTTGCTTCCTATTTGTCCCATTATTGTTTCCTTTTTCTTCCTTTTTTGTCTTTTTTGGATAAATCAAGTATGCTTTGTGATCCCATTGTAATGTCTTCCATTTGCTTATTTGCCATAACTTCTTTTTTTTTTTTTTTTTTTTTGAGATGGGGTCCCGCTGTGTCGCCCAGGCTGAAGTGCAGTGGCATGGTCTCAGCTCATTGCAACCTCCTGTCTCTGGGTTCAAGTGATTCTCCTGCCTCAGCCTTGTGAGTAGCTAGGATTACAGGCGTGCGCCACCAGGCCCGGCTAATTTTTCTATTTTTAGTAGAGATGGGGTTTCACCATCTTGACCAGGCTGGTCTTGAACTCCTGACGTTGTGATCCACCCGCCTCAGCCTCCCAAAGTGCTGGGATTACAGGCGTGAGCCACCAAGCCTGGCTCTAAGTTTTTGTTTTGTTCCTTTAGCATTTGCTTTAGAGTTTATAGTATATAACTTTAACTTCTCATAGTCTACCCTCCAGTGATATTATACCACTTCACATACAGTATAAGAACTCCTGCCAGGCACGGTGGCTCACGCCTGTAATCCCAGCACTTTGGGAGGCCAAGGCGGGTGGATCACCAGGTCAGGAGTTCGAGACCAGCCTACTCAATATGGTGAAACCCCGTCTCTACTAAAAATACAAAAATTAGCCAGGCTTGGTGGCAGGTGCCAGTAGTCCCAGCTACTTGGGAAGCTGAGGCAAGAGAATTGCTTGAAGCGGAGAGGCGGAGGTTGCAGTGACCCAAGATTGTGCCATTGCACTCCGGCCTGGGTGCAGTGGTGCCATTTTCCATCTGCCTGAAAGACGTCCCTTAACATTTCCTGTAGTGGGGATCTGATGATGATGAATGCTCTCAGCTTCTGTACATCTAAAATTTTGCCTTCATTATTAAAATATACTTTTGCTGGATAAAAAGTTCTAGGTTGATAGTTTTCTGGTACTTTAAAGATGTTACTCCACTGTATTTTTGCTGGATACAGAATTCTAGGTTGATAGTTTTCTTTTCTAGTACTTTAAAGATGTTACTCCACTGTCTTCTTACATTGCTTCCAACAGCAAATTTGATATTGTCCTTATCTTTGTTCTCTTTGTATCTAACAGTCTTTTCTCTCTGGTTGCTTTTATGGTTTTCTCTGTGTTATTGGTTTTAAGCCATTTGATTATGAGATGACTTGGTGTGGTTTTCTTCATTTCTTGTGCTTAAAATTTGTTGAGCTTCTTGGATATGTGCATTTATAGTTTTTATTAAGCTTGGAAAGTTTTAGGCTATTTCAACTCAAATATTTTTTCTGTCCTTCATCTCTCTTCTTTACTTCAGCAATTCTGATTACCCATATGCGAGACTGCCTGAAACTGTCCAGCCGTCGAAGTCCTGCCCACAGATGCACTCTTTTCTTTTCCTTTGTTTTGTTTTCTTTCATCTGTTTTTCATTTTGGATAGTTTCTATTGCTATGCCTTTGCATTCACTAATCTTCTGCCATGTCTAATCTGCCATTAATCCCATTCAGTGTATTTTTCTTTTATTTATTTATTTATTTATTTGAGACAGAGTCTCACTGTCACCCAGACTGGAGTGCAGTGGCGCAGTCTCAGCTGACTGCAACCCCCGCCTCCCGGGTTCAAGCAATTCTCCTGCCTCAGCCTCCCGAATAGCTGGGACCACAGGCACGTGCCACCACACCTGGCTAATTTTTGTATTTTTAGTAGAGGTGGGGTTTCACCATGTTGGCCAGGCTGGTCTCGAACTCCTGACCTCAGGTGATCTGTCTGTCTCGGCCTCCCAAAGTGCTGGGATTACAGGCATGAGCCACCACACCTGGCCTCTAGTGTTATTTTTCATCTCAGACATTGTCTTTTTTAAAACCTCTACGTATTTTATTTGGATCTTTTTTCAAATTGTCCATGTCTCTACTTTATTTTATTGTGGTAAAATATACACAACATAAAATTGACTGTTTTAATATCTGTAAGTATACAATTCAGTGGCATCAGGTACAGTCTCAATGTTGTGCAACCATCACTACTATCTATCTCCAGAATATTTTCATCATCTCAAATTGAAACTGGGCTGGGCGTGGTGGCTCATACCTGTAATCCCAGCACTTTGGGAGACCGAGGCAGGCAGATCAACTGAGGTCAGGAGTTCGAGACCAGCCTGGCAAACATGGTGAAACCCCATCTCTACTAAAAATACAAAAATTAGCTGGGTGTTGTGGCATGTGCCTGTAGTCCCAGCTTCTCGGGAGGCTGAGGCAGGAGAATCACTTGAACCCCTGGGAGGCAGAGGTTGCAAGTAAGCCGAGATCACACCACTGCACTCCAGCCTGGGCAACAGAGCAAGACTGTCTAAAAAAAAAAAAAAGGAATCTGTATACTCATTACACATTAACTCTCCATTGTCCCCTCCCCCAACCCCTGGTAACCACCATTCTACTTTTTGTCTCTGAATTTGACTTCTGTAGGTGCCTCACCTAAGTGGAATCATACAATATTTGCCCTTTTTGCCTGCCTTATTTTACTTAACATAACGTCTTCCAGGTTGATCCGTGTTGTAGCATGTGTCAGAATCTCACTCCAGCCAGGCACAGTGGCTCACACCTGTAACCCCAGCATTTTGGGAGGCCAAGGCGACTGGATCACCTGAGGTCAGGAGTTCGAGACCAGCCTAGCCAACACGGCGGAGACCACCCGGTCTCAACCAAAAATACAAAAATTAGCCAGGCATGGTAGCATGCGCCTGTAATCCCAGCTACTCGGGAGGCTGAGGCACAAGAATCACTTGAACCCGGGAGGCAGAGGTTTCAGTGAACCGAGATTGAGCCACTGCACTCCACTCCAGCCTGGCCAATAGAGGACAGAGCGAGACTCCATCTCAATAAAAAACAACAACAACAAAAAACTCATTCCTTTTATAAGGTTAAATTATCTTCTGTCATATTTTGTTTATTTATCCACCAATGGACATTCGGGTTGCTTTCACCTTTTTGCTATTGTGAATAATGCTGCATTGGTATACAAATATCTATTTCAGCCCCTGATTTCAGTTCTTTTGGGTATATACCCAGGCATAGAATTGTTGAATCATATGGTGATTCTTTAATTTTTTGGGGAACTGCCATATTGTTTTCCACAGTGGCTATGCCATTTTACACTTCCATCAGCAATGCATAAAGGCTCTGATTTCTCCATAGCCTTGCCAATACTTATTTTCTGGTTTTTGTTTTGTTTTGTTTTTTGGGGTTTTTTTATAATACCTATACTAGTGTAAATGAAGTGGTATCTCACTGTGATTTTGATTTGCATTTATCTACTTATTAGTGATGCTGAGCATCTTTCCATTTGCTTATTATTTGTATATATTTGAATAAATGTCTAATCAAGTTCTTTGCCCATTCTTTTAATCGAGTTGCTTTCTTGTTGCGCTATAGAAGCTATTTGTATACTGTGTATATTAAACCCATTATCAGGTATCTGATTTGCAAATATTTTCTCCCATTCTGTGGGTTGCCTTTTTACTCTCTTGATAGTGTCCTGTTATGAACAAAAGTTTAGTTAATGTATTTAGAGACAGGGTCTTGCTGTGTTGCCCAGAATGGAGTACAGTGGCCGTTCACAGATGCAGTGATTGCACTCTGCAGCCTCAAACTCCTGAGCTCAGGTGAACCTCCCACCTCAGCCTCCCAAGTAGCTGCAAGTGTAGACATGGACCACCAAGCCTAGCCAAAAGTTTAATTTTGATGAATTCCAATTTATCTGTTTTTTCTTTTGTTGCCTGTGCTGTTGGTGTCATATCCAAAAGGTCATCACCAAATCCACTGTTATGAAACTTTTCTCCTATGTCTTCTTCTAAGAATATTACAGTTTTAGCTCTTACATTTAGGTCTTTGATCCATTTTGAGTTCATGTTTGTATATGGTATATGGTCCAAATTCATTCTTTTGCATGTGGATATTCATTCTCCCACACCATTTGTTAAAAAGACTGTCCTTTTTCCATTGAATGGTTTTGGCACTCCTGTCAAAAATCTTTTGACCATATATATGAGGGTGTATTTAATTTGTTGAACATATGGAATAAAATTAGAGTAACTTGCACTTACCTGCCCATTTTAATATCAGTTTCAGTTGTGGGTTACGCTTGCTTATTTCCCTCTTATGGACTGCATTGCCTTCTACTTTGTAGGACTGATAATCTTTGATCAGGTGCCAGACATTGTGAGTTTCACCTTGTTGGGTGCTGGATGTATTTGTAATCTGTAAATCCTCTTGGGCTTTCTTCTGGGACACTTGAGTTACTTGGAAATGGTTTAATCCTTTTGGGTCTTGCTCACACAAGAATTTTTTTAGGCAAATCCAACCAGTGCTCATTCTAAAGCTAATTATTTGCAATTAGTGAGGCTAGGCCTCCCTGAGTCCTTTCAACACCCCATGACACTCAGCATGGCTGGTGGGAACAGACAGTCCCCACCCAGTGAGCAGCGGGCACTGTTCCCTCAATCCTTCCTGATGGACCTTGCCTTGGCCTTGGGTCCTTCACACACATGTGCTCATCAGTACCCTGCGGGGTTTCAGGGCTGCCTCCACAGCTCTCCAGGGGTTTCTCTCTAGGCAGCTGTCTCCTCTCTGGCACTCTGTGCTACACACTAATGTCCTACACACTTTGGTTACCTTGCCCTGACATTTAGCGCCGTCTCCTCAACTCATGGTGTTCCCTGGCTCCACTTTAATTCCCCATCCCTGTGTTGCAGCCTGAAAACTCTCTCAAGGCTGGGGGCAATCACAGGGCTCACCTTTGTTTCCCATCTGTCTGGAATCTCTGTCCTTTATCGTTCGACTCCCAGAGCCTTGAAAACCACTATTTCATGTATTTTGTCTAGTTTTACTTTGGTTTCAGGTGGGCAGATGTATCTGATCCCTGTTACTCCACCTTGCCTAGAAATAGAAGTCTCTGCACTGCATTTTTTTTTTTTTTTTTTTTTTTGACACAGAGTTTCACTCTTGTTGCCCAGGCTGGAGTGCAGTGGCATCATCTCAGCTCACTGCAACCTCCACCTCCTGGGTTCAAGCGATTCTCCTGTCTCAGCCTCACGAGTAGCTGGGATTACAGGCACCTGCCACCACGCCCAGCTAATTTTTTTTGGATTTTTAGTAGAGACAGGGTTTCACCAAGTTGGCCAGGCTGGTCTCAAACTCCTGACTTCAGGTGATCCTTCCACCTTGGCCTCCTAAAGTGCTGGGATTACAGGCGTGAGCCACTGCGCCCGGTCTGCACCACCTTTTTTACCTGTAAGATCACAGGGCCTCTGTGAACAACTGTATGAGGGATTTTTTGTTTTGTTTTGTTTTGAGACAGGGTCTTGCTCTGTTGCCCAGCTCAGAGTGCAGTAGCACAATCTCAGCTCACTCCAACCTCCACCTCCCAGGTTCAAGTGATCTTCCCACCTCAGCCTCCGAGTAGCTGGGACTACAGGTTACCATGACCACACTCAGCTGATTTTTTTTTTCTTCTTTTTTTTGAGACAGTCTTGCTCTGTCGCCCAGGCTGGAGTGCAGTGGTGCCATCTCAGCTCACGACAAGTTCCGCCTCCCAGGTTCACGCCATTCTCCTGCCTCAGCCTCCTGAGTAGCTGGGACTACAGGTGCCCGCCACCTCACCCGGCTTTTTTTTTTTTTTTCAGTAGAGACAGCGTTTCACCGTGTTAGCCAGATGGTCTTGATCTCCTGACCTCATGATTCACCTACCTCTGCCTCCCAAAGTGCTGGGATTACAGGCGTGAGCCACCACACCCAGCCACACTCAGCTAATTTTTATATGTTTTTTGTAGAGACAGGGTTTCACAATGTTGCCCAGGCTGGTCTCGAACTCCCAGATTCAAGCAATCTGCCCGCCTTGGCCTCCCAAAATGCTGGGATTACAGGTGTGAGCCACCGCACCCAGACAAGTTCTCTGAAGTGAAAGAGACACTTACACAATAGGTGCTCAATCCCTCCTCACTCACCAAAGGAGAGTCTAAAGGGCCTGCCTCCTAGGAATCTTAGTTTGGCAGTGACTTGGCTCAACTTAAGGAACTTTCTAGGTCCAGAACCCTTGCAGTTGGACCTGTGCTAGCCTAGAAGTCGGCACCCTCTAACCCTGAGGGCCATCATGGGGTGAAAGTGCCAGCTGTGGGGTCTCACAGAAAAGCCAAAGTGTGACTGTGAGCGCCTACAGACAGTGGTCTTAGCTTGCCTCTAGGCACTGAACATTAGGCACTGAGCAGACATCCATTCCCCATCAATGCTTGGTCTACCACTACCCTGCTCCCCCTTGTCAATAACTAATTCAAGACTGGTCATGTGACCCAGTTCTAGTCAGTAAGGTATAGGACCAGGAAAATCTACAGTGGCTTCTCGGAAAGGCTTCCTCCATCATAACAGGAGTCACGGTAAGACACAGTCTCCCTTCTCTGGAGTTGCCATACTCCAGTGTGGACACTTGAGGCTGCTGCCACCATCTTGGCACCAACCTGAGGATGGAACTAACAAGAAGGATGGCAGATGAGAAAAGGCCGGAGCCTGGACGCATCACTGAGCTGATGGATCAAATAGCCCCAATGTCTCGCTCCCCTCTGAATATTCATATAAGGAAAAAAGACTTAATTAGCGGTTCAGTTAGATGCCACCAAAAGCATTGTCACTGAGCTGGCCACCTGGAGGGCTAGAGGTGCACGTGGAGGGGAGCACCTTAAAGGTACTCTTACCTCCTGCTAAGGAATTCTGACTTTCTCCTTTGGATGAGAAAAGGGCTGATAGCTGTGAAAAGACATGCCCAAGGCCATGCAGGGGGAAGTGGCAAGAGCAGCCGTGCACAGGCCTATCAGCCTTCCAGCGGGTGCCTGGTGCGCTATAGCCCTGTGCCCCAAGATCCTGAGTCAGCTTTGATGGTGGGGCCTGTGGGTGGAGGCCTCAAAGTTCACCGACTCCAGTCAACGTTTAGTTCTGCTGGGCAAGAGCAAGCAAGCACCGGGGACTTCCTTGAAGTTTTGTGCTGAAATGGTATCCTTGGAGGAAAATATCGAAGTCCCCCAAACTGTAATCAAGGCAGTTGCAGATTACAAGTAATTGCCATAGTTTCGGGACAGATTTTTCTCAGATTGAAAAGAGCCTGTCCAAAGTTCCTTCCCAGGCCAACAGAACAGGGCAGTCACCTGCGACAGAGGGGAACAGAACCCTGGAACCCAAGGCTTGTGTTCGCTCTCCACGCCAGAGCAGGAAGCCCCCTCTGTACCCTGGCCTCGTTCCTCCATGTTTGGAGCATGTGCAGGACACATGGCCATCTCTCTGTAGTAGGGGTCGGGAATGGGCCCTGGGACATTTATTGCCTCAGTTCTGAGACTGCCTGGAAAAGGGCGGTACTGCCTTGAGCGGTAGAGAGTTCCTATCCCTAGAGATACAAGCCCTGGAAGGGCCTTCAGCAGGCATCTGATGCCTTCATAGGTGCTGTCGCCTCACCCACCAGGAGGACCCTCCTGAACCTCAATGATGTGACGCATACATTCATTCATTTCACAAAGAACTTCCTGTGCCAGGTGCTGTTCTAGGTAAGGGGGATTTAGCAGTGAATAAAACAAAGTCCCACTGGGTGCGGTGGCTCACACCTATAATCCCAGCACTTTGGGAGGCCGAGATGGGCAGATCACCTGAGGTCAGGAGTTCGAGATCAGCCTGGCCAACATGGGGAAACCCCATCTCTACTAAAAATACAAAAATTACCAGGTATGGTGGTGCATGTCTGTAATCCCAGCTACACGACAGGCCGAGGCACGAGAATCGCTTGAACCCAAGAGGAGGGGTTGCAGTGAGCTGAGATTACACCACTGCACTCCAACCTGGGCGACAGCTCTAGACTCCATCTCAAAAAAAAAAAAAACCAAAAAACAAAAAACAAAAAATCCCGAAGAGTGTAGAGATAAAAGCAGATAAATAAAATAAATATATAATATATCAGGTGGCTGTTAAGTGCTATAACAGAAAGGTGACAGGGTGAGTTTTAGAAAGGGTGGTCAGGGAAGGCTTCCCTTGAAGAGGCGTAACTAATGTTTGAACTGATAAACCTTAATGAAGGCAGGAGCCGGCTATGCAAACACCTGGAGAAGCAACGTCTAGGCAGAGGGAAGAGGAAGCAAGGTCTTCAGCCAGGTTTGAAGACTAGCAAGAGGCTGGTGTAGACCAGGCATGGTGGCTCACGCCTGAAATCCTAGCACTTTGGGAGGCCAAGGTGGGCAGATCGCCTGAGCCCAGGAGTTCAAGACCAACCTGGGCAACATGGTGAAACTCCATCTCTACAAAAAACACAAAAATTAGCTGGGCATGGTGGCACACACCTGTAGTTCCAGCTACACAGGAGGCTGAGGTGGGAGGATCACCTGAGCCGTGGGAGGTTGAGGCTGCAGTGAGCCTTGATCGTGCCACTGTACTCCAGCTTGGGCAACAGAGTGAGACTCTGTCTCAAAAAAAGAAAAAGAGGATGCTGGAGCTGGAAAGTGGTCTGGAGGTGGAGAAGCATAGGAGATGAAGTTGGATTGGTGACTGGAGGTAAGATCAGGAGGGTTTTGCAGGCCAGGCAGGGCATGTTGGCTTTTCCTCTGTATATTGCAGCCATTGGGTTTGGAGCAGAAGGGCATGGTCTGACTCAGGCTTAGAGAGCCACACTCTGCCTGCTGCATGCACCCACATAAAGCCCTGGCGCATGGTAGGTGCTTAAGAAACATTGGTGATTATTATCAATGTTCTTCAGCTGCACCATTGGACCCTGGAGCTCACTGAGGGCAGGGGCCAGAATGGTCATCTCATGCCTATTATAGTTGGTGCTAAGATAGTTGGTCCTAAGACTGTTGTGGGCTGGGGCAATCATGGAGGACTTCCTAGAAGAGCTGTAGCCTAAATGGACAGATAAGATTCAAACTGAAGATACTAGGGGTCTATAACTGCAGACACTCCTCCAGACGTGCCCTGTGAGATCACTCCACCTCTGAACCACGCCTGATACCCCTCCCCGCTATCCACAGGATAATACCTTGGCTTGGCATTCAAGAGTTCCTGTTTCAGAAAGTGGCCTCTTCAGGTATTGCTCTTGAAAACAATAAAAAAAGATAAATAAAAGGAAAAAAAGTGGCCTCAATCTACCCATCAGCTTTGCCTCTCCCAAGCAGCCAAACCCACGGAACATGCTCTACATTAACCACGCCGCACATTTGCCCATCCAGTGCCTTCGCTCACATTGTTCGCTCTGCCAGGAATTCCCTTCTCTGGCTCCACTTTCTAAACTACTGCCTATTCCTCAACACCTAGCTCGTGACCCAATTTCAGAGAAGTCCCTGCCCTCTGATCCCACATCATCACATACCTGATGAACTATAAGCCACGTTGGATGCAGTTGGGTTTTGTCTCCTTGGATGGCCATTGGGTACCAGTTACACCTCTTGCCCCGGTGTGATTATTAGTCGTGACCCTTTCACTCCCAGATATGTTCCAGCTGGATGGCAAATTAAACAGTCACCCTTCACCACCCACACCTTTCTCCACCCAACTGAAATCCTTTGGGTAGGAACCATGCCTTTGTCAGAGCCCGTCACAGTATTCTGAACGCTAGAATAAAGTCAGTCACTCATACCAGTGATCTTTGAGACACTGGACACTAAACTAAGCAAAGCAGCAGAAACATGTGTCCTTGTTCTCCTGCCACATGTGAAAGGAGGTGGAGGAAGGTAAGAAAAGATCATTTCAGAGAGGCCAGGTGCAGTGGCTCACGCCTGTAATACCAGCACTTTGGGAGGCCGAGGCGGGTGGATCACTTTAGGTCAGGAGTTTGAGACCAGCCTGGCCAACGTGGTGAAACCCTGTTTCTACTACAAATACAAAAATTAGCCAGATGTGGTGGCGGGCGCCTGTAGTCCCAGCTACTAGGGAGACTAAGGCAGGAGAATCGCTTGAACCCAGGAGGCGGAGGCTGCAGTGAGCCAAGATAGCACCACTGCTCTCCAGCCTGGGGGACAGAATGAGACCCTGTCTCAAAAAAAAAAAAAAAAAAAAAAATCACTTCAGAGAGTTACAAGTGACATGGAAAAAATCATGAAGGGAGTGGTAGAGGCTTATTTTGGACAGGCTGGGCAGGGAAGGCCTCTGAAGTGGCGTTTGAGGTCTGAATGAATTGAGGGAGCCATGAGATGAGAATATCTGCAGAAGGAAAATCCTAGCTAGGGGAGGGAAAAAAGCAAGTGCTAAAATCCTGAGGCTGGAACATGCTTAGTGTGTTTAAAGAATAGCAGAGAGGCCAGTGTGGGGGGAGCAGAGAGAGCAAAGTGGAGGTGGATGGGAGACGCTGGGAGGGATCAGCAAATGCAGGGCTTTGTTGCCTGCAATAAGGAACATATATATATATATATATATATATATATATTTTTTTTTTTTTTTTTTTTTTTTTGAGATGGAGTCTCACTCTTTCACTCAGGCTGGAACACAATGGCAAATGGTGTGGTCTCAGCTTACTGCAACCTCTGCCTCCCAGGTTCAAGCTATTCTCCTGCCTCAGCCTCCTGAGTAGCTGGGATTACAGGCACCTGCCATCATACCCAGCAAATCCTTCTATTTTTAGTAGGGACGGGGTTTCATTATGTTGACTAGGCTGGTCTCGAACTCCTGACCTCGTGATCCACCCGCCTCAGCCCCCCAAAGTGCTGGGATTACAGGCATGAGCCACCGCGCCCGGACTATAGATACATATTTTTAACCAGTGTAGGGTTTTGGATGGGGAAGTAACATGATCTAAGTTATTTTTTCCCCCAGACAGGCAATTTTTTATTTTTTATCATGCATATAGAAAACAAAAGTGTCACAGATCCCCTTGTGACTGGACAAAGCCACCTCAGGAATATTTCTCTGCTTAAAAGAAGTGTTGTCAGTTACAGTGATGTCAATTACAACCTGGCACAAAATCATCAAGACCATCAGGATCACAGAATTCTTTCTGGAGGTTATCCTTACAGAACATGGTCACAGCTTCCAGTCTGAAGTCCAACAAAACCGGAACTCTGCTTCTAAGTACAAGGTTATGGTAAAGGCCCCAACAACCTGACAACAATTGTGAATAGTCACATAAGTTCCCAAGTGGCGTAAAAAATGTACACTGACAATCTTGCAAAAGTTCTCAACTAAAAGCAACAAGCAGGCCTTCACAGCATAATGCCCCAATGGGCTGAAACACAGGAGGGGATGCATAGGGTCTTACTTAAAAGCAGCAGAAGAAAAGCTTACAACATTAACTTTCTTTTTTTTTTTTTTTTTTTTTTTTGAGGCGGAGTCTCGCTCTGTCGCCCAGGCTGGAGTGCAGTGGCCGGATCTCAGCTCACGGCAAGCTCCGCCTCCCGGGTTTACGCCATTCTCCTGCCTCAGCCTCCCAAGTAGCTGGGACTACAGGCGCCCGCCACCTCGCCCGGCTAGTTTTTTGTATTTTTAGTAGAGACGGGGTTTCACCGTGTTAGCCAGGATGGTCTCGATCTCCTGACCTCGTGATCCGCCCGTCTCGGCCTCCCAAAGTGCTGGGATTACAGGCTTGAGCCACCGCGCCCGGCACAACATTAACTTTCTACACACACAAGGTCAGACCAAGAGAGAAAAGCTTTCAAGTTGCAGTGTTCTGTTATTCTTCTAGTTTACAAAACGTATTGGTGAATCAAAAATGTTAGCAAGGGCTGCGCACGGTGGCTCACACTTGTAATCCCAGCACTTTGGGAGGCCAAGGTGGGAGGATCCCTTGAGCCCGGGAGTTAAGACTATCCTGGGCAACAAAGCAAGACCCCTGTCTCTACAAAAAAAATTTTTTTAAAAGCTGGGCATGGTGGCATACACCTGTAGTCCCAGCTACTTGGGAGGCTGAGATGGGAGAATTACTTGAGCCCAGGAGTTCGAGGCTATGATTGCATCACTGCACTCCAGCCTGGGCAACAGAGTGAGACCCTGTCTTGAAGCAAAAAAAAAAATCGGACAGGCACAGTGGTTCACACCTGTAATTTCAGCACTTTGGGAGGCAAAGGTGGGCAGATTGCTTGAGCCCAGGAGTTCAAGACCAGCCTGGGCAACATAGTGAGACCCTGTCTCTATTTATTAAACAAAATCAAGGGCTCTCCTCCTTCCACCATCTCTCAGTCATCCTGTCTTTTCAACTGGCTCTGGCTCCTTTTGTACTTCCCTGCCAAAAGCACCCTCCACATTATTTTGTGATAAGGCCTCCCCAGGTCCTAGGGAACAGAAGATAAGGCCTTCCATGGGAAGGGGCCTGGGTATGGTCACCACCACCCCTTCCCCTAAAATGAAATGGAGACAGACAGCTCTGCAAGCAGGGGGAGGAGGGGGTAGGCAGCTTAGCTCTTGTACCTAGAGGAGTTTGGACTTGGTGGAAGGGTAAGAAAGAGTTAGGGTTAGTCTAAAAGAAAACAGCATAAAATGCAATATTAACTATCCCTGCCCTGGGGACTTCCTGGTCTCTCTGTTCAGCAGCCTTGGGCTGTCCCCTTTAGAAGATTCGAGGCCTTGCTAAAGGGGGTAAGGTATGGGGGAAGAGAGAATGCTGGCGGTCTACAGGGCAAGCCCTCCCTCTCTGGAAATGAAGAGAGGCAAACTCAACACGAAAGTCTTTCTTGTTGAGTTTAAGAAAAAATCTTTTTCTTCAGTTGTTATTTTTTGTTTCTAAGCCATCATTTAAAGAAAAAAATGGTGTGAGATCTGGGTATGGACAGGCCCCAGGACCAGGAAGACCCCCCTCTCCAGCACCCACAGCCTGGCAGCCTAACAGGTAGAGGCAGGGGGGCTGGCAGAGCACCTGGATTCTGTGGGGTCCAGTAACTGGGGCTCAGGAGGGGATCCTGTCCTTGCCCCTGCCTCATTCACATGCCCAGATAGGCCAGTTTGGCAGAGTTCCTGGGGATTAGGGGCTCTCCTGTGCATTGGCAGGTGGCCCACCTGGGTCCACAAGCAGCTATGGAGGTTCCTGTAGACCTGGGAGTGAGCAACAGGGCTGATGGTTGCCTGGGCAAAACTCATGGGAAAGGAGATGGCCAGGCATTGCTGGGGCATGGCACAGACCCTCACAAGCTAGTAGCAGGCTGTGATGTCAGACCACCGTGGGGCAGGAGGAGCAGTATGATCACAAAGAACGTGCTGTCCACTGCTTCATGCCCTTGACCTCCCCCATGCCCAGCAGACAGCTGTGTGCTCATCCTGCCAGATACCCAAGAGCCCACTTGGTGGTAGTCTGTGGTCTTGAGGCTTGGAATGTCCAAGTCTGGGTGGCACCCGGCACCAAATGAACCCACTTCATCTTGGGTGATGACACTCAGCTTGCCACAGCCCGGGTGTAGAGCTACTGTGAGCACGACCAGCACGTACGTGAAGGCCAGCAGGCTGGAGTCTTGAAAGCACAGGCCTCAAAGAGGCACCGTCCTCCAAGTAGTAACTTGTGGGTGCCCTTGTCAAAATTGGCTGGGATGGCCACGGTCACAGGTCCACGCCATAAAGATATGGCAGTGCACATCCACAGCACTGGGTGCTTAGTGTAGACGTAGCAGCATGTGACAGCCACGTGATGTTAACACAGAACAGCATGAGGCCATATGGAAACAGTAGAGACTGGCCACGAGGGCCACAATCTGAGAGCTGAGTCCACCGAACATGCAGAGCCGGAGTGCACAGAACACACAGCAGACAGCAGAGCGCTCACCACGGGCCTGAGCCCGGATCCACCACACACAGGAGGCACGAGGGAGCCTTAACGTAGGCCCCACATCCCAAGACAGCACTTAGCCAGACTGGAACCCGTAGGGCCTAGAAGGGGCCTCCGTGGGCCACCTTGCAAGGCCTCCCCTGGCTCTGCAGGGCCTATCCCCCAGCAGGTAGTACTGCAGGGAGTTGGGCCACAGGTCATCTTTAATAATCTGGGCAACCCTGTCGGCCTCTGGGAGGCTGTGCTGTGAAAACCAGCTGAAGAAGCTTCGGACAGTGTCCCGGTCCCTGTGTACGAGGGCTGGGGGTTCCTGGCCCCGGTGCCATCGGATGCGAGTCGCAATCGACACCACTGGGCCTGAGGCTCTGCATTCATACTCCTTCCTTATCACCTTGTTCTGGAAGTAGGGGTTGCTCCAAAAGCGGAACTTGAATTTGCAACCTGTCCTGGAGTGCCTGAGCTCCCTCACCTCCAAATTCATCAGGTAGCAGAGCATGTCTTCATCTCGAAGGCTGATCATGGCTGACAGCTGCGGGTGGTTCAGGAAGGCGGTGACCCAGAAGCCCGGAATATTCTGGATGATGAAGCTCCTACGGGCAAGGTGCAACCTGTGCATCCGCCAAAACCTGCGCTCGAGGCGGAGGTAGGCCCTGTCGGCCTGGGCGCTCACGGCCTCCAGTGGGTCCACAATTAGGGCACCAAGGTTCAGGAGCCCCGGGCCCTCCTGGGCCTCCGCTCCCACCTCCTGCTTCTCCTCCCCCACCAGCTTCTCCCCCACCTGCTGCTTCTCCACCTCCTCCGCTGGCTCCTCCTGGAAGATGGCGCCCTCCTCCATGGTCGCGTCCTCGGCCTTCTCGCCGGCTCCCGCCCGAGCCCCTAGCCCCTCTGAACCACAAGTTTCTGGGGCTTCGTCCCGGACCCGGCCATTTTCCAGGCTGGGAGTAGTCGCCGCGGAGGCCGCTTCCCCGCGCCCGGGGCAAAGGAGGGCGGTCCCGGGGCCCGCTGCGGGGTGGAGGGACCTGCGCCCCCCAGCTTCTCGGGCCCGGACCGCGGGGGCCGTGTGCGCGTCCCTCTCCCGGGCAGGGCCGGGCGGCGGGCGCGCCGCGGCTTCCGGAGTCCCCGCCCTCTCGTCCGCCATCGCCTGCGGGAGCCTCTGACCTGGAGGGACTCGGGGCGCGCGGGCCACTGCGGGCTAGGCGAGAGGTGCGGCAGCTGGCGGGAGGACAGTGGGCGGAAGGCTCCGCCCCACGCGCCCCCCTCTCGGATGTGATTCGCCGGGGTCCCCCGCAGCCCGGGCGAGCGGCCTGGAGGCCCGGAGGAGGGGTACGGGACTGCCCCACGGGGACGCGACCGCGGGCGCCAGACGGAACTGGCCCCAGATTCGTTGGCGCTGGCGGTGGAGGTGGGGAGAAGTGTGTACCAAGCAAGGTCAGCTCGGAGCAAACACCAGGGAACAGGCCCAGTCCCTGGCCCTGGCCAACTAAAACTTTCCCATCACAGCCACCACGCCAGGCGATTGCTCAATGTTCCCCATCTGCGGTGGGAAGGCAGGAGTCGCCCGGCTTCCACACTCGAGTGGCGCTTTTGGGCAGTTGTAGGACACTCAGCTTTGCACTGGATAAATTAACTCAGGCACATGCAGAGGGCTTAAGAGGTATCCCCTGCAAAGACTGACCAAACTTAAACTGGGAGCGGCAGATAATCTTCTGACACACAAAGGTGATCAACGCATTCAGGGAGGGAAAGCAGGTGCTTGAAATATTCATGTGGGGAAAATAAGCAAGGTCAGAGTGGAAGAATCTGGGGTGAGAGAGGGTCTTAAATGCTACAAACCAGGGAGCGAGTGGGCATCTGCCTGGTTTCTCCAACAGGAGTTGGTTCCTCCTGGGCTGGCTGGCAGAAGCCTGGTGGACCTTGCTTCACTTTGTCCTAGGCCCAAAGACTACCCTTCCAAAGGTGGACTCTAGCCTGAAGTGCAGGGACTGAACCTGGTAGGCTAAGGGCTGGATTGGCCAGCCCTTGCAGTCCTTGATCCTGCAAATCTGTGTTCCTCTGGTCTCAGCTCCCAAACTGTGACCTGTGGAGGTCAGTACCTCTAATCCCCCGACCTCTGCCTGGAAGTCTTTGCCACCTCTTCCAGAAAGTTTTCAGCCTTTTCCTGACCAATGGATACAACAGTTCCCTCATCTGAGCCCTCAGACCTTACTGTGGTATACACTCCCTAGGGAGCAAGGTAGATTTCCTTAGGGTCCTAGCTAGGGTTTTAACCTATTGGGGTGGACAGTGAACATCCATCAAGTGGAAGGCCAACGATGAAGGGTCAGCCCACTTCCTTTGTACACAAAACACCTGCACTTGTTAATGGCCCCATAGGCTCTTGGGCTGGACTCCAAGTGACGTGCACTGCTTGGCCATGGACACTGGCTCCAGACCACAGAAAAGCCAGTTCAGTCTGAGCCCCTGATGGATCTCAGCACAAGGGTTGGTGCCCAAGATGGTGGTAACGACCTTCATTAGAGACCACCAAGCTCAGGTGAAGCCATGTAAGCCTCTCAGCAGTCTGCCTGAACCTGGTGGTTGGACACAAGTGTAGGTAAGGTCAGGTCCTAGCTGTCACCAGCGGTGCACCTTGGGCAGTGACTAGGGTGAACATTTGTCCTTTCTTGGACAACCAGCATCAATTCCTCATCCTAAGAGTGCCCCAAATTTCCTTTGAGAAACCACTCCTGTCTCAGCCTTGTTGTCAGGGGCATATGGTAACTGGTTTGGGGATGGCACAGAATCCCATCAAGGCCAATGAAACAGGATGCTTACTGGGGCTTCTGTGGCAAGTCCTCTCCTGAGAGCCCGCAAAGGGCTGCTTCCTTCTGGTCGGCAATGTGTGAGAATGGCAGGTCTGGAATCCAGGCAGCATTCTGCTCACTGCCACACAAAGGGGAAATCTACTTTGTAGGGCCTGTGGATGAAGTCACAACTGCACAAGACAGAGCAGAGAGAAATAGGAATGCTGAGGCCAACCATGTTGGAGCCACAAGATCAAGCCTAACCTAAAGACTGCACTACATCTGGCATTTTCCAGTTACATGCAATTTCACTGTTTAAAGCCAGTTTGATTTTGGCTGTCTGACCCTTGCATCCAAGATGATTGATAGAATTATGCCACTTACCTCAAGACATGCAAATAAGATATTTAACTTAAAAGTACAAAGCTTGGCCGGGCGCAGTGGCTCAAGCCTGTAATCCCAGCACTTTGGGAGGCCGAGACGGGCGGATCACGAGGTCAGGAGATCGAGACCATCCTGGCGAACATGGTGAAACCCCGTCTCTACTAAAAAAATACAAAAAACTAGCCGGGCGAGGTGGCGGGCGCCTGTAATCCCAGCTACTCGGGAGGCTGAGGCAGGAGAATGGCGTAAACCCGGGAGGCGGAGCTTCCAGTGAGCTGAGATCCGGCCACTGCACTCCAGCCTGGGCGACAGAACGAGACTCTGTCTCAAAAAAAAAAAAAAAAAAGTACAAAGCTTGTAGGTGCTGATGGGAGGGGTTTTTACTGTCTGCCCTACACTCACCATCATCTTGGATGCTAAAGATGTCTGGAGACTCCAATTCTTCCCAATTCCAGGCTGTCTCCAACCCTTTCCCAGACAGGTTCACAACTCCCAAACACATCATTCAGAAGTTTTTAATAAACAACTTCATTATAAAAACCTTTTTTTGAAAATGTAATTCTGTAAAACATTGAAAAATCTACTTTAACAAAGATATGCCCTGTGCATTTTCTAATGGCACTTATACTTTACAATTAAAAACCTTGTTTTATATAAAGCCAAAAATACTCCAAGAGGTTATTCACTGTGTTTACAAAGTGCTAGAAGATTTCTGTCTTGTATTTTTCTCTTTAAATAATCTGGAGTTACAAAGCCTTGACTGCTGGTAGGGAGGGAGAAGCATGAGAAGTGGTGTCTCAGGAGTTCTAGTGCCAAATATGCAGAGGTGGAGAGGTGCACGTGGGAAGCATGAGCTGAGGAAGTCAGCCGGCACACAAAGAAATCGTACTGGAATGTTTCCAAGCCCTCCAGGGAGGCACAAGACTATCATGGTGAATGAGCACCCTTCCCTCACCACAGGCCCTACTCTCCAGAGGCGAAGGCTACGGCCAGTTCCTTCCCTCACCACAGGCCCTACTCTCCAGAGGCGAAGGCCAAGGCCAGTTCCTTCCACAGCAGGTTCAGAGCTCCAGGAGAGGCCAGGGTGGGGTTCCAGAGGAATCTGGACTTTTCTGGCCAACACCTGCCTAAGGCAAAGTTTCTTGTTACATAAATATCCTTGTTAAAAAGTAAAATATTGATCCTGTACAATATAACCTGTTAAAAAATCGTGCTTACAAACAGTTCCTAGGTAAGAGGGGAGGTGGAGAGAGGACGGAGAAAACAGCTACCAAAAAGGCAGGGGGGAATTTAAAGGACTACTAGGGAAAGCTTTAGGGCAGTGGGAGAATTCCAACTTAGGACAATATCTACGAGCAAAAAAGTAATCACACCTGCTTCCCGGATTTCAATTAAGAAAATGCCATTTGTAAAAGGTTGGGGAGGGGGGCAACCTCATTGGTGCTCCTTTCCCTGCCTCCCACCTCAAGATGATGCAGAGATCCTTTGAGCTGACGCCTGGGCATGTCATCCCCTTACCCCCAGGGCTGCACTCAGCCCTGACCAGCTACTGTGTAGGGTGGGAGGGAGACAGCCCATTGCTGACAGAGGCTGGAGGTAGCAGGGAAAGGGGACATCACCCCTTTTTTTCCTGGTCCCTCATTGGTCTTTGCCATATGCCATGGCTCCTGTCCTGGGCAGATGTCCCTCAGGTTCTCATGGCCTCAGTAAGCATACTGAAGTGAGTTTGGGTACTGAGTATAGGATAAAGCTATTCTTATCCTTTGAACAACCAGGCCACTAAGGCTCTTTTTTATCTTTCCCCCCCCACCCCCCAGATTTTAGGAAGGGAGGTTTAAGAAATGACTGGCTAGCTATGGTCCAAAAAAAAAAAAGGTGAAGGCAGATATCATTCCTCTGTACCAGCAAAGTTCACAGTGATAGGAAAATTCCTTGTGGGTGCTGAGGACACTAAGGGAGGAGGAAAGGAAAGACAGGATAGATGGGAGGACACGGGAATGGGGAAGGCAAGGAGAAAAGACAGGAGGTGGGGGCAAGGCCCCAGTTACAAGGGTTTAAACAGTTGCTTTGCCAGTCCTATGACTTTCCCAGCATCACTTAAGGGGAGAAAGAATTCGAGGGAGGGACAGGAAAGGGCAGGCAGAGAGGAAAGGACTCCTCTAACAGCCCAGGACTTTGTATTCTGCAGCCAGAGGCTCAGTGGCCTCTGTAAACTGAGGGTGTAGGGAAGGTGGCAGTTAAGGTGAGAAGGGTTGCTGGGTCTAGTAACGAAAACCAGATATAAGGAGAATGGCAACAGCGAGTCCCAACTGGATTCTCATATACTATCGCCTATAATACAAGTCCCAATAACATGCACAGCATGCAGGAGGTGGCTGCGTACCAAGGTAGACGCTTTTTAAAATAAACCTTAATTAGTCCCTGGGACTCACTGAAACTAATTTTTAGAAGCAAATCATCTAGTCTGATTCTAACCTTGCCAGACATTTTAATATCTGGTTTTGTTTTATAAAAGGTATCCCAAGCTACCCTGCCTAAATCGAAACACACTTATTCCAAATTGCTTCCAATCAAGGGCTAGGGAGCTAAATGTTAAGGCTTTTACCTCAAACAAGGAGTACTGGCTTGGGCTGAAGCAGAAGCCTGAGTCCTGAACCTGCTCAGTTCCTGATGACAAACCAAGTGAACCTAGACAGAAGTTGGGTGACGGAGAACTGGTAGGAGGCTGAAGCAGTTCCTTGGTAGTTTGTCCTGAAACCCTAGTGGGGAAGTCAGCAGGAGGCAGCTACTGAGAGAAGTGCCCAGAAACCGCTGACTGCATCTGTGAAGAGTTAACAGTAAAGAGGTAGAAGTGTGTTTCCGAATCAGAGTGGAGGCGTCTCAAGGGTCCCACAATGGAGGTCCCTGAGCTGCCTCCCTTCCATGAGTGGGAAGAGTGAAGCCCATGAAGAACTGAGATGAAGCAAGGATGGGGTTCCTGGGCTCTGGGCAAGGGCTGCACTCTCTGCGGTAGGGAGCCCCACAAGTCAGAAGAGAAGAACTGATCATTGTTGCAAGAAACCTTGCTGGATACTGGGGGAAAACTGGAGGCGGGGGCACAAGGAAGTAGAAGTGATTTGATGGAGAGCAGAGAAGCCTACGCACAGTGGCTGAGTCCATTGTAAAGTGGAAGAGACAGAAGCGACATTGCGGATAAGGAAAATTTTGGTTTGGGACACAACAATGTACCCATAGATTAGGACTTAGCTATCTGCCCATTCCTTTCTGCAAACTCTTCTTCCAACAATTCCACAACTTCCTGGAAAAGGGACAGCTGGGAGGAAGACAAATGAAGGGCTCAGACCTCCTCCTTCGCTATCCACACCAACTCAGACTCTGCTTCCAAGACTAGTAACAACAGCTCATGATGTTCAAGGTGGGGCTAAGGGATGGGGAGGTGACGGACATGGGCATGCCTTTCATTTCTTCCCCTCTCCAGTTCAAGAGAAGGATGAGGGGGTCATAATGTACTTGGAGAAAAACAGAATTGCAGACCTGTGAGAAAACTGCTCCAATCTTCTTGCCTGTCTTCTGTGGACACTGCCGAGGCAGGCAGGAACAGATGCAGTCATGGAAGATGGCAGAGACTGGAGCAGTCCAAACTCAGTTTATTTCCCCACGGGGGAAAAATGTGACCTCAAGTGAAGAGAAGTCAGCAAGACCCGACTCCGCCTTGTAAACAGGACTCCAGTTAACACCAGGTACCAAATGGTTCAGGCTGGTGCCAACTGGAACGGACTGATGGGAATGGATTCACGGTGTGTAAACAGTGTTCACTGCAATCATTCTAAGGCTAACAGCTTGGCAGGGGAGGTGAAATGGTATGTCTGAGGCGACTGTGTAAACGGTACCGTTGCTGGACAACACTGACTGAAAATGGAGGTGCTGGTACAGGATGCATGGGTGGATGGGAAATAAAGGCCTTCTCTCCTGCTCATTGGTTGGAAGCAGGCTATGGAGCCAAGTGACCTTCTACAGCAGGGCCTGACCAACTGACTGCTGTGGGGTCTGCAGATTGGGACCAGAAGGTGGGCTTCTTGGGCAATTTCTCTTGAGGTCATCCAAGGTGAAACCCTCTGTGTCTCCAAGAGGCCTCCCCATTATCCAAAGAGGAGGAGGTTCTGGCGCTTTGGAGAGAAAGAGGGCTAAGTGTGGCTCCCGATTCAGGTCAAAAAAATAAAAGTAAAAAATACCTGAAGTCCTACGGTATGAGATCATTTCACAGGGTTGGGGCTCAAGGCTCCTTCTGGAATTGATCCTGGAGCCTGAACCCGCAAACCAAGTGCTCCATACAGACACTGGAATTTTTTTTGAACCCAGCTCTGAAAGCTCAGCTGCCTTCATGGGGAACACGGACGGGGTGGGTACTAAGGCTCCCTAACAGAGCCAAAAACTGAGCTGAGGGCCTCTGTGGGGGCTACTGGAATGCTTGGTGGAAACGAGGCAGGGTGGTGCTACTCAGGCCAGACGTGAAGACAGGAGGCAAGGAGTGCAGAGGCCCAAAGTTCAGTGGTCCCCCAGCTCCTGGGGAATCTTGAGGCTGAGCTTGCAAAGTGGTGAGCAGGGGCTGTGCCTCGGCCTGGGAGTAGCCCATGACCAGGCCTCCTGTGGCCCCAGGTGGGTTACACGGGGGCAGGTTGAGTGGAAGAAAGCCCAGTAGGTGGGAGAAGTCCACATTAGCAGCGCAGAGGGCCTCAGAGAGGTTGGCGGGGCTCTTGGCAAGCAGTGCTTCATCTAGGAGGGCCGCAGCTGCCGCCGGCTGAGGTGAGGCGGGCTGGGGTTCAGCGGATGAGAGAGACAGGCTTCCAGGAAGCTCCGCCAGAAAACTATCCACCTCCACTTTGGGCAATTTGTCGGGCAAGTATGAGGTAGATCCAAGCTGGTATTTTGGAGGGAGCTGAGCTGGGGAAGAGATAGGTGAGGATTCCAGAGGGTAGCTCATACCCATGGGCAGCGTGTTGTGCACCAAGGAGTGTGGCATGCCCGTGCTGGGCATGGTAGGGATGTGGGCACCATACATGCCCATGGGTAACATGCCAGGGAAGGCCTTGGTCCCCATTACGTCCCGAGAGGCCATGCACAGCACAGGGCTCAGCTCTTCCTTCACACTGACTGTGGAGCTGCAGCTGAGTAGGCCTAACATGTCCACGGGCTCTGTCTTGATCTTGAGCAGCTCCTGCGAGTGGCTCTTCTTGACATGACGCGTCAGGTGGTCCTTACGGCCAAACCGCTGGGCACAGTACTGGCACAGGAAGTCCTTACGGCCTGTGTGCACCACAAGGTGCCGCCGTACATCCTTACGAGTATAGAACCGCCGGTCGCAGTGGTCACAGGGGTGCTTCTTCTCCTTTGCACCGCCTGCTACCCGGCGTGAGTGGGCCTTCAGGTGCTCTAGCAGGGCCTGGGTACTCTCAAAGGTCTGCAGGCACACCTTGCAGCTGAGGTCACCGCTGCTGGCAGCATGCATGGCCAGGTGGCGCCGGTAGCCCAGCTTTGTATTGTAATTCTTACCGCACTCAGAGCAGTGGAGGGCCTCTTTGTTAGGGTCATGGGTCTGCAGATGGTTCCGCAGATGGTCCTTGCGGTGAAACATCTTATCACAGTACATACACTGGTGGGGTTTCTGGGCTGAGTGGGTGGCCATGTGCCTGGGGGTAGAGACAGGGGAGAGGGGAGAAAGCAGAAAAAGGGGAGATCACAAGGGATGACTGGACAACCAAGGTGTCCATTAACAGGAAACTAGATACAAAAACTATGGTAAAGGCTTGCAATGCAATACCAAACCAATTATACTCTACAGATATCCTTGCTTATCTGCAAAATAATGTGTACCGATATTCTTTGCAGCATTGCTTGTAGTAGCAAAAAAAAAAAATCAGAAACAATCTGATCGTCCAATCTATCAATAGGGAACTGGTTACATAAATTATGATAAGTCCATAAAATGACTCAACTTTTCAAAAATGAGGCTTTATGTGTACTTACAGGGAACATGCTCCTAAGAGACAGGAAGTAGAAAAAAAGCAAGGAGGCAGAATAGTGGATACAGAATAGGACTCTATGTGAAAAGGGGAAAAATATATGTACGTTTGCTTGTATATGCCTAAAATATTTCTGGAAGGATATACAAGAAACTGATACCAGTGGCTGCCTATGCAAAAAAGAACCGAACAGCTTATGGATGGGTGTCATGGAGAATTTTCATCATATAAGTTTTGATACCTTTTGAATTTTGAATTACGTGGATGTACTTCGTTTTTCAAACATTACATTTAAATAATTTTAAATGATACGATAAAGAAAAAATGAAATATATCTAAACTTCCAGTCTGGGCATAGTGGTGCACGCCTGTAATCACAGCACTATGGGAGGGCGAGGCAGGAGGATCGTTTGAGCCCAAGAGTTCGAGACCAGCCTGAACCATAGCAAGACCTTGTCTCTACAAAATCTTAAACATTAGATGGGCATGGCAGCACGCACCTGTAGTCCTAGCTACTCAAGAGGCTAAGGCAGGATTACCTGAGCCCAGGAATTCGAAGTTGCAGTGAGCTATGATCGCACCACTGCACTCCATCCTGGGTGACAGAGCGAGACTTCATCTCTAAATAAATTAATTAACTTCCTTATCTAGAACAAATTTCCAAGATATGTAGGGCTAAGTCAAAAAAGGAAGTTCAATACAGTGCATGTAATACAATCTTTTTTGAAAATAAAAAAGAAAGGGAATATACACGTTTGAATGTCTTAGGAAGGATACAAAAACCAACCCACCAGCTGCCTTTGGGGAGAGGAACAGGGACTTCGAGTGTGAGGACCATTCACTCCTCATGGCATGCCAGTTAGTACCACTTGAACTGCTTGTCATGTAAACCAGTAACACTTCAAGAAATGTTTTAATGGTATGGCACTTCAGTGTCCCTTGGTTTACCTGATCCCATACAGTTGAAAAGTGGCTCAGAATCCAGGAACTGCAATTCACAGCTCCAGAGCATATTCAGAATCAACTCAGCACCCACTGTTTGCCAGGCTCTGTGTAAGTTGTGTCATTAACCTTGATCTCCAGACAAGGAAAGGAGTCTAAAAAATAAGGCAGCCCCCTCACCCGCCAGTTGGTAAGTAGCAGAGGCTGGATTTAAACAGGCCTTCGGAAGACCTGTGTTCAGTCAGGTACGCAACAGTTGTCTCTCTCGTACAGCACTCTGTGATCCTTTCCACCTGGAGGTTATCAAACACACCCACTGCCCACATCCCACATGTGCATGCTCAAGAATGCTCATGCCTATGTGGGTTACTGTCAACCTCCTGTGATGGAACTGATGTGGTAATGTAGAGAGGGAGGTGCTTAGTGATCCACTGTTCATTTCCCTCATTTTGCAGGTGAGGAAACTGAGGCCCAAAGAGGTTCAGTAACTCACCTAAGATCACACAGTAAATTACATGTGATGAGTCAGGGCTCCTGCCTCCTGACCCAGGACCTTTCCTGCAGTTGCCCACTGGTAACCAGACCATCATTAAGAAAGTCTAGGCCGGGCGCGGTGACTCAAGCCTATAATCCCAGCACTTTGGGAGGCCGAGACGGGTGGATCACATGGTCAGGAGATCGAGACCATCCTGGCTAACATGGTGAAACCCCGTCTCTACTAAAAAATACGAAAAAAAAAAAACAAACTAGCCGGGCGAGGTGGCGGGCACCTGTAGTCCCAGCTACTTGGGAGGCTGAGGCAGGAGAATGGCGAAGACCCGGGAGGCGGAGCTTGCAGTGAGCTGAAATCTGGCCACTGCACTCCAACCCAAGCAACAGAGCTAGACTCTGTCTCAAAAAAAAAAAAAAAAGAAAGTCTAAGAAGGTTGGGTGCAGTGGCTCATGCCAATAATCTCAATACTTTGGGAGGCTACGGTGGGGGGACTGCTTGAGGCCAGGAGTTTGAGACCACTCTGCGCAACACAGGGAAGAGACTCTGTCTCTAGAAAATGTACAAAAATTAGCGGGTGTGGCGGTGGTACATGCCTGTGGTCCTAGCTACTCAGGAGGCTGAGGCAGGAGGATCACTTGAGCCCAGGAGTTTGAGGCTGCAGTTATTTATGATCACGCCACTATACTCCAGCTTGGGCAAAAGTGAGACCCTATCTCAAAACAAAAGAAAAAAAAGAAAGCCTAAGAATATGGCCTTGACTGGAGTTCCCTTAAGATACAGGAGCACACAGAGAATCTAAGCACTCCTGAGGACCACAGAATAACTGTCAAGAGAGCAATCCTGGCTACCACACTACCCTGTTGCCTATTTTAGTCCCTTCCTATTAACTGTTTTTCAGATGAGGAACTGAGGCTTTGTGGTCATCTTGTTCATGTATTTACTTGTTTACTGTCTGTACCCACTATTAAGACCATAAACCCAAGGAGGGCCAGCACCCCCATCTGACTGGCTCACTCCTCCGCCGCTTGCACCGAGCACTGTGCCTGGTACACAGCAAGAGCTCAATAACGTTGGGTAGATGAATGGATGGTTGGATGACTGTGCATCAGGCCGATCTACCTCATTTCTAAAGGGCAAGTTCAAGGTTCCTCTAACGTGAAAAGGATAAAATCAAAACTGCCCTTTTTTTTTTGAGACAGTCTCGCTCTGTCACCCAGGCTGGAGTACAGTGGCACAATCTCAGTTCACTGCAACCTCCTTCTCCTGGGTTCCAGTGATTCTCCTGCCACAGCCTCCCAAGTAGCTGGGACTACAGGCATGCACCACCACACCTAGCTAATTTTTAAAAATTTTTAGTAGAGACGGGGTTTTGCCATGTTGGCCAGGCTTGCCTCAAACTCCTGGCCTCAAGTGATCCGCCCACCTCAGCCTCCCAAAGTGCTGGGATTACAAGTGCAAGCCACCATGCCTGGCCCAAAATTGCTTTTGACCATGCCTGCCTGTCTTCACCAAAGCAACCAAAGCTGCTCCTCTCTATCTGCCTTATGTCAGGACTTGTACACTTAATTTCACTTTAAGTAGGGGTTCTTGGGCTTATAAGTTTCAGAAAAGCAGCTGCCCCAGTGGGCAACAGGGAGACAGACATAGTTAAATGAGTAAGTAGCAGGCTGATTCAGTAGAAGAGGCACTGCAGGACCTCTGAAGCTGTGTGACCTTGGGTAAGTTATGTCCCTACTCTGAGCCTCTACTTTAAAATTTACAGATTGGGCCAAAAGGTCTACTTCTCCTTCTAAAGTTCGGATACTGATTCCTGATTCCTAACTTCTAGCTAAAATTCTGACCACCACCTGACAAAGGTGAGGAAAGCAATATTTTAAAAAAATGTTCAGGGCTAAGTGTGGTGGCTCATGCCTGTAATCTCACTGCTTTGGGAAGCCAAGGCAGGAGGATCACTTGAGCCCAGGAGTTTGAGACCAGCCTGGGCAACACAGCCAGACCCCCATCTCTACAAAAAATTAAAAACATAATCAAGTACAGTGGTTCAAGCCTGTAATCCTAGTTACCTGGGAGAATGAGGTGAGAGGATCACTTGAGCCCAGGAATTGGAGGCTGCAGTGAGCTGACTGCACCACAGTACTCTAGCCTGGATGACAGAGCAAGACTCTCATCTCTTTTAAAAAAAAAGTTCAAGGCTGCCTGACATTGGCACCCAGATCGTTACTAAGAAGGTGTAAGAAGGCCGGGTGCAGTGGCTCATGCCGGTAATCCCAATAGTTTGGGAGGCAACCCATCAGAATCTAGTATCTGAATCAAGCAATCTGAATCAATTTTTAGAGAGTGACTTCAACTGTTTGGCATTCAGGGTATACTTGTAGGACAAATAAACCTCCACTCTTTTGCCACAGATTAAAAACCCACTCTAGGCAGAGTCTCTCTGCTTTTTCCCTCTGGGAACCTCAGGGCAGGAAGAGATATGAGAGTGTCACCTACCTATACAGCTTGTATTTGGAAGCAAAAGCCTTGCCACAGTGCAGCTGAGGGCAGCTATATGGTCTCTGCTCTGGTTGCGGAAGGGTGTGAGGCCTCAGCTTCTCCCCATTTGAGAAGGGTGTCCCCGAAATTTCACATTGGCACTTCACTTGACTCTCTGCCTCCCGGCCCCGAGGCCTGGGAACTAGTTTCCAGCCCACTTCCTCCTCCTGCTTTGCATCTTGAATCCAGGGGGGGACGCTGGTGAAAAATGTGGTCATGGCAAGGCTAATGGCAAAGGGCCATGTTATTGAGAAAGCCTCTCCATCCGCTCCACACAGGCTCTCAGCTCTGTCACAGCCTCCAACGCAGCTTTCAGAAAACAATCTCTTCACCTGAAACATCAGAACACCTGGTGTTAGGGAGCCCAATATCATGAGAACATGGGCTCTGGAGGCAGACAGATCCCGTTCCAATCCCAGCCTTTCCACTTAGAAGCTGTGCGACTTTCAGCCAATTACTTACTTCCCTGAGTTGTTTCCTTATTTATAAAATGGGCATAATAATCTCTTAAATTGTAAAAATGTTTTGAGGATTACATGAGATCATGAATATAAAGCATTCAGCAGAAGGCTGGGCATCCATTAAGTCCTTAGTGGTAGCTACTATTACTAGTACCATTTAGGCTAATAAGAAACAAGATAAACTGAAGAACCAAAAGCCCCAAAACTTCAAACTTTTTCTTCTGGACCTCACTTTTATATCCTTTCCATTGAACCTAGAAATAGCAGTTCCTCCTTCTCATTACCCTGGCACCTCCTCGTCCACTACTTTCCACAATTCTCCTCCTCATGGAGGTGCTAAGGAGCAATAAAATGCCCAAAAGGCAAGAGAGGAGGAAGCGGAAGTCTCTACTTCGGAAATTTACATCCTGGATAGTCAGCCCTGGTACCAGATGTGTTTCTTAGCAGTGCATCAACATCAGGAGGGTCTGTCTGGGAAGGCAACAGCAGATTCCTAGCATTTTCCCTAAACCAGGACTGGTCCCACCCTGACCACCACCACTTCTTTGGGTCTCTTGTCTCAGGGCCCAGAACATCCCTCTTTCGCAAAGCCTGTCCAACACCCCAGGTGCTGAGGGGCCCCTCCTACAGGCCCTCAGAGTACATATGCACATCTCCATTAGAAGAAGGTAGCAAGCTCACATTGGAATTTACTTCTCTCCACCAGCCTGATTATTTGAGGGCTTGCATCATCTCTCTTTCATCTCTATATACCTAATATCTAAAAAAGGAACCTCAACTTTATTTCAGATAAGTTAACTAGTCACTGAATGCAGGCTGATTCTCAGGGACCAACCTATGCCCAGGTAGTTCTGGTTTAAACTGGGTTCGCAGCCATTCCCAAATGGGCAGCCAAAATCTTAAAGTCTGATTCTTTCTCTTGTTGAATAGAAGGGGAGATGTGCAAGGATGACACAACTCCTTTCTGGATACCAATCCAGAGGAAGAGGATGGGAGTTACCACACTGACTCTCAAAAGGGGACGAGACCCACATTCATACTCCCGAGCTTACCAAAGATTACCAACCACAATGCAACCTGCTACAACAGGGGGATTCCCTTTGAAGAGATCGTGTCAAAATTTGATCATGAGGCTTTTCCATGTGAAGAGAGAAAAAGGGGTGTCTGGGGATTATCCACGAGAATCTGGGGAGGGCTCTAACTGCACAAACTAGCTGTGGGCCACAGAATGCTTGCTCAGCTCATTAGCACCTGCTGCTTACAGTGACCATTCATCCAACAGACTGGCCGTGAACAAGATGATGGGATCAGCGGGTTCATGCCCCAGAGAGCTTTGCTCATCATTAACATGAGCTACGTCCTGTTCGGGAACCATTCCTCTTGTGGAAGAAACACTGCGATGTAATATGATAAACATGTCCCCATCATGAGTGTAGATTTGTCTAGAAAGATCTGCACTAAGGTGGCTGCATTTTGCATGAATCACATGCTGAGGAGGGGTAGGTAGCACTAAAAACCAGTCCCACTTCAGCCTTCGAGTCATTATGGCATATGTGCCTGCTTCACTATAAACCTCAAAGGCCTGTGACGTCTGGCTTTCATTGTTTAAGTCCCCTCCTCCTTTGCAAGGGTGGAATTACCTGTAATACCAGCGATTACTATGCACCTTGGAATTGAGCAGAGAGTGTGCTCGAGTGTGCATGTTTAGATTGGAGAGAATTACCCCTACCTTCAAAGTCAAATTCTACTCCCCCTTCATTTTGAAATCATGCACCTCAGCCTCTGGAAAGTTGGGAATGGCAGCCAGAAGGAAACAAGTCACATCAGTTTGGCTGATGTGAGAGAGGAGCCTAGCCCTGGAAACTCCACACAAACTCAGAAAGAGAACATTACGTCCCCACCTCCCACACGTCCACCTCATCTGTTCTGAACAAGCACAAACAAGACACGATAGTTTAGTAGGCTGCTACTGAAACAGTGAGTAATGGGCTTCTAGGAAAGAGGCTGGTGGTGGCTAAGGAGCTTGTACTGATAGAACCAAAGGAGGAAAGCAGCAGCCATGTGCTCACCTTGATCTGCTTTTAATGGAGCTATGTTTTCACAAAGAGCCAACACCCTGATCCTACTCTCCTACACTTTTCAAAAGGCACAGGAAGTCCCTACCTACAGTCACCAGCAGCCTCTTGGATAACCAAAGCTGCTAGTGTTACCTATGAACTCTTTTGGGGATCTAGTCTGTCTCTCTCTCTGCCCTTTGTCTGCAAACTCCTCTGATCCAGAAAGATTCCTGGGTTTGTCTCACATAATCAGAAGGTCTGTTCCTTCAGACTTGTCCTTCCTCAGCAAAACTGTGAAAGAATTCTACTTCTCTTTCAAAGCTGCTCTTCTGGTCTCACATTTTAATCTTAACGACTATAGACTACAGAGAAGCTGACAGAACCTGTTTCCATAAAACAAACACAATCCTTCCCAGTTACTGGCATAACTCAGTATATTTTCAGCCTAAGATTCTTTCTAGTGCCTGATCTGAAAGGGGAAAGAACCTTGGACTTGCTATCAGAAGAGCTGCCACTTACTAACTGGGAAACCATAGGCAGTTTACTTTATTTCCCTGAACCTCAGTTTCCTCAATTTCTAAAATAGGGATTTATTTTCCTTACCTGTAAGATTCGTATAGAGGATTAAGTGAAATAATACTCCGGAAAGTGGCTGATACAAAATGTGTGCTGAATACACGCAGTGCCTTCTCTGAGGTCTCAGCTGTGTCTGCCTCTTTTTCCGCATGAGGCCTGAGTAGTACTTCTTTTTTTCCTCTTTAATGTTACTTCTCAGGCCTCAGAGTGAGTTTCCTTCCTTTCCCAACATCTCCCCCAGAATGCAGTCTTCCCCTTTTCCCTCACAACTAACCCTCGGCACATCCCTTTTAAAGAGCCCTTTACTTTACCTCCCTCTAGGCACCATCTCCTGGGCCAGAGTTCTCTCTTGAGCAGACAGCCACTTTCCTATACCCTCTCCTATTATTAGGGCTCCATATCCCAAACAGGAATGTGTGCTAAAAACTCTGTATGGTCCTCTTTGGAAGCTGAAACTGAGACATATTTCTCTCCAGTCTGTCCATCCCCTGTTATGTGCCATGATGCCTGCTGCCCTCTGATGAAACTATAGTTTTTATGGTGTTACATCATTTCTATAGAAACTGCGTTCTTTCTCCATTATTAGCCTGTTTCCTCATCTGTAAAGCTAAAAATACTTACCTCACAGGCTTGCTGTAAGGATTATTTTAGTGAGGTATGCAAAGGGTTCAGCACAGGGCTTGGCCTGCTAGAAGTACCCAACAAAAGAGAGCTATTATCTTTGTATTGAGTTGCATGTTTCCACCTTCTGCTACCACACTCAAATTCTCCTAACTCTCCCCTAAAAAACTGTTAAGAGATAACATCCCTGCACAAGGAAAGGGTTAATCTTTGAGTGTTCTTAACTAAAGAGACCCACAGAGGATTAACAGCTCCACTTCAGTGACTACCCTAAAATAGCTTTTATCCTCCTGCCCAAGAGTTACTTGGGGATCTGAAGAACTCAATTCAACACCTGCCGGAGGAAATAGACCCGGAACGTTCCTTGGGGTAGAATCTTCCCTAAAGCAGAACCCAAAATAGCAACTGGGAAATTATAAATAGACTTAGAGGAAAGAAAAAAAAAAAACAGATCCTGATCTCAGAACCAGAAACAAATCCTAAAGACACACTGGTTGGCTGGAAAACAGTGAGAAGAGGGAAAATGGGAATGCTGTCGCCCCCTTTCCCCCGCCCACTCCAGAGTGGTGGGAGAATTAAATTACAGGGAGGCTGGAGAGTCTCAATGACTTGCATCATTCCAAGAAACATCAAACAGGATTAACAGGGGTTGGATTTACTCTCAGGCTGCTAATTCTTCTGTCAGTGTAGATGGGCCCTCTTTAGAGTCCCTTTGATTCACTATTTCCTCAGATTCCTGCTGCCTCCCACTCCTGGGGAGGCCTTGAACAAATGGCTGCAACTCATCACAACCCCATTTTCATGGGAGAAAACCTGATTCCACACCCCCGCCCCCAATCTGGTGGCCTCACTTTAGGAGAGAAGGGTTAGAAACCCAAGGCCAGACTCACAGTCCCATGGCTGACAGGTGGAAAAACACACAAGCCAGGAGACAGGCTATGCTTGCAGGTGAAAGCACCGATTCCCCCACACAGCTGTCCCCATATCCTCCATCTAACAGGGCCCTTTCTCCCCACCAAGATGGGCCACAGCCTGGTCCCAGGCCAGCTTTTAGACTACCCCACTGTGGTGTGGGAAAGGTTCAATTTCCCCGAGCCTGGGAGAGATGGAGAGTAGATGAGGGCTGGAGAAGCAAGGGGAATTCAGGGAGAAGTCTGGAGGGAGTCTCCGGGATGGGAAGGAAGAGCGAGGATGGGAAGGAATCGTGAGCAAGTTTCCTGGGTCTCTAAGGGATCCCCACAAGAATGAGATGGGGGATTCTAAGGGTTGGAGGGCTGGGAGGTTGGGGATAGTCAGAAGTGAATCCTCCGAATTTCAAGAGGGTCTCAAAATGGGTAACGGGATGGAAGATGTCGAAAGCTTGGGAGTATGGCCACTGAGGAGGGAACTACAGGTGGGGCTTATCCGACTTCTCCAGACCCAGATATTTGAGGGAAGCCTCAAAGGGGGTTATGTAAGTCTGAAAAATGAAACAGGGTACAGAGCGGGCTATCTGGAGAAGCAAAGGGGGTTATGTGGGTCTGGGTAGGCGTGTCGGAGGGAAGGAGCAGGTGCAGCTTATCTGCGTCCCCCAGACCCGGGTCCCTGGTAAGGTCAGCAGCGCGTTATCTGGGTCTCCAGGGAGCCTGGGGGTTGGGAGTGGGGGTCCCTCAGGACTGCGTCTCCAGGTCTCGGAAGGGAGGGGACCAGTGGCTTCCTCGGGTCCCCCAGACACAGGTATGGGGTCCAGGGAGAGTTTTCGTCACCCCAGGGCCTATCTGAGGCCGGGTTAGCGCAGACCGGGCCCCGGATCGGGGGTGTGGGCGACCGCGCTGAGGGGCCCGAGATGAGGGGCGCCGCCGCTCCGGGTACAGGGCGCGCGGACCCAGCGAGATGGCCTCCCGCCCCGCTCCCCGCCGTCCCCTGGGGCCTTCGCCGGCACTCACCGCGCTCGGGGCCCCGCGCTGCGGGCCGGGCCGCGCTCGGGCTCCGCCAGGCCCGCTCAGGCCCCGGTAGTGGCGGCGGTCGGGCCATTGTGCGGTGCATTGTGGGAGCCGCGCGAGCGGGCGCTCGGGTCGTGGAGGGGGCGGTGCCGCGGGATCTCTATGGTCCCGCCCGCCCGCGGGCTAGAGCGGCCGGGGCGGCGCGCGGGCGGCGCGCAGGGACCGTCGGGAGCGGGGCGGGCGCTTGCGTCCCTCCTTCTTTCCCCGACTGTACGCCGTGGCTGTCTCGGGTTCCCGGGCCGACATGGGCGCCGCCGCGTGGGCACGGCCGCTGCGCGTGCCTTTCCTGCTGCTGCTTCTGCCGCTCCCGGAGATGCCCGCGGGCTCCTGGGACCCGGCCGGTTACCTGCTCTACTGCCCCTGCATGGGTAAGGCCTCCCGAGCCCTCTGCTCAAATGGAGAAACCGAGGCCGGGAGAGGAGAAGCAACTCCTCTGATGCACCCAGAGACACCTTCACAGGTCCAGGAGAGAACCTCAGAGCGGGACAGGGCATGCTCTTCTCCTCTCTGCCCTAGTTGCAAGGGCACAGGGGGGCCAACGTGTCCAACCTTCCTTTTGACAGATGAGAAAACTGAGGCTGGGAGAGGTTACGTGACTTGCTAGAGGTCTAAGCCAGCCCAGGGTCCAGTAAATGGAGTTACTGGGGCAGGACTTGATGTCACTGACCCACGCTGGCTCCTGGTGATTTTTCATTCATTCAGCAAATATTTATGGGGCACCTATTCTGTGCCAGGCCCTGTTCTCTGTGCTGAGAATACCTCAGTGAATACAATAAACTCCGCGTCCTTGTAAAGCCTTCATTTTAGTTGGGGAAGACAAACAATAGAGAATAAGTAGACCAGGGCGGTGGCTCACTTCTGTAATCCCAGTACTTTAAGAGACCGAGGCAGGATCACTTGAAGCCAGGAGCTCGAGATCAGCCTAGGCAACATAGTGAAAATCCAATCTCAAAAAAAAAAAAAAAAAAAAAAAAGAGCGTGGTATCATGTGCCTGTAGTCCCAGCTACTTGGGAAGCTGAGGTGGGAGTATCTTTTGAACTGAGGAATTCGAGGCTGCAGTGAGCTCTGATCTTGCCACTACACTGCCAGCGTGGGTGACAGAGTGAGACCCTGTCTCGAAACAAGCAAACAAACCCAGTAAGGGATAAACGTAAAACAATAAGTACATAGTTTCATGGAGGATGATGAATACTAAGGGGAAATAAAGAGAGCAGGGTAGGGAGAATCTAAAGGCCATGCCAGGTGCACAGTTGAAATGGTTGTGGTGGATCATCATTGTGGAAGTGGATGATCTTAAGGCCCCCAGTGGCTTCCAGACCCTGACCATGGCTTTCAGGGCCCTGCGTGAGGTAGCCTCCACTGGCCATCTCCACAGCTCCCTTCTCTGCTGATCCTCCAGCTGCAGCCACACTTACCTCCTTTGCGTTCCTCACACATGCTCAGGTCTTCCAGTCTGCACTGCTGCAGGTGGCAGTCCCTATGTCTGGAACCCCCTCCTCCATTTCTGCCTGACCACTGTTTCCCATCCTTTAGATCTCAACCTAAATGTCACCAGAAAGGATTTCACTGACCTCTACCCAAGTAATCTCATTACCCTATCACCAAACTTTTCTCATCTCTTTTTGGCAATTATCAACATTTTTCATGTATTTGTTTATATGCTTAGTGTCTCCCCAGTGAACTGTGAGGCAGAGGCCTCGTCCTTCTTGTTCATTCCTGTATCCTAGCACCTAGCACAGAGTATGGCACATTGTGGCCTCTCAGTCATATTTGTGAAATGAACGAACAGATGGCACGCTGGGATTAACAAAAGGAATTTACACAGGGTCCTTGCTTCTGAGGCATTCACAGGCTGAGGAATCAGCCAGTACAAAGGCCAGGAAGTGAAAAAAGATATTTGAGGAAAATTGAAGAACTGAAGTAATTCAGTGCCAAAGTGGGGGGTAAAGGAGGAGAGTGAGTATGGCAGGGGATTGGTGAAAGAAGCCCAGTGAATGAGGCATTCGAGTTGCCCTTCCATGTGCAGGTGAATGGAGATAAAGGTAGAAGGGCTCTTCTGGCTGAGGGACAGCAAGATCAGAGGCATTGGATGGGGACGGGAATTGTAGAGCATGTTGGGGAAACAGCAAGAAGCCTGGAGTGGCGGAAGCAGTTGTTGCAGGACCTGAAGAGCTTTGGATATCAGACCCAAGAGTCCAGACTTCTTGTTATGCTGCCAGGTCCCCTGGTTCTCCTTGGTATCCCTGACTTTCTTTTTTTTTTTTTTTTTTTGAGACGGAGTCTTCGCTCTGCCACCCAGGCTGGAGTGCTGTGGCCAGATCTCAGCTCACTGCAAGCTCCGCTTCCCGGGTTCACACCATTCTCCTGCCTCAGCCTCCCGAGTAGCTGGGACTACAGGCGCCCGCCACCTTGCCCGGCTAATTTTTTTGTATTTTTTTAGTAGAGACGGGGTTTCACCGTGTTAGCCAGGATGGTCTCGATCTCCTGACCTCGTGATCCGCCCGTCTCAGCCTCCCAAAATGCTGGGATTACAGGCTTGAGCCACCGCGCCCGGCCAGTATCCCTGACTTTCTACCCCTGGCTCCACAACCTTTCTGAGCCCTGCATGCTCTATGCCCTCCATGCCCCAGGCCTCACCTCACCCACAATATACCATTTCCAGGGCGCTTTGGGAACCAGGCCGATCACTTCTTGGGCTCTCTGGCATTTGCAAAGCTGCTAAACCGCACCTTGGCTGTCCCTCCTTGGATTGAGTACCAGCATCACAAGCCTCCCTTCACCAACGTGAGTACTTCTCCCTGACCTTGACCCTTCTCCGCCCTTCCTCAGTCTTGCTTACTTAAACTTAACCCTCAAGTCCTCTGGGCTTTACCTCCCACTCCTCTAAGATTGCCCTACCTCCAACCAGAACTGTCTTCACTGCAATAACAATGCCTAACATTTATCCAGCACCTGTTGTGTGCGGCTGCATGAGAATTAGCTCATTTCACCCTCATCACTTGCCTGTGAGGAAACCGGGGTTTACAGAGATTAGGTAACTTGCCCAAGATCACACAGCCTGTGAGTAGGAGAGCTGGAATTCAAAGCCATCTTTGTCTGACTCCAGAGCCTGTGACTTGAACCTAAAGCCTCCATTTCCTTCCCTGATTGGTCCTACCCTCTGTGCATTCCTTTGGCCAAGGGTGGGGGATGCTCTTATCAATTTTAAAGGAGACATGCAGGCACAGGTTATTTAATAACATGTCCAAGGCCACAACCCAGGCAGTCTGGCTTCAGTGCTGCCTCTCACCCCATCAAGGGGCTCCCTTGTCATGCAATGCTCACCGGCCCCCAGTTCCTTGGTTATTCTTTGTGTCTTCCATTGACCCTGTGTCTTTGTTCATATTGTATCTCCTGGAGCCTGACAGTAGGAACTTAATTAATATTTGATGAATTGACTTAATAATTTTTCAGTAGACATCAGAAATAATACTTAGTGTGAACAAAACACTTAATTTCATTCTTACAACTTTTTCTCTGCATAGATTTTACTTTTTCCTTTGCATGCCAGTATTTACAGAGGTTTTGAGATGGAGTCTTTTTTTTTTTTTTTTTTTTGAGATGGAGTGTTGCTCTTGTTACCCAGCCTGGAGTGGTGCAGTGGTGCGATCTCAGCTCACTGCAGCCTCCACCTCCCGGGTTCAAACAATTCTCCAGCCTCAGCCTCCTGAGTAGCTGGGATTACAGGCATGTGCCACAATGCCCGGCTAATTTTGTATTTTTTGTAGAGACGGGGTTTCACTCTGTTGGTCAGGCTAGTCTCAAACTCCTGACTTCAGGTATTCCACCCGCTTCGGCCTCCCAAAGTGCTGGGATTACAGGCGTGAGCCACCGCGCCTGGCCTTTATGGAGGGTTTGAACAGCAGTCAAAAGCCTGAGTACCTGAGATCGTAGTCTGACTTGGGTTCTTACTAGTTACATGGCCTGGACAGGGTACTTTACCTCTTTGTGCCTCAGTTTCCTCATTTTAAAAATAAGCTGATAATGATTCTTGTTACCGTCTTGTGGTAAGGACTGAATGAGTCAGTGACAGTAACACGCCTTCAGTGTTGTCGTATGCCACCTCCCTCTTAGAATCAACTGAACTCATCAACGTACAGATCCTAGAGTCCTTAGTTAATGGAAACCATTGATGTTCTGATAGTTTCACACTCACATTTTTTATTTTATTTTTTTAGATGGAGTCTCGCTCTGTTGCCAGGCTAGAGCGCAGTGGCGCGATCTCGGCTCACTTCAACCTCCGCCTACCGGGTTCAAGCGATTCTCCTGCCTCAGCCTCCCAAGTAGCTGGGACTACAGGTGCACCACCACGCCCAGCTAATTTTGTATTTTTAGTAGAGACAGGGTTTCACCATGTTGGCCAGGATGGTCTCAATCTCTTGACCTCATGATCTGCCTGCCTTGGCCTCCCAAAGTGCTGGGATTATAGGCGTGAGCTACTGCGCCTGGCCTCGTACTGTTAGAGTGTAGACATTGCCCATCCATCTCCCTCTGGCTTGCTTGCCTCTGTCTCCTTGCCTTCTCAGCCAGTTGTCTTTCTGAATCCCCACTTCCTTGCTTTCTGTGGCTTACTTACCTGCTTCAACAAGGCTCTTCTTTGCCACTGTTAGCATTCTCACTGAGGTCACCAGTGACCTCCAAATTGGCAGGAGTTATTTTCCAGTCTTTCTCTCACCTGACCTCCCAGTGGCACCTGACCCTGTGAGCCTCTCCTTCCTGAACTTTCCTGTTCCAAGACACCACCTGTCCCTGCTACAATCTAACCTCTCAGCATTTTCCTCTTTACACTGTATCGGGGCTGCTTTTTCTCCACCCACTGTTTAGATGTTAGTGTTTCTCCTCTTTCTGCTTGCTTATCAGCTATATGACCTCAGATGTTATCAAGATTCTGTATGCTTGGGTTTTTTCGTAAGTAAACTGGAGATGGTTATATTCCTGCCTCTTAGGATTAAATGTGCAAATCTGTGTGAAGTGATGAGTGCAATACCTGGCACTGTGTCAGCATGCAGTAAATATTAGTTGCTATTATTACCGTTACTTGCTTTGCTATAAATGTCTGTTGACTCCTGTGGCTTTTACTCTTCTCCATGTGCCTCCCAACTTCATCTCTGGCCCAGACTCAGAATCCCCACCCTGATTACAGGCCTGTGTTTCTTTTTTCTTTTTATGTTTTTTGAGACAAGGTCTCACTGTTGCCCAGGCTGAAGTGCAGTGGCATGATCATCGCTCACTGCAGTCTCCTTCTCCTCAAGCAATCCTCCCACCTCAGCCTCCAAGTAGCTGGGATTACAGGCACCCACCACCACACCCGACCAATTCTTTGATTTTTAGTAGGGACAAGGTGTCGCTGTGTTTCCCAGGCTGGTCTCAAACTCCTGAGTCTAAGCAGTCCTCCTGCCTCAGCCTTCCAAAGTGCTAGGATTACAGATGTGAGCCACCACACCCTGCAGAAATTTTTTTGGTTTTGTTTGTTTTTCATGTTTGATAAAGAGTCTCGCTCTGTCACCCAGGCTGAAGTGCAGTGGCACAATCTTGGCTCATCCGCCTCCCGGGTTCAAGTGATTTTCGTGCCTCCACTCCGGAGTAGCTGGGACTACAGGCATGCGCCACCACACCCTGCTAACTTTTTATATTTTTAGTAAAGACGAGGTTTCACCATGTTGGCCAGGCTCATCTCGAACTCCTGGCCTCAAGTAATCTACCTGCCTTGGCCTCGCAAAGTGCTAGGATTACAGGAGTAAGCTACCACACCTGGCCAGAATTTTTTTTTTTCTTTGAGATGGAGTTTTGCTCTTGTCACCCAGGATGGAGTGCAGTAGTGCGATCTTGGCTCACCGCAACCTCCACCTCCCGGATTCTAGTGATTCTCCTGCCTCAGATCTCCCGAGTAGCTGAGATTACAAGCACCCACCACCACGCCTAGCTAATTTTTGTGTTTTTAGTAGAGATGGGGTTTCACCATGTTGTCCAGGCTGGTCTCCATCTCCTGACCTCAGGTGATCCATCCGCCTCAGCCTCCCAAAGTACTGGGATTATAGGCGTGAGCAACTGCACCCAGCCAGAAATGTTTTAAAATCTAGAAAAATACGCCGAGTCCAGTGGGAGGCAGGCGAATCACTTGAGGTCAGAAGTTCAAGACCAGCCTGGCCAACATGGTGAAACCCTGTCTCTGCTGAAAACACAAAAGTTAGCTGGGTGTCATGGCGCCCGCCTGTAATCTCAGCTACTCAGGAGGCTGAGGCAGAAGAATTGCTTTAACCCCGGAGGCGAAGTTTGCAGTGAGCCAAGATGGCGCCATTACACTCCAACCTGGGAGACAGAGCAAGACTCCATCTCAAAAAAAAAAAAATGTAGAAAAATATAAAGATGAGGCCGGGAGCAGTGGCTCACGCCTGTAATCCCAGCACTTTGGGAGGCCGAGGCGGACAGATCACGAGGTCAGGAGTTTGAGACCAGCCTGGCCAACATGGTGAAACCCCATCTCTACTATAGATACAAAAAATTAGCCGGGCGTGGTGGTGTGCGCCTGTAATCCCAACTATTCGGGAGGCTGAGGCAGGAGAATCGCTTGAACCTGGGAGGCAGAGGTTGCAATGAGCCGAGATCACGCCATTGCACTCCAGCCTGGGTGATGGGTGAAACTCTATCTCAAAAAAAAAAAAAAAGAAAAATACATAGATGAATACAACCACCAACCATGTACCCACCTTTGGAAGTGATAATTGTTAACACTTTCTCATCTTTGTTTCATCTTCTCTTTTTGTTAATAAAAGAAATAAAGCGTTACAGATAAAGTTGGTAAACGATGAAGTCTCTTTTTGACTCCTGGGGCTAGTCCTGTTCCCTTAACAACTGTTGTAGATATAGTGTATTTGGTGTGACTCCTTTGATGTTCTTTCCTATACTTTCATTGTGGCACTGAGCATCCTGGTACCGATCTCCAGGTCCAAAGTGCAAGAACTTCTATACTTCTCTAGAGCAGATAGTTAGAAGAGGAAAGTACATTTAAAAAACAAAATTTTTTCTTTTTTTTGAGACAGAGTCTCACTCTGTGGCCCAGGCTAGAGTACAGTGGCACAGTCACACATCACTGAAGCCTCAACCTCTTGGATGCAAGAAATCCTTCCATCTCAGCCTCCCTAGTAGCTGGGACTACAGGTGTGCACCACCACGCCCAGTTAATTTTTTAATTTTTTGTAGAGTCAGGGTCTCACTATGTTGTCTAGGCTGGTCTTGAACTCCTGGCCTCAAGTGATCCTTCTGCCTCGGCCTCCCAAAGTGCTGAGATTACAGACATGAGCTACCACACCTGGCCAAAAGGAGCATTTTAAATTCTATTAGATACTCACCGATTGGATCCCAAAGTGGTTGCTCCAAAATGTAGACTTCTGCTACCAGCCGTGTACAAGAGTGCCCATTTCCCCACAAGTTAAGCTTTTCAGTTTTTGCTAGTCTCATGAGTGAGAAGTAATTGATGCCTTGTTATAATTGTAATTTGCTTTTTCCTAATTACTAGTAAGGTTAGACATCTTCTGAGTATGTTGGCTATTTGGGTTTCCTTTGCTGTGAATTGTTTACCCCTAACCTTTGCCTATATTTTCCTCTTGGCATCATTTGTCTTTTTTTGTTATAGATTAGCAGGTGTTTTTTAACACAGGGATGTTACTGTTTGTTCTTTAGTTTGCAGACTCTCCCCTAACCTGTCTCTATCCTAACTTTGGCGTCTTTTGATGAAAACTTTTCACTGTCATATAGTCTGAACTGTCTTGATCTTGGAGTGTTTTTGTTTTTTTGAGATGGAGTCTTGCTCTGTCATCCAGGCTAGAGTGCAGTGGCACGATCTTGGCTCACTGCAAGCAACCTCTACCTCCAGGGTTCAAGTGGTTCTCCTGCCTCAGCCTCCCGAGTAGCTGGGACTACAGGTCCTCACTACCATGGCCAGCTAATTTTCTTGTATTTTTAGTAGAGACAGGGTTTCGCCATGTTGGCCAGGCTGGTCTTGAACTCCTGATCTCAAGTGATCCGCCTGCCTTGTCCTCCTAAAGTGCTGGGTTTACAGGTGTGAGCCACTCTGCCTGGCCTGGAGTGTATTGTTTTAATAAATATCTAACGTAGCCTCTAGGGCACTGAGGTGGTACCTCTGCTCCTCCTTTTCCTGCAGCTCCATGTGTCCTACCAGAAGTACTTCAAGCTGGAGCCCCTCCGGGCTTACCATCGGGTCATCAGCTTGGAGGATTTCATGGAGAAGCTGGCACCCACCCACTGGCCCCCTGAGAAGCGGGTGGCATACTGCTTTGAGGTGGCAGCCCAGCGAAGCCCAGATAAGAAGACATGCCCCATGAAGGTGGGTCCTGTGGGTTCGGGGTCCCTTTCTTCCTGTTCCGTGTCCTCGAGGCCCCCAAGACTATGTCATGGCAAAATGCAGGGAAAGGACTTAGAGTAGAAAACAGATATTTAAGTCCTGTTTCTGGCATTTGTTAGTGGAGCAGCATCACCTCGGGCAGAAGACTTTGCTTCTCTGAGCCTTCATTTCTACCTACAAAATAGAGATGCCAGTCCCTGCTCTGTCTCACTCATAAAGTGTCTTGAGGGCCAGGTAAAAGAGTGCTTATAAACTGCAAAGTGTCACATCAGTAATAATAACTAATATTCACGTAGCACTTACTATATATGCCAGATACCATGCTAAGAGCTTTACATGTATCAACTCATTTAATACTCACACTGTTCCATGAGGAGAATACTTATAATATCCCCACTTCATAGGGAGGACACTGAGGACGGCACAGAGAGGGTCAGTATCTTACTCAGGATCACACAGCAAACAAGTGGTAGAGCTGGGATTCAGCCTTAGGTAATTTGGCACCATTGTCTACCCACTTAAATACTTTCCTGCATCTCAGCAGGCGAATGAGAGGCTGTCATATCTTATTAGAAGAAATTTGTGCATATATGTCTTTTGGTGTATGTTCTAAAGTCTTAGGAAAGTGGTTGGAAGAACTATGAAATTTGAGAAAGGAGACCTAGCTCACAGCCCCAGTAGTGCCCTTACTTGCTTGTAACCTTGGGTAAGTGTCTGACCCTCAGTGGGCCTTGGTTTCCATCTTGAAAATGAAGGCATTGGATTAGCCAATCTTGAATGTCTCTTGAAGCTCTAGTCCTTGGTTCCAAATCCAAGGTCTGCTTCTCCCCAGACCATCATCAGTGCTGCTGGGTCAGCAGGGTGTGACCTGTGAACAGGAAAGACTTTCCTGCTGGAAACCAGAATTGAAGCCGAGGCATTCTCCTCAGTCCCTGGCCCAGGAATTACAGAGTGACATTCCTCCTAGGCCATCCTGTGAGAGTGTTTTGGCCTGAGTCTAATCACCCAGGTTTCCCCACCTACAGTTCCCTGGCCCCATCCCCAGGTGGCTTTCCCTCCCCCTCAGTAAGCTTTCCACCACTCTCTTTCTGCAGGAAGGAAACCCCTTTGGCCCATTCTGGGATCAGTTTCATGTGAGTTTCAACAAGTCTGAGCTTTTTACCGGCATTTCCTTCAGTGCTTCCTACAGAGAACAATGGAGCCAGAGGTACTTGGAGGGGGTAGAGTTGCTGGGTTTAGGGGAGGGGCATGGAGCTCGTGGGTATTCAGCACCTTCTGGCACTCTCCCGGTCTTCCCCACCCTGATGTATGAGACCAAAGGTGCCGGTGCTCTGTCTGTTGAACTTGGAATCCTGTGTAATCTGTTCCCATCTCCACGCCTGACACAGTGGAACGTTGACCTGCCATGAGGTTGAGAAAGAGTTTATCGGTTGATAAGGGATGTCATAAAAAGAACATTCTGCAGTCACATGAGTCTCAATTTCCTCCTCTAGGCGTGAGAATCACTCCTGTGTTACCTTACTCTTCACAAGGTGAAATTGGGAGCAGCTTCTAGAGAACATCAGGTGCAGACCGAGAAATGATGTCATCCTGATAATTACTGGATGTGTTTATTAATTACACTCCATTAGCCTCTGTTTAAAAAAAAAAAATAGGTTAGCAGGGCATGGGCACAGGCTGTGAAACATTTATAGGGCGTCTGTCATGTCTGAGACATAATACTCAGAGGCCAGTGGTGAGGTGTGAAAATGAGGATGACCGGCCCTGGTTTTCTAGGAGCTATGGTCTCATAATGACAATAATCAGCATAGTGTACTTGTCCTTAATGCTATAGCATGGCAGGAAAGATTGTGGGCTTAGAAGGCAGATATTGGTTAGGAGGTGCAAGGAACGTACTAATTCATATGTGGTCAAAGCACTTGGCATTTAATAGGCCAAAAGTAAACAGATATAGAGAAATGAGTCTCACGCCTGTAATCCCAGCACTTTGGGAGGCCAAAGTGGGTGGATCACTTGAGTCTAAGAGATCAAAGCTGCAGTGAGCCATGATGGTACCCCTGTACTCTAGCCCAGGTGACAGAGCAAGGCCCTGTCTCAACAAAACAAAACAAGCACAGGCTGAGGGGTGAGATAGTCCTGAGCCCTGAGCCAGTGCTGATGGTATCTGCTTCGTAGTGCATGAAGTGCATATTCCGCACTAAGCAGCCAGCCAGTGTTGGCTGTCAGTGTTATTGCTCACGTGCTTTATTTTATTTAAGCCTTTGAGATAGTTCATGAAGTGGGTATTGTTATCAATTTCCATTTTATAGGCGAGGAAACTGAGCCCAGTGAAGTTAAATAACTTACCAAGGTCATTGAGCTGTTGAGTGGACAGGTTGGGTCTGTTTGTAAATCTTTATTTTATTTTATTTATTTATTTATTTATTTATTGAGACAGAGTCTCGCTCTATCACCCGGGCTGGAGTGCAGTGGCGCAATCTGGGCTCACTGTAACCTCCGCCTTCCGGGTTCATGCCATTTTCCTGCCTCAGCCTCCCGAGTAGCTGGGACTACAGGCGCCCACCACCACACCTGGCTAATTTTTTTGTATTTTTAGTAGAGACGGGGTTTTGCCGTGTTAGCCAGGATGATCTCAATCTCCTGACCTCGTGATCTGCCCGCCTCAGCCTCCCAGAGTGCTGGGATTATGGGCGTGAGCCACCGTACCCAGCCTGTTGTTTTTTATTAAAGATTTACTTTAATCTTTAATGTTTTATAAATAACAACAGCTAAGATTCATTTAGTGCCTTCTATGTCTCAGACACTGTTCTAAGTCTTCACAGGTATTGACTCACTTACTCTTTCCCTGAGTCTGTGGGTTGTTACTGTCATCTATGCTTTACACTTAGAGAAATTGAAGCAGAAAGGAGTAAGGTCCCTTGCCCAAGGTAATGAAGCTTGAAGTTGCAGAGCTTGGTTTTGAACCCAGGAAGTCTGAATCCAAAGCACCAGTTATTTTATATATTTATATTTGAAACAGGGTCTTGCTCATCTCCCAGGCTGGAGTACAGTAGTATGATCATAGCTCACTGTAACCTCAAATCCCTAGGTTCAAGCAATCCTCCCCACTCAGCCTCCCAAGTAACTGGGACTGCAGGCATGTGCCACCACGCCTGACTAATATTTTGTTTTGTTTTGTAGAGATAGGATCTTGCTATGTTGCCCAGGCTGGTCTTAAACTCCTGGCCTCAAGTGATCCTCCCACCTCAGCCTCCCAAAGTGCTGGGATTACAAGCGTGAGCTGCTGCTCCCAGTCCCAAAGCACCTGTTCTTAATCACCATGGATTAAATAGCTGTGCCTTTAACAGCTGCCAGTTCCTTTCTGGGACTTGCCTTTGCACCTAGTTCATGCGCGACTGAGGATCCTCAGTCATGGCAGATTTAAATCTTCTTCATTGTTGATCCCAGATAGCACACTCCCATTCACCTCCGAATGAACTGGAGCTGTTGCCAGAGGCAGACCTGCCCTCAAAAGATGGAGATTTGCCCATGTTGACAATATGCCAGGGGGAAGAAAAGTGCCACCAACTCTAAAAGCAGCTCCAAAAGCAAATCCCAAAAAGCCAGAAAAAGCACACAATCCTAGTAGGAAGAAAAAGGACAATGGTGCATGGGGAGTGTTGTTGAAACACTTGTTTATTGCCCCATAGCTTTGTGTGAGTTCATTGAGTTGTAAGAATTACATGAGGGTTTGAGGAAGTTTGTGCCTTACAGCCAAGTTTTTGGGAAAGGAAAATTAGTAGGGAAGATGAGGTCCCTGGAGGGAGTTTAAGGGAGTTGACAGTCTCTGGGCAAATGCCTGCCTGCCTTCAACATGTATTTAAGAAGCACTTCCTGAGCGTCAAGGGCTGGTTTGGATGCTGGGGATACAGGCCAGAATAAGGCAGATAAGGTCCCTGCCCCAATGGAACTCACAGTGTAACAGGGGAGATAGTGAATAAACTTTTACATAGGATAGTTCCAGAGTAACATGGTGCTTAGAAGGATGTTAAACAGGTGGTATGTGATTGGTAGGGATAAGACCAGAAGGATGAGACAGAGCCAGTTATGTCAGAGTTAGAGGGAAAGTAGTTCACAGCAGGAAGTCAGGAGCAAAGACCCTGAGGCAGGAATAAGCTTGGTATGGTGAGAGGGCAGAAAGAAGGCAATGTGGTATGCAGTGAGTGAGAGAATGGTAGGATGTTGCTGTCATCTGTTGCTGCATAATAAATCACTACAAAACTTAGTAGCATAACAATAGTTATTATTTCTCTTGGGACTGTGGGTTAACTGGGCTTAGCTAGGCAATTCTTTTGGGTTTTCATTTTTCTGTTTTCTTTATGGAATCCCTGCTGTACAAAGTTTAAATTCAGGCTAAACATCTATTTCTTGGAATGAATAACCTTTATTCTGAGGCAATGAGTAGCCTCAGATTTGGTGGAAGATTTCTTTCTTTTTTCTTTTTCTTTTTTTTTCTTCGAGACAGGGTCTAACTCTTACCCAGGTTGGATTGTAGTGGCTCCATCACAGCTCACTGCAGCTTCGACCTCCCAGGCCCAAGAGCTCCTCCCACCTCAACTCCCCCAAGTAGCTGGGACCACAGACGCACACCCCCATACCCATCTAATTTTGTTTATTTTTTGTATAGACAGAGTCTTGTCATCTTGCCCAGGCTGGTCTTAAACTTCTGGCTTAAAGTGATCCTCCTGCCTCGACCTCCAAAGCGCTGGATCACAGATGTGAGCCACTATGCCTGGCCTAGAGGTTTCTTTTTTTTTTTTTTTTTTTTTTTTTTTTTTTGAGACGGAGTCTTGCTGTGTCGCCCAGGCTGCAGTGCAGTGGCCGGACCTCAGCTCACTGCAAGCTCCGCCTCCCGGGTTTACGCCATTCTCCTGCCTCAGCCTCCCGAGTAGCTGGGACTACAGGCGCCCGCCACCATGCCCGGCTAGTTTTTTGTATTTTTTAGTAGAGGCGGGGTTTCACTGTGTTAGCCAGGATGGTCTCGATCTCCTGACCTCGTGATCCGCCCATCTCGGCCTCCCAAAGTGCTGGGATTACAGGCTTGAGCCACCGCGCCCGGCCGAGGTTTCTTTTTTAATGAAGAAGAAAAATTTACATGTAATTCATTACTCCTCCAAAAAAAATTAACATTTTGATATGTATACTTGTGTCCTCCACACCTTTATATATATGTATATATTATATATACACATACATACATATCTACACATATTAGCTTAAAATGAAATCAGTGTGTGTGTGTATATATATATAAATATATATAATCAAATAATAATTAACTTTTTCATTTTGGTTGGGCTCAGCGGCTCATACCTGTAATCCCAACATTTTTGGAGGCCAAGGCAGGAGAATCGCTTGAGGCTAGCCTGGTCAATATAGCAAGACCTTGTCCCTGCAAAAGAAAAATTTAAAAATTAGCCAGGCATGGTGGCATGCACCTGTAGTCCCAGCTACTGTGGATGCTGAGGCAAGAGGATTGCTTGAGCCCAGGAGTTCAAGGCTGCATTGAGCCATGATTGTGCCACTGCATTCCAGCCTAGATGACAGAGTGAGACCCTATCTTAAAAAAGAAACACCCCAGCCAGGCGCGGTGACTCACGCCTGTAATCCCGGCACTTTGGGAGGCCGAGGTGGGCGGATCACGAGGTCAGGAGTTCGAGACCAACCTGACCAACATGGTGAAACCCCGTCTCTACTAAAAATATAAAAGTTAGCTGTGCATGGTGGCTCATGCCTGTAATCCCAGCTACTCAGGAGGCTAAGGCAGGAGAATTGCTTGAACCTGGGAGGCGGAGGTTGCAGTGAGCCGAGATCACACCACTGCACTCCAGCCTGGACAACAGAGCGAGACTCCATCTGAAGAAAAAAAAAAAAGACACCCCTCCTTAATTAAAAAACCTGTCCTTTTGAGATGTAATTTGTATCAATATTTACCAGTTTGGTAAATATTGCTGGCAGGATCGATTCTAAACATTTAAAAACACAAGATTTCAAAAATTGTTACTGGTGTGTATATATGTATACTAGTGGAACTTTTTTAAACCATTTTAACCATTTTTAAGTGTACACTTCAGTGGCATTAAGTACATTCACATGTGCAAACATTACAACTATCCATCTCTAGAATTTTTTCATCTTCCCAAACAGATACTCTACCCGTTAAACCATAACTCCCATTTCCATGTCCCCGCAGCCCCTGGTAAATGCTTTTCTACTTTCTGTCTTTGAATTTCTCTAGGTATCTCATAGGTACTTAGGTATCTTATAGAAGTGGAATCATGCAATATGTATCTTTTTGTGTCTGACTTATTTCATGTGGCAAGGTTCATCAGTGTTGTAGCCTGTATCAAAATTTTAGTCCTTTTAAGACTGACTAATAGTCCATTGTATGTATATACCACATTTGTGTATCTCTTCACCTATTGATGGACACTTGAGTTAGCTGGGCAGTTCTTGCTTATGGTCTTATGTGGCTGCAGTCAGCTATCAGCTAGGGCTCAAGTTATCCTTCTTTTTTGGTAGAGATGGGGATCATGCTCTGTTGCCCAGGTTGGTCTTGATCTCTTGGCCTCAAGTAATTATCCTGCCTTGGCCTCCCAAAGTGCTGGGATTACTTCATGAGCCACCATGCCCATCCAGGGCTCAAGTTATCTAAAGGCTTGACCAAGGCTGGGCACAATGGCTTACACCTGTAACCCCAGCACTTTGGGAGACTGAGGCAGGTAGATCACTTGATCCCAGGAGTTCAAGACCAGCCTGGCCAACATGCCAAAACCTGATCTCTATTAAAAATATAAAAAATTAGCTGGGCGTGGTGGCACACACCTGTAACCCCAGCTACTCAGGAGGCTGAGGCATGAGAATTGCTTGAACCTTGGAGGTCGAAGTTGCAGTGAGCCAAGATTGTGCCACTGCATCCCAGCCTGGGCAGCAGAGCAAAACTCTGTCTCAAAAAAAAAAATTCTTGACTGAGCTACATGTCCAGGAAGTCCCTCTCATGTCTGGTGGGTGATGCTGCTGTCATCTGGGAGCCAACCAACAAGCATGTGTACACATGACCTCTCCATATGGCTTGGGCTTCTTACAGCATGGCGCCTGTGTTCTGAGAGGGGGCATCCAGGGAGTGAGTGTCCCAAGAGACAGAAAATAGAAACTGCGGGCTCCCTAACAACTGAATCTGGAAACCGGCACAGTGTCACTTGTGTTGGGGTGCTATTGGGAGGAGGCAGAGCCCACCTAAAGGGAAGGGGTTCAAAGGCTTGATGACCACTTTTAATCTGCCACACAGGAAAGGAGATCAGAAGGTGGGCGGGGGTCAAAACACTCAGGTTTGTAGACCCTGTGAGGCAATCTGCTAAGAAGCCTGTGAATGATTAGTAGGGATGAATTTGAATGTCTATGAACATTTAGCATTAAACATTTCTTAAGATACAGGATACTTCCTTGCTATGCAAATTTGTCCTTGGAGAGGAGAGAAGAATGGAATCAGAAAGTGAAACTCTTCCCAGGCTTACTGTGCGATTAGGCAGCTGTTCCCCTTCTCTGACCTCAATGTCCCATCTATAAAATGAACGGGATGGGCAAGATGAGTGGTTTTGAAGCTATCTTCAGAGTTTTCAAGAAGTGCTTGTCAGGCATGGTGGCTCACACCTGTAATCTTAAGGGATTACAGGGAGGCCCAGGCAGGTGATCCCTTGAGCCCGGGAGTTCAAGACCAGCCTGGGCAATGTAGGGAGACTCTGTCTCTACAAAAAATAGAAAAAATTAGCCAGGCATAGTGGCACACACCTGTAGTTCCAGTTACTTGGGAGGCTGAGGTGGGAGGATCAGGTGAGCCTGAGGAGGTCATGGCTGCAGTGAGCCCGTGATCTGTCCACTGCACTATAGTCTAGGTGACAGAGTGAGACCGGCTGAAAAAAAAAAAAAAAAGTGCCTCTAGGGCCTTTATCGGGGGCAGCAGCAGGCGACCAAGTTCCAGGGGCTCAATTCCTCCTCCCTATTGCCTTCAACCAATAACCCTTAAATATATCAGGGCTCTCAGTAAGGCAGAAGAAGTTTGTAGGCCACAAGTCTAGGTGTGTTAGACTTAAGTTAGGCTACAGGTAGCAGGAAGCCCCAAATAAGAGCAGATTGATAGGGTTTATTGTTTTCTTTTTTTTTTTTTTTTTTTTTTTTTGAGGCAGAGTCTCGCTCTGTCGCCCAGGCTGGAGTGCAGTGGCCAGATCTCAGCTCACTGCAAGCTCCGCCTCCCGGATTTACACCATTCTCCTGCCTCAGCCTCCCGAGTAGCTGGGACTACAGGCCCCCGCCACCTCGCCCGGCTCGTTTTTTTTTTTTTTTGTATTTTTAGTAGAGATGGGGTTTCACCGTGTTAGCCAGGATGGTCTCGATCTCCTGACCTCGTGATCCGCCCATCTCGGCCTCCCAAAGTGCTGGGATTACAGGCTTGAGCCACCGCGCCCGGCCTATTGTTTTCTTAAGTAAAAGAAGAACTGGGTATGCAGTCCAGAGCTGGATGGCAGCTCCATGGTGTCATCAAGAATCCAGCTGGGCGCAGTGGCTCACACCTGTAATCACAGCACTTAGGGAGGCAGAGGCAGGCAGATCACTTGAGGTCAGGAATTCAAAACCAGCCTGGCCAACATGGTGAAACCCCGTCTCTACCAAAAATACCAAAAAAAAAATTAGCTGGGCGTGGTGGCACATGCCTGTAATCCCAGCTACTCAGGAGGCCAAGGTAGGAGAATCACTTCAATCTGGGAGGCGGAGGCTGCAGTGAGCCGAGTTCATGCCACTGCACTCCAGCTTGGGCGACAGAGTGAGACTTCACCTCAAAAAAAAAAAAAAAGAATCAGGCTTCCATCTCTTTGTTCAGCCATCCAGTATTAGCTTTTGTGTCACCTCATGGGCCAAGATGGCAGATGAAGCTCCAGCCATCACATCCCGACTGGAGGGACAAAAGTTGCAAAAGGGCATATCCTCCCTTTTTAAGAAGCTTTCCCAGAAGTTCATTATAACCCTTCTGCTTACATCTCATTAGCTAGTATTAGGGCACATGGGCCATACCTAGCTGCAAGAAGTACTTAGAAATGTCTGTCTTTCTCCCCCTCGCCCCCTGGGGTATGTTTGGCTGATAAGAAGTGTCTTTATTTTAGGCTGCCATGTATGCAGCTGAAAACTGGGTTCTCGGGAAAGAGGATAAGATGTATTTCTTCTTTACCACATGCTTTCTGAGGATCCTTCCAGCTCTGATGATTCTGAGCCTGTGAATAGCCTGGCACAGCTCTAACTCAGCTGACACTTACTGCACATTGACTGTCGGAAGGCAATGGACCGTCATGCCAAACCATTCTCATGTATAATGGTCCAGGTATTTGAGCGCATGGCTTGTCATTCTCCCAGGCTGCTGCCGCCTCCCTGTGGGAACCAGAATGAGACTGGAAGAGTGAGAGGGAGCCAGCCATGCAGAGACCTGGAGGGAAAGACCGTCCTTCATGGCAGGGACATCCAGATCAAGGCCCTGCCTTGTTCATGTCTCTGGGTCTTCTGCACTCAATATGGGGTTCATCCACTTGTGGTCCCACAAATATACACTGAACACATAAATAGATGCTGTATACAGAGAAGTCCCAGTTTGTTGGAGAATCTCAGCAGCACAGGCATGGTGGTGAAGAACCCCAGAGGTTCACTGGGCCCAGCAGCAGGAAAGCCAGCCCACTTCAGCTGGATAGCAGTAGGCAAAGAACCTGACCAAGGGTGAGCAGTCACCGGGCAGGTGGAGCTGGTCAAGATTTTCTTTCCAGCCAAGATCCCTGTTCCCCCGGTTTTCTTTCCAGACAGTGCTGTCCTACCTCACCAAGAGTGAGTGAGCAGATCAGCCTTAGCCTCTCGCTGCTTGTTGGGTCTGAGCTGATGTTGTCCCACGGGGACAGCTCTTTGCTGGTCCAGATTCAGGTAGAGGGGACACACATTCCAAGTCTGGAATTCACCAAATGTCGACTGTAGGTGCTTTCCAAGAGGTCGGAGGGTGGCCGGGGGGCGCACATCGGGGTTTTATCCCGATGTTCCAGCCCCCCTGGGAGATCTACTCTGGTTTTCCTTTGAAAATCCTTTGAGGTAGCATCTGAAAGATTAGCTGAAGACCTGGCCCTTAGTAGGTACTCAGGTAATATGAGTTCCTTCCTTTTCTAACCCCTGACAGCCTGATCTGGTCTTTCTGGTGAGGTCCCCAAATCTTTCCCATTTATTCTAAAAAATGTATCATGCCTACCATGGGATAAGGCCTGTGCTGGGGCTGGGAATCAGAAGATGAAGCCACAGACTCAGCTCATTGTCAGGGGTGGAGGAGATGGGAGTGAGGGGTAGTAGTTAAGAATGTAGGATCTGGAGCACACTGCCCGGATTTAAATCCTGGCTCCACCAATTCCTGGCTGTGCAACCTTGGGCATGTTACATAACCTCTGTGCCTCAGTTTCCTTATCTGTAAAATGAGAAATGGCAGTATACTCCCCTCCTAGAGCTCTTGTGAAAATCAAATGACTTAATATACATAAGCAATCGGAGCATTGCCTGTCGCATAATGAGGCCCAATAAACAATTCACAGTTATGTATATAAACAAAACTGGAGTCTAGGCTGGGCGTGGTGGCTCACGCCTGTAATCCCAGCACTTTGGGAGGCTGAGACAGGTGGATCATCTGAGATCAGGAGTTCGAGACCAGCCCGGGCAACATGGTGAAAACTCATCTCTACTAAAAATACAAAAATTAGCCGGGCATGGTGACACGTGCCTGTAATCCCAGATACTCAGGAGGCTGAGGTAAGAGAATCGCTTCAACCAGGGAGGCGGAGGTTGCAGTGAGCCGAGATCACACCACTGTACTCCATCCTGGGAGACAGAGCGAGACTCCATCTCAAAAAAAAAGAAAACTGGAGTCTAGCAAGACAAGTGTCACACAGCTGGACCATCAGGGAATACTTTCTTGTCACTGGTCCAAAGCCTGTGTAAGTGACACAGGCCTTGGATAGTGTGTGTGGGAGCAATGGCAAACAGGCTGCTCGGGTCCCCAGCCTCACCAGCTGACAGTTCCATGGGCAGGGAAGATGGCTGTAGGGCATATCGTTGTGCAGAAGGCAGCAAGAGAAGTGGGACAGGAAACCCTCCCTAAGGAGGTGAGGCTTGGGAGTTCCGACTGACCTTGGAGGTGTGGAAGGTGTTTGCTGAGCAAGCGGTCTGTGTTGGGTGTGGAGAATGAGTGGCATGTCTGTCAGAGCACTGTTGTGTGAGAGAAAGATTGGAACGACCTCACTGTCCAGCAAGAGGAAAATAGGTAGGTAAATTGCAGTTTGTTTGTACAAAATGGAAAACTTTTAGAGAAGCCAGTACAACCACATGATCCACATGATCAACATGGCCAAGTCTCTGAAACATAAAGTTGAATTTTTAAAAAGTTGGTTAGATTTGTATGTAACCTTTAACTAGGTTACATGCAATGTGATGATGATGATGATGAGAGCTAGCATTCTCTGAGAGCTTTCTGTGTGCCAAGGTACAGTTCTAAATGTTTTGCTTTGATTAATACATTAATCCTCTCAATAGTCCTGTAAATGGATATATTAATTAGCTTGACTGTACTAATCATTTAACTACATACACGTATATCAGAATATCATATTGTATATCTTAAATATATACAACTTTTTTGTTGTTGTTTATTATTTTTTTTTGAGACAGAGTCTCGCTCTGTTGCCCAGGCTGGAGTGCAGTGGCGCGATCTCGGCTCACTGCAAGCTCCGCCTCCCGGGTTCACCATTCTCCTGCCTCAGCCTCCCAAGTAGCTGGGATTACAGGCGCCCAACACCACGCCCGGCTAATTTTTTATATTTTTAGTAGAGGTGGGGTTTCACTGTGTTAGCCAGGATGGTCTCGATCTCCCAGCCTCGTGATCCGCCCATCTTGGCCTTCCAAAGTACTGGGATTACAGGCATGAGCCACCGCGCCCAGCCAACTTTTTTTTATTTTTTTGAGACAAGGTCTCACCCTGTCACCCTGGCTGGAGTTCAGTGGCACAATCATGGCTCACTGCAGCCTCAACCTTCCAGGCTCAAGCTATTTTCCCATTTAGTCTCCTAGGTAGCTGAGACCACGGGCACACACCACAACACTCTGCTGATTTTTTGATTTTTTTGGATAGATGGGGTGTTGCCATGTTGCCCAGGCTGGTCTTGAACTCCTGGGCTCAAGTGATCTGTCCACCTCAGCCTCCCAGAGTGCTGGGATTACAGGAGTGGCTACCACACCCAACCACAATTTAAAAAAAAAAAAAAAAAACAGCTTTGTGATGTGGGAACTGTTATCTGTTATCTCTATTATTACGGATGAGGAACTAAGGCACAGAGTGGTGAAGTCACCTGCCCAAGTTAGCTAGTGGCGTAGTCAACGTTGGAACAAAGCATTCTGGCTTAATCTACATTCTTCATAATTTCAGTCCATAGAAAGCACTCAGAAGAAGCCTCCCCTCCTTTTTGATGCCTATAGTAAAAGTGTAATCATACATTAAAACACATTACCCTCTGGGAAGGATGGTGGCAGGATGAGCTTGTATTTAGGTGTGTGTATGTTTTGTTTTGTTTTGTTTTGTTTTGTTTTGTTTTTTAAACCTGAAAGCAAAGTTAGTATCTGCTGATTTGGGTCATGGGTATATAAATTATTAAATTATTTTCTGTATTTGCCTGAATGGTTTGAAATATTTCATAATTCTTATTTGAAATTTTCATTAAGGTCATTGTACATTTACATGCAGTTGTAAGAAATAAGACAGCAACCTCCCATGTAGCCTTTACCCAATTTCCCCCAATGGTAACATTTTGCAAAACTATAGTACAGTATCACAACCAGGATATTGACATTGATACAATTCACCCATCTTACTCAGTTTTCTTGTACTTACTTCTGAGTGTGTGAGCGCATGCCTCTGTGTGTGTGTGTGTGTGTATGTATTTAGTTCTGTGCAATTTTACTGTGTGTGGGTTTATGTATCCACTACCATAGTTAAGACACTGAACGGTTCCATTATCACAAGGATCCTTGTGTTGCCAGTTTATAACCACACCCACCTCCCTAAACATATACACTCCATTCCTAATCTCTGCCAACCACTAATCTCTTCTCCATTTCTGTTCTCTTCTCCATGTTATCGTTTTAAAATGTTTATATAAATGGAACCTTACAATACATAACCTTTGAGATTGCCCACCCTCCCTGACCCAAGGATAATCCCCTTGACATCATCCAAATTGTTGCCTGTGTTGATAGTGTGTTCCTTATTTTGGTGGGGTTCACATTCCATGATATAGGTGTACTGCGGTGTGTTTAGCCATTTACTTGTTGAGTGACATCTGGGTGGTTTCCAGTTGGGGACTATTTTATGAATAAAGCTGCAAGGGACATTGGTATATAGGCTTGTGTGAACGTAAGTTTTCATTTTTCTTGGATAAATGCCTAAGAGTACAATTGCTGGGTCATGAGGTAACTGCATACCTAACTGCCAAACTGTTTTCCAGAATGGCTGTTCTCATTTTACACTTTTAAGGAAAGGATTTTGGCTGGCAGAAGGCACTTCCCCACTCCAGCTGGAGAGAAGTATACGGAGATCTAGAACTTGAAAGTGCATTGTGAACATGGAACAGCAAGGTGTTTCATGTTGCTGAGACGTAGTCTGGGTTTAGCTGAAGAGGGAACACAGGTTTGCTCCTCATTTGTTCAGTCAAGAAATACTGACCAGGTGCAGTGGCCCTACACCTGTAATCCCAACCCTGGGAGGCCTAAGTAGGCAGATCACTTGAGTCCAGGAGTTCGAGACCAACCTGGGCAACATTGTGAAACCCCATCTCTACAAAAAAATATAAAAAATTAGCTGGGCCTGGTGGCACGTACCTGTAGTCCCAGCTACTCAGGAGGCTGAGGTGGGAGGGTCTTTTCTGGAGCCTGTAGTGGAGTTGCAGTGACCCACTACACTCCAGCGTGGGTGACAGCAAGACCCTGTCTCAAAAAAAGAAAAATAAAAGAAAAATATTTACCAAGCTCTTGGGTATGCCAGACATTATTCTGCGCACACTGTAACCACTGCCTTCCCACAGCAGAAACAAATGTGAAATAATTATGAGGTGTACTGTGTATGAAGGGGGAAGCAGGGGCTTGGGAGGGTGTGATAGGGGCACCTGCAGACCTCTGCTCCCTTCCATAGCGCAGGGACCGTGCCTGTCTTGTTTTCCCCCAGGCCCCAATACATAGTAGGCAGTCAATACATGTTTTTTAAATGTTGAATGAATGATTCAAATCCAGTGTACATAGTCCCTGTGAGTGTGACCTGGTCGTTGCTTCTGTAAGCAGCTGCATGTCCCAGTCCCGCCGTGTAGATAAAAGGGCAAAGGCTTGGTCCAGACACCCCACCCTGGAGTGAATTACCGCACCACAGATTGGAAGCCAGCGTGACATATAAAAGGTTGGAATGCTCTACTGTAAAGTTTTAATTGTTCAACAAGCAAAGAGGATTGTAAATTCCCTGCGGCGGGACAGTATTGCATATTGTGCCTGTTGCCGCCGCCACCAAGGTTCCTTATCAGCCCGTTGGTATTTCACAACCTCTCGTGCTTCTTGCATGTTACAGGGGCCCCTCCGCAGGGTCTCTGGGGCATGGTGCAACACCATCCTTTTTTCCGTGGGGGTGGCAGCCAGGCTCTCTGTGCGTCCTCTGACTTCCCTCATTCCATCTCCTGTCTAGATTTTCTCCAAAGGAACATCCGGTGCTTGCCCTGCCGGGAGCCCCGGCCCAGTTCCCTGTCCTGGAGGAACACAGGCCACTGCAAAAGTACATGGTATGGTCAGACGAAATGGTGAGGACGGGAGAAGCCCAGATTCACGCTCACCTTGTCCGGCCCTATGTGGGCATTCATCTGCGTATTGGCTCTGACTGGGTAACTTCCCCCTTCCTCTCTCACTGGCTAACTTGGATGTGTCCCTGAGCAGGGCCCCGGCCTGTAGGGATTGGACCCGCGTCCCAGCCAGAGCAGAGAGCTCTTGCTTGGCCTGGTTCGTGGGATTGTGTCCCATCATCCCACTGCAGTACACATCAAAATGTAACTCAGGAGTGCCTGCCGGCCAGCTCTCACTGTAGCGGCTGCTGTTTTATCCACATTTTACAGATAGGTAAACTGAGAAATCACGCCAGACCCCAGGTCAGGCAGCAAGCCATAAAGAGGCCACAGTCCAGGAGTCCCCTGTCCTAGCTCAGTGTCTGGCTAGTAGACTCTGTATTGAAAAACAAACTATGGGCCGGGCGCGGTGGCTCAAGCCTGTAATCCCAGCACTTTGGGAGGCCGAGATGGGCGGATCACGAGGTCAGGAGATCGAGACCATCCTGGCTAATACGGTGAAACCCTGTCTCTACTTAAAAATACAAAAAAAAACTAGCCGGGCGACGAGGCGGGCGCCTGTAGTCCCAGCTACTCGGGAGGCTGAGGCAGGAGAATGGCGTAAACCCGGGAGGCGGAGCTTGCAGTGAGCTGAGATCCGGCCACTGCACTCCAGCCTGGGTGGCAGAGCGAGACTCCGTCTCAAAAAAAAAAAAAAGAAAAACAAACTATGGAGATGAGGCGTGGCTCCCAAGAAATGAAGATGTCATCCTTCCAGAATTTGGAGGCTGTTTAAATGTGCAGAATCCTTGTATTCCAATGAAGTTTTCACCTCTGTGTGAAAATAACAGAATCAGTGTAGACTGTTGCCTTAATTGACTTAAGAAGATACGTAGATATGTTAGAAACGCTCATTGCAGAAAACTTGAAAAATACTAAAATTAAAATTAACTCATAGCCGATTGATGAGGTAATCTTACATTTTTACATTACTAAACTCTCCCCTTTCCCCCCACCCCCACAAAGAAAGGGAGCCAGACCCAGGATATTTTATGAGTGGCTCCAACCAAACATTCAAGGAATAGTAATTCCCATCTATACTTTCCTACAACATCAAGAGATATAAGATGCTATTTTTTATAAAGCTAGTATAACACTAATACCAAACTCAGATAAGGTCAGCTCAGAAAATTATAGCCTATTCTCGCTTATGAACACAAATGCATAGATCCTAAGTGAAATATTAACAGGTCAAACCCAATAACATATTAGCACACAACACAAACATGTAAAATCTATCACAAGAATGTAATGAAATTTACTATATTAAAACCCAAAGAAGAAAAATCATATGATCATCTCAATAGAGGCCAAGAAAGCATTTGATAAAAGTCACCACCTGTTCATGATAAAAACTCATAACCAACCAGAAATAGAATGGACCCACCTTACCTTGATAAAGGCTATCTCTCGAAACCACAGCAGATGGCATACCTCCTGGGGAGCTATTGGAAGTGTTCCCACTGTAGTTGGGAATCAGATAAGGCTACCTGTTAGCACTGCCACTGTTCAGAATTCAGTGAATGTCCCAGATAATGCAGTA